>NC_090938.1:562865229-564115229 GCF_040938575.1 Ambystoma mexicanum | reverse complement strand
AGGCTCTGCGGGCTCCGACCCGCCCGCCCGCTCTCCCAAGACACTGGGAGCAACATCTTACTCATCCTTATCCATCTCTATTCATCCTTTGATTTGCGTGACTAGCGTGACTAGCAGAATTCGACCGTATCCGTACAGCTGCCAGCTACCAGCCTTACCCACCCCCCGCATCTCCAAGAAGCAGCAACCACTCCCACCCCCCCTACCCTCCACATCCACCTCATCCACCACAAGTTCCACAAAAGAGTTTGCGAGTACCCCGTCCCCTCCACTGAATATCCAACACAGAATACTCGGGAGCACTGGCCCCCTATGGCACGACTGCTTAACAACTCCTGATCACATACATCTCCGCACATCACCCCCATTACCCTCTTATCTACCCACTCCTGCACAGTGGAAAATCAAGAGAGAACTGACCCTTACCTTCGGATCTTGCCCAGCCCGCCAGCTGGTGACCCCCCTTCACGGAGCCTCCAGTGACTGCTTTGACTCGTGAGGCGCTGCTCCAGCGCTGTCAGGCGGTGTTAACCAGTGCTCCTTAGCATACGGAGCCCAGCGGCATACGGAGCCCAGCGGCTCTACGTGAGTTCCCGCGCCGGCTTCCTCACCTCCAAGGGGGTCCGTGGCTCCCCTCATCGGCGTCTACAGACCAGACCAAATATTTCCAGCGGAGAGACACGGGCCTTCGACGGCGTCTCCCTCGCTCTTTGGAGGAGCCTACAGCTCGCGGCGGCATCGCCTCCAGAACACCAGCGAGAGCTGCACGGCGCCGCCCGCCTACGGATCTTGCAGAAGCTTCCTCGCCCCTGAGAAGGGCCAGCGGCTCCCCACGCCAGTGCCCTTGCATCGGAGCACACACGCCAGCAGAGAGCCGTGATCCTCGCAGAACGGCTCGTTCATTTCCTGGAGGAGCCCGCAACTCCCGACGTCATCATTGCCATGACACTAACGATACCTAGGATCTCTAGACCTGCACAGCGCCCCCCTTCACCCTGCCAGCCAATTGCGGACCACGAGGCAACTTCATGAACAGCCTATGGTCTCCCGTGGAGTCCTGAATAGCCCAGAAGACGCTGGCCAGGTACACACCTCAGTCGTGGCACGACCGATCAGTAGTCACACCACAGCGACATCAAAGAAGTGACACAGGAGTGGCATTGCAGCGCTCTTCACTGATACACCCCCACTGGACTCTCACTATGAGACCAAAGGAACTTTTTATCTTAATCCTGCTTTTTCCTCCCCATCATACCTACAGGAATCCATACAACCTGTGAAGAAAATCCCGTACAGAAAGACCTATACTTTCTAGTCATAGATCTTCCCATAGCACAAAACAAAGTTAGAAAGAAACCGAAAAGATATCGCTCCACAACGGAATCAAGAAGCACATCCTTTGTGCCCTTTCATCATTGGTTCACTGCATCTACTTCTGCAAACAGGCACAAATCAACGAAATATCCCCGCCTTGTGAGACCGAAAGGACTTGATCCTTGGATCCCAACAAAGAAGTTCTAACAGCATACCCGACTCCTCTGGCAGACGCTAGTGCCAGCAACATACAGGAGATCTGTGCCGGCTATCTACAGGAGAACGAAAGGGCACGTCCCTTGGATCCTGCCTCACACAACCATCTCAACAGAAAACTCAATATCAATAAGAGACTGAAAGGGCTTGTCCCTCAGATCCCAATAAGGAAGACATATCAATCAATGTTCGAGTTATATTAGAGACTTGGTTTTACCACCCTTCAGGAGACCGAAAGGGCACGTCCCTTGGATCCTGAATACCATACCAAGCACAGCCAAGCACAACCTAACCTCAAGTACTGCTAGGAGACCGAAAGGGCCCGTCCCTTGGATCCTAACAGGAAATACACCAATCCACGAAGAATGTCAACAAATCGAATCACTAAACAACAAAACCTTCAACGGCCAAAAACAAGACAAAGAACTAAACTTGTCACTGCTGGCTCCTCTGATCAAGACCTGTCACAACTAACCATGGAACAATCTTTCCAAAGAGCACCAAATCCCAAAGGAAACCCAAAAGTCTTACCAAAGAACTCTGAAGCCAAACGAGAAGCTTACCTTGTAACAGAGGACCCTCCTAACATCGGCACCACTCTCCACGAAAACCCTCAATCTGAATTTGAGAAACCAATAGCTGAAGAACCAATACCTACTCAAATCAAAGCACAAGTTCACAATCCCTGTGCTGCAAATCAACAAGAAGATTCATCACTTCCAATCATTTGCACTTCTCCGTCACCCCCCAGCAAGCAGGGAGCTGATATTCTCGCCCAATCCACTGAAAACGATCGATCTGCAAAGATCAGTCCTCATTGTAACACAACACAAGACACAATATCAATACCTACACCCAGCAATCAAGAACCCAGAACAACGATATCTGACCACATTGAACCTCCAAACAACAACTTGAACCACTCTAGCGACA
Organism: Ambystoma mexicanum; assembly: GCF_040938575.1. Classification (NCBI taxonomy): domain Eukaryota; kingdom Metazoa; phylum Chordata; class Amphibia; order Caudata; family Ambystomatidae; genus Ambystoma; species Ambystoma mexicanum. The sequence goes on along the minus strand of NC_090938.1, from coordinate 564,112,766 downwards.
ATATCAAGACAGCAAAAACAGAAGTTCAAACGACAAGTGATCAAAGAAACACTCTACCCCCTATGCCTAGCCCCACAACACAAGAAACCACCAACAAATTGACAACAAAAGACCAAACTAACCATACACCTGGCAAAGACACCCCAACACTCTAATCAAGCGAACCCAGAGATGATCTACATCCTGAAAAACCACCACGAACGTCATCTCAACAAACAAAGAAAGAAAAAGCAAGGCTAGTGAAACTCATGTGGCTACACACTCACAACTCCATCAAACTCGCACAACCATCAGACGCTGCTGGCAACAAAACAAAAACCAAACCAGCAAGATTATCAATGGACATTACTAAAATTGAGTCAATAATGACAAGCATCGAAAAAAGAAAGGGCATTTTTGGTAATCGACCAGAAATCCATCAACTCCACCTAACATCGACTCTGTGTATCACACACAATACCAAAAAAACTACCTGTGAAAACAGAACCTCAATCTGACTATACTGATAAACAAACTTTCCCAACACGCTTCAATTACGATTCAGACAACTCCTACAACACACCAGATCCTACAACTAAGAACCTAAAACCGACCACTTTACAAGACAAAAACACCAATACCACACCAAAAGACGAATAACCTGAAGAAAACAACAACCCGAGAATTCCGACCACGATGATAGATCTACAAAACATGCTCATAGCAATACTCTCTCAAGCGATGATTCCCTTCCTCAAATTACATGAAAGTATGAAAGACAGCATCAAAGACCAAGCAACTTTCTTGGCTCTGATACACTCGAAACAAATCTACATGGAGAACTTTGTCTCGTCACTCGAATCCCACCTGACTACTGAAGCGGAAGAATCACATCGTTGGCAACAAAGACTAGCCGAAATAGCGAGAGGCGATCGCCAAGAAAAAAACAATGCTAACAACAGAACTCCTACAGTTGCTTAAAGCACATCATCAACAGCAATCAGTCCCGCAACCCAACATACCGACTCATCAAGGAACACCAAGCCGCCTTCCTGACAATTTACTCCAACAACCAACTGTCGCTACTTCGACTCATGAACATCATGTGTTGAAAGAAACAGCTGGAAATATCACCATTTCACAATTGGATGCTATGGAACCTAAACAAGCAAATAAGAACCCCACTGAGACATACCAGATCTTCGCAAAAGAAAAAAACTCAAAGGACCCAAAACCTACACAATCAAAAACCAACAAAAAATGACAAACGAGCTCGAGAGCATTCCTAAGAACCGTGAAATCAACCGATCAACTTCTCAAAGCTACAAAAAGTAAAACTCAAACTCTACTGACATTACCAACTACCGAAACCCAGGAAAAGCGAAACCCTAAAACCCAGACTCAGCCTCAAGTGCCACGAAGACCGCCAGCTGAATCGTCTATAGATGAAGAACTACTCAATTTATCTACCCATGAAGACCAAATATTAGACAATATACTGCCACCAATCCAACCAACAAGCCATGCGAGCTTTATAATAATTGATGAATATCCTCTGGAACATGATCAACCAACAACTAACAACCAAGAAGAAATCTCAGACCTCTCTCTAGAAGAAATCTCAGATGAATCCCTAGAAAGTGACACAATGGATGAAATAACAAACGAAACCTACGACCAAATCTCATCGGAGTCACTCACGACAAGCCCACAAGATCGCACTGAACACTGCTTCATTTTTCCATCATTTGTCAATCCGCTACGACAAAATGAAATTTACGAAATTCACATTGAAAACGAAACCAACAGATCGGAAACCTTCAATTTTAAACAGAAATAACGTTCTACGCCTTTTTGGAGCAATATCGCAATTGAACAAAATAGCATCAAAAGACATTGCCCTCATAACATTCAAAGATGATCTAAACCTAGATAAGATTGTCATAGAGCTGGCGGATCTTGACAACCAGGAACTGATCTTATCAAGTCGTGCCCAGCTACAAAAACTTGGTTTCATTTGTTGGGCTGCCACAACCACAAGAATACCTAATAAACAGAAATACAGAGTCATTTCAGATAGAGACCACAACTGGCAACACCAATCGAGACCACAAACGACCAACTGCACTGCCGACCACACCAGAGCTGACAGAAAGTGGAGTCAATCACCACAAACACAAAAATCATGTAGAGATGAACGACCAATCAGAAGAACCTATAATTCGGAAACTTCATTTACAGAAACTGCATCTTTAGAAGACTCAACGTTCTCCAGCTCATAACAATCAACAAACCTGGGATACACGTGGTCACTCTGCTCGTGGAATACCAGAAGAAACTTGCATCTCTTCACAAATCCGTCTAAAGACCTAGAACAATACCAAATCATATGCCTTCAAGAAACTTGGCTCAGCGAACCTCCGGCCTGTGATGGCTTCCTCACCTTTCTCAACCCTGCTATTGTCAAAAATCAAGAAAAACCAGCATCAGGGCTGCTCACCCTAATCAAGATAAACCCTCACTACACAGTAATGAGCACTGAAAACATCAATCCCTGGATCCAACTAACAAAACTAATATGCACCAAGATCCACTCAAACGGGGAATACAAAAACAACATAACAGTTATAATCTTAAACCTATATTGGAACCCTGCAGCAATATCAACGGAAGCATTCATCGACGATGTGTTCCTGGCAATTGACAAGGCCATGACAAACCATCAGCTACCAGAAATAATAATCTGTGGGGATCTGAATATCAAGCTATACAACCAAAACGGATCTCTCCGAACTCAGTCACATCTTTCTTTGAAAGCAAGCAGCTGGATGAATGAAATTACAACTCGCAATCTCATCCTTTGAACCATGCAAGGAACAACTCTGCAGCCTACATGCCAACCTGGACTAGAGGATCATCAAATGCAATCCTTGATTACATATTTCTATCATACAACCTACATGAATCTGTCACAATAGCGCAAACGATAATAACTGATAAAAGTGACCACAATCAACTCACGGTCCACTCCCGGTCAACAACTCAGCAAAGTGAACCAGTATCAACGGTCTCGGGGGGGCGTGGCCAGCACGCATGCTTTAAGGACAGGCTCCCGCGGAGCTCCATTGCAAGATCCTTGCAAATCGAGCTAATATCGCTATAACTGGTCTGCAAACTTAAAAACCGAATAACATCGAAAGGGAACCGATTACCGACACTCGACCCTGTTCCTGGGGCGAACCGGGGCAGGGAAGGCTGAAAACGCGAAGCTGGACGCTGAGCCCCTGGGACCCACAAGTTGGCGGCTCCCACCGCGGAATAAGAACGAAGCTACGGAGGCCTAAATTACCTTGCGGAGCGCGCCAACAAAGGACTCTCTACCACACCGAAGCCGACGGGGCGGGCCACTCGTTCCCCAGCTGCGGAGAAACCACAGGGCCTGAAATTTGAGCCCAGCGATACCGGTGCCGAAGGCACTCCGGGAAGCCGTCGCCACGAGAGGAACGAGGGCCGGAGAGACGCACTCGTGGTGCAGTCGAGCGGAGCTGATGGGAAGATCGTAGAAACACTGGACGCAGTGTGCCAGCATATAACACAGTAAGTGAGGCGGAAAAGAACCGGGGACCCCCCACCAACCAGATTTGGGGCACGGGTGTGGGTGCGCAACGGACCCCACCCCACACGGCCAACCAATAAGCAGGGGCGGCCAACTCGACCCACGGACCCGCTACCCTCCGCCCAAAGACACGAAAACAATAACGCAAACCAAGAGCCGCAGGGAAGGCCTGCATAGCTTGCGGAACCGGACCCGGCATAAGAGACTGTGGGACCAGACACCGGGGATGTCTCCCCCCAAAAATAAACCGAAATTGGTTACGATGGATTCCTTCACGACAGTCAGACCCCAAAGACAATCACAACAAGACCGGGAGACCTCAGAAGAGCCGCCTCAACAAGAAGAGGACCTCAAACACACGCAAGTCCTGCAGGCAATAGCGGCCCTCCGCACATCAGTCGAAGGGAAGATAGAGGAGGTGAAATCGGACATACAGCTCATGCGTCAGGATGCCCGAAACCTAACTGAAAGGGTCACGGCAATAGAAACTACCCTGAAAGACGACGTGGAGAGTACCCAAGATCTAAAGATAAAAGTCCAAGACTTGGAACAAAAAGTGGCAAGACTGGAGGCGCACTCCGAGGATGCCGAGGGTCGAGCCCGCCGAAATAACATTCGTAAACTGGGGGTTCCAGAGGACTTGGAAGGCCCAGACCCGACAGAATTTATCGAAACATTGCTACAACAAGAAATTGGTCCAGGAAACCTCACCCAGGGGTTCTCCGTTGAAAGAGCCCACAGATCTCTCCAGAAACGCCCCCCACCCGGCTCACACCCGCGACCAATCATTGCCAAAATTTTAAACATTTGCGACTGGGAAACTATATTGCAGTACTCCAGAGAAGGTGGAGAGATCAAGAGGAAAGACTCGACAATAGTCATGTACCCAGATTATACCCCCACAGTGCAACGAGCAAGGAACTCCTTTATCCCAATAAAAGCACAATTACGAAAGCTACCCGTCGCGCCTCAATATTCTGTACAAAGGAAGAGCGATATTTCTGGAGACCCCAGCCGCAGCAAACATGTGGCTCGAACATAATGACCTGGCTGATGGCAAGGAGGAACCACCACGGTCAGACTTGGGCTGACTACGCACCCTCCATGGCAAGAAGAGCAAAGCGATTCCCCCACACTAATACGGACAGCCGACAATTATACTACAATTGAGTCCTACTGTGATGTAAGCCAGATCGGATAGGAGCTCGGAGGACCACGCGAAATAAAAGAAAGGCGACCCACCCCACCGGAATCTGTGCAGGCAATCCGCCTACACACTACCTGATCCGGAAGGCCAGGAGTGGCCTGGAAGGCTCGGGACCCCCTGAGCACTGCAAGTTGAAAGCAACTGCTAGGGGCAGTTTGTGTTGTTTTTTGTTTGTTTTCCCCATTCACACAATGGGAGTTACTCAAATTAAAAAGTCTCCAACAGGTGTAACAGGTGGTGCCGGGGAGGACGGGCACGGAGGGAAGAAGCCAAAAAGGGGTGAGCGAACGGAAGAGGTTGACGGTTGCTGGACTGAAGCAGTGGAAATCCTATTAACCCACCATGGCAACTAGAATAAAAATAATGACTTGGAACGTGAGTGGCTTGGGAACTTACCTACGCTGGAACAGAATCAAGTCCTACTTGAACAGAAAGGGAGTGCAAATAGCACTGTTGCAGGAGACACATTGCACGGCAGACTCTCTGGCCAAATTAGGCGAGCATTGGGGAGGACAAGGAATTGGAACCACCTACTCCAAATATGCCAGAGGAGTATACACCTGGATTCACCCCCAACTCCCATTCCATTTTATTAAGTCCGAGATAGATCCGGAAGGCAGGTTTGCGATACTGTGGGGCCGACTAGAACAGGAAGAGGTATGTATAGTGGACTCCTATCTTCCCAACACTAATATTCCGGCACATCTGAACTCAATGTATCCTAAAATCACCCCATACAGGCACGGCATCTTTTTTTGGGCAGGGGACTTCAACTGTGTATGAGATCCCAACCTGATAGGTCCCAGCCCCACCCGAAAGGTCCCTCAACAGCCACGGTAGCCCTATACCTATTAATAGACGGACTAGATCTTGCTGACACATGGAGGGAGCAGCACCCCAACGCCCGGGGATACTCGTACTTCTCCTCCCCACATGACCTTCATACGAGGTTAGATTACGTTTTCATTAGCAAAGAACACCTGTCACAAATAGACAGTGCACAACACCTAGGGAGAACCATCTCAGACCACTCGCCACTTCTAGTAGAATGGAACCACGCTGGCCCTAGACCCCCTATCCCTATGTGGAGAATGCTGATTGACGCTCTGGGTGATCTGGCATTCAGGGAGGAGCTGAACGACTTTATAGACAACTTTATAGAGGTAAATACCGGAAGTGTCGACCACCTGAACACGATGTGGGACGCCCTAAAAGTAGTGATGGGGGGGGAAACTATAACAAAAGCGGGAGGTATTAGAAAACAGCTGCGAGGCGAACTAGACCAGTGGGAGCAAGAGATTGAGCAATTTGAGGCCACCCCGGTGAACACTCACCAGAGAGCGGACACCCTCAAAGCACTTAGAGTTAAATGCACATAGGCATGGGACAGACTAGCTAAATTTGACTACACCACCAAGACTAACAGAGCACACACAGAAGCCGACAAGCCGAGTAGAATGCAGGCCTGGCTGTGCAAGAAAGAACACCCAGGCACACAATCACCAAGATACAGGATGCAGAGGGCAATGAATTCCAAACACAACAAGGCATAAACGATGCCTTCAAGCGTTTTTATAAACACCTATACTCCCATAAGGACCAAGTTCCCCGAGACCAAATCACAGATACTTTGGAGGAAATAGGACTCCCCAGACTAACCCCTGAACAGACTGAGGCCCTAGATGCAGACATCACGACCGAAGATATAACAGAGGTGATTAAATCGCTGGCCAACTGCAAGACCCCTGGGACCGATGGGCTACCCGCTGAGTTTTATAAAGCGTACGAGACCTCCCTAACACCTTTATTACATGAGGTTTTTCAAGAAGCATATGAGAGAGGGATATTGCCCGACAGCATGAGAGAGACCCTTTTGATCCCGATTATTAAACCTAACAAACCTGTCGACAAATGTGGCTCTTACCGCCCAATAGCCATGCTCAATTATGATGTGAAAATACTGACAACGATATTAGCGAAGAGGTTAGCTAGAATCATAGGGGAGATCGTGCACATGGATCAGTGCGGCTTCATACCGAGCCGGAACACGACCATGAACTTACGCAGATTACAACAGGTTATAAACCAAACTCAGGCTAGCACGGAGGCATGTGCACTGCTATCCCTTGATGCCATTAAGGTATTTGATTCTATATATTGGGAATGGCTCGTAGTGGTTCTAGAAGGTTTCGGCTTTGGCCCGGGGTTCATTAGGTGGATCAAGATACTTTACACAAAACCCAGGGCTAGGGTAAAAACCAGAAAGTATGTATCTGAGGTCTGGTACATATGCAGGGGCACTAGGCAGGGATGTCCACTATCCCCCATGCTTTATGTACTAGGATTGGAACCTATTGCCATCTATTTTCGGAAACAATTCTTTGATGCTGGGATACGCCTGGGGGGAGTGGACCACATCATCTCACTTTATGCAGACGATGTGCTGCTATATGTTACGGACCCACACAATAACGTGCCCACAATGCTAGATGTCTTAGACGTCCTGCCTCTTCCCTCTAGCTGGCCTCAAGAGCAAGAATATTGTAGAACTTCCTTCTGTGGGGATACAGTGGGAGGTCACCTTGTTTAAATACCTGGGAATACACATAATGCACACCCCTGCACTGATGCACGAACACAACACAAAATCAGCAATCCCTGTCTTAAGAAAATCCATGAACTTCTGGGCAAAACTTCCCCTGTCTATGATGGGCAGAGCCACAATAATTAAAATGATTGTCCTCCCTAGATTCCTGTACAGGTTCCAAAATGTACATTACTACATCAATGCTTCCTTTTTTCGCCTGCTAGAAGTGATACTCCGTGATTTCCTATGGGGGAAAGGAAGACGCAAGATAGCACTCACCACCTTGGTCCTACCGCATAGCCAGGGGGGAATTCAACTCCCAAACTTCGAGAAATATTATTTGGCAGCGCAACTCAGTTTTGTGACCAAGTGGCTAGAAGACGACACCACATCTGAGGCGCCCCTGCTACAACCCTTGGTCTCCCTGATCCATCTGAAGAAACTTATTTCGGCCCCCAGCCACCTGATGCGAAATGCCCCCTTCTTGGCTGCCCTAGGGCGAAAAGTATGGCACAGAGCAGAGGCACTTGCCCACGCAAAGCATCACTACTCCCCAGACATACCAATGATCTCGGACCTATGCAGATCCGACATGGGCCTGCAACACCTCAGACGCTGGGAAGAAAAAGGGATATATATGTGGGGAGACCTATACGACGATGGCACCTTTAAGGAATTTGAAACACTACAGGAGGAAGCTGGAATCCACACGGGCCAGTTTCTGTGGTATCAAAGGATACGGACTACAGCACGAAACAAGTGGGCAACATGGCCGGAGGAACCAGAATCAAACCTTCTGATCACACTATTGTACAGCTTGGGAGAGGGATGGAGACCAGTGTCCCAGATCTATGGCCACTTCAGTGACACCCCCAACCCACAAAGTGCCGATCTGAAAAGAAGATGGGAAACGGACATGGGCCGGGAAATGGCTGATGGAGAATGGGAGAGGGCTCTAGCGTACCCTAAAGCAGTCTCAAGAAACCACAGATTTAGACAAATACAACTGAACTTGTTATACCGAACATATTTAACCCCATCCAGGCTGGCAGAATTCAATGAATCACCACACTCTGTCTGCACCTGGTGCGGAGAGAATAATGCGGACTTGATTAACATGTTCTGGTCGTGCACCAAAACACAGTCCCTGTGGACCACCGTACAGCTGACAACGAAAAAGCAGGGTTGACTAGGAACAAGTGTACCCCGGACGAATGCCTTCTGGGAACGTACCCCAGGCCGGCCAAACTTAAACACCTGGCCAAATTAATGGACATCATGTGCATACTGGCAAAAAGGACAATTGCAATGTCCTGGAAAAAACCCGCAGGACCCCAACAAAAGGTATGGCACAGAGAATTGGAACGTTGGGTACAAGCTGAAACAAAGGCATGGGAAGACAGTGTTGCCAGGTCCACGGACGCCTAGAGCATGACCCTAACGGCCTGGAAAGAACTCACAGGATCCTTGTTTCACCCCTCGGATGACAAGCCCCCATGAACAAGTACAAACCTATGGAAAACGGATTCACAACCAACATCACAGGACCCCGAGAGCAACTAGCCACAACTTCACTGGGTCCTTACAAGCTCAAGTCCCCTCTCCTCTCTCCCCCCCGGCTTGTCCAACCCCCTCTGAACCGACAGACTGCCCTGCCATGATGGAAGGAGCACTTGGAGACAGTTAAAGTTGAATTGTTAAATGTTAATGTTTTATTACGAAATACTTATTATCCTCTAACTATGGACATATTGTATGTCATGCAAATGTAAAAATGATAAATGCCAATAAATAAATTTAAAAATAAAATCAACAGTCTCTGTGGAACTTGACGGCACAACATCAAGACTAAGGATTCCACAACCAGCCATGGCAAACCTATCGAAGAAACTCCATGATGCCATTCTAACAGATTCTGAGAAACTCAACTATGAGTGGATTCTACTACCTTTCCGGCAAACACTCAAAAACCGGCCACACATAGAACATCGCCATACATACAACCAAGAAATAGCTGACAAGAAAAAATGCCTAAATCGATCAATACGACGTCTAAAGAAAACAACATCTGCAGAAAACAGGAAACAGATCAAAAATCTGAAACAGAAATACGCTTACTGGAGAAATAGACAACAAAAAATCATCCAAAAAGCAGATGCAGAAAACATAATGAAACTACACAAGACTCACAACACGAGAGAGCTATGGAATTTGCTCAACGACAACCTGCAAAAACAGCACAAACTAACACCCAACGTTCCGCAGGAAACCTGGATCATGCATTTCTCTACCATTTACGGAGCGCGAAAAACGCAACCTCAAAATCAAATGCCCACAAACGAACCAAAATGGTATGTAAATGCAGAATTTGAAGACTTCATGCAGCTCATCAAAAACCTGAACACGTCTAGAGCGCCTGGCCCTGACGGACTATCTAATGCTGTCATCAAGCAAGACCCATCTGCTTGGGCGAACTTCATGTGCCATATCACAACTTTGGTAAACACACTCAACCGAATACCAAACTCCTGGAGGTCGGCAATAATTGTTCCAATTCATATGCAAGGACCAAGAGAAGAACCACAAAATTTCCGCCCAATTGCCTTACTAGTCCCGCTTGGGAAGTTATTTGCCTCAATACTTCTGAAACAACTAACTGCATGGGCACTTGAAAACAATACATTTTCGGTCAGGCAAACAGGTTTTACTGCCAATGTCAGAACAAATCTTAATCTCATATTACTCCAACTAATAAAGCATGAAGCCATCAATTCTCACACTACAATACACGCAGCATTCATTGATTTAAAGATGGCCTTCGATGCGATCTCACACCATAAACTATGGTCAAAACTCAGAGATTGGAACTGCCCACCGAACATCCTAGAGCCAATCATTCTCCTCTATTCAGAAACCACCATAAAAGTGAGATTATCAAAACAAGGAGCCACCACCAATGCAATTCCAACAGTAAATGGCCTGAAGCAAAGCTGCCCCTTGGCAGCAACTCTCTACAACCTGTTCACGGCGGACATTGAGGAGCATCTAAGATCCAACAAAACGAATCCACCAAAAATAAACTCTACACCAGTTCCTGCGATGGCATATGCAGATGACATTGCTTTGTTGGACAAAACACCCACTGGACTACAAGCATCTTTGACTGCTCTGAACAGCTATGTGGATAAAAATGAACTAACGATCAACATCTGAAAAACTAAGACAATGACCTTAACCAAATCATTCACAAAAAAAACATACCAACCAAGTTTCAATATTAACGGGAACCAAATAGAAAATGTGACAACTTTCAAATATCTTGGTGTCCTAATTAATCAATCAAAATCGGAGGAGCAATGGATTGACAAAATAGAACAAACTGCACAAACCCTACCAAGACAAGGATGTATACTTCACAGGAAATACGGCCAGTTTTCATTCAAACCCATCATTGCCTACTACATCCCAATACTAACATATGGAACAGAATCAATGCTGAACGCCCGCACAATAAACTGGATGAAATTTGAAATGATTTTCTGGCGTAAAATTCTCCACTTACCACAGTCATATCTTATGCCAAGAATTCGATATGAAATGGCAAAGCAGTCAATTGAATCTATTGTACTATGGAAAAGACTAGCTATTTTCCGAAAAATACTTACCGACCAAAAAACCCCAGCTATCCAAATCCTCCGAGCCCAACCTAATACCTTCAACAACACAGTATTACAAAAATGGAAACATTCAATGAGGAAGGAAATGGAAAACGAAGACACCACAGAAGAACTGTTAACTCTCCGCCCACAACATGCAAAAATAAAAGTTCTTCAGAACGAGTGGATAAAAACTATTGAAAAGAAGAACGTCTACAAACAGAATCTTCAATGTGCAAAAGACAACAGGAAAATTCATGAATTACCACCATACCTTCAAATTTTCCCAGATCAGAGCATTAGAACAATATTCTTAAGAGTGTGTCTCAACATTCTACCTACAAACTCATACCTATCAATAACGAGACAGATTGACGTCACAAACAACTATTGTCGATTCTGCAAGGATCAAGCGATCCCAGAAACCATATTCCACCTCGTTATGGAATGCCAAGGACTTTCTTCTCAGCGCAAACAATTTGGAGAGTTCTTCCAACTCTCAGAACAACAATTGAACACTCAAGAAAGATGGGCCGCCCTACTCAGTGGACATAACAATAAATACACCTATACAATCATTCTTTTCCTAAGCACCATTTTGGAACTGAAGAAAAGATTACCGTGAGATTCATTTTAAATCATTAGCTCTTACCACTTACAGATCACAATGAAAATGATGAAAAAGTTTACAACTAAACTAAATCATCAACAAAAAAAAGAATGGTCAAAGAACAATTTAAGACATTCAGGCCAGAAGATGTTGAACTATAGGAAAAAATTCACTTAGAAATTCTCAATTCTGGGAGAGTCAATTTTCTTGACACCAAAACTTCTCTTATCTCTTCCACTCTTCTAGCAGATAGTAAACATTTCATTCCCCACATCTTTTCTAGACTCCAGAAGATCCTTAGGGAGCTTTTCTGTTGGATCAATCTATGTGTTACACATTGCGGCAAGTGGTCTTTATGGGCACGGACCCGCTTGTGCGGCGTCCTGATTCCTAACATTTCTAAGATGGAAACTGGTGAATTTTCCCGACCTGCTGGCAGCGGTCTAGTGGTTGCACGCTCCCTTGACATGCGGACGACCGATCACGTGATCCTTTATCCGGAAACGAAGCGACCAGTGCTTCGCGTCGCTTCTGCTTTTGACGCTCCGTCAGTTCGCTTCTGAAAACTTTCTCTTCATGCTCTCATTTCTCTCTGTTTGATTGCAGCTCCTACTCACCCTGTGTTACTTTCTCTTGTCAGATCCTCCTCTCAGCCTTTGCTGGTTTCCTTCTCCAGCGGCTTCACGAATCCATCTTATTTGTCTCCCATTCCAGACAGATCCCCTTCTGAGTAAGTTCCTTTTCTCTAGGATTCCCTTGAATATTCTACCAGGTCTTCATCTTCTGTTATCCTTCCAGACTCTTCCGACTCGCGCTAAGCTGTCCTATTCAGCCAGGGTCCAGATCCGAACTGTTCCCCAGTCCTTTTTGGGTGAGAGTGTTCCCATTGATATCTCTTTCCTTTCCCTTCTATGAACCCTCCTCTAACCTGTTCCCAATTTCTTCACTTCTCATTCCTGCAGACAAGGTGTCTTGTGTGATTCCCGGGGGTTCCTGTCAGAGATGTCCTACCTTCCATCATAAAACCTGATCTACACAAGCTGGGATTTCGTCCAGAGTTTTCTTCCCATTGAGGGTTTCCCTGGGAGTCCTGCCCGCTCTCCTGGGTTACATTACCCTGGGCTGAGTGGCCAGGGCTGTCACTGGGTAATCTTCACAGCTGCTTTAACCCTTCCAGTTGGAGTCATCGATTGCCAAGGTGAGCTATGTGTGAGCTATAACTTGATTTAATTCCACAACAGCTTGCTCATATTTACGCAGTTCCCTAACAGTAATAACAGTATTAACAGTGATAACACTATGCTGTAGATTAGTGTATGTTTTCTGTGCAGCGGGCAGGATCTGCAGCAAGGTAGATTCAGAGATGTTTAGCCCCAGATCATCACAGAAATCCTTCTTGGTGTCCAGCAAGGAAAACATAAAGGGAGATGATCTAATCAAAACCGTAGTATTGGGCCAGATCAACCCTTGTAAAGTTGTCTATTTTTCCAAAAATGCTGTGTGTGATCAATAATATACATGCCTGGAAGCTTGTTAGAATGACCTTTTGATAGCACAGAAGTCCAAAACATCATCCAAGGGATGCATTTGCGAATTCATAATGAAGGATGTGGTCTTTAATATATACATACACCTATGAAAGGAGATCAGTACTATTGAAAGAAGATAACACATTTTTACCTCAAAGACTAAAAGTTCCCAAAACCTGTAGAGCTGGAGACATCATCGCTAGGAGTAAACCTCCTTCAAGCTGTTTTCAAATCCTATCTGGTGTCAGGCATTGCATTCTCCTTAGATCATACTCAGGCTATACAGATAAATAATGCATGACCTTACAAAAAGAGGCAGTCAAGAAAAAAAATGCTTCCTGACTGGCATTGATTTGGAATAACCGACACCCTAGACCGCACTCAAGCAAAACACCAGACCATTGAAAACAGTCCCACAACATGCCAAAGATTCTTAGACCACATGCATTTTATTAATGCAGACCAGCATTATTATTCTTACTTTCAGTTAGCCATGTTCTAGCGGTTTGGGCAATCAATTAATTCTTAAACTGTCCAGTGCATTAAATCTTAGGAAACACACATTAGGATCGGGTCTTAGAGGGTGCCTGCAGTTTTTGGAAAATTATTATTATGACTTTTTTCACTATTTTATATACTTTTAACTGTTTGGTGTATTTTGTTTTGTAGCCAATACTGTGTGTGTATGTATTGATTTTTAATTTGTGTTTTTTATAAATGCTGTTAATCTTGATGCATAGTTATTTTTAGAGTATTTCCTGATTATCATATGCTTTTAATCTGTAGTAATGTAGCTGTTCATGTAAACCTGATGGAAACTACTATGAATAAAGCTGATGTTTATGATGATGATACTCGGAAATGTAGACCAACATTGGAATAAATAAGAGAAGAACCTTAGAAAAGTAGGTGGCTTGTATGTTTTTCTATTAGATTTGATCTGGTCTTTGCATTTTTACCTTATTTTATTTTATTTATTGGGTTTTTATAATGCACCGATACACAATGTGTTTCAGGTGCATAATTTGGCATTGGAGTTGTGTTGCTATATGTTATTACGTGTGTTATAATTTCTATATGATTTGTAATGGTACATCGCACATATATAGGTACATGGACAAATATGGAATCATTGCATTTTGAGATATCTGTCTGGGAAATGTGCTTTGTTGGCTAAATAGGAAGTTCCATTCTTTCTAAATTGGAAAGTGTCTGTTTATGATCCATTTTTACCATGAAAATGCTCATGAAATTTCACCAATTTTGGCATGCACACTCCAGTGTGCCACAGATTATGTATGGCAAGTTTGGTGGAGGACCTTTGATGTGGTCTCCAATGTAAAGTGTCATGTAACCTTAACTATAGTGTTGACACACTACAATACGTGTGTGCATGTATGTACATATATATGCAATGCTGTGATTTTTTCAAATGCTTAATTTTATCTCTGCCTGGGGAAGTGGAGACATTTCCCGAAAGCTCGCAAATATGCAAAATAAATTACTTTGTTAGCCTAATTTTTGTGACGAATCCCTCCATGTTGTCACTTCTCGGTGGGAGGGAAACACTTCCCATGGAGCCAGGGAGGTGAGGCCACTACCCGAGATTCCCACTGTGGTTGGTACTGAGCGAGAGGATCCCATGGGTGGGGAACCCCTCTCTGGGAGAAGTGAGGACAGAACAGGGAGAACATAGTATCCACACCATCATGCGGCCATACTTCTATCACCCAAACATACCACTAGGGATCAGATAAGCCCATCCTCCCTATCTCCTCTTTCTTCTAACAATGCCCTTATCGATGGGCATCAGGCAAGTAGTACTGTAACGGGGAAGAGTGAGGGAAGAGTGAATATGGATGACTCCAAAACTACTGCAACAAGGAAGAGCAGGGTAATGAAGAGCCCTATGCGGATCCAATATGAACATGCTAGCTGTTGAAAGCTAGAAAGACAATCAGACATTAAAACTGATGAAGGACTGCCCTCATGGTCAGTCGGATCTACGGGATCACTGCGCACTCCGAAATTTCGTACATGAAAATGCTGAATGTGAAAATGGAGGCATGCAGTGGTCACATAGATCACACTGTCCCACACCTCACTTACCCGCAACATACCTATCAATACTTACCTTCTGGGTGCTTACTTACCCTCACTCTGGTTCCTTCCACGCACCCATCACCCTGCAACGTAAGTTTCCTATTCCAAAAGTGGGTAGGGACTTCCGTTGCAGGGTACTTTTTAAATTTGTATTTATTATCCCCTGATATCCTTCCAATGGAAGTGGAGGACACCCCCAAAACCCGTGCTCTCCTTGTTTGGGAGAATGGGATTCAACATTTTTGTTACTGCCCAATACGCAGCAAATGCGCATTTGGCATTTATTTTTGCAGATAACGAGTGATACCTGTCAGTCCAACCCCAGAGCAGCTTCAAGCTGAGGAGCGGAGCAGTGCCGAGAGTATGCACTGCAGACCTGAACGCCTGACATGAGCAGGCGGGGCATGAGAAGGCAGAGAAGAACCACGACCTACCTAATTGTTGGGAGATCATGTAGAGCAGCAGCTGCACGCCTCTGAGGAAATCCTGCCCCCCTGCCTCCTAAATGTTGGAAGTCGGAGACTGTGCCATGTTTGACACCAGCAGGTGTGCCAATACCACAGTGAGTATTTGAGAAAAGGTATCCACTGAGAAAACCCTATCGAATGTATCCCGAAGAGATGACAATCTGAGGTAGGAATTCCCTGAAGGAATATGAAAAGGAGTAAAAGAGAAGTTAATGATGTCACAAGAGACGAGCGTGACGCACTGAGAATACTGGCTGAAGAGAATGCATGGATTTTTATGGAAACTGATAATGAAGATAAGGATCGAGTAAACTTTCATATGCAGAAAAGAAGATTGTACGTATACAACGTGCAACCGTTCAATAATTGTACAGACGCAGAAACGCAAGTAGACTAAGTGATCATAGAAGCTGGCTATACGTATTGAATAGACTGCAGGCAAACCCGCCATTGTATAGGGACTGTACATCAGTGTCATGAATTTAGTAAGATCTGACCCATGGAGAGAAATGTCAGAGAATTGTGTAGCAGCAGGAATAAGCTGAGATCATGGAAGAGCCTGGCGAGGCTGTCTGGCCTGCCATCAAAACAGAAGTAGCCAAGGTCAGTTATCTATTCTTGAAAGCAGTGAATGTACAAAGGATGAATCATCCCTTATTAAGGATCAAAGAAAGAACACCAAGAGTGTCCATTTTATTCATTTAAGACATTTAAATGCTGCAGAATGGACCAGAATCCTGTTCCCCTGTCACGTGAGTTGAGGATGGAAATAGAGTTGAGTTTGGTGATCTAGAATAACGATAGTGAGAGCTTGTACTCCCATTTATTCCCACAGACAGGGATACTTTGCAAGGCCAAGTTCAAAGACAATCTACATGGCAGAAGGCCTGGGTGATGAGAGATGTTGGGCTAATTGGGTGGGGAGGTAACGTCAAGTCCACCTCCTGGCACCTGGGTATAAGCTTATGTGCTGCTAAGTGAGCGGAATGTTCCAGACATGGCATGAGCATGCCAACCAATTGTAGTGGGCTGTATAACGAAGGGCCTTATAGATTGAGAGCCAATGATAAACCGTGCACTTAACAGTATTGAAGATTACATGTTTTAGAGATAGGCATAAATTGTCCACCTGACAGTAGACAGCCAATAACAATCCAAGTCATTATAGAAAGTATACTTAGATGGTCCCCTTGAGCCAATTATAATCAGTTGAAGGTTTTTCTTATTTTGCCACGTAGTATGATTTTTAATATAAAGTTATGTTTTATGAAATATTTGTCGAGAGCTGAGCGAACGTTTGTTGATGTCCGTTGTAAACTCCCTGATTTATATAATTGTTAATAAAACATGAACATGTGCCATCTTCCTGAGTTGGTTTGATTATTTGGACTCACAGTTATTCTGTGAACCCAATGCATTGCATGCACATTGCTAAAGAACCATAAATTCAATCCGGCGTCCGGTTGCAGAATCCAAGCCAGCCGAGTGGTTGAGGTGAGACCCGACACGCGATGAGAAACCAGCAGGCTGGAGCCGCCAAAAGCTGCAAGAAATCGGCGAGAGCCCAGGGGAAGCCGCAGAAGCTTGCTGGGGTTGCTGAGGGCTGGTACCCTCATGGATGAAGAGCAAAGGAGGAGGACCAGGAATGCACCGGGACGCTGCAGAGGCCGTGGTGGGGGAAGTGTAGAGGCATCTTCCCCGTCCCAGTGGGACCGAAGAGAGAGACCAGTCAATAACAGAGGGGGAGAAGGAGCACCCTTAAGAGGCTCAAAGGGAGGTCATGCAGGATAGTGAACCAGGTCCAATGAAGAGACATTATAGAGCTGAACGAAGTGCCAGGGACCCGAATCTTACGTTACGAGAAGTCCAGGGGAGAAATCCTTGGGCACATGTCATGAGACTTCCAGGGAGAGAGATCCTTTAGTGCATGTTACAAGAAGTCCAGGGGACGAGATCCTTTGTTATTGTTATTGTTATTTTGCACTTATATAGCGCCTTATATACCATTGGTATGGTCTGAAGGCGCTGGTAGGTTGAACGCCCTTGGGAACCGAAGTTCAGATCAGTGGAGAGAGTAGGGAGAGTCAAAAGGTGCGTGTGAGCACCGGATATGTGTGCAGCTTGTGCGGTACACGTGTAATAGCTGCTTCTTATCGGTAGGTGTGGTGGTTGAGAGATCAGGAGAATGTGTTCGTTCTGGCAGGATTTATCCGGAACGGAGGTGGCTGCGTTAGGCCTGAGGAAAACGCCTGGCTGGGGGTGTGGGACCAGCAGTGTTTACATAGAATGATGTGGAGTAAGCGGTGGATGTTCGTATGAGGACAGTTATACCGAATGGTGTCATAGTATCTCTGTGTTCTAGTTGAGTGGTGATGTAAGGAGAGAGTAAGCGTGGGGTGTGGTGTGATGGGTTATATGCTCTTTCAGTGTGCAAACTTCTGAATGCAATTTTCCCAGAGAGGGAACTGGGCGAACTTCTAAGTACAGTTTTCCATACAGAGTCTATTGGGAACACTTCTAAATTCATTTCATCAGGGAAGGTATTGGGCTCGTATCCGCAGTCATTCGCCCTCCGCAGTCATCCGCCCTCCGCAGTCATCCGCCCTCCGCAGTCATCCGCCCTCCGCAGTCATCCGCCCTCCGCAATCATCCGCCCTCCGCAGTCATCCGCCCTCCGCAGTCATCCGCCCTCCGCAGTCATCCGCCCTCCGCAGTCATCGCCTTCCATAGTCATCCGCCTTCCACGGTCAGCCGCCATCCACATTCATCTTCCAAAGGTATCCGCCCTCCACAGTCGTCCGCCCTCCACAGTTATCCGACCTCCACATTCATCCGCCCTCCACAGACAAGCGCCCTCCACAGACAAACGCCCTCCACAGACAAACGCCCTCCACAGACATCCGCCTCGCACAGTCATCCGCCCTCTATGGTCATCCGCCCTCCACAGTCATCCGCCCTCCACAGTCATCCGTCCTCCACAGTCATCCGCACTCTGTAATCATCCGCACTCCGTAATCATCCGCACTCCGTAATCGTCCGCACTCCGTAATCATCCGCACTCCGCAATCATCCGCACTCCGCAATCATTCGCACTCCACAGTCATCTGCCCTCCACAGTTATCCGCCATCTACCGTTATCCGCCCTCTACCGTTATCCGCCTTCCACAGTCATCCGCCTTCCACAGTCGTCCGCCTTCCACAGTCATCCGCCATTCCTCAGTCATCCGCCCTCCGTAATCATCTGTCAGCAGCGGTCATCTTCCACCCGCATTCCACTCGTCGGTGCTCAGTCGGTCACCCACTTCCGGCCTCTCACCCTACTCATTCCTCTGCTTTCGACAATCTTCCGCTCTTCCACACCCTGTCGCTCTCCATTCAGTCGCTGATACTTTTTTCTATTCATTATGCGCATCTGCTCTAGACGTTCTTCTGCTCTGTATGCTCTCTTTGATCAACAAGCTCCTTCGCTCTTTATGCTCTTCCAATTCTCCACCTTCCTCGACTTTCTACACCTAGCCGCTCTTCGTACTCGGACCGCTTTCTACAGTCAATTGGTTTACATACTCATCCGTCATCCCCATCGATTTTGCGCGTATTATTTATCGGGTCTCCAGACCCAACCGTCTGCCAGACGCACCAGTCAACCGCTTTCATCCTCCACATTCATTTATACTTGTCTAGAATCATAATTATTTATTCGCCCTTTTCAATCATCCGTTCATTACACTCATCGTCTTTCCAAGCCTGTCCATGCTCTATTTTTCTTTTATCAGTGGTCAATTCGTGTTATTGACTTCACTGTTTACATCTACATTACTCGCTTTAATTTCTTGTCTGAATATTTGATACAATCTGTATTTTTTTTTTTTTTTTTTTTTCATTTTTTCTTTTTTTTTTTTTCATTTGGTTTTGCTTTGGGTGCTTCGCTGGGTCGGTGTTATTTTGATGATGCTAGAACGGAACCGGTTGGTTTTAGGGAAAGAGCCAGGTTTTGAGTAGTTTGCGGAAAGCTGTTAGCTCCTCAGTTAGCCTGATGTGGGGTGGGAGAGAGTTCCACAGGGTTGGGGCTAGGGCTGAGAATGATGCTCCGCCTAACCTGACTGAGTTTGTCTTAGGAATTACTAGGAGGCCGGCTGTGCTTGATCTGAGGGTGCGAATGGGGTGATAAGCTATTAGTTTTTCTTGAAGATATTGTGGTCCAGTTTTATGTACTGCTCGATGGGTGAGGCATAAGGTTTTGAAAGCTACCCTACGGGCTACTGGTAGCCAGTGGAGTGTCTTGGGGGCTGGGGATACGTGATCTCTTGGACCAAGCGCAAGTAGCACTTTGGCCGCCGCGTTTTGTGCTCTTTGAAGTTTGTTCATTTGGTAGGCATGGATTCCGAGGTATAGGGGGTTGCCGTAGTCCAGCCGTGAGATGACGATTGATTGTACCGCAGAGACTCTGTTAGGAAATGATAGATATGGAAAGATGCGCCTAAGGTTTTTGAGGTGGTAGTGGCAGGACTTTGAGACATTGTTGACTTGGCGCGAGAGTGTTAGGTCAGAGTCTAGGGTGCATCCAAGATTTTTCACAGTGTTGGAGGGTATCGGTGAGTTGCCCATGGCGGGTGGCCAGGGTAGAGGGTGCGGGAGAAGATCTGGGTTGCCGCATACCATGATTTCTGTTTTGGAGGGGTTTAACAGGAGGTGGTTTTGGGTCATCCAGCGTTCAATGTTAAGGAGGCAGGATGCCAGGTCAGGTTGTGAGTTAGGATTCGTGTTCAAGAATTTTAGAATTAGTTGTGTGTCATCGGCGTAATTGTAACATAGGATGTTGTGTGCACGGATTATCGGTGGGAGGGTGATCAGGTAGAGATTGAAGAGGAGGGCAGATAGACACGCTCCTTGTGGGACTCCTGTGTCAACTGGTCGGGCTTGGGAGGTAAAGTTGGAGAGTGTCGTTATTTGGTGCCTGTCCTTGAGGAATGAGGCTATCCATTTGAGGGCGGTTCCACGTATTCCTAGGGAGTGAAGGCGATCAAGGAGTATTGAGTGATTGATCGTGTCAAAGGCGGCTGATAGGTCGAGAAGGATTAGTGCGGCGCATCCCGCGGAGTCAGCAGTCATTTTAAGGTCGTCCCAGATAGAGGTTAGGGCGGTTTCAGTTCCGTGACAAGTTCTGAAGCCTGATTGGGCGGGGTCTAGGAGTTTGTTGGCTTCAACAAAGGCGTTAAGTTGAGAGTAGGCGGTTCGGTCAATGAGTTTGGCGAGGAACCTGGTGTTTGATATGGGCGGTAGTTTTTGGGCTCAAGCGGGTCGAGCGAGGGTTTTTTAATCAGGGGTTTGACGTGCGCCAATTTGAATGCGTCCGGAACGTACCGGAAGAGAGGGAAGCATTTATGATAGATCTTGCGTGTTCTCCTGCACAGGTGGAGGCAAAGATTTCTTTAAGGGTAGTGGCAGGGCATGGGTCCAATGGTGATCCGGATGGTTTGCGGGCAGATAGGAGTTTGAGAAACTGTTCTGTTGTTAGTGGACTGAAGGAGTCGAACGTTGGTTGCGTGGAGGTTGTAGCTGATGGGTTGGGTGGTAAGGGCTGAGGATTGTCTGGTGGCTGTAAGAGTGCTAGTTTGGAGGTTAGAGTATTTGTCCTTTCTATAGCAGTGGAGTAGAAGTGGAGGGAGAGTGAGTCACAGAGTGATTGCGATGCGGTCGGGGTGGTTGTGTTACAAGCTGGGTTGGTGAATTCGGAGATAATTTTGTGGAGTTCTTTGCTTGGGTTTTTGCAGTTTAGGATTCGGGAGTTGTAGTGGGCCTTTTTTGTTTTCCGGATTTCGGCTTTGTACCGATACAGGTGTCGGGCTAAGGTGGTCCTGCTCTCATGGGTTTTCTCTTTATGCCATTTGCGTTCTAGGTGTTTGTATAGTCGTTTAGTGTTCTTCAGCTCAGGAGTGAACCATCTGGGGAAAGGGCCACGGCGGATTGATGGTTTGCAGGGGGGGGTGAGGCGCATCAGAGATGCGCTAAGCCATGAATCAAGGGCCTCAGGGGTGAGATGGTTGTTGAGAGGGCAGGATGGTGGTGGAGACTGGAGGAGAACCTCGGCTAGGTCTGGGGTGATTATTAGTTTCTTCCAGCATTTGCCTATGTTCGGGGGTTCGGATACGAGTAGGGGGAGGGGTTCGGGTGAGTGGATGGTGAAAGAGAGAATGTAGTGATCAGACCAGATGATAGGGGTGGGCGGCATTAGCTGAATCAGGTTGTTGGAGCTAAAGATGGCGTCGAGAGTGTGTCCTTTATAGTGGGTCGGTCCGTTTATGTGGGGTTGGAGGTTAATTGCATCTAATCCGTCAACCAGGGAGTATGTCATGGGGTTGGTGGGGATGTCGAGCCATATGTTGAAGTCTCCAAGAAGGGTGAGGTTGGGATGGTTTATTTGGAGGGTGGCGATAGAGTCGCAAAGGTTATTTGCGAAGTGTCTATCGTAGCCTGGGGGCCTGTAGATTATTAGGAAGCTATGTGAGAGCGATGGTGAGAGGGATAGTTTAACAAGGAGAGAGTCGCAGGATGGAATGGAGGGTTGGTTATTGATGATTGAGGCGCGAAAGAGAGATTTGAAGACGAATGCTAGCCCTCCTCCCCTGGACGGACGGTTCAGTGGGATGAGGGAGTAGTTGGGGGGAAAGGCTTCGTTGGCGATTGGGCCGAAGTCGTCAGAGAGCCAGGTTTCAGTGATGAAAACTAGGTCTGGTTTGTCAGAGGTGAGGAGGTCAAAGATGGAGTGTCTGTTTTTTGCTATTGATCGGGCGTTAAATAGGATGCAGTTCACATCGGCAGTCGGGGATGATCTTGGTGGTGGGGGGTGGGGGTGCAGTGGTGGAGAGTTTGGGGGGGGAGGGTGGGTTGGGTAATGATGGATGGGAATAGTGGGCGAGCAGAGAGATTGGCAGGCTTAGGGAGGGGTTGGGAGGCTGCGTGTGATAGGTTGGTCGGGTTTTGGAAGGGGGATTTGAAAGAGGGATGTTGACGGTTAGGGGTTTCAGTTGCAGCTGATGAGAAATTGAGGGAGAGGGGTTTCAGGTGGGGGGAGGCAGGGGGGGAGGGGGGGATTGCGGGATAGATGTGGTTGGTCGAGATAGGGGGGGCGAGGAGTGCTGTGAGATTGAGGGGGACCAGGAACGTTTCCTCTTTAGTTTCCTTGCTGCGACTGGTGTGTGGGAGAGAGTGGGGGGGTCGGAGGGTGAGTGGGAGGCAGCTTCGGTTCTTGCTAGGGCTAGCCGTGCAGTTTTTAGGGAGGGGAAGGGGTGAGGTTGAGTGTGGATGGTGGCGGGGGTATAAGGGGAGGGCGGGAGTTGGGTGGTTGCAGGGTGGGGTGTGACAGGTATGATAGAGAGGGGAGCGGGTATGGGTAATGCTAGTGGGTCAGGGGTGGGGTTCAGAGGATGAGTGGTCTTGGGGTGGGTGGCTCGCCATCGTGCCCCCCTTGCTTGGTGTTTGGAGAGGGGAAGAGCAGGGGGTGCGAGGTAGGGTGGGGGGGTTTGGGTGAGGCGGGAGGGGACGGGAGACAAATCGGAGAGTGGGGGTGGTCCATGGGTGATGTTTCTGACTGATTCTGGTGGAGTGGGTGCACTCATGATTGGTGCGAGTTTTAAGATTGGTTTAGGAGGGTTTTCTGATTGTAGTTCTAAGGTCGGTGACTAAATTTGGAATGCAATTGGGAGCACTATTAAATACAGTTGGGCACACTACTGAGTGCACTTGATAACACTTCTAAATGCAATTTTCCTCAGAGAGGCTAGTGGGCACAGCACCTAAGTCCAAGCACAAGCACAAGTAACGAAAAGACTATTAGAAAAGAGGCTGAGAAAGTCTTGGGGAAGGGAGATACCTTCCCAAGATTGTTTTGGAACTTGAACATTGGATCTTTGCTGAGAAGTTCTGGAGAGAGACAGACCTCCTCCCCGACCACAGGGAAAAACACATTAAAAATCTAGAGACAGCTAGGGAAGAAGAATATTCTCCAACCATTTATGAACTGCCTGAAATATCCCAAAGCAGGGTGTCATCCTGTTATAGGCAAGATATATTATTAGTTATAGGTTTCCTGTTTAAGTGTAAGGGACGGAAAAAGGTTTCGGACATAGGACAGAGGACTATTGAATTTGGACGAACATTCTGACATCTTCCTTAGTATCATTTGAGGCAGTGAATCCCCTCTTAGTTATAGGGACAGCTAGGGTCTTTTTCCTTTTAAGTTCAATAAAGTTCAACATATGGCTATACATACCTAGCATGACTGGATGGAGCAGACATACAGCCCACATGGGTTGGACTGTAATATTTACCCTAATGTGGATGTGATTGTTAAACACACCAGGACACTTGTCCATTTGAAACACTGAATAGCAGCAGTTTTTTTTCCAGCTTTTTGCTTAAGAATAGTTCTGAATGCTGACCACCCATACTTTGTGTGCACTGGCACGTTATATTATGTTATAAAGGATATGTTGATTACAATGTTTCAGGCAGTGATTTTACCAATGATTATATAGATGTGATCACTAATAATGCTGATAATAACAGCAATAATAACATCCCATATCATTTCTCTTCTTATTAGTAGTAGTCTTAGTATCATTATTATTTTGCTTCGAGTTAGCGTGAAAACGAATTGAGGATTCCAATGGTGAGGTTAAGTAACCAACTTTAATTTGCCTGGCATTAAATAGCAATATGTTGTTCCTTTCAAAATTAAGCCCCTCACTGATTGGTCAATATTTTATAATCTGTGCTTACTCAATCCAGTGCCACAGTAGCCCTGCCTCCGAGTTGGAAGGACAAGGGGATTGGTTCTGCTATTTGGAAGAAACCCTATAGTTGGCCCAACCGACTTTTGGTTTGGTTTGGTTTATGTATTTATAATAAAAACGCTTTTGAAAAATAATTGCCTTCATCGAGATAAGAAATGAGATGTTGAGAAAATCCTGCTGACGTGGAACAGTGCTTGGGCTGAAAATACAAATCTGAACTTATGGAGCCCATTGAGATTTAGAAAGGCCTTCTCAGGGCTGAATGCCTGGAACATTGATCTCCACTGGCCTATGGAATAATGCGTCTGGGTCGGTTGTGCCTGAAAGACTTCTAAGAGTAAGTCTGGCTTTGTCCTCCGAGGTGCAGGCCAAGTTGGGCTGCAGCACAGCTTTTGGACTAACAGGGGCCTGAAACAAGCTCGGTACCCACAATTGTTTTCAATATCTATATTGCGGGTCTCTCAGCTTTCATGAAAAGGAAATCGACTTCAGACCTATGCAAAAAAAAATGTATCAGAAGAAAATAGCTATGCAAGGAAATGTGTCAAAACAAAAGGGTTAAATAATTTGAAGTGAAAACAACATTTTCTTTTACAAAGGTTTTTTTTTTCTCCACCGTGAACTTGGTGATTATGGGTTCCTCACAATGCACGTGATGTTAAGTGCCACATGAATCATGAGGTGCTCTTCATGAGAGTATTTGCTCAGATATGTGTCCTTTGCACTCGCATAGATCAGCATTAGTAATCCCAGTTCTCCCACCTCTTCTTAGGATTGCACTTTCAGGATTGTCTAAGCGGGGGACACCTTCGAGAACCTCCTTCAGGAGACGTCTTCGAGAAATCCTGCTGACTGCTCGCATTGACCCAGTGTGCAGATAATCCAAGACAGCCCTGGAGTTAGTGGATGGAAGAGGGACAAAAGGGACCATATTGAAGAGTATTTACCGCGAAGCCCTCGAGGAGAACATTACAGAAAGTAATCAGGTGCTGCCAAGTGGCTGAGAAAAAGAGCCCATCGATTTTCCCATAATTTCTGCCTGGCAGACTGTGGTACCAGGTGCACTGGGACTCGAGTGCTTGTTTATGGGCAATCTTACTGTGTTTTGGATATTTCTTACACCGCAGGTGGGTTTTCAACATGCATGTCTTATCAACATCAATATCAGATCCCGTTAGCCTTGTGCACAACTATACTTACATTAGGGTTGTCTTACATTGCAGAGCCTTGTAAAAGCCCCCAACCCGCTTTCTAATAATTCAGCTTGTTTTCCACCACCAGTCATTGTACATTCAGAAGACTGTGGACCCGCCACCATACCCAAGCATAGCAGCTAAACACGTGCAATCGTCGGGCGCTCCCTTCTACTGATCCACCCCTTTGTGCGATGACCCGGATCGGAACATCAAGGTATATTGAAAAGCAAGTTATTAAACTCATTGCTCCATCTGACAGGCAAGGATATGTATTTCTTTCATTTTATTGCAAGTTTTTGTAGCGTGCCCCATTGCCATCAAAAGCACCATCAAAGAACGAACATAGAATAGTTACGAAAGAAAGGAGCTGGCAAGGGATTGGCCAGGCTCAGACTGGCCTATGGGGCAATGGGGAAATGCCAGTGTGGGCTAGATTGTTTGGTCAAAGTCGCCCACTTTTTTGGCCAACGGGGGCCAGTTTGATGAGTTACTTCACCATGCGACTAGTAGTTTTGACCAGTGTTGCTGAAATATTCTTTAAATTGCACAATTTGCATCACACTTCATCAAAAAACTCCTCCTTGGGTATTACTCAAATGGTCTGTCGCAAAAGGAATGAATTGCCATTTGCAGCTGTGGGCCACTTTTTTCATTAGTGGCCAAGACAATTGTATGGCCCAGTCCCACCCTGGGTATGATGAGGGGTAATAGAAGCAGTAAACACTGGAGTTTCTACAGAAGCGCCTTGGCTATGAGCCCTAGGCACTCTAGGCAGATCAAAGGGGGTGGCTCCTCAGAAGTCTATGCCAGAATTATATCTGATGCCCTTTGCAACAAATCAGTGAATATCAAAGCCGGTTCTCAGCTTGCTTAGTACTACATGCATGCTTGCCATGCCGATAATATCAAACAAGAGGAATATCCTGTAGAGGAGCAGCCGAATGCCTGTGCAGGAAGTCCTGCCCCCTCCCACCTGTATGTCGGAGGCCTGAGATTGTGCCATGCTTGACACCAGCAGTTGTGACCATTCCGCTGAGAATCTTTGAGAAAAAGTGTCCATTACCCTATCAGATGTACTCTCGAAGAGATGACAATCTCCTGGAGGAAATCCCCAAAGCAATATGAAAAAGAGTAAGAAAAGGAGCTGGTGACGCCACAAGAAGCGAAGTGTGACGCACAGAGAAGACTGGCTGAAGAAGATATATGACCCTTATAGAAACTGATGACAAAATGAAGAATTGAGTAAACGTTCATATGCGAAAAGAAGATCGCACGTGTGAAGAGCACTTAAGTCTATGCCAGAATTATATCTGATGCCCTTTGCCACAAATCAGCGAATATGAGAGACGTTTCTCAGTTCACCTAGTACTACATGCATGCTTGCTATGCCGATAATATCAAACAAGAGGAATCTCCATTAAAGATTACGCAGAAACTTAATAAAAAGTCAAAAACAAAGGTCATTGTGAAGAATGGCCATTCACAAAAATACATCTGCTTTATTAAAAATATTGTCTATAAATAATGTACAATATTGTGGGGGTAAAAAACGATTGAACCACAATGCACAACTCTAGCATCAACCATGTGTCCATCACCAAAACTACAGTGAACAAAGTACACGACCACATCACCCATGCATATGACAAACAGAAGAAAACCACAGAAACTGATGCAAATCTGTAAATGTAGGAAAAGTAGAGTCCATTGTTTTTGTAGGACTCCTGCAGAAAATTAGAAGTTCATATTAGCTCTGCATATAAGTGCACATTTTTGAAGCACTTAGTCCAAGGTGGATTATTGCCTACTTAAGTTTCAGCTGTAACTTGCCGTCCATTTAATTCCCTGTGCCATGCTGCCTTTCTCTGTACTTCTCTGCAACCCTCGTGATCATTTTCTGAAAATTACTGAGTTCCCCAATCTTGGCTTTTAAACTGTCATCTGCTATTTCTATGTTCCAAAAGGGGTAAACATATCAGGTTGTAAGATGCTAACTAGGCACACAAGGTTATCTGCCCCTTTAGGTCTCCACATAAACACAACACACATTTTTGTACTCTCCAAGAGTTAATCACTTACCAGTGGCTAGGGGGAGTGCACATTTTGAGGTCTGCCATGATGTATGTGACCCTACCTGCCACTTTGTGAATGCAATATGACAACACTTAAAATTATTTCACAACAAATACAGTATTGTTTGTGTGCTATACAATGTTGAACCCTGGCCAGTCTTAATGGCATATGTATCAGAATGTGTTAATTGCATGAAGCAATAGTTTGATTTGTACTCTGACAACCCATCACCGTTCCACCATACTTTTGGGACTTCCATTTCACGGGCAGGAGACCAGCCTCGCGTAGTTCACCCTGTGTTTTTATCCCCATGATTTTAGTTTTTTTCTTTTTTGCTGTCCCCCCTCGACTTCAGGCGTCTGGTCCCTCTACCTCTGCTCGCTCACTATGAGTTCTTTGGACCCAGCCGCTTGGCTCTGTGCTTGTGCTGTGGCCCCACTTTTCGAGTGGACCACTCACCGAGTTTGCAGCATTGAGAGGATCTCTTTTCAAGCACTCTCTCGTCCCCAGAAAAACTTAATTGCAGCACAGAAAAAGCAGGAACTAATTAAGTCTTTTTTGGAAAGTTTACAACTAGAATCAAAATCTGTTGAAAAGCCTTAAGTCAGGAAGGTGTCACTTAAATTGATTTGTATGTTATTATGTGTTGTACAGATTGTGATTTTGTTTTTCTTTCTTTATGAAGACACTATTCCTTTTTTATGTATATCAAATGATTTTGATATGTTGTAATGACATTGAAAGGTTGATTAAATTCAACTAAATCAATTAATAATAAAAAAAAAAAGTCTTTTAGAGCGCCGGAGGTCAGTGATTTCTTTCTGGGGACCAGGGGCTTCGGGAGGGACCTTAGTCGTTTTAACATGATAATTCGCACTAGTGGGTGTGACCCAGAGCATCCCCAACCTGGGGTTAATTCTGGGGTTAACCGCAAGGTTCTTCGTTTTTGTGCCAACACAGTACACAACCTTGAGGTTCTTCCTCTTGGTGCTAATTTCAGACCTGCTCTTGAGGTTCCCTGTTCCGGGACTATCTCTACTAGACTTGCTGGCATTCACTGCTTGCCAGCAAGGGCAATTTAATGCAGCTTTTCTAGTATCGTAGTCCAAGTCTTCTGCATGTTGAGGAATCTGGTGGCTTAGACTCTATGCTCCAGTCGTCATCTTGCCCCAAAACCTCAGCCCTATAAAAGTGACGCAGTCCACCCTCCAAAGGAAAATGGGGGATACCTTTTGGCAGCATGGACATTCAGGTGCCATTTCAGAGAAGTCTGGAACGCCCCTCTCTGATGTCTTTGGTCTGAGACCTTGTTTTTCTCCCTCTCCCGCCTCCCTGGATACAGACCTTTTTTCAACATTGGGTGTATCTTTGGTTCCCATGAGAATTTCGCATTTCCCTAGGGTCGTTTTGCCACCTATCACTGAGCCCTTCACCCCTTTCCTCCTCAACCACTCAGTAGGCAGGAATATGTTGCCAGGAGCGGATGTTAGGTAACAAGCCTGGATGCAGGCCTCAACATTTATTTGGGACCTGTAGAAGTTCCTTGACCTGCGCTTTGTGGTCAATCTCTTTGACACACATGGCTATAGTGTTTCTCTTCAGGATTTCAACAGAGCAAGGTAAGGAATACAAGCCAGCAGACCTGGACAAAAGTCTGCACCACTGCCACGAGAAGAAGGGGCCAGCTGGAACTCAAGGGAACGTACTGCACTTCATGTTGGTGGATTCTAGCCGCAGGCACGGCCACCCACCTGCACGCATCCACCACCATTCACCACGCTAGGATACAAAGCACAATACCTTTGCCATCAGAATGCAGCTAAGTCCCACAATAGAAGTTTGGCCTAGTTGGACATATAACGAGTCTTCTGCACGCACGTACACTGCCTACTACTTCACATCACCCATCCACTTGCCTGCTCGACATGGGTAGCTAACAGGGGCTAGGCCAACCCCACCCAACTTCCTCTGGCAAAAATGCACACACGCATTCTAAACTTCTCTATCACATTTCCCATAGCTTGGACTTCGGCCCCGCTACAGAGTTCCCCTACAGCGCTTTGAGGCCATACCAATCGGATCAAGGCGCTATACAAATGACAAATTCCATTACATTACATTTAGCCTGGCTGGTGTGTCGCCATCCCCTCACATGCCGCACTTTGTATATCTGTGCCCTCTAATGCCACAAGCCATGCTTAAGTTAGCGGGCAACCTGGTAACACATGGCATACTTAGGCTCCACATCATAACATTAATGGGTTGTGGACCTGTTTTGCATGTTCTCCATTAACTATAATGACTATCACCTGCTAACTTGAGGGCTACACCTTGAAAAAATACCACAGAATGTTGAAAGGACAGTTCCCCCCTGTACCACGTAAAGTTCGTTTGTAAGCCCTACTGATGGTCAGAGCTCCACTGCTTTCTAAAGCTAGGCCGACCCTAAACAAAAGAAATACATATTATGTCTCATGCCAGGCTTTGTTTGCAACCATCCTTGTACCATGTACAAGCTGCTGTTTGCAATACTGGTAGTGTTCAGTTCTGACCCTGTGGTCCGATCAGCTGGTTCATATTTGACTGTCACCTGATCTTATTTTCGCATTTATTGTTTTTGAAAGCCTTCACACTGTCAGCAATGACATCCAGGGAAGAGGGTTGGGGGGGGTGGGGGGGGGTCAAGGTGACTGGTCCTGGCAAGGGTGGCCAGCGATGGAGGGGTGTCGATCGGGAGTTGGAGAAGTATGAGCAAAGTTGTACATCCTTTACAGAACTGGAGGAAGCCTCCTTCAAGGCAGAGGGGAAGGGGAAGTGAGTTCCTGCCTTTGAGTCTTGCATTTGGAAAGTCTTTCCGGCAAAATGTGTGGAACAACTGGTTATTGGAAGCGAACCGTAGGCCTCTGATTGGTTAATACCACATGCCATGCCTAATTATCCAGTCTCTTAGACTGATACATTAAGTATGTTACCTGTTTTCACGGTGCTTTTTTTACCCAGTCTCCTAGCACCAAAACAAGCTTCCCTTCACAATCAAATAATGCAATATGTCCTGCTTACGCGGCCAGCTTTCTAGCACCACCCGACACGAGGTTCCCCAACTTCTTAATGCCGCCAGTCTGCCCTTTTGACCCAATCATGTTTAGCTTGTGACTCGATCAGTACCAGGCACTTTGCTGTGTTACACAATCACTGGCTTAGCCTTATTACCATCCTACCACTGGCCTGACTTTATTTCCAAAATGTGCTCCCACACATAGACCTGCCACGATAATCTGAATGCATGGCACCACCTGGAAGCTGTTTCCATCCAATCCATTAGTAACACAAACCTAATTATTATTATAGTTATTCATTTGTTATTGCCAATGATTATATAGATGTGATCACTAATAATGATGTTAATAAAAGAAATAATAACATCCCATATTATCTGTGTTCTTCGTAGCATTAGTGGAATTATTATTTTGCTTTGAGTTACCATCAAAATGAATTGAGGATTCCAATGCTGAGGTTAAGGAAACCGCTTTCCTGTGTGTGGCACTACATGGTGACCTTTTGTGCCTTAGACATCCGTCGTTACCTTCTGAGAGCCAATCTATTTCTTAATCCCACAGTTAGGTGGACCTGGCTTTGCTCCCCAGCACCACTCCCTTGGCTTCATGTCTCCATCTCCATTGTAACTAGCCTGGCATTGCATCCATCTGAATTCCATGTGGCCACCACAGTGCAGGCCCCTGCGGGTATCAAGCACCCACGCAAAGTTCATCACAGGGTATCTTTATGCTCTTTAATGAACTCCAGAGCCCTCGCCAGGGATTTTCATCCGAGTGGAGGAACAGTCGGCTGGGCATTCGTGGGTAGTCTTGGTGACGGGACCACCCACAATCTGCTTATTTTCTGGTTGACCACCTACTCATCAGCGTGGCTCCTCTGTACTCAGAGGCTTAGTTGATGCTGCCCATGCAGTCGAATACATAGACCTGAAAAAATCAAAAAACAGCTCAAAGACTGGCTCTTCCGTGGCGAGACGGTTGTAGATAAGGAGAGATACTATTTAATGGCACTGCGGCAGTGTGTGGGTTGACGCTCTCTTTCTGCTGGGTCCACACTACCCAATAAGGAAAGCAATAGGGTTTCCCCTGAATCAAGTCCTCCAAGCCTATGGTTCAAGGGATGCTTTGGCTGGTCAAGTGACCAAGTAACAGCTTTAAAGAGACACCAATCCAAAAGGCCCATTGTATACCACTGTTATCAATGTTCTGCTCTCTCTATGCTGTGGATCACACTCTTTGCTTCTATTCAGATTTCCTTGTGAGAGGCAGGCCCCTCTTCTCTCTCTCTCTCTTATATTGGGACCTAGGCCCCTTTTCTCTCTCTTATATTGGGGCCTAGGAAGTGTTAGGAAAGCGTCAGGCCTCTCCCCAGCCTCTGAAGGCTGCCATCCCAAACCAATGGTGTTAGGGACCATCACTTACTTGAACCAAGAGAATACTCTAATCAACTCATGGTACATCACAACCAATTCCAGGATGTCATTACAAAAGTGAACATTTATTGTCCCAAGATTTCGTCTTAATTCAGGGCTTCCTTATTCTTACTCAAGGTAATTCCAGGATCCTGTAACTACAGATGCTTGAAGGATCATCAAATTGGCATTCTGCAGGTTGGTGAGAAGGGCCTATTGTATTTGCATGTGCATTTGGATTTTGTATTTATTGAAGGTTTGGGGTTCATTTCCACCTGAAATATCGTAAATACAAAGCAATGCAGGAGGCAGAGGCAGTCCCTGGGTAGGGTGCCTTTACAATAGATTGAGAATGCCTGAGAGTGATTAACCAGTTGTTAAAGGGATCGGGTAATGGCCCATAAAAACCTGAGACATGCACTAGGGAATAGACAAATCTAACACACTCAGTACTGGTCTGGTGCTACACTATATAATATTCTACATGTTCACATATTTTCAACTGGAACATGTGAGTGGGATAAAATGGCAAGGGATGGACTGGAGTCGCTTGAGGACTGTGTGAGAAGCCTTTTCACTGGTCAGAAGGAGGAGATTGAGCCTTTTTGTGAGCTGCTCAACCAATGGAATCATTTTTTACCTGCGCAGGAGAACGCGCAAGATCCATCTTAAATGCCTCCCTTTCCTCTGGTATCTTTCCCGACGCATTCAAAATGGTCCATGTCAAACCTCTAATTAAAAAACTCTCGCTCGACCCTTTCGTGCCCAAAAACTACCGCCCCATCTCTAACACCAGGTTCCTTGCCAAACTCATTGACCGAACCACCTAGTCCCAACTAAATGCTTTTGGCGAAGCCAACAATCTCCTAGACCCCGCCCAATCAGGATTCAGAGCTCGTCACGGAACTGAAACCACCCTAACATCAATCTGGGATGACCTTAAAATGACGGCAGACTCCGCGGGATGCGCTGCACTAATCCTTCTTGTCCTATCCGCCGCATTTGACACAATCAATCACTCAATCCTCCTAGACCGCCTCCACTCCCTAGGAATTCGTGAAACCGCTCTTAAATGGATAGCTTCATTCCTCAAAGATAGGTACCAAATAACGACACTCTCCACCTATACCTCCCAAGCCCGGCCAGTCGACACGGGAGTCCCACAAGGAGCATGCCTATCCGCCCTCCTGTTCAATCTCTACTTGATCACCCTCCCACCAATAATACAGTCACACAACATCCTGTTCTACAACTACGCCGACGACACTCAACTAATTCTAAAACTCCTGAACGCAAAACCCAACTCCCGACCTGACCTGGCCTCCTGCCTCCTTGACATAGAACTCTGGATGACCCAAAGTCACCTCTTGTTAAACCCCTCCAAAACGGAAATCATGATATGTGGCAACTCCGAACTTCTTCCGCACCCACTACCCTGGCCATCCACCATGGGCGACCCACCGACCCCCTCCAACTCAGCAAAAAATCTTGGATGCACCCTTGACTCTGACCTAACACTCTCGTGCCAAGTCAACAACGTCTCAAAGTCCTGCCACTACCACCTTAAAACCCATAGGCTCATCTTTCCATATCTCTCCTTTCCCAACAGACTCTCTGCAGTCCAATCAATCGTTATATCAAGACTGGACTACGCAAACCCCCTATACCTCAGAGTCCACGCGTACCAACTGAATAAACTCCAAAGGGCACAAAACGCCGCAGCCAAATTGCTACTTGCGCTCGGCCCAAGAGACCACATCTCCCCAGGCCTTAAGACGCTGCATTGGCTTCCAGTAGCCCGAAGGGTGACTT
Organism: Ambystoma mexicanum; assembly: GCF_040938575.1. Taxonomy (NCBI): domain Eukaryota; kingdom Metazoa; phylum Chordata; class Amphibia; order Caudata; family Ambystomatidae; genus Ambystoma; species Ambystoma mexicanum. The sequence continues at coordinate 564,078,671 of NC_090938.1, read as the reverse complement.
TCAAAACCTTATGCATCTCCCATCGAGCACTGCATAAAACCGGACCTCAATATCTTCAAGACAAGCTAAAACCCTATCACCCCCCCACGCACCCTAAGATCAAGCTCAGCCGGCCTCCTAGTCATTCCAAAGACAAACTCAGTCAGGTTAGGAGGATCATCATTCTGAGCCTTGGCCCCCACGCTATGGAAATCACTCCCACCCCACATCCGCCTAACTGAGGATTTAACGTCTTTCCGCAAACTGCTGAAAACCTGGCTCTTCCCCTAAAACCCACCCGTACCAAACTAACCCAAACGGACTAACAGCAACTCAATGACACCAATCCAACAAACTACCTGATGCGAGAAATTGACAGCTAATAACCCCTAATATAAACTAGAAGGACAAACAGAATTAATCGAATAAAGCAGAGCAAATCAGTGAAATGGTTAATAAGAGCAAGTCATACGGAAAGAGTAAAGAGATTTAAACCCCTGAAATGGACAGAATGCTTGTGGAGTGAACTAAGTGAATGGCGTGGATGAAATAGTTAGAATGGATGAAGCAGGTGGAACAGATGAATACACTGAGTGGAAGAATGCATGAGTGGAAGAACAGATAACTATATTGTCCGAATGAGTGTGGAAATCGAACGAATATGTAGATCGGATGAGTGCATAGAATGAATGAACATGTTGAGCGGATGAGTGTGTAGAGCAGATGGGTGTGTAGAGTGGCTGAGCGTGTAACGCGGATGAGTGCGTAAATACACAGAAGCGAGTAGAATGCAGGAGTGCGTAAAACAGATGAATGTGCAGAACGATTGAGCGTAAACCGGATGAGTGTGTTGAACAGATTAGTAAGTGGAGCAGATGAGTATGCAGAGCGCATGAGTGTGGATAGCGGATGAATACGGAAGAGTGGAGAGTGTGTAGATCGCTGGATCTGATGAATGTACAGACCTAGCGAATATATAGAGCGGATGAGTGTATAGAGCGGATGAGTGTATAGAGCGGATGAGTGTATAGAGCAGAGCAGTGTATAGAGCGGACGAGTGTATAGAGCGACAGGTATGCGTAGAGCGGACGAGTACGTAGAACGAACGAGCACAAACTGCATCCAGTACTGATGAGTATGTAGAATGGAGGAGTACGTAGAGCTGCGGAATGCGTAGAGCATGAGCAGTCAGGAGTGCATGCGTGGAGCAGACAAGAGTACATGCGTGGAGCACACAAGAGTGCATGCGTGGGGCAGACTGGAGCACGCAGAGCGAACGGGAGCGCGTGGGGCGGGGTGGAATGCATGAGTGCGTTGATCGGACCCGAGTGTGTGAGCAGACTGGGGTGCATGGAGTGGATATGAGTGCAAGGAACGGATTTAAGCGCATAGAAATGCGTGACGTATATAGTATGGTTTGGAATGCAGAGAACATTTGAAAGGGCATATAACCCATCATATCATACCACCACGCTTATTCTCACCTTACATCAACACTCAACTGGAACACAGAGATACTAAGACACCATTCGGTATAACTATTCTCATACCAACATCCGCCGCTCACTCCACATCACCCTAATTAAACACTGCTGGTTACACACCCCACAGCCAGGCGTTCTCCTCAGGTTTCACACAGCCACATCCGGTCTGGATAAATCCTGCCAGAACAAACACATACTCCTGATCTATCTCTCAACCACCACACCTACCGCTAAGAAGCAGCTGTTACACGAATACTGCACGAGCTGCACACATACCCGATGCTCACACGCACCTTTTGACTCTCTCTATTCTCTCTACTGATCTGAACTTCGGTTCCCAAGGGCGTTCAACCTTCCAGCGCCTTCAGACCATACCAATGGCATATAAAGCGCTATATAAATGCAAAATAACATAACAAAATAACATAACATATCTGGGAGTAGGGTGTTCCAGTGGAGGTCAAGTAGAGCGGTGGTGGGAGAAAGTGCCGAGGGACGGGGGGGAAAGGTCAACTGACTGCATGGATGCTCAAGAAAATATGTATGCTACATCAAGTTGGCTCGATAATTGACTGAATGTGCGAAATGGATCAGGGAATCCTAACTGACTTGGTTTTTACATGAACATTGGCTTCTGGCCACAGACATTTTACTCAAAAGAATGTGGCTAATGCTAACAAGTACAGTATACATGATGACATGAGATTTCATCCACCAATACTGTTAGCAATAATAAGACACCTCCATGAAGATACAAATATTCGAAATAGACTGGATGGACAGGGTGCATTGTGGAGATCCATCAATACAGCCAGTAGTTTGTGTCAGGGATGTCACGTGGCTCCTTGTCTATTTCATTTGTACCTGTCGGATATTGGGGATTGTTTGCGAAGGTTACTTTTGCTAGCCCAAAATTTGGTTCCCTAAGAGTAACCTGCATGGCCTATGCAGACGATGTAGTCCTAGTAGATCATACACCACTAAGGCTGGAGCGCCTGATGAACGCCCTTGAGGCTTATGGCTTAGAAAATTATCTGGTTATAAACCCCAAAAAGTCAAATATTTGTCGCTTTAGTTAAAATGCGAAAAGATCCTTGGGGTTAATTTGGTGGATTGGGGATGTAGAGCTAATCCCGACAAAAGAAGTTACCTACTTGGGGTTTCATGTTGGAGCTTCACCAGATAAGTCTCAAATTCTGGATCAGATGAAGCCAAGATGGACCAATTTTCTTTACAAATGAAGAAAATACACAGGAAATATTGTCGCTTTTCTGTGAAGCCACTTATCGAATTCTATAAAGTCAAGCTTTTATATGAGATGGAAATTGAAACACAAGCCTACGACTTTGACTGGACCATTATTGAGGGACGTATTTGGAAAAAGGTTTTTCACTTTCCTCAAAGTCTGCAGATGGCTTCAGTGAGATATGAAATGGGTTTGGTCTCTCTTATTGGAAGATTCTAACTCTTTATGGGAAATAGTTTCTTCCATTTCAGAATGATCGTATCCTAACTTAAGAGAGATCATGTTATCTGGACAATCCTCTGCCTTAGCTAAACTACAATGCGTATCGGACACAGTACTAAGGGAATGTGGACAGATGGTTGAGTGTTTAATTTCGAACCCTATGCTGGCTAAGAAATGGCTGTTGGATTGAAAGCATTGGGAAAATGCAAGGGTATGTCATGGATAGCACTTTTGCTATTGTTGATAAACCATTGGGAATGCTGCTGTGGTATTTGCCCAGATTTCCCAATGCTTTGTGGGGTAACCAGTTCCTACGGTTCAGGCTTAATTAGTTACACACCAAAGAGATCCTGGCCATTCGCTCTACAGACAAAACAGTAGGTATGCTTTGTAATCTCTGCATAGGGAATGCCAAAGTGCAAACGCAGAAGCCCTTATTGATTGATAAGTCCTTCATTGCAGGATATTGGAGTTCAGCTAATCTGTTGATTTGTGCATAAGGGAGATTGGCTGAACAATGATGATCTTTGGAATAGACAGAGTTCAGGTAATGAGACCCTTTTAACAGCAGAGGTTTGACCTTCTTTATGTAGAATCGATTTGGTTAAATGTTGATTGTAATACTTTATGTGATGTCAATAATTTTAACAAGGCTGTGTGTTTTTCAAAAACGTTTTACTGTAATTATTTATGATCTGCACTGAGATGGTTTATGCAATGCATTTCAATGTCTATGATTACATGCATTTCTGCCTGTTTGCATGTTATGTGAAAGGTTAATTTATTAACCGTAGTGAATTAATAATAAAACAAGAAAAAAATGAGAGAGCATATCCTCCCTTTAGTCATCCCTTGTTCTAGATCCCCTTTGACGATTGTATCACAGTTCAACAAATAAAAATTTAATTTGAAAACAAACAGAATGCTGTTTTTTTGTCCATCCACAAGTGTGCATTAAGTTTAGAATTTGACAACTAAGAAACAACGGACATCAAACTGTGAAGTGTCAGGCTGTATGCGGCATAAGAAACGAAAATCAGCATTTTGCTGGGGGTCCGCTTTAGTTTGTTTTTATATAATTGAAACTAAGTTGACAGAGACGCCAGTGTTCTAATTGGCGACTTGGCAAATTTGAGAATGCGAGTTAAAGCCATCCAGACCACCCAAATTTGGCAACTAATTCCGGTGTGGTCTGCTTCGGGCCCTCGTTTTTATGGATTATAATACTTAGGTTGGTTTAAAAGGAAGCTTTAGTCTCCGTGTGCCATATTCTGGGAAGTTGTGCATGTGTCTGTGTGTGCTGGTCTTGGATCCTGGAAACTGCATCTGACAAAATAATAGGTTTGCGCGTCGCTGGTGGCGTTTTCAGAGTCGGAGCCCGTTATTTGCAGCCTCTTGTCCGCAGGATGCATGCCCCCCCCAAGCCCTCCACCCTCAATTGCGCGGCTCTTTCCTCTGTGCCTGGGGTTCCTTGTCTGCACAGGTGCAGGATTAAGCGCAATTCTGCCTGAGGTGTGGAGTTTCTATTCATTATTCCATTCCGAGCTCCCTTCATAGAAAGGGGAAAATTGACTAGAAAATACTTACCAATTTTGCATCGATTGTTGCGCCAAACACTGGCAGAAGAGAAAAGCTTTCAGAGAAAAATGTAGCATTGCTTGTTTTTTTCTCCCTGCTGATCTCCTCTGGCCCCAAGGCTCATTTACGCCAGGTTGGAATAGCAGAAAATTGCTTCCGGGAGGAAAGGAGCAGCGTTTTCCAATGGGATTGTGCCATTATAAAATGCTTCTCCGAATCAGGCGCAATGTCTAGTGGATTTTCTGGGGATCTCTGTCCATAGGTGTGTCCTCATTTGCTTTCTCTGTCTGTTGTCACGCCTCCAGCTTTCCTACTTTGCATATGTAAATAGGGTCTTCCTGGAGATACGCCCCTTGCTGCCCATTCAGTCGCAGATCTGCCTCTCTACAGACCGACCAATCATCTGTGGCACAACCTGTGCACATTCAGCGCTTTGTGAATCAGCCAGTTTGTGTTTATTTTGCTGCTTTTTTGCATTGACGCTCACATGAAAGCTCTCATAATTCATTAAAAAATCTTTTTATTCCAGAACTTTTATTTAAAAAATCTCTACACAAGGAAAACAATATTACACAAGCTACGGCACTGCCAATAGTTTGGGATTTTGTGTAGGCATGGTAAAGGCATTTGCCAGACACTGCCCTATAACTGGCCATCAATGGTAGCAGCTGCAAAATGGTGCGAGTATCTTGGCATATAATAGCAGTGCCTGGCAAATGCCTAATACTTACACGCAAGCCATAACTGTTGGCTTTGCCAACAATTGTTTAACAGGACTTCAGTGAAGGACATGCAGAGTGCTTATAAATCGAATGGGCCAGTTTTGGTTAACGCATTTGTATTACACCAGTAATGTGTTTACCGCTCTAATTAATGGGCCTCATCATGAGGTTGCTGGTAGCCCTTGAAGGCAGTGGTAACGGGGTTACTGCCGCATTTACTGCTCCACCCAATCTCAAGTCTGGCATGTTTACCCCCTGCTCCGAGCAGCGGGTAAACACACCAGGAAAATGCCAATTTTCAGTGCTATTACTGCACGGTAATGCCGCCAGCAGAAATGGCACAGAATATTCCCCGGATCCAATGGGGAATGGGGAGTAACATTTAGCGCCCAGCCCGTGATCCGGCGGTAATACAGCCGGACAGGTGGGGGCTAATGCAAATAAAGTTGGGCAGTATCCCAGTTGGGATACAGGCCAACTCATGATGAGGCCCAATGTCATTAATGATCAGAAGACTGATTTGAAAAAACAGTGGCAGGCCCTTTAAGCACACATTTGGATGGTAAGGCTTGATAAATTGAGCTCAAAGAGATCCCAGGAGATTGTGTTTTGGGCGGGGCGGAAAGTGTGTGGGAATGGCCACAGAGATTAGCATGGTCATTAGCAGTCAATAGGTGGGTAAATAAGCAAGCAACACCTATGAGCTTTGCGTCCCTCCTCATATGCCTTTTCTCCCTACCTGTACTCTAATGCAATCGTTTTGGCGTATAAGTGTGCTCTCTCGCGCCACCTAATAGTCAAAACTAAAAAGATATTTTATGCAAAGTATGAATAGTTACAAAATACTCCCTGCAGCCCTGATTGCCCAGGATGGCGGTGCACTTTCGAACAAAATGGCCAACCTGACTGGTTTCTTATCTGAAGACAACAGGAAGCATTAGCTATTGTTTGTGAATATGAAACATATGACTGAAAAACTTACAAAGGACTGTTTTTTTTTTTACAGGAGAGACTTAAGACAGTGCCCTATACAAACTGTTTAAATTACAACAAAAAGGTCTTAACGTCTCTCAGAAACTCACCCTTAAAGATCTAAATTCATCTACGGGGAGGCACTATGAACTGAACTCCTCAATTGCAACAAATGACACTTAAATCATGTTTGGAAAAATGTATATATCTCTCTTTTTATTAAATGCATACAATTAGATTGAAAAACAATTTATTAAGAACAACTTTTCTTAAAAAATTCATAAAAAGACGGTAACAAAACCGTCTGACCTTCTAATATGCTGAACAAACACAATAATCATAAACAATAAAACAAGTGTGTAAACCATATTTTAACTAGACAACCTATTCTATAGAAAATGAAATCGAAAAAAAAACTGTGGAAAGATAAACTGAAACCCTATACCAATAGACAACTGAATACCACAGAAGAGAAAGCAAAGAAAAACTGTTAGAATTTACAGAACACAACAAATAAGTGTATACCAGAACAACCATATGACATGAAAACAATATGTGCAACAATAACATATAAGAAGAGACACACCCTTGATGTCAAATCTAAAAAATCGTTTCTGCACTGAAACGCTTATTATGGTTCTAAGTCCAGAACAGCTGTGAATGCCTTATTAAACTTGTGACAGCATTCTCACAATGAAAACATTAGCCCTAAAACATAGAACATATAGCTATAAGATAATGTATAGCACCTGTCTGCCACTATTTTTGGCCTCACTGAACTTGACTCTGCTAGAAAAAAGGGGATTGGGGTTTATTAGGGGGAAAATGGGAAAGGCAGATGCATAGCTGTGGTGTTGATGGGTGCAAGTCGGAAGTACCCGGCTCCTGAGTGCCAATCTGTTTTCTATGGGTTTGACGTAAGAAACATAGGAGTATGTTATCTGCAGAGAAAAGCCCAAGATCTCATAGACAACAGTGCTTTGTGTCTGGTTAGCCGCTGATGTGGGAGAGTGCGTCATGGCTCAAGAAGAGGGTTTGGTATTGGCTTGGTTAGTGCTGATGTGCTAACGGCTAGGCCTGTGGTGCCCTTCTTTGGGCGGAGGGGGGATTTGTGTGCATAGTGAAAGGTGGTAGGAGATCTTAGAGGGGAGTAAGTTAGTCGGGGAGAGGTAGGAGTGGGCCTTACAAGGCAAAGCAACCTGCAACCCTGCACTCCTAGCCGTGGCCATTTGCAGACAGGTCCCATTTCTCTAGCTCCCAATGCCACCTCTCTCAATCTTTGTCTGTCTGAAATAGTAACACTGTAATCCATGAGTAACAAAAGAAGAATAAGGGAGTTGGCAGATAAGGAAAAGGGGTGGTATGGTCACTCAGGCATTACCACAACCTCCTCAGTCTTATGGGAAGCAAGAACGTAGGTGCAGTGCAAGCGCAGCTTAGAATTTGAGGACTGCAGTCACCTATTTCACCTTTGTTAGCATGCTGTTTAGCAGGCTGAGAGATGCCAAAAATCTCACTCTAACATTCTCAGGTACTATGCTCAGTGGGGACATTTGCCCGCAGGAGTAGGAGCCTGTTAAGGCAGAGCAAAACATTGGTCAGGTGTTGGTCGGGGCAGGAGCTCATTTCACCCACAGGTATACCCTGCTGTCTCCAACAAGCACCAAACTCTTCTCACACAGTCCAAAATGAACACTGCCCCCAATACCTATGGCCCCAACTCACCAGGTTTTACGCAACATGGTGCCTCGGGTATCAGAATGATGCTGCAACCCTGCAGGGGATTCTTCATGATGAAATGAGGAGCAGAAAAGATGGAAGAGCAAAAATGGATTCACCTTGAGGAGATCAGCACGCCTAAAAGTGACTAGGCTTCACTAGTGCTGAAAAAAAAGTGGGAAACATGGTTAGTTGTTTTTTCGCCACTTGTGGAAGAAGTTAATTCCAGCAGTGGAACAACTGATGGCTGCAACCGATAGTGCTAAGGTTACAAGTAAAACGTCAGCAAAGGAATTAACATCCATGCCAGAAGGCAGCCAGCAAGAGCTATATGGTGAAGATAACCACACACTGGCTGCTCGAGGAGAGGTTTGTGTTGGACCCTCCAGATTGAAAACCTAGTTCACACTCCATTCATTTCCCTCAGGCATGGCCCTTGGCTGAGTTAAGACGTCAACACAGGTTTGGTAAACAAAACAGAAAGAGGCAGGTGAAGAGTGGATGCAATCACATAACACAGCCTCCATTTTCCTGAGCAAACACCCTCGTTACATCTAGAGGTTTAAACTCTAGCCTTTATGGAACCTTGCTCCATCCCTCTTGTCCATTGATAGAGCTTGCATCTCTCTACTATACAAGTTGTGAAATTGATAGGCCAGTGTATGGCGCTGGACAACTATCTCATTGCATGCCATGGCCCAGCACAACATGTAGCTCTTAAAAGTAACTAACCATCCTGTAGATGGTGTGATTGCCTACTCAGCCGCACTTGCCCTCTCGCGTGGGCATCCCATGGCGAGTGGAAGCAACCCCACCTGCTTTCTTTTACCAGCGCTCTCCATGATTGTAAAACGCTGCCCCTCTTTCAGGCCTCAACTGCACCTTTAAAGGGTCTCATCACGACCAACTAAACACCAGCATTTCATTCAGTAAAAAAGGCCAACATAAAAAAAAAAACAATCAGAAAATATAGTCACCATTTCTGGGTCCCAAGTTCTTACAGTAGATGGAACGACACCGAAGTATAAATCACATTTTTGTCTGCTGTTACATAGGCAAAGTATAAACATATAGGGCAGTCCAAATTATTGTGCTCAAAGGAAGTGCTTTAAATGTTGTGTACCTCTTACGTCTTCAGGTGCAAATCACTGCAAGGGTGTATTTAAAGCATGGGAATTACTCCCGCCCACCCCCTGGTGGTCTGTCTGATTTGCCGCTTCACTGTTGTGTCTGGACACTGTGTGGCTGTACCTCTGTGGCACCTCCTCCCTGCTTATTAGTATACACAAAAGAAGGTGTAAACACAGTTGTCTATATCTACAGGGCTAACAAAGCAAGAAACATGTATTACCAAATATACTTATTGATACATATATTTATTTAATTTTAACACTCATAAAATGATCACATTACATAAAATTCATAGTCAAACACACAATATATAAAACATGTAAAAGACTGTACTTGACAAAACACATGGAAATCCCATACTGTGAGTTGATTTTTGGTAATTTTTACTTGACTCAGTGTGGAACTGGAGTAATTTCTCTTTTCTCTGAATGCTATTAGTGTATTTTCAAACCCAACTCGTACAAGTTTCTGTCCTCAAAACACAGACAAATGTGGGGCATTCATCAGGGGTAAAAATGGTATGTGCTTTTCAAAGATGATGGTATTTCCTGCCTATCACTTTCTTGCAGCCAAAAAACTTCTAAAAATGGCAAATCCTGTAGGGTAAAGACAACGTGTATTACTAGATTTTCAACTGTTTAAGGGCCTCATTACACAGAAGGCGGAGGACCAAGGTGCTATCTTGGTCCATGCCGGTAAAATACCGGCACCGCCTTGGTGGAAAGGGGAATTACCGCCCCATTCCAAGGTTGGCGGGGCGGTAATTCCCCCTTCCACCACTGCCCTTCCCCATTCCCATTTTTGCCCCATAGGGCATAATGGGAATGGGGAAGGTGCTAATTACGGCACCGCAATTTTGCGATGCCGTAATTAGCACCAAGGTCCCTTAGCGGGTTGGTTTTTAACGCCTGCAAAAAGCAGGCTTTAAAGCACAACCCGCTAAGGGACCTCGTAGTAAGGCGGTAATGGTTAACGGTCACCGTTACCATTAACGGTGACCGTTAACCATTACCACCTTCCGTGTAATGAGGCCCTAAGTCTTATTAATAGATTACAAACATGAGCACCCCGATCCACCTAGGGTGTTAGGTATATATTTTTAGCTACATACCTTATAGAGTGTGGTAAATAATTCCACAATCAGACACCAAATAAATTGGTATTGGTAGGAGCGATTTCCAAGTCGTTAAGGAAGATCACTCAAAAACTTCCTCTCAATTTCTACAAAAAAATATATAAAATTCAAAGATGACCGTTTTAGAATGGAGAGAGGGCCTTTCATGGTCATAGATCCTATTAACCAAAAAAACTTTACTTACAGAGCCTGCAGAAGGTCAGTACTCATGTATGAGGTACAATTCCATCTTGAAAGGTGGTGTTTGAAATGGCTCGTAAGGAGTCCTACAGGATTGAAAAAGGAATGCAAAGAAGAAAAGGGTGGTGTAAGAGCCTGAGATGTAGACGAGCTTAAGTTCAAGTGCATTCACGCAATCATTTAGAAAAGCAGGATTTTCTACAATTCCATGCCTGACTAGTGTGAGTCTCTAAAGCTGAGGGTATATTCAATCTTATCACAAAAATTATACGAAAAAGCAACGGTTGCCTCAGCTTCAACGGGTATTATTCATCAATTCAAAGTGTCCCCATCTTACCTCCAGTTCAGAAAAATGCTCCTTGCTAAAATCAGGGTTCAATTTTGCGCGCACCATTTGAAAAAATCAAAATGGCCGCCTTAAATATTTCTAGCATGACGCGGTCATGTCATGCGTGCCGTGATGACGTCATACATCGCGGATTAGCACGATGACATCATCACGTACGTCGCAATGTTGAAACTGCATACGAATGCGCCATGGGATTTGTAGTTGCGCACAATCCTGTTTTTCTGAAACTGCGTGCCAAAACGCCATGGGATTTGTAGTTAGATACAATCCCATTTGTCTCCTATCTGCCCGGCCACGCGGATATCAGGATCTATGAAGATAACAAAGGAAATCCTTTCTACCTGACGGCCCGCAAGAAGAGGGAAGACAAATACCATCAAATAGGAAAAAGCAGTACTTTGGGTACCTGTATAATGTATGTGCCTGATATAAAGTGGAGATCTTTACAAAAATACTTTCAATGGCTATATAGATTAGCCTTAAGAGCTACTTCAGACCCGAATACAAATACTTACAAAAAAAGATGGTAAACAGTTGGAAAAATATGCTGAATGGTGGTACTACAACACTGATAGTATTGTTACCATATCTAATATATCCTGCTGATCCCACACGTTGAGTTGCCCAGAATTACAATATTCTAATTGTGTCTACCAAAACAACGTCAATATTTAACATCTGTTGATGGCCACAAAGCCCTTATTTTACATCAAAGGCATAGTGTTTCTTACAATCACCTGGACAAACTTTATCAAAATGTGGAGAAACATTCTTAGACAGCTTGCAAACAGAATAATGACTACACTCTGCTTCTACATCCATATGTACAATTATAATTAGGTAACAAGGATGACTGTGCAACCGGTATGTATCTTTTATGCATTATGCCACTCTATGTTTTCATTTAGGCCTTGGATATGGCTCTTGGTTCGAAAAATTAATTTTTGTTCCAGGCTCAAAAGTTTCTTGTTGATCGACTCTTGTGTTTTACCTTTCATATGTTTCAGAATCGTCCAATTGAAATCTGTACAGTTGTGGTTATTTTCCAAAAAATGCTTTACAAGTGGTGCTTGTTCTACCTTGTTCCTGATACAACTCTTATGCTCAGTCATTCTTTTTTTACATTTGCGACTGGTCTTTCCAATATAGATGTATTGGCAAGGGCATCTAATTACATATACTACATTTTCTGTGTTGCAGTTAGTGTGTTCTGTAATGTTCCATTCTCTTTCAAGACCCAAATCTACTTTAACTGTCTTTCTAGTCTGTGCACACATGGTGCAATTCCCATATGGGTGGTGTCCTGTTACTGGTGGTAGATCCCACAGTCTTGTCTGTTGGGCCTCCTTGTTTTTACTGTTACCAATGTCATTCCTCATCACTAAATTACGTATAGTAGTACTCTTCTTAAAGGCTACTCGTGGTTTTGTACATTCTTTTGTCATCACCTTGTTCCAATTTTTGTTAATAATACCTTTGATCTTATAGGATAAATTACTGAATGTATTCACAAAAACTAGGGGACTCTCCTTAGGTGTCCTGTTCTTATGTAGTTGTTGATCGAGAAGGGCTTCTCTATTATTATTAAATGCCCTCTTAGCTGCGTCTTTTACCAGACGTTTGGGGTAGCCACGAGTAGTCAGTTTGGTAATCAAATTGTTGGCTCCTTCCTCGTATGACTCTCTAGTGCTGCTGTTTTTCTTAATACGCAGAAATTGTCCAAAGGGCAAGTTGGTTTTTACACGTTGGATCTCCTCCCTTCTACCATTCAGCATGTGTCTAATTTGAGGACTGTGTATCGTATTCGCCAGAAAATGTAGCATGCCTCACATGTGTGTACTCCCAGCTCAGGATTGTCAATGATCTTTTAAAGGTCCAGTGTCATACCTCATCCTGTACCCCACTTTATTTAGTCAGCTGGTCAATGAAAAATAATTCTGACAGGCTAAATTACACTGGGCAAGCCACTGGCGTGTGTTGTAACTAACAACGATTCATGTCTCCACTTTCAAGAGGCAACAATTTAATGCGTGCATGCCACTCAGCCATGGAATAACAACTTTAATTTATTAGATGACTTGTTTTCAAAACTGTGATGGAACATAAGCAGATCAAACTTCTGTCTTGAGGACGGAGGTTCAAGTGTGACCCTCGTGTTCCCCACCCGACTTGCAGCCCAAAGGCGGCGAAATGACAGATGCACATCCCTCCTAGGCCCTTTATCACCATTGTCGATGTATCGCAGATGTGAGAAACGTTACTCTCTCAGACAGCCATTCAAACCTTACCCGAATGACGATATGGAGGAGGTAGAGCTGTCATCAATCGAACGGCTCGACTGACTATAACCCGAGACGTTAATGACATCATCACTGACATCATAAGGTAGGTGTAGATATGAAGTACATAGGCATCCATGAACAAAGCTACATGAACATACATTAGATTATTGCAGGTAAACACGAAACAAATGCTTATGACTCACGCAGATAGCTGATGGATATATATACTGCCAAAGCAGAAACTGCAAGATGCCAAGAATACATATATCCAGCTTGCACATGCTTAATTGTAATGAATTTGGAAAGCCATAAGAACAAAGATGGAAGCTATAGGTGCGCTGAAGTAAATGACGAACGAGAGACAGACTTCGAATACATGGAGTGGCTGAGAGCCTGATTGGGCTAAAAGTCAGACAGACGGAGCTTGCATCACAGACATGGTGCACACCCTAGCCAAGGACGAGCAGAGACGGAATGGTTCCAGTTACCAAGACGATAAGGTACCTGCAAGGAATGCAGTCTAAAATCCTCATAATGACAAGCAGGAGAGGTCAATGTTGTGGTCTCTACACCTGTGACCTGGAAGAGCAGGACAATGCCTATTCACTCAAGGTAGATGGAGGGAAGCTGTTCCCATCAAACCAGAGGTGACAAGATACAAGTGTTGCTCAAAGTTAACAACTGAATGTGCTGTCTCAGGCTTACGTGATCAGTGATGGCAATATGATGGAACACACAGCACATCCATTTTAGGTCCCATCACCTTGACAAGGTACACCCCATCTGGTAGCTGTCCAAGGTCCCAAGGCCGGGAAGACACGTTCTGTCCAATCCCTAGTTACCTTTCATGTTAAGGCATACTAAGACATATTATGTTGCAGTGACCAATAGCTTCTTTACTTTCATGCAGCTTTATATTTATTGTTGGTAGAGGTGGTCCCAGGAGGAGCCACCAGATATGATGATCCAATAATTGAACTAACGCCTATATATCGTATATGTATTTTCCCTAAACTGATCAATCCACATCCCTGATGGGTTTTGGGGGCCGTAACCTGTTCCGCTTAGTGTTATGATTCTATGGTTTGTGCTTTTTGTGTAAACGTTACCCGTTCTTTAGGCAGTCAGTTTAGGTGGTCAGCGTAGAGGGGTGAAAAAGATACAAATATTATAAAATGGTTACCTGTATTCTCGGCGCCATCTTGGTTTATGGAAGAAAAATACTTTAGAAAAGGCAAAGAAAAGTATCCCTGTAAGTTAGGCACTTTGCTTGCTTCATGGATGATTATGTATGGTTTACCTGTGTTTAGGTATTAGCGGGAAAAGATAGCAAGGCAAGTGAAAACAAAGTACAGGATAACAGTGGCGAATGTAAGGAGAGCAGCAAACTGCAAGCAAAGCTGAAGGAAACTGATTTGGGGAAGACAGTGCATAGCGGATGTCATGAGGCGATAGTCCCACCAAACGCTTGGGAAGGTCGACAGATGTTGCTTAAACTAGACGGTAAGGCCAAAAGTGAGATGGGACATACGGGAGAGGAAGCTCCAAATGGTAAAGATAGGGAGGAGGAATATAAGGAATGGGTAGAAATAATGGAGGAAGCACAGAGAACAGAAAGGGAAGAGAAGGAAGGAGGAATATGATAGGTTGAAAAGAGAATGAGGGCAAGCAGAAACAAGAAGGAAAGAGGAAAGAGAGAAGAAAGAGCAGAGAGAGCTAGAGGAAACACCAAAAAGAAAGGCTGAAGAAGAGCAGGAGAGTCATTTACAAATAAAGAGAGAAAAAAGAAGGTAGGAAGTCGAGCGACTCATCAAAGAGCACTGATGCAGAGAAGAAGAGGAGGATAGGAAATGTGAGTGGGAAAGAGACGAAAGTAGGGAGAGGCGTTTTAAGAAACTGGTGGACATTAAGATGGACTTGACACGTCTGAACGACGATGGCAGACAAGGGATACAAAGAAGACAAGGGTAACTTTACAGAAGCAGGGGAAATAGTTCAGCTCCCCCGCAGATGAGTAGGGGTACCACAGAGCCCTCGTTGAGGGGGGAACACAGTTTTACAGATCGAGCAAAGGGAAAATTGCAGGAGAAACCCATGTTAAGGAGGCTTAGTTTCAAGGATGAAAGAGAAGAGGGCAGTAACAATAGGATTGAAACCATGGGGTCACATGAAGACCGACAGGTAAGCAATGATGGTGAGGGGGAGAGGCCTTGCCGCTGTTCCCTGGAAAGAAGCTTTGACAGAAACACAGTGTAGGGAGAATGGGAAGACATGGGAAGAGAAGAGGGACAACCCGAGGGACAACTGGAGCGTCCTTCGGGCTGAAATTATCCCATATGTGCAGAGGCTCAGAGCCCTGCCAGGATGGAAACGAACAGAGATGACAAGGGTGTTTACAGCCGCTAAAGACATGGGGAGACAGGATGGAGAAATGAGACTGACACAGTATCCATTGTTAGAAAAGGGTGGTGGACGTCCTCACTATCTACCTTGGCAACAGATGGATAAGGATAATTTAAGATGCAAGCTAGGGTCGTTGACTGCTGGGGCTGGGAAATTGATTGATGAACTTGAAAGACTGACAGCAGGAACGACACTGGCAGTGGGCGACATGAAGAGCCTACTTGCAGCCATTCTCGGGGAGGTCATGGATGATGTTTGGAAAAGAGCAGGTTACCCCGAATTAATAGCACAAAACATAGTGCACCATGGTGTACCGTTCAATTACTGCTGAGCAGCCATATGGCAAGCTCAAAGAGTACAATATCCAGACACTTCAAACATAAGGCGACCACGGCACGCAAAATGCGAGTGGATGAAGACCCACTTCAATATATTCAGGAAATTCAAGAGCGTTGGCGTCTAGAGACGAGAGAGCTGTGGGATAAAACAGTGGGCTTCTTTGACCACATATTATGTCACGGGCTGCCAGGACAGGTACAGAAACAGCTGAAGAAGTCAGTGGGGATGGGGGCCAAGTCATGGTCAAAAATCCAACTAACTATAGTGCACTATTGTCGGTTAATGCAAGAGAATGCGAGAAAGAAGTGTGGGGAGAGGAAGCAGGAAGAAGCAAAGTTAGTGCAGAAAAAACTATCGAAGTACACACTGGAAGGGGTGATGCTAACAAGTAGAAAGGGGGTAGTAACCCAGAATATACAAAATTGACTGCAGGCAATAGGGGAAGGTTTCACAGGAAGGGGTGACACAAATCATTGGCAAAAAGGGACCGCAGGAGAGCCCCGGGGAAGAAGGTTGGGACACCCAATGCAGCAGGGCACAGATGGATTTAATGGGGGACAGCCAAGACCAACGGTGGTCTCATACAATGCTGGCTATGTGAAAGGATAGGTTATATAGCTTGAATGTGCAGAAGCAGAGGTGGAATGCTACAGAATGGGGGGATGCTGCATCATCACACATATCAGGCAGAGCAAACCGACTATTATGCCTAGGATCACATGCAAGCACAGGCATTTGCAACACAATCTGCAAACACACAAAACATGCAATTGCAGCCATATCAGCTCACGACACATGCACTGCAAGCAGAGGAACACATGCAGCCATCTTAACCAGCACAGCAAACCCCAGTGCAGCAGAACATTGTAGCAATCACACACACAGACTCCACGATGCAGACTTCCATGTGAAAACTGAGTGGCCTAACTGTAGTCGGGGTAATCCATTTCCAGGGACGGGAATGTCATTATATCCACAATGGGACAGCCCACAGACAAACCTGATGTGTTGGATCCCATCCGTTACATCCAACCCGTATGAGGAACTAGGTATAGTGGGGACAAGACTTTCTCCTTTCATGTAGATACAGGGGCAACTCTATCCTGTATTAGGGAGGGAAGATGCCCAATGTCAGGCTGTGCCATGAATCCGTAGGGATTCTCTGGGGCTACAGATTTGGTTCCTTTTACTGATGAACTCCCACTTTCTGGGGGAGAACACAACCGGTCTATGCCATTGTTATATTCCCGACAGACACCAGTAAACATAATGGGTAGTGAGTGACATGATGAGCTGACTTAACATGATCATTTCATTTACAGAGCAGGGGATAGTGATCTCGACACTTGACATTCACTACATGAACATGAGGGAACTTATTCAGGCATATTGCTGGCAGACTGTACAGAGGGGGATGCCAGCAGACATCAAGCTTTTCTGAAATAGAGTGGAAGTGCTGATAGCATAGCTTGCAGGGATACAAGGCAGACTATTATGCATACCCAACAAGTTCTTCTTTAGACCAGAGATTCCTTTAGATGAGAAGGAAGGACAAGTGATAACGATAGAACTAAAAGCGGTTATAGTAAAAGACGAGAGAATAGTGTTGCATGGGACGGTCATGGAGCACAGTAATTGCATTAGGGGAGGGTAACAAGGTTGACTGATGTGACCAATGAGGAACTGTTTTGAGGTGATCGTTCAGATCACGAGATGGTGTTTTCATTGAGCATTAGACATTGGGTGAGAGTACATGACAGGGAAGTGCCACAGAGATTGGTTTTGTTGCACAGGGCACCACTACCATTTCTCGAGGACGACTTGGGGTGAGTACCCAACATCCTATGGACCAACAGTCCACATAATGTGGGTCTGTTAAACGGAATACAAGCTGTTAAAATAAAGCTGAAGCCATGGGCTATCCTACCAAGGGAAGGACAATATCCCCTATAAAAAGAGGCAGACAAGGGTATCTATGGGACAATCGCCACATTAGCGAAGCAAGGTATTCTAGTGCCTTCAGAGTCACAGTGAAACACAGCTGTGTACCTAGTGAAGAAGGTGACAGAGGGATCATGGCGATTTATTCAGGATTTGTGTCCTTTAAATCAAATTGTTGAGGCAGAATTTCCACTAGTTCACAATCCAGTGACAATTATATGTATCATCCTGACAGAAGCTACTCATTTCACGCAAATAGATCAGAAGCATGCCTTCTTTTCTATACCCCTTCACAAAGAGTCCAGGACTTGACTTCCTTTCTAAATAGGAACCAGAAGTGGAAACACATGAGATTACCGCCCTTATCTTTATTAGGGTCCCTTAGATGGACTCGGCAACATACAGATGAAGAGTACCATCATTCAAACCATCATTCAGTATGTCGACAACATAGAGCAGTGTCGAAATGACTCAGTATACCCATTGACAGTATTAGCTGAGAGGGGTTACAAGGTAGACAAAGCAAAATTACAATACTGCCAGGAGGAAGTGTTGTACATTGGACAGCTGATATCACAGGAAGGCCGAAGGGTAACTCCAGAAAGGGTGGAGGCGATCTTCAGAATGCTGACACCAAAGACAGTGAGAGAATTGCAGCAATTTATGGGCCTTTGTAATTATAGCAGAGCCTGGGTATTTGACTACAGCACGTACACAAGACCCCTATTAAGTGGGCTCCGTGAGGCACAGAAAGGGGATGGTAAACCTATTATGGACACACAAAATGACTGAAGCATTTGAGGAGCTAAAGAAGGCCACAAGCACAGCTCCAGTGTTAGGGGCACATTTTATTTGCAGTACTCACGCAAAAGACAACCTTAGGACACAAACCAATGGCGTGCTATAGTGGGAGGTTAGACCCAGTGATGAAGGAACATTACCCATGTGAACAAGCTTTGGCTCCTGCTACATCTGCAGTAGAAAAGACAGCAAATATCACAATGGGGTGCAGCACCACACTTTACATGGAGTATGCCCTCTTTATGATCCTCGAAAAACCCAAAAGCATGTTATCTATCCAGAGAGCATCTGGATACTAGGTAATTATCTTGAATTCAGCAATAAAAGTAGTAAGATGCAGAATTGTAAACCCAGCAACATTCCTAGCTGAACCCGTTGAAGATGGAGACTATGTACATGACTATATAACGTACATGGAACAGTATGACAACATTCCCAAAGTGGGGGAGAATTCTCTTGAGGGGTGAGAAGTACTTTATATTGATGGGTACTCGATGATAGAACAGGCGATGTGGGAAGGACACACTGGGACGGCAGTGGTGAAAATGAAATCAGGTGGGCCGAGTGAAGAAGTAGCAAGCGTGAGATTGCCTTCACATTTTTCAGCGCAAGCAGCAGAATTAGTGGCTCTCATAATGGCATTAGAAGTGTGCAAGAACCAGGAAGTCACAGTGTATTCCGATTTGGCATACGAGACACCTACAGTACATGCTGGACTGTCACAATGGCAGAGGATGGGGCTTCCAACGTGCTGACAGCACAACAGTGCAGCATGCGCCCCTATTGGACAGACTCATAGACGCGCTACAACTCCCATCACCCATAGTGGTTATGAAGTGCCAAGCACATAAAGGACGAGTACTTAGTCTCCTGTGGCAACAAAGCCGCAGATGCAGAAGCGAATGCTCAGCATATTTTACAGAAATAAATGAGTTTGATGCTCCATCAAACCCATGTAATTGTGTACAGAACAGGATCTTGAAGGAGGGATATAGTGCGTTACCAGCCACGCAAATAATGGAGTTCCAAGGGGAGACACTAGTAGAAGAGAAGGAGCTATGGGTGAAGAGCAGATGTTCAATATCCCCTACAGATTCCTTGTGGCAACAAGAGAGCACAGGCAAGCTAGTGATCCAAGTAGCTTTATTGCAGATTGCACTACAGCAATTGTATCATCAAAGTAGGGACGTACTTGCCACACTCATTGGGGAAGAGTTGCTTTGTCTAAATATGGCAGAGCACATAGCCACATTTATGGAAAACTGTATTATTTGTAAGAATGCAGGCCATACTTTATGCATAGTGCTAGGAGCAATACCCCGCCCAATCTGGCCATTCCAACATCTCCATGTAGACTATGTTGACACAATCCAAGTATGCCAAGGCTACTGCTACATGATAGTGGTTGTATGCCCATTTTCCTGGTGGATCGAAGCCGGTCCCTGTTCACACCCAGATGCTATTAGAGCTGCATAATTTCTTGTTAAAGAGATATTCCCACGCTGGGGGTGTGCAAGGTTCTGCGGTCTGACAATGGACCTCACTTTGTAAATGAGACCTTTGAGCATATCATAGATCCACTGGGAATCAAGCATGAGTACTCCGGTGCTTATCACCTGCAAGCAAATGGAGTATGTGAACGCCTCAATGACCTGCTGAAAGAGAAAATAGCACAAAAGTAAGTCATATTAAAAATGGGGTGGCTTCTTTGCCTGCCCTTAGCCTTATTTGCATTGTGCAACCAGCCCAGATCTGACCACCACTTAACACCCCACAAGGTGGTGACAGGGCAACACGTGTGACTCTCACTTTCTCCTCCTACTAGAGCACTGACAGATGCCCACAAATCTGCTGTTGTCCTAGGAGATGAAATGCATGATTATATTGCTTTGATGATGGCTAGAGCTTCTTTTATCACTCAACAGCTTCAATCCTGGCAGGCGAGGTCGAAGAAGAGTGAGGAAGACAATACACCAGAAATGAATCAAGAACATTTAAAACTGCCACTACTTTACCCAGGGGACACTGTTTTACTATGTAATTTTGTTTGGCTTTATTTCAAGCCAAGGTTCGAGGGACCTTATCTTGTCGAGCCGGCCACTGACCGTGTGATTAAATTGAGTGGCAAAAAATCCTCGAACTATATCGTAGATGCTAAATCCTACCAAGGTGAGACCCACTCCCGCCAGAAAGAAGACAATTTGATGCAAGAAGAAGAACCAGACAAATGGGAAGCACTGTGATGAATCAACTTCCGGGGCACCAGTGGTCCAGAGATGAATATCGGTTTCTAAACCATCAATCAGCCCCACACCTCTTGTACAACAGAAGGGATCCAAACAGATTGGAAACACAAGCAAATTATAAACCTCCTTGTCCAATTGTGTTAACGTGGATGGAACGGCAGGCTTATCTCTGCAAGGTTGTGGATCGTTGGTTAGTTGCAACACAGCGAAATACAATTATTACCCAATGATAAAGGGCACTGTCCAGTCAAGGTTGTATAAAAATATCTACTTTATTATTATTACAACAGCCAGCTCTAGCACACTAAAAAATACAATCAACCCTGCAAAGGAATGGAGAGGACAGACAGTTTCAAGAAGGAAAAAAAATGCACTCTTGATACCGACACGAGGGTAGTTGGTAAAGTCATTATTCGCAATTGTTCAAGGATACATGGTTACAGCACAAAGGGATCCAGGGTTCATGAAATGTCACTAGGGACCTTTGGAGAAGGATCAGGGGGACAAAACCACAATGTACCTTGTGCTTGCAGAAGTTCTTGGTGCTCGACAGGGTCGAGTCGGTTTCAGGGAAGCTTTGTAGCTTCTGCGACAGAGTTCAAGACGGGAGACAGCTGCGCCTATCAGGCGGCAAGCAGTTCTGCGATCAAGGCTGGATGGATGGTGCAGGCTGGTCTACAAGGTGGCTCAGGGTCAGGAATCGTTGTCTTAGTGCTTGTTGGTGGGTCTGAAGCACTGGTAGAGGTGTCTCGGATGACGTTAGCAACTACAGTGTGACAACAGTCAGCAGTGCCGTTGGTTGCAGCTCGAGGGTCTCGACTGGCTTGAACATGTCCTTTAAGGTGGAAGCTGGTTAATACTTGTCGATGCACTCCTCCTAGCTTCTTCACTGGGCTCGTGTCATCCTTTAAGGTGGATGGCCCAAAGCTGAGGAGAGTGTTGCAGGCGATGGATTTGCCCTTGGTTTGATTCAGAGACTCTCTGGCACTTCCTACCTAGGAAGCTTGCTTACAGAGCCTAGCAGGCCATGATGTGCCCTGGCTGGGTACTAGTTCTGGAGCTTCTGGAGGGTCCTCTGGATTTAGTATCACCCTCTGTTCCCTGGGAGATGTTTAGGGGAGGGATCCTGCTTCCTTTTTGGAAATCCTGGCCTTCCTTCACTGGCAGAAGCTGTAAGGCAGACTGTATCTTCTGCCAGGATCCAAATGAGTTCTTTTTTTTACTCCTTCTGAAGTCTTCAGATCATCTGCCCAAAAGTGGGACTTGACCCTCTTTTAAATCCAAATGGGCCATAGTGATTGGTGTAGGCTAACCTCCCATAATGGACCAATCATGGGTCCCCAACAATCTCATGTATGCATGAGGTCATAACGAGAGTGCTTTGCAAACGAAAAGGTAAAGGGGTGTAAACATTTAATACTGAGTCACACACATCTTCCTGTCTGTTGTGGATCAAAGAGTCTCTCTGGTTAATTGAGCTCTCTGTGGTTCCTGATTAAAGCGGCAGGTCTCCCTTGAAGCTGCGATGGGACCAGACTTTCATTTGCTGCTAAACCACATACTTGCACCTTCTGAATGTTGTCCACCTTTGGGGATGACTACTGTAAACAGCTATCCCAGACATGACAGGTCACTGCTCTTGATACTGAGAGGCAGGAGCTGGCTTCAGGTTGACACAGTGCACATCTATGGTTGTTGGGGTTTTCCTGTCCTTTGCTAGTCCTGCGACCAGATCCCTGTTGGCCTGTTTGAATTAACTCTGATTAGTATGCGCAGCTGCCACCAGAAGCTAACAAAGGGCAGAGTGGATCCATAGAGCCTTTTTTAGTTACTTAGTTAATTAGGCTGGCCATGACTGGGGGAACATTTTGCCTTCCCCCTTCTCTGATTCCTTTATGTACTCTTGGCTGTCGTATTCCAACTAAAGGTGACGGGGGGCACGGTGCCTGCAGGCTAGATTAGCCTCACACATTTTCCAGAGGTTGATCTACCATCATTCAATTTCATTCAAAATGTCAAAAAAGCCCAAGCGAGCGCACACCCACCATGCGGTTGGTCGAATTCCTCACAAGCACCACAACCAAGATTGACTTGTTCTATGGCTAAAGTTAGGGAAAGCCAAAACGCACATTTTGATTAGGCGCACTATCTTTTCTTCAGTAAGTATTCACCGTGAAAGTAAAGGACAGTTTCAAATATATGATTCTATATCTGCAAACAACCTTTCAGGAGCATTTTATTAGATTTGTAATCAGATCAGAGACTGAACGGATGATCCGACCTCAATTGTTCTTGCATGCTTTTCTGCTTTACATAGCGCAAACATACCCACAGTTGACACACAGAGACCCATCTATTATAACCTTGCTCAGTGATACAAGAATATGGGTGGTTTGGGAGCGTTGTTTCTATGCAGCACTCTCACAATATTTTAGGCAAAAAGCTTAACCTAACACACTAAAACCGTAATCACGCATTTTTTAGGTTTTTCAGGTGAAATTTACAGATCTTCGTAGCAACGCAAGAGAACATTTGGTACTACAAAAATTAGAACTGTAATTCAAATGGTTGTATTGATGTTTTGTGCCTTCTGTTGCCTCTATCTCTTTAACCTCCTTGCATTACGAAGAATTTTATTTTCGCATGCACATGACTTAACCCCAACTAATGCAACCCCTATCCATGCTTTTATGGAAGCCATATCTGGGCAGATGAAAAGTGCTGCCAAAGAGAATCCAAATATAGAAGCATTACATCCTGATTACTCATCCATCAACATTGATGGCACAAACATATCAGTACTCAAACAAGTGAAAACACTAGGTGTCTACCTTGATGCCAACCTCACCATGACCAAGCACATCAACGCCCTCTCTTCCTCTACATCCTACACCGCAAAACTTATTGCTCTCAGTCGCCAATTCTTGACACCCACCAATTGTATCACGCTGGCAAGAGCTTTAATCTTATCCAGGCTCGACTACTGCAACGTACTCTACCTGGGTACCTCAAAAGCCAATCTAAACAAACTACAGCTCATCCAAAATAAAGCCCTTCGGGCGGCCCTTGGAATAAGGAAGTCAGATCATATCTCAAATATTAGAAGAAACCATCACTGGCTCCCCATCAAAGCCAGGGTCACATTCAAAGCTCTGTGCGTCACATTCAAATGCATCCACTCTTGTGTCCCCATCTACCTCAACCACGCCATCACCAGAAAAGTACCTAAGAGGCCCCTCAGATCTAACAGTCAATTACTCCTAGCCATCCCCCGTTACAAGACAACCAAGGCAGGAGGCAGTAGTTTCCAATACCTCGCACCCACATATTGGAACACTCTTCCCCTCCCCATCAAAAATGAGCAAACGTTCTCAGGCTTCAAGAAATCCCTGAAAACGTGGCTATTTAACCAAGACTAAAATCCCCTTCCATGCGTCAGGAAATATCACTGTACTGAAACCCTGCATTTAATATCTTCGTGTATGATTATTTTTGTATTCACATGCACTGCGCCCGATTGGCAAAGTCCAAGAAATGTTTTAACCAAGCTGTCTGTAACATCGCCGTGGTACCCAAGGGTTTGGGCGAGTAATAAATGCAATAAATAAATAAAATAAAATAAATAAAGAGGAAAAAAGACTCAAATGCAGTGCAGATGTAGATTTTGACCAGGGAAAATTCATACTTAACTGATTCAACACATATTTCTAATAACATGTGGTACAAGCACATTACCAATGTAGGGAAAGGATCCACAAAGGTGAGCTGTTATGCATACACTCTCATCCCCTATGCCATGAATACATCCAAGACATTCGTAGCAACTGAAGTTACAACCACCAGAGCACAATGCCTCATGCATTTGTCGCTCTGCACCACCAGAGGCCAATTTCAAGGGAGACGGGCCACATTAAGATAGATGTCACGAAAACATTCCCATATGAAGATAGTTACATCAAGACTCAAGAAATGATAGATGACTACTGGAGTGCAGACAAAACAATCGAATATATCTCTGATGGTCCATACAAAGAAGAAACAAAGATATTGACGCAAAAGGAATTACAATGCCCCAAGACTGGACAAGGGGAGATAGGAGGAATGCCAGGCTGGTGGGAGAGACCATAGCTATTAGTCTACGGGCAAATTTGCACAGCAGAAGGATGAAAAGAAGGAGTGGTTGGGAGCAAAGCACACATGCTCCTAGCAGTCCAAGTGGAAATAGTGCTAAAGGAAAATAACAACTGCCTCAAGGAATGGAAAGCAAGTGAAATGTTGCTCACATAGGTAGAATATGAAGCAGGTTCTATGCCAATTCTACCACTCGAGAGTGCTTCATTATGTTTCCAGAATGATGGTCCAGTGAAGGTTGAAGAGAATAAAAAATTCAAACAAATCTCAAAAATACCTGCCATGAAGGTTGCTACTGCAGTACTCATGGACCACTACTGGGCCTGTGGATCGAAGGCATATATGCAGTTGCCACCTAATTGGGAAGGGATATGTTCTCTAATACAGCTAAACACACCAGTATAAGTAGAGACCCGGAAAGATATACAAGTAGGCAGATTTCCCAAGATGGATGCGCATCAAAGCAAGAAGAGATCTCTAGAATTGACAAGATTGAAGAGAGAGAACTATGCATCATTAAAAATGGAAGACGCATTGGCTGCAATACCAACAAAACATAGGCTGTTCAGCAGGACCAAGATGTTTCTTTGGGGCCATTGTTCCAGCAGTTCAAGCGAATGTGAATGCCAGATGGCTCCAGAACACGCGTTTGGAGCTGATGCAAATGATAAAGGAAAGGGGTTCAATGCCATCAAGGAAGAACTGAGAGCTGTCAGGTTAATGGCCCTCCTGAACCGATACATTCTGGACCTACACACAGCCATGGAAGGAGGTGTTTGCACCATGATCGAGGCTTCCTACTGTACATTCATATCTTCACACAATGAAGAGAATGGGACCCTGACAGAGGCCATTACCCAACTATCAGAACTGCAGGCTAAAATGGAAGCAGTGACAAATGCCATAGGGAAGGATGACAGCTGGTTGTCATACATCTTCTCATGGATACCATCATGGATGGTCAACGGGCTGAAGCTACTGGTAGCAGCATTGGTACTAGTGTTATTCACCTTCTGTGTCATCAGAGTAGCAATATCACTATGCAGGAAGACGACTAAAAAGACCATAGGAATGAAAGTACTACTAGACTTGGAGACCAAAGAAGATGAAGAAACAAAGACACTTAATGCACTGAAATCGCAGTTGACGGTAGGAACAGTGAACGAGTTTCCCGTTAACACACCTGACTATTGGGGAAAATGGGTCTGGTGGAACCCTATTGGAGACTGCAGTTATCCGTCCTGGGGTTTTGACGACCATGCAAAGTATCATGGATATCTCAGAGGAATAACAAAGGTTTGTCTGCCGAAATTGTACGTGAACTGAGTGAGTTGTCTAGATAATGTCGTTGACTCATTGACCAGAGGAGAGATTGAGGACAGAGGTCCAAGTGTGGCCCTCGTGACCCCGACCCGATTCGCAGCCTGAAGGCATAGAAATGACAGATGCAGATCACTCCTAGGCTCTTCATCACCATTGTCGATGTATCACAGATGTGAGAAACGTTACTCTCTGAGACAGCCAGTCAAAACATACTTGACAGAGATATGGAGGAGGTAGAGTGGTCATCAATCGAATAGGTCAACTGACTATAGTTAGAGAAATTGAGTTAATGATATCATTACTGACATCACGATATAGGTGCATGTAGACATGAAGTACATAGGCATCCATGCACAAAGCTACACAAACATACATTAGATTATTGCAGGTACACACAAAACAAACACTTATGCCTCATGCAAATAGATGATGGACAAATATATATACTTTGCCAAAGCAGAAATTGCAAGATGCCAAGAATACATATATCCAATTTGCACATGCTTAATTGCAACTAACATGGAAAGTCATAAGAACAAAGATGGAAAGCTATAGGTGCACTGAAGTAAATGAGTAACGGGAGGCAGACTTTGAATACATGGAGGGGCTGATAATTCAGCTAAAGGCAAGAAGACAGAGCTTCCAGACAAGGTGCCCACCCTAACCAAGGACGAGCAGAGATGGAAGGGTTCCAGTTACAAAGACGATAAGGCACCTGCAAGGAATGCAGGCTAAAATCCCCATAATTACAAGCCACCTGGCAGAGCAGGACAATGTCTCTTCACTGGAGCTGGATTGAGGGAAGTTGTTCCCATAGAAAGAGAGGTGGGAAGATGCAAGTGTTGCTCAAAGTTAACAACTGAATGTACTTTCTCAGGCTTAGGTGATCATAGATGGCAACATGATGGAACACACAGGACCTCTGTGCTCATTCCCATCACCTTGACAAGGTACACCCAGTGTGGTAGCTATCCAAGGTCCGAAGGCTGGAAAGGCAAGTTCTGTCCAATCCATAGTTACCTTTCACGTTAAGACATATTGTGCCTCATTACAAGTCAGTCGGGCCGGAAACAATGTTGGCGGTAAATCCACCACCACCGTTGTTTCCGGACTGGCTGATTCCGAGTCCTGCCGGCGGGAGGTGTCACTCCCGACAGGTCTGACCTGGCCGGAGTAACACCACCCGCCTGCAGTCGGACATGGAAACACCGGCTCTGTCATAGACAGAACCAGTGTTTCCATGGTCCCCATCCCCTGGAGTCCTATAGGACTCCATGGGAATGGGGATTTACAGAATTCTGCCTCCAGAATTACCGGGTCACCGGGGTTGTAATGCCCGGTGATTCTGGCAATCACGGAGGCGGAATGGTAGTACGCATACGGCATCAGCGTGCCGGTTTTGTCCGGCACGAATACCGTCAGACTCGTAATGAGGCCCATTATGTTGTAGTGACCAATAGCTTCTTTACTTTCCTGCAACTTTGTATATGTTGTAGGTAGAGGTGGTCCCAGGAGGAGCCACCAGATATGGTGATCCAATAATTGAGCTAACCCCTATATCTCGTGTATGTATTTTCCCTAAACTAACCAATTTGCATCGCTGATAGGTTTTGGGGACGTTACCTGTTTTTGTGAAATCATCCTAGGTTAAAACGGGGTGACACATGTTTGGAGGACAAGAGCTCTGGAAATGATATGTTGTTCTAGTGTGAAGTGTGAACCCTGTAATTTTTTTGGGTTAACGAAGACAGAAAAACGTGCCCTATGTTTGAGTCTTCCGCTCTTACGGCAGGTTTTTTGTTGGGGCCCAAGTATCCTTCTTCCGGTAATCAGAGCGACTGCTAGAGAGCACCTGCTGCTCCTTTGCAGTCTGGTCTCATCTCATTTGGTTAAAGCTCTTAATTCTTCAATAAAAAGACTTTTTCGTTTTATCAGAACCGGACATGTAAAGTGCATGTTCAGTGTACACCCATATCTCTTCTCTGGGATACCACTTCACGTACAGTGGATTGCCTGGAATTTCAATTGGGTTCCAGCTGATTAGAGTTTGGTTTTGCATGCATGGTATGCTGGGTGTGAGTGTGCGTAGCCAAAGGCTGAATGCCCACACACTATACAGCACTCCGCTGCTCTAAAGCTAGATCTGCTCTTTAAACAATAATTAAGCAATAAACCCCAATGGGCAGGGGCATTACCGGGCCATGTAGTGCCACAGCCAGTTAGAAGCCCGACCCCCGGGGGGTTTATTGCTATTAGTATCTCAGCACATCGTACCAGGATACTAATCGTTTTTTTGTTTCAAGTTGGGAAAGAGCGAGTTTGCTGTTTCTCAGTTTGAAGGAAAATACAAAACAAGATGGCAGCCATGGATCAGGGAAAAAGGAACTACATGCAGTCCCTTCTCCCTTTCCATGGTGGCCATCACCATGACAGAGAACACAGTGTTTCCATCACCAGAGAGGGACGAAGAGCCGCAAGGTAAGTGGGGATGGGTGGGGGATATGGAAATTGGGATTGGAGGGTGGGGGGAAGGAGGGGAAGGGGAGTGCAGAGAGCACACTCACCTTCGTACTGGCAGCGAAGATGTGGCCTCCCACTTCCGATGAGTCTTTGAGCTCCTGATTGGTTGGGAGGCCACAACATCCAGCCAGCCTTCTACTAATGTATAATAATATAATATATATAATATGTATAAAAAACAAAAATAGCCCAATTCATAAAGATTTGCTCTGGAGCAAATCAGGAGAAGTCTTGAGCATCGCAGATTTGCTCGTTACCTTATACCTTATTCACAAAGCCTAAGATGGGAGCATGTCTGTAACTGCCTCGAGTCTGTTTGAGGTGCTTGTGTGCGGTTGTAATTCACTTGGATTTTTTCAAGGGTTTCTCAGATATGCTCTGTACAGCACTGGATTTCCTCTAATGTAGGCTTTGTAAATCGAGTATGAGGTAGCATGAGCAAATCTGAGATTCTTAGGGCATCTACCAATTTGCTCCAGTGCAAATCTTTCTGAATCAGGGCCGAAGAGTGAAACACAATCCTTCTTCTCTAGGTTAGAAAATATCACTGTCATAACACAGGGAAGAAAAACGTCCTTAATATATGTATCAATGTGTATAGGGTGGTTTACTCTGTGTCTGTTTGAAGGGGTACTCTTATTAAAATTAATGTAGCACCATAATCTGTGATTTATACATGGCACTGAGGCCCACCGTATTTTCAGAGGTTATGTTTCTGTTAAGATGAAACCTATAATGCTCCTAGTAAAGAGGTTGGCCTGTTTCCTACCAAGAACTAGTTGGTAGGAAATTGTGGAGTAACTGTTAAAAAGAATCCCTCTGTGCATTCAAACTAACATCTAGCAATTGAGATTGAAAATGCCTTTCTCACATACTGAAAACTTCTGAAGCGTTTGATCGATTTACTAGTCTGTAGAATTATGATTTGCAGATCCACATGATGCTTAGGTACAGGGTGGGAAAGAAACTCACAGGCAGTTCTACTCTAGATTATTGTTGCAACAAATGATATGGTATTCTCCAGTCAAAATATTTATCACCCAATACGCCAAGGGTTAAAAATATAAGGCTAAAAGTTGACATTTTCATTCTAGCAATTCATTAAGTCCTTTTGGCCCTGTGCATAGAATGAGCATCCACTTTAGTTAGTGGAAGTTCCATATCTCTCACCTTCTGGTGGAAGTTATTTTGTCAATAATTGTGCAAGCAATGTCTTAATGCCTAATTTCTATACAACCACTCCTGAATGATGTTCACAGGTCCTATCAGCAGTTTTTCTTATGTATGGAGTGCACACAACATTTCAAGTATTACATATCACAGGGAGTATGTTGCAGTTAGAAAGGAAAAAATCTCCTGTTAGTAAATATATATATACATATATATATATATATATATATATATATATATATATATATATATGTATGCCCAAATTGATGTCTCGGGAGGATAGCTCAGGGGCAACATGCTCGCCTTGGAAACAAGACTACACGGAGCACCACAGGTTCGATTCCCGTGTCCGCTCTTAGAAACCTCTGGGTATTAAGCGCATTATAAATGATCTATCATATCAGCTCATAGTATCCTTGACCTGGTACGAGACCCTGAGGTATTGATGGCATCTCATCTGTGCCTGAATCGTGGTATGTTTTGATTTAATGCGCTCTCTGATTTTTCCCACTTTTAAAAGCAGTTATGGCCAATTTGAGATGTTTCCTGCACCACATGCCCATTAGAATGGATGGTCTTCTTCAGTTGATTCCTTAAGGGGAAGGACTTTGCGACAGAAACAATTGTGCTTTTTACTCTCTGTGTTATAGCCCATGGAGAGGCATTCGGTGTATTCCAGATTCTTTGGTTGCACCAGGCAGACGCATTGGGAATTCCTAGTGGGCAAGAGCACTGGAAATTATGGGGGTAGGGGGGACTACACATCAGGAAGCTCATGACGGCAAGAAGCACCCAAGCGTCCAACAAAAAGAGAGAGGCATTGGGAAGTCAATGGACAATAAGAAGGGCCTTGAATCTACTGTAGACAATGATCAGTCTACAGACCATAAACACAGTGGCAATGAAAGGTCAGCTCAGAACAAGTGACATTCAGAAACCACTGTAGACAAGG
Organism: Ambystoma mexicanum; assembly: GCF_040938575.1. NCBI lineage: Eukaryota > Metazoa > Chordata > Amphibia > Caudata > Ambystomatidae > Ambystoma > Ambystoma mexicanum. The sequence goes on along the minus strand of NC_090938.1, from coordinate 564,047,846 downwards.
AAGAGTCAAATCCTTCCAGACAAGGTACAATGCAAGGTTATTTGAGATCAAATGACCTCTAGAAAACATTGTGGACAAGCCAGAGTTTAAATCCTGAGAGACAAGGAGCATTGATAGGGTCAATGACAATAAAGGACATATACAAATAACTTTTCTGGGCAAGGAAGAGTTCTAGAGGGATATTGGATACTCCTGGGGGTAGCTAGAGTATTGTAATATCCTGGGTTGATAATATTCAGTGTAAATGTGTTTGCCGCATTCATCGCCTGCAGGGCTGAGACAGACATATATGTGGGTTTAACCATAGGACAAAGGGCACTCCTTCTGGCAAACCTAAGTGGTCTCCCTTCACTGCATTCTAACTGAAGTCCCTGGAGGGTAGGAATTTAGCAGAGTCACCTAGGAATGTTACATATCCAGATGCCACTTTGTTGTGGAATTGCTTTCTTGGCAACACTGTGCAGGCCAGCACTGAATGCACCAATCAGGAGGTTGCATGACGTGGAGCTCTTACATAAGCGCGTATGTGTACCTATTGCATATTTGTCTGCTGCTTGTAGGCATGTGAGTGTGGGTGAGGCACAAGGACAGTTTGCTGCTAAACCATGAGGATTTTGTTAACGGGGTGGTACAGTTCACAGCGCGCAACCTCAAACTCTGATGCCATTTATCAGTGATTCCAGGGTGGGCAACCATGCCACCTTTGCTCAAGGCAAACAGGTTTTAGGTTTTGTCTTAAAGCAATACCTAGAGTAGCCAAAACTGTTGGCATGGGTAGTGGAAGATGGTCATTGTATACTGATAAAAGGTGTCTGTGATTAAGTCTTAGTTGAAAAAGGAAGTTTTCTTCTGTCCGTTTAATAGAAGGAATGCCAGGTAACCGAAGTGCCTTCTTGACAGAGCAATACCTGTGCAAATCTACTTTTCAAGAGTGTGCCTATTTTGGGTTATTCTTTTAAAAAAATATTATCGCTTGGAATGTTGTGAACTTTATTGCTGGCCTTCAGTTATATCATGAAGTTTATTTGGTGCATTTAAAGTTATTCTTAGCATATCACAGCCAGAAACTATTGGCTTTGTCAATACTTATTTTTGTATTCTCAGACAGCCGGCGAAAAGAAAAGGAGACGTTCTCTACTGACATCTGGATAGCTCAAGACTCTGGCCACTGACGTCCTCACTGGCATTACTTCCACTTGTTCAAGGCTGTATTGCTTAGAAGAACCAGACACTTGAAGTAATGCAGCCAATTCACACCAGTTCAGTGTGTCTTCGCAGTCTTGCAGTCGTTCCACTTTCGCAGCCTCGTGCTCATGGGAGACCCTTTCCAGTTTATCACTCGGAGCTGTTGCCAGCCTCTGCAGGGCACAGGGGAGAGACGCTCCCATGTACCCAGAGAATACCCTGACGCCAAGAAGGAGATAGAGTCTCAGAACAGCTTGATAAACTGCACCCCCTCCCCCGAGTGGGTTTGTCGATTGGCCCCTCTCGCTGTCGTTGCCAGAAGATTACTACCTAGGAACGGGGGTCCCAGCAAGCCTGCCTGTTCCCAGGGGTTGCGGGGCCTGCACAGGTGTTCGGCGGCCTGACACACGCAAGGCCTCTCATCTGCTTCCTGCAGGTAGTGAGCGAGGGGAGGGGGGTGGGGGGAATGTAAACAGTGTTGCTCTGCTGATGCCGGCTGTGTTAGGTTACAGGGTGTGTGTCACGCTCGCCGTCACCACATCACAGGCGGTGGGTGGATCAGACACCAAGCCCACAGAACACAGAGGACACGCTACACTCATTGTTTGGCAATCACAAGGTATCCCAATATCACAACATGAGAATGTGTCACATTTACTGGACAGGGAACGCAAGGTGTGTGTGTCACGCTCACAGCGGGGATTCTTTTCTAATGCCTGAGGCTCACTGAGGTTAAGGGAGCATGCTCGGGGAATGCTGGCGAGAAGGCCCAGCAGAAGAGAATGGGGCCTCATTGCCAGTTCGATAATGCAATAAATTGCCAAAGTGCTGGAGGCAAATGCTTCCCTTCATCACTAAAAAGCGTAATCCCGGTATAGGCAAGGGAAACATCTGGGCACAGGACTGGATAGAAACTCCTGAGGATAGAAATTCCCATTGGTGGCAACTGGCCCTGAGTGAAGAATCCAAGGCTTTTGGTAGAAGGCGCCGCTATTGCGGTCTCTGTGGTATAGAACGCAGTGTAGGAGACTGAGATTCATTCCGCTCCCCACCAATGAAATCCTGAGGCGACCTAGCAAATCAGGTTCTGCCATTACCATGGCCAGGTGGAAACACTGCGGCACATTTTGGTGGGCTGCAGGGGCTTGACCGAACTTAGAACCAAGTTCCTGGGGTAGTGTCTAAAGATAAGGCAATGTTGGGAGGCACAAAGCATCTGGTCACGGTTATTGGGTGGTGAAGATTTCGGTAGAAGTTTTGCTTCGATACAGTTTTTAAAAGTGCTCCAGATTTAAGAAGGGGTGGATTCAAGGTGGAAATGAATGTGTGCGGATTTGTGATGATTTGTTTTGTGAGGATTTTGTTCTGACCTGTTTTAAAGGAATTTATAAAAGTATGTAAGAAACTATGTAATTAAGAAAACATTTTTTTTAAATAAAAAAAAGTGGCATATTTACTGCAGGTGGGAATTAAGCTCTGCCTGCTGTAAATCTGCCAAATACCCAATGAAGTCCTGGGGACTCCAAAAATGGGAATTTACACTGCCATGCCACAACTCACAATCCAGCGGCAAATCTGCCGGACCAAGTGGTGTGAAAGGTCACCAAGATTGATGGTATTTCTACAGAAACACATTGCTGAACAAGGTCAAACTCAGAATGGGAATCTACATCACCTGGGGCCTTTTGGAAGGCATTACGTTTTCCATTGAAATTATTTGGGGGGAGGTGGGTGGGAGGGTTCCACACCAAGAGGCCATTGATAGAAAAAACCCTTATCAAAGTGTTGTTTATGTCATTGATGAATGGTTAAAATATGAATCACACGGCAAGGAGACTTGTACTATATCAATCATATTTGTGCACATAAGACAGCTTCTGGAATCAAAATATTGTATATGCACTATTGGATGATCTTAAATTTGACTCTGATCAGCAGCCAATGTTGTACCAAGGGTCCGCTGAATGTTAATGCGTGTAACAGTCACATGTTGAAGGTTAGGGTTAACATGGGGGTCGGGACCACCACTCGTTATGTGATGTAAGCATTAGAGGAAATACATGGAGGACCCTCCAGGACCCCACTCCATCCCAAACCTTGCACGCAGACCTTATATAACTTATCAAGAAACTGTAGAAGTCATGAAGAATATGCTGGCATGCAGAAAGGGAGACTCCTGGCTCGTGGGCATGTCCCTGTGAGGACCTGGAACTACATCAGCAGCATTGGGGAATCCAAAATGTCACTGAGGCAAACGTTTGTTGTCCAGGTAAATGAGATGGTGTGCAGACCTAACACAAATCTTCTTGCAGTGTCTGCAAATGTACATAGGAATTCAAGAATAGTGACTTACCGTAGGTCTCACAGTGGTAGAATTCATTCATATTATGTCCATGGCTCTTGCAACCTTCCCAAGTGAAGCTGTGGGACAGTCTGCTCATCAATGCTTCTCAGCTAGGAATATTGTAGTTCTAAAAAGCCTGTAACAATCATATTAAATGCTCATTCTGCACACAGAGCTACTTTGACTTAGAAAACCACCTGGCCCGGTGTGGGGTTGAGAGAAGGGCTCAGAATGGAAGGAGGGTATGGGTGTTAGAAGCATGGAGTTGAAGGCTCTGGTTACAGCATGGCAGTGTGGCAAAGAGAATAGTTACTAACCCCAGGGATACCTGGGTTAGGCAGGAGGTGAAAAACAAGGCGAGAGGTAGAGGAACAGTCCGAGGGTCCACAACACTTTCAATAAAAACCCTTGAACCACCTCTATCAGTTAAAGAGATTCTTGTGCTATCTGTGACACGTGGTGTCAGAAGTGGGCTTCTGCATGCCTGGATGCAGAGGCCACCCACAGCCATCCAACAGCTAACATTGGTGCAAATCAAATCAACAGCAAGAGTGCAGATGAGGGCCACAAACGTAGCTGCAGATATGGATGAAGAGGTGTGGATGACGCTGGCCAGGACTGGTCTCCGGAGAGAGGTTCTTGAAGCCAATATTACTGGAGAATGTCACAGTAAAAGAAGAAGCCACCCCAAGCTGGTGTCCCCAAGATCAGCTGCATTAATATCTGCAGGTGTCCAAGGGACAGACCTTTATCTGAGACGAGAAAAGTAAAACGTGATGTGCGAACAGGAGATGAGAAACAAACCCTGAGGAAATTGAATTCCTCCCAGCTCGTCCTGCAGCTGAAGGCCAGGCATCTCCTACCTTCTAACCAGATCAAAGCACAGCTGAGACCATGGGCCTCATTACACGGTAGGCGGTAGGGATTTACCGGTACCGGTAAAATACCGGTACCGGTAAATCCCTGCCGCCTTACTACGAGGTCCCTTAGCGGGTTGGAGTTTTAACGCCTGCTTTTTGCAGGCGTTAAATACCAACCCGCTAAGGGACCTCGGAGCTAATTACGGCACCGCTAAATTGCGGTGCCGTAATTAGCGCCTTCCCCATTCCCATTGAGCCCTATGGGGCAGAAATGGGAATGGGGAAGGGCAATGGCGGAAGGGGGATTTACCGCCCCTCCAACCTTGGGATGGGGCGGTAAATCCCCTTTCCGCCAAGGCGGTGCCGGTATTTTACCTAATAGCGCCATGGCTCACCGCCTACCGTGTAATGAGGCCCCATGTCCAGAAGATATGAGATTTCCCACCTACAGAAAACCAGGGCCTTTTGCCATTTTTGCCCTGGAAGCACACCAGAAGGAAACAATCGAGATGGGACTTGTATGATATGGGGCTCGTATGCCAAGCGATGGGGACACCAGACAGGAGAGCAGAATGAAATGACTCAGAATATATGAGCAATCTTTTTCTGCATGCAGAAGAGGGTCCCTTACCCCCGCACCCTGTACCCCATTTGCCTGTCTACACAACAGGGAACACTGACTGAAAATTCAACTTGCTGTTACGGGTTGAGGGACTCCCTGCCAGAGCACTTTTGGATTCAGGAAGTAGGAAGACAGCTATCAAGGCAGACCAAGTAACCACAGAGGAGCTCTATCCTAACTCCCTGACTCAATTTATATGTGTGCCTGGGAATTCAGATCTGTACCCTCAAGCAACCATTACCATCTGCATAATGGTCGAACTGCTGTCAGTTCCAATGAAAGTAATGCCAGAATCCTTGCCACAGATTTCCCATTATTCGAAAGCTGCCTCCAAGAAATAAAAATATCAAAAAGTACTTCCAACAGGTGGAGAGATAAGTCTGCTAGTGGTCAGGGAGATGGGCAGGAGAGTGGAGGTTTGTGACAAGACCAGTAATCTGTCCTTTTCAAGAGGGGGTGAAAGACTGCTCTGAACCTTGGTTAGAAGGCCTATCCGGGAGAAATTCACTGCCAATCCCACCTTGCATGGGCTCGGTGGTAATTGAGAAGGCCCCAATTCATGCCCTCCCAATGCCAGCATGCATCTCATCAGCACACCTCGGATTCAAGCCAGGTCTCCAATACAAGATGGTTGTCTTTGTTTCTCTGTTTTTTAGAGACACATCACCTGAGTGAAAAGCCAACAAGCAACAAAATGACAATCCATTCATCAACAAGCATAGCCCACCCATAACTTAACTAATGTCTTTAGAATATCATATAGTGTACCTTACAATCTCATATCATAGCCTGAGCCAACTAGCAACTGACTAACATATAATGGACTAGTCTTCGGGATTCGACAAAGGGATTTGAAACTGTCTGTGATCTAGTCTTCATCAAAGCAATTCACTTTCAAATATATCTATTTAAGAAAACGACAGTCTAGTAACATATACCCATTCCTATTTGATACACAAAAAATCCCTATTATTTATTAATAACTGAATCTTGATTTACTCAAATTGTGGAAAATATAGAAAATGCTCACCACCGTTGTGCACTTGAACTTTTAAGTTTTTTGAGGACAGTGCATTCTTTAGATTCACTTGGGGGACACTCCCACACAAGGGTCCTTCTATCAGGTCAGTGGTGCCAATACAGGCATTGCATCGTTCCGATCATGTCTTCTTAACACATGTTTGTTTTTCCATTGAACCCCTCTCTCTCTATATAGCCCCGCACACATATTTTAGCCAGGTAACTCCTCATTAACAACTTTCGTGTTCTTTTCTTCATAGAGACACATTCCTAGGTCCAGAAGAAGGCAGTCTCCACTGTCTGCCGAAACGTCTTTGGACCAGGGGATCATTGCACCTCTGAAGTCCATACCACGCCATCAGGAAATAACGTCGACCTTAGGCTGGTCTTTCTTCATTATTGTGACCATGGATTGGTCACACTGATATCTGGAGCGCAACCATTAACTGTTCTTTTGCCAATGATTGTAATCAACTACAGTTAGACACACATGTTCCTTTTTCTAACTATATGGTTTTTAGCTCTATGAGTCGTTCACATGATAAGCTTTGAGTATGGTCTAACTGACTGTATTGAAGTATTCAATCCATGTCTGATTGCAATAGGATTTTGAGGATTCTTTGCATTTGCGTTTGTTGTCTCACAATGTATTCACCAATGTAAGTGTTTTTGGATTCTTTGTTTGCAGTAATTGTGTTTTAATGTATATGTAAAAGATTAATTCTTTAGAAATTGATTGAAAAAAGGCAAAAATAAATAGCGGCTACAGACTGAACAACCTATTAAGAAAAAATGCATGTGTAATATTGTATACATGCATGTTAGTGGGGCGAAACTAATACCTTTGTTACTGCCCGGCTATCAGCCTTGTTCTTCCAGGTCTCCGTCAGGGTTCATCATTGTTTGAGGCAAATCAATTGTAAGCCATTTGTTTATGAAAACAGGACATACTGAGATCAAGATTATGTCATCATTGTTTCAGTGGAAAGACCATACACTACTGTTCTCTAACTTTATACTGCCCTCTCTGGTCCTTCCACAGTGTAAAGGCCTGCTCTGGGTTGACTTCTCTCGATCCAACCGCAGAAATAACTGCTTTCATTCATCAAGTTTTATTTGTTTTCATCCAGTCATTCTTAAAAAACATGAATGCTTTTTTAAATGTTATGCCACTTGTGGATAATTCTATCTTTCTTTAATAAAGATGCCCATTTGAAAGAATTACCATGCATCACAATTTAAAGTCAGCTGAATGCACTTGATGACAAATATTTGTGGGTCTCTTAGAGTCTTGTAAACTCCTACAGTTCTCTGGAAAGCTCTCAGAATGCATATAGAGGAAGGTATGCCCTGTTATCGACGTGCTAATGCTGAAAGCAGTACTTCATCTTAACAGAGGATGCCATTTTGGATTCATGGGGACCATACGCAAGTCACGTGTGCCATGTTTCACATCAAACGAATAACATGACACAACTAGAACACTATTTCTAATACTTCAAAATGTAACTTCAGAACCAATACTTCAGGTAGGTTAGGATCCCTTTTCACAGTAATTATTTTACATACAATGAAAAGATTGCCATCATTTGCAATAATTTGTGTTCATGAAAGGGGTGCCTCCCACTTCACGAAATGGCATACAGTTTCAGAGGTCTCTGTCACTTTAATGATAGTCGAACACCCGTTTGAGCTGACTATTGGACCCATTACATGTGGTTGTAAATGGTAGATCCCGATATTCTTCTCTCTTTGTCAATCTAATGCCAATTGAGACACCCATTGCATTAAGTATTACTTTTCCCAGCACAAACCACACAATGGGCCACATTCCAATTGTTGGTAATTCCATTACTGCCACTTTTCCCGCTCCACCAAACTCTGAGTTTGACCATAATGTGGAGGATTTACCTCCAGAAAAGTGCTGGAGGGAGGTAAAGCCTCAACTTTTCCACCCAAAAAAGGCAAAATGTTTATGTTTATGTTTATTGAATTTATATAGCGCTTTAAGCCAAAGCGCTTTACAATATACCATGTACAAAGTGAGAGAAGCATATTTACGAACATGAACAGGTCATTAGAACAATAAGTAGAACTATTTACAGGGGGGGAGATGGTGGGGGGAGGGTAGAGGAGGGGGTAGGTGATGGGAGTTGCGGTGTAGGATTTGAGGTAGGGGGAGAGGGAGGGAGGGGGGAATAGTCTGTTGTCCTCATTGACTTAAATAGTATTTGTTACCAATTTAAGGTCAGGGGGAAGGGGAGAGGATGGGGGGAAAATAAAGGGGGTAAGGGTAGGAAGGGAGGGGTAGGGAAGGGAAGTCGGGGGGAGTGAAGGAGATGGGCATCGACAAAATCGACAGAATTCCCCATAGAGTCCTATGGACACTTAAAAATGAGGATTTAAATCACCTACCGCCACTTGTAATCCTGTGGTAAACCCACAGGACCAAGTGGCAGTAACAGTCATTCTGTTGATGGTAGTTTGGTGGTAATTCCCCAAACTACTGCCAAATTCAGAATGAACCCCAATGTCCTTGTGTGTATGACCATGCTGAATTGAAGGTTGTAATTTACTATGGGTGCGATAACTAGAGAGTTGCGCATTTTATACCTTTCATTAATTCCAAAATTAATGGATAGTTTTAGTATGGCTTTTACTACATGGACAAGGGGTTATATAGATCACATTTTTCGTTTTACAATTGATGAGATCCAGTAGGTTTCATGTTTTTCCATCATGTGCAAAATGTACCACTTTATTTGTGCATCGCCATGCTGTCCGTTTGCCATATGGCCTATGTTCGATGGTAGGTTCCATATACATCTGGCTCAAAATGTAATTCTGGATCGCATTGTGTTTTCTCGTGGCATGTACAAGCGACTGTTTTAGATGTGTTCGCTTTTTAATTGCAAAGAAAAGTTTATAGTAATTCGGGACCACAGTCTGTAAAATGATGCAATTTCCTAACACCAAATTACACATTCTGTTCTATACTGACCAAAAGTCGCAACGCATGCAATGCGCTTCGTTTCAGCTTTTGTATTCCTTTAGATCTGAGTGCCACGGTCTCCGTATGCACTGGATTGCTGCGTGGTGCCCTCGGCAGGTGCCTGCTGTCTTGGGCCACTCACTAGTGTCCTGGCCTTTAGCTGCTGCCTCCTCAATGTCCTGCAGTGCTTGGGCCCGTCTGAGTCTTCCCTCCTGCCTTATCACCTTCTTCTTCTCCTTTCCGTACCGCTCTTCTTTTCAAATGATTCAGCACAGAAGTTGCCTCATCTCCTGCTTGCCTCATGTCCACACATCTCTTGCAGCCTCCTCCTCCTCCTCCTGTGAGGTTAATTGATTGTCACCCCTCGTGGCTTATTCCACTCCTACTTGTTTGCTTTCCCCCTCCCATCTTCAGCCCTTCTCTCAGTCTTCTCCTCCTTCACTTGTTTCTTGACTTTTCTTCCTCTCTCGTTCATGGTTTTTCCCTCTCCTCCAGGCCTTCCTTTACCTTCTCCCCTTGCTCCTTTTCTCATCCTGCTCTCTGCTCAGATCTTTCCACTTTCCACCTCCTCCACTTACTTTCCCCCCTCCAGGTCTTCCATTCCCTTTACGCTCCTTCCACTTTATGGTTATATTTGTTATGGTAATTATTGAGCACGGATCTAGATTCTTGAAGAAACTGAGTGCTTTCCGGAGGTGTACAACAGTCCAGATGCACAACAGAGCGCTTTACAGAGGTATACAACAGTCCAGATGCACAACAGAGCGCTTTACAGAGGTATACAACAGTCCAGATGCACAACAGAGCGCTTTACAGAGGTATACAACAGTACAGATGGATAACACAGCGCTTTACAGAGGTATACAACAGTACAGATGGATAACACAGCGCTTTACAGAGGTATACAACAGTACAGATGGATAACGCAGTGCTTTACAGAGGTATACAACAGTACAGATGGATAAAACAGCGCTTTACAGAGGTATACAATAGTCCAGATGCATACCAGAGCGCTTTACAGAGGTATACAACAGTACAGATGGATAACACAGCGCTTTACAGAGGTATACAACAGTACAGATGGATAACACAGCGCTTTACAGAGGTATACAACAGTACAGATGGATAACGCAGTGCTTTACAGAGGTATACAACAGTACAGATGGATAACACAGCGCTTTACAGAGGTATACAACAGTCCAGATGCATACCAGAGCGCTTTACAGAGGTATACAACAGTACAGATGGATAACACAGCGCTTTACAGAGGTATACAACAGTACAGATGGATAACGCAGTGCTTTCCAGAGGTATACAACGTCCAGATGCAGAACAGAGCGCTTTACAGAGGTATACAACAGTCCAGATGCATAACAGAGCGCTTTGAGAGGCATACCACAGAACATATGCACAACAGAACGCTTTCCAGAGGTATACAACAGTACAGATGCACAACAGAGAGCTTTCCAGAGGTGTACAACAGTCCAGATGCATACCAGAGTACTTTACAGAGATATACCACAGTACAGATGCACAACAGAGCGAATCCCAGAGGTATACAACAGTACAGATGGATAACGCAGTGCTTTACAGAGGTATACAACAGTCCAGATGCACAACAGAGTGCTTTCCAGAGGTATACAACATTCCAGATGCACAACAGAGTGCTTTCCAGAGGTATACAACAGTCCAGGTACATAACAGTGCCCTTTACAGAGGTATACAACAGTCCAGATGCATACCAGAGCGAATCCCAGATGTATACAACAGTACAGATGGATAACGCAGTGCTTTACAGAGGTATACAACAGTCCAGATGCACAACAGAGTGCTTTCCAGAGGTATACAACATTCCAGATGCACAACAGAGTGCTTTCCAGAGGTATACAACAGTCCAGGTACATAACAGAGCCCTTTACAGAGGTATACAACAGTCCAGATGCATACCAGAGTGCTTTACAGGGGTATACAACAGTACAGATGGATAACACAGCGCTTTCCAGAGGTATACAATGTCCAGATGCATAACAGAGTGCTTTACAGAGGTATACAACAGTCTAGATGCATAACAGAGCGCTTTGAGAGGTATATCACAGAACATATGCACAACAGAGCGCTTTCCAGAGGTATACAACAGTACAGATGCACAACAGAGCGCTTTCCAGAGGTATACAACAGTACAGATGCACAACAGAGAGCTTTCCAGAGGTGTACAACAGTCCAGATGCATACCAGAGTACTTTACAGAGATATACCACAGTACAGTTGCACAACAGAGAGAATCCCAGAGGTATACAACAGTGCAGATGGATAACGCAGTGCTTTACAGAGGTATACAACAGTGCAGATGGATAACGCAGCGCTTTACTGAGGTATACCACAGTACAGATGCACAACAGAGAGTTTTCCAGAGGAATACAACAGTCCAGATGCACAATAGAGCGCTTTACAGAGGTAAACAACAGTTAAAATGCATAACAGAGCACTTTACAGAGGTAGACAAGAGTACAGATGCAAAACAGAGCGCTTTACAGAGGTAGACAAGAGTACAGATGTATAATGGGGCGCTTTACACAGATATACAACAGTCCAGATGCACAACAGAGTGCTTCATAGAGGTAGACAACAGTACAGATGTATAACAGGGTGATTTACAGAGGTATACAACAGTACAGGTACACAACAGAGTGCTTTCCAGAGGTATAGAACAGTCCAGAGGCATAACAGAGTGCGTTACAGAGGTATACAACAGTACAGATGTATAATGGGGCGCTTTACAGAGGTATACAACAGTACAGATACAAAACAGAGCACTTTCCAGAGGTATACAACAGTGCAGATGCACCACGGAGGTATAAAACAGTACAAATGCACAACAGAGCCCTTTACAGAGGTATACAACAGTACAGATGCATAACAGTGCGCTTTATGGAGGTTTACAACAGTACAGATGGGTAACAGGCACTTTACAGAGGTATACAACAGTACAGATACACAACAGTGTGCTTTCCAGAGGTATATAACAGTACAGATGCACAACAGAGGTATACAACAGTACAAATGCACAACAGAGCCCTTTGCAGAGGTATCCAACAGTACAGATGCGTAAGGAAGTGCTTTACAGAGGTATACAACAGTTCAGATGGATAACAGGGCGCTTTACAGAGGTATACAACAGTACAGATACACAGCAGAGTGCTTTACAGAGGTACACAACAGTACAGATGCATAACGGAGGTATACAACAATACAGGTGCACAGCAGAGCCCTTTACAGAGGTATACAGCAGTACAGATGGATAACGCAGTGCTTTACAGAGGTATACAACAGTGCAGATGAATGACAGAGCACTTGACAGAGGTATACAACAGTACAGATGTATAACGGGGTGCTTTCCAGAGGTATACAACTGTGCAGATACACAAAAGAGCGCTTTACAGAGGTGTACAACTGTGCAAATGCATAAGGAAGCGCTTTTCTATTTCCCTCCATCCCTGCGCCTCCACCTTCACCTCCCTCTGCTCACTCTATTCTCCTCTTCTCGCTCGCCCCTACTTTCTGCTCTGTAACACTCACTCTTTCCTCTTGCATGCTCGGCTGCAAAGCTTCAGAAATTAACCGCAGCGGGATTGGCTTATTAAATGTGATTTGTCCTTCACAGCTGTCTGTGATTGGTCACCGATTTCTGGTGTGGCTTAAGGGTCCGAATCCTCAACTCGGTTGTCGGCCATGTTAGATTCCAAACCACACCCCTCACTCCTTGTCCCCAGGTTCATCTCCTGCCCCTTGTCTCCACTTCTTGCCTTACTCCTTCCCGCTCCTGTTTCTCCTCCTTCTCCTTCACCCCATCCTCCCCTCCTTTCCTTAATTCCCTCCTCTGGAAAATTCTGGTACTACCCCAATTGCCGTTTAGGCATAGTAAGCCATAGCTGCCTGTCTTTGCAGCCTTCTGCCCCCCCTCGTCTTTTCTCTCAGCACTTACATTTATCATCCGTCCCTTAGACCACTGATAATAGCTTGTCTGTCCCCCTTTTCCCAACATGTTGTATCCCTTCTCTCCCACCCTGTACTATCTTGAACACTCGTCGACCTATTCTAGATAGTCACTTGTTTGTCCCTCACCTTACCCCTTCCATTCCTATACCCCTCTCCCCTCCTCCCCCTCCTCTTATCACTCTTGCACTGCAACAATTGTCGTCAGGCATAGTAATGTTACTGCTTGTTTTGTCCCCCCCCCCACCTCTCCCTTAATGTTTCCATGCACTTGTACTATCTGTTATGATTGATAGTTATTTTTGACATTCTGATCTGTTTCAAGGACTTGTGAGAATGCTTTTGTTTTCTCCCATGTTCCCTCCCTCCTTGAAGCGCTTTGAAACAGATTGGGCCTCATTACGAAGTGGGCGGTAAGGGATTACCGGCACTGGTAAGGGCACCGGTGCCGGTAATCCCTTACCGCCCTACTATGAGGTCCCTTAACGGGTCCCTTCCTTAACACCTGGTTTTACCGGCAACTTGCAGTACCGTTATTAGCACCTTCCCATTGAGCACTATAGAGGCTGAAATGGGAATGGGGAATGGCTTTTTAAATGGGGACTTAACGGTCCTGCAAAGGTCGGAATGGACCGGTAAGTCCCCATTGAACGGGACCGGACACGGTACCAGCATTGGAGGTAATCATGGCGCTAATAGCGCCATGACTACCTCCAACATCGTAATGAGGCCCATTGTATATAGGCGCTATACAAATAAACAATCAATTCATCAATGCTTTGGTTGCCATTGGTCCTCCTCGCCAAACAACGTTCTTCTTGCAAGCTCCCGGGTTAACATTGGGAAGTCAATAGAGGTCTTTGTCTAGTTCGATATTTCTCGACTTGAGGCTGCAGGACCCTGCGTTCTCCCAGTCCCTTGCGGGTCCCACTATCCCTGCTAGAAAGTTGCCCATCACCTGCTGAATTCCTTTCTCTCTGATGACTGGAAGTTCATCCAATGAGAACTTCTGCAGTGCATTGTCAAGGTTCGAGTAGGAGTCTTCTGTTCCAATTCAGCGTTATGGGGTTGAACAGTGGAATCTGGGATGCTCAGTCATGGGTTACATGTTCACCTCAGAAAAACACTGCAGCCTGCACTTTGCAAGTTGAAATCCCCAGCAGGGCTGACTCAGCCCTTCATCTTTTTGGGATTGATATATTTATTACCATTTAATTGGGTATTAATTACAGGAATTATTACAGCGCTTAGAAGCGGGAGGAAACCAGCAAGAAGCACTATATCAAAACATGCTATTCTTATTATTTTGTTTGTGTCATTCTCTGAAAAAAGAGCAATAGTTGTTTGTCACACTCTGTGGGAAAACATCACATTTATATCACTCCTTGCCGAGTCTGCTTGTATTGGTGCGCTCATGCGCTATAGAATGTACGGTGGGCCTCAATTGGCCAGTTGTGACAAGTAATGCACTAAAATCATAGGTGGTATATCACTGCATGAATGACACAGAGCATGTTAGGCAGGGGTGTGGCTAGGACTGCTAATGTCGGGACTCGGGGCTAGCTCGCCTTTTGGTTGTAGCCCCTGAGCTTCTATCCAGGGCTACAACCAGAAGACCCGGGGCTATAGCCCCCTCTGGTTAGGATTACTGTTGTTTCCTTACGCAGCCACTTTTACTGCCGAGTTACAGCATATTTCTTCAGTCATATTTCAGACATCAACAGATGTGTCAGGTTCACTGCTCAGAAGGGAAGACAAACTTGTTGTTACATAGAGAAAAGGTCGACCAGAGGCGTCACATCCCACTCAGTTCCTGTATTCCTCAAATTGTGTCGAATTTATTGTTTAGAATTCCTTCAAAACTAGCATATTTCACGTCCAAAGCAAATAGATAGAAAGTTGTGTGAGCCACACTTACCGCGCTGAGCAATTGCAAGTTGTTTCCCTGTCAAGTGATCCCAGACTCGGTGTTTGTCACACTTGGTACTGTACTCCCAGATCACAAGCTTTGGTTCTCACAACGACGGCCTAGAGATCACCATCTGTGTGTCACACTCATTTAAGAGATCACACAGTATGCAACATATTGCTTTCACAAACAGAAGTAGGTGTGTGTATGTGTCTGTGTTTCATGCTTACTGTCCATAGATCACAAGTCGTGTATCACACGTGCTACTCACAGAACACAACATGTGTATTGCAGTCACTGATGACAGATCATGTCTTGAGTATCACATTACCTGCACTGACCTCACAAAGCGTTGTCACGCCCTTACACGCCTTGTGTCACACTCTTTATTCAGAAAGCATGATGCCTATCCCACAAGACCTCCAACGCATGACAAGTAACACGTTTCTTGCCCTTACCAGAGCCGATATGTTCGAGTCACCAGCAGCCCAGCCATCACAGAGTGTGCGACACATTGCAGGTCATATATCTGGGTTCTGCCAAAGGCATTGCTCAGAAATGGCGATCACATCTGCAACTTCTGCACAATTGCTCATCACTTCTATATCTCCTCGATTCATCTTGATGTCTCTGGAGTCTTCGGTAGCGTCAATTGTCCCTCTTTTCTACTCACCTTCACTAACATTGGCATCCACTTGCTTCCTACTTATCAGCTGGTCGCTTTCCATCTCATGAAAGACTGGCACCTCCATTTCCACTATTATCCCAGAGGGTGTCTCCCAAGGATCTGTTCTTGGCTCACTTTTCTGCAGACTTTATACGTTCTTTCTTGGGCAAATAATCTCTTCCTTTAGCCTCTTTTTCTACATATTCACTGAAAACACCCACATATTTTGGTCATTTCCACCCTTGAACCCTGAACTACCTGATTGCCTATTTCCCAGCTCCCAACGCCCCACCTCTTCTCTCCTTGCAACCTCACCCCGTACTGCAACCCTGGAATCCTCTTTGATAGTGAACTAACATTTCAGCAACTGTTTATCTCTAAATCAGTGGCTTCCAAGTTGAAATTACCAAACATGCATTACATTGGTTATCAAATCACCTACCCCACTAAAACCTTGATATCCATTCTTGTCCTCTTCCGTCTTCACTACTTCAATAGCCACTTGTTTTGTCGTTCCCTTGTCTTGTTTGTTACTCTCGACAAAATACTCAACTTTGTGACTCATGCTCTCTACAACCAGCACAACTGTCCAGTACCTTGCTCTCTAAGAAGCAACATGCCCCTCTTAAAATTCCTCTTCTTATTTAAATCTATTCTTGGGGTGCCCTCCTCCCACCTGGCTAATGCAATCTCCCTTGCCTCCCATCCTCACACCCTGTGAACCCATGTCCGGTGCAACCCTGCTCCCTCTCCTGCTTTCCTGTATCTCTCTATCCTTCCTGTACCCTTCTTGCCCACTACCTACCTGCCTACTGATGATAACATCATAATCACAATCCATGCATTCAAGACTTCTCCCAAAATCACAGACTACCCAGGGAGGAGGCATTGACGTCCTTTATTGTCATCAACCCCTGCCCCCCACATTCCCCATACTTGCCCTCTTTAGCACATACATGTAAATAATGTGTAATAATGTACATAGTGTCCTGTCATTCTGTGGTGCCACCAGTTCGAGCTCTACCTCTGCCTTCCGTCTTCACCAATTGGACCATATTATAGTCAATAGCCGCGATAGAGTATTGTACAGCACCTTCCAAATGCTTTCATTGATGAAGCCAACATTGCAGGATTTCATGCATGCCATTTTGGTTTACTGGTATTGTGCCATGCCATGTCCACTATAACCACTGGACCTAGAGGCCCAAACTACTCCTCACTCCTCACATGACACCAAATGAGGGCAAACATATCTGGGGATGCTTGTGGTCTCATTCAGAACAGATGCGACCAAGCAGTTCGGGCTGGACGGCCCCTTTTGGGGTGGAACCAAGCATATTATTGCATATGGTCTCTCCCCTTTCTGCAACGGGCAGGCAGGCTGAAGACTGATGGTCTGAAGGGTTGCCCAGAGCAATACCAGAGGTTACAATTAATTCCAAAGCTTCCAGCAATCACTTCTTTTGTTTTGTGTTAGTTACCCCGAGTGCAACGGGTATGCCCAGATGTGTGTCGAGTGCCTGCTACTCATTGATGATGTACAATGAGGCCAACACATGTCTCGGGATGCTTGTGGCCTAATGCAGAAGTACTATGACCTAGCAGTTTGGGCTGGACTGCCCCTTCTGTGGTGAGACCAAGCCTGATTTGCATATGGTCTTTCCCTTTTCTGTAATGGGTAGGCAGGCTCAAGAACGATGGTCTGGTGGGTTGCCCAGAGTGATGGCAGAGGTCAAGACTCATTCTAAACCTTCCAGCAATCACCTCTTTTGTTCTGCATTGTAACCAGTGGCCTGGTTTGGAGGGGATCGGTTACTTTTAACTATTCATTATTGTAGTATGGGTTGCATTCAGGGATGTAGGGACACTCAGAGCAATGAAGTACAGGGGTCATAAATAAGTAGTGGTAGGGGTTAATGTAGAAAATACAAACATCATGAATGGCTGGTGCACATTAAAAATGAAATGCACACATTTTGGCAATGGAACATATTTTAAAATGGTCTACTTCAGGGTAACAGATCATCTGTCCGGTTTGCACTACGTGCATATACTAACATGAGCTAATCAATACACAAACCCTTCCCAATAACATATAACCTGTCATTAACAAATTAGTGCAAATGAGCTCAGATGAGATGAACTGAAAATGAGTGCTTTTCTGCAGTGGAGTTAAAACGTGCAAGCAGAATGGCTATGTGATTTCTTTCAGCATGGCACAAATTGCAAAGATATACTGTGCTCTGCTGAAAAACACTATAGTTAAGTCAGGAAGCCAAAGGAAGGGAAATGTATCTTTTGCTATCCAACAGTAATACCACGTGGGTTTCAGTGGCATAATTGTCAAAGGGGAACGATTCTGTTGACTGACAGAGTGAGATTATAAAAGACACTGGGCCTCATTACGAGGTTGGAGGTAACCATGGCGCTATTAGCACCATGGCTGCCTCCAAAACCTTACTGACTCCGCCTTGGTGAATGGAGCAATTACCGGTCCATTCCAAGGTTGGCGGGACCGGTAATTCCCCATTCACCAGGGCCCTTCCCCATTCCCATTTGAGCCCCCATACGGCTCAATGGGAATGGGGAAGGCGCTAATAACGGTACCGCAAATTGCGGTACCGTTATTAGCTCTAAAGTCTCTTTGCGGGTCCCATCCTTAACGCCTGGAAAAACTGCAAAGGGAACTCATAGTAGGGCGGTAAGGGATTACTGGCACCAGTGCCCTTACCAGTGTCAGTAATCCCTTACCGCCCGCCTTGTAATGAGGCCCACTGTGAGGGGGTGTGAGGTCAGAGACGTGCAGTGCAGAGGTTCAGAAACTTCCTGGCAGGTGGCAGGCTGAGTTCGAGGAGACGGGCGGTAGACTGGGGAAGCAGAGATCCTGGCATCCCAGTCATGTCCTTCTTGTGGGCTGCCCGGGTCTGCTGAGGTCGCGATATCTCCTATCGGTAGCAAAGCCCAAAAAGGAAGGTTGTTCCAGAGATAGCAGGCAAGGGGGCTCGCCAGCTTCCAAGGTGAATATAAACCAGTCATAAGTTAGGTTGATGCCTGAATTTATGAGTTTTTATAGTTAGTCAGAGCCGGTTATTTTTCATTCATGTGTAATGTTCCGTAATGTAAAATGAATACAGCTGTGAACATTTAGAAAAAAGGGCCTGTTTTGCTGTCAATTATTTTTTCCTTTTTTCCTTTTCTTTCTCAGACTGCATCTACTGCCAAGTGCATCGGAATACAAGGTTGGTAGTTTGATACAAACCAAGGGTGTTTATTAATGAATGCAAACTGTATCATGTAGTATAATGTAGATGTTCTCTTCTTGTACCCAAGTTTAAACCGCATGACAGGTTTTCTGAATAGATCCAAATAACAGTGTATATAAAAAAACATTTAAAATAAAGACAGTTTGGGTTAAGTTTTCTGTGTATAAATGTGCTCACTGACACAGAGATTGTAAGTTTAGAGGGAACAGCCCAATATACTGCAGGAGATAAGGCATTTTACCACAGGTGGCAAAACCTAAAGTGAATTTTGGTGTTCATAGCAAGTACGTTTCGAAGTGTGGGATGCATGTGTATCTGATGACTCATTTATAATTAAAAAACGTTTTGTGATTGGCTGCTAGAGCATAGCTCAGCATCGTAGATAAGTTGCTGAGATAAAACAGTGACACTGTCAAATATAAGTGTAATAAGGCTGTTAACCTTTATTTTGTGAGGTGCAGGGATGAAATCCAAGTGTCAGGGTACAATCAGAGGGGAGCATTACCACTCTAAATACGGAAGGCATCAATGCATTAGCACAGTAAGATATACCACCATTTTACCACAATAACAAAATACCACAAGATTAGGTGTATCTCCTCCAGAAAATATCTCTAACAGGGGAGAATACCTTGACGGTGCAGAATTGATTTGCTTGGTCCACACTTCTGATGGCCTGCTATGGACCATGAATTGGGAAATGTGCAGTCTGCAGCAAAGGGGACACATGCTTTATAGCTGCCCCTCCACCATGATGACAGTCTCCTGGTCCACGACGGCAAGGCATTATAGCCATTGGTTTCATTGCACCATTGGAATATCTGAACCATGATCTCAAGTATGGTTTAGTTGTAAAAGATAATTCCTCCAAGTGGCTAGAGCTGATGTTTATTTTATGTGAGATGACCACTAACTCCACCAATAGAGCACACACAGGACTTTCTTCATATAGAAGAGTATCCCAGCGTCATGTGCCCACCAGTGGTGCCCAATTGGTCTCAAAGACCATGGGCCTCATTACGTGTTCGGCGGAAACCTGCTGGTGTTACCAGCGGGTTGCCGCTGAACTCGTAACACTGTTCCACTGCCTGATATCCCATTGCCACTGGGACATGACATGTCCATGATACCAGGCGGAGGAAAGTGTAAGTCCCCATTCCTGTGGAGTCTCATAGGACTAACCTGGAATGGGGACACGGAAGCACCTAACGGTGCCGGTGCTCCTGTGAAAACCATGGCTGCAGGAGCTTGTGCCCCTGGCAGGTCGGAGCTGCCGGGAGCAACAGCCACTGTAGGCATACTCGTAGTCTGGCAGTCCGGATAGAGTGCTGGTATGTTGCTACCGGCACCCTTATTTCTAGACCGCCAGGCTCATAATGAGGCCCACATGTCTCACTTTCTGTACAAGGATGCATTATTGTATCACTCTAGGGGGTAAGGGCTATTGTATTTTAGAAATTACTTCATAAATGAAACCATCAAATTGGTGGTTCAGAATGGCGGTGACCGAACTGACATGGTTCTAGAGATGATTGCAACCGAAAGTTTAACCAATAATTCGACCAGAGGGTTAGGCCCTTTCAAATGATGAGAGCGCACGCAGCTAATAATTGGCTTGTGCCCGAGTTTGGTCACTAGAAAAGCCCAGGAATAGGTCTTCGTACACTCTGAAGTGCGGCTCACTACGAGTTTGGTGATGTGGGGAAAAGGGTGGAGGTAATACCGTTTACCTCCATTTGTCCCTCACCACCAAACTACAACTTCAAGCTGGAGGTAACTCCTCCACTTTACCTCCAAATATTTCTGGTATTACCATCCAGTAATACCGCCAGAGGTAATACCGCGGCAAAAATCCCCAAAGGAGTCCTATGGACTCCATTAAATGGGGATTTACACTGGCAAACCACCACTTGTGATCAGGTGGTATACCAGCAAACTCATAATGAGCCCCTAAAGTGAGCAGAACTCAAGCCAAAAAGGAGACAGATCACATCCCCAGACCATGCACAGCATGATCTTTAAGAACAAAGATGTGCAACCTGTGGCTCTCCAAAGGTTTTGGATCATGTCTCCCATGATCACTTACAACTGACTATGCTGGCTAGGACTGATGGAACCTGTAGTCGAAAACATCTGGAGAGCCAAAGGTTGTCACCTCCTGTGCTCGAGGGGGATTGTGTAAAAGCCCAAGGCATCTAAACACAGCACACTCAATCAAATTCATGCTGTCCCCTGCAACACAGTATTCCTTGAGAACAGGTGATGGATTGTCCTATGCAAGTGAAAGGGAGCAGCAGCAGACAAAACGGCTGAAAGCCAACAGTACCACACTGGCCCTTAACCTCTGAACCCATATCTGTTCCCCCAGGCAGCAAAGAGGCAGCTGACCAGGAAGCCCACCATGAGCCAGAGAGTTCTATTCTGCAGGATAATACACACAGCATCAGGTGAGTGACCTAGGTGAACAGATTAGTTTCTGCCTTGATGGAGTCCACCATTAACATGTCATTCAGACCCAATCCATCTTCACACATGTAGAAGAATGGATGGCCTAGAACTGGCGGGAACTAAATCAAAGCAAAACAAATATTTTGCTTGTAGTTTTCCATACTTGCTCTGCAAATCCTTGCAAACAAACTCAGATTTTACTCTTGTGGGACACACCACCAAAGTCCAGACAAAGGTTAAAAAAGCTCAATATGATGTTCGACACCTCTCTTGCCCTGCCCCACTCAACTAATTTGTTAAAAAAGCACGAATTATTACTTAATGTTACTCAGGCAAACAAGATATTTTCTTTCTGAACATTACTGCACCATCATTGCTTGAGTCGAGACATTATGGGCTCGAGACTCAGTTATTGCAATTCCCTCTATACTGGAATGCCACAATCTTGTATCCATAAATGTCAGGTGCTGCAGAATACTGCATCCAGGATTGTTACTAACATCCCCAGACACTTGCACATCCCTCCTATTTTGCACAAATATCACTGGCTGTCTGTAAAGAGCAGACATTCTTTTAAGCTGCTCAACCTGACCCATAAAGACCTCTTTTGATCGGCCCCATACTACTTCAAGTATTTCTGTAAGTGGCATTTCTCCTCTCGACCGCAAAGATCAACCACCAGATATGTCATATTTATTCTTCAATATAAATGATCCAGGATCTTTGGTAGATCCAGCATGATCTTGGCAGGCAAGCCTTTGGACTCGCTTCCAGGTGATATCCATGCAAATGAAAATCCGCTCTTCCTTCGTAAAAAGTTCTCCCTCCTCTCTATAGCTTGTTGGTTGCACACCTAGAAACCTGTATCCGTACATTACGCCCAATCCATTTTGACCTAATGTGAAATTTCAGTGAGAAGAAAATCTTCTAAATTGGTTGGGTAAGTGGGTACATTTTAACACATAGATGGGGGGTTGAAGGGGATAGGATAAAGTAGGGGAGGAAGTAGAAACCTGTAGGTTGAATATCCTTCATGGTCCAAAATAGATACTCCTCAAAAGAAGGTAACAATGCTGAACGTTGTCTCGCAAAAACGACAACACCAAATAGATTTGCAGCAACCCCAGAAAACCAACAAGAAAACAGCAACGCAGGAAATGACAGCAGACCGGGGAGAAAGAAAATCGAATCACAGTGATTCTAGGATTTTAAATTGTTTTGATGTTATCTTTTTTCCCCCAGATGACTGCCTACTTTCCACCCCTTACATTACCCATCTCATTCCTGACTCTGTACTTGTGAAAAGCCTCCCCTCTGTGTGATGATATGATATGTTATTTATAACGCGCTTAATACCCAGAGGTTTCTAAGCGCGGACCCGGGGATCGAACCTGTGGTGCTCTGTGTCGTCTTGCTTCCAAGGCAAGCACGTTGCTCAGCGTTTGGGGTACTCTGGCTGCTATATTCATTGGAGCATTGCGGACAAAATTTGCAGCTTTAGTGGCAGAGGCAAGTGCAGCAATCTGCTTTCTATTCCTGAGGAGCATTTGGCAGCACTTGGTAGCAGAGGCAAGCACAGCAGTCGTCTGCTTTCTATTTTCTCTGACAGTCACCACTCCTGCCTACGCCTACCTACATAACCCGCATTGTAAGTGGAGTGTGGGGGAGTGTGTAAGAGTGGCTGGTGTCCGGCACCCGGAGTGCAGTGTGGTAGCAGTCCATATATGTAATTGAAGAGGCAACCAAATAAACCTGTTCTGTAGGTGTAGGGGCTCTGAATTTTAGCATTGGGACTCTACATTTCAATGATTAGGCTCATCATTTTAGCATGAACATTTTAGCATGGGTTTGAACTGCAATAGAGGCCCAGCGTGAAAAGTATTACTGAATTCAAGAGTGTGAGTCTTAGGCAGAATTAAATAGATGCCAATGCACAGAGCACATGATTGAAATTGCGCTTTGCTTCAGGATATTTCAATGAACTGAGCTGCACTGAATATAATACTAACATAAATTAACATACTAACCCAACCCCAGTTAACATGCAACTGAATCCCTTAATAACAATTAGTGCAAATCAGACCATGATGAAATAAGATGAATGCAGATTGGGAAAATGCATGATGCTCTGTAAATGGGAAATTAAACGTTCAGTCTTAATCTGTGCTGGGTGATAAAAAAAAATGTGAAGACCCGTTCCAATGAAAACAGGGCATTGTGTTTGAGCAGGAAGCTCAAGGAGAGATGTATCTTTTGCTCTCCAGCAATGAAATCACGTGCCATTTCAGTGGAATGATCTGCTCAAGGGGAGGTGTTTCTCTTGAGTGATAGGGGAATTTGATAAAAGGGGTTTTGAGAGGGAGTAGCTGGTCTTTCATTCATCTTCGGGCACTGGGAGACGAAGTAACAGAGGTTTATTAGGCAGACAAAATTCAGTGCTGGCAAGCTGTCTGATGTTGAAGCAGTCCTTATCTGGGTGACCTTGGGCGAGGAAGACAGAAATATTGGTGAAGATGTTCATGCCGAACTGAATCAGAAATACTGCCAACATATCTAGGTAAATATGAAGTTATGTGAGGGGCTGCTGTTTTGAATGAGGTCAGGTAGTCGAAATTAAGTAGGCCACTTCATTTTTAGGTGCTGTCTATTTTTAACATGCATGTAATTCTTTGTTTATGTTTTGCAAAGTCTCACTGTTTTTTTTTTAAAGTGTATTTCTCTTGCCAAGTTCCACGATGCCAAGGACAGTTGGCAAGACTTGGCACTGATGAAGCGCTAAAAGCTATTGCAATGTGAAATACAATTTGGGCAGCATAAGTGTCATTATGTGTAAATTGCATATTTCTATTTTACGATAAAAAGCAGATTCTAAAGTAACTTTTAGTTTCATTACACTTATCCGTATTCAGTCTTTTCTTTTTGTTGATATGCACAAAGAGACAGGTGCGCAGTAAGAAATATCTCAAAGTGAAGTAGTTGCTGTGTGCTCTTTATTTAGAGAGATTGAATGAATGTGCAGTATTTCAATTGCATGCTTTACAATTGTTGAAACTCAGTCAAAAGTGAGTAGTGTGGTATTGTACACAAGACACCACAAGGAGGCATGAGCCATTCATCCAGAGTGTATCAATTCCAGTATTTTGTTTGTTGTTAGTGACCCTTGTAAAAACAATTACTAGGCAATATTCTGAAATAGTCTCACCACTATAAAAATACACTGAGTTCCCAAAATATATTACCAAGAATTATAAAATACCACCATAATAACAAAATACTATGAATTAATAGGTATAACCCCAAAATATATTCAACAGTACTACACAGCATGAAAAGACCACCCTGGAAAAGTGAAGGCGGCAAGTGTCAGTGGCCAGTTTTACATCGTTGCGGCTCCATGGAATCCAAGGACTGAACTTGTGAGTGTTATAATTCTGTTTACTCCCACATCACCCGGGCTACCATATTCTATTTTGGTTTTAATAATAACTGCAATGCCAAAATATAACCCACATACGTATGATCTACGCAACATTGCGCAGCATAAGGGTACATGCCAAAGAAACCATGTTGCAGGGAGGCGGGTTCCAGGAGGCCCTCTCCTCCCTAAGAAGGACAAAATGGACCCTACTGGCACACAGGGTTTATCACAGCCCAAAATTACCATCTTCATGGGTGCAGCGTGAACTGAGGCTGATGAAAATCCTGTGGTAAACCCAGTTTTGTCTTGTAGTCATAAGGACTGCGTGTTGGAACCCACAAACATTGCAAAAGGCCTCTCTGCTGGGTTTTCCACCCTTGACAATAATGAATCATTATTAAAACACTGCCTGAACTTATGGCACAACTCCCTGGGCCCCTCAAAACCAGAATACAACAATGTGATTGACTCCACTCTGTCCACCACTCCAGATTTGGAAGATTTTCTCTCCACTTCAGACTTCTCCTCCAGTGAAAGTGAAATGGAGGATGAAGAGGAAAACTATAAGCCACAATCAGGGGGAATTCTACCCCTATGAAACAAGGTGCCCCAGGAAAAAGCGAGCAAATTGGACAATCTGGAATCTAAAATAGAGGCCCTATTCCGACTCTGCTCTAGCATAGCGGAAGAGTAACAGGTCTTAAAAATGCTATTGGGCAAAATACACGAGGCTAGACGGAAACACTGTCAACTGGTCAAGCTAGGTCACAACAGAAAGCAGAAGATGGAGAAAAATCAGCCTCATAGCAAAACTGTGGTATTCCATCAGCCTGCCACTCCTTCACCTGAAGTCATTACCATCGCTTCAGGGGAGGGTGGTCAACCCAGCTCAATCCCTGCAAATTTGGTGTTGAATCCAGGCCGACCTAAGGTCAAGGCTCAGGCTGCGGTAGTGACAGACCGCTGACTCTGAGGAACATGCACTATTGGCCCTGTGTATTGAACAGTCCATGTTGAACTTAACATCACCTTCAGAGCCTGCAAAACAATTGAAATTCAAGGTGGATCTCAGGGGTAAATTTACCTCAGTGAATCAAAAACCTCAGCCAGAGGAGGGCCTGCTCCATTTTGATGCAAAAACCAATCAAACTCCCCATGCATCTACATCATTGGGACCGTATTTGGTCATTAACGAGCTAACCAACATTGACCTCAGGCGGGTTATGCTTCAAGGCCCTTTGGATAACTGGGTGGTATCAAGAGCAGGACAACCAGCCCACGCTTCGGCACTAGCTTCTCTGGGGCAATCTCCCACCGCCCCCACACCTTCTGTTTAACCAGGCCCACCTTTCAAGCCTCTGGATATAAGCAGCAAACACCTCAGGGTCCACCTTGAAATCGACCAGGATCCTCTGTCTGACCCTTTTGTCATGCCAATTCCCATATTTCCCTGGTACAATTGCGCCAGGAAATCACATAACTCAAACACCATTCTTCATCCTGACCCTACCTGGTACACAGACGTACATCATATAAAGCTGGTTGAACTTCACCAGCATCTAGCATTCCTTTTTTAATTTGGAAATGGCTTTTGAGACTTCTGCATACCATCCCTGATCTCTGCATGATATCGAGTAGTGACATAGCATCACTTGAACTGCCGAGATATTAAAGTGCAACAAAGTGGGCACTTCCATCTTTCCACTCGCCCATAGTTATTGAACGTATATGCAAGCATGCACAAGCATTACTGGCGATGTGCCTTGAACTTACTGTCCTTTGACCATTAACTCTCAATAACCAGGCATGGGGGGAAGGGGCTTTGGGCACAGTGGCTTGCCACATTGCTGGCCATGAGAACAAGGAAACTAGGGAAATGGCTAAGAGACTTGAGGGTTGTTGGTCTAAAGTGCATACTGTTTGTTGAATCCCCTCTCTACAGGACAAACCCTCAATAAAGGTTGTGTCCTGGAACACAAGAGGGTACAACTCCTTTCTTAGTAATCCACAAGGGTTAGCTCATTGGACTGGAGCAGGAAACTTGGATGACCTCCCAATTCCAACTCAATGGCTACAGCATGGCCCATGGTCTTGTAGCTCTGGTCAAAACGGGTCGCCCCAAAGGGGGGGCTGTGTAGAGGCGCAAAATTAGATTATGACTTAATGGAGTTTACTGACAGGATCATACATAATAACCTCCTGGCCATAACCCTCTCAAACTCCCCATAGGGCCCCGAACCACTCTTAGTGTTGACACTGTATGATCCATAGGGTGGGGACTTCTCCAAAAGTCTTATGACTGCACTCACAGAGACATTACGGACTTGGTGTCGTAGATACCCCAGAGCGGGCGTTGTATTAACCAGTGATTTTAATGTGGACTGCACAGATTCCGTGATTAAAAGCAAAAGGGGCAAGCGAGGTTGTGTAGCCCAGACAAGGGCTTTGCTTTGGCGTGCAGCTCTTTTAGAACATGACCTGGAGATTCTCACTGACATTTAGGGGGATCCCATGGTGACATAGTCTAATGAAACTTACAATAGTTGCATTGATTTTATTTTTGTAAATTCTGTAATTTTTAAGCCCTCGCCACAATTGCAAGTTGATCCCATAGATATAAGTGACCATGCTGTATTGGGTATAAAATGTCAACCAATAATCAAACAGCACGGGATGCGCCTGGGCACAAACCCGATTTTAAATTCACTGGGGAATAGGCTATGCTGGTCATCCTCCAACATTAGTCACTTTAATACAAATTTGAGAACTGCCACACAGACCTATGAGATTCTACTTAGCAGTCTTGATTGGGACTTGAAACACTTGCTGGACAGGTACAATGTCCATGCAAGGAAGTTAGTCGGCCAAAAAATGCAACCTGTTTAGGGCTCTTGTACGATTCTGAAATTGTAAATAGGAAGAGATTACTAAAAGCCACCATCCGAGAAATAATAAAAACCGAACAAATCCAGGTCAGTGATAAACACAGGCTTAAGGTGGCAGTAAGGTCAAAGTACAAATGCTGGCTGTGCGCACATGAATACAACACAAATGCTTGAAACTGGCGCCTAATAGACCGAATCATTAAGACTAATGATACTAAGAAATGTTGGTTCTTGCTGCAAAACTTCAGCCTTGCAAAAACTGAACGAATGGTATGTGGCATTACTGCAAATAATTGGGACACGCATATTAGCAAAAAATACTGGAAGGCACTTGAGCTTAAGCCGTCCACATTAAAAGGTCCAAAGACAGGCTCAATGGTCTGGTACTATGTGAAGGAGGCATACATAGGGGGCCTCATTATAAGTATGCCGGTCCGGAAACAATGGTGCCGATAGCTTACCGGTGCCGTTGTTTTCCGGACTGGCATACTACAGGTCTGCCTGCCGGAGCCGCTGTGCCTGATAGGTCTGGCGGCCATGGTATGCAGACCATCACGGAAGCACTGGCACCATTAGCAACGGTGCCGTTGCCTCCGTGGTCCCCACCCCCATAGAGTCCTATCGGGAGTAACGAAATTGCCAGCGCATGACTTCCTGGCCGCCGGACTTGGAATAGCCCGGTGGCACCAGGAAGTCATGCGACGGTAACTTTTCACGGGTCCAGCGGCAACCCACCGGTAGCACCAGCAGGGTTATTGCCGGACCCGTAATGAGGCCCATAGCCTCAATAATCGTGAGGTCTAAATCATCAAAAGCTGTAGGTCCTGATGGACTTTGCAACATGGTCCTGAAGAATGACCATGAGTACTGGGGAGAATTTTTGCGGCCTTTATTCCTCTGTGTTTGCAAGACTGGTCACTATCCTTCTACATGGGTGGAATCAATCTTGATTCCAGTGCATAAGAAGGGCTCGAGCATGGACCCTAATAATTTCTGTCTATTAGCAATGCTGGACACCAGTTTCAAGATCTTTTCTCGATTGCTGCTGGAACTGCTCTCCTCATGGTTAGGTGCAAATAATATATTCAACCCTACTGAGATGAGCTTCAGGAAGGGGTACAGCACCAAACATGCAATTTGGATGCTCTTCACACTGATTTCAGATATGCTATACAACCTAGTCACAAGTCTTTACTTGTGCTTTGTGGATTACAGTTCAGCGTTTGATTCCGTAGTCAGGGGCAGACTATGGAACAAAAAATGTCAGGCTGGGGACTGAATGCTTCATTGCTCTATTTCATCATCAGCCAACTGAGCGAAGATACTGTAGTTAGGGTGCAGCTAGCACAGAAGGGCTCCCTCACAAGACCATCATATACCAACATCTGCCTCAAGCAGGGATGCGTATATGCCCCATTGTTATACAATTTATATGTGGCAGGTTTTGCCTCAACCCTTGAAGCTGCATACAATTATGCACCGACCTATGGCCTTAAAACGATAAGCAGCATTACCTATGCAGACAACACCATAATACTTGACTGCACCCCCATGGGTCTACAGAACTCGATTGATGCACTATCAAAGTATGCTAAGTCAAATGGTTCTCGACTAAACATAGGGAAGACAAATATGATGTCTATAGGTAAGAGAGATTACCAGGGAAAGAGGTTCACGTGGCGATTGGGAGGGCAAAGTCTAGAACAGGTGGAGACCTAAACATATCTGGGCATGCATATAGCATATGACCTAAATGGTGTTAGGTGTATCGACCCACGCTCAAGTTATTATGCTGCAACATTTAGTGCCCCTGAAAGTCTGCCACCCAAGGAGCAGAGAGGAGGTAGGAGAAACAAAGGACCCAAACAGACCCAGTTTGTGGAGGAGGTACAGATCTTCCAATTTGAGGGAGAGAGATCCTCAGAGGATCCTGGGAAAGGGATCTTGTCCTTCAGAGATTGGGGAACTCCTCCCAAAGAAAGATGGGTCCCAAGGGATTCACATCCCGACTGGGGAGTTGTGGGGACTGAGCTAGCGCCGCCCATCATCTCATCCCAGAACCAACCGCATCAAAATCCCCTGGTTCAAACCCATCCTGGTGACTGCCTTCAAAAATGGGGGGTGGCCCAGAACCGGAACCAGGGGAACCAACAATGGCTCTGATTTCCAGTTGCCAACTTTTTCTTGCAGATTCCCATGACTCTCCACAGAATTCTGCCAAATCCTTTCTCTCGCAATGTCTAAAACTAAAAAATTAGCCCACCAGTTGTCCAAAAATGTGTATTATCTGTGCTTGAGGAGAAGGAGGGAAGATACTATGCCCCGGAACAAGTGCAGGGGCAGGATACAATTTTGGCACTGGTGGACACTGGATCCCAAGCTACCCTTTTGTCCAAAAGGGCCTTTGATGAACTAAATGCAGGAAGGGGGGAGAATTACCGTATTCCTCTCACCTCTCTTCCTGGACAACTTCAGAACTTTGACGGTAAGGAAATTCCCGTTGAGAGGACTGCAGATTTGGACAGCAAAATTGGGCGACACAAGGTGAAACACCTGGTCATAGTAGCACTCCAGAGGGCACCCCTTGTTTACTAGGGAATGACCTCCTGAGACAGTTGTCACCCCTAATAGATTGCGTAAACAAGGTCCTCTGGACCCAGACTAGCCGGCCAATAAATTTAAAGCAGAGTGTCAACCATGTTATTTTAAATGGCACATACCACATGGTTGAACAAAAATCTGACCAAGTAGAATTTCACTTCCAGAACAACCAAATTCCAGACGTGACAGTAATAGCAGTAGGACAACAGACTGGTGATGGGGGGTCCTCTCTATTTCTGAAAATCAACCTTCCTTCCAGTTTGAGGTGGTATTCCACACTCGAAGGAAACACTCTGAAATTCTTTACCAATCCACAATCAGATATTCCCACTCCAATTGTCCAGAAAGATGTGAAATCAGCTCAGAGCCTGGCTGAAATTCAGCAAATTGGAGAGCAGTTGTTCATCCCTGTTCAGTTAAATGATGGGAAGGACTCTGTTCTCGCCCGAGTGTGTGTGAACAACGGTAAGAGCTTCATCAGCGAGCCATGTTCCGCCAACTCCCAAAAGATCCAGCCATTCCCACATTCAAACTGATTGACAAATGGGAAATGGACCTGGAAGCACCCAATTCCAAACATCTCCTGCCAAGCAGGTGTATGCTCAAAATCTCCATTGGCAACAAGAGCATAGTCCATAATTGTTGGGTCGTGCGAGACGTCACTGCCGCCTTTTACTTAGGCAGTGATATTCTCAATCGCTTTGCCATTAGTTTGGACCTAATAAACTTCAAAGCTTGGTCCCGATTAGCGGATAATGCCATGGGCTTTGATGATCCAGAAAAAGCATTTAGGTCAGCTCAATTGCTACATTATTCAGTCAAAATTCAGATTAGAGAGGAAGTCACCATCCCAGAAAGGACCCGACAATTCTCCCTGGAAGTGAAAGTTAAAAGAGGACAAAAATTGAAAAACCCTGATGCTTATATTCATCTAAATGCTTTTCTCCAACAGCAAGGGTTAGGGGTAAACCCAACATCATTAGTCAACATAGAACATGACACCATTCAAATAGAGGTGGATAACAGCGACTTAAAGAGTATTACTCTAGCCGCAGGCACCATTATTGGAATGGCGGTTGATGACCGACATTTCTCCATTGATTTAGGAAATTAACTGTTAGGACCAATCCCCAAAAACTGTTTTGACAGTGACAGTGATAACAACACAATACCAGACAGGATCTTTACCCGGCATGGGGGGAACTTCCTGGTGTGCACGTCCTGCCCTTATGGTAGGGAAGATATGACTTGTGACTTCAGGAGGGATGAGGTGATTTTCCAGGTCCATGAGGGCTGCCTTTCCCAACTGAAGCCTCCAGTCCAAATCAGCACTCTGACCAGGGACTTCTCCACCCAGCTGGAGGAGGCCGCTGAGATAGCAAAACCAGAAGTCTTTCCAGGCTTCGGGCAGATGGTGGAAGAGAGAGTCAACGTAGCTGATGCCTGTGTGACTCTGGAACAGAAGCAAAAGTTGAAACAAGTTTTCTAGGATTTTCAAGATATATTTGCGGTAGACTCATATGACTGTGGTCGCACCGACATCCACACAACAGCAATTCCCACGGACCCTGGCATGACTCCATTGCTTGTGGAGCAATATCTCCTGCCTCTCGCATCCATGGAGTCCCTTACTGAAATAATTAAGAACCTTGAGTCCCGGGGAATAATCCGTCCAGTACACAGCACCTTCAATAATCCGGTGCTGGGAATATTGAAGCCAAACGGCCAGTGGAGACTCTGCACCGACCATAGGGAGCTCAACAAATGGGTCCATACTTCCCGATGGCCTCTTCCCTACATTGACCAAGGGCTGGCCCAGATCCAGGGGTCACAGGTGTTCACTGCAATAGACCTGACCAATGGATACTGGTGTGCCTGTCAGTAGGGAGGACCAATACAAACTGGCTTTTACCTTTGGGGGCCAGCAGTACACATGGACCCGGACTCCCTTCGGATACCTCAACTCCGGCAATGAATTCAACATTTTCCTACATAAGGCCATGCCCGACCTGGGTGCGAGGGGTAACCTGGCTTATGTAGATGATGTCCTCATCAAAAGTTCATCTGTGGAGGAACACATAGCGGAGATCCGTTATGTTCTGACACAGTTGAGGGCCGCCGGAGCAAAACTTTCCTTTCGGAAAGCACAGTGGTGTAGAACCCGTGTTAATTTCTTGGGGCATGAGATTACTCCTCAGGGTCTCTGTCCCCAGGAAAAGAAAGTGGAAGCACTTCAGAAACTAAAAGACCCCACAACTCTGAGGGAACTAAGGAGCCTCCTTGGACTGACTAATTACAGCGGAAAGTTCATTGAGGGCTACACAGAGATCACCAGACCCCTGATTCATCTCTTGAAGGAGGGGGGTCAAGTGGGAATGGGGTCCAGAACAATCCGAGGCAGTAAGACAGCTCAAAAGAAGCCTCTCACAAGCGCCCTGCCTAGCTTACCCTGTCAGAAACAAGGAGTTTTTCTTGGAGACAGGGTTCTCTAATACATGCTTGACTGCAGTATTATATCAAAAGCATGACAAGGTCAATAAAGTAATCTCCTATGCGAGCAAAACTTTATCCTCTGTGGAGGAAAAATTCCACGATTGTGAGAAGGCACTCCTGGCAACGGTGTGGGCATTGAAGAATTACCGCCCGTTTATCCAGGGGGAACACATCATAGTGGAGACTCGACACCAGCCTCTGCAATATCTCCAAAGTGACAGAATCCGGGCCGGAAATGTGAGTAATTCCAGAATTACTTCCTGATTTCTGTCAATGCAAGGCTTTCCTTTGGAGATCAGATGTGGCCAAAACAAGAAGAGTCCCCTCGCGCAAGGTCTGGCTGACTTGCATGATTGTGCCAGAGAAAACTGTCTCGAGGACGAAAGTCTAAAAATCAAGGACAACATGGAGGCATACCTTAATTCCCCCCATAAAGTCTTTGAAGAAGACAAGTGTGAGGGAATGCCCACTGTCTATGTGGACAGATGCTCTTACCATGTTGACAACAACGGGGAGAAAGAACTGGTGGCCGGTGTAGGGAATACATGGGTGAATGAGTCCCCAGAACGCTCCGCTGGATACAAGATTGGTCCCGAAGTAGTCAGGTGGCAGAGATGATGGCTGTGTATCAAGCCATCCTCACTGCTGTCCAACATCAACTCCACGAACTGGTCATAATCACAGATTCAGACTATGTACGGAACGGGTTCGTGGAGCACCTGGTTAATTGGAAAACCAGAGGTATGTTATGTGCTAATAACAAACCCTTGAAACATGGGAAGTTAATCCAAAATATTGATGATCTGGTCACCTCGAATGGGATGACCGTCTACTGGAAAAAGATGAAGGGTCATTCCAAAGTAGAGGGACCAGACAAAACTGGAAATGACTTAGCTGATCAGCTGACCAAAACCGGGGCCATCCAAGGGAATCTAATAGAGATTGAGTCCCTGTTGGGGGAAATCCAGGTCACTGCTATCACTAGGTCCCAGACAAATGCTCGCAATGATCTTTCAACTGCACAATGGAGTAAGGAGACCCCAGATGCTGATTTGATAACGGCTCAGAAGGGGGATCCAATAATTGGTAAGTTTTACCAACACATTGAGGACTCTGAGAACTTTCCCCTGACGGATACCGATTACATTGGGAAAGAGGACCTTAGAGTGTTGATGAAATGTCCAAAAATGTTCCAAATCCAAGATGGTTTGTTGATAAGGAAATCCCAAGCTGGCCATGATCAGTGGGTGGTCCCTACCTCATTCCGAAGCCTGACGTTAGGTCACGCCCATGATGCGGCCACCGCCGGTCATAGGGGGTTTCATACAACACTTGAGATCTTAAGAGAGGTTGCATACTGGCCACACATGGGGCAGGACCTCGACCAAAACTTGAAGGGGTGTCTTGTGTGTGCACAATTTCATCCAACATCCCTCACACATCGTGTGCCTCTCCAAAAGAGGGGGATGACACTGCCATGGTCAGATTTGCAAGTCAACTACATAGGGCCCGTTATTCGCTCCTCTAGGGGGAATAAGTACATGTTGATGGTGACATGCTTATTTACTAAATGGGTGGAATGCCTCCCGGCCCCAAACTGCAAGGCAGAAACAGCAGCTGCCCTGATGATCAACCACATCTTTTCCCGTTTTGGTCTACCCCAAAGGATTGAGTCAGACAGAGGTAGCCATTTTACCAGCGAAGTAATGACTAAGATGTGGGAGATACTGGGGGTTAAAAGGAAGCTACACATTACTTACTGGCCAGCCTCTTCTGGTGCAGTAGAACGTTACAACAGAACCATTGTGAGCATATTAAAAAAGTTTGTGGCAGATTCTGGGCCAAGTTCGGATATCTGATTACCTCTGGTCCTAATGGCCATCAGATCTACCCCTTCATCTGCAACTAAAATGTCACCATTTGAGCTGATGACTGGACGCAGGATGGTGCTTCCCCAGCATTTGCTCTACAGGACCCAAGAGCAAACCTTGATCAATGCCTCCACAACGCATGAGTATGTTGAAAATTTAAGGAAACACCTCCAACATGCTTTTGCCTATGCTCAGTGAAACCTAGAAAGATCAGCCGATAGCATGAAGACTCACTATGATTTGAAGACTACTAGGAAAGAATACAATGTAGGGGACCAGGTTTATCTATACAATTTCCAAAGGAACCAGGCCAAACAGTGGACATTTCTGCCTACATGGAAGGGACCTTTTGAAATTGTAAACAAGATCTCCCCAGTCGCCTACAAGATCCGCATCCCCAAGGGTAGTTTGGCGGAAGGGGAAGACAAGTGGGTCCATATAAATCAGCTAAAGTGTTGCCATCCCAGGCACACTCTGCAGCAACTGGAGGAGTCCTCTGCAACCCCAAAGGGGGCTACTCCAGAGAAATACAAGTCCAACCCTAACATATTCCACATATAGCCTATAAAATTCTATGATTCTTGAATGCAAATGTCTCCTGATGTATAAAATGTATATGTTCGCCCCACCATTAATAGTGTTGGGGAAATGTCTACGAATATGTTTCTGCCGCTTTGCTTTGTCATCCTAGGAGAGATAAACCATGCAGATTGACCAAGGAGGACGACCCGGGGACCGGGAGCAAAGATCCGAGGGGCCCAGGGTACCGCCCAATACTCCCATCAGGACCGGTGAGGAGAACCGACCGATCCACCCTGATGGAGGAAAAGATGCTGAACTGTGCCATCTGCGGAATTGGAAGAAGATGATGCGGACATCCCAGCGCGTGGGTCAAACATCCTTTGCACCCGACTCCCCCTCGACTCGAAATCAAAGTGCAGTTGGGCGGGGGGGCTTGTTAGGTGTATCGACCCACGTTCAAGTTATTATGCTGCAACATTTGGTGCTGTGGGCTTAGAAAATCCAAGATGGCCTAAAAGCCCACATTGGCGCCAGAATCCAGGAAATGGTCGCCTGACCTGCCACCCACTAGTGTGAGCGTGATGGGCCAGAAGCGCCATGAGTGAAACGTGGTGCCAAAGGAAAAACAGCAGTGCCTGTTAGCTCAAAAAGCGCTTTATAATCACCTTTGTTTCTCTGAATGAAAGCTCAAAATGCCTATTTCAAACATCGCAAGATATTCAAAAATCTTACTGAACACCAGCAGACATCTGGCAGAATGAAGTCTTGTGTGCATACAAAATCTGGAAAGATGAAGAGCCTAAAATAATGTTCATAACAAAACTGGCTGAGCTGTGGATGTCAGCAGCTTAAGTGAAATTGGACTTAAAGCCACTAAAATCGAAAATGTTTAAAATAAATGAGTGATTTACTTTGGAGTGTCACATAGGTTGCAACTGTTTAAAGGTCATAGTTTGAACTTAGAATCAGCATTCTAGCTGCATGTGCCAAAATTGTAAGTTTGATTTGAATGAAGAAAAATGGGAACAAAAGTGACATTTGGCTGAAGCCTGGCTTAAGGAGATTGAATTCTGCCTGGCAACTACCCCCGACAGGAGTTGAAACTTGCCCAGCAACTGTATTCACAGGACTGACCTCCCTTCTGCTGCCCCACCAAAAGGAGATCACACCACTCTGATTGAATCAGGGGAGGGGCACCTGGGACTGCAGGAAAACAGAACAATGAACTTTCCTTGGCTCAGGCAAATGCTAAATCAGGGGGTCGTAAATGGCTTCCTCCCGGAAGGAAATGGGAGGGGCACTGCCTCTGTGAGCCAGCCGAGCTTGAAGGCGGGACAGACCGAAATCCCCCCCATGTGCTTTGGAACCTAAACCACACCCATCTGGGCCAGAGCATAATTTTAAAAAGATGGTTAATTCATAGTACGAAATTGTCAAAATTATATAATTAATATCATGATTCCTGTGATTTTTCTGTGCACATTTTAAGAGGTGTTAGGACTCTGTGGTATGTTCTGGGGGGTAGTAGCGAAAAATAGGGTATTACTCCAAATGTATGTATGTTAAAAATCTGACACTTCATCATCTGATGCCCATATTCCTTGCGCACATTTGTGTATATTCTGGAAAGGTTTAGAGGTTGTGTTCTGGATGAAAAGGGCAGAATTCTGTCAGAAGTGAACACAACAACTTTCAATGACAGGGATCGGATGGTTTGGTGCTACAGAAAATATGTTAACTGGACATATAATATCAGAAAAATTGTACATAGATAAATATGCATTTAAGTCAAAAATAGATTTGTGTGCAAAGTGACAAGGGGAGTGTTCTTTCTGTATGCCATAAAAAGGATGCCGGATGACTCACAATTCAGTTCCCCAGTCAGGTGACAAAGAATTTTCTAGCCTATCAGGATCCTCAGAGGGTTGGGCATAGAAAGTCAGCCTTCCTACCCACTTTCAAAAGACATAAAAAAAGCCACTGAGACCCAAGGAGACAGCCACTTTCCACTTTCTTGCGAAGCACTTTTGCCGGACTAGACAATATCCAGAAGGACCATAGACTCCAGATAGACTCCAGAGCTTGAAGCAGAGAGGCCTGAACCAAAAGCTGAATCCTTCTCAGCAGGCCTCAGAATCCAGCCACCGAACCAAACTATTCAACAGCCGGGCTGTGCTGTTCGCTTCTGGCTAGAATTTTGCCGGAACCAGAGACCCAGATCAGACCACGGTGCCAGTGCCAGAACCCAGAAAGCAGAGCTGTATCCAGACCGCTGTGCAGTGCCGATAGAAGACCAGACCCAGACCAGACCGCTGTGCAGTGCCAGAACTTTTGCCAGAACCAGAGATCCAGCAGAGCAGAGAGAGCCGCAGCTAAACCTGTTGACCGGATCTGTGACGAGGCCCATTCCTTCCAAAATTAGGAGTATCCAGCCAGAACTGTGCAAACCAATCTCTTAGTTTAAAATAATCTAATTCAAACCATTTCCACCTATTTAGAACTGCATAGAAATCGTGTGTCCATTCTGTGATTTCAAACCTGTGAAAGTGTCAATTGCCATTCTGAATCATTATTTAATTTCTGAAATCTACCTCCACAAAATCATCCGTATCTTTTGAACCGCATGTGCTAGGAACGAGATTTAACTTTCATTTTAAAAGCTAAGATCCTTAGCTTTCCAACAAGCCCAAAACCGACTTTCTACTCCTTATAGTTGTTCCGGAATCACACTTGGCGCACTCGGAAAAGGTGCTGAGAATTGCAATTTGGCTCAGTTTTACCACACGTTAAAAAATAGCTGTCTCTTGCTTGCATTGCTGAAATTCGTTTTCAACCTGATAATCCCTCATGAATCATTGCTAGTGTTGACCTGAACTAATCCAAAGTAGCTGTCACCTACCCTGAATCTCCTATAGGGAATTAAATCCTTTTTAGCGTATTTTCACTTTTTTGCAAATCACATTTAAAGTATTTTTGACTGTGTTTAAAAATCATCCCTGTTGCTCTAAGCTTGCTAGGGGGGAACTGAATTGGTATTGCATTTGATTGTATTCCTGAAAAGTGTGTGCTCTCCGTCCATCTCCTTATATTGCATGGGGGGGGAGTGAATTGTCAAAAGAAAAAGTGATCATATTATCTCTTGTGGAAACCATCTCAGTTTATTTCTGTGCTGCATTCTTTTCCATCATTGCATTTCCTTGAAAACATAAAAGCATTCTCAGCTACTTTGTCCTCTCTGTACCAACTCCTAAGTAATTAAATAAGTGTGCTAGTGTAATATTATCCATTGTTGATCAACATTATCTTCATAAGTGTGCTATCAAATATTAATGTATTTATAAAAGTGTGATATATATATATATTGTTTAACTTTTCCAATAAATCTTTTAATTTGCAAAACAAACCTACTTCTTGGCTCAGTGAGGTCAGGGGGATTCCAAGAGAGGGGCGTTATACAAGGGTTTATCATCCAGATCTATGAACTTGTCATAAAAATATATAAATAAGGGCTTCCCTTGGGCATCCCAGACTAGGCATTGACTCAGTTAGAGTGCTGAATTGAAGTCGCTTAACAATAGCATACCTCAAGTGAAGGTGGCCTCACTTTTGGCATAGACCAAATGGCTCTCATTAAAAAATGTTGATTGATAGGCAAGGGGGCAGATCCATGGAGGCAAAACTAACTGCATACAAGACATCTGTAGCACCAGGGATCCTATACACATTGGAAATCTTGCGTTCAGTTTTCTGGCTGATCAAACTGGAGGGCAAGTTACTGCGATCAATATTGGGCCTTCCAAAATCAGTACCTGTTGAAGCTATGCGCTTATAACTAGGATTGCCATCCCTTCACGTTCTCTAGCAGCTGGCTATCAGTAATTGATGTGGTACTATATACTTTAGTGGAAATGGTGGACCCTCAAATATAATTAAGTGCTACGACCATCATTGTGGGCGCAGTGTTTTCTTTTCTGACATGCAAACACTTGTCTTAAACCATTGTGTGGCAACTGGCATGAAGGGCTTACCAGATTCACTAGTCGATGTATATGCACTGGACTTTGAAAGAAAGTCGAAGGACCATGATCATTTGAAGTCCATTGATTACCCTCCAACGCACGTAAATATAACCTGTACTACACACAGGGAATGAATGTAAATACACCACGTGATTACCTGGTAAAAACCTATTTTCCACAATTGGTACATTTAATTATTTTCTTGCGTCTTGAAATCATACCGGTTTATGAAAATACAGGGGCATGGATTGGGTTGGAAAGAAGTGACCGACTCTGTCGACTGTGTAAGGCAACAGTGGAGTCAACAAGACACCTGCTTACACAATGCAGTACGTTAGCACCCCTCTATGAGAGGGGCTATCATAAGTTCTTGGATTACACTTCAGACCAATCTTGGAGCCTCATTTATGGAGCAAAATCCCTTGTCTGCGGCTGCATTCCAGATATAGCAGAAGGTTGAAAAATGTTTGGTCACTATGTGAGACATTCTGCCCACTTTGGACCTTGCATATGTGGAGGGCAAAAATTGGATTTGTCAAACTTGCTCCCTGGTCATCAAAACCTTGTGCTTGCATTTGTCAAAGCGTGGTATACGTAGATGAAATTGATTGTTTTAATTGTTATAAATGAATTGTGCTCTTTTTAAGTTTAATTTCATGGATTTGTAAACATTGTAATACGTGTAACTGCTTTGAAGAGTATACTGTAGAGGTCAGGTTTGACCACAAACACTAAATAAAAAAAAAAAAAAAAATGTTATTTTGACAAATGAGATGGATAATGCAACTGTCGAAGGCAATCAGCAACAGTTCACGTGGCATAACAACTTTACCCATGTCATCCTGCCGTGATAACAAATATGTAGGGGACTGAGTACACTCTTTCTTCTGCCACAACTCTTTCTCCTCCTGTGGTGCCTGACCTTGTAGTTCAATAATCTGTGCTATCGGAAAGGGAAGTGTATGGGGCCGGCAACTGTTCCCATCTCCATGCTATTGGATACTGTAAAATGAAAGGCACGGGAAGATACGCAGTGGCATTTCTGAGTGAAACTGCGCATTTAACCACTGCCGTCACTGAGGGCTCGGAAAGAGCATCCATCAATTTATCCAATAATGCTCCATGTTGAACTGGTGACCCATCAGCCCTTTTGAACCCTCTCCTTTTTCACCTGGCAAAGCCCTGAGTACACTGTTGTGGTGACATAGGCTGTGTCAGAATAACTAGTCACCCGGCCCGGCACCCCTGGGACACTACAAGTACCTCAATAAGTGCTATGAGCTCCGCTGCTTGTGCTGAATAATGCATGTGCAGCCTTTTGTTGCACTACCACCTCCACCACCTTGCATTACCACCTCAAACTCACCTTGTTCCACTAGGCAGACACATTCTACACCAGTATGTTTCAAGCCTGTCACCTGGTAAGTAGTTGCTGACCCATCAATGAAAGGCACTTTGCCCCCTTGAGAGGGCTGTCGTTCGTTTTTGGTATGTCCTCCTCCTCCCCCTCAAATGTTACGCAGTCATGCCTAGCGATGTCTTCCTCCGTACACAGTTCTGTTAGGAAAGTAGCCAGGTTTACTGTCTTGCACTGCACTATGTGGATGTTTGGGCTGGATAGAATAACCTCATACGCGGATGATCGATGTGTGGTCAAAGTGGATTTAGATCATTCAAGAAAAGCAAATACTGCATGCTCTATATACAATATCACGGAACACCCTATGGTGATTGTGTAGCTTTTTTCAATCACGAATGCCGCAGCGGCAAACGCCTGTTCACAAGGGAACTGTCCCTGCATTACTGAGTCTAGCATCCTGCTGTAATAGGTCAATGGCTTGTGGCCCATAGTATTCTTTTGGGTCAGTACTGCCGTCATCATCTGACCATTGGAATGGGAAAACAAGTAAACTCTTGCGTATAGTCAGGGGTTGCTAACAGTGGAGCATTGGAGATTACCTCTTTCAATTCATTAAAGCTTGTGAGTATGTCCTCTGTCCATGTTATCTTATTGTCTGTCTTCTCTGCTTCTTTAAGGCCTTGCAACAAGGGCCTAGTGTATGCGGCCTAATCTAGGATCCACACCCTGCAATAGTTACACAGACTGAGAAATGTCTGCATTTCTTTGCCAGTTTTTGGCTAGGAAGCTGCGCGCACAGGTGCAGCGCGTTCAGGTATTATTTTCTTTCCATGGACGGATATTAATTGTCCAAAGTAAAGAACTTCCTGGAGGCAGTATTGTAACTTTGCTTTGTCCACCTTTTACCATTTATATGCTAACAGCTGCAAAAGCATGACAGAGTCCCTGCGGCATTGTTGTTCACTATCACTGCATACTAGCAAGTCGGCAAAACATTAAATGATAGTGCTGGGTACCTGTATGTTTCCTAAATCTGCACATAGTAATCTGTTAACGATACTAGGGGATTCACAGTACCCCTGTGGCAATCCTGTATGCTTGTACCACTGTATGCCATACGTAAACGCAGTGAGATATTGAGAGTCTGCGTGCAGGGGTATAGAAAAGAAGGCATTTTTCAAGTCAACAACAGTAACATGTGTTGCTTGTTTTGGGATGCTACAGACAATTCAGATTGTATAATGTCATTCAAGGGGCAGAGATGCTGGATCATTCTCTAACTTGACCACTTTGCCTTTTTTTATCAGGTATATGGCCATGTCACATGGAGAGTTGGAGGGCACAATAATCCCTTTAGTAGAGGGCAGAAATGGTATCTCTTATTCCCTCCTCTGCTTCTTTGTACAGTGGATATTGCTTCACCTAGGGCAACACTGCACCTTGCTTGAGCGTGATTCAAACAGGGGCCACTCCCTATCAGAGGCCTACATCGTGGGCAATGGTTGTCCATAACCTCTCAGGCATTTGTTCTAGATCGTTTTCAGCGAAAGAGGGCGCTGTTACAAGGGCCATAAGGGAACATTGTACTTTACGATATTGCACCATCATGTCGCAGAGTATGAAAATAGCCAACACTATCTCTCCACCATCAACCCGATCCTAAAACAATTCTGCATCTGTTACTTCTTTTAGGGGTACTGTTGGCTCAATACACAATACAATGCACCACTAGCATCCATCTGAATCGGTCCCAACTACAACAATCCTTTTCTCTGACACCACCAACCCTTGCAGGTCCAGTGAGAGTAATGTCGCTGGCGCAAGCTCTGGGATCACAATGGGTCCAAAGATGAAATCAGAAGGTATCTGCCAGCAAGCTGTACCGATTTGGGGCACTGCATCAAGCAAGACTGTAATACTGTACACAAACATAACAGGATGAACAGGAATGCTGCGAACCACCACCTCCCCTCCTCTGGCATGTATTATCATCATTGCTCTCATAGCACAAATTCCTGGGGTAGCACATATTATTTCCTGATCTATAAAGGAGATGGTCATGTTTAATTTACTTAGGAGGTCATGCCCTAACAAATTTACTGGTGAGGTTTCCGCACCACTTTGCCTCCTATTTTGATTGCTACATCTTTTGTAAAACAAACCTTTGCCACTGCCCCAGAGAAGCACTGCATGTCAGGGGTTTCACCTGATAACAGGAAGTTTCCTTCACTAATGAACAATTTAGTGGCACCCGTGTCAACCATGAAGATGAATTTTTTATTTCTTATCTCAGCGCCCACCAAGGGTTCCACATCTGGGTGGGAAGTCACGGCCATGACTGGCACACAAGAGCTTTCTGTGGGCTATCCGAGTCAGGATATGTATTTGTACCTGGGAATGAAAAAGGGCTGCCTCCCTGATAGTGGGCCACTGTCGCATTAGGAATGGCATTGCCTCTGGGCTTTGGGGCGCCATATGATTGGCTTGGCAGGGCGGCTTGTGTTGCAGCACCTCAACCACACCAATTCCATTTGCGCTGCCTTTAACACCTCTTCTAACTCCTTCTGTGGTTTCCTATCCACTGGTATGGCAGTGTTGGTATTCGTTTGATATGGGGGTGGTAACACAGATGTGGGTGGTCTTGTGGCAGAAGGGGACATGTACATTGGGAGGGAAGGGTTGGATAGCATCCTACTGGGAGCGGATGCAATGTTTTTTCCTCAGATGCTGCTATTTTAACTACACTCAAAGTTGGGCCGTTGTCACACTGGAATTTACTGTCATCATTGTCCTCTATGTCCTCAACCGTTTTCCACAATTCTAAAATCTCTTTCCTTCTTTGGAGTTTTTTACCTTTGTATTTATCGGCCAAATGTTTGTACATATGTTCCAGTATGTTCCAGTATCCCTCTATTGTTCGTACCTTGCTCTGGACATGGGCAGAACATTCCCCCT
Source organism: Ambystoma mexicanum (assembly GCF_040938575.1). NCBI lineage: Eukaryota > Metazoa > Chordata > Amphibia > Caudata > Ambystomatidae > Ambystoma > Ambystoma mexicanum. Next base: position 564,004,419 of record NC_090938.1, on the reverse strand, counting down.
TGTGTCTCCCCCACCCACTGCTTATGATATTTTTCAATGTTGTCCTTATACACAGTTCGTCTTAAGCATTCCTACAAGTCCTTCACTCTCGATCCCGTTGCCACCTACCCACACCCCTTCTCTCTCACTCACTCCATGCACCCACACACACTCACCCCACAAACGACACCCGCACCACTTCTTCCACAGGACCTCCATGGGTCCCCTGCTACCTACACACTACAAGTTAAAACACTAAAACAAAAAGCTAAAAAAAAACTAAAATAACAACCACTGCTTCATCTTATTCCCCCACCCAAAATATGTTATGGACAGGAATTTTAGCCCTCTAATTATACAGAGCCCCTACTTCTGTATTTTCTTATCTTATTTCTAAATATGGCACCATCTTCTTCCCTACTTTGGAAAGGATCCCACGTCTATGTTTCTGTTATCAAATAATTATAATAATAATAAAAAATATATAACCGCCACATGGTCTTTACACACTACTCAACTGAGTTGCACACCATACACCTGCGCCCCTTCTTCTTCACTGCACCCAAACCCACACACCCTTATTCCCTGTTCCCCCAATTTACCTCTCAGCGTCGACCCTCGTTGTTTTCACCCACAAGAGGTGTACTTACATCACTGTGTTCAGCCGGGATCCTCCGTCACAGGGTCCGATTAACAGACGGCACCGTCCTAGGAGCTGTACCCCGCTCCAAAGAGCAGGCATAAATTCTGTCAAAATGGCTCCTGTACACCACCACGGGTTGCGTGCTTGGGTCTGATGGCTGCAGGTGGGCTCACCCCCTCCAGATGTGCTGCCAGGATTCCTCTGTCTGTGCAGAAAATCTTGGCTCATGTTGGGGTCACCAAATTTGTAGAGTAACCCCTAAACACTCACACCAGAGAAAATATAACCCACCAGGGAAAAGGACCAGCACATTTCTTTCAAGGAGAACAAGGTTAACTCTTGCAAAAAATACAAGTACGCGCCAGCTGCCATGGAGCGCTCTGACAAAAACAGCATGAGCAATAGGTTTTAAAGGTACACAGCATCATAAGTGACGTACATTACATAGGTTACAAATCCAGGTAGCTGGTTGCTGCGACCCTGTACACATATAGCCTGTCCCCTACAGGATGCTAGGCGATTGGTCCCAGCATCCTTTGTCCATTTTCTTCCACATGGGGATCTTCATCTTCTGTCATCAGGTACAACTGATCTAATTGGCAATTTTAGTTATTCAAGTCATTGGGCCTCATTACAAGTTTGGCGGTAGCCTTGCTGGTAAAACCGGCAGGCAGCCGCCAAACTTGCACATTTTTCCGGCTCCTGGAAATGGGGAAATACATGGCCATTACAACCCTTGCGGACCCTGTATTTCCCCATTGCCAGGGGCCGGAAACATTTACTCTCCATTCCCATTTGAGCCCCATAGGGTGCAATGGGAATGGGGAGGCAGGTAGCACCGGCACCATTCACAATGGTGCCGGTGCTACCGGCAGTGTCTGCTCGCCGGTATGGCCGCCAGGTCCGACCTGATGGGCAAAAAGGCACCCACGAGCAGAACTCATAGTTTGCCGGTCTGGGAACTACAGGCCATTATTTCCTAGCTTCTACAGTGCACTTGGTTCCAAGGGCATGAGCGAGACGGATACTTTGGAGGTCGTGGTAACTTTCTCAAAACTATGTGAAGTCCCGCTCCAATCCCAGACACGTCGACGCCTCCACAACTTTCCCGTTCATGGCATACATTTGTTACTTTCTCCCCTGGCATCCCGCAGCACAAATCGCATGAACTAATGTTGGGGGCAGCCCGCCCCTTTTCTCTAATCTTCTTGATCGATTGGTCACTGGGTTGCATGCACTACTGATAAGACATAATAAAGAACTGTGTGTGTGTGTGTATTCAAGAAATTAACCTTCTGCGACGCTACCAGGGCTGCAAGCAGATAATGCACGCACACCCTTCTAACCATCGGACTGAATGTAAGTGTACTAGCATAGCCATGGCACTATGCCTCAATTTCAAAATGGCATCTAACTTCTAACATGGAGTTTCATTACACACATGATACTAATACTGAAGTCCACTATAACTCCACTACAATCCAGCTTCTATAGTTGAGCCCCCACGTCCCTCCATTCTCCCCACTGTATCGCCTCCAACAATCACCTTGTCCAGAATCGGCAAAGGGTCTTTTGCCCCTGCTCCCCAACAGTTGTGTTGGAGGTAGCTGAGAGAGATGTTGTGGCCTCCTGTGTCATATGATGCTGGCACGTCAAATAGGATCAAGGTGTGGCATTGGTTATTGTCCGCTACTTCAATAATGTCTTTAATTTACACTAATAAGGATTTGCTGCTGATGTTAGGTTGGAAACTTCATTGTTTATTATGGAACCTGATTAGGGTATGTTTTCAGTTGAGTAGTAATTCATTTTTCTAAGAACTTCCTTATAAAGGGAAGGTTGGACTAGGTCTACAGTTTGCAAGCTGCACTGAATCAGCATTTAGTTTCTTCAGAAGTGATGCTATACTAGCAGTTATTAAGTTGGCACAGATAATGCCCCCCTTGAGGGACATATCTCTGAACTTGTTTATGATAGGTGCAAGTGTGTCCAGTGTATCTTCGAGAAGGGAGCTAGGCATGGGGTGGATTGAGGGGTAGAAGCGCTAGTCATGTTATCTACAGATGAGGGACTGAAGGTATTACAATGTTTGTTTCTGGGTCAACAAGCATGGGTGGGGTGTTTTGTGGGGTGTGTCGCCCTTTGTTGTGTGTTTGCAGTTTTGCTTTTATCCTAGCTATTTTGTCCATAAGGAGGTTACTTAATTTGTCTGCTGGCTCTTGTGAAGGGGAGGTACCCTGCACATTTTGTTATGTTATGTTATGTTATGTTATGTTAGCAATTTGTATAGAGCGCATGTACACCCAAGGGTATCTTGGAGTTATTATACTAAGGCATTACCACTGTCCTGGCTTAAAAGAGGATCATTTTGAGGCACTGATGAAATTGAAGGTGGTTTGCCATGCTCCGAAGTGCTACTGGGAGTTCATTCCAAAGGATTCCTGCCACAACGGGAAAGACTGACCCCCAACTCGTGTCTGCTGAAATTTGGGGATGACCAGCAGATTGGCCGTCCCAGACCGCAGAATACGGCCCAGGATATAGGGTGAGAACTTGTCCTGAAAGTACTCTGCCCCCTGATGATAGAATGCCTGGTGCACCAGGCAGAGGGCTTTAAATGTAATCCTCTTGGCCACAGGGAGCCAGTGGAGGGAGCGCAGGACAGGGCTGATATGGGTTCCATAAGGAGACCCTCTGGCGGTCCTTACTGCCATATTCTCCAAGCGCTTCAGCCTCTGGACTAAATCTTTTGTCTGAGCCAGGTAGAGAGCATTTCAATAGTCATGCGACTAGTAATCAGGGATGCCACTATCTGGGGGCATAGGATAGTCGGTAAGAAGGGTAATATCTTCTGAAGTACCTTCAAGGAGTAAAAACCCATCTTACAGACCGCACTCACCTGTGCAGTCATTGACAAAGAGGACGAAAGGTAGACACCCAGGTTCTTCACTGTAGACACAGGGATAGGAGGAGCCCGTAGAGCAGAAGGCCAGAAACTGGGAGCCTAGAGAGTAGCTTTAGAAAATAAACTCACCACCATAACGTCTGTTTTATCCCCATTCTGCTTGAGCCAGTTGCGATCCACCCAGCTCTTCGCAGCCACCAGACACTCGCACAAGCGTGCAGACACCTCAGTCTAATCTTGATCTAACCTGACCAGAATTTGTGTGTCGTCGGCATAGTTGTAGCATCTGAAGCTGCGAGAGTGGATGAGAGCAACCAGCTGCTGGACGTAGCAGTTGAAAAGCATTGAGGACAAGGCAGAGCCTTGGGGAACACCACAGGAAAGGGAGTGAGAAGTAGAAAGAAAGGGAGGTAGGGAAAGTGATTGGCCTAGATCAGATAGAAAAGAGGAAAACCAGTCCAGAATTGCTTATGAGGAGCGTGCTGCCGCTAGGCGAGAGAGGAGTTTGGCGTGATCAACCATTTCAAACTCTGCGAATAGATCGAGCAATATCAGGACTCCTACACCACCTCGATCGACTAGCAAGGTAAGATCATCAAGCACTGACACCAGGACACTCTCGGTACCTCACCCCAGGCAGAAACCTAACAGAAAAGGATTGAGGCAAGAAGAATATTCCAAAAAGGATGAGAGAAGAGGTGCCACCAGGGATTCCAGCAGTTTCATGAAAAATGGTAGCAAAGAAATAGGCTGGTAGTTGGCAGGAACCCGAGGGTTGAGTGAGGGCTTTTTCAGAAGAGGGAGGGAGAACAATAGCCTGTTTAAGCTCCTCTAAGGGGATGTTGCCTTGTTTGCAGGAACCATTAACTGTAGTTGTTACCCAGGTAATCACTGCAGGCAGGACCTCCTGGAATCGGGTCTGCAGGAATGGCAGATTTAAGCTGCCTAACCACCCCAACAACCTCCTCAGTGGAAAACTCCGGGAAACACGACCAGGAGTGCAAAGCTGGCTTGCCAATTTCATCTGAACAGGTACTGCTGTCATCCAAGGCATTTGTTGATATATGGTCATGAATACCTGTGACTTTAGTAATAAAAACAATGGCCAGTGAGTTACATAGGGGTTGAGAGAGTGCCACCCTGGATGCTATTTGAGGTGTGAATGAAAATGTTTTGACCACGGTGAACACATTTTCGAACTGGTTAAGAGCATAGAATACCTTACCAGTAAAGAGCCTACCATGCTACCAAGCCCATAAAATCCGAGGTTCGGACCCTCGGTGGCAAAGCCCTTGCAGGACAAGGCTGCGGTGTTGAGCGATGCAGGTTCACAGGAGACACTGCCTGATTTCCACATAACACGTTTGTTATATTCACGCTACCGAACCTATAAAATCTGAGGTGCGAACCCTCTGCGGCAAAGCCCTCACAGGATAAGGCCACTGTGTTGAGCGACGCAGGTTCACAGGAGACGCTGCACAATTTCCACGTAACACGTTTATTATGTCCACGTAACCGAGCCTATAAAATCCGAGGCTTATACCCTCTGCGGAAAAGCCCTCGCAGGACAAGGCCGCAGTGTTGAGTGACACGGGTTCATAGGAGGCGCTGTCCAATTTCCATGTAACACTTTTGTTCCGTCCATGCTACCAAGCCTATAAAATCCGAGGTTTGGGCCCTCTGCGGCAAGGCCCTCACAGGACAAGGCTGCAGTGTTGAGTGACGCAGGTTTGCAGCAGACACTGCCCGATTTCCACATAACACGTTTGTTACGTCCACGCTACCGAGCCTATAAAATCCAAGGTTCGGACCCTCTGCAGCAAAGCCCTCACAGGACATGGCCGAGGTGTTAAACAACGCAGGTTCGCAGGAAACGCTGCCTGATTTCCGCATAACACGTTTGTTATATCCATGCTACCGAACCTATAAAATCTGAGGTTTGGACCCTCTTCAACATAGCCCTTGCAGGATAAGGCCGCAGTGTTGAGCGGTGCAGGTTCACAGGAGACGCTACCCAATTTCCATGTAACACGTTTGTTACATCCACGTAACCGAGCCTATAAAATCCAAGGTTTGGGCCCTCTGCAGCAAAACCCTTGCAGGGCAAGGCCACGGTGTTGAGCAATGCAGGTTCATAGGAGACGCTGTCTGATTTCCACGTAACACGTTTGTTACATCCACGCTACCGAGTCTGTAAAATCCAAGGTTCGGACCCTCTGCAGCAAAGCCCTCACAGGACATGGCCGTGGTGTTGAGTGATGCAGGATCGCAGGAGACGCTGCCCGATTTCCACATAACACGTTTGTTATATCCATACTACCGAACCTATAAAATCCAAGGTTCGGACCTTCTGTGGCAAAGCCCTTGAAGGATAAGGCCACGGTGTTAAGCGACACAGGTTCATAGGAGATGCTGCCCAATTTCCACATAACACATTTGTTAAGTCCACTTAACTGAGCCTCTAAATCCGAGGTTTTGACCCTCTGTGGCAAAGCCCTTGCAGGGCAAGGCCGCAGTGTTGAGCGACGCAGGTTCATGGGTAACGCTGCCTGATTTCCACGTAACACGTTTGTAAAGTCCACGCTACCAAGCCTATAAAATCTGAGGTTCTGACCCTCTGCAGCAAAGCATTCACAGGACAAGCCAAAGTGTTGAGCGACACAGGTCTTTGGTGATGAAGGGTGCTGCGGCGTGGACAGTGAGTGCAGACGATTCACCTTCCTGTCTGCGGCCACCAGGTAAGAAGTTGGGGAGTATGCATACCTGCCCTCCACTTCCGCCCATGTCTGGTGCTATCCTTCTGCTGTGAGTCTCACCTTGTCCCCATGATCCCCCTGCACTCCCTTCCTGTCCCTTTTGCCCTTCCCTTGCTTTCCAATGCATTGTGCCCTCTCCACCTACTTCCTTGCCTCGCCTCCCTTACCTGCGTGCCCCCATCGCTTTCTTCCATTGCGTGTCTCCACACATGCTGCATTCCCCTGACTTGAGTGGTCCCATGCATTCCAGGTTTGTGTGCGCACCGCGTCCCCGAACTGTGCGATCTGCATGCAATCTTGCATTGTGTGCCTCTGCGCACGCTGCGTTCCCCTGACTTGCGTGGTCCCTCACATTCTAAAATTGCGCATGCTCCGTGTCCTTAAACTGTGTGATCTCCATGCAATCTTCCATTGTGTGCCTCTGCGCGCATTGTGTTCCCCTGACTTGCGTGGTCCCTTGCATTCCAGGATCGCGTGTGCTCCAGCGCCTCTCGCTTCCTGCTACGCTTGTGTCTGTATGCTCCTCTGATCTTCCGTGATCGTTGTGTATCTTAGTGCCCTTCCATCCAAACCTCGCTTGTACTTGCGTGCCCTGCCACGTGGTGCCCCGCAATTCTTATTGCGTGGTTCCTCCCATTCCACACAGGTTCACTTCAGTGGCTCGTCTATTACTGCTTGGTCCCTCGCAACTCCCTGGCCATGAGCTCCTCGCAACCCACCCCGCACTCCTTGCACTCCTTGCATCACGCACCGCTGAATGTTGGTCCCTCGATAGTCCATACCGCGTGCACCTCGTGCCCCTTCTCCTTCCCCCTGCACCCTCGTGCCCTTCGCTCTTCCTCTCCTCCTTATTACCCTGTTGGCATTGTTTTTGCTCTGTGTTCTATTGCATTCTTCTCTCCTCTAGGTTATTTGTCGACTGCTCTGCTCCTTGTATATAGTGTTTGTTTGTTTCTCTCACTGACTGCCCTGTTTTGCATTGTATTGCCTCGTGTATTGTGTATTCTTTCCTCCTCTAGGTTTTCGCTGTTTGATTGCCCTGCTCTCTGCTCTTTGCAAAGTGTTTTCTGTTTTCCTCAGTGACTGCCACTGTCCTGCATTTTGTATTGCTTAGTGCTCTGCTTCACTCCTCTTTCACCCAAGTTTGCATTAGTTTCAGCACAAATCCCCCTGGCGGGCCTAATGGGCATGGACACAAATGTGTTGGCAACGTACCAAACTCAGTGGGAAGCCAAAGGGGTAGCACAAATTGGTGACTTGAGAAAAGGAGGAAGATGGGCAGACTTCCAAGAGATGGTGGAAGAACATGACATACACGAAGGCCAATTCATCCTGTATAACAGATTAATCCTCAGAATTAAAAGTAGATGGCCGGAATTGGGAGAGCAAGAGGACGTAACAGGAGCATTGGACATGTGGTACGACATATAAGGAGGGGACACATACTACCTCCAGGCTACACGAACAAATGCTAAGACCCCACATCGAACAAGAGTTGCATATAAAACAACGTTGGGAAGAGGAACTCCACAAACCATTCAGTGCCCAAGAATGGAGCAGGGTGCTAAGATACCCAAAGACAGTGTCTAGGAACGCAAGATTCAAACAAGCACAGCTGTACGTAACACATAGAGCGTACCTCACACCTAAGAGGATGAACATGATGCATAGGGGTGACCCCAGCGGGTGCCCCCGATGCTCAGCAGACGAAGCAGATATGGTGCACATGTTTTGGACATGCCCGGTGGTACAGACTTTCTGGGATGGAATTAGGACCAAAATAGCAGAGAGTGGGCTTCAGATACAGGCGGAGCACCCGGAGTGGTACCTGCTAGGCCTCTTCCCACGAGGGGGCAGAGACAAAGTGCATCTTGCAAAGATGAAAGACTTGATATGCATATTAGCCAAAAGAAGGATAGCAATGTCGTGGAAATCTAGAGAAGGCCCGACCGCAGAAGCATGGTGGTCAGACCTCCGGAAGTGGACATTAGCGGAAACTGCGGAGTGGATAAGAGCAGTGCAGAAAGGGGAAGGGAAACGGCTCAACAAATAGCGGCATGGAACTCCCTAGTGCAGGACTTATTTGGACAAGAGGGGGAGGAAACCGAAGAAGAGGACCCGAAGGAGGTACGGGGATACCAGAGGACCCAGGACAGTGGTACACAAGTAACCGAATAATAGACAATACGAGTACGGACGCTGATGCGGCCCATATAAGTAGCTAAAGGCTGAGGAAGCAAGGTCGTCGGACAGCTCCGGGATAACGAACCCATAGCAGAATCCGTGGGAATGCCAAAATGCCAGTTTATTTTTTATGTTTGCATGTTATATATATATATATATATATATATATGTATATATATATATATATATATATGTTGTTAATTGAAAACAATAAAGACATTTTTTAAAAAAAAGTTTGCATTAGTTAACTGTTCTGTCCTCTGCATATTGTCCTGTTTCTGCAGTGCTCCACCTACCTCTCTTTTCTCTTGTTAGCCATAGCTCTGCTTTTGATGTCCGGTAACCTGACTTGCTTACCGGATTGCCCTGTTTTTGCGCTCTTACATCTTAGCACTTGTATACTTGGTTAAATTGTCTTCTACTGTCTGCTTGTACCCCATCTTTTTGTCCTCCCCTAGTGTCTCCTCCCATTCCGTTCTCGTCTGTTTGCACCCCTCCGTTTGTCCTGCTGTTTGTCCTTCCCTAGTGTCTCCCCAACTACCTCTCCCCTTCACTCCTCTTCTTTTCTCCTCTTCCCCACCTACTCTATGGTGCTCTCTGTCTCTCCTATCTTCTCAAACCGCTTCTCTATTGACTATCCTTCTCTCCTCACTATGTCTGGTAGGAAGAATTTCAAAAAGGATATCCTGGTTTCCAACCTGGCCTCCCTATCACTGATATCTACACCAGCGCTTCCTCCAGACAGACACTCACTGATATCCTCTTTGTCCTTCCCTCGCCTCACACCTATGGACTCTTCATATGGTCTTGGTACTCTCTCCTTTCTCTTCTTCTCCCATTAATGATGGCAGCTGGTGGGAGGCCCTCCTGGCCCCCTTCCACACCTCGAAACTCATCATTAATGTTTACCTGAATGGCACCATCTTGGTCCAAGGCCCTCAGGCCAACCTTCTCCTCTTTGATAGACGCTTCCCACGTCTCATAAATTTCCTTCCTTCTCCTGCTGTCCCTTCTCTCCTCTCCTTGGATTTCTTGCCTCTCCCCTCTGCCTCCCGATTGGCTACCTTGCCCCCTCCATCTTCCTCTTCTGCCCCCCCCCTTGGGCTTCTTCTACCCCTCTGCAGGGCGTACCTCTGATTTGTACCCCTCCCTGGAAGTCTTTCAAGGTTGGCAACGTTCTCCATCTTGCCACTCTCAACTCTCGCTCAGCTGTCAACTACTCCTCTGACATCTGCTGCCTCCTGGAAGAGCTTGACATTGACGTCCTTGGTCTCACCTAGACATGGTTCACTGCCAGCTCTGTCACAAGCTTTGACACCCTCCTCCCTGATGGCTAAAAGATCCTCACCCAGATCCAACCGCTCCAGAGGGGGTGTAGCCTTGATCTCCCAGGGTGGATTCCTGTCTCTGTCATTCCTATGCAGGTCTACTCCTCTTTCAAATGCTTTGTCTGTAGGCTCACTCTCCCGGCCACTCTCTTACCATCGCTACTATCTTTCAACCACCTGGTCAGATCACCTGTTTCCTCTCTGAGTGGGCGGACCTCTCCTCCTCCTTCATGGCCTCAACCCCTCAACTCCTCCTTCTTGGAGACTTCAACATCCACCTAGATGCCTCCCGTCCCTCCTCTGGACTCTTTTGCGACCTCTACAATTCTCTCTCTCTTTCTATTCTCCCCTCTGGCCCGACTCACTCTGCAGGGCACACTCTGGATGTTCTGATCTCCTCAGACCTCCCCCTCTATATCCCTATGACCATTCCTCTCTCCTGGAGTGATCACTTTCTCCTTTCCTCTCATCTCTCCCCCTCTACCACTCAGGCCAAGCCAACTCCAGCACTGCCACCTACCTTCCCGGTCATCCGACCCATGAAGCGTGTGTCAGTTGAGGCTTTTGCTGCCACTTTCTCTGCCCATCCACCTCCTCTGGCTGACTCACACCCTGACACAGCCCTTTCCATTCTCTATTCCTCTACCTCTGATACTCTCGATGTTCTTGCCCCTGTCATGAGGATCCGTCTGAAGCCCAAAGCCAAGTGCAAATCCTGGTACGACTCAGACCTCACCACCCTTAAACGTAAGCGTAGGGTGGTTGAGAGGAAATGGCTAGCTTCTTGAGCATCCTCTGACAAACTGGCCTGCCGCCTCCTCCAAAGGCAATAACGGCTCTCTGTCCGCACTAAGAAGGGAGCCCACATCCAAGCCCATATCTCTGCGACATCTAACAACTCGGCCAAACTCTTTAAAATCTGCAAAGGGCTGGCCAATGCTGCTGCAGTCTCTACCTCTCCTGTCGCCTCCCAGGCCCTGTGCATGGCCCTGGCTTCTCATTTAATGTCTAAAACTCAGGACATCCTGTCCACTCTCTCTTCCTCTCCTCCTCCTCCCTCTACGCTTTCCTCTACCCCAGACCCGTTGCAGCCACCTCTCCTCCCTCCTTCTCTGCCTTTCCTCTTTTCACCCCTGACAAGGTTTCAAGATAAGTCTGATCTATGAAAGTCTCATCAAAACAGGTTCTTCCCTGTTCTTCCAAGACCATCAAGGACCACATCGACTCCCTGGCTCCTGCCCTGGGTGATTACTGCAACCATTCCTTTGCCACTGGTGTCTTCCCTTCCCCCTGAAGCACTCCCTTGTGCACCTCCTCCTTAAGAAGCCTCAGCCGACCCCTCCTGCCGGCTAACTATTGCCGATCTCCATCACTCCTTTCCTGTGCAAACTCTTGGAAAAGCTGGCCATCTCCCAGCTCAATATTCACACTGGCTGTGTTGGTTGTCTCCATGATCCTCAGACTGGCTTCAGAGCAGCCAATAGCATGGAAACTGCTCTCCTGAACATCTGTGAAGACCTGCTCTCTAACCTTGATTCTAATCTTCCCTCTGTCCTCATCTTACTTGACCTCTCTTCTGCCTTTGACATGGTCAACCATGCCATTCTGCTCAACCGTCTCTGTGATAACCTGGGTATCACTGATCAGGCTCTGGCCTGGCTGACTTCTTCCTCTCTGATCGACCCTTTTAGGTCCAACTTCGGGTCCTTCCTTTCCTCTATCTCGATCTCTACATTTGGGGTTCCCCAGGGGTGTAACCTCTCTCCCTGGCTGTTCAACCAATACTTGGCACTTCTCGTCCACCGCATTGCCGCTCTCTACCCCAACTTTCAGTGCTATGCAGATGACACTCAGTTCATTTTCAGGCTCCCCTCTGCCACCTCCCCTCCTTCTCTCATCTCTGACTGTCTGTCTGCTATCCAGGAGTGGTGTGCCGCCAAGGATCTCTGCATTAATGCCAGTAAGACGGAGATTCTCCTCATCGTTTTCAGACTCCCCTCTGCCGGCCTCCTTGCCTTCTCTCATCTGTGACTGTTTATCTGCTCCAGGAGTGGTGTGCCGCCAATGATCTCTACCTTAATGCCAGTTAGACAGAGATTCTCCTCATCGGGACACCTGCCCCCTCCTTCCCTCTCACTCTCTGGCCGGCCTCCCTTGGCCCTCTTCCTGCTCCCACCTGTGAGACTTAGAACCTTGGGGTCATCTTCAACTCCACACTCTCTTTCTCTCCTTACATCTATGACGTCTCCAAGAAGTCAAACTTACCAGCTGCACCTCCTCAGAAGTATTCTCCCCCCTGTGAGGCTAAGAACCTCTGTGTTATCTTCAACTCCACACTCTCTTTCTCTCCTCACATCTCTGACGTCTCCAAGAAGTCGAACTACCAGCTGCACCTCCTCAGAGGTATTCTTCCTTTCCTCTCCTCCCACAGAAGCTCACTGTCTCTAGATCTCTGCTTCTCTCCAGGATGGATTACTGCAACAGCCTCTTTCTAAATCTGCTTGCTTCTACTCTTCGCCCTCTGCAACTCATACAAAACAAGATGGCGAGTCTTGTCCTTGGCCTCAAGCCCAGGGATAGTATCTCTCCAGCACTGAAATCTCTGCACTGGCTCCCAGTAGCTGTGAGGATTAAGTTCAAGACCCTCTGCATTGTCCACAAGGCCTTCTGGGGGTTGGGCCCTCTTTACCTACAACTCTCTCTGCATAAATACCTTCCTTCTGGAGCTCTTTGCCCACCACCTCCAACTCCCTCAGGGTGAGTCGCTTCTCCAAGCAACGAGTTGGTGGTAGATCTCTTTCTGCGGCAGGGGCCTCACTCTGGAACAGCCTCCCAGCCTCTCTGAAAATTGGGGAGAACCAACTCCGGTTCTGGAAGCACCTCAATACCTTCCTCTTTGCTTCTGCCTTCTCTCTTCCTCTCCCCTGCTGATTTACTGTCTGATACTGCACTGGCCACCTGGTTACCGTCTGAGTTCGGGCTCAGATCCCTGCCCACCCAGTTGCACACCTGCACTGCCTCCCGGAAACCATCGCACTTGGGTCTGTATCTGTAACCCTACAGTCTACCTACCTGCACTTTTGACACCTGCTGTCTGCACTTACCCTTGAACCTGCCACCCGCTTGCCACACTTCTTGTTATTGTTGATCCCATGTACTGCACTTCCCTCTTCCCTGTGCACTTTCCCTCCCCCCTCCCATGCACTTGTGTGATCTCAATGTCACTTGGCCTAGTAAGATCGTTGTCTCTGTCCTCCCTTTGTTCCCCCTCCCTTTGCCCCGTCGCGCCTTGAAACACTTGTGTGTAGGTGCGTTAAAAATGTCATATCATATCATATCATATCATAAGAACGCCTGCTTAGCCAGATGAATCACTATATGATAGCCATTAGTAAGCTTCTGAAAAATAGTTGTTTCTACCAGGCCATAAGAACAGCGCCACTTGCACCCCGCCTGCCGGACCTCCAGGCAAGCAGCTTTCAGCTCCGCTGAGAACCGAGGTGCAGAAGTGTGCTTGTGGGGAAGGAGAAGCTTAAGGAGAGCAACTAGATCTGCAGGCTCCCCTAGAGACAGAGCTAAGAAAGCAAGGTCCAAGGCAGGAGCTGACTTGCAGTTATCAGTGATGATTGAGATTATCTCATTGTGATTGAGTGGTTGCCAGTCAATTCGTCGACAAAAATTGGTCGACCAGACAAATGGTCGAATCAAATTGGTCGAAAACCATTTCGTCGAAATTTTTTTTTTTCTATTTTAACCCTTTTTTTTTTTTTTTTTTTGGGGGGGTCCCCCCCCAACCCCCTTTTTTTCTCTAAAAACCCATTTTTTAACAAAACGAAAACCCAAAAAATAAATATATAAATAAAAAAATGTTTTCAACGAAATGGTTTTCGACCAAATTGCATCGACCAAATTGCAGTCAACCAGTTTTTTTTCGACGAGTTGACTGGACACCTGATTGAGTCACATTTTGACTAGGAATGGACGGCTCCTTGTTAGTTTTAAAGAGCGCATTGGTTTTGTTGGGCGCATTGGAGATATGATTCAAAAGAACTCCTTTTTGCATTCAATCACTCACTGAAAACAGCTTTCATGCAAAGGAGTCTACAACTGAGTAGTATTTTCTCCACTTATGCAGAAACTTCATTTCTCCTGTCTTCATTAGAGCCAAGTCTTTATTGAAGCAAATTTCTAGCATCTAAGGCAGAACATGGCAGAGGTTTGCTATGTAAGACAAGGCTACATTACACTGAAGATGTTTTGAGGATTTGTTTAACCGGATTCCGCCTGCAGCTAGATGGGTTATTCATTATGTGGCCCTCTGAATGTGTTGGACTCTAATTCACATGATCCTTCACCATTGTCTATGCTGGTTAAGGCTGATGGGGGCCGAAGTCAAAAACATCTGGAGGTGACATAATGTGAAACCATGATGGGTATCACAGTGCCTCTGTTGAAAACTGTGGGTCCCTACTGACCCAATCCTTTCCAGTTGGGCAGGTTCCCTTTTTGGACTGGTGTAGCTTCAGAAGTAGAAAGGAACTGGCCTGGAATCGTGCATCCAAAATAAAGAAAATAGGAAGCTGCTCCCCTGCCTGCCTGGGTGTACGGTCAGTTGGCGCGTCCCTTTGCTACGAACAGTGAGGCAGCACCAGCGTCCCCCAAATGCTCCTCGCTATCAGGTTTTTCAGAGAAATTGCCAGCCCAGAGTGGCCCATGGTTGGTGCTTCTGGGAGTTTGGAAACAGAATGACAACGTTGTCCTCTCAAAATCCAAGAAGGGAGGGGGGGTGAAAGCTGATATTGGGGCTTTTGATGCATATTTGCTTCCTAACTATGGCTCTAGCAGCTGTATTGTTCTGTTTGTGACATCACAAATTGGATGTTTGTATGCAGGGTTTGCAGGCTTTATCCTGTGGGATGTGGGCAAATTTCTGTAGACTAGTTAGCTAGAGTCCCTGATCTAGGGCCGGAGCATGGCTCCATGCCAAATTCTCAAACTGCACCTTCCTGACATATAGAATCACGAATTAGTCATTTTAGCTGTTCTTGGGGACCCTTGACACATTCTACTGTACACATTATTTGCCCATTCTACTTTTTCAACACCCCCACACTTCCCTACATATTCCCCCCATGCTACACCACTGTATTTTGGTGGCTGGTCAATGTTTTACACAAATGAGCAGTAATGTGATTCTGTCACAATAATACACATATGTGATTCTGCATGTCAAGGAACATGCAGATTCTCATGACGCATACTCTACCCAGAGCATTACCACTGAAGGCATGAAGTCAACACTTAGCTGATCGCCTGCCGACGTAGGAGTAGTGACTATCTCGCACTGATTAGTTGAGAAATTAAGTGGACATCCACCTGTGTTTCTGGGTGGTACTATACTTGAACTGAAGGCTGCAATGTGTGGGACCAGAGATGCTGGTTGAATCATTGTCACCAAAAAACCCAAAATAAAGATTTCAGAGCTGATGTGAACAAAACGTGTTGTCCTTTAGCTTATTATCCTGCTTCCTTAATACTGTGGGCCTCATTACGACCTTTGCGTAATGGGTTAACGGGCTCCGTTAATGGAGGCAGACCCGTTAAACCCATTACGCAAAATTACGAGGTCCCCTCCTGGGACCCGGAAAGGACACCTGGTAAAACCAGGCGTCATTACCGGGACCCGCGAGGGGACCAAGGAGCTAACAACGGGCTGGACGTAATCGGGCCGTTGTTAGCTCCCTCTCCCATTCCCTATGGGGGCTCATATGGGAATGTGGAAGGTCTGGGCCCGGGTTCCCTGAGGGAGGAATTACCGGGCCCTACAAACTCGGACTGGCCCGGTAATTCCCCATTCTGGGAACCCGGACCAGGTTTTGGTGGCAGACCAGACGTTCTGAGCAGGTCCCTCGAGGGGACCTCGTAATAGGGCGTCCCGTAATGAACGGTGCCGGTCCCGTACCGGCACCCTTCATTACGGGAGTGCCTGGGTCGTAATGAGGCCCAATATTTGATTGTTGCGAGTTCCTGTAAAGGTGCAAACGCAGTTTCGGCCAAGAAAACATATAGGGCCTCATCATGAGTTGGGCACTAACCCTGTGGTATTACCGCCGGGGCTATTAGCCCTACTGCCAACCCCCAACACTATTAGCGCTGGATCACGGGTTTGGCAGAAGGGTAAATCCCCATTCCCCATTGGGCCCATTCGGGAATTCCCCACTCCCCATCGGGCCCAATCGGGAATGTTCAGCGGTATTAACGCTGGTGGTAATAGCGCCAAAAATCGGCAAAATTGCTGCTGATTTTCCCCCTGCTCAGAGCTGGGGGGAAATCCGCCAAGCCTGTGATTTGGCAGACCCTTAAATGCGTCGGTAATAGCATTACCACCGCATTTAAGGGTTACCACCAAACTCGTGATGAGGCTCATACTGTTTTCAGCTAAACTTTGAAGGACAAATCTGTTGGGAATGAGTCTAGTCAATGGAAGTAGATTGCTTTTAGGAGGGATACTCACAGGCCCATGTCTATGCTTGAATGGTAAGGATGGGTGCAGAGTCAATCACATCTCAGACTATATACCATTGAAAATGTTCCTGGCTAAATTTCTCATTATTCCCGGTAGACCTGTTTGTGCCGCGCTGCTGCCCTTCCTTCCATCTAACCCATCCTCTGCTCCCATTGATTCCTTTCCCCAAAACAATAAAGCAACCTGCTGCTACCACATGTAATCACCACTCCCCTTTCTTCAATCTCTTCCTATCCTTGCATCTCCCAGGTCTTCCATGAACTAGCCGGATTATACACATCTTAAATAAATACTGCTCTCCCCAATAATCCCTCATTCTACTGACCGGTCTCTGTTCTACCGCACCACTCGAAAATCCTCAAAAGCGTGGCTTTCTCAACAGCACTGCCAACTATGTCAAGGAACACTAACTATGTAAACATCCCAATCTGGATTTCACAGCAAACACTACACTGAAACTGATCTCATCTATGTCTCTAACATGTTCACACATCTTCACCACTCACACGTATTCTCATTCCATTTCATCTCTCAGTCACCTTTGACACTGTGGATTATCCCTCTCTACTCCAAAACCTTTTCTTATTAGATTCCAAAGACACTGCACTTGACTGGGCGCTCTCTCCTGTCTTGGAGTACTCATTCTCCATTTCATGGAACTCTTATTGAACTCCTAGTCTTCCTCTCCTACTCCCCTCCCCGTGTGTGTGCCTCAAGGATCATTTATGGACCCACTCTTCTTCTACATCTCTTCCCTGGGTAAACTATGTTTGTCATTTGTTGTCCACTTCTACTGTTTTGCTGATGAGACACAGATTTTCTTCTCCTCTCCTTCTGTGACCCCAGATGTCGCAGAGCACATCATCAATTGCCTCTCTGGCGTCCACCACGGGTTGCTCTACACTGCATGATGCTCATCTCCTCCAAGACAGATGCCATCTTCCTCACCGCCTTGAAGGCCGCCTCCTTTCCTCTTGAACTCCTCACTCCATCACCCAAGGGCTGCATCCTTGCAACCCTCTTTGACAGTGATTTAAAACTCAATGGGCCTCATTACACGGTAGGCGGTAGCCATGGCGCTATTAGCGCCATGGCTACCCCTTACCGCATTCCGGGTCCGTGTTCCCGGAATAGGGACTTACCGGGTCATTCCGACCTTGGAGGACCCAGTAAGTCCCCATTCCGGGAACCAATCCCCATTCCCATTCGAGCCCCCATAGGGCTCAGTGGGAATGGGGAAGTAGCTAATAATGGTACCGCAATTTGCGGTACTGTTATTAGCTCTGAAGTCTATTAACGGTCCCGTCCTTAACACCAGGTCAGACCTGCTGTTAAGGAAGGGACCCGCTAAGGGACCTCGTAGTAGGGCGGTAAGGGATTACCGGCACCGGTGCCCTTAACGGTGCCGGTAATCCCTTAACGCCTACCGTGTAATGAGGCCCAATGATTTAATGGCTGCCACTGATACTGCAGCCAGGATTATTCTTTTAAACATCAGGAAAATCCCAGGGCTCCCAACTCACCTGTGAGCAAGCACTGTAATCTCTATGCAGGTACTCAACAAACTAGGCTACTGTTATAATCTATTTATAGGCTATCCCCCTCTCCTCTTTTTGTGCCAAAACAAAGTTCTTAATTGTGATATACCCACCCTCTGCAACCAACCTGGATCCTCTTCCACGTAATCTACTACCACCATGCTGGATGGATATCTATGCAAAATCGCTCCGTCTTCAAATGTCTTCTTCTCATCTATAAATCAGTACATTGCCTTGCCTCTCACTACACCGATAACTGCATTTCTCTCTACTCACCCTCCCTTCATCTCTCATTAGCTTATCTGTCTGCGGCCTTCTTGCCTCGTCTCTCTTCTGCTCCGTCATAGGATTAGACTCTTCTGCACTGGAAGTACAGATGTTAGCTTGCAAAGGTACTTCTTTAACTCCCACTGTCCCCTCCACATATGGCAGCCCAGTCTTCCCTACCCAAAAGCATTGCATTCACATGTATATATGAAGATATATGTAGGTTACACCTATGCAAATACTGGTGTAAAACCTCAATGTCTATAATATGTACATTTGAGCCCCCCAGTGTCGCTTGTCTGTTATTTTGCATTATCCCTTCAACAACTGGAGACATCTCGATCATGTAATGATTATCTTGCAAACACACCTGCCTTTTCTGGTAGAAATGTTTCACCTTAAAGATGGACGTGAGCGGTACTATCTGGAAGGAGAAATTGGGGAATATTGTGTAGGAGAGAACATTTTGTTGGAAGGTGACAGTGGGGCATTGAAGGGGACCAAATTGATGCTTCACTTCTCTGGTGGGTTGTCTTATCCGTGGGTTCCCTTGATTATCGCATACTGACCCTCTGGTGGGGATGGCTAGCTGTTATCTTTGCTAGACTGGAGGGTGGTTGATCAGAGCAGAACAGTAGTCAGCTCATCGTGAAATTCTTCGCAATTCGCGCGTGCGTGGCTGAATTGGCATGGGCCATTGCTAGCCACTTTTCAAATACATTGAGAGTGCAGTTGGTTACACGAAAGGATTAATTTTTTAATAGAAGCCTTTGGACCCCATTGATTTTGTAATTAGATAGGATGTTGAACACTGACAGGGTAATTCATAGAATTTCGCAGATAAGTGTCGCAAGCGGCTGGCGCAGAGTGTCCGCGTGCGATTGTCTGCGCCAGGCACGTGCGCCAAAACCGATTTCCGCGCACAGCGTATTCATGGATTTTAGGCTCCCAAACCAGCCGTGGCGCAGAGTATCGCAGCGACCCTGCAGCAGCGCCAGTAACGCCCCCAAGAACGCCCTCGCGCAAGGAAAAGCCATCAAAATCGCTAAATCATCGCAAAGGGCTGTGCTAACCCTGGACCAGTTTATAGGGCTGCCAAACAAGGAACGCAAAGCGGGTAACGTTCATATCAGGGGTACGTGGGAAGTTTTCCATGCGATTAGCCAGGGTACGTGTATGACAGGGGTACGCGTGAAGTTTTACACGCGATTAGCCAGGGTACGTGTATTACAGGGGTACGCGGGAATTATCACACACGATTTGGCTGGGTACGTGTATGACAGGGGTACGTGTGAAGTTTTACATGCGATTAGCCAGGGTACGTGTATTACAGGGGTACGCGGGAATTGTCACACGCGATTTGGCTGGGTATGTGTATTACAGGGGTGCGCGGGAATAATGACACGCGATTTGGCTGGGTATGTGTATTACAGGGGTGCGCGGGAATTATCACACGCGATTTGGCTGGGTACATGTATTACAGGGGTGCGCAGGAAGTTACACACGCGATTAGGCTGGGTGGGTCCTCACAGGTGTTCCCTGTACACCCTCCACGGCCCCTGCAGGCAGCCCACAAAACAGGGGACTAACCTGCACACCTGCTCATGTCTCCCACCCCTCCAGCAGTGTGGGGCACCCTCCACCAGGCCCCCACTCATGTCCCCTATCACCCCCACCCCCCAGCCACCATGGGCAGCCCCCACCAGGCTCCCACCCATGTCTACCACCACCCCCACCCCCCAGCACTATGGGGCAGCCTCCACCAGGCCCCCACTCATGTCTCCCACCACCCCCACCCCCCAGCCACCATGGGCAGCCCCCACTAGGCCCCCACTCATGTCTCCCACCCCCCCAGCCACCATGGGCAGCCCCCACCAGGCTCCCACCCATGTCTACCCCCCCACCCCCCAGCCACCATGGGCAGCCCCCACCAGGCCCCCACTCATGTCTCCCACCCACCTCCACCCCCCAGTCACCATGGGCAGCCCCCACCAGGCCCCCACTCATGTCTCCCACCCACCCCCACCCCCCAGCAGTGCAGGGGCAGCATCCACCAGGCCCCCACTCATGTCTCCCACCCACCCCCACCCCCCAGCCAACATGGGCAGCCCCCACCAGGCTCCCACCCTTGTCTACCACCACCCCCACCCCCCAGCAGTGCAGGGGCAGCCTCCACCAGGCCCCCACTCATGTCTCCCACAACCCCCACCCCCCAGCAGTGTGGGGCACCCTCCACCAGGCCCCCACCCATGTCTCCCACCACCCCCACCCCCCAGCCACCATGGGCAGCCTCCACCAGGCCCCCACTCATGTCTCCCACCCACCCCCACCCCCCAGCAGTGCAGGGGCAGCCTCCACCAGGCCCCACTCATGTCTCCCACCCAGCCCCACCCCCCAGCCACCATGGGCAGCCCCCACCAGGCTCCCACCCATGTCTACCACCACCCCCACCCCCCAGCATTGCAGGGGCAGCCTCCACCAGGCCCCCACTCATGTCTCCCACCCACCCCCACCCCCCAGCCACCATGGGCAGCCCCCACCAGGCCCCCACTCATGTCTCCCACCCACCCCCACCCCCCAGCCACCATGGGCAGCCCCCACCAGGCCCCCACTCATGTCTCCCACCCACCCCCACCCCCCAGCAGTGCAGGGGAAGCCTCCACCAGGCCCCCACTCATGTCTCCCACCCACTCCCACCCCCCAGCCACCATGGGCAGCCCCCACCAGGCTCCCACCCATGTCTACCACCACCCCCAACCCCCAGCCACCATGGGCAGCCCCCACCAGGCTCCCACCCATGTCTACCACCACCCCACCCCCCAGCCACCATGGGCAGCCCCTACCAGGCCCCCACTCATGTCTCCCAACCACCCCCACCCCCCAGCCACCATGGGCAGCCCCCACCAGGCTCCCACCCATGTCTACCACAACCCCCATCCCCCAGCAGTGCAGGGGCAGCCTCCACCAGGCCCCCACTCATGTCTCCCACCACCCCCACCCCCCCAGCAGTGTGGGGCACCCTCCACCAGGCCCCCACCCATGTCTCCCACCACCCCCACCCCCCAGCCACCATGGGCAGCCTCCACCAGGCCCCCACTCATGTCTCCCACCCACCCCCACCCCCAGCAGTGCAGGGGCAGCCTCCACCAGGCCCCCACTCATGTCTCCCATCCACCCCCACCCCCCAGCCACCATGGGCAGCCCCCACCTGGCCCCCACTCATGTCTCCCCCCATCCCCACCCCCCAGCCACCATGGGCAGCCCCCACCAGGCCCCCACTCATGTCTACCACCCGCCCCCACCCCCAGCAGTGCAGGGGCAGCCTCCACCAGGCCCCCACTCATGTCTACCACCCACCCCCACCCCCCAGCCACCACGGGCAGCCCCCAACAGGCTCCCACCCATGTCTACCACCACCCCACCCCCAGCCACCATGGGCAGCCCCCACCAGGCTCCCACCCATGTCTACCACTACCCCCACCCCCCAGCCACCATGGGCAGCCCCCACCAGGCCCCGACTCATGTCTCCCCCCACCCCCACCCCCCAGCCACCATGGGCAGCCCCACCAGGCCCCCACTCATGTCTACCACCCACCCCCACCCCCCAGCCACCACGGGCAGCCCCCACCAGGCTCCCACCCATGTCTACCACCACCCCACCCCCCAGCCACCATGGGCAGCCCCCACCAGGTTCCCACCCATGTCTACCACCACCCCCACCCCCCAGCCACCATGGGCAGCTCCCACCAGGCCCCCACTCATGTCTCCCACCCACCCCCACCCCCCAGCCACAATGGGCAGCCCCCACCAGGCTCCCACCCATGTCTACCACCACCCCACCCCCCAGCAGTGCAGGGGCAGCCTCCACCAGGCCCCACTCATGTCTCCCACCACCCCCACCCCCCCAGCAGTGTGGGGCACCCTCCACCAGGCCCCCACCCATGTCTCCCACCACCCCCACCCCCCAGCCACCATGGGCAGCCCCCACCATGCTCCCACCCATGTCTACCACCACCCCCCAGCAGTGCAGGGGCAGCCCCCACCAGGCCCCCACTCATGTCTCCCACCCACCCCCACCCCCCAGCCGCCATGGGCAGCCCCCACCAGGCCCCCACTCATGTCTCCCACCCACCCCCACCCCCCAACAGTGCAGGGGCAGCCCCCACCAGGCTCCCACCCATGTCTACCACCACCCCCACCCCCCAGCAGTGCAGGGGCAGCCCCCACCAGGCCCCCACTCATGTCTCCCACCCACCCCCACCCCCCAGCCGCCATGGGCAGCCCCCACCAGGCCCCCACTCATGTCTCCCATCCACCCCCACCCCCCAGCCACCATGGGCAGCCCCCACCAGGCCCCCACTCATGTCTCCCCCCATCCCCACCCCCCAGCCACCATGGGCAGCCCCCACCAGGCCCCCACTCATGTCTACCACCCGCCCCCACCCCCAGCAGTGCAGGGGCAGCTCCACCAGGCCCCCACTCATGTCTACCACCCACCCCCACCCCCCAGCCACCACGGGCAGCCCCCACCAGGCTCCCACCCATGTCTACCACCACCCCACCCCCAGCCACCATGGGCAGCCCCCACCAGGCTCCCACCCATGTCTACCACTACCCCCACCCCCCAGCCACCATGGGCAGCCCCCACCAGGCCCCGACTCATGTCTCCCCCCACCCCCACCCCCCAGCCACCATGGGCAGCCCCACCAGGCCCCCACTCATGTCTACCACCCACCCCCGCCCCCAGCCACCACGGGCAGCCCCCACCAGGCTCCCACCCATGTCTACCACCACCCCACCCCCCAGCCACCATGGGCAGCCCCCACCAGGCTCCCACCCATGTCTACCACCACCCCCACCCCCCAGCCACCATGGGCAGCTCCCACCAGGCCCCCACTCATGTCTCCCACCCACCCCCACCCCCCAGCCACAATGGGCAGCCCCCACCAGGCTCCCACCCATGTCTACCACCACCCCCACCCCCCAGCAGTGCAGGGGCAGCCTCCACCAGGCCCCACTCATGTCTCCCACCACCCCCACCCCCCCAGCAGTGTGGGGCACCCTCCACCAGGCCCCCACCCATGTCTCCCACCACCCCCACCCCCCAGCCACCATGGGCAGCCCCCACCAGGCTCCCACCCATGTCTACCACCACCCCCACCCCCCAGCAGTGCAGGGGCAGCCCCCACCAGGCCCCCACTCATGTCTCCCACCCACCCCCACCCCCCAGCCGCCATGGGCAGCCCCCACCAGGCCCCCACTCATGTCTCCCACCCACCCCCACCCCCCAACAGTGCAGGGGCAGCCTCCACCAGGCCCCCACTCATGTCCCCTGTCCACAGGCCCTGACAATCCTCAAGCATGGGCCTCATGGCCAGCCACCACAGCCCAAAGACACAACCAAGTATTACATGCACCCATGATACTACTCCAATGGAAACAATGTAAATCAACACATGTGTCTCACACACACACAATGGTTGCAAGTGAATCTGAAAACCCATATCATGACATGCATGAAAACAATGAGATGAAACCACACATTGAAGAATGAAAAAATCCAAATAATGTATTAAAAACAACAGTAACGGCAATCAAAATTAAACAAAATACACAAGTAAAAAAATAACAAAATTAAGCTGGCTGTCCCTTTTCAAATTAAAATCAATAAATGATAATCCAAAAAAATTTCTTCCAAAGTTCAAGTCCATAAAAAGGAAATGAAGGGAAAAAAGAAATAGAAAACCATTGCTCCATGGGAAAAAATATTCATAGTAAAAAAAATATCCAAATCCAAAGTCCAACTATGTACAAAGTATTCAGGGTCCATCATCCCAACAGAAGTTATGAAACCTACCAAAAAACCTATCTAAAATGGAACTATATACAAAAGGTGGAGCAGTGTCCGTCGACTCCAAATAAAAATAAACTATAAAGGAAACCTATCACTAAATAACTATATACAATGGCGGCGGGCCAGTCCAGCGGCTCACTTAGTGGTGTTCCGGGCCAGGGCATAATCGAACTCCTCGTCTATGTCCCGGAGGCGGTCCTGTTCCATGGCCCTGAGGGTCCGCATGGAGTTCTCCGCCCTGACCATCGTGAGCCGCGCCTCTTCGGCCCGCCACCGCTCCGCATCTATGGCGTGGCCCAACTGCTGCCACACGGAAGACACTTCCCGTCCAGGGTCTTCCTGCCCTCCGGCCGATGCCTGCCCCTCCAATGTTGAAGTCCCTGAGCTATCGTGGCTCCCACCTACAGCCTCCTGCTGCTGCAGCTGCTGCTGTCCATGTGCCCTGTCCGATGGTGCCTGCAGATCCTCCTCCAGCTGGGGTGCAGTTGTTGATGTGGCCAACCCTGCTGGACGTCCGACTCCCGACTGTGGCAGGGATCTGTTGTCCACCAGCCTGGCCGCACGGTCGGAGGCAGCTCCACAGGGCACCCAGGTGACACATGGGTGGGAAGATGGCATGGAGGACGACTGGGGCATAGGGGGTTCCGTGGAGCAGGGGGTCGGAACAAGGTCCAGGAAACGGAGGAATCCAGCCCTGGTGAGCTGTCCCAGTGGGTCAACGCGGTCAACGAGCCATGCGAGAAGACGTGCAGACTCATCATGAAAAGACTGCAGGTCAGCTCGCATGCCCCGTTGACGCAACGCCACCCCACCCTGGACAGGCTCAACCTGGTGCAGGATAGCCACATCCGCAGGGAGAGGAAGGCCAGGTGTTGTAAGCCAATCCCCTCCCTGAGAACGGGTCTGGAGGTAGGCATCCCCGCTGGTGCAAGATGATGCAGTGACAGGAGCAGGGACAGGATTGCACACAGGCACCTCCGCGGCGGCCTGTGCTGCCTCCTGTCCCTGATCCTGCACTGCACCACTAGCACCAGTGGAATCCCCACCTCCAGACCCCGCCTCTGTCGCTTGCACGGCCTCCTCCTCCTCCAAACCCCCCACCAACCTGGATGACTCCGTGCCATCTTCCTCTGTTGGGCCCTGTGGGGTCCCAGCTGCCCCTTCTGCTGCCGAGGAGTCCAACTCCAACCTCCGCCTCTTGGACCTCCCCTCGGCAGCTGCGGCCTGGGACACGGCACCGGACTCCTCACTCCCCGACGAGATCAGAACCTGGGAGGGGATCCGGGCCTTGCGTCTATGGCTGGTGGTGCGACCCCTGCCGCTGTGCTCCACAGCACCTTCTCCGCCCTCTTCATCAGTTGACGCTGCAGACAGGGAGAAAGAAAACACAGGCATCAGGGCACTGTACAATGGACTCATACACACATGACAGTCATACATGAGTGGCATTGGTAAACCTCAGACATGGCATCGCAATCCCCAACACATGTCATTTCAACTTGCACACATGAGCCATACCACAGCCATATTGCAACAGCCAGCACCATCCATTCACATACAACAGCATGAGCAGCCAAAGGTCATCCACACATCACATGCAACATAGGGAGTACACTACACATGCACACACACCAGCAAACTTGCATGCATGTGTACACCTCCGCCAACTGTCGCAGTGTTCCGATCGACATCCATGACACACCTGACAATCATTCCTCCACATCCTGTGCCATGCAAGCCCACACACACAAGCACCATCCATGTGTCACACATGAGACCCCTCGAATGTGTCACCCTCACGGCCCTGTACACCTCCCCTACTTGCCCACATAAAAATACATGTTCAACCTGCACACTCCTGGCACACCACACGCACATCTTACAATCAGTGTGCATGTACACTTACCGCTCGACTCCAGACGGGCCTGCCTCTCAAGGACCTGGACGTAGAGTGCTGGGGATATGCATTCCAGGACCCTCATCTGATCTTCCGACAAGTGGCCCCGGCGCCACTTAGCATCCGCTGCCTTCAGGAGGCGCCGGGCCTTGTTGAGGGTCCTGGACCTGAAGTCCCCCCAACGCTTCCTGACACGTTCGTAGTCGCGGACTGCCACCTCCTCCGCGTTGATGGCAGTCACGATGTCCATCCAGATACGAGTCCGTCCTTCCTTGTCGGCGCGCAACCTTCCTAAGAGGGCATCATACTGCCCCAGGACATGCTCCACCAGGACACCAACTTCGGTGGCAGTGAAGCTGGTGCCCCTCTGCCTTCTTGGCCGGTGGTTGCCACTGGTGCCAGATGTTGCAGTGCCCGACATGGCAACCCCAGAGGCAGGAGTGGGTGGGCAACTGGGTCCTGGGGCTGGGCTGTGGGCGATGGAAAAGCAGTCGGGAGTCTTCGATTCCAGCAGGGGTGGTCACAGCAACAGCACCCCTGGCTGATGTGCAGGCAGCAAATGTCAGGGCACGTGGGCAGCAGGCAGTCAGGCAGCAGCAGATGGCAGGTGGGAGCATGCTCAGGGCTCTGGGGGGGTAGTAATTCTGCCTTCTGGGCAGGAGCGTGGTCTTCCATGTGTGAACGCGTGGCCAGCTTGATACGGAGTGATTTTGCACGTGAAAATCCAGCACGTCTGCATGTAATTCGAGGAAAGGCCCTTAGCGCGTAAGTGCGTCAGCACACGTCTGTACATTCATTGGCCCAAAGGCCACCAGCGTATGCGCGTCTATGAAGTCACGTGCATGTTGAATATGGCACACGTTTGAAATGTTGCGTGTTAAAAAAATGAAAGACACGTCCGAGCGTCAAAGCGTGTAATTGGTGGAAATGGCCTTAGCGGGTACACACGGAAGTGACAAAGCGTGTAATTGGTAGAAATGGCCCTAGCGCGTACACGCGGAATTGACAAAGCGTGTAATTGGTGAAAATGGCCCTAGCGCGTACACGCGGAATTGACAAAGCGTGTAATTGGTGGAAATGGCCCTAGCGCGTATACGCGGAAGTGATGCTGGACGTGTGGGCCTGCATAAAAGGTACGTGTAGAACACCATTTCCTTGTACGTGCTTTTCGTGGAGAGCGAGTGGGTGAAATCTGTACTTCTTGTCGTTTCACACGCGATTTACTTCACGGCGTTTCAAGTTCGTACTCCCTGTTACCTCTGACAGCTTTTTCTCTTTTTTCTCTTTTTCTGGTTTTCCTGGGCCTGTTCCCTCAAACAGCGTTCCCTTCTACTGTTGTCCTGTCTCCTCAGACAGCGTACAATTCTTCTTTTGGTGGGGGTGTTGCCAACGCGCACATGCGCGCTTCTTTTTCACGCTCTTTTTCCTGGCAGACGGTGAGTCACGCACGTATCTAAAATCTGTGCTTGCCCCGTGTGTAGCCTACCCCTTCAGAGGTCATTCTAGGCTGCGTGTGACACGCATACGTTCATTCTTGTGTTACTGGGTGCCACAGCGTAGTGCAGGGTTTTTTTTCCTCACACGTGGTCTAGGAGGGGTTGCGTGCATGTCATCTCCCTTTTTTGGGCTTCCTGTGCGTTGCGTGACCCGTCATCTTTCCCCAGGGGTCACAATCAGCCTTGCTAGAGCACTAGGGTACAATTACCATCTGGTACCCAACCCCTTTGACCCCCAATTGCCCAGGACAATAGTTTACAGCCACTCCCATACGCACATTAACATCAGTGCCATGGTTGGGAGGCAAGGAATCCGTAAGGGTGTCAAAGGTGGACGAGCCACAAGTGGTGGCGGTGGTGGATCCGGTAGGGGACGTCGTCGTTACTTGCAGGGTGACCCTGTCCCCCCATGTGTGGAGGACCAGTCAAGGGCACCCATAATCCCCCCCCCACCCCCTGAGGCTGATGTGGCTGACACCATCCATGCTCAGCCCTTTTTGGACCAGCCCATTGTGGCACCAGACCTGGCTGACTCCATGGCTGACTTCCAGGTCAGCAGGCCTATGACATGTGCGCTGGTGCACGTTGATGTAATCAGGCCACGTGGATCAGGGGCAGCAAGGTCATCTGCTGCCCCAAGTAGGCAGGGTGGAGAGGCTGCAGGGGAAGCTGCGGCTCCATCCACCCCAGCTCTCACACACCCAGCCAGGACAGTGTCGGTCCTAGTCCATCCTGCTGACATTCCCCCTGACACCTTTACACTTGAGCCAATCCCTGCACCAACTCCCATGCTGAGTGTGCAATCCCACACTCCTGATACAGAGTCCACCAGGGCTCCTGCCCCTAGTGTCCAGAGCGGCGTAGGACACTCAGGATCACCACCACCTTCCAAGCGGAAGAGGAAGAGTGCTCGTCCGGCACAGGCTGATGCCCCAGACACGGCTACACAGTCCGGCCCGTCGAGGAAGCCCAGCTTCACGGATGCCGAACTGAATGCACTTGTCGAGTATGTGTCCGCACATGATAACGAAATGGTCATTGTTGCAGGATCCAAGACCACACCTGCACAACGCCAGGCACACTGTCAGACCGTTGCGGACATCGTAAGTGCCCTTGGAATCGTGAGGCGCACAGCCAATGATTGCTATAAGCGCTGGAATGACCTAAAGCGCAGGGCAAAGAATAAGCTGGCCTCAAGTCATGCCGCAACTCTAGTGACTGGAGGTGGGTCTCCAGTAGAAGACATGGAACTCACTCCAAATGAGTCAGTCGCTGGGACCTACGTCACGGAGGAACAGATCCAAGGCGTGGGAGATCTGCCTGATTATGAGGCATTGTCCGGTGAGTGCACATGCATGTGTGTGTCATCCATGTGCATGTGAGTGGTTTGGGTCACCCATATGCTTCATGCAATACATTCTGCGCAGCAGCATTTGGCCATAGCAGTATCCCTTCTGCCAACAGTAGACATCTAGCCCAACAGCACGCCAGTTGCCCTTGAAGTGTCACCTTGCCACAACATTGTTGCTTATTTTTCTCTGTTCATTCAGGCAGATTGTTTGCATTCCACCACTTTTACTAGGCATTTCTCAGTCCTCTAATCTGACATGGCTATGGTAAAGTGGAGTGACTTTGTTACCTGGATACCATTTGTTTAGACATGTCCCTGTGCAATCGGACCATTTGGACTGGCAGCTCCAGGTGAAAAATCAGACCTGTTTGAATTAGAAAAGCTATCACACGAGGGAACTGGACTGAATGAATAAGTGCTGCCCTCCTCTCCATCTTCACTCAATAGCAATGGTACATGCCATCTGTGTGATGGCATGTGTATTTCACCTGGCAATCACAGGCCAATGTGTGATGCCACTGCTAGGCAGCATGCAGAAAATGTGTTCATCTTCCATCTTGATGTCATCAGTGTGCCATTTGCCTACCCTTCATACGCAGTGGGGGTGCATGCATGGGAGGGTTTTAGTCATGTGGGACATGTGTCAATCAAGTACTGGTTCTGTTGCTTCTCAGCCCTCATTGTGTACCATGGTGCTAATGCCTGTTTCCATTTGTTTGCTTTTATGTCTTTGCAGGGGAAGACGTACCTGATACTGCTGGGGTTGTGGAGATGGTGCAGACCCAGGAGGGGTCTGAGGGCCGACCGACCACCAGCGAGGGATGTGGTGTGGTGGTGGGTGAGAACCCACAACTGCTGCAGGTCGTGCTCTCATGGGGTGTCTCTGGCTGCACCTCCCCCGAGCTGTACTCAGGTGTTGATTCGGATGATGAGACATACGTGCCGTCGAAGGTGAGTGTTCCTGGGAGGGATTCTGTTCTGTCCGACCCACCTGCACCAGGGTCAGAACCCTCAATGGGGATGTCAGTGTTGGCAGCTACGCCTTTGGTGGTTACGGATGCAGGGTCACACTCCGCGACATCTGATCCTGTTCCTGGGCCAGCAGATCAGAGGGGGAATGCAGTCCTGCAGCCTCAGGCAGTGCCGGCACAGCAAGGCACAGTTCGCCTTGCCCCAGACAGGTGTGGTGCCCGCCGACGTGGTGGCCGTACGCCACCTGGCAATACCGCATGGGAGCAATCCATTTACGGTATGGCAACCCAACAGGCAGCATCATCAGAGATGATGGCTCAGGCCATGGATAGGGTGGCCACTTCCATTGTCCCCCCCGAAAGGCTGATGGAGCGACTACAGCAGGCAACCGACTCCATCTGCCAGTCACACAGGGAGGACATGTTGGCGTCCAACAGGGACAGGCGACTCTGCAGGAAGCCATCTCCATAGAGTCCCAGGGCCACAGGGAAGCCCTGAGGCTGGAACTCCTTCACCTCAGGACGACTCTTGTTGAGCGTGAGGCTTCAACAAACCGAAGGACAGAACAGCAGCTGGAGCGTCTCACCCGTACGCTCTCAGCTGAGATGCAGGCAACTAGGGCGGAGGTCCGGGCATCCCGTGAGTTGTTGCATGGGACCTCCGCACACTCATCCTCCAGAACGAGACCTACCACACCCGCATGCTTGCAGCCATGGAGGAACAGACTAGGGCCTTGCGTGGGCTGCCTCCCATAGTGCCACCACCTCCGGATGCAGCTGCACAGGGTAAGAATAGCGACAGCAGTGATACTCCCACAATAGGGTAGCCGTGTGGGCCATGAGCCCATGGAGGTGTTTTTTGTTTCGCAAGATCCACACAGGTGGGTTTTGGTGTGCACCCTGTCCTCGGACCTCCTGGGTGGCCTCCCCAACCCCACCGGGCCCATTAATGGCCATTTTTTATTTTTATTTTTATTTATTTTTTTGCCTTGTGTGGCTCCCGTGGGCATACGCTGCATTGTGGCTGGGCACATGCAGGCTTGTCATGTATTTGGTTCAGATGCTTGGGTTTTTGTCACACACACCCCTCCTGCTTCCCGTTTCCATGGGCTTGCAAAGGGTGTGCCCAAGTGACATTGACGTACATGGTGACATTGGACTCCCACTACATGTGTGGGTAGTCTAGTCAATACTGTGTATACATTCCTAGTGCATATTGCTGTTGTGTTGTACACTGCATGTTGCATTGATGTGTAACTCATCATCCATGTCTACCTCCTAATTTGCAGGTCCTTTCCTCATGTCTACACAAGGCCCTCTACTTTGGAGATGGAGTCCATGTTGGCAGCAGTGCACCTACAACTCTACATGGCGGCAACACTGTACAGTTGGAAGTGGTGGGAGTGCAGGCATTTCCAGGTGGTGAGACTACTAATTCCTTACATTCGTAATGTCATGTTAATGGTAGGTTTGAGGGTCAGTAGCTGATAAGTGTTATTGCTAAATACCTGCTCAAGTGTGTTGTTGGTCCTGCATTACTGTGAGCATTTCAGGTGTCGCGAGTTTCAATTAGGGACACTGTACTTTGTGACACTTGTGTCATGTTGTGGGGATTACTTTGTTTACCCGCACATAGCATGACATGGCATGGTGTGTCGTGTGGCGGTGCTGAGGATGGGTTGGGTGACATGGCACTGTCCTCATGTTGCATTTTGCAAGTGGGTATTCATTTTAGCTGCATGAATGTGTTTTTTCACGAAACTGCATTGGTGGTGTCTGTGTAGGTAGGGATGCACACATTGTAATACTTCCAGGTGAACAATCTCAGGCTGATATGGTTTTGACGGTTGATTCTCCAGACATTCAGGATCAGTGTCAGGTTGAGTCATCATTGATTGTCAGATGGTATGTGCCACGGCAGTGTGCACTCCACAGGGGTGTGATTTCTGTGTGAAGTAATTAGCCACTAGCTGTGTACGGGCTGCCTCCCCCCGTGCCCTTTCCCCTCCCATGCGCAGCGGGCGTGCATGTGGTTGGGGATGTGGGGGCACCACCATGTCCACGGCCAGGCCCCGGCGTGTTGCAACGTTGTGCAGGACACATGCTGCCACTATGATCCTGCACACTACTGGGGGAGCGTATAACAGCTGCCCGCCAGCACGGTCAAGGGAGCGAAAGCGTGACTTAAGCACTCCGAATGTGCGCTCCACTATGCCCCGGGTTGCAATGTGGGCTGTGTTATATCTTACCTCGGGTGGCGTGGTGGGGTTCCGAATTGGCATCATCATGTGGGGGCTGAGAGGGTAGGCACTGTCCCCTGTGGAGGTGGTGATGGGTATCATTGGTGGGGTTGTGACCTTGCTCAGTATCTGACATGCATGCATGTGCAGTGGCATTCATACTCACCAAGCAGCCATGTATCGCCATGCCGCCCAGCTTCTAGGTCCCGGCTTAGGGTGGACATTCGGTAAATGAAGCTGTCGTGGGTGGACCCGGGATAGTTGGCATATACTGAGGTGATGATTCCCCTGGCATTACATACTACCTGCACGTTGATGGAATGCCAGTGCTTGCGGTTCCTATAGATGTGCTCAGATGCCCTGGGGGGACGTAGAGCCACATGGGTGCAGTCGATGGCACCTAGCACTTTGGGGAATCGTGCCACACCGTAAATATCCAGGGCGGCAGCATGCCTTTCTGCAGGTGTTCCGGGCAGGTATATGTGCCTGCGGACTGATGGGCGTGCAGTGATGATGTTCAAGACCTGGTGTAGGCAGCGTGACTGCGTGGCCTGTGACACCCCACCCACTATGGCACTTGTCCGCTGAAATGATCCAGTGGCTAAGAAGTGCAGTACATTGAGGACCTTCTCCAGGGGGCTGAGTGCTTGGGAGCACAGGGTGGGTGATGTGAGGTCATCCTCCCACTCACTCACCAGGTCCAGTATTATGTGTGGTGGAAATCTGTAGCTCCCATACACCTGGTCATCAGGCATTGCGAAAAGGTTGGTTCTGGGTGTGAAAATTCTGGCCCTGATTATCCTCCTCCTCCTCCTTTGGTAGCCCACGGCCACTGCTGCTAGGAACGGTATATTCATCCTGGCGTCTGAGCTTGTTAGTTTTTTGCGTGCAAATGTATGCGTCGCGGGTCGACGTATGCCTGCTTCCTACTGGCGTACGTGTTTCTTTGCGCGTGTTGTAGGCGAGCGTGTGAAACTTCCCGCGCACCCCTGAATTCCAGTACCCAGGCCAATAGCGTGTGGAAATTCCCGCGCACACCGGAATACACGTGCGCTGATGTACTCGCGTGTGTAAGTGCCCGCGCACCCCTGAAATACACGTACATAGGCCAATCGCGTGTACGTGCACTTTTGTCCAATTACACGCGATGACACTCTGACGTGCAGTTTTTCATGTGTGCTCCGTCATCACGTGCTATATGGGAAACACCCGTGCGGGTCACGTCACAGATGCGCTTACGCGCTGAGGGCCTTTGGTCCAATAGAATCGCCTATGCGTGCTGACGCTCTTACGCGCTAAGGGCCTTTCCTCGAATTTCACGCTGACGTGCAGGATTTTCACGTGCCAAATCACTCCGTATCCAGCTGGCCACGCGAAAACACACGGAAGACCACGCTCCTGCCCAGAAGGCCGAATTACTGCCCCCCAGTGCCCCGAGCAGCCTCCCACGTGCCATCTGCTGCTGCCTGCCTGCCTGCTGCCACCGTGCCCTGCCATTTGGTGCCTGCACATCAGCCATCTGCAGGGGTCCAGTTGCTGTGTCCACCCCTGCTGGAACAGAAGACTCCCGACTGGGATAACATCGCTCCACAGCCCAGCCCCAGGACCCAGTTGCCCACCCACTCCTGCCTCTGGGGTTGCCATGTTGGGCACTTCGACATCTGGCACCAGTGGCAACCCCAGGCCAGAGGGGCAGAGGGGCACCAGCTTCACTGCCACCGAAGTTGGTGTCCTGGTGGAGCATGTCCTGGGGCAGTATGATGCCCTCTTTGGATCATCCCGCCCCAGCAAGGAAGGACGGGAGAGGATCTGGGCCGACTGTGTGGTTGCCATCAACGCGGAGGGGGTGGCAACCCGCGACGTCCAGAAGATCGAGAAGCGCTGGGAGGACTTGAGGTCCAGGACCCTCGTGAAGGCCCGGCGCCTCGTGGAGGGGGGCCGGGGCCGCATGAGTTCCATCCAGATGAGGGTGCTGGAACGCGTACGCCCAGCGCTCCACGCCCAGATCCTTGAGAGGGAGACCCGTCTGGAGTTGAGCGGTAAGTGGCTGTGTGAGTCAGGGCATGTTGCGGTGTGCTGGTTGTCTGATACTTGCCTGTATGTGTGACATAGGCCATATACGCATGTATGTGTGCAGGGACATCATGGTGATGCATGTGCGACCAGTGATGTGTGAACCACATGGTCGTTGCATGTGTTTATATGCGACATGTGGAGCCCTATGCAGATTTTACACATGAGAGCATGCCAGTCTCTGTTCCTGGACATAGGTGGGGGTGAGGGATGGGTGCTGATGCCAGGTACATATATGGTAGCCATGTCTGTGTGCCTAACCTGCGTGTCTGTGACTTGTGAATGCCATGGATGCATGACACATGTGTGTGACAATGCACAGATTCACTGATGCAGCCTAGTTATCCTTGTATCCGCTGTGTTTGGGGTGTTTGAGGCCAGATGGATGTGACTGAGGTGAAGTGTGTGCATGTGATAGGCATGACCCATGATGCATGTGAGTTCCATATCATTGTATGTTTCAAGAGTCCATTGGACATGTATGGAAATGTCCATGGCATGCACCATGCCTGTTACTGTGTGTGTTTTGCCTGGACTGACCCATGTGTTGTGGAGGGACATGATGGAAGTGTACTTTGACAGTGGTACTCATCTGCTATTGCTTCCTGTCTAGGGGACCATTGTACAGTACCCTGATGCTTGTGTTCTATGTCTCCCTCTACGCAGCGGCTAGTGAAGTAGAGGGCGGAGACGGCGCTGTGGAGCAAGGCGGCGGGGATGCCCCCATGGCTGCAGCGGAAGGGGTGGGTGAGCCCCCGCAGGGGCCTGCTACGGCGGAAGACGATGAGGAGCCATCCAGGTTGGTGGTTTCCACAGAGGAGGAGGAGGCCGCCACTGAAGCACACATGGGGCCTGGTGGGGGCATCCCTGCTGGTGCAAGTGGTGCAGTCCAGGGGCAGGGGCAGGAGGCAGCACAGGTCACCGTGGAGGGGCCTGTGCATGTCGCTGTCCCTGACCCTGTGAGTGCACCACCATGCACCAGCAGGGATGCCCCGTCCCAGGCCCCTCCGCAGGTAGAGGGGATGTCCATGTCACCTGACTCCCCTCCACCTGTGGACGAGGGGACCCGTGGCCGTATGGAGAAGGTCCTGATTGGGGTCGCGATGCGCGCGGGTGCAATTCGTGATGACGTGCGTGCTTCCCGGGAGGAGCACGCACGTCATCACGAAGAGCACCGTGCCGACGTGGCCCAATTGGGATCTTCCATGTTCGGGGGTTTCCTGCATGTGTTGGCCAATCTGGCGGCCCTCTCCTCCTCTGTGGAGGCTATACGCCGGTCGTTCTCCTTGCCGTCTTCCAGCCCAGATGCCACCAGGGCCCCCTGTGGACCTGCCCTGACCAATGCAGCCAGGTCGGTGGGGATCCCATCCCTGCCACAGTCGGGAGTCGGAGGTCGGGCAGGGGTGGACACCACAGCAACTGTACCCCAGCAGATGGAGGATGTGCCGGCATCATCAGGCAGGGCACGTGCACGACGGCGTTGGTGGATTCCATCAGCCTGGATGCCATCGTGCTGGCAGAGGCAGTTGCGTCGGAGGCAGCAGCAGAATCAACGTGGGAGGCATCATGGCTCGGGGCCATCAACATCGGAGGGGCAGGCATCGGCCGGAGGGCAGGAGGACCCAGGACGGGAAGTGTCTTCCGTGTGGCTGCGGTTGGGCAAGCAGATAGGTGCGGACCGGCGGCGGGCAGAAGAGGCGCGGCTCACGATGGTCAGGGCGGGGAACTCCATGCGGAGGGCCCTGAGGCGGGCCGAGTGCCTCGAGGCAATCCGCAGGGGGTTGGAGGAGCAGATGGCGTCGTCCCTGCGGACCCTCGGGGCCATGGAACATGACCGCCTCTGGGACATCGAAGAGGAGTTTGATGATGCCCTGGCCCGGAACACCACGGAGTGAGCTGCTGGACTTGCCCGCTGCCTTTGTATATAGTTCTTTAGTTTTAGGTTTCCTTTGTTTTTTCTTATGATTTGGAGTCGACGGACACTGCTCCACTTTTTGTATATAGTTGCATTTTAGTTAGGGTTTTTTGTAGGTTTCCTTTGTTCAGTTGGGCTCATGGACCCTTGGATGTTTTGTACATAGTTCTTCATTGAATTGTTTTATTTTTTTTGTTTTTATTTATTCACCATGGAGCAATGGTCTTTGCATTTATTTTTCTCTCTCGGATTGATTTTATTTTTAATGTGACTTTGGACAACATTTTTTTGAATTTGGATTTGTAGTTTTAATTTTTTTGGACGGACATGCAGCTTATCTTTTTTTCATTGCCATTGTAGTTTGTTTCATTTCATTTGCATTCAATTTTTTTTAATACAATTTTGTTTTCATACTTCACTGTGTGGTATCATCTCATTGGTTTCATGCATGTCATGTTGGGTGTTTTCCCATTCAATTGCAACCATTGTGTGTGACGGACATGGGTTCATTAGCTTTATGAACATTGGGGGTGTAACATGTAATTTCCATTTCCATGTGGGTGAATGGGTTACTTGGTAGGGCCTTTTGGCTGTGGAGGCTGACCATAACGCACATGATTGGGGATTGTGAGGACCTGGGTGCAGGGGGCCATGAGTGGGGGCCTGGTGGAGGGTGCCCCTGGATGCTGGGGGGTGGGGATGCAGGGGGCCATGAGTGGGGGCCTGGTGGAGGGTGCCCCTGGATGCTGGGGGGTGGGGGTGCAGCGGGCCATGAGTGGGGGCCTGGTGGAGGGTGCCCCTGGATGCTGGGGGGTGGGGGTGCAGGGGGACATGAGTGGGGGCCTGGTGGAGGGTGCCCCTGGATGCTGGGGGGTGGGGGTGCAGGGGGACATGAGTTGGACATGAGTGGGGGCCTGGTTGAGGGTGCCCCTGGATGCTGGGGGGTGGGGGTGATGTGAGACATGAGTGGGGGCCTGGTGGAGGGTGCCCTGCAATGCTGGGGGGTGGGGGTGATGGGAGACATGAGTGGGGGCCTGGTGGAGGGTGCTCCTGGATGCTGGGGGGTGGGGGTGCAGGGGGCCATGAGTGGGGGCCTGGTGGAGGGTGCCCCTGGATGCTGGGGGTGGGGGTGCAGGGGGACATAAGTGGGGGCCTGGTGGAGGGTGCCCCTGGATGCTGGGGGGTGGGGGTGCAGGGGGCCGTGAGTGGGGGCCTGGTGGAGGGTGCCCCTGGATGCTGGGGGGTGGGGGTGCAGGGGGACATGAGTGGGGGCCTGGTGGAGGGTGCCCCTGGATGCTGGGGGGTGGGGGTGCAGGGGGCCATGAGTGGGGGCCTGGTGGAGGGTGCCCCTGGATGCTGGGGGGTGGGGGTGCAGGGGGCCATGAGTGGGGGCCTGGTGGAGGGTTCCCCTGGATGCTGGGGGGTGGGGGTGCAGGGGGACATGAGTGGGGGCCTGGTGGAGGGGCCCCTGGATGCTGGTGGGTGGGGGTGATGGGAGACATGAGTTGGACATGAGTGGAGGCCTGGTGGAGGGTGCCCCTGGATGCTGGGGTGTGGGGGTGCAGGGGGCCATGAGGGGGGCCTGGTGGAGGGTGCCCCTGGATGCTGGGGGGGTGGGGGTGCAGGGGGACATGAGTTGGACATGAGTGGGGGCCTGGTGGAGGGTGCCCTGCACTGTTGGGGGGTGGGGTGATGGGAGACATGAGTGGGGGCCTGGTGGAGGGTGCCCTGCAATGCTGGGGGTGGGGTGATGGGAGACATGAGTGGGGGCCTGGTGGAGGGTGCCCCTGGATGCTGGGGGGTGGGGTGGTGGGGGACATGGGTGGGGGCCTGGTGGAGGCTGCCCCACACTGCTGCGGGGGGTGGGGGTGGTGGGAGACATGAGTGGGGCCTGGTGGAGGGTGCCCCTGGATGCTGGGGGGAGGGGGTGGTGGGAGACATGAGTGGGGGCCTGGTGGAGGCTGCCCCTGCACTGCTGGGGGGTTGGGGTGATAGGGGACATGAGTGGGGGCCTGGTGGTGCTGCCCCTGCAATGCTAGGGGGTGGGGGTGATAGGGGACATGAGTGGGGGCCTGGTGGAGGGTGCCCCACAGTGCTGGGGGGTGGGGGTGCTGGGTGACATGAGCAGGTGTGCAGGGTAGTCCCCTGTGGTGTCGGCTGCCTGCAGGGGCCGTGGAGGGTGTACAGGGAATGCCTGGGAGCACACTGCCAAATCGCGTGTAGAATTTCCCGCGTACCCCTGAAATACATGTACCCAGCCAAATCGCGTGTGGAAATTCCCGCGCACGTACCCGGCAAAATCGCGTGTGGAACTTCCCGCGCACCCCTGAAATCCACGTACCCTGCCAAATCGCGTGTTAAACTTCCCGCGCACCCCTGTGATCCATGTACCCAGCCAAGTCGCGTGTGGAAATTCCCGCGCACGTACCCGGCCAAATCGCGTGTGGAACTTCCCGCGCACCCCTGAAATCCACGTACCCTGCCAAATCGCATGTGAGACTTCCCGCGCACCCCTGAGATCCAGGTACCCAGCCAAATCGCGTGTGGAAATTCCCGCGCACGTACCCGGCCAAATCGCGTGTGGAACTTCCCGCGCACCCCTGAAATCCACGTACCCGGCCAAATCGCGTGTGAAACTTCCCGCGCACCCCGGAATACACGCACACGTTATTTTTCAGTCAGCGGGTGTCCGTGTTTGTGGGTACCCCTTTGCACGTCATTTGTCCTGGAGGGCCACAGTATAGGACATTCATCATAGCTGTATATAGGTGCTATTTGTTGGCGCAACTTTTGGCGCACATTTATTACAGGCGCAGAGACGCTACCGCCTGCTTTCTTGTGGCGGTCGTGTTTGTGCCTGTGCGCTGGTTTGACCGTGCGCTTTTTTGCCCTATTCGATTCCATGAATACGTGTTGTAGGCGAGCGTGTGGGCGTTCCGCACACTTGCACCCTGTACTTCCCCCGTGACGCCCACATTTCGGCAAGTTGTTCCCCATTCCGAGTGTTGCGCCCCGTGTTCCGCCTACTTTTGTTGTGTGCGCCGCGCTATGTGTGCTTTTCGCTGTGGCCTGTGCGATTTTCGCTGTGACCTGGCGCACGCCGTTAGATGGCCTGTGCGCCAACGTGCGCCGCACACTTTTTTAGCGCACATCCGATAGTTTTCTCGCGCACGGCCTTCCATGAATCGATGTGCGCTGCTTTTCGTGCGATTTTCGCACTTGCACTGCGATTTTCGCTATTCCACTGCGAATCGCACGTTTTTGGCCACTTGCGCCGCGCTAATTATTCCATGAATAGGCCTGTGAGTCTTGTAGATGGAATACTTTATTATTTGAAGGGTAAAACATTAGATCTCATGTCTGCCTTACTAGTTTGAAACAGGCATGGTAGTCTGTAAACTATCTGTTAGGATGCTCTTGAAGTACCGTGGCTTTTCATGTTTTTCTGTGGCATTTTTACCTGTAAGGATTCTGTGATATATAACTTCCAGGGAATCCTGGGTAGAAAAGTTGATGCATTTGTTGTTCTATCCATGAGGATAAGGAAATGTTTATTGGGCACCCGGTAGAATGCCTACCTGGCGTGGCTTAGAGGTCAGTAATGTTTCATGAGTCTGTTGGTCCTGGTTTGTCTTGTGGCAATCTTTTCTCGGCTTGGTTAGAATGAGTCCATGTCTTTATAGTGTGGCTTTGGCTGCATGAGTCTTTTCCTCTCATTCTGTGCTGTGCCACTCTTTATCATGCTGCTTCCTCAATTTACCTCCCGACCAGGCTCTTCAGAGCCTGGCCCCACCTTCATCCGCTATCCCGGCTTCTTTTTCATTGGAAAGGGGTCCCACCTCTGCATCCCCATCCCACTTTACGTCCACCACCTTACCTTCCAGGTGCCTTGGCGTTGCAGCGCACCAGCACCCATTTGCAGGGCAGCACCCCAGCACCTCTCCTCACTCTCCTCCTCTTTCGCCACTCCTCCTGTTCATGGCTGCCCCTCCATGCCACACCCCCACCCGTCCCCTCCACGCCCCTCTCCCATAACGACACCCAAGCCCACCCACGACTCCTTTGTAGCACGATAAAGATCTGCGCTGCAATGGTGTCATGGTAAAAACCTGCCAGTAAAAGGCTGTGTAGGTAAGACGTGACACCAAGAGTATAGGTGTCTTTCCTGTTGGACATAGGATATCCCTCTGGTTGAACAGGAGTGGAGGAGCAGGGTGGTTGCACGTCCCGTTTTAAGCACAATGAACTGTGGGTCTGGGGTTGCCTAACCCTGTGTGGGTATGTGGTAAGGATTATGCTAAGTGGGGAAGTTTCTGTCTCTGCTTAATACCAGGAGTAAGGAGATATTGGCTCTATAAAGACTGTGTACCCAATCAGAGGAGAAGGGCCTGATAGTTAGTCCTCATCAGTAAGCCTGGTATGGCCCTTCTGGTTCAGGCAGGGCACTTTAATAGTCCTCTGAGTAGGAGGGTGTTTCGTCCGAGCAGCAGATGTTGGTATTCTGTGCCGTCCCGGTGCTTCCCCTAGCCAGGTAACAATCTAGCTACACATTTTAGAAACAGTAAGCTGTATGTGGAGGGCTGTGACTTCATCCTCTGGGAGACACAGGTCAGTGCTGGTTTAGGGGAAAGGCAAGAGTATGGCCTCTACCCATTTGAGTTGCCCTTTTGATCCCTCAGGATTTAGGTTACTCTGGGACTTGGGGCCTCTCGCTGCACTAATTCCCAGTAGAGTTGCCTTTGACCTCCCGTCATACTGCCAAGAAACATGTTTCTCGTTTTTTTTACGCTGTGACTTGATCTAGGTGATCCTCAGTGTGACATGATCCTTAGTGCTCTCTTACCGTGATCCTAGGTGCCCCACATTCTGATTTGCACCTATGAAGTTTTCCACTGTGACCTACCCAATGTACTATCCCAAATTTGATATTCTCCTGGGAGTTTCCCACTGTGAGTTTGCTCCCTGGTACAACCCTACAATCATGTCTGTACCACTACACCAAATAGGATACCCCAAATGCCCACTGGGGTTTCGACTCTCTCACACACTGGCACAACTATCCACATTATAGTGCGCTAATTGGCGAAGCCACTCACACACGGTTATTGAACACCCCCTACAACACACATGCACCAGCAGAACTCAAGTCTCGCATCAACATCTATAACACGTTCACAACCAGGCTTGGACTGACCCATAGGCCAATGCCCGAAGCGCAGGCTCAACATGCAAGTTTGTGCCAGTTTTTTGTAAATGTGGTCCCGTTTTGTGGCCAAAGTGGGCTTGTCTGATCAGTTACTTCACTGCACAGCTGGTAGTTTTGACTAATGTTACCGAACAAACATTATTCTTTCAAATCCACTATTTGCAGCCCATGTTACCAAAATCTCTGCTATGGGTTCTTCTCAAACAGTCTGTCATGAAAGTTATGAATTGCCATTTGCAACTATGGACCCCTTTTTCACTGTTTCCCGAGCAAATTGTATGCCCTAGTCTGACCCTGGTCCCTTCCAATACCAGTACACACTATCGGCCCACAAATGCCCCTTCTGCATCAAGATACCTCAAGTGCCTGAGAC
Source organism: Ambystoma mexicanum (assembly GCF_040938575.1). Classification (NCBI taxonomy): domain Eukaryota; kingdom Metazoa; phylum Chordata; class Amphibia; order Caudata; family Ambystomatidae; genus Ambystoma; species Ambystoma mexicanum. Next base: position 563,962,917 of record NC_090938.1, on the reverse strand, counting down.
AGAAATCACTGAAAACACAAACCTGCATGCAGAACCTGGGCTCTATTGACCTGCACACACTAACATAACAGCAAATTTATTTTGCATTTTCCTCTCATTCTGTGAAACTCAATCCTCTCTTGCAGGTCCCATATCGCCTTTAGACCATGCAAATGGCCATGGAGTGTGCTTTAAAACCCAACAACATAGCACCAGTGCTCAAGTCGAGGGTACATATGAGTGGGCGGTGTCTGTTCATGAGGTCGGTAAGACTTAGCTTGCTCGATTTTCTTGAATTAAACTAACTCACGAAAAGTATTCATGCTGGTTTTCAAACCCTTTGTCATCAGATTCCAGGCTCAGACACTGCCTAACAAGACCTTATTAAAGATGAAATGCAGGGTAGGCAGTGGCACAACGACCATTGGGCAGACCAGGCTGTCGCCACCCCGATGAAATGTTGGGTTACGTTGACTTGACCTGGCTGTCCCACAGAGCTGTGGCAGGACACAGACAATAAATGGTGCCCGCGGGTGCACAGTTAACAAAGGCCTGGAAAATACTAATGTAAAGCATTCCATTGTATAGCACCTGTATTTGTATGTATATTTATTTTTATTTATTTATTTGCACTTATAGAGTGCACAACTGCCCTCAGGCATCGCGGCGCTATACAAGAAGGCTTACTTAGTTACATAAGTGCTTGTGAAGACATCCTTACATACATGTTACATAGCCCCAGGTGGCAGGGTGCGGCTTGTTTAGTCACATAGTGCTTGCAAATACATACATTTTGCCCAACCCATATTACAGGTCAGCAGCAGCATACAAACGCAAAAGTCAAGATTAGGTGGCACAGACATGTTGTCCAGCCCCATGTTACAGGGTGGCAGCAACATATAGATGCGAGGTCAGAATAGGTGGTGCAGGCATGTGGCCCACCCCATATTGCAGGGTGGTAGCAGCATGCAAATGTAAAAGTCAAGATTAGGTGGCACAGACATGTTGTCCAGCACCATGTTACAGGGTGGCAGCAACATATAGATGCAAGGTCAGAATAGGTGGTGCAGGCGTGTGGCTACCCCATCTTGCAGGGTGGTAGCAGCATGTAAATTTAAAAGTCAAGATTAGGTGGCAGAGACATGTTGCCCAGCCCCATGTTACAGGGCGGCAGCAACATATAGATGCAAGGTCAGAAAAGGTGGTATGGGTGTGTTGCCCACCCCATCTTGCAGGGTGGTAGCAGCATACAAATGCAAAAGTCAAGATTAGGTGGCACAGACATGTTGCCCGGCCAATGTTGCATGGCGGCAACAGCATTCGAAGGCAGGGTCAAAATAGGTGGTATGGACAACCCAACTAGCAAAGCGGCAGCAGTGTATTGAAGCGTTAAGACAGCTTGAACGGGTATGGGTGGGAATAGTTGAAATAGGGCGGAGGAGGAGAGGTATGGATGGAGATCTGGTGCAGCATAGGGCGACCAAGGGGGTGGAGGGAAGCATACATTTCATACGGCGACCAAGGAGGGGAGGGGAGACAGCAGACAGCTAATGAGGGACCAAGGGGGTGGAGGGAGGCATACGTAGTGTAGGGGGTACACATGCAATCACAAGCAATTATGGGGGGGAGTAAACACAAAGGTAATGTGGGACCCCCCGAGGGAATTGGCTGTCGCAAATTTTAAGATCATACTGGTTTGAGTAAATAAACACATTCAATTGTTATATTTACAACAATGCATACAGTGGGGTGCCGTACCAGTTATGGTGAGACTAAAATATTGCGTTGGCAAGCAGTTTTTGAAGTGTCAGAGAAAAGTTCAATGAGTCATAGTTGAACAACGCTTTGGCGACTAGCCTCATGTTGTAATATACCTGTGGCAGGGACTGCAGTGGCATGAGTATCACCGTGGGATAAATTCCGTTGGGTTGAACCCGGCACCGGAATTCCCGGGAAGACAGGGAAAGACAGGTCCTGAGCCTTAGAGTGCGGGCCTTAGGAAAAGGGCCTGCTTCGTCTCCCGGTTCGAAGCAGCCCTCTCATTTGGTGAGGTGGTCTGCCAATCACAGTGCGAGAAGCTGCCGGGTGCCTAACGCACAGCAGGAAGGTCCAGGCAATGCATGGCATTGCGGCGGCAGCCATCTTAATGTAGTTTCCAGGTCCATGATGTTGCGTGGAGTCGGGGGGTAGCGTGGGGTGCCAGCATGGTAAGGCATCACCTCCACCGACGAGGAGCAGGGGGGAAAGACAGGTCCCTAGTCTTAGAGCACGGGCCTTAGGAAGAGGGCCGGCTTCGCCTCGCATCTCGAAGCAGCCATCTCAATTGGATGAGGGGGTCTGCCAATCACAGTGTGGGAAGCTGCTGAGTGCCTAACACACGGCAGGAAGGTACAGGCAATGTATGGCATCACGGCGATGGCCCTCTTAATGTAGTTTCCGAGTCTATGATGTTGCGTGGAGTTGGGAGGTAGCGTGGGGTGCCAGGATGTTAAGGCACAACCTCCACCGACGAGGAGCAGGGGGGAATGACAGGTCCTGAGCCTTAGAGTGCGGGCCTTAGGAATAGGGCCGGCTTCGCCTCCCGGCTCGAAGCAGCCCTCTCATTTTGTGAGGGGTCTGCCAATCACAGTGCAGGAAGCTGCCGGGTGCCTAACACACAGCAGGAAGGTACATTTTTAGGCAATTCAAATCATGATGGGGTTTTAGTATTTGCATGTCAGGGGAGTGATTGGAAGCGTGTGGAGGGCGCGGGACAGCTCATTCTCACAGCAGTTCTTAAGTTTGTGGTTTGAGACGTGAAGGAGAGAGTTAACTGCTTGTAACATTGAAGCTGCACCATAATAGTCTCATAAGAATGTGTGGAGTAAGTGCCCCCACACAAGTAAGTTTCCCCCCCACAGTCTGTGAAGTTAGCCCCTCTTCCAATATTTGAAGGGTTATCCCCTCTCCCCATTCCCCGCCGCCGATATTCTACCCTAGTTGCACACCTGAGGGTAGGTAAAATGTGTTACATTGACACTTCTGCCGGGACTATTTTGGTAAAACTTTTTGGGATTAGAAGGTGTTCATCTCTTATACTTACTTGCGGGCAATTTCTCATCTCATGTGTGCATTGATGATTTTCTAAAAGGCGATTGCTCGGTCTTCCTGTGCACTTTCTTCAATTAGGCAGCATACCTCACATTAGGATATGTCAGGTTCTGGTGATGTCACTACCCATTGCATATGTTTATGAGGCCCATAGGTGTGTCCAGGGGGTGGCCTGAGGTGGCATGTACTATCCCTGGAATCTGATCGGCCACCCCAGGTGCTACCCCATTCTCCTAAACTATTATCATCAAAATTAAACCATAAGAATGTAAGACACTAATCTTAGTAATTAAAGTAGATATGGGTAGTGGGGACAAATAGTAAATGAATGCTATTCAGACGTGTGTGCGAGCATGCTCGTACTTCATGCTATCCCTGCATAAGACAGTGCTCCACTTGGGCCACCCCCGTTAAAAGAGTCTGGACACGCCTACTTTTTTGGGAACTTTTGCCAACATAACACCCTAGGTTTATTGAGAGTCTGCTGCACCTTACCCAAGAAAATAGGTGCCATGTTCTGCTTGTAAAGTGTCTGCTAGCAGTGTGGGCTCCCTAGATGGCGGCCCTGCTATTGCGGTGTCATACTACCAGCCCTCTTACTGGCACTGTCAGGTCCTCCTTTTCCCAGAAGGGGTGTTCCGATTAAGTTTGCAGCTGAGGTGATAGCAATCTCGACGAATGCTCTGCTTTGCTGCCTTTTCCTCTTTCCCGGCTCCTCTCCTGTCACCTGGGGCCGTGGCATACGGCTCCGGGCAGTCAGGTGTCACGGCCTGGCTGAGAGGAGTGCGTGAGCACGTGGGAGGGGGAATGCGTCCTCTGCGTCAGGGTGCTGGGCCCTCCTTTGTGACTTTCCTACCCGATGACAGGTGAAGAGGCTGGGGCCTCAGGGCTGCGGTGGAGGCACGCAGGCCTGGGGACGATGAAAGAGCGGCCGTTCGCCCTCTGAAAGCGGAGAAAGCATGTCGGACTCAGCAAACAGGTCCCACCAGACGCTTGGGCCAGTGGAAGAGGCGCGGTGCCTGGCGGGCCTGGTGCGCGGTAGAGTTTCTGGTGATAAAACGGCTTGTGCGCCACCCGCCCATTTGCTTCCCTGTCACTAAATGTCGCCTCGGAACAGTGACTCCTGTGACACTAGCGCGGAAATCACCAATGGTGCAAGAAATGTAAAAATCATGAGCTTGCTAAATGTGCCTGTTGCTAATGGGCGGAAGCTCCGATAATTTGAATAGGAGAGGCCTGTGCTATGGTGTATAGCGCTTCAGCCGAAAAGCCATTTTAGCGCCTTTAAAACAGGCCCAGGTTTAAAATTACTATTCCCGTCGAGGCACTACCCCTCGAGTTGAACATTCCATCACTATCCACACTTTGGAAGGTGGCATGCTGTAAATTGTACATCAAGCTGCTATAGTGAAGATGACAAAGACACATATTGCCCTTATTTGCTAAACATGTGAGCAGTAAGCAGGACAATTTGTCATACTGAGAAATGGCCAAGACTGTCTCGTTGCGCTTGATAGACATTGAAACATGTTTGCCTGAAGAGAATGAGATTGCGCCTTTCATTGAACTACTAAAAACTAGATCTGTAAATTGGGATAGATCGCAATCCATCTCTGCGCTTACACGCAGGAAACTATATTGTCTACAATGCTACTCAGGGTCATGTTCCTGGTGCTCCCCGGAGTTACCATACGAAGTAGTGCAGACCTTTGCTGAGGCGTTTTATTACATATCTACGATTCAACGTTCTCCCGGTGTATGAGCTCACGGGGGCGTAGTCAGGAATACAGCGTGAATTGCGGCTTTGCTGCATATGTAAACTCAGTATTGAATCCTCTAAGCACATTCTAACGGGATGCCCAGAACTAAAGGAATTATGTGATTGGTGATTTCGGCTGCACATGGACTAGTATTCAATCAGAGCAATTCTGGTCTCTCAGGTATTCAGCTAATTTAGGGTGACCAGACGTTCCGGTTTTGCCAAGACAGTCCCCGGAAATCGCCGGGGGTCCCGGGAGGTTTTCAATTTTGTGAAAACCGTCCCTGGATTGCAAGGGTGGGTGGCTACGGTCCCGGTTTTTCCAGGTACCCGATTTCGAAATCCTGAAATTGGGCCCGGCGCGACTCTTTCTGCGTGTGAATGGGGGCGTGAATGCTTTTCATGCACCCATTTCCTCCCCCTTCCCCTCCCTGGCTGCTCTCCTCCAATGAGAGGAGTGTGCCTGTGAGCAGCTCTCACCCCACTGCAACAGGCCTACGACATAGAAGTAGGACTACAGTTTTATTTGTGTTTATGTTAGTCCTTCTTCTATGTCTATCGTGTATCCCGTTTTTATTTTTTTTATCTGATTACCCTAAGCTAATTCCTTTGTAATTACGGCTGCGGCCAGGACCGGCCTTAAGGGAAGCAGCGCCCTGGGCGAAATGGCGCCCCCCCCTCGCCCACCGCACGCCCTTGGTTAACAGGGGGCGTTGCCAGGATGAGCAACTTTTAAAAAAAAACATTTTTAACCTCCTCGCTCCGGCGAGGAGGTTAAATAGGGCGCGTTAGCACCTCATTGTCATTGAATGAGCCAGACTCCGCGGGTTCATTCAATGACAATGAGACGCCTGCCACAACGCCAGCTCGGCGGAGCCCTTGAAAGACTCCCCCGAGCTGGCCTGGTGGGGGACTAATGGCGCCTTTTCTTATGAAAAGTGCCCGTGGCGGAGGGGCGCATTTAAATGCACCCACCGCCGCAGGCACATTTCACAGTAAAAGGCCGCCTGCTGCGCCTGCTCCCACAACGCCAGCTCGGGGGAGCCCTTGAAAGACTCCCCCAAGCTGGCGTGTTGGGGGCGTGGCGCCCTGGGCAGCCGCCCAGTTCGCCCCCCCCTAAGGCCGGCTCTGGCTTCGGCACATCACATCTGGTATTTGGCATTGCTGACACCTAAGAACCTAGGGGTGCCAATATGCAAGGTAGCATTGACCATAGGTTGACAAGACACGCTTAGATACGTGCTGCACTAAACGTATATCAACAGTTGAATATCTGCACGGATTAACGTTTTTGATTGATTATGCTTTTACAGTCTCATTGCTATTCCTCACCATGATGCTTTATTCTGTGTTTATCTCATTAGTAATGCATGATGTATTTGCATACTTTGCTTTTTCTTTTCTTCTTGTTTTTTTTTTTTGAAACTTTATTTTCAATGTAGAGAAAGAAGACATCAATTTTAAAAAGCAATAACATATTTACAAAATTATATACAAATTCACAGAAACATCAAAAACAATAGTATCCACCCTAACCCGCAGTTCACATCTCATTGCCTACAAAATCTAATTCAATACAGTTCCAAAAATCTCCCCCATATCTTTGCAAACAAACCATTTTTGCCTTGTCTCCAATATAAATGTTCCTCCATAGCTGCCAAATCTCGCATTTCACTTAGCCACATTTCTTTTTCTAATGTAGCAACAGATTTCCAATTCCTAAAGATAATTTTCTTACCCACTGCAGCCCCTCTAAATAACCATTTTTTTTGGCACTGAGATCCAAGATGGAGTCATTCCCCAGAATTAACGTCTCGAAATTAAAATCAATGGTCACTTCAAGGATTTCTACACAAATTTCACAGACATCTCTCCAAAACCCACGAACCTTCACACAATCCCACAGCATATGTTCCATCGTACCATTATCCTGAACACATGCCCAACATTCCGGACCATCCTTTAAACCTCTCCTCCATAATTTTTCCAGGGTCCAATAGACCCTATTCAGGATCTTAATTCGTCTTGTCCGTTCAGTCAAACCCAAGGAACACAGTTTGACATTCTCACACATCTTTGTCCAACTTTCCACAGCAATGTCCACACCAATTCTCCGACCCCATCCAATTCTTAGCGAATCATTGCCTTTATATTCAAGTAGAATCTGCCTGTACACCCTGCTCGCTAGTCTGCCCTCATTCATCAAAGATTTCCTTGTATGTGCATATTGTGTTCTTTTTAAAAAGGTGAAAAAGGCTATTTTTAGCCATATTCACTCAAATAAATAAAACAATAATAAATAATATTACTATTATGACCAAATTATGCCACTGGTGTCACTCCACTAATGACCCGCCAGGCATCTGAGCAGCTATGCTGTATTGTAGCATGGGCCCTATTGATGGGCGCACCACAGGTAGCCTCTCAAATTTGCAGATGGAATCTCACAACATGTGCGTGCATCAACTTGCAATATTCAATAACTGGACAATTGACGTAATATATGGTAAAAGTACCCCATTATATTACTTATAAAACATGGCCACAGACTGTCATCCCCTTTAATACCTAGCGATTAGTCGTATCCCACCTTCATAAGCCAGTGTGAAGCAGACAGCTTCCTTGGGTATAACAGTCAGGGGCAATCCTGACCGTTGGCATCAGAATGCATCTCATATACCAACCTCAGCCGGACCTTGGTGTTATCAGGGGCCCGCACTAGTAACTTCCAACATAGTTCCGCAAGAGAAACTGCAACCAGCGTTGTGGCGTAGCGTCATGACCATGATGATGTCCACACATCACCAAAGACCACGCAGTGGTGCCCATTTCGGCAGCTGCTGTACGGCCCCTCAGCCATTTTGTTAATGGTGGTGTGTATGTTAGGTATGCTGGGAAATCCTGCCCACCCTTTTGGGCTGGACTTTTCAGTGGGCCTGACATTCATATCAACTTGAACAAATGAGTGCAGTGGCATGCTACGGCTGTGTATATGGGGGGGCGGGGGCTACTGCACGCTCTTGGATAATGTATGGACATTGGCATGACCCGCCATCGTGCGGACACACAGCAGAGATTGGGCGGTTTCTTTGTATATTGCCGGTACTGGCTGTGGGAGAGTTGCACTTAATGCAACCACTGCTTAGGATGCCATTTTCACATCTTGTTCATTCACAGGTATGAACAATGCTCACATTCATCCTGTGGTTGAAAGTGAATTTGTAATTGCATTCACATTCGTATGTATTGAGGGTACAGGGTGTTTTGCCCAGAAACACTTACAAAAGAAAATCAATAGTAAACATGGCAATGCTGAGTCAGGTGCCGTACACTTGCGGAAAGTTAGTGATCAGTTGGCCTTGTGGTGATAATGCATGGTTCAGAAGCCGGAGTCCACACCACAGACAGGGATCCCAGGGGAGGGTGATATGTACAAAGGCTTTAGGTGGTGGGTGCTCAGAGTGATGGGACAGTGATGTGGAAGTAAGTAGAGGGTGCGCTTTCTAGGCTTAGTGTATATTTGAGAGAGTGGATAGTGGTAGTAGTTTTAACATGGCTAGGGAGGGAGTTCCAGTGCTGCAGAGCAAGAAAGGAGAAGGAGCAGGGTCGGCAGGAAGCACGGGGTGGCGGGAGGCGGAGAGATTAAGGTTGATTACTAGAACAGAGGATTCGAGAAGCAGACAGGCTGTCGATGGTGTTAGCTAGGTAGCGGTGTGCAAGCTCATACAGGGATTTAAATGTAGGGAGACGCAATTTTAAGAGGTACTTTTTTTTATGGAAAGCCATCTGGCATGGAGGCAGTAATTGAAGGTGGGCAGAGAGTGTGGAAGATTGTAAAGGGTATAGGTGGTGAAGTTAAGTACTTCAGTAAGTGGGAGAAGGAGTGAAGGAGAAGAGCGAGGAGAAGCCTGCCACAGTACCCAAGACAGCTGTGTACCACGGTCATTATGATGGTTTTGGTAGAGTGGAGGGTGAGACAGGGGCAAATTCCCCTGATGTTAAGCGGGTTAACCCTGGCTGCCATTGAGGCGAAAACAATGATGTGGTGGAGTTTATTGTCGCTATCAAAAATGATCACATGGTTGTGTGCCTCAGGGAAAGGAAGCGTAAGTCATGTGAAAATGAGATGAGGGAGGTGTAAAGACTGGAGGTGGGTGTCTGTACTTCCGCTCTCTATATGGTAGAGCATAGGCAGAGAGGACCCCAGCCAAGATTCTCTATTATTGGTAACGTAGTCGAGCAATCAAGGCCTAGCTTCTCAGGAAGGTGATGCGGGCTGATTCTTAAGTACAGTGTAGTCCCCAAGCACCCACAAAGGAATGTCCACACACTGTATTGGTTAAAACACAGTCTTTATATAATTAATATTCAAGGTTATATACAATATCACGATAACTCACTTTGTGCTCCGAAAATCAACACTGGTAAATATATACAGTTCTAAAGTGGTACCACAACGATTATTATATCTCATTAAAGTGCATCAGCTATACTGTCAAAATGTCACACAGATCAATAAAGAGGAAACCAGCAGTAGAGAGAAGAAGGAAAGCAAGATGGTTGAAGAATTGGCAAAATACTGGTCACTACCGTTAAACACAGCTCTGTGTGGAGATCCCCCCACCTGGGCAACCTGTAGAATAAAGATACAAGCCCAGTCCATATATTGTTCACACGAGACTTCCCAATAGTTCTGCAACCCCAAAGTACCTGGTGTTGTAGCATTCCTCGGTGGGGAATCAATGGCCCTTCTTGAGTGCCCTCCCTTTAAGGCAGGAGTCACGAGTCATTGAACGTCCGACGGAGAACAGGATGAGCTACGACGGTGAATGGGGCAGCTTCGTTCCTAGTGGTGCTCTTTGACGGGGAAGCATAAACGTCCTGCAAGGAAGAGGCGTGCGGGGCACCTCGGTGTTGATAGTTCTGGACCGCAAAGAGTTTGAAGAACTGTGGCCCAGCAATGCGTCGAGTCATTGGCGTCTCTGTGGTCTTTGGGTGGTGGGAAATCCACCGGCGGAGGCTCCTCGGCGCGTCAACGGTCAGGCCTTCTCCAGCAGGATACAGCGGCGACGATGCGGACGAGAGCGTCCTTGGATCAAATGAAGTTCTTAGGCAAACGGGAGCATGGCGGCTCCGGTCAGCGACGGCGGTCATCGACAGTGGCGGACAACAGTCTGGGCGCTTCTCTTTGTGATTCCGCAGCAGTCCCCGTCTCGGGTCGGCAGCCTGTCAAAGGTCTGTCTACTAGGGAGCATTGGCAAAGATCTGCTGGTGCACAATGGTCCCTTGTAGCTCGGGAAGAGGGCGCCATACCAGGTCCTCTCTGGGTCAGTCCTTGGAGACACAGCAGCTTTCAGATTGTGAAGGAGAGCAACAGCAATTCTTCTCGTCCAGCAGGGCTTTCAAGGTCAAGCTTCAGTTACTCCAGTTACTCGTCATAGTGGACTTCAGCTTCTGAACACGATTCCTAGCAGTTAGAGGTCCCCAGATATACTGTTGATCTCCCATTCATTCTGCTGGGTCATACTCAAGCATCCAATCACGACTAAGGACATTCATGCAGGCAGGCAGCCAATCAGGCACACAGTGCATTCAGGCCATTCACTTCTCTCCAGACACTCACAACAAGTTATGTGTATTGGGACTAGTGCCCAGCCATTCAACACTCCATACTGCATTCATACCGGTTTCGGGCAGGGCTGTCTCAGTCATTGTGTCAAACACCAGATACTAGACACCCACAACATAGTATGCATATTCATCACACACTCCATTCACCCAGGTCCCACCCACAGGCGTACCCACAACATACAGTCATTGGGAAGGCTCCAGCCAGTCTGCTCAGCGCTTCCCCACACATGTCCCCCCTGCCCCCTCCAGTGTCTCCATGTCCCCCTTCCAGTGTCTCCATGTCCCCCCTGCCAGTGTCTCCTTGTCCCCCTACCCCCTCCAGTGTCTCCATGTCCCCCCTGCCCCTCCAGTGTCCCCATGTACCCCCTGCCAGTGTTGCCATGTCCTCCCTGCCCGCCCAGTGTCTCCATGTCCCCCCCTGCCCCCTCCAGTGTCTCCATGACCCCCCTGCCAGTGTCTCCTTGTCCCTCTGCCCCCTCCAGTGTCTAGTCCCACCCCTCCCTGCCCCGTTAGTGTCCTTTTTGCCCCCTTGATGATCCCTTGCCCCCTCCCCTTTCCTGCTTTAAGCTTATATCTTAGCACTTACTTTTATCATTCGGTCCTTGGACCTCTGATAACAGCTTGTCTGTCCCCCCTTTCCCTTCCTGTCTTCTCCTCCCACCCCTCCCCCCAGCACTATCTTTAATAGTCATTGACCTCTAATGGATAGTCTTTTGTTTTGTTCCTCTCCTTACCCCTTTCTCTCCACCCCCCCATTCCTTCCTCCCCCTCCTCTTGTCACTCTTGCACTGCAACAATTGTCGTCAGGCATAGTAATGTTACTGCTAGTTTTGTCTCCTTTTTTTCCTCCCTCTCCTCTCCCTTATTGTTTTATGCACTTGTACTATATGTTATGATTTGATAGTTTTTTCATATTCTGATCGTTTCAAGGACTTGTAAGAATGTTACTGTATTCTCTCATGTTCCCTCCCTCCTTGAAGCACTTTGAAACACATTGTGTATAGGCACTATACAAATAAATAATCAATCAATCAATACCATATATGGAACTTCCACCCAACAGCCAGTCAGGGGGAAGGGACAGAGTCAGGGCTTCCCGGGACTTTGGAAAAATCAAGGTAACAGGCGATGGAAGGCAAGAGGCCTGGGGGCCATTTTGTCTCCATCAGGAATCTACCGATTCCAATGACAGGGCCTGGGCATCCCAAAATGGAGGACACTCAGGGCACCAGTCAATTCAGCACGTAGCTGCCACCAGCCCGTATCCTGCTCTGTGGGCCACACACAGGTGCCCAAAAATATACACTGGGGGCACAAGGTTGCACCCCTACCCATGGGTGCCATAAGGGTATCCCATGGGTCTGTTCACCTTAACCAAAGGAGAGAGCTGCACCGCCGGTAGTCCCACATGAACTCCTGCACGGAAAACACAACAGAACACACGATAACAAGCTGTAAAGGACAAGGATACAGAGGCCCTGTCCCTCCGATACATTTCCAGCATCACAGTTGCCCCCTCAGACTGAGGTTAGGGTTACTAATCTCCCACGAAATAGACACCCTCATCCAGATGGTCAACATACCTTCAGGAAAGGCCATCTGCATTATTGTGACTCTTCTCTTGTCTGTGCTCAATGATGGAGTCTAGCCCTTGCAGGTTAATGGACCACCTGAGCAGTTTTGGGTTTTCACCCTTCATCTGCATAAGCCACTTCAGGGGCTTATGATTGGTTTGGACCTTGAAGGTAGACCCGGTAAGGTAGGCTCTAAAACGCCTAAGGCTCCAAACTATACTAAAGCATCCCTTTTCAACAGTAGCCCACCTAAGTTCCCTACCCTTAAATTGTCTACTGATGAATACGATCAGATGTTCTCTTCCTTTGTCATCTAACTGGGACAAGACAGCTCCAATTCCTGTGTGGCAGGCGTCAGTTTGAACGATAAAGGGCTTGCTGTAATCGGGCGCACACAACACAGGTGCCCGACACAGACTTTCTTTCAAGCCATCAAAGGCCCTCTGACAGTCTTCAGTCCAATTAACCTTCCTAGGTTGTTTGGGTGAAGTCAGAGCTGTCAAGGGTGCAGCTATGGTTCCATAGTCTGCCATGAAATTGCGATAGTACCCAGTGAGGCCCAAAAAGGCTCTCACCTGGGTTTGAGTAGTGGGAGCCTCCCAGTCACGTACATCCTGTACCTTACTGGGGAGAGGTTGTATTTGACCCCCCTCCTACTTCATGACCAAGATACGTGACTTTCCCTTGAGCTATCTGGCACTTGGTGGCCTTGATAGTGAGGTTAGCCCTTTTCAAGGCCTGCAACACCTTATCCAGGTGTGTCAAATGCTCTTCCCAGGTGGAAATGTAGACGGCAATGTCGTCTAGGTAGGCCACACAAAAAGCCTCCAGCCCACTGAGTGCATGATTGACCAATCTCTGGAAGGTGGCAGGGGCATTCTTCAACCCAAAAGGCATGACCCTAAACTGATAGAGTCCCTCTGTTGTTGAGAACGGCATCTTTTCCTTGGCATGGTCCGTCAGAGCTATTTGCCAATAGCCTGAGGTAAGGTCAAAGGTGCTCACAAATTTGGCAGCACCTATGGTGTCCACGAGCTCATCAGCCCTGGGCAATGGGTGTGTGTCAGTTTTGATAATGGCTCCTCGGTAGTCCGCACAGAACTTCCAATCCTTGGAACCTGCCTGGGAACTTGCCTTGGGGACAAGGACCACTGGACTGGACCAGGGACTGGTTGAGGGTTCAATAACACCCAGATCCAACATCTTGGCGACCTTAGCCTGGATGTGGTTCTTGACTGTATCTGACATACAGTAGCACCTGCATTTGACAGGCACACTGTCACCAGTGTCAATTTCGTGCTTACACCACAGTGTAATGCCTGGTGTCAGGGAAAACAGAGAGGCATACTGATGTAGCAAAGCCCCGCGTGCCTTCTGCTGCTCTGTCGTCAGATCAGGAGAGAGATGTACTCCCTCCACTGAGCCATCCTGAGGGTTGCTATGCAGCAAATCAGGAAGGGGCTCACTCTCCTCCTCTTCTTGCTCTGAAGCTAGCAAGAGACATGAGACTTCGGCTCACCTGTGGAAAGGCTTGAGCCTGTTAACATGGAATACTTGAGGGGCTACCCCTGAGGCTCCCATGTCAACCAGATAATTGACCTTGCCCATCTTGGAGATTATCCTGAAGGGTCCAGTTAATTTATCTGCCAAATCTCGAGGCTTGGTAGGCTCCATCACGAGGACCTCCTGTCCCGGAGTCCAATCCACTTGCGATGCTCATGCCAGTACTTGTTCAATTCCTCGCTGGCCTTGAGATTTGCTGTTGCCTGACCCATCATCTGTGTCATCCTACCTCTGAGGCCTAACACATAGTCCCCCACTTGCTTGGCGGGACCTGGAGGGGTGGCCTCCAAACCTTCTCTGATTAAGGCAAGGGCCCCCCTCACGGGATGTCCAAAGAGTAACTCAAAGGGGCTTTAACCAACACCCTCTTGAGGTACCTCTCTGTAAGCGAACAGCAGGCATGGCAGGAGGAGTTCCAATTTCCTTAGTGAGCTCACTTACAAGGAGCTCACCCTCCCAATAAATTCCGAATGTCCTAGGCACTTCTTGTGCCTGGGACACTGCCTGTTTCCTCAGACCCTCGAGAGAGTGGCACTCTCTCTGTCCCTTACAGAAGTCCGCCCGGGAGGGTCTCCCTTCAGCTAACAAGCATTGAAGGTCGGGATGATCCTCCGGTCGAGAACCTCTCCCACAGGAGAGTCTTCTGGCTCTTCTCCCACAGGAGTTGAGACAGGATTCACCACTGAACCCAGCCCGTCCGGAGCATGGATCCCAATGGGTGCTGTCGGAACAGCAGGAGGAGCCGGGGCTCCCTCCACGAGGTGGCCTTCTTACTCTTCCGTTTCCTTCCCGCCTTGGGTTTCCCTGTCGCCGAGGGTAACGGGCTCGCAGCCGGACCCTGTGTGACCTGCGATCGGGGGACTGCCACAGCAGCCATGGGTAGACCATCCGTGATCATTCCCAACTTGACCAAATCGTTTCCTAACAAAATGTTCACAGGCACGTTGTCCTGGACCAGGACCGGAAGCTTTGCTGTCTTGTCTCCAATCGTAATGTTGACTAAGGCTACAGGCGATAATTTGGGAGGCCCACCAGCTAACATGGTGGTTCTCAGAGGAGCACCTACATAGTCCTCTGGCTTGAGCAGAGTCCTGTCCACCACTGTCATGCTTGCCCCAGTGTCTCTGAAACCAGCAGAAGGCTGGCCATTCAAGAGGACAAGTCTCAAAAACCTACGAGTGTTCTGTGGGATAGTCGCCAGTACTTCTGCGTACTGGTCCCAGGCCCCAAGGGACACTAAGGAAATCTCTACAGGAGCACCAAAGGTGATAAGGTGATCCCAGCAGAGGAGGGGAGGACAGTGGCCTCCACCTTAGGTACGGAGTAGGGATAGGTCTGGCTGACAGCCTGGACTCCAAGTGCCTTACCCTTACACTTGGGGTCACCCCTTCGGTGATCCAGAGCCCCACAATTCCAACAAGTACCAGGAGTGTGGGGTACGGTACTGGAACCACTGGGACCCTGCTTTGCAGCAGGCGGACCACTACTCTTACTCCCACCTACAACAGACTTATCCCCACTAGGTTTTTGGGTCTTCGGAGAGGAAGGTTTTGGTTTACCCGACTGTGATTGCTTTTGGGACTCCTCAGATTTCTGAGAGTCCCTCTTTTCTTTGTCCTTGTCCTTTCCACTGGAGTCCTTAGGGGACACCCGGTGGGAGACCCACTTGTCAGCCAACCTAGCCAGCTTAAAGGGGTCCAAAATTTTGTGGTTAGCAACATACTGACGCAGCTCTGGTGAACAGGGTTCCGAAAAATGCTCAAAAAACAAAAGCTGGGACAATTCAACAAACGTTTTCACTTTGTAACCATCAAATCCACCCCATCATGTTCATGTGGTCAGCACTCACCCAGTCAATCCAAGACACATTCTCTTGTTTCTTAAAATCCCTGAACCTCTTAAGGTACTGGGTAGGTGTCTTGCCAAACTTGGCAATTAAAGCAGACTTCATGCACTCATACTGACCCCTTTCTTCCACACTCAGTTTCAGAATACAGTCATATCCAGTCTGAGGCACTCTGCTTAACAAACGTTTAGCCCAATCTCTCTTATCAACATTGTGAATTGCACAAGCCATTTCAAATGCTTCAATCCATTGGAGGATATCAGAACCCACCGAAAACACACCAACCAAATCTTTCATAAACTTGGTTGCTGGGGACCTGACACTCTCAACTGGTTTAGCTGAAGTCTCCACTCAAGCTTTCTCTAACTGGATTCGCTGACATTCAGTGTCCTGGTTCTTGAGTTCAAGGGCCTTATCTTTGAGTTCAAGATCCCTATCTTTTAGCTTAAGATCCTGATTCTTGAACTCCACTTGCTGTACCAACTCCTCTTTCTTAAGTTCAGCATCTGTTTCCAACTTGCGATATTCAAAGGCCAATTTCATCCTTAATAACTCAAGCTCCAAGGAACTGCTGGGGTTTGGAAGAGAGGCAGTATGAATGGTGGCATTCCCAGAATCAGATTCAGCGACAACCCTTGGGGTAGAGTCCTCATTGGTTGCATCCCCCCTTCAAGAGCTTCACAATCAGTCTGGTAGTCCACCAGGGTAGCTATCAGCTCAGCCCTAGACTTATCCACAAAGTCTAACTCCCTGGCTTCACAAGCACTCTGGAGAGCCTCTAAGCTCATCCGAGTCAATTTAGCATTCGCAATAGTTTCCATTGCTTGTAATGCAGTTATTTTGTACACAACTAAAGCTTAATTGAGGGAGCAGTTTCACATCAAGACAATTCACAGAAACACTGCAATACAACATGAGCATAGTCCCAGTATTGATATACATATGATAGTCAGGCATACATCACAGTTTAAGGCGATGGGGTAGGCGTTAAATCTGTGTCAGGCATCAAGTCACATAGGTATAGGCGTAATAGCGACCATATATCTTTTGGGCGGCAGGGTGTCGGGACTGACAATACAAAGAGTTCCTCATCATCGTTAACCATGCATAATTCTTTCAGGAAATTGGTTTGGGTTGGTCCAGTGGCAGATTTCCAGCATTTAAGGATACATCGTTTGGCAATTATGCATGAGATATTAAATAATCTTCTCGTGGTTTCCTTCACTTTTCCAATGTCACCAAATAAATACTTCAAGGAGGACAGAGTAGCCAGGATCGCCGTTATCTCCTCCAGGAGACCTGCCACCTCCCGCCAGAATTCCACAATAACAGGGCACAACCAGTACATATGATATGCCCCAGCATCGGGGGCGCCACATTTTGGACATGTCCCTGTGCAACCCTCCACAAATTTAACTAGCTTAACCGAGGAATAATGTAGCTGATTCAAGATTTTAAATTGATTCAATCGGAGCCCCGAATTCCTTGAGACAGATTTGGTGAGTTGCCAATACCGGGCCCTTCCAATGTCATCGATCTAGGCGCCCACGTCCCGCTCCCAGGTTTCTATGATTGTGTTACGTGAAGGGGAGTGAGTCTGCACCAAAGTGTATAGCATCGAGATCACCTTGCCAGGGCCATCCGTCGATACTACAGCTCTAATACATTCTTGTGTCTGGGGTTCCAATGGGAAGGTTGGTCATCTAGCAGCAAAAGCCGCTCTCATACGATGGAATTGAAAGTGTTTAAGCTGGCCTCCCCCAACCGCACCTATGAAATCTGTGAGTTCGCAAAACGTGCCACCTCGGAACATGTCCCGCATCGTAAAGAGTTTGTTTGGATCCCAGGACCGTTGGAGGGCATTGTCGAACGACGGGGAGATAATAGAGAAGTTCCATAGGGGGATTTCCGGGTCATAGGGGGTCTCCAGGCCAATCCTTTTGTAGATTTTGAACCAGGCCCGTGTGGTAGTATATACCGGGTCGAATGGACAGACGTTTCCGTACGTAGGGTTAAGGATGACAGACCGTATGTCATTAGGACGGACTGTGTGTTTTTCAAGGACAATATGTGGGGCTGTGTCCTCAGGGTCAAACCAATGTTTCGCAAATTGTGCCTGTGCACTTATGTAATATAATTCAAAATCAGGTGCAGCAAAACCCCCCTGCAAGTATGGTTCCACCATCTTAGCCCATCCCAGTCTGGCAGTCTTCCCATTCCAGATAAAAGAGGATGCAAGTGATTTGAGTTTCGCGAAGAAGGGTTTACCAGGCCAGATCGGAATGTTGTTGAAGTAGTATAAGAGTTTGGGGAGAACCACCATTTTGAGTAGTGCCACTCGGCCATAGAGGAATAGTGGAAGATTAGCCCACAGCTGGAGCTTGGTCGTAAGGTTAAGCAATAATTCACCATGATTATGTGAGTATAACAGTTATCTATCTCTAGCCACCATGATCCCTAAATATCTTACCTGCGTGGGGGCAGGTTTGAACCCCGTTATATCGGTAAGGTCACCTGTATCAGGGGTCAGTGGAAATATTTCAGACTTTGGGACATTGATTTTGTATCCAGAGTATTCCGAGAACTCGTGTATGCCTGACATAATGTGTTGCACTTTTTCCTGTAGGTTTCGGACATATAGCAGCGTATCGTCCGCGTATAGTGATATAATTTGTGGGGGACCAGTCATCCTGAGACCTCTGTGCGAGTGGTTCTGGCGGATATATTCCGCCATTGGTTCTATGGTAAGTACAAAAAGGATAGGTGAGAAGGGACAGCCCTGCCTGGTCCCCCTCTGTAGTTGAAATGTAAAGGACAGAGTGTTGTTGGTTAAAACCTTAGCAGATGGCTGGGTGTATAGCAACCGCACGCATTTGATAAAGTATGGACCAAGACCAAACCTCTCAAGCACTAGGAAAAGGTATGTCCAGGAGACAGAATCAAAGGCCTTTTCGGCGTCCAGGGCCACTACGGCCGCCTTCGCCTCTGGATCTATTTGTGCCATTACATTGAATAATCGCCTCAGGTTCAGAGCTGTAGATCTTCTTGGTATAAAGCCAGCCTGGTCGGGGTGGACCAGGATTGGCATATATGGCAGGAGTCTGGTGGCCAATACCTTGGCGAAGATTTTTGCGTCAGTATTTATCAGGGATAGGGGCCTATAAGAGGCCATGTCTTGTGCTGGCCTATAGGGTTTCAGAAGAACCGTGATGATTGCTTCGCGCATCGAATGTGGGAGGGCACCCCGGCTCATAGCCTATTCCCACACTTTCAATAATAATGGGGCTAATTCACTCTGAAATTCTTTGTATAGTTCCACGGTCAGGCCGTCTGAACCGTCTGAACCGGGGGCACGGCCACTGGATAAAGACTTAATGGCCGCTGTGAGTTCTTCGATTGTAACAAGTTGATCTAGTATGTTTCGTGTCTCAGGGGTTAATGTAGGGAGGTCTAGGTCATCTAGGTACCTGAATGTGTCTTCTTTGGTTTTTGCATCATGATTGGAGTATAGAGCGGAGTAAAAATCCGCGAAGGTGGAATTAATGTCCTGTTCGTTATGCCGGCCGGGTTCTGTATGCTAGCGATTGGGTTGTGATGTCTATCGGTTCTAAGCATATTGGCCAGAAATTTCCCAGCTTTATTACTTTCCCCAATATCTGCGGGCTTTCGCTGGGGCAGCCATGTATAAGACTTCCCTATTGGCCAACTCATTAAATTGTAGTGTGAGTTTTCGACAGGGTTTCCTTATCTAGTGTGGCACTATACTCTATCTGTAATGAGTCTATTTTGGCTTCAGCTATACCCAGTTCCCTTCACACAGATTTCAACATACCCGTGGACTTACCCAGTATGGTTCCCTGAATCCAGACTTTGAACGCCTCCCATAGGGTGGCATAGGCATTCACCGAGCCCTCATTCAGTTCCAGAAATTCCTCAATTTCAGTATGTAGTGCCTCACAGACATGGGGGTCCCTAAGGATCATGGAGGGCATCCTCCATCGTCCAGCCGGAGGTAAGGAGTCATCCAGGCTGATGTCTAGTGTTATCGGAGAGTGGTCTGAGTGTGTGCGGGGATGTATTTCACAATTGGTGATCGTCCCAGCTAGGGATGAACTAGTGAACCAGTAATCTATGCGCAAATGGGAGTCATGGACAGATGAATAGAAGGTGAATTTCTTCTCATGTGGATGTAATGTGCGCCATGCATCAATTATGTTGATCTGTTCCATCAGTTGTTTAATGGCTAGTGCTGCTTTGGACTGGCCCCTAGGGGTGGCTGAGGAATGATCCATGGAGTGATCCAGTATCATATTAAAATCTCCACCCCAAATTATTTGTGCCTCCCCCGATGCAGACAGCATATCTAGTATTTTACAGTAGAATAGTGGGTCATCTATATTGGGTCCATACGTGTTGATCAAGATTATCTGGCGCCTCGCTAACCCCCCCCACACCAACGCATATCTACTTTGTGGGTCTATCCTGCTGGAGTGGTATTTGAAGCATAGCTTGGGATGTATAAGAGTCAGGACTCCCCTGGACTATGCCGAGTATTCTGTAAAGTATCTATGAGGGCCCAAGCGTGGCAGGAATTTGGTGTTAACATTCCCCAATGCACGCGTTTCCTGTATAAGGAGAATATGGGGGTCATGGCGTGCAATATATGCAGCGATTTTCCTTGCCTTGACCGGGTTGTTGAGCCCACAAATATTCCAGGAGAGTAGTCTAATGTGTAAGCCCTCTTTAGCCTGTGTCATAGTTGCTTATCGGAACATGTGTTTGCCAGGTGTATTGCCATTGTCTCAAGTGATGCAAGCATCTTGCTAGAAAGTAGCGCCCTGGTTTTAACTCTATAACTTCCCCAAACAGTCCTGGCATAGTGCCAGGATGAACCTTTACTTGATTTCCCCACCAACCCCCACCCGCATCATCAACCCCAACCCGATGATGTAACCCTTCAAACATAACTTGGGAAGTCTCCTGGGGGTGTGAGCTGTACTCACGTGACCGACCACCACGGGGGGCTCACGGCCCTACTTCAACATGTGGCGGTCAGGGCCACCTCGCCGTCAACAGGTTTCCGAACTTCATTATAATGCAGTGTGGAGTAGGGCCTGTCAGCTAGCATGGTCTTCCGGTTCCGCCACCAGCTGGGGCGGTAAGTTCCGATTTATTTCCCGGGGGAAATGGGATAGAGGCCTCAACATACGACATGGCTTCCCCTCAGGATTTTCAAAGAAGTGTGCTCAGCCTCCATGTGGGATCGCATTTTAGCCGGGAAGACGAGCACATATGGGATCTGGCGTAGCCTCAACTGTCTCTTAACTGGTTCGTAGGACCTTCTTAATGTTTGCACATTTGTCGAAAAATCCGGGTATATGTGTATTCTGTTATTTTCGTAGTGTAGGGAGCTTTTCTCCCTGGACATTCTCAGGATAACGTCTCTATCTCTATAATTGAGGAGACAGGCAATAATTGTGCAGGGTGGTGCTCCAGGCTTGGGAGGAGGGGCCAGGGTGCGATGGGCACGCTCCACAAGAAAATTATCGGAGAAAGCGTCAGGGCCCAAGAGAGATTTCAGGAGGTTTTCCACTTGGCGTTCCATGGATCCCTTGCCAAAGGTTTCGGCTACCCCGACCAGGCGGATGTTATTCCTCTTGGATCGAGATTCGAGATCCTCGCACTTATGCAGGGTTCTCTGGAGGTCCCCTTTCAGTTGGGCGATGTCAAGGCTGTGTTGTGTTATTGAGTCCTCATTGGCGCTGAACCTGTTCTCCGCCTCAGTGGTGCGCGCACTTTCTTTATCAACTCTTGCCTTCGGGGAGCTGATCGTTGCCCCTATATCGTCCATTTTACTATTGACCGCAAGGAAGCCACTCTGGAACATCGACAACAATTTGTCCATCCTCTCGTCATTAGGGGGCTCTGACTGGCCGTCAGTCGACTCAGTAGATGTTGTGGTAGACCCATGTGACTGGGAGCTGGCAAAGGAGTCCATCGGGCCGGTTTACTTGGGGCCCATCCCTTTCTTTTCGTTGAGGCCCATATATTGGATTGAGTGGTTTGTGCCCTCCCACGTCTCTTTGCCTCCTGTGGTGTTATTGTCCCGCAGTCTTACGTGGGGTGCAGTGGTCCCCCGTGCGTTGGAAGTGATCCTTCCTGGTATGTGAGTTGGCCTTGTTCGGCTCGGCCGCAGTTAAGGAGAGGCGAGAGGGTCGTTCTGTAACCTGCGCTGCAACGGCCTGGCCGTGTGTTTTGGTATGGGCTTTCAAGTACGCTCCGCCGACCGCTGGAGCTCAATGTCCCCAATGTTCCCACACTGGTGCCAACCTGTGATATGTTGCCAACGTCTGGGGTTGGTATGTAACTGCTAGCATAGGATTATAGCCAGTGCCAATGGCAGAGACAGCGCGCACTTCGCCTGTCCACTGCAGCGTGGGCACGTCCGAAATCAGGAGATCCAGTAGTTAGACAGTAGAATTCATGTGGCCTCCACAAAAGGTGTACATCAACATTTATGGCTGATCCAGTCGGGTCTTCCTGCAGCGCTAAGCTGTCCGGACCTTGGATTTGTGGGCTCAGCACAGGTTCAGTGTATAGGCCGGATATGGAGGGGGGTTTGCCTTTCGGAGGCTCGAGAGGCGGGAGCCGGCAGCCAGCGTCACCCGGGCGCGTGTTCTGGCTAATGGCGAAGTGCAGGTATCACACCGATTCCCTCAGTATTGCAGGCATTTGGTTCGGGTTGTTCCCGGGGTTGCAGCATGAGGTTATGAGCAGTGTGCGTTGCGTAAGGCAAGGCCAGGGTAGATCGTTCTGGGTCCCGATCGAACCCCGCAACACGCCTGATGGTGTTTTGTGTGGCGGATATGCCCAGGCAGGAGCCGCCAGGGCGCCCTGTGGAGGAGTTGTGATGTGGGCTCCTACCTCAAGGCGACAGGGGCAGGATCCAACTGACGGGAGCAATCGGCTCGCCGGTATCAGCAAGGTCCGCCCAGGCCGTGGGTCAGCTCTTCTCCAGGCTGTCTCGGGTGTAGGCTGAGGGTCGGTCCGTGGCACTCCAACGGCCCGGGCAGAGGGCCGTGCAGCCCAAGGGCAGTAACACAGGGATCCTGCCGCAGCAGTTCACGCGCACCAGATCGCGGCGTCAAACGGTGGAAAGTCAACGCTTTCCGAGGATTACGTCTGGTCTGCTCTGGAGGCGCACACCCGGGCTAGAAACCGAGTATCAACAGGACTTGTCAGCTCCGCTGTATCTCGGCGGGACATCCAGTGTTCAGGCGCGTAGCATGGCCCTTCCCCCTTCCAGCCTGCAGCCAAGTCAACTCCTCCGGTCTGTCATGGTTTACTTGTGGAGCCGCGATCTGGGTTCGCCACCGCCGTTCCCACGGTGTGAGTTTCCAGGACGACATCCCAGGATTAAGTATCCGTTACTGCATGAGTTGTGGTTGAGTGATGCCGTAGGTCTTCCACTGCCGTTAGCAGGTATTTTCCAGCGTGTAGGTGGCCCCGAAAAGGATTTATTTTGTCATAGGATGGATTACGGGCCGGAGCTCTCCTCTCAGGCGGCCATCAGCATCATGCTCAACAGCGCCCCCTATGCACTGATTCTTAAAACCATAAGCATCCCACCGCTGCCACCAGTGTAAAGACTGGAGGGGGGTGTCTGTACTTCTGCTCTCTATATGGTAGAGGAGAGGCACAGAGGACCCCAGCCAAGATTCTCTATGATTGGTAACGTAGTCGAGCAATCAAGTCCTAGTTCTCAGGAAGGTGATGCGGGCTGATTCTTAAGTACAGTGTAGTCCTCAAGCACCCACAAAGGAATGTCCACACACTGTATTGGTTAAAGCACAGTCTTTATATAATTAATATTCAAGGTTATATACAATATCACGATAACTCACTTTGTGCTCCGAAAATCAACAATGGTAAATATATACAGTTCTAAAGTGGTACCACAACGATTATTAGATCTCATTAAAGTGCATCAGCTATACTGTCAAAATGTCACACAGATCAATAAAGAGGAAACCAGCAGTAGAAAGAGGAAGGAAAGCAAGATGGTTGAACAATTGGCAGAATACTGGTCACTACCGTTAAACACAGCTCTGTGTGGAGATCCCCCCACCTGGGCAACCTGTAGAATAAAGATACAAGCCCAGTCCATATATTGTTCACACTAGACTTTCCAATAGTATGCAACCCCAAAATACCTGGCGTTGTAGCGTTCCTCGGCGGGGAATCAACAGCCCTTCTTGAGTGCCCTCCCTTTAAGGCAGGAGTCACAGGTCGTTGAACGTCTGACGGAGAACAGGATGAGCTATGACAGTGAAGTGGCAGCTTCATTCGTAGCGGTCCTCGTTGATGGGGAAGCGTAAACGTCCTGCTAGGAAGAGGCGTGCGGGGCACTTCGGTGTCGATAGTTCTGGACCGCAAAGAGTTTGAAGAACTGTGGCCCAGCAAGGGCGTTGAGTCGTCGGCATCACTGTTGTCTTTGGGTGGTGGGAAACCCACCGGCAGATGCTCCTCGGCGCGTTGACTGTCAGGCCTTCTCCAGCAGGATACAGCTGCGACGATGCGGACTAGAGCATCCTTGGATCAAATGAAGTACTTAGGCAAATGGGAGCACGGCGGCTCCGGTCGGCGACAGTGGCCGGCGACAGTGGCGGACAACAGTCTGGGTTCTTCTCTTTGTGATTCCGCAGCAGTCCCCGTCTCGGGTCGGCAGCCTGTCGAAGGTCTGTCTACCAGGGAGCTTTGGCAAAGATCTGCTGGTGCACGATGGTCCCTCATAGCTCAGGAAGAGGGCGCCTTACCAGGTCCTCTCTGGGTCAGTCCTTGGAGACACACCAGCTTTCAGATTGTGTAGGAGAGCAACAGCAATTCTTCTCGTCCAGCAGGGCTTTCAAGGTCATGCTT
Source organism: Ambystoma mexicanum (assembly GCF_040938575.1). Taxonomy (NCBI): domain Eukaryota; kingdom Metazoa; phylum Chordata; class Amphibia; order Caudata; family Ambystomatidae; genus Ambystoma; species Ambystoma mexicanum. The sequence continues at coordinate 563,938,556 of NC_090938.1, read as the reverse complement.
CAGTTACTCCAGTTACTCGTCGTAGTGGACTGCAGCTTCTGAACACGATTCCTAGCAGTTAAAGGTCCTCAGATATACTGTTGATCTCCCATTTGTTCCGCTGGGTCATACTCAAGCATCCAATCACGACTAAGGGCATTCATGCAGGCAGGCAGCCAATCAGGCACACAGTGCATTCAGGCCATTCACTTCTCTCCAGACACTCACAACAAGTTATGTGTATTGGGACAAGTGCCCAGCCATTCAACACTCTATACTGCATTCATACCAGTTTCGGGCAGGGCTGTCTCAGTCATTGTGTCAAACACCAGATACTAGACACCCACAACCTAGAATGCGTATTCATCACACACTCCATTCACCCAGGTCTCACCCACAGGCATACCCACAACATACGGTCATTGGGAAGGCTCCAGCCAGTCTGGTCAGCACTTCCCCACACTACCACATATGGAACTTCCATCCAACAGCCAGTCAGGGGGAAGGGACAGAGTCAGGGCTTCCCGGGACTTCGGGAAGATCAAGTTAACAGGCGATGGATGGCAAGAGGCCCTGGGGGCCATTTTGTCTCCATCAGGAATCTACCGATTCCAATGACAGGGCCTAGGCATCCCAAAATGGAGGACGCTTAGGGCACCAGCCCGTAGCCTGCTCTGTGGGCCACACACAGGTGCCCAAAAACATACACTAGGGGCACACGGCTGCACCCCTACCCATGGGTGCCATAAGGGTATCCCATGGGTCTGTTCACCAAAACCAAAGGAGAGAGCTGCACCACCAGGAGTCCCACATGAACTCCTGCGCGGAAAGCACGACAGAACACACGATAAAAAGCAGTAAAGGACAAGGATACGGAGGCCCTGTCCCTCCGATGCATTTCCAGCATCACAGTAGGGAAAAACGTTTGACCTAATATGTGCCTTTGGTGATACATGGTCCCACTCTGCTTTGCATGATGATTGCCAGAGAAGTTCCCCATCAAGTCTTTTTCTCGTGGGTAAGTGGTTTGCTCCATTAACATTCTCACTATGTTGCCCTGATTTGCTCTTTGTTAAAATGCACTAGTAATTAATTACCAAACTCGTTAGTGTGTCCCCTCTATGTTCCTTGTTTGGAATCATATTTTATGCCCTACTGTGCTGGTTAGTTGTTAAGTTTATCTTGCTCTTTTCTTTGGTTGCAATACGTTTTCCCCATTATACCTATATTTTGAGACACATTTACCACTCTCTTGTCCAAGATGTGTTTGTCCCTCTGTGCTCCTTGGTTGAGTTTTCCTTACTGTACTTCTGTTTTGAAATATAGTTGTTCTACTGTATTGTTTGCTTGTCACGCGTTTGTCCCTTCATACACTCTGGTTAAAGCAGGTGTGTCCCACTGCACTCACTGGTTGAAATGTAATTGGCCTGCTATACTCCTAGCTTAGGGTGAGTTTGCCTCTATGTGCACTTTGAATGGGATGAAGTCACCCTGCTCCGATCTCTGGTTATGATGTGATTGGGATGCCTTTCCCGGCCTGTGACTCTTGGTTGTGGTTGTCTTTGCTTGGAATGTGTTTCCCCTCTGTGATCATTGGATGAAATCTCATTTGCTCTCCTTTACGTGTTGGGTTGGGTGTACTCGTTGGTGAGGAAAGTGTTCACCCTGCTATGCTCTTTTCTTGGGTTGAATTTGCCCTAGGTGATCCTTGGTTAGGATGTAGTAAGCCCTTGTTTGGGTGGGTTGACTTTGCTCTACTTTGCTGTACTAGTTGTTAAGATTCTGCCTCTGTGCTCTTTGGATTTTGGCATCCCCACTTTATTTCACCTAGAAAACTTCCCCTATGCTTACTGAGTCAACCTTCACTTCACCAGACCTTCACTTCACCAGATCTCCACTTCAATAGACCTTCACTTCGCCAGACCTTCACTTCACCAGACCTTCACTTCGCCATATCTCCACTTCAATAGACCTTCAATTCGCCAGACCTTCACTTCACCAGACCTTCACTTCGCCAGATCTCCACTTCAATATACCTTCACTACGGCAGACCTTCACTTCACCAGAACTTCACTTCGCCAGACATTTACTTCTTCATGCCTTTACTTAGTCTGCATCTTCAAATTGTGGAGGTGGAAATGCATGCTTTTAAGTTTAGCTAAAGGTTAGGTCTGCGGTCAAGGAGTGGCAGCGGGATGGAATATGTGGCAAAAAATGAGGGTGGTTGCAGGGGGGACCCCCCTATAATGATGAAGTGAATGCCAGGGGAAGTGAAAGACAGGAGCAGCAAAGGTATGGAGAAGTAAATGTGAATGCATGGCAAAGTGAATGCAGGGGAAGTAAGGATATGCATCCTGGATTTGATGGTGTGTGTTTTCTTTGTTCATTGGTTTGGATGGGTTCACTCATCTTTGTGCCTAGTCTTGGACATCCACTGAACAATATCCACCCACTCTACTCTGAAAGGCCAAAGCTAGCTCATCTATTCTGCCACAGAAGATGGGGGGTGGGGCGGCATAGATGACCTATTTATAGCAGAAGCTTTGAAGGGAAAAGCAAAAAAGGTCAATTTTGCTAATTTGGAGTTTGAGTTCAGTAGTGTGGGGCAGCAGTGGCAAGTAGCTGTGACAGATCACTCAAGGTCTCGGCAACACCAAAAAAGACTACAGCTGCCGATTGAAGGATATGATTAATATCTGCAAAACCATTGTGGTGGAAGCATTGTGGCTGGTTTTTGAAGCTATATCCACCGCAAATTGGACCTTGGCATCTGGGTTGGTCCAATAGGGACCTGTTGGCATGCCTTTTGCTTTGAGTACTGTGTTGAGCCGCACAGTGCTAGGTCTGGAGGCATATAAAGGTCTAGCTAAGAGCCAAGGTTTTCTATTCTAATTTGGTGCATCATCACTATGTCATGGAACCAATCACAAATTTCACGTTTCACCCGATGCAGGAAGGACCCTCAAATCTAGGTTTAGGCTCCAGGTTTGTTTATTATACGCGGATACCTGCTACAGTATGAAACCTAGGCCCATTGATAAAGGAATCTAGACCTGGACAAATAAGCAATCTCGCAGCCTACGGTATGTATATCTCACACCACTCGTGTGGACACAGTGCCCAAGCACTCATGCACGATAGAATACGGCTCTGGCTAAGCACATCCGGTCTAGTTTCACACATAGCCGTCCAGACTGAAACACCAGACGTACCTCAACACCCCTGCCACTAACATACTGCGACCATCAACCAAAAGGAACCCAGTATAGCTGGCCTCACATAGACTCTCTCAACAATAGCAATCTATCTCTAAACCTCAACAGCACCCACCCATGTGTCTGACCTCTCTTGGGTTGCTTAGCCGAGCCTTGCCAGCCACCCAAGTCTTAGAACGGCAACATGCAGACATGCATCTCCTAAGCTAAACTCCCTAGAATTTCCAACCACATCGACTACGGTCACCAAAGGCATTCCAACCAAGGAAAAAGTGCATTGGGGCCACATAAGTGGGGAAAGAGCGCTATATAAATTACCAAATACAAATACAATGCAAATGAAGGACATTCTTTCAAAGTTTCACCTGTCCTATAATTCAGGCTAATGGACATGGTGGGAGTTCAACCCCAGGTTGCTGTTTGTTCACCCCAAGCAGTTGGGTGTTTATGTGGAAAGCTAACAAAACAGGAACTGTAACAAAACAATGAATGAGGCCCAGGGAGCTGGATAGAACCTTCAATATGCCACTGAGTCTCTCCCACTCCACATTTCTCATTCACACGCAGTCAACAACCACCTGTAGCAGAAATCTTTTGAGAAAATGTCTGCTTCTGATTTGGCCAGCTGTTTCAGGCCCAGAATTGTGTGGTGCCTTGCTTGACCCTTGGTCAGGTTGGAGGATTAAACTCTGTAACCTATCATTAGCACGGAGTTTACTTTGCTGTGCTCTTTGGGGAAGATTGAGAAGTCTACGCTGTTGTCTTCCACTAGAATGGAGTTTACATCTCTGACTAGAATGCTTAGGATGGAGCATGCCAGCCCCTGGGTTTGGATGGCGCAGTCTATGGTGGGGTTAATTACTGAAAAGAGCTGGCTTTGCTTACCCCATTGATTGCGATGACGCTGCCCTTCCTGCAGTCCATCATTAGGTTGTTCCCTGTCTGTCCGCTTGCTTAGAATGTGGTCCACGCAGGCAGTAGCCTATCGTAAGAATGCTGTTTGCTTGCTAACCTCTGTGGGTAGGATTAAGTTGTTTATGATGTATTAGTACCTGGCGAGGGACAATCAGATTGTTACAAACGATTTGATTAGCCCTCGCCGGGTCCTTACCTGGCTGGGTAAGTTTGACCTGCCGTGCTTGGGTTAGAGCGTCAAGTCCCGGAGTGCCTTCCCTTTCTTCTCCAGCCGCCATGGAAAGGGACAAGGGACTACGTGTAGTCCCTTCTCCCGATCCATGGTGGTAATTTTGTTTGTTTACTTTTTTTCAATTTTTTTAATGGGCACCATGGAAAGAGAGACCGGCCTCCCCGATCCCTGGTAGACATTATTTTTGCTTTTTCTTCTCGAGTTGAGAACCCATTTCAACGCTGTTTCTCAACTTGAGAAAAAATGCTATTAGTACTCCACTATGACGTTCTGGGGCACTAATAGCAATAGGACCCTGGGAGGGGGTTCATTACCAGTGTGGAAATGCCACAGCCTACGTTAAGCCTTTGCTTCGCTCGGGCTTGTGACTATGGCCATTGGGACATTATCAGACCGGCAATGCCCCCCCCCCCCCACCACCCATCGTGTTCTATTGCTTTAATCTGACATTAGAATGGAGTTTTCCTTGGTGGGCATCTTGGATGTGGGGTGGTCCATGCTATGATCTAGTATTTCTACTATTAGACTAGATTTCGTCCTGTTGACCCCTTGAGTTAGGACGAGTTTGCCTTGTCGGCCCTCTTGGTTAAAATGTGGTCCAGCTGCAGCCTATCCTTAGCATGCATTTTGCCTTGGCGGGCCACCTGCTTGGAATGAGGTGCATTTTGCAGCCTATCATTAGAATGGAGTTTGCATTGCTGGGACCTTTGGTTAAAATGGGCTTGCACAGGCTGTTTGGAGCCTATGATTTGATTATGGTTTTGCTTGCCATCCCCTTGGTACGAATGCAGCATTTATTCCATGCTGTAGCCTATCCTTAGACTGGAGTTGCATTCCTCTCATCTTGGTTAAAATGAAGCTGTCGATAATGTCTTCTACCGCAAGGATGGAGTTTGCTTTGTTGGGTCTCTTGCATAGGGACCAAGTTATATGGGTCCAACGGACCTGCGCCCCAACAATAATTCATGATCCGGGGTAGGGGCTGGGTAGATAGCCACAAAGCCACAAAAGCAAGCACAGTTTACCAAAGTGTGTGAGCCACGAATCCACAAAAGCAAGCACAGTTAACCCAAGTGTGTGACCCTGTGCACATTATTTAATCTCATTGGGCCTTGTCAGACTAAATTGTCAATCGATATAATTGATTCAGTTTATAGCGTGCACACCCGTGGTTTACTGTATTATAGCACTGACAAAGCCAGCAATTATGGTTTGTAAATAGTGACCACTTTCTATTTGTGGCAACGTGTTTACCATACAATATTTACTGTTTGCAGTTCCTTACAGTTGAAAGATTTTTAGTATATGTTAACAGATAACAAAGAACATATCCACGATATACTAAGAGTGAATTATTTGATTCAATATAGATGTGAATAAAAGCAGCTTTTGTTATCATTTTTAGGCTGCACTGCATCACAGGGCTTGCGGTGCAGGTTCGCATTCTGGTGCTTGGCTCTAGGCACTTTATTCTCCCGAAACGGACCTGGCAAGAGGCTACAAAGTGAGGGAGGGAGAGGGGAAAATGTTCGGTTAACACATGAGGTCTTGGGGGCAGGTGTTTTGACACAGCAGTGTTTTCTTGAAAAAGTGGTTCCACATGAGAAACTATTTCACAGCTCCTCCTTGTCGTAGGTAACCTAGCCAAGCATTCCGCTCAAGCCCATCACCACCTCAAGGAATTGCCCTTTGAAGGGCTTGCCATTGCTCCAAACATGACCCCCCAGCCCCAGTCCCATTCAAGTGCCAGGCCCCTCCCCACATATCACTAGGTTGAGAACTAGGGAACACGTAAGTACTGTGGTTTAGCCTTCCACAATAGTGCGTTTGGAGAGGATACCTCAGCGGCAACATGCTCACCTTGGAAGCAAGACGACATGGAGCACGCAGGTTCGATCCCGGGGTCCGCGCTTAGAAACCTCTGGGTATTAAGTGTGTTATAAATAACCTCTCATAATGAACTAGCCATTCGCCAGTGCCAACGTAGGAGTGTTTAATTCTTCTAAAAGCCCATTTAATCCCACAATGGTAGCCTACTGCGATTTTCTTTCATAATAAAATACCCCACCTGTTGATCTGGGGCTTGTGGTCCCTGTCTAGGCCAGCTGTCTGCTCTGTATCCCTGGGCCCTGGCCGTTTTCTCTGGCAATAGTTTGTTTATTGCACTCTTTAGGGTGTCCGTATGTAGAAGCGATATTGCTTTCTCTGACATTGGCCCTCATTACGACCCTTGCGGAAATGGAAAAACGATGGCGGAAATGCAATACCGCCATCGAATAGCGCTCGGTGCGATTATGACCCGTCACCGCAAAGTACGATGCCATTAGCGACACCGCAGTGAACGCCAACGCTAACTGCACCAAGTACGCGCGCACGCGCCATGCCAAACCGCAATTACCACCATGGCGCAACGGTACGCGAATTCTGACCCCAGCGGACATGCACCTAACGCCATCAAGCACGGCGGAAAGTACCATTCCGCCATGGTGAGAAGTACGGCATCGTGAACCAACCGTAAACGGCCCTACTGAGTGCCTGTACACCGCTCCCTGGCCACATTGTACAACTCCCCGTAGGTTCAATGAAGCCACACAATGCAACCAGTGAAATGTACAAGTCATCCATGCCTGCCAACGAACAAATGAATCTCAAGAGGGGCCAATGGAAGCTGCAGGGCACAGATGGCACGAATACAGAAGCCACACAAATGGACATGACCTCAGTCTCCCTCCAAGAAACGCACGCAAACACAGGCACCTGTGACCAGCCATATTCTGATAATCACATCATACCACCAATCCAACTGGCTGACCGGCATCTGTTACACAAAAGCCATTCCCCCGCCCCTGAGCATCACATCATCAAAACAGTCACATTGGCAGCCCTCATCCCTGACCTCACTGGGCTTCGTAGGCAAACGCGCCCAGCACAGTACCACGCAACTATACTCCGAAGCTGGAACCCAATGCAGATCTCCTCACAATACATCGCTCCCCAAATAGGAATATGACACATCACCTGCAAAGAAGAACGCTACACGGTTCATATCAGAATAGGAATTTAATGCACAACAAATTCACCAAGGCCATACAGCCATCAGGCCATGAACCCCAAAATACATTTCACCATTGTGGGCTGCATCCGCAATAAATGACCAGCTACTTCTTGTGTGACGCCCTGTACCCTCATGGCACACCGGGGCTACATTCACGTACGAAAAGGCAACATGGAAGCGCCTCGACCCGCAGGGCCGTCCCAATAGGGAGGCACTAGTCCAGCTGAAAGGCCGAAATGTTGCTCCTAGCCACTAGTACTGCGTAAGGGCATGTGGCCCATTGGCGATCGTCCCATAAGATCGTAATGCTGCACCACTGATTAACACGAAGCAGCAGGTGTCGGGAGTAAAATCCATCTGCAGGAGTGGCATACAGATGGCAGTGGCAAAAGGGGAGGAGATACCTGTCACCCAAACGAAATGAAAAAGAATAAAATGGCCATCAGAACTACATTTGAATTACTCACTTCAAAGATCACACCAAATCCACAGCCATATGCATGCTAGCCCACTCCAAAGGATCATCACCAACCAAAAACCACTAGCGAATCATAACTATCTATATCGAGGTGAAAACACTATCACAAACGCCTGCTTCCATACTCACATGACATGTGAAACTTCCATTGAGTCTGTGCGTAATGCAGCCTGCAAAATCCACTGTTCCCCCAGCCCGTAATTCCAGTGTTGTGAAGCAACATGTAATTGGGAACGTCCGGCCTTATCGCCCACTTCGCTATTGCGCATCCCATACTATTCATATCAATCATTGCATCCTCGCCATGGCCCCTGTCCCAAGGACATTGAACAATAGAACGTTATATTCGCAGTCAGACCTGTGGGCATCTCCTCGCCGCTAGCTGAAAACCGAAAGCGCCGTCCTTCGAATTCCTCATTTGCAACATCACGTCGAAAAGGCATCTGTGGCCGCTTGAAATCACTAATTAATCCATCTAGTGCGGCTGTGTGTGAAAATGGCAACTGCCTTCACTCACAAATGGGACGCCCCGCCCGTCGGTGAACCTCGGTGCAGTGTTGCATGAGGGTCCACCGTTACTCGAGTACTACGTTCCACTGACCCTTCACAAGTCTGTTCGCGACTGCAAAGATAGTATGTGAAACAATGGGACCAAAGCAGAATGAACATATCAACCAATGTTACACTGCCATCGGGTACAAATACATGATTTTAATGGCAAGATGCCATTCGTCGAATTGCAGCGTTGTGTGCGGGACGTGCTCGCCCAAAGGGGAGAGCAGCTTGCACAGGTGGAATGAATCACCACAGGTGGAGGCCATACAGCCTGGAAACACATTAATTGCACACCCAACCCCCTCCCACAACCACGCCCACTCCGAAATGCTACCGGCAGGACTAGCCATGTTGGCCCTGGGGGACCTGATAGCACTGCAAGTACTCCAACTTCAAGAAGAAGACGAACACCGACTACAACCGGCCGCACGGAGGAGACGCAGGAGGAGGAGGAGGAGGAGGGCAAGGCAGGGCCAGCAAGGGCCGCCAGCACAGCCACTACCACCACGCAGGCAGCCCGCTATCCCACGCCTCCGAGCACATCCGTTCAACCTCACTGATGAGCAGATCCACACCCTCTACCGTTTGGACCGGGACACCATAACCGCCATTGTGGACATGACACAGGCTGACCTTGTCAGCATGATAGATAGCCCAACCGCCATCCCACCCCTACTGAAGGTGGTGTCTGTACTCCACTTCCTGGCCACAGGCACCTACCAGCACACAGCCGGACAGTTGCATGGCATTTCACAGCCACTGTTCTCACGGACACTATTGCAAGTGCTCGATGCCCTCCTGCTGCACGCAGACGACTACATCTCTCTACCACGCTCGGAGCAGGAAATTACGAACGCAAAAGTGGGATTCCATGCACTTGGCGGCATACCGGGTTGCATTGGTGCCATCGACTGCACCCATGTGGAATTGGTAGTCCCACATGCCATGGAGGCCCAGTACCGCAACCGAAAACATTTTCATTCCCTGAATGTACAAATGGTGTGTGACTCCAACAGGATCATTACACATTGTTGTGCCCGATTCCCAGGATCCACCCATGATTCTATGGTCTTGAGGAACTCTACTATACCACGCTACATGGACCGACACGCAGGGAACAGATCCTGGCTACTCAGTGAGTCTCATTTCAAGCATGATAGTGTGGGGTACGTGATGCGGCAATGACCTGGCAGGAAGGGGGGGGTGCGTACATAGCAATGGCATTCCTCTAAATACCTTCATTGTCCACATACAGGTGATGCCGGGTATCCACTGAAGAGATGGCTCCTTACACCAGTCCGCAACCCACGGGACCAGCATGAGGAGGACTACAACCATGCCCACTCATGTACCCGTGTAGTCATTGAACAGGCATTGGGCCTACTGAAGACTCGTTTCCGCTGCCTCAGCAGGTCTGGCGGGGCACTCCTGTACCGACATGAGAAGGTTGCAAAGATGGTCATGGCATGTGTCATGCTACACAACATGTGCGTACGTAGAAATGTGCCCATGCCCCCTGACGCAGAACCGCAAGCACCTGAAGATGGTCATGATGAGGGTGGGGATGTGGCAGCACCTCAAGGAGTCTGCGAGGCACAGGAGGGCCGTGACATTCGTCAGCATATCATAGATGCATGCTTCTAGCACTCACGCCTGGTGGCTGATACATGGACACGGGACTTGTGGCACTGTGTGTGTCTGGAACATGCACAATATGGACTGTACGCCTATAATGGCCTCGTACACAAAGATCAATGTCCACGCATCTCATTGTATGATCGTGCATTGTTCATGGCATATGTGATATCATGTTAAACACCCTATCGACCCGCCACCCAAGTAAGCCCAACACACCCCCTCCACCCTCCTACCTCCCCCCCGAACACCAGTGTCCAAAGATGCTCATTGTCAGTGGGCAGTCGCTATTGCAAGCCCCCTCTCCGGGTATCAGGGGCACCCCTGCCTGTGGAGCGCAGGTTCCTCCCAGATCTACGTTGGGGGCTGCCCTGGACGGAACTTGCAACGGATGATGTCTCTGCCTGCTCACGTCCATGCATGTCCCTGAGGGTTTGTGAGAGCTCAGTGAGCACACGGCGCACAGCGGCAAGTTCAGCACATACGTCTTTGGACGTCGCATGCAGTTCCCCCCTCAGGCTCTCGGTGCTTCTCTCCATTTGTGCCCTTAGTGTCTCTGTACTTCTCTCCATTTCTGCCCTAAGTGTCTCAGTTGATGTTTCTATGGCTGCCTTAGTACCCCCACATTCATCAGCATGGTCCTTGAGGAGCGTGGCCAGTTGCTGCTGTTGCACGATCACCTGGTCGAGGGACTGTTGCCTCTGCTGTGCCATGGCCATTTGCGGTGGTGTCACAGAGGGGCTGGTCACCTCATGTTGCCTTGCCACAGGGCTTGTGGGGGATGGCCAGTCGTCGTCTTGTGGGTGCCCCTGCGTGGTATCCTCATGGTGTACGGGATGAAACAGACAGGGGGATTGAGACAGGTCATGGATGGATCTAACTTCGACATCCCCGTTTTCTGTGTCGGAGCATGCTGCCATTAATGCAGTGTCACCTATGGTGCTGCTGCCACCAGAAGCAGTGCCTTCTGTGGCATCCATTGGGGGGGCCTGTGGTGGTGGTGGTGTTGTGGCCATGCTGGCTGCTGGGGTGCCTGTTGAAGTCCCCTCCTGTGTGCTCCCACTCGATTTGTGCTGATGCCGTGTCTTGATGCGTGCAGCTGAGGTGGAGGGTCTTTGGCCGTTGGTCTTGGCCCTCTTTGCAGGTGTGCTGGTAGGGGTGTCCTGGAGCTCGTCGTTTGAATCGGACCCTGTGGTGGAGTAAAGGAGGGCGGGCGTTATTAATGGGTCTGTGGAAATTGGAATGGCAATGTATCACATGCATTGGGGTGGTACCTGAGGGTGATTTGGGTTGGGGCCTTGGAGGTGGTTTCATTTGTGTGTGGAGTGAGGGTGCAGTTGTTTTGCAGCCTGCAGTTAGGGTGTGCCTGCTGCACGTGTAGAGGGTGTTTTTAGGATTTTTAATTATTTATGTATTTAATGTGACTTTTAAAGTGTGCTATCAGGCCTATGCATGTGGCCGTTCTCCTGGACATGTGTTACTGTTGCACTATGTGGACACGTGGTACTTCACATGATTGGACATTGTGGTTTTGGCATTGTTTTATTCGGGGAACCTACCTGATTCTTCGGTTGTCTGCACTCCTTTCTCCATCCATCCGACTCCCTCTATTCTCTCCATTCCAATGGTGGAGGCACAGATTTCTTCCCAGGGGGTCAACTTGATGGGTGATTCCGATCCCCCACCGGTAGCTGTGGCAATGTTGCGGTTGGCAGAAGGTATGCTACGGACGCGGATCCGCAGGTCGTCCCATCGCTTTCTGCATTGCTGTGGGTTGCGGGGTGCGGTCCCCACCGCACTTACCCGCTGTGCCACCAGGGCCCATATGGCCTTCTTGTTCGCAAGTGCCGTCCTGGTCATTTGCGTGGAGAAGACGGCGGCAGCATTCTCCTGGAGGGTCTCTGTGAGCACGGTGAGTTCCTCACGGGAGAAGTGGACCTGCCGCTTGCGGTCGCACGCTTTCTTCGCTGGTTTTCCCATTGTTCTTGGTTTCACTAGGGTGGCTGACGGGTTGGGACGTGTCTCAGGGTAGTGTTTTTAATGGTTGTGTGGAAATAGTGTTTTTATAGGTGTACGGCGTGATGTTTCCCGTTCCGGGACCATGTTTTTACTTCCGTTTCCGTATATTTTTAAGATGGGTGGCGGAATTGCACCTAGGGCGCCGTACGGCAGCGGTGTGGGCCGTTTTGGGGTCATTTCCGCCATCGCGGACTTTGCACTTCCGCCATGGCGTGGTGCTCGTGCCCGATGGGTCGGAATGAGCCGCACTTTGCTCCGTCGTGCAATGGCGGAAACGCTATTTACGCTATGGCTGTCCGGTCGGTCGAATTCCGCAAGGGTCGTAATGAGGGCCATTATCTTTGTCAAAGGGCACATGACATAACTTCCTGTGCTGTCATCCGGGTCAAAGGGTGGGCAGTGTCATTTCCGCTTGCTTACTATTTTTGAGGATTTTGTGTCACTGCTTGGGTCCCAGCAATATATTTATGAAGTTGGCGCCCATGGTCTCTTGGCTAGGATGGTGTGTTCCTCGATGTAGCTTATTGTTAGCTGTGAGATTTCCTTGCCATGCAGCTTGCTTGAGATGGAGGGTTCCTGGAAATAGCTTGTTATTCCACTAGGTGGCCCCTTAGTTAGACTAAAGCTGCCCATACTGTCTCCGACCATTAGAACAGCGTTTGTCTTGCTGACCCTTGGTTAGGATGGAGTCGTCCATTAAGCATCCCATCATTAGAATAGAGTTTTCCTTGCAGGCCCCTTAGTTCCGATGGTGCTCTTCCGTCTGTAATTCACCTTTAGAATGAGTTTCCCTGTTTAAGCCACATAGCAGCGAGAAAAGCTACCACTGTGCCTAAGGCCTGGCTGATCACCAATTGATCACTGTATGCGGTTGCTGCACTGGTTGATAAATATAACAGGACTTATGGGATGAGCCTATGTGCAGCCTTTCTGGATTGGAAACAGGCTTTCGATTTGGTAGGCAGGACCATCTTATGGGCCAAATTGGATAACCTTGGGCTTCCACAGGGTCTACTTCAATTCATTTAATTGATCTATAAAAATAAATCTTTGGTGGTAAGATGGGGTTCCAGGTTGAATGAAACAAATGTTAGACAGGGCTCCCCACTAGCTCCGTCCGTTTTTATTTGTACTACTGCACCTTTTCTTGATGACGCCAAACAATGTTCTCTACAGTATGCCAATAATACAATCCTGATGGATTTAACTCCAATAGGTCCACAAAGGAGTCTCTCTGGGGCAAAGGCTTATTTCGAATGTTTAAAGTTGAATGGGAGAATTAGTTTTGATGTATGTTTTAAACTTGGTTGTATTGTTTTCAATTGTTTGATTGGTACACAATAAAATTGTGAATATATAAAAAGACAAGTTGAATTGATCTTAATGCAAACGAAAGTTTTAGCACTTGGAAAGAAGAAATGTTCATTCAAATGCAAAATTAGCACGCAGGGCAGGGGAGCCAGCCAATCAGGTTACTTGGAGCGCAGGCTGAATCTACCAATACAAGCCTGCGTTCCAAGCAAAGAGATGGCTGCCGCCCTGCCATCTTCCCTCCACCGTCCCCTTCCCTCAGTCACTGTTCCTGCCCCCAGTGCAGGAACAGTGACTGAGGGAAGGACCAAGACGGAGTGGCGCTCCGGAGCCCCGCTCTGTGCTCCAGAACCAGGGGGTCCCAGACACAACTCTTGAAGACCCTGTGCCTCATGGAGTAGACCGCTTTCAGAAGACTCTGCTCGTTGTAGCACAGGCTGCTCCCACTGCACAACAGACCGCTTTTTTCTGAGAGCAGTCTGCTCATTACGAGGGCTCAGAACAGAGTTCAGAATACACACACAGAAACTACTGAAGCCTCACTTACAGTGTTGCAGATGTTCAAACTGGTATACGTGTCCTGCATTTTACAGACATCTCTTTATTAAGGTGAATATTTTGACCAGAAGAGTCCATTATTTGCTTAAAAGGTTTTCTAAATGAATCACTATAAGACATGTTTAACATTTAAAATTGTGGACATTAGTTGTTCCCATAATGCTCTTTGCTTTATGCAAATCGCCAAGATGGGGTTCTATATAGAGATGCTGTGTTGTGGAATCTGGCTGGGGGCCAAGCCCTTTGGCCCTGCCCACTCCGCCCCAAAACCCCATCCCTCCTAAGAAGTGACGGTTCCCCCATTAAAAGATGCCCATTTCCAGCACTGCCCGCCCCTCCCTACCCCACTCACCTTATTGTTTTTGGTGAAAGTTCAACCGCCACCACTGCTCCAGCCTTGCTGGCCGCCATGGAAATGGAAGAGGGACACCGCTTGGAGGCCGTCTTCCAGCTCCATTGAGGCCGCCTTGCTTAAGTATTTTGTATGAATGAAAGGGACGCGGCGAGGCGCCCCTTTCATTCGTACAAAAAACTTTACTGACAAGACCCCGGGTTTCCGGATTGGAAACCCGGGTGCTAATAGCAATAACATCTGATCCGTCGAACCAGATGGGGTGGTAATGCCACTCTGGCCCATCGTTAACTTGGGCATGGGCCGTTACCACTCGATCGAGCCCACCGGATCGGGTGTTATCGCTAAATTGTTTTTGTCAGAATAGAGGTCGTAAGACATTTAACGTACCTATTATTTTTTCTTTACAGAATGGGTCGTGGGTAGTGCACAAATTTAAAGTTAGGAAATTACAAAATCTAAGCATGGCGACTTTTAAAGTTTTATTATACATTTTGTGCATAAACTCTCATGAAATGCAATGCGGTATTTAAATCTAAAATATACGGTACAACGTTGTTTCATAGTGGGACGTTTTTTCGTGTGGTTTTTTACTGCAAATTTTTTAATGAAAAAACCCATCACATTTTTTTGGGGGGGTTAGAAAATTATATATGGGGTTTGGGAATAGATTAAAAGAAGAAAAGGCTAAGGGGGGTTGGGAGGGATTCACCCCAAAAATAATTTTTACTAAATTCAATGGGTTTTTTCGTTACAAAATTTGCGGTAAAAAACCCCGCGAAAAAACATCCCACGATGAAATGACATGAAACCAAATATAGTTGGTTGCTCTCTACGGAGCGCAAGTATTGGGGCATTCGAACCCTGGTTGTATGGAAAAGATTCATTCTGGGAGTCCTGAACGGCACCCACTGTGGGCAATTAGCTAGGAATCTGCCACTGACATCTCTGTGCTGCTGCCCCACTGGTATATTCAGCTAAAAAATTGCCTGCTGGGTCCATGAACCAGAATGTTAGAAACGCAATTAGCAAGCTCAACAAAGTGGGCTCAACAAATTGCTCCACTTGGTGGTCCCATTTGTCCACTCTTTTTGCAAGATTTATTGACCCTAAGATGTTATTGCAGAAGGCACCCCAGATTGATTTGTTCAGGAACTGAGAATGGGAGCAGCAGTGGATTGGCGTGCAAATTAATGGTACCAAGCTTATCTCATTAGAATCTAGGGTATCAGTCAAAGGGCCCCTCAATACTACCTCTGTGACTAAGATCTTTTATAATTCTCAAATGTTCTCCCAACAGGCAATAAAGCATGGAGCCGATGCCCTGCGGCTAATAAGTCATGTGACTGCCAAACCGGCGGAATTGATGACTTATCTAATTTTGGATTGCCTTGTTCTAATTATATGATTTTAAGGAGCATTTTTATTAGGCCACACATAAAGACTTGGATTCAAACCAAGATGGGAGATGCTATTGGCAGTTTTGTCTATGTAATATTCACAGTGTAATCCTGATGTAGCCCATTTTATTGATGCAGCATTCCGCCTAGGGTAAGGTTAGTGAAATTATGTACGCATGTCATGTAATATGCTTTTTATATGCTCTTTTTTTAATTGTGTTTTAATGACAGCAGACGAATAAGACCTTTGTTGTTGTTGTTGTACGCTCTGTAATGTCATGTCCGAGTCCACAGATAGACTTTCCAGCCTGGTGGTGCTAGGGGCATGAGGGTGGGGGATGGGTGGCAGGCTAAAGCCTGTCAAATCCAGTTAGGGCAGCTGAGGGCGAGTCAGCCGCTTGTAAAACAGTGCCTCCTGGAATGTGGGTGACACCTTTCCAGCCCTCAAGGACTTTCATAAAAGAGTGTGCTGGCAGGGGCACAGTACCCCCCTCAAACCTTCAAATGACGTTGCTTTGGTCAGACAAGGTAACACACCGAGGCACAAGGCAATAGAAAGGGCGACACAGTTGTGTGTTTGCTGCAGGCTTCTGTGCAATGTGTACGCATCCGCGTGCTGTGTATGTGTCTGGGAGGGAAAAATGATGAACCTTCTGGTCCTTAGCCCACGCTTTGGAGGGGACCGACTGCTCACATGCCTGAGAGTTCCAGCTGGACTCCCACACTATAGCCACGGCCCGTAATCAAAGGGGCTTTAGCCTTTCTTCAGAGATCAAAGCGAGCGTGAATATGAAAGCCTGGCCGGGCTGACCCTTCACCTGGCGCAGGTGCCCTTCGGGAGCTCTGCATTCCCGCGCCCTCCTCCCAGCCATATCCTGTCAAAGGCTCTCAGCTTCAAAGGAAAACCGTAAGGGCATTTTCCCAACACGTTATTCGGCTCCCCTTAGGAGTCCGGCCCCTTGGCTCCTCGAATCCGAAGCCAACGACGCGGCCGTGGCCTAGTGGCTCTAAGCGCCTTGAGCGAACAATTAGAATATATTGCCCACTGCCCGCCCTGTGAACCTGCCGGCGCGCTTTCCCACTCTGGGAATCAACGTTGATGTTGCTGGCATTCTCCACCCTCTTGCCCCATGGACGCCGTTTCCAGTCTGAAGGATGCCCTCTTCCAGAGTGCTTTCTATAGTTAATCTGTTGATGCGAGCGTGGACAACCCACACGATCCCTTGATCTGCCCCTTTCCAGTCTTTTCACGGCTCTGTGGATTGAAGGCCACAGATGTGTACGTGGAACTTGCAGGCCCTAGGTCTGGATTGCAGCTGGGTAGAGGCGTTGCTAGTGGGGGTGCTAAGGGGGCTATAGCCCCTGGTCTTTTGGTTTTAGCCCCATATAGAATCTCAGGAGCTACAACCAAAAGGCTAGCTAGCCCCCAGGCCCGACAGTTCTGACATTAGCATAGCCCCGGGTTTTTTCCAGACCTAGCAACACCCCTGCAGCTGGGACCGTCCCGGTTTTCATTCTTCCGAGGATGCTACACTATACATGCCTAGTCTCCGTGTTTACCCCGGAGACTCTTGGTCTTTACGCTCTTCTCTGGGTCTCTGGGAAAGAGCGTGGAGTCTCTGGGGTTTCCCTTAATCTAAGGAAATTCGCCCACGCTTCGATGTGATTCACTACAAACACACTACAAACACACCGTTTGTGGCCAATCAAATCGAGGTGTGGGTGGAAACCAAGGATCTGCGACAGATCTGAAGGCCGGGCGCCCAGTTAGCAGCATCTCCTGCACTGATGTGAACAGCGTGACACCAGCACACACGCAACAAAAAAAAGACGGCTCTTTTTTGTGTGTTGAAGTTGTCGGGTGGGCGGGGTCTTGGAGTAGGGGGTGGGGCACCCGTGACGTCATTCCCTGGGTTTTGCTTTTGGGAATGTAGAAAGGTATGTGCTAGACTGAGTATCATTTGAGCCTCATGTTGTGTGCTTGGGAATGTTTCTGTGAAATAGCTTCAAACCTTTAAGAGTATGACCAGTGTATAAAAACATAGTTCATGGGGTCAAAGCGTGTTTGCCTGTTAGAGAGGCAAGGAGGAGTGTGACAGAACATTCAGTAGTGGAAGGGAGGAGCAGAGACAAAGTAGATCGTTGGGATGAGGGCGAGGGATAGATAGTGCACTCAGGCAGGCAGGAGAAGGAAAAGGAGGAAGAGCTGTATGGACAATTGCACCACATTTATCATGGGACTAAACTGTATTCTATGGGGCGCAGATAGCTGGAAAAGAGGTGTCCGTTACGCCTGGGGGTATGTCTGGAATCTACTCGCTGCATGGTGAGCGGGGGCACCAAAGCCCTTCTGCTTACTTTCCCAGGGCCCCAACAACCTTTGGCAGGGCTTGTAAAACAGAAATCCAAATTTGCAACTGCTCTCTGAATAAGCAATAAAAAATGTTTTTGGTCTCCTCCTTTATTTATGTCATGGTTACAAAACCCTAGGCTTGTGCGCAGTGTGCTTAAGAGCACGAAACCTGTCTATGGTTTAGCCGTGGTCAGACATCTGAACCTTCCAGGGTCATGGTGAGTCAAGGCATGTAGCAACCATGCCCAAGAAAACACTGCATGCAAAGCCCCTCTAGTCACTCCTCTGACCTCAGAACCTCAAGGTTCTACAGATGGGGAAAGCTGGGAGGAAATATGGGCACATTTAATTGCGGGTGAGATTTCAACCACAGCTTCTTGGGAGCAGAAGACCATGCAACTTAAGCAAGAGCCATCTACCCCCAAACAAGCAATACACCATGAAACGCTGAAAAACACGCACTTTGGGACACTCAGCAGATCTCCGGCAGTCCTATTTACATCATGTCTGCATACTGAAAATAGAACACCATCTGGTTCAGTTTCCAAAGTAAATCACCTTCATTCTGTAAATAAATGACCCATGCTCAGTGTCCTTAATAGCTCTTAAGTGCTCATTTAGGGTTGCAACTCTTCTGCTGTCTCCCTGTCCCCTGATAATCTGCAGCTATTAACCCCCTGCAAGGAAGGGCTAACAATATGCACATATTCCCTATGGATGCACACTCTCCTTAAACTAATGTCTCTGTCACTTAAAATCCGATTTTGCTGGTCCAAGACATACCAGAAGATGCTAATTTATCCCTGATATCTTCTCCCGGCCCTGAAACCATCCAGGAGAGCATCCGTCAAAGAGCATTCTGGGAACATAAGAACAAACGCAAATTGTTGTATATGACATAACTGTGAAAATACATATATATATATATATATATATATATATATATCTCAAAATGATCAATGCAAGCCCGGATATAATGTGACCCACTATGTTATTACATTCACCGTATTTAAAAAAAGATGGTAGTTCAACCAATGATTTCGATATACGAAATCAACATGTGTACAACATACATTCCATATATTTATATAATCAATCAACTATGCTTGTGAACAGAATATACAGAAAACAAATTGTACAAATGCAGAACGGCCCCTGAACATTATCTGGTGCTGTGTACTCCTGTCTATGCTCAATCATTCAGCTTGGTGTACAGTGTTATGAAGAAGACACTGTTTGTTTGTTTGTTTGTTTGTTTGTTTGTTAATAATGCACGCCACACCCTGGGGTATATGGGCGCATTACAAGAATGTGCATGTTCATGGTTACAGAAAGGATAGTACACACAGAACAGACAGCACAGCAATTACAAAACAGTCATGTGGCACAAATAAAAATATGCAGCTTAAATAAGGTCATGGTGTGTTCATACAAAGTACAATACTGCTGAAAAAAGATAAATAAAAGAAGATACAAGTAGGGGGTATAGCCTAGGAGTGGGAGGTGAGGGATGAGGGTGTAGACTACTGTGTTGTGGTAGGATTGTCGACACAACTGTGTTTCAGCCTTTCCAGCAGTTGTGGAGTGCTGTAATTACATCGGCTTTCACCAAGACGGGGAATTGTAAGGAAGTCTCATAAAAGGGGTAGCCTGTGGTGATGATCTGCAAAACAAATGGCATACTCTCAATGGAAGGGGTCTATGTCCGGAACATATATTGAAAAGCACCTAGACTGGTGAATCTCTTGGTGGAACCCTGTTAAAGGGTACTTAACGTGCTTGAGGAAATTCTGGCACGTCAGAGATACATTCTGAGGGTGTGTGTGTGAATTCTTTAACACACAGAAGAACGTTTTAATATGGGTTTTCGCCTGCAAGACTAAATCAAGGCAAAGAAACAAGAAGGGGTAAGTTACCTGAATATAATTCGGTCAAGGAATCCGCTACAAATAGGTTGGATTCTAGAATTATTTTCTGTGGGGACAAACAAGTGGCTGGACCACAGGTTAGAAAGTACCAGCTCTCTAAGGATTGAGAGAAATGGAGAGAAGGGGTAACACAAATAAAATACCTAGCTTGGTCTGGATGCAATTTATATTGAATGTTAAATGTGAGTAGGTCACATACACCAAACGCCAAAGTGCAGAGGGTTCATTGAGAGAAGATCACATGCCCTAGAAGTCACGATACAAAGTATCTGTGAACGTGTATAAGATGCATGCAGTGAACTAAATAAATAGATAAATGAAGGAACCCATGTATCCCCACAGGACGACCGTGCTGTGCACCCGGCAAAGCTATTACCATGTGAGGCACCCATACCGCTGAGGTGCAGAACACTGAGGCGCTCCCAAATAGGGTTGTGAGTAGAGCGAGCTATATGGGCATGCTGGATATAAACAAGAACATGCATGGTGATGTCCACAATCATGATCGTGCTGCTTGAATGGAGAGCAACGCAACATACGGAGGGTTCTTGCAGGGATAACTCAGTGAAGTCCTTACCTCTTGGGGCAGACGTCCCTTCACCCTTCACCTTTTTCTCTGTGGCACAATACAAAAAACTTCTTTCTGCATAAACAACTCAAACAATATGGTTAGGAAAACTCAAATCACAATAGTTTCCTTTATTCAAATTTCAAAACAAATGATCAACTACACTGGTCCCTGAATAAAATCACTTTACATTTGCAAAGCTGTACAATTTTGGTTTTCCTGTGTGCTTAAAAGGCTAGCAGTAAATAAACACAGGGTGATTTAGCAGTGGGGTTTTCAGACACGCCTCCCTACTTTGGTCTGTGTTCAGGATGTTGGACAGAAAAATGGGGATGATTTAAGAATTTGGGATTTTAGACCCCCTCCCTCCACTTAAAGGCCTGCATTGGGGAAGCTGGACAGATACAATTGGGCTTATTTGAGAATTTTCAATTTCAGACCACCGTCCACTTCAAGGCCTGTGTTGGGCAAGCTGGACCCATAGGATTACCTAATTAAATTACAGTCCATAGTTTTCAGCACACACTGGGAATGAGCTTTGTTAATTTAGAATTTTAACAAAAATCAGCCTGTGGTGTTCTGCCAGGGAATTAATTAAATTCATATTTTTAGTTAAATAGGTTAAGGATCTACACAGTTTTGCCCCCTCCCTACTATGAAGGGAAATTACTTAAGGCAAGCAGATTCCCCCACCTTTGGTTTCGATTGGCTCAATTCTACTCACATTGAAAACCTCTGTTTAAAGTTCTGGACAGGGCAAGGATCTGGTCACTCCACTGTCAAGAAGTGTTCCCAGCTCTTCTCCATAGGACCCAGTCAGATTTTAGGCCTCCCCAGCAATAGACAGCTCCACCCAGACGCAATTTCTGCAAAATCTCCTTTTGGTGTTTCCTTGTGGCTGTCAGATGGTAATTCTCAACAGCTCTCTCCCTTACTCATAGTGCACCCACTTTATATACCATTGATGACACCATCAACATTTCAATACTGGGTGATACCCTGCAAGAATTCTCACATCCAGATTGGAAAGTAACCCTTCTATCTCCCCCAAGTGCAGCCTCTCTCTAAGGATTGGTTTAGGAGTTGGGAGCAGACATATGTCAATCCCCATTTGCCATCTCCTTATGTTTTCATGCCAACTTTTGGAAAAATCTAGTTATGTGTCAAAACCTTGTGATTTACTAGTAACTGCCATGATATATATATATATATATATATATATATATATATATATATATATATATATATATTCTGCTTCAGCTAATCATGGGGAATTTAATAAAACACGTGTCCGCACTATGTTGCAGCCGTTTGGTAATTTTCTAAAGTTTTTACAAAAAGCATAATAGTTAGGAACATGCAATTTACTCTACATATTCCTAATTTTACCCTCCACCAGCACACAATTTCTCAAATTCGTGACATGTTCAGCGCAGCTAGGAACACCTTTTAGCTGCCCATTAAAATTCCCTAAGTCACAGGTGGATGAATTTTATTTCAATGAAATTCCCTGGAAATTATCTAAAATATGCAAATCTTCATGCTAAGCAAATTTGAGGTCTCTGGTTTTGGGTATATGACAAAAAGAGAGAAACAACTTCAATTATAAGCAACACATGCTAATGACTTCCATCCAATACCCTATTGGTTAATACAGTTAGAAAATTGCATTGTTAAACAAATACTTTTTGTTATAAAATTCATACAATTAAACTTCATATAAAACCCACCGCACATAAAGACATATATTGCACAAAGTGGAGCGATAAGTGGATTTTTCTGCAGTTGGCAGTTAGCAGTAAGCTGTAACTGCGGGAGACTCCTGTCAGCTGGGCTAAGGTCCTCTGTAAAGAGCCCCTGGTGGACACAATATGGACTGTCATATCGTTAACAAGTATCAAAGGAAGTAAGTGGTGATCAGGGCATCTACAATACGCTGTTTCACGCGGTCCACTGCTGCCTATAAGGGTCCACTAATACCTTTTCCAGACAAGGTATGGATAGATACTCGCAGTGTGAGAGTAGTGTGTCTCGTGTTTCGTGGCTGGAGGATGGGGGATACTGGCACTAGTCTATGACACGCAACTGGTAAGACTTAAACTTTTCACATGCTACAGTTATCTGGAGGAGTAACTTCATTACTGGGCGAACGCTGTTTGCGTTTGGACGATTGACCTAAGATTTGTTACCCAAATCTCCTCCTTTATTAGTAATCGTAACGCTGATCTTGCGTCAGCAAGTGGATATTGGGGGTAGCAAAATATGTGTGAAAGTTGCTGACCCTACATGCTCAGAAATGCATATTTATATTTAAACTGTAACTACAGAGCCCGCATTCTTGAAGCGGCTGTTTGCTCTGAACAATTAACAAGGGCCATAACTCACCGTATTCTAGCGTTAACTAGCCCGGTTTCCCTGTGATTGCGGAGTCTGAAACTCTTTGAGCAGGGAAACGAAACAACATAGTCCCGATCAACACGGAAACAACTGTTTGGAATCGCTACGATTACAACCATATTACTACCCTACGATGCAGACTGAATTATATACATTCTGCTATTTCCATCTATCAAAACTTTGAGCTTTAGTGAAACGGCTTCTGTGACTGTGAGGTTCTCTGAACTCTTTGAGCAGGGTCATCTTTCCAAAGTCCAAACAAGGCAAAGTGTCTAAATCGAGTCATCTAAAAAACATAAAGCACATGATATTTGCTCCTTTTACCTTGACAACGGGGATGCTGGACACAATGGTAGTGACTCTAGCATCAATGGTGCTCAAATCCACTCCTAGGAGACCATCACCAGTGACAGCAATGAAACATAAAATGTCCCACAATCTTCAAATAGCTTGAGAAAAATTAAACATGTGCAGGAGATATTCAAGACTTTTGCAATCCTGGCTCGATAATAGCGAACAAACAATTACAAACGGACACAAGATGGAACTCACACTCCAATGTAATTGATATCGAGACAAGTGCACTTTTATCCATCTCCATAACGGATACGCATCTGCTCTTGGCTGAAGACAATCAACACAAGAAAGCTGCAATTTTGCCAGACGAGAAGGAGTGCACACCACAAGCAAGCCACCACTCTCTGTTACCTGATCCAGAATCTATGATTATCACGGATCCTAGTGGAATAACGCCGAAGCCTCTAGAACATTCAATCGAAGGGTGCCCAGATGTAGAGAATATTTCCATCATAGCATCCTCTTCCTTATGTGGTGTTGGAGCAAACAGCCTCTACCAGTCACCGAATCTTTTTGAGAACTCATCAATAATAACAAGCTCTCCATCAAGGTGCTCCATGATTAACACTTCTCCTAAGGAAAACACCTAAAAGATAACACATTCTCCATCTGGTAATCCGACTCAATCCCAAATGGTTTTGATAGAGATAACATTGAAAGCAATGTAAACGGCAATTGATTCACTGATGAAACTAACGCTGGATACAAAAATTGCAGCTCAAAGTAAACAAGTGGATTCAATTGTTGCATGGAAGAATGACTTTAGCTTGACTCAGAAAGATGTACAGCATGCTACAGTCTGCGCAAAGTGTAAAGATACATCAAATCGTGGGATGAATGTTGATTCACTTGCAATATTAACTAAGCAGACAAAGACATGGCCTAACACCGTGAGCGTGCTACCTGTCTTCTAGTCGATTATTCGAGAAGCAGAGGCCTCAAAAGGTTCAGTGGTATACCTTCTTTAGATGTCATTGAATCTCCCCTGGCAGAGGGAGACCATCCAACTTTATCACCTGTTTCCACATACAAGTTGTTTACACC
The DNA here is from genome assembly GCF_040938575.1 of Ambystoma mexicanum. Lineage (NCBI taxonomy): Eukaryota > Metazoa > Chordata > Amphibia > Caudata > Ambystomatidae > Ambystoma > Ambystoma mexicanum. The sequence goes on along the minus strand of NC_090938.1, from coordinate 563,914,205 downwards.
TGCCATTAAAGAATTGAAATCTTTCAATTCTGAACCCTCACAAAAGAAATACAAAAATCAAAAGAGTGCCAATTCGAGACCAAGAGTCTTTATCAATCAGTTTGTAAAAAGAATAAATGCAAGCAATAAAAGGCCTAGAGTTGCTTGAGCTGCAAAATAAAATTATAAACAATTGACAGCAAACAGAGAAAAAGAGGACGTTGCTCATCGGACTCAAATTAGTGACTATGCACCATTAAATGATTTAGTAAAGGCACTAAGCGAACCTCCACTAAGTGTGATACCAACGCTGAAACAGTCAGAAGGGCTGACAATTCCTGCAAGCTGCCCTTTTCCTACAAAGACGGCAGCAGCTAGACACGAAGATCAATCAACATACACAAAAATTCTTACTGACATCAGAGCTCATATTGATGAAACTTTTGGTAGCTTTGTTAAAATGCTAAAAGTTAGCAATAATTCAAACTTGGGTGCTGCCCAGAATGAGGATGCCTCTAAAGCAGAAATTGTTTGTAGGATAGAACAGCCTCCGGTGAACAAATCAAGTCAAAAGACAACTCAAAATACAGATACGCAAACTGACATAAGTAAAACCCTTGAGCTATATGATCAAGAAGTGACAAACAAAAGAGAGTCCTCAAACAGGTTGCACCACAGTGAACATCGTGATAAGATTGCAGATTCTAATATACAATCTGGGTCATGTACCTCACATAAAGATGCAGAACCAAGATCACAGGAATGTTTACAAACATCACAGAAGATCAACACTGGCACACAGGGGTGGAAGTCTACATTGAAACAGTCACCTAGTCAACAAAGGCCAGTGAGCACAGCAGAAGACATACAAATTCTAATGCCACAGAAGAGTATTTTACTTTCAAGCAGATGGAGGGTAGACATAATCAACAAGTTCATCGATCTGATGAGATTGCAAGTCAAAATGTGCTGTGTCCACAATTAAATCAACAGTTCAAAGACATTACACAGCCAACTAACAAAGCAATTCCTAATCAAATCAATAAAAGCAAAACAACACTACAAGAGATACCTAAACATATGAAAGATTGTAACAAATACCATTGGTTTATTCTTAAATGTCAACCTGCACCATTTAAATCATATGTTCTCAATAGGGCAAGCATGTTAGTAATCTGTGAAGATGTTGAAGGTCTTCAGGAAATAGAATCGGTTGACATTGATCAAGTGGAATTTCTTAATGACCTTGATGTGTCTATTGTTCGTCTTTGGATTCACTCTAATGTTGTACGAAATACATTGTGGCAAGCGCGACTAGAATTATTCAGTATGGGCTTTGTTCTGGCTCAAGATCCAACAGTATTCAAAAAAGTTAAACAGCAAGAAAATCTAGCTTTTTATCCTATTGGGCAGGGTGGGAATCGAGCCTTTATCAACCCCGGGAAAAGAGTTCAGTTTCAAAAACAGGGGGAGTATCAAAATGAGGGTGAAACACAATCATAACTTGACTGGGAAGAGCAGAGAGATTGAATTTCCTTTGCAAGTTGGAACACATGTGGTTTCTCAGACTTATTGGGAGATAATTCTGATTTTCTACCAAAGTATGACATCACGATGTTTCAATAAACATGTCTGTCTGAAATGCCGATATGGGAGGGTCATACAATAGCTTTGAATCCTGCCAAAACCTCACAACGAGGTAGACCATCTTCAGGCTTGATGATTGCCATGAAAAATCGGCAAGATTGGGAACTAATACCATGGTCCATGCCAAATTCTTATTTGCAATTGGTGAAGGTGAAACATCCAGGCGGAGTCATTGCCATTATCAATGTTTATCACAATCCAGTAGAAATGACTGATGTGAGCTTTTTAGGTGATTTGGAGGAATTGATGAATTTGATATCCGTTCTGATGATGTCACTAATACGATCATAGGAGGTGATTTAAATATACGGTTAATATTGTCTGTGAATGACAAAAGGAACTCAATTGAACGGAAATGGTGTAAACTAATGTCTGAAAGGAATTTAGTAATGTGCAATGGTTCGTTGCCGGGGGACATTCCACCACAAAATACATGGCAATGACAAAAGAGTGTCTCAATTGACTATATATTTGTAGACGTCAACGGACCATTGCTATACCTCATTTTTGCATCTCTATCAAGTTCAGCTTAAAGCACAAACGCAACCTAGTTTTAGACCTATACATGAATTTGATAGAGAAGTTCAACTTAAAAAGTCTGCCTTATGAAAGCAAATTTAAGAAATTACAAGAAGTGGGAAAGCACAATGCCATTCGCACCTTGAAGTGCCGGTGTAAAAATTGGTTAAGGTCACATCAGGCTCAATTAAATCAAGTGGATGGAGAAGCGATGCTGCAGGCAATTATTAATAAAAATACGGCCCAAATTTGGTCTTACATAAATTTAGCAAATGGTTTAACTCAGATGCCAGTAAAAATAAATGGTGTAAATTAAAAACAATGGGTGCAGCATTATACGGAATTATACGCATTACCATCTTCAAGTCAAGAGTATAATATGATGAACCTTCTGAGTATAGCGGTTTAGATATTTCACAAGAAGATATTTTATTCTATATATCAAAGTTCAGTACTTCTCGGGCTCTGGGCCCAGACGGCCTGAACAATTATATGTTCAAACAACATCCGGACCTCTGGGCCGGGATCTTATGTAACATATATAAGCAAGTTTTCCTGACAAACACAATTCCATCTTCCTGGCGGCGATCAATAATAATCCCAATATTCAAGAAGGGTGATCGGGCATGTCCTAGAAACTACGGGCCGGTCGCCCTTCTGGATACCCCGGGGAACATTTTCTCCAAATTTATTCTATGGGACTTTAATCGCTGGACATTGGAACATTCAAAACAAGATAAATTCCAAACAGGATTTATTGCTGAGCTAGGCACTTCAATTAATCTTCTGACGTTAACGTCTATTATTTCTCATCATGAATTAAAGAAGCAACCATTACACTTGATGTTCATGATTTCCGAGCTGCCTTTGATTCGGTCTCAAGGCAACTCCTAGTGAAAAAGCTGGTCGCATAAGAATGTGCAGCATATCTAGTTTCACTAGTTAGAGACCTACATATGGAAAACACCATTCAGGAGAGTTTAAATCTTGATGGTAAACTATCTAAACAATTCATACATTTAGAGGATTAAGGCAAGGGTGCACCTTGGCCTCTGCCTTATTTAACCTTTTTATTTCAGACGGTAGTGCAGCTTTCCAGCAAATTATCACTGATTCGCCGAAATTAGCCAGTAAGATAGTTACATCATTATCCTATGCAGATGATTTGGTGCTTCTTTCCAAAATGCCTAAGGGCCTCCAAAATTTGCTAGACACTCTTGCTCAGTATGTTCATGACAATCAACGCACTATAAATGTGACAAAAACTAAAGTAATGTATTTCAACATGTAAAAAAAATACAAAAAGAAGGGTTTATCATGGTCTATCAATGGTGAATGTGTCTCTCGCTACACTTATTTGGGCACAGTATTTACAAATCAAGCTAAGACAAAGGTCTATAGAAAAACACTAGACATGAAATTGACAACTGCAATCTCCCAAGCCATGCTAATTCAAGAGAAATACGCTAAATTATCCTTGGCTCCGGTAATTATTTACTATTTACAAAAGGTTTCACCAATCTTGTTTTATGCAGCCGAAACCCAACCAATGCTATCAGAGAATGCCTGGGCAAAAATGGAAAGTAAATACTGGCGGAGCATTCTACGTTTGCCAAATTTTGCCCCTATGGTGTGGATTAGTAATTAATTAGGTTAATTTCTTTACACACTCATTATGTATGGCAGATAATTGCTCTATTTAGAAAATGCATTCTAGCAATACACTCTTCCATGGTGATGGCATTTTGTCCAACCACATCTTGTATTCCAAAGACGTATCTATCTATCTATCTATCTATCTATCTATCTATCTATCTATCTATCTATCTATCTATCTATCTATCTATCTATCTATCTATCTATCTATCTATCTATCTATCTATCTATCTATCTATCTCTAAGTGGCGTTGTATAGCCATTCAAGCCCTAATACACACTGAGGTATCGTTGGTGGACCTGATACAAAACCATATGAGGGTTAAAACAAAATTATTTCAGCTTGATTGGATTGCTATTAGGAACAAATGTGATTTGTATAGAGATTTCAATGAAAATCCTTTTCAGGTGAAAAGATACTCCAATCCTGAGAGCTATACAATTAAATATCCATCGATCTCTCATAGGGGTGATTTTCTGCGAGTTCGCTTTAATCTCTGGCTCACCAGGGATGTGTTAGCCAGGCGCAAACTAATCCGACAAGCAGAGAACATCTGCAGATATTGTAAACAACCATCTCAGAGAGAAACGTTGAAACATATATAAGTTGAGTGTGAAGCTTTAAAGAATATCAGACTTAAATATTTGAAACTTGCCTTCCAAGAATATCAGGATTTGACTTATGATAAGATGTGTCAAATGATTCATTCAGGTTTCCTAACTAAATAGAGAATTGGGACAATTGGGTTTCTTTAGGAATTGAAGCTGAGTGAAAATTAGATTGAACTTATTTTACTTGGTTGGATTTTATGCATTTATGATTATTACTATATTCAGTGTGATGATTGTTGATAAACCCAAAACTGAAGGGGACAAGAATTAGTCTAGTCGTAACTGTATATATGTGTTATGTCTAAAGTTTTAATTTAAGTTTTATGTTTCATTTTTATGTAATAAATTCTTTTTCTTTTAAAGATAATGAATTTTGTGTATAATGTATTGTAAAGTTGACTTTGTTCAGCTAATTCAATATAAAAAATGTGATATATATATATATATATATATATATATATATATATATATATATATATATGTTGCACAAATTCATATACACAGACATACATTTGCATTAGTACACACAAATGAAAGCCACATGTAGGCCTGGATACAAATCTATAATAGACCAAAGTTTGTGGTTATATAAACGGCCCAACATGTTTCAGTCCTCAAACATAAGTACTGGGATATTCTTCAGGGGCTAAACAGCCACAACATCTAAAATGATTGACGGCTGGGTAAACCGGTCTCGACAACATAGCAACCACTCCACAGACTGGGGAAAAGGGAAAGGAAAAAGGAGTTACCAAAGATTTCTTAGAAAAAAACACCATGTTAATTGATCACAATAGTCTCCAATTGCACCATATATGGGGGAAAACAACCTATGTAGGTGCACATTAATGCACCATCAATCAACCAAGTTCTATTATCAATACCTGCTTCTGTTGTTGGGTATTTGCTTTAATGCATGTATGCATTCATGCTTCTCTAGAGTAGGACTGAAATCAGATCCGATTGGGCATCCAAAAATTGCCTGCACCACAAAACTGCAATGACATGAAAGAGTGCACCCTGTATCAAGCAAACAACCACACTTTCTTTCTGTTCCTAACCCACATTATTAACCTACAATACCAACATTATCCGTAATCTGCTGGATGCTGAGGCAGCGCTAATCCTAAACGCTGCATTTTGAAAAGTTTACCGTGCCTTGAAAGGCTGTTTGCGGACCTTGCCTGATGCCACGTCCATCTCGGAAGTGCAGGATATTTAAACGCACGCCAGATCTTTCCTGGCGTATTCTTCTGGATGCTGAGGCAGCGCTAATCCTAAACGCTGCATTTTGAAAACTTTACCGTGCCTGGAAAGGCTGTTTGCGGACCTTGCCTGAGGCCACGCCCATCCCGGAAGTGCGGGATATTTAAACGCGCGCCGGATCTTTCCATGCGTACTCTGCTGGATGCTGAGGCAGCGCTAATCCTAAACGCTGCATTTTGAAAACTTTACCGTGCCTGGAAAGGCTGTTTGCGGACCTTGCCTGAGGCCACACCCATCCAGGAAGGGCGGGATATTTAAACGCACGCCGGATCTTTCCAGGCATAATCTGCTGGATGCTGAGGCAGCACTAATCCTAAACGCTGCATTTTGCAAACTTTACCGTGCCTGGAAAGGCTGTTAGCGTACCTTGCCTGAGGCCACGCCCATCCCGGAAGTGCGGATATTTAAACGCACGCCGGAACCCTTCTGGCATTAAGCCCGCAGTGGAGACAAGGGTGCAGTGCTGTTAGGCTGTTGGGCGTGCTGTAATCGTTTTGTGCTTGCCAGCATTTCTGTGAATGGTGAAATTCTATGTAAGCGGATCGGTCCAGAAGTAAGCAAACCATCTGTTTTTCTTCGCACAAAGGCCATCCTGGCTGGGGGGGGGAGAGTCGGACTAAGGCCGCTCCTTAAGCTGTCGGGCGTTCCCAAACCAGGTGGATATTTGGAAATGCTTTTTGGGACATTATTGGTGACATTTTAAATTAACTAACCGACCATTTCAGATTTATGTAATTAATGTATCTAATTACTGGTCATATTCAGTTTTGTTAGGAGTGTGACTTATGAAATAGTGACTTTGTTCAATTTTAATTTTTGATAGTAATGGATTTTTACTGTTTTTAATTTTTATTATTATTGCCCCTCTTTGTACAGATAGCTCCTTTTATGGTGATACCGTTAGAAGACCCCTTGACTTTATTTTATCTCATTTTCGGGGCTGCGAATATTTTCTCTCCCCTTTTACTCTTAGTAAATGGTGTGTTTTTATGAACGTTAATTTTTGTAGGTCATAGGATTTTTTTTTTGCACAATCGCTCTTGCACTTTACCTATACACCACCTTGGTTAGGTGGGTAGTAATTATTAGTTTTAGTAACGGTGTATCTCTTTGGATCCTTTATCCCTGTTATCCCTGTAGGCTGCGAGGTGGTTCCTCTCCTCAGGGGTATTTAAGACTCCTGCTTTTTCCTTCCTTTTCCCCTGTAGGCTGCGAGGTGGTTCCTCTCCTCAGGGGTTTATAAGACTCCTGCATTCTCCTTCCTTAATTTTAAGCGGTTGGTTTATCCTCCCCTTCCTAGTACCATGAGTTCGAGCCCATGCTCACACAATCTCAGGTCTAAGCAGGGAAAAAAGGTACACCCACACCAATTTTAAAATTGGGAACTGTGAAGTTGGGTAAAGGCAAAAACTCTAAGAAAGGAGGGAAGAAAGAGCAAATTAGCGGGATCAAAGGTGTATTAGAGCAACCAAAGATACTTAGTTTTCTAACCATAAAGGAAAAAGTGAATGTATCTGAAACAGTACAACTCCAACCTCCCCCTTCCAATAGCTTGATAATTGACAACAACTCTCTGCTGAAATTAGTACATACTTTCAGACGCCAATCTATGGGAATAGGTATTGATTTGGATATTTCTGCGATAGACGAAACAGATATAAATAATGTAATCGGAATAAATCTGTCCGCTACTCCAGATTTGGATACATTTGCACAAATAGAAGTTGAACCTAATGAGGAGGATGTGTCCTGGAATTCTACTGGAAACTCCTTTGAAAACACACCAAATAGAGAAAGGAGTGGTGTAAGTGTAAACTCACTCAAAGTTGGAGAGAAATTTGATGCTCTGACTACCATGATGGATGTCCTTCTGACCATTTGCACTAAATTGCTAAAGGATCAGAGTGACACCCAATCATTGATACAACAGACTATTGATAACACCAGATCCCTCCGGATTATGGTAGAGGATTATTGGGGAAACAAACTGCATAGGGAAAAAAAGTACTTCAAGGAGGAAAATGACGCTTTAGGAGATCTGAGCGAATTGGTTTTGGCCGCCGAAAAAGAAAATGAGAAAGATGACGCTCAGCCAAAAATACACCTTAGTGAGCCATCCGCCTCAAGGGGAAATTTGGCTGAAGAAATAAACTCAAGTGATAGCATTGAGGAAATAATTGTATCCCAAGGTTTAAAGAGACGTACTAGACATAAAAGAAAAAATAAGAGACCCACTCGTAATAGGGTGGCGATGGCCAAGGTCAAATCCAACAAGAATGCCAAAAAGAATACCTTGGCTCTTGCCATCACAGCACTTTTAGACTCCGAATGTGTAGATGTGGGGAACCACTATGAAATTATTGAATGCCAGCGGAAGTTGGACGAAGGTAAAAAAGTGGTAATTAAAAAGAAGGGTTTAGATAATTGGATAAAGGGCAATGAATATATGACAGAGGAAATCGAACCTGAGGACGACGTGCCTATGGAAAATAACTTTAAATATGTTACTATCCCCCCTAATAACAATGCCATGTCTCTTACAAAAAAGGAGAGGGAGATATATATTAAGTAGATGGAACGAGTGGCCATGTATACTAATTCAAAAATTAGAATCACTAACTCTGTTGGAAAGAAAGAAGAAACCCAGTTTACAGTGGGGAAAAGTATTAAGATCATTGAAAAATCCACCACTGATGAAAGCCCTTTTTTAAATCGGGTTTGGATATTGAACAAATTGTCACACATACCGCAGCTACAAAATATTAACACAGGGGACATTGATTCGATCATTTTTCCCGAAATTGGAAGTTGGGAAAATTGGGTAATTGTTCAATTTAGATCTGCGGTTTTTGTTGACCTTATACGGGAGTACTCAAATGGAGTATGGGGTAATAATTATGAAATTGTGATATGCCACTCCTCAATCTTTCAAGACCTGAACGATAAAAACAGGGATTCAGGGGTGATTTCTCCCACGAATATTGAATCAGGAAGTAAGTTAATTGAAGCAAGATCTTTGGAGGGAAATTCACCTATCCCAACTGAGATAAGGCATGTGATAATGAATTTACCCTACTCTCCTGGAATAGTAGGGGTTTTAATTCTCTACTCCATAAGGATGGCATTAAACTGCTGTTGGACAGTGATATATTTGCCGTCCAAGAAACTTGGGTCACTGGGGAAATGCTACTGGATGGATATAATATATGGAATAAAGTTGCCACTAAAGGTGAAAAGGGTCGACCCTTTGGAGGTTTATGCATTGGGGTGAAAAACCACTTTTCTTATAGACCATATGAGAGGTATGGGAACTCTCCTTATGTTATGTGTGCAGTTATAGATAGGAGAAGCCTATCAGGGAAACTCCTTCTCATTAACATTTACTCCCACCCAGGGGGGGATAATATTTGTGAGATGGGGGAGATTCTCAAACAAACCATTGAAGGCTGAATATTGGAATCCCCTGACTCGGAAATTTGTATAGTAGGGGATTTTAATGCCTATTGCAACACCGCCAAAAGGGAGATGGATAGGTGTAAAGAACTGTGGGATGAAACGTTCATTACTGTACCAATGGAAACACAGGATTACTGCTTGGTTGGAGGGAAGAATCCCCAAACCTTGCAGGGATTCCGATGGATGAATTTGTTGTCTTGTTGGGGGCTATATTATTTGGAACCTAATATAGGGTCAGGTACTAGGGAAACCTGGACTAATGGAAGGTCGGGTACAGGCTAGACTATATGTTTGTGAACTAAAACCTTAGTCACTCTATTATCTCGTTTGAACATGTGGACACCCCTTTGAGTGACCACACACCCCTTAGGGGTACATTTATTAATGGCCCAAAATTACAGAGATGGGAAGTAGGTAAGGTGATGAATATTCAATTTTCAGCCGGTGGAAACAGGATCACTTGGTCTGACAAAAACGTAGCCTCATTCAATGGTTTGTTTGATCGCCTCACCATAGATTGTCAGGACATTGCCCTCAACTGCCTCAATTCGATCACAAATCTGCTGGGCTTAATAAGGAGATCGAATAGCAACATTATTTTGAAAAACATAAATGGTAAAAATCATACTCACAAATTGACCAAGTGATAGAGGATAGGAAAAAAGAAATGAAGCACGATATTCGGGAACTTAAGGGGTTCTGTGACTTAGATGATGAAGAGAAAAGTAAGAGATCTAATAATATTAAGACACACTACAAAAACTGGCTAAGGATTATAAATATAATACCAATAAAGCAAATTGGAGGTGCATATAAAAGTTATGTAAAACCCATGATTCAAAAAAATTCTGGTACCTATATCGCCAATACCTGATGGACGAAGATAATAAAGAAAACAATGACGTGGGACAGGAGGTTTGGAAGAAGTATATTACTGATCTCTTCTGCAAGACAAGTCACATCTCCGCCATTTCTACCTGTAAAAACTCATATGGTACTTACAAGTTCCCCTTTGGTATTCTGGATGTCCTCAAAGTTATTTCACAAATGAAATCTTCGCGAGCCCCTGGCCCGGACGGGCTGGCTAATATTGTTATAAAACAAAATCCTAAGAAATGGGCAGTGCTCTTCTTCCATCTATTTACTGTTATATGGGAAACAGGTATTATAACAGACAGTTGGAGGAAAGCTATAGTTATTCCTATTTTTAAAAAAGGGGATAGAAAATAGAAAAATGCCCGACAATTACAGATTACTAGCAATGGCTGACAGCAGCTGTAAGATTCTTTGCTCCCTGTTAGTAGAAAGATTGAATTACTGGATAAAGGAGAAGGGTCTCCTCTCTGCCCAACAAACAGGTTTCAGAAAAGGATTCAGTACCCTGGATAATCTGACTATGCTGAAACATATTATAGCTGGCTCTAAGGATAAGGGGGAAAAATTATATGTGTGCTTCATAGATTATTGGAAAACTTTTGACTGTGTCAATAGGGCCCTGTTGCGGGAAAAACTGAGGGGAAAAAAGATCTGTCCAAAAATTCTACATTTTTTGGAAGAAATGTATAGGGAGACCACGGTGTCCATCTGTCTGGGTAAAGGAGGAATGTTATCACCCGAGATTAGCACTAATACTGGCCTTAAGCAGGGATGTGTTACATCTCCTATACTGTATAATATGTACGTTTCAGATATGTGGGAGAGTTTTACTGCTATAAATAACTTCCCACCCATTGTGGGGGGAAAACAATATGTGGACCTATGTACGCAGACAATACTATCCTTATGGATAAAACTCCGGTAGGATTGCAAAGAATGGTGAATGGCCTGTACTTTTATTCTGAGGCAAATAACCTAAATATAAATAAGACCGAGATTATGATATTTGGAGCAACAAAGGGGATGCCCATTTTGAGCAACCCCGGTATACATTTTGTCCTAGAGGCGGTAGACATAAAAATACTAAAGAAGTGGAATGTCATACGGAAATACATGTCTAGTAAAGGAGGCCACTCCATCGAAGGCTTTCTTGAGGTATATAAGAGCTGTATTATTCCCGGTATTATGTACGCTTTGGAAACAGCGGAGAGCAAATATCTGAGTAAATTAGATCAACTCGAAGGGAAGCTCTGGAGACCTGTCCTAGGATTACCTAATGCTGTGCCAATACAAGCAATAAGATGTGAGTTGGGGCTCATCTCCCTCTTGACTTTGTGGAAAATAGGATGCTGTAAACTTTATTTCAGAATAATATCGGGGGATGGGGAGGAAGGAAATCTGCTTAATCTTATAGGAAAAAATAAAAGTGAAGGCAGGTTCAAGAATACTTATATTGTAAGTTTACAAAATACAGTATTACCCTTCCTTGAAGCTTTAGGTTACAAGGATCCTATGGAGAAAGACAACACTGTTTGCATTCTGAAAAATATAAAGGAAAAAGCATGTATCTGGGATTTGTGTGAAAACCAATCATACCTCTATACTAAGTCACAATACACTGCTTACGCTCTCCAAGGTCTTAAACCTAATACCCCAAGAGAATATTTGATAAAAACAGGTAACAGGGCTTTAAGAAGATTCATCTTGCAATTACGCCTGAATACCCTCCCTTGTAATGAAGTAACCGGGGCATGGTCAAATATCCCACGAGCAGAAAGACTGTGTAGGCACTGTAAAACAGAGGTGGAGACTGTAAAACCCATTCTTACCATGTGTACTAAATTAAAGGAATGGTATTACAAAAGGTATGCAAATATAGTTGGGGATCTTCAAATGATTGAATCCGACCAATTCTGGTCAGTTATTTATGACGGAGAGATAAAGGTTTTTATTGGGGCAGCCTTTTATATTTGGAAGCGAGCTATCTGCGATTGAATTATTTGTAATTGTCTTTTTAGTATGTGTTTCTTACCTCCTTTCATGATATGTTTTTACATTGGAAATAACTGTTTGTAATACGTTTGTAAAATGGTTTTAGTATTGAAATGTAATTGTTTTTGTTGATATTTTTTCTGTAGTGTATAAGGTTTTAATTAACCAAATTGCACTTTAAACTAATTTAAAAAAAATACCAACATTTAAAACACCACCTACCTTTATGGTGGCGATAAGACTCCTACATGCTTCATCCACACACCAAAGGTTCAGAAGGTTATCTATTAAACCAACAGGGACAAACACACTGCTCAGAGGACCACATATCACACACATTGCAAGCAAACAGCCACAATCAACACCCATTGCATTATTAATTAATTTTATATTCTCCTCTAAATCATAAAAAGCACCAGTAAAAGCCAGCAGAACCAGGTATTTTCACATCCCATTGTCAATGTTCATAGCAGAACATGGACAAATCCCAGCGTGCAAAAACAACTACATAACATCCCAAAGTACATGGCCTTGTGAGTCCAGTGTAAGATTTTTCACCATCGCTCACCTCACTACGAACCGGAAGACCCCAGAGTTAACGGTGGTGTAGGGGAAACGCAACCCAATAAATACTATGGCACCTCTTTGTAGTTCATCTAGGAATACCATAGCAAAAAGCTACCTCTGAGCTTACCATTTCACTACTTTGAATAACCGGACATTTGCACATGTGAGGAACCCAAACTCAGGCTCACAAAACACTCTTTGGCAGTTTATTGATAGCCAGTAAGAGTGTCATCCATCGCTCAACATAGAAAACAGACTCCCGTTACCCGGTTAGTCTTTACCGCGGCATCGGCTCTTCGCCCAATAGGAACACCATTTTGAAATGCTAAACTGCTATCCAGCAGGTCATTTGCTACCTCAGAGACCAGTAACCCAATGTAAGCCAAACATCATAGTGAATTACAGATTATGAATCGCTCCCAGAGCAGGATATCATGAATGATCTAACTATTAGTTCACCAAATATGCTTATTAAACTAAAATGTCTTTTTGGATATATGGTACATCGTGCATCAAAAATAGAAGTACATTAGACCAAAAGTGTACCCTACATGATGAATATGTCACAAACATGAGTTGACACTATATATCCTTACACGTAAAGAGGAACACTTATGGGTGTGGTACCACAATACAGTTTTACTTTACATCACAGTTTTATTAACACATTTCAGACACGGATTGCACAGGTGGTACTAAAACAGTGGCATGTGTAGAGAATACCATCTTTGTGTAAAAAAAAAAACATTGTGTCATTCCAAACCCTAATTGAGTCCCGAAATATGACTATTCGTTTTCAAAAACATTCTCTGTTCAAAGGTCACAAGCCTTTGATTCCCTACCTCCTTATTGGGACCATTCATTTTTTTTAAGGATAACCCACTGGATGTTATTGTAGGTGTGTTGCTTTTCCATAAAGTGTTTGACCAGTGGGGCCTGAACAATATTATTTTTTATACAGCTACAGTGTTCAATCAGTCTAGTCTTACATTTTCTGTTGGTTTTACCAATGTATTGTAACCCACAAGGGCATATAATCATGTAAACCGCAATTTCACTGGTGGAATTAGTATGATCTTTGATGAGCCATTTGTCCTTTATTCCAATGTCTACTTCATTTGTTCTTATAGTGAATTGGCATATGCTACATTGGCCACATGAAGAGTGACCCATGACAGGTGTTGATTGTTTAGTCATCCTCAATGGTTTATCAGTAATATCATTCAAGATGCTCATATTCCTAATATTCTGTCCTTTCTTGTACGCCACATGGGGAAGAGATTCCTTTCTAGTGAACATCTTTTTCCAATTTTTCATATTCACAGATTTAATTTTATATGAAAGATTTGAAAAGGTATTAACAAAGAGAATCCCATTTCCCTTTTCAGTCTGGGTGGTACATCCTCCAGTAGGGCATCTTAGTTGTTGTTGTAAGCCCTCTTAGCTGAATCATTTACTATACTGCTGCGATAGCCTCTAGATAACAATTTCTCTGATAGAGCATTAGCACTATCCTCATAGTGCTTTTTAATGCTGCTATTGTGTTTCAGCCTCAGAAACTGGGCAAAAGGTAAGTTTGTCTTGATATGTTTAGCATGATGACTAGAGAAATGTAGGGGTGCATTCCGATCCATAGGTTTTCTGAATGGTTTAACCCAGAGTTGACCCTCCTGATGGAAGATGGTGATATCGAGAAAATTGATTCTGTCTCTGTTAATCTCCTTTGTGAACTTCAAGACAAAATTCTGGGTGTTCAGCCAAGTAACAAAGCTATTGGCCTCATTTTCAGAACCTTAACAAATGACAAATATATCGTCATATCTAAGCCACTGTTTGATTTGACTTTTAAAAGGGTTGTTATCCTCGCATGTTGTTTGCTTTTCCAGGAATTCCACATATAAATTGCCTAGGTTTGGCGCCATGGCTGTCCCCAGGGCGGTACCCTCAACTTGTTAGTAAAATTGGCCTTGAAATTGAAAAACAATGTTTGTCAGCGCATATTCAATGCGCCACAGGATGAATGCATTGCTCACTGGATGCTCATCCGTTCTTCTCAGTAAAATCTCCTCCACCAATTCCAGCGTGGCTCTTTGAGGCATGACCATATAGAGGGATTGTATATCAAGACCCATTAGCAGATTAACATTGGGTCGAACAAATGGCCTTCGATCTTATTGATGGCATCCTTCGTATCCCTTAGATAAATCTTCATCAACAAAACAAATGGTCTCAAATCGAAATCAGCATACTTGGATAATGGTTCGAAAATTGAATTGACTCCTGATATAATAGGACGGCCTGGGGGGGTTATCTGGTCTCTCCAGGCCATTTACCACTCTGGGCCAGCCTGTGACCAGAGCTTGTTTTTTTTTTAGTCTCTTTGTTGTTTGAAGTATAGTCTGCAGTTCGTAAATACCTGGGATGCATTGGCCAACACAGAGATCCCCTTGCCCACATTCCAGTCATGCACTGGCTAAAACATTTGGCCTGCACAGAACCCTCAGAGACAGCAGGTCTAGGAAAACTTGGTTTTCCACACCCTTCAATCAAGCCACATTTTATTGCAGTTGTAAACAGTTGGGATGTACAAATCAGGCTGGCAGTGGTGGAAGCCATTTGTGAATTTTGCCCAGAGACCCATCGTTTGTCCTTGGCTGAAAGGAAATCACATCTTGCATTTTCTAACATTAGCCTTGATTCTTTGACATATGGTGTGTTTTACTGATCAGCTTTCACTTCACTTTGCTTTTGAACTGAAAGTACAGTGCTGTTTCTTTCAGTCATTAATAAAATACACTTTTAATTACATGCTGTTAATTTTTCTGCTGAAAAGTGGGTGGGAATTGTCACAGTGTACCACCTTTTGATGGGTGGCAGTTTCAATGAAAATGCTGCATTTATTTCTCAGCAAGTAATGTGACATGCTTTTCCAATCTGCTCTTGGATTACATTTTCATCTAAGCTTTCCCTAGATTTCATCAGCAGAAAAACACCCACATAGTCTGCCTTAATAGGCTACTTTTCAGCGTGCAGGTTCTGAATGCTGGCAGATCATTTCCCCAATGGCCCTTCAGCTACGTTGGTTTGGGGCCTTTGCTTACACCCCAAAATGTCTTACCAGGTCTGCCTTCAGCCACTCGATTTATGAGCAATCTGCATGCCCTTCACGCAAGTTCTGTTAAATACAAGGATTGGCAAAGCCAAACGTTTTGGCTTGTGTATAAGTATTAGGCATTTGCCAGGCACTGCTATTAGATGAACAGATACTCGCACCATTTTGCCAGTGGCACGTTAATACCACTATAGCTGTGGCTGGCAAGTTCCTTTCCCATACCAGCCCAAACTGAAAACAAATGTTTGTCAGCGCGTATTCAACACACCACAGGATGAATGCATTGCCAATGCTTGTTGATGCATTGTTTTACAATGCACAAACATAGTTTTCACCCTCTGCATTGATGATTTGCACCCCAAAAAAGTACCACCATGAGGACCCCTGACGTTTTGCACGAGGGTGCTTATAGAACTACATGCTGATAATGAACCACCTCCCATGTTAATATGGTATCTGGTCTTTTGACTGCACACCTTTGTATGCACATCAAAAAGACTGATTTACCAAGACTGTCTATAAAGCCTGCCGGCGCAGCGCGACTCAGCGTCCACCGGAACCAGAACGATGCTGTGGCAGGGAGTGGTCTTTCGACACAGTAGGTGTGTAAGGGGGATGAAGGCGACCGCTGGGGTGAACGGGGTTGCATGGATGCCGCAGGAATTGAGAGCATGGGGTTGCAAGGGGAAGTGGCTTATATGGATTTAGGGGGTGGGATTGCACCAATGCCATGGGCACAGGATTTGGGGGTGAAAAGGGAAGCAGCTGTCGGGGGCATGGGGTGGGATTGCACTGATGCCGCAGGCATGGCGGGGTGAGGGTGATAGGGGAAGCAAAACTGTGACAATCACCGGACACGAGGACACCAATATAAGTGGGCTGCACTTATAAATATGACATTTGTATTTATTGTTTTTATATAACACTTTAATCCAAAGCGCTTTACAGTTTAACATCAAAAATACATCAAACATGGAACGTGACATAAACACAACGTCAACTAGTATCGCCAACTTTATTTCTCTAACTGAGGATCCCTCACCGCTCCCCATCACTTCTTATCCCTCCCGCCTTATCCCAACCCCGACCACATAACGAGGCCAAAAGGCAGGACATTACATCTCCCCATTCTTAAATAAGAAGTTCACGTTACTCCATTTATTCTATGGGTCTTTCATGTTTTCTTTGCGTCTTCACAGGACGCCCATCTTGGCGATGTTCTGTGCTCCCTCGAGCACTTCTTTGCACCCCTGCTTCACCATCTCCTAAATATGAGTCGTCTGAGTCATCTTCACTTTCCTCACATCTGGGGTTATCCCACAGTCGATCTTCCCCACTCTGACATCTCTTGAAGTGTGATACATTCCTAGTGGTTGCTCGTTGTCCCTTCTGTGGTAATCATGGTTCCTTTCTTATCCGACACTCTCCGCAGTTCTGGCATGAATGTTGAGTGCTATTTTCTGGTTTGAGGTTGTTGCACTTTCAACTGATCGACAACTTATATGTTTGCTTCCCTGGCTCCTCGCTGGGCGTCAGCCATTGTCTACATTTTCTGCTTTTCTTCCCCATCTTTGTTCCTGGCCTGCTGTTCTAGCGCTACACGATCTTTCCTCTCGAGTCCTTGGGGTAGCTGTGTTCTGACAACCAACTGATAAAGTACTTGTTCAAATGGTTTGTTGGTGACGTTCGCAATCTGCAACGCCCTCTTAATGTTCGCTATAAATCGCTCTGTTAGGCCATTGGCTTGAGGCCATAGTGGTGTGATTTTCCTCGGTTGCAATGCCCTGGCTTGTGCATGGCGGGCCATTGTCCCGTTTGATGACCTCCGGTATCCCGCATGCTGTGAGTATGTGGTTCAGAAGAGGGATGATGCACGTGGCAGCTGTGGATGGTACTATATATTTTTCTGGGCATCTGGAATGTTCATCAATCACCACTAGCGCATAGGTCCCATCCCGTATCAGTCCGAAAAAGTGAATTGCTGCTTCTTCCCATACCCCTTCCAGTAGTGTTGACATTTGCAGGGGGCTAGGGTGGGACGGTGGTGCTACCACACAGCATGTAGCACATTTTTGTAAGGTCTCCTCCACTCTGGTATCCGGTTTATGGAACCATATCTTTTGTCTCAGTAATCTTTTGGTCGAGACCACCCCTCAATGCCCTTCTTGTGCTAAATCAGTTACCTGTTGTCTTAACGACGTGGGTAGTATGATCTTGCAGCCCTTCATGATGATGTGGTCTTCTGTGACAGTGAGTTTGTCACGTATTAGAGGGAGGCTGTGTACATCCTCCTGGACAGCCCTGTCTTTGTCCTTTGCCAGTCATTCCTTCGCATGTCTCGTTTTCCCTCTGGCTATGCATCTGGCGATGATGTTAAATGCTGGATCTTGCTCAGATTACTGTTGAAGAGTGGCCCAGTGGACCAGGAAGGTTTCATCTGGTGGATGTTGTAATTTATGTAGACATCTGCAATCGAGTGTTCTACTCTTGCTGATCCAGTGGATTGACGTGATAGGAAGTCGGCTGGATTCTCTTCCTTGTCTTGTTGGTGTCTGATTGTGAAGTCATAGGGCGTCATTACAACCCTGGCGCTCCTGTAATTAAGGGTGCCGGTACGGGACCGGCACCGTTCATTACGGGATGCCCTATTACGAGGTCCCCTAGTGGGACCTGCTCAGGACGTCTGGTCAGACCAGATGTCTTTAGCGGGTCCCGCAAGGGGACCAGGGAGCTAATAACGGACCCATTATTAACAGGCTTGTTATTAGCTCCCTCCCCATTCCCATTGAGCACTATGGGGGCTCAAATGGGAATGAGGATGGGTTTTTCAATGAGGAATTACCGGGTCCTCCAATTTTCAATGGCCCGGTTATTCCTCATTGAAGAAACCCGGAGCTGGAACCTCGTAATGAGGCCCATAGTCTTGCAAGTGCGTGCCCAATCTCGCGATCCTTGGTGGCATTATGGCTTTTGGATTTCCATAGATAGTGAGGAGCACTTGATGGTCGGTAGCAATGGTGAACTCTTTTCCGTAGAGGAACAGGTGGAAGTGTTTTGAGGCCAACACAACCACCAGACTTTCCTTTTCTGCCTGGGAATACGCTCATTCTGTGGCGGACAGGCTCCTGCTGGCATAGGCCACCATGAATCAGGTGTGCGGTGTCATGGGATTATGTTGGTTTAGAATGGCTGACATCCTCGGTTACCTCAGTTTCACTACTAGTGTTGAAGTATGCCATATCCTCTGCTGTTCTGATGTTTTGGCAAATTTTCTCAAATGCTGCTTGACGTTCGGGCGTCCACCGCAACTCCTGTTTGTTCCTGGTGAGTTCTCGTAGTGGTGCGCTTAGTGTGCAATAGTCTTTCAGGTACTGCGAGCAGTAGCTTGCCAGTCTCCAAAAGATTGTAGGTCTGAGATGTTTTCCGGTCTCAGTGTTATATTCAGCACCGCCACCATGTCTGTGTCTGGTTGTATACCTTGTTCCGAAATTATGTGTCCACACAACTTGAGAATCCTCTTGCGGAACTCGCATGTGTGCTTGTTGAGTGTCAAGCAGCCTGCTTCCAGATCTATGCAGGCACAATGCAGTGTGGCGTTCTGTTCTTCCATTGACTTGTCGAAAACCAGGATGTCGTCACTATAGTTAAGACAGTTCTGTACATGTTTTATAATCTTATGAATTTCCTCTTGCAATATCCCCACAGCTGATGATACATCAAAACTCAGCCATTTATATTGGTATAATCCTAGATGGATGACAAATTTGGTTATATAACAGGATTCCAGTGCCGGTTGCAGCTGATGATAGACTTCATTAAGATCCACTTTTGAAAAGACAGTCGCCTTTGTAGTAGGTGAATAATATCAGTGATTCTCTGTGCCTGATGTCTCTCTCTCTCTCTGGACTCATTTGCTCTCCGCATGTCCACACATAGGCCCTCATTACGATACTGGCGCTAAACCATGGCGCTATTAGCACCATGGTTGGTGCCGGTATCGTAACGAGTCCGCCAATGTTCAATGGGGAATTACCACCCCATTCCAAGGTTGGCAGGGTGGTAATTCCCCATTGAACATTGGCCCTTCCCCATTCCCATTTATGCCCCATAGGGCTCAATGGGACTGGGGAAGGCGCTAAGTACGGTACCGCAAATTGCGGTACCGTACTTAGCACCAAGGTCCCTTTGCGGGTCCCTACTTTAACAGCTGGTCTAGACCAGCTGTTCAGGTCGGGTCCCGCAAAGGGACCTCGTAGTAAGGCGCTAATGGGTTAACGGCGCCACAGCCTTTTACGGCGCCGTTAACCCATTAGCGCCAGGGTCGTAATGAGGCCCATAGTCCTATGGATCCATATGCAACCTTCTACGGGACTGGCACTTTGACGGACACCCAATGGGTGGGTCCTGACATGGGCCCAATGATGCGTTGGTCTAGTAATTTCCAGATTTCTTTACCTGTTTTTCAATGTTAAATGGTATGCCCCGATAGTTCTGGGTCACCGGCTTGATGGATGGTCAATGCGTAGCTTCACCTTGCAGTTTTGTAGTTAACCTAGCCCTTTGAATAGAGCTGGTAATGCTTTTTCAACGTTTCCATCTTTCACCATGTATTTATGTGCCAGGATATGGTAGAGGACGTGCACCAAACCCATGTCTACTGCTGTTCTGAAACTAAGGATGCATCCGCTTTCCATTTCCGTTTTCAGTACGTGTAGATGTATTCGAGATGAGTGGGATTTATGTGAGCATATTGTGGAGAACCTGCCTCTGCAGGGTAGGGGACGTTTGATCCATATGGATAAATGTCTGCCCTGAATGGTTGCGGTAGGTTATTGTAAGCTTCTTCACTGAGCATATTAAATGTGGCTATGAGAAATGCAGCTGGTGTGTTATTTACTTGGATCAGCAGTGTTGGACTCGTTATTTTGCTTTGTCATTTCCTAGTGCTCACACATACCCCTTTTCTTCTGATCATCCGGTGAAGATGTAAATTCACTCCCTGATGGAGAGCTCACTTCGATGTATTGCACATTTCTCCTTAGGAGCCAGGCCTCAATGCCATCTGTACCCAAACCTGGGTCACGGTGCGTGATACGTGTGCTGTCATGTAGAGGAGTGGCCAAGTATTAGGTCCTCTGTGCCTCTCTGAGCCCTTCTGGTGCCTCATTGAGGGCCCTTCCCAGCAATGGGCCAGAAGTGCGTCACTGGTGCATGAGAAAACCATTTCCGAGCGGTATGCAGGAATACACCCACGGTAGTCCTTGTCAAAGCATCATTGTGAGGTAGCTGGTGATTCAATCATCAGAAAAGTAATGGTGCCAGGAGAAGTTGAGAACAACAGAAACACTGATACGCGAGACAGGAGGGCAGTAGACATTACACCAGAAGAGAACATCATTCCCTGGAGAGGGGTGACCATGCCTCTGCAACTATGCCTGGCGCTGTTATGGAGCATAAAAATCTTACCGGCAGTTGTTCTAACTGCTGGCAGGCAAGCCTTTGCCTCCTCCCACCATTTACAGGCCAGATGGGAGTGTGTCTGGCCCACTGGCCACCTGACTGTGGCATGCACCGCAGTCTGTATGGTGCCTTGTTCTGACCACGCAGGCTCCAGCCACGCGTCAGGGGGTTCGATGTGATAATTGTACTGTGCCACAGGGTCACCCATCTATTGCCAGTGTAATAATCACTGGACACAGGGGCACCAATTCAAGTGGGCTAAACCTGTAAATATGACATGGATACAAGGTCAACTAGTATCATCAAATGTATTTCTCTATCTGAGGATCCTCCACCCCTCTCCATCGATTCCTGTCCCTCCCGCCTTGTCCCAACCCCGCCCACATAACTGTGCTGAATGGCAGGACTTTACAGAAATCTCCCTATTCAGGCGGGCAGTTGGGTGGAAGGGGAATTTTGGGTGCGAAACCCCCGATGTATGCAGAATCCTGCTTGTTGAAGGCCACTCCAGGGTGGCCTAAAAAGGCTTCTTTTTGGAACGGTCTCCGAAGGGCAGGCTAAAGACACTAAAGTGTTAATATCCCTCTCTTCACGCATGTCAGTTAGCTTGAGTGGTAAGCTGTTATCACTAAGTAGGGCCTGCTGAATGTAGCATTATTCATTATTAATTAAACATATTCCAAGATCATGCCCCCCTAACCCATACTAACATTTCTATGCATCCCAGTCCACCAACTTACAGATATTCTCGACTGGGCATGCATAGAGAAACTTGTACCTCGTTGGAAGTTGCATTTGAACCTGGCATGGGCCTGGATGAAGTAGATTGACTAACCCAGGTCAATAATGTTAACCCCGCAGTTTGCTTTCAGAGCTACAACAACCACCAGTGGAGGTAGGACCAGGCTTGACCAAAGGGGTGAAGGTCCTCTCATGCAATGTTTCTGTGGTGCATAAACTCCTGACGGACAGAGTCGGTCTGTTTAATTCACCAATTTGATCTGGTATGTCTCCAGGAAACATGGACAATGGAGAATATCGATTTAGAGGGGGTCCATTCATCTTGTCTATGTGCAACAAAGGCCCTAGGCCCAAGGGAGGACTGGCTATTTCAGTTAGCCCAAGTTTGGTTCTGTCACCTAAAGTGTTGATAACAGGCTCAAATGACTGCCAGTGTTTAGAAGTAATTAGCCAAAAGGGGAATGATTTACTGGCCCTCATTACGACCCTGGCGGATTTTTTCCGCCATCGGCGGACTTTTCCGCCATGGCGCAAAGTCCCTTTACGCCATGGCGGATGGCGGACTTACCGCCCCATTCCGAGGTCGGCGGGGCGGTAAGTCCCCATTGACCCATTTACCCTTCCCCATTCCCATTTCGGCCCCATAGGGCTCAATGGGAGTGGGGAAGGTGTTAATTACGCCACCGTACACTACGGTGGCGTAATTAACACCGAGGTCCCATAGCGCCATGGATTTTTACGCCCGCAAAAAGCGGGCGGAAAAATGACCATGGCGCTATGGGAACTCGTAGTTGGCGGTAAGGGGTTGGCGCAGCTAACGCTGGCGCAAACCCCTTAGCGCCAGGGTCCTAATGAGGGCCAGTTTTACAACCGACCAGGGGCAAGTGTACCCATGGAAAGTCTTAGGATCATGTGCCATATGATCAGGGACATTTAAACCAACCAAAGCAAATATCCCCCTTTAATTATGGCAACGGGGGACCTCAACGTTCAGTTTCAGCCAATATATATGTTAATGGTCTCAGATCCCAAAATTGGAATCTGTTAAACCTGTTAGGCTACACCCGGGTGCTAATGAAGCTGCTAGGTTGATATATGAGGTGGGCTTGCGTTCATGTAATGGGAGGATCCCCCGGACAAGCCTGCATCTGTAACTTATGAAGGGTTGCAGGGTAGTTCACGAATTGATTATATTATGATCATTGCAATATATTGGCATGTGGTTACCAGCATGGAAGTCGTAAGGCGACCGGACAGTGACCACCACCCTCTAAGCTTCTCCTTAAGGTTTGACTGGGGTGGGACGAATAGTAGTGGGTATAAGGGAGGGAGGAGCTCAGTTACTGTTATAGGCAATTTCAGGCAGGCGATTTAATGGTTCTCATTGGACAACAATGTGGTTAAACCACAAATATATGCAAGCATCACTCAACATATAGCAGGAAATTTGCCTGGGTGACTAATCCTTCGAGCCCCAGAGAACAATATTTTGACATGGTGAAGTCGTCATACTTCATCAAAACAAGTAGCAGTATTAGGAAATACAATGAGGACAACACAGGGTGGTTTGGTGAAGACTGCATGTTAGCAAATCAGAATTTGGTGAATTGTCTGAAAAATGTAGGAGTGGCTGACAAGTGTATCTTAAAGAACCTGCAGACAAAGGCCATAGAGGCAGCAAAAAAGGCTCAATACTTTAAAAACAAATGGGAGGAATTACTGTTCTTTAGCAGGAATGGCGACCAAGTAAATATTTGGAGGTTGGTTGGTGGGTTGGTGGGCGTGAAGTGATCTCGGTGGGACTGGTCTGTAGTCAGATTGCGCCAACCCAATGGTTTAACCACTTTGCTAATTTGTATAAGAAAGGACATGACATGCCATGAGTCTCCCTACGGCAGCAGAGTGGTAGTAGCTACAATGAGGGCCCACTTAAATTTACACTGGTTGAAGTGGAGGAGGCCATCATGGGGCTCCGGAGTGGGAAAATCCCGGGGCCCGATGGAATTCCCGTTGATTTGTTAAAGGATGAACCCTCAATCTGGGCCCCTTTGCTTTCTCCAGTATTTGATTATGTTGCAAGTACTGGTGATGTGCCCCAATCATGCAGTGAGGCAATTATAATACCATTGTATAAGAAGGAAGACAACAAGAAGCCTGGGAATTACAGGCCGATCTCACTGTTAGATGCGGTTGGGAAGGTATACGCACAGGCACTGTTGACTCGCCTACAGTGCTGGGCCAGTGAACACAACCACATTAACCATTTACAGGCTGGTTTTCAGCCTGGCATTGGAACAGTAAACCAGTGCCTTCGGTTATACACAGTCCTGGCAAAGTATGTGTCCTTGCAACATCATGCTGTTTCCGGCGACAGTGTTTCTAGATGTAAACTGTGGTCTGTTTTGCGAAAACAAGGGGGTACTAGATTCACTGCTGTACTGTATTAAGTCCCTCTACTCTAATAATGGTGCCTCAGTAAGATGGGGATTGGGTGGGGAAACAACTGATACCTTTTCGGTAGGGGGGGGTGCAGCAGGGATGTGTGCTGGTCTTCTCCTATTCCGCCTGTACATAAATATAATAATTGAAGAGCTGTTAGCACATGGCATTGACCCCCCAAAACTTGGCACATGTGTATTCCCAGCACTCTTCTATGCAGACAGATATTAGCCACCAGCCCCACGGGTTTAAGGCACACTCTGAAAGTCTTCATTGAAATATGTGAAGATCTTTCAATGGAACTTAACACAGAAAAAACCAAGGTGATGGTGTTTGACCATATAAACAGTAATCAAATCAATTTGAAGATTTGAAGATTTTAATACAAGAGTGTATTTTGGAACAGGTATGTTACTATGATTACCCGGGGATTAGGTTTACGGTAGATGTTACTTGGACAGCTCAATGTGCTGAGGCACTGACCACACTAGAGAAGCACAGCAGTGGAATCTGCCTTTTTTTAACACACACGGGAGGGGTGCAATTTCCCCTGCTCTCGGTCCATATATAGCCCAGGGTTGGGCAGCAACCCATTGTGGGGCAGAAATATGGGGTCAATGCATTAGTGCACAATTCAATGTGGTGGATAACCATTTCCTAAGATCACTACTCAAGCAACCACAGGGCGCCCCAATGGCTAGCTTGCGATAGGAATGTGACTTGAAGCCTTTGTATGACATTGCAGCAAATAGACCACTAAAATATTGGGTCAGATTGTGGGGTACCCCAAACTTGCTAAATACAGGGAGGCAATTGTGAGTCTGCAAAGTGTTCCTGGGTCAAACTCGCTCTCGTGGTTGCGGAGCATTCGAAAAGTCTACAAGGCCCTTAACCTACCAACTTTTTGGACTGAGACTGCTGAATTAACAATGAGCTGGAAGAAGGTGGCCCAAATTAAGTGTAGTGATGACCTAAACAGGAAAATGTACAGGGCATGTGCCATATTAAAGACAGGTGCACCATATTTATTGGTGAAATGAAATGTGGGTTTTGAGCCCTATTTTGACTGGATAACCCTGTATATGGCAGAGCCCTGTATTTTCAACTACTCTCCGATATACTAAAAGTTGCCCTTTTTACAGCCAGGTGGTCCCGCTCATCAGACACCCAATGTATAATGTGTGGTGACCCTGAGGAAACGTTAAAGCATTTCTTACTCATGTACCCCTGGACCTCAGGAAACGCTACCTTGTGCCATTTTTCATGTTAAAGGGTGTAAGGCAAATCAGAACAGCTGTATTATTTTGTTAAAGTCCTTCTGATATGAATGCTATCTAAATTATTGTGATTTATGTACACAGAGCATGACTAAGAAGCACAAAATTGGTGCTGCAGAATTGACCCTATTTACGTAACAAGGAATTTACCCTCCTCTTTAAATAATGTCAACCTCGAATGGTCTTTTAACTGCAATAATATGTTACTTCCTGTGTGGCTGTATATGAATTTTAAATCAGTTTTAAATATTTGTTCTAACTGTACTATTGCTTTAATGGTTAATAATGCAGAACATTTTTTTTTAACTTATTCCAAGATGAACCCATCCGTATGTGATATCAGGCTGTCAGTCATTTGCTACAGAATATGCGTTGCTGGCCCTCATGTGGCCATACCTACTATCTTATGCTATTTAGTGTTTTGGTATGATGTGGGATGATATTATTTGGTATGGTATCTAATGTTATAGCATAGAAAGCCATGGTGTGGTCTGTTTTATGTTTTGTTGTGTTGTTATATGGTGTGGTATGTTATGGTCTTTTATGTTCTGATATGGTATTTTACGTTAATATATTGCACGGTAAAATGTGGTGTGTTGTGCTATTGTATTTTATATTATTGCATGTCGAGGTATTATGGTATTGTAGCAGGGCATTGTGGTGGCTATAGAAAGTTTGAATCCCTGCCTGCTTAGCATGGGTCCTCTGTGGTCATTAGTATTGTGCTGTTCATGGTGCTCCTGCAACACTGTTGTCCATTTTTCCTGCACAGTGAGAGTTACTAGGGATTTAGTTAAAAAAATATTGATGGACAGCCAGACATCACAGGTCTGTTGGTCTAGTGTGTGTATTGTGACAAATCCCAGGGTATTCTCACTAGTCCCATGGGGGGAGCCCCTTCCCATGAGACCAGGGAGGAGAGGCTGCTAACCAATAGTCCTCCTGGGGGTGGTACTCAGCGATTAGATCTCATGGGAAGGGAAGCCCTCCATGGGACTAGTGGTGATAGCCTTGGGAGAACGCGGTATTCACCCCCTCCATTTCTGTACCCTCATTCCTCTCACCCCAAGCAGTCCCCTGTGACCCCCACACATCTATGTATCTTTGTAACACAGTAGAGAGCTTCATTTAGGCAGACCATACTGGGACGAAGATGAGTGAGGCTTACCTAGGTGCAGTACATACAATCACTGAGTGAAGAAAATCAGACAAGGAGGCAAAGGCCCACTACGGAAACCAACACTCGCTGTATAGCCTAACAAAGGCATCCCCAGAGAAAAAAAGCAAGGAGGAACTGTGTATCTTGTCAAGCCAGCCCTGGAGGAGCGAGGAACCACAGGGCGGTTCTGTGGCAAGAGACCTTAGGAGAAGAGAAGGAAACACTGTGGGGAGTTAAGAGTTTCTCCAGCGGCTCCACGCTGCAGGAGCCTGTCCAGTTATTGGGAAAGCGAAAACCCGACCAGCGAAGCCAAAGCAAGCAGAAGGCGGGCAGCTGAGGATGCGAGGGAGAGCCTATTGCTGCATAGCTGCAGAAAGCAGGAGACAGAAGCAGTATATAAGCCCGGCTCTACTCTCAGGACAGACCAGAGATTGCAGCAACATTTCCCAAAGGTGGGGAAAGGATTGAGCCGGCTGGAGGTACACGGAGCGCACCAAATAGATTAAGGAGACACATACCAAAATGTGGAGAAGCAGAAAGGGATAGCGAAAGAACTATGAAACTTAAAATCAACTTTTCGAAATATCCTATGCGGAACGATACCTGGCAGGAGAGTACATCAGATCTGTTAAAGTGGGCATTGACTGAAGCAAGGGCAGAGGGCCCGCCAAAGGAGCATGCCCGGGTCTGGGACCCATATGAAGTTGGGGAAGCACCACTAGAGCAGCATACCAGGGTATGGGAACCATATGAAGTCGTGCAGGGCCAGCGAAAGCAACACACAGGGGTCAGGGACCCACACAAGTACAAAGAAGCACACAGTCATGGGTCTGGGGACCACATGGAGTTGGACAGATTTGGAGACAATGTAAAGGGGTCTAGGACCCACACAAAAGAGAAGCAAACTGCAGGAGAGGTCAGGGAGATCCCTAGACAGCCAAGAGAGGTCTAGGACCCTTGTAAGAGAGAAAAGAAGATGCAAGATACTAAAACAAGGGGTTGAGAACCCATTACCGAAAAAATACTTAATGGAATTCTAAGGTCTATAGTCAAGCCTAACAGGATGGTGAACCAGACTTGACGCTACATTTATGAGCTGGAGAAAGAACAGGGGAAGAGACCCCTCCACCCCCTGACCTATGAGAACTGTGTTTTGTGAAAAGAAGGTCTACAGTCAAGTCTGGCAGGATAGTGAATTGGATTGGCGTTATAGTTGTGAGCTGGGGAATGGACAGGGGAAGAATTCCCTCCCTTGATACTTGGGAACTGTGTTTTGCATACGTTTGGAAGAACATTTAAGATCCAGGACTTTTTAAAGAACCACTTATTGTGTTTTCTCATGAAGAACTGACCATTTGTAACCTGTATCCAGAACGAGAGAAGCTCCCTTCTGGATCAAGAAGACGCCCAGCTTTTCCTTAATTAATCTAGAGTGTAAGGGACAGAAATAGGTCTGTACACAGGATGGTGGACATTTTACTTTACTGGACATCCTGACCGAGTCCTTAGTATTTTTGTTAAGGTAGGGTAAACCCTCCTATAAATAAGGCAAGATAGGCTTTTACTTTTATATAAATAAAAGTCTTTGCCAGCAAACATGCTACCACTGTGTCAGACTTGTACTTCTGTACCCTTACAGCACCCTTGTCACCACGCCTTCCCTTCTTTTTTCTTTTCCAGGTTTCTGGCAGTGAAGACAGCTTTGCATCACTGGGTTATTGTATGCGTAGGTCAAATGGGATCGGCGTGTGTTCCCGCTGTCGTTCAAAGTCATACAGGTAACTGACGATGTTACAAGGCTTTGAATTCATTTAGGACCTGTAATTTTCCATCTTGCAGCGATCAATGATCGATCGATGCACTCTCAGGGGATCATTATGAGAAATGCTGTATTGCACTCAGAAATACTGCAAGTAGTAATTATGAAATAAGACATTCAGCATTGAGAAATAACCATGTCTTTTTTGTAATGTAAAGTGTATTTCACTTGCATTTTGGGATAAAAATGCAAGTGGTACTGCACTGGTTCACACTGCTGCTGTCCCATGGAGTCATAAGTAGGGGTGAGCAAAATCTTCTCCCTTGAAGTGAAAATTGCAGAATATGCACTGGAAGCTGCTTCCGCCCCTCTGCAAAATCAGCATTACAGTTCTGCCTCCACTGAAATGTCACCCGATTTTGTGCGATTTTGCACAGTGCGTGGTGTTTTGTTTCCATGTTAGTTTGTGTAGCGCAACGAGAAACTTTGCACAGGTTTCTTTTTTAGGATCTGTGTCAGTTTTGTGCAGTGACACAATAAACGATGCATGGTTTTTCGATTCATGATAGGTCCACGCAGAGACACACAAACATTCTTGCAGGTCTTTTTTCGATCTGTGCTAGGTTCGCAACATGAGAAACTTCATGTGGGTCTCTTCAATCCATACTAGTTTTGTGCAGCGGCATGCTAAACTTCATGTGGGGCTTTTCCGATACGTGGTAGTTTTATGCAGTGGCACGAGAAACTTTGCGTGGTTTTCTACGATATGTGGTAATTTCACGCATCGACACAAGAAACTTTCATTTGGACTTATTTTAGATCTATACTAGTTACGAGTTGCGGCATGAGAGGCTTTTCATGCTTTTTTCTAACCATGCTAGGTTCGCGGAATGGCATGAGAAACTTCTTAGAGAGGCACAGCTACACCCTACTGATGAGGTTCAACCAGACCGAAACACGTGTCTGGGGTTGCTGTTGGTACTCTTGTTCAGAGGAGAATTGCCTAGCATTTC
The DNA here is from genome assembly GCF_040938575.1 of Ambystoma mexicanum. Classification (NCBI taxonomy): domain Eukaryota; kingdom Metazoa; phylum Chordata; class Amphibia; order Caudata; family Ambystomatidae; genus Ambystoma; species Ambystoma mexicanum. The sequence continues at coordinate 563,884,675 of NC_090938.1, read as the reverse complement.
GGTGCTGGACTGCCCCAGGGCAGGACAAAGACTGATATGTTTGGGATATTTGTTCTCTGTGAAAGATAGTGAGCTAAAGACTCTGGGTAAGGCTCTTGTAACCAGGACTTATGTCTGGCAGAGAGTCTCCCAGGACCCCCCTTGTTATCTGCATGAGAAACTTTGTGCCACTCTTTCGATTTGTGCTAGGTTCGCGCCCGGCACAAGAAACTTGGCACAGCTTTTTGTTCAGTTCGTACTAGATTTGCACAGCGGCACATAAAACCATGTTCTGCTTTTTTTTTCTGTGCTAGGTTCATGCAGCGGCACAAGAAACTTTGTTCAACTCTTTTCGATCCGTTCTATGTACGCACATCGGCACGAGAAACGTCATGCTGCTCTTTTAGATTTGTGTTAGGTTTGTGCCATTCTTGTGCCGCTGTTTTTGATCTATGCTAGGTTCGTGCAGCGGCATGAGAAATTTTGCATTGCTCCTTTTCGATTTGTGAGACTGCACGAGAAACTTCACGCCATTCTTTTATTCTTTTTGATACACAGGGGTGACGCAGTGGCAGATTGCGGCAAAACCGATCAAATCTCACATATTTCGCTTCCGTAGCTGGCGGAACAGAATTTTACAGTTTTGCCCAGCCCTGCACATATATTTGTTCACACCTAGAGTCTCACTGCAAGTATGGTGATAACAGTAAAAACATGTGGCATTTGAAATACCTCCTATTTTTCGAATACTGCCTGACTTTGAGTTGTTGTGATGGCATGGGATTTTTACCCTACAGAGTACATAGGAAGTGCTGCATTGTTTAAATAACTATTATTTTATGTTATGCTTTCTAAGCAGTGCATGCTGTAAATCGACCATGCCTTCCCAAATCATAATTAGGTGGTATTTTGAAAATAGGAGGTATTTCAAGCAGCACATGCTTTTACCCCTATCGCCATACTCATAATGAGGTCCCTATTCAGAATGTATTGTTCATTATAAAAGTCTCTTTTCTGTCTTTTGGGAAATTTCCTTTAGTTCCCAAGGTGCAATCTTTCACGCGTGTTTCTCGCACAACCTTCGTCAAATGTCTTGGTACTCATACTTGAGTGACGTTTTTCCAATGTGTAGCCTTAGTGCTATCTTTCTCTCAGAATATTCAACATGCGATTTGCTACTTTGGCTACGTTTCTCAATGTGTGGCGTTAGACACAGGTCATGGCTTTCAGCGTTCGTTGCTGCTATAGCGTCTTGCGCCCCTCTGCCCTTCCCTTCTTCCTTTAGGGTGTCTGCCATTGTTGTGTCACCACAATGTGGCACTGCTGCTTTAAGAATTTGGAGAGCTTGCGCCAGGTGAGAAGCTGGGCAAGGCGTGGGGAGATGGGAAGTTTCAGTTTCGATATGTTGTTCGAGGATTAAAGAGGTTCCCGTTTTTTTCTGCCTCTGTGTACATCATTGGAAGGTGTTGATTGAATGCCTGGTTACTATTGTGGGGCCTTCTGTGGGCACACAGCCGGCCTCACAGCACCCTGTTGGGTTTGTCGGGGTCACCCGGACTTAACAGTGGTTGCCGCCGGGCGGGACCCTGTTATGCCGTGGTGGCATGGCCTGGGTGCCGCAGGCACCATCGATGCCGGGAGCATCCTAGATGAAGGGTGCCTGGGCTGGACTCTGGGCACCAGGCTGATCTGGGGGCCCAGACCAGTAGGGACCTGCAGGACACTGATCACATGGTGTGGGGCTACAGGCCAGGGCTGCAGGACCGTGATCACACAGTGTACGCCTGCAGGCCCGAAGTGAGAGACTGAGTCAGTAGATCCATTGTTGGAGTCTACAGCCGTTCTCAAAGACATGCATGCAGGGGCTCCTTTTATTAGGTCGGGCCATTACACAGTCATGTCCTATATTAAGAGAGCAATACGCTTGGGAGGGACACACCATCTTAAAAGGCCAACACACTTAGGAGGGTCACACATAACACCACTTTTTTTTCATAACTAACAAAGCAAATGTTACTGAAACATAAATTATTCCCCCCACATTACAGAATGACAATACTTATACCACTTGGGAATTGTATGGTAGACAAATCATGCACACATAGGGACTCAGGTAGTTGTAGACACAGAACACGTATCGAACACTCAAAACATATTCAGCGGGTGACAGTCGTGACTGGCGAACTGCTGGTGTAATTTTGGCAGTTCTACCTCATTTTACTAGACCCTTTATTAACCTGGGGTAAGTGGAACTTCAACCACTGAATGACTCCATTGTTAGCTGCTGGCACCTTTCGGAGCATGCCTACAAACTACAGGAGCACAGCTTTGCATCCATTTAACTGGGACCATTTTAAGCATATAATTTGCATGCAGGCTCACAGCATCTAAACACATGTTTACTGAGTCTTCTCCGAGCACTTTCAGGACTGCAGGAGACCAGTTCACTTTGCATCAGTGTCCGTTCAGGATAGTCATTGCCACTGAACAAGGTCCATTGATGGCACAGTTCAAAGGGTGTCAAAGCCGCACCTGGAAGCACCAGGGGCCACATCCGCTTAGTCCCTGGATGTTGGGGCAGGCAGCAAGATGTGGGTATCAGGGCGTCTAGGCTGCCCCATGTTCAGGCTCCCCCAAGTGGGAATGCCTCTTGATGTTGACAGGGCATGGGTTGGCAGCATGTTACTTGTAAGTGATTTCAATCCAGCACTTCACCTAAGTCAACGCCTAGCGTGTAATGCACAACTGAAATCCTTATTTATTTGTGTCTAAAAGTTCTTTCATTCTGAACGATGTAGCACTCATATCACGCCCCTCTCTTGGAAACCCCCCCCCCCATTACCCTCCCGGTCACACTGAACCAGGAATCAGGCTGGTTTGCAAAGTTAAAATATGTATTTATGTGGTTACAATAAAATCACACTATGTTTAATGGGTATACAATGATCACCAATAGGGTGATGTAACACTAAGCAATCTCTTTAATCACAAGGAGTAATAGTGAGCAAAACAATTCAGCACAGATATACTACTTTTGTGTGTGTTCAGGTCAAATAGCAAGGTGGTTACTATTTCCCCCTGCACGCCACTCAACCCCCCAACAAGCAATATAAAGAGATAGGAGGAGAGAGAGCAGGTATTCAGCAATGCACAATTCAAAGAAAATGTCAATCCCAATTTCCCCTCAGCAAACAAAAAAGAGAAACATAATTGATTGGCAAACTGTCAAATTGGTTTTAAAGTTATCTGAGAATGGATTGGGTAAAACCCTAAATATGGTTTAATTGACTGAAATTGTTCAAATTCTAATGGGAGCCACTTTAGATAGTTACAGGCAAACACGAGCAATGATTTGAGACTAATAAGCAAGGTGAAAACCTAAAATTGAGGTCGGGTGCAATAAAAAGCTGTTTTACACGTGTAATATTTTGCCAAAATGAAAATTTGCAGCAAACTTTTCCACGTGCGGTAATGGCGATGACGGGAGTACTGTATAGATTTGGAATTCAGCTTCTGGTTCTGTGGAAAGCTGAGGGTGTTAGCTACAAGCAGAAGTTGACATTTTGTTTCTAGCATACAAATTGAGAAAGTTATGGACGTTTCTGTGGAGGTCGTTTTTCTGAGAATGGGAAAACAGGGATGCACTTTTCAAAGACAAATGGGATTTCGTTTATACTAGGTTATGACTATAGAAAAAGAGAATGCCACACATGAATCTCCATCAATCTTGGCCAGGGACCCTTCACGTGGTGGATAATCAATTTCTTTCTGGGATTCAATGTATTTACTCACAACACTATTGATTTATGATTTTGGAATACAAATGAGAGAAACTCAGCGCAAGGAAAGTTCTGACAATTCAATGCTACTCCTAACAATATCAGGTTCTAAATACAAGAGAGGATGGGTTTAAGACAGGGATTGGACTATGGACATTACATATGCTAGTGACACAGTCCTATCTACAGATACTCACTATATGGGTTTCAAATGGAACCGTCAGGGATTCTGGTCAGGGATTCTGGTTCTGGGACAGACTGCTGGGCACACTGGACTGGACTGGGTCTGCAATCAGCAAGGCGCTCTGGTCACCGCACGACAGGACTGGACAGGATCGGCACAGCACAGCACTGCACATGATTGGGTTTAATCTGCCCTTCTTGGTTCTGAAGATATCTCTTTTGGCAAAATAGCAGTTACAGCACAGCCCGGCTGTTTCTTTTGTTCCCCTTGGGTTTTGTGGGATTCTTTCTGGTTCTGGAAATTCAAGGCCTAATTGAAAATGGTTCAACTAAGGGAAGGGGCCTTTCTGCTTGCCAAGTTTCTGTAGTCTGGAGCCAGGATGGTCCTCTCGCAGGGTGCTCCGCCAGCAATGGGCTAGTGGGTGAATCTGTGTGTCCTTCTAAGTCCTCAGCTGTCTCTAATTATGCCTATAATAAAGGGTGTGTGTGCTGGTTTACCCTAAGCACGCCTCTTAGGCAAGCGATTGGCTGGAATCTCTTCTCTCCCTTCATTGGAGGAGAAAACAGGGTGTCAACATGATGGTGTGAGTTTATGAGTCAGAGAATCCTCCCCTTGTCCCTTTGAACATAAAATCTACTTTTGGTACAATACATATTTACATGTGTGCAATCTTTAGAACAATAACATATATAAATCACATATTTTGTGCAGCAGATACTCCTCCAAGTCTCATCGCTGTGGGATCTTGTTTCTGCTTTTGACAGAATTTTGCCCTTTTTGACCGGAACACAATGTCCAGTTTATCCGAAAATTTGTACAAATATGCGCGTTGAACATGGGCATAAGGGTATAGCTTTTCATACTTCTGGCACAAATACATTTGGTGTAAAACCACCTTTTCCGCCGTTTCCTTCTAGAACATGTCACATGGTTTGGCTGCCTCTTAAAATGTACAGTCAGAATTTAGATACACAAATATGTGATTTTTGTAATTTAAACAATTTTAAGTGGTGAGTTATATGTCTTTAAGAAAATGTTTCTTTGGGAATGTCCAGCCCCAAATGGCTGTTTGTCTCTGCCTCCTTTTGGCTCTCTTCCGTTAGAAAGAGTCTACTCCAATTTCCTCCAGAGGCCCAGGCCATTTACGACCCTTCTCACTTAGCCTTCCTTTGACTGGAGGAAGTCCATTGTCTTCTTTCCCTGGCAGACAAAATTCTCCTCCCCTAATCTAATAATCACAGAGGTGTGATTTCCTGGTGGAGTGAGCAAAAGGGAGATGCCTGGCCTCCGTGGGGGAAGCTGTTGGACTGGTTAAATTGCTTTAGGCAGGCCTAAATTCAATGTCATTTTGTTACATTTTTTTCTTGGTTTAAAACAAACTTACAATTTCAAAATAAGCAGCTAGAACCCTCATTCCAGATTCTAAACCATGGGATTTAAATAGTTACAACCTAGGTTACTCTCAATAACAGGTCACTTAGTTCTCAGACAGGTACTGTGCCCAGATTTTGACAGCTTTCACAGGCAGGCACATTTTTGCTGTGAATGTTTTGATGACAAATTCAGCTTTTCAGAACATTGTCTGCTCATAATGATTTCTTGAACTAAGTGACTTGTAGCACCCAGCAAGAATATTGGATGTTTGATGGTGTTTTGTACCGGCAATCTGCAGTTTCAGCAACCAAGAAAAAGATTTGAAAACAAGATTTTGGATTTCTTTCAGCAAAGCATTGCTTTTCATGCAGGCTCCATTTTTACTTGTTGGGCAGCCCAGTGACATGTTTCAGGAGTGCGCTCTCTGTTCCACCACTGACAACGTGTATGGCAGATTTGCAGCCGTCTTTTTGCATGCATGCGTGCGTCTGTGTGTGTGTGTGTGTGTGTGTGTGTACTAGTTAAAAGGGCAGCTCAGGTGAGTGTCCTCTCTGCACTGACAGACACTCTTCAAGGTTTCCTCACTGGGACACAAGCCAAAATTTACTTTTGAATATATCAAGAAGATTTATTACATTCAAAGTGTGTAGTAACCAACTGGTGGGGGTGGGAACACAGACATATTCCCCTACGTGCCTACACACATAACAGCAATGGAGGGAAGAGTGAGATCAAAAGAAAAAAGATCAAAATATTAATAACTTATATTTTCATCTGTCACTTGCAAAACCAGTGGAACTTGCAAGTTGTAATTATCATTGAAGCCATAACTCACCACCTGCCATGCACTACTGATAACATCACGCAGGGTAACACAGATGACAGAAGAAATAAAAAAGATCGAAGACATCACTGATGACATCATGCATGACTTCACCACTGACACAATCAAAGCTGTCATTGTGACCATGCTGCATAAATACTGGGGAAAGTTCTTACCCTGCAACCTTCCTTATGCCTGACCACAGGCCACTCCTCGTATTATTTACTAGGCATGGCATATGGCCACATCCTCAGAGCATTACCACACAATAGATCTCTCTGGATACTGCTCATAGTCTGTGGCCTGAGACCATGCACGGCTGGCTATCCTTCCACTACTCAGAGGATATACTCTTTGGCCATGCCCTGTGGTTACTTCAGCAATGCCACAAGTGAAGTACTCGTATAAGCAGTACTCACAGGGAATTGTGTGATTTAATGGCATGTGTTTGGTGCCTTCGACATGCACTGTTCTCTTTCCCCAGGCAAAATACCCATCCCCAGAGATTCTATAGGCCATGGGCGTCCACCAGTTGCTACTATCCCTGCGCATGTTGTGAAGCCATATCCTGACAGAACACTGATATTCACAGCCTCTCTGTGGATGGGACATCTGCAGCACAGCCAGCGGCATTGCTCATACCCACAGCCATACTGAGTACTGCATCAGGGGCTTGGCCTTCTTAACCCCTAAAGTGCTGAGGACAAGTATGCTCGTCCTTTCTCCATAAACCTGATTAAAGCTCAGCAGTTTGCCCCAGATAGATTACACAAACCCTTCCTTACCCTCTAGGGCTAGGGTGAGGGTATGCTTCATAGATAATGCCTTATTGGGGATGTTATATCTGGTATCAAGAGTAATATTATTGATAATGACATTTTGATATCTCATATGCTGGCATGTACAACATTATGGGCAATTCATGAGTGGGGCGAGTTATGTTTGCGCTGGCAATCATAACTGGAGAATTCCGGTTGGTTTTTTAAATTTTGCATTTTAACCATAACACCCCTTCTGCTGATTTGTTTCTGGAATGCCTAAGCTTTTATTTAATATTTTTTTTAATGTTTTACCTTACCAAAACAAAAAGAATTACTTTAAAAGGTTTTGTTTGTTCACTTTTGAAGATATTTTAATGATATATATTAACCACCCAGGCAACCTTCCTATGGTATCTGCAGGACATGGCCTTATACCAAGCCCCAGAGACAACGACGGCCTGGTCTCTGCTTTACTCTTAAAATGTGTCGATGCTCATGTTAAAGCAGTTTGACTTTACTGCAAAGAAAGTAAAGATACACTCATCCTCAAAGATCAAAAAAAGAATTCAGCACACATTACCAGTCATCACTGGTTCAAGGTCTTTATTCAATTGACTAATGCAACCTGAGGGAATTATAAAAAAAAGTGGAAAAAACTCCTTTTGACTACTTATACAAATGTGAGGTCTATAAACCAGCCAAACTCACACTACTCACACAATTCACCACTACTTCACAAGGCTCATTTTAACTATAGCATGGTTGCGAGCATCCTACTATTTAAAGTGAGTATTGTAAATTAGTTGTGTAGTCCATCATTAAAATAATTTAAAATGCCAATGAAACTCCAACGAAGTTGAATTCATCCTTATATGCAGAAAAATACATTTTAAATGTTACAGCTCTCTTTCTTGCTGTATCAGTGATATCACTCATAATGCCATAAGTGATGTCATATGTGGTATCATCAGTGATGACATTTGTGATGTCATCAGTGTGCTTAGGAGCCACGCAATAGGAGCATCATAGTTAAGGTGGCGTAGCTTTCAGCCCCTGCCGAATTTCAGGGGGTTTGTTGCATTAAATCTGCACCTTAATGTCACTAGAGAGAGAAGGGGGAGACACTTTCTAATTTTTGAAATTTAAAAATCATCATATTAACCAATTTCTGCCAAATCCTACACCCCTAAGCACCACATCCCCTAATTAACAGCATACTTTAGTGCCTGGCCCATCATAATATTTAATATTTTGCAAGTATTTACTCTTTTCTTTTGCCACTCAATCAAGGTCGAGACTTTAGATCTGAATCTCGGGGAAAACATAGAAAACAAATCTGCACGATCTCCAGACCCCAAACCATCACAACCTCATTTCACTTAGCATGCCAAAAACGTTTCGCCACATCAAACCTACCTTCATCCACCCTTAAAGTATTTCAAGGCCTTATTTTTTTTTAAAATGCCACTCCTTTTCTCTCGCTGATTACAAGTCTTAACATGAAGGATTATCAGAAATGAAAATCTGCGGCTCCAGCAATGCATAAGTGGGTTAATACATCCCACACACTCGACCCCTCTTCTTGGCCAACATTTAAAAAAAAAAATCTGCATATAAGGATGAATTCAGCTTCGTTGGAGTTTCATTGGCATTTTAAATAATTTTAATGATGGACTACACAACTAATTTACAATACTCACTTTGAATAGTTGGATGCTCACAACCATGCTATAGTTAAAATTAGTCTTTTGAAGTAGTGGTTAGTAGTGTGAAGTTAAGGTATAGTTTACGTACCTCACATTTTTATAAGTTATCAAAAGGAGTTTTTTCCACTTTCTCTATAAGTACCTCAGTTTACATTAGTCAATTGAATTAAGACCTGGAACCAGTGATGACTGGTAATGTTGTGTGCTGAGATCTTCTTTTTTTTTAATCTTTGAGGAGGAGTGTATCTTAACATTTTTTACGGTAAAGCCAAACTGCTTTAACATGAGCATCAACACATTTTAAGAGTGAGGCAGAGACCAGGCAGTCACTGTATCTGGGGCTTGGTATAAGGCCATGCCCTGCAGATACCATTGGAAGGTTGCCTGGATGGTTAAAATACATCATTAAAATATCTTCAAAAATGAACAAACAAAACCTTTTAAAGTAATTTGTTTGTTTGTCAAGGTAAAACATAAAAATATATTGAGTATAAGCTTAGGCATTCCAGAAACAAATCAGCTGAAAGGGTGTTATGGTTACAATGCAAAACTTAAAAAACAACTGAAATTCTCCAGTTATGATTGCCAGCGCAACCGTAACTCGCCCCACTCATGCATTGCTCATAATGTTGCACATCACATCATATAAAATATAAAATTGTCATTGGGCCTCATTACAAGGTTGGAAGTAGCCTTGCCGGTACAACTGGCAAGACTACCTCCAAACCGGCAAGAAAATCCAGCACCCGCGAATAGGCAATTACCAGGGTATTCTGGCCCCGCCGGACCCGATAATTGCCCCTTTGCAGATGCCAGAGCCGGTATATCCCCATTTCCATTTGAGCCCCATAGGGCTGAATGGGAATGGGGATGCCTGTAGCACCGGCACCGTTCACAGCGGTGCCGGTGCTACAGGCTTGCTGTGCTCGCGGGTGCCTTTCATTCCGCCAGGTCCGACCCGGCGGAATGAAAGGCACCCGCGGCACAACTTGGAATTTGCCGGTCCGGATATAACGGTACCTGTAAGCTTACTGGTACCGTTGTATCCGGACCGGCAACATTGTAATGAGGCCCAATATGATTAATATTCAGGGCTCAAGTCGAGGGTACACGCAGGGGGGACGGAGTCCACCCACTTTTTTCAGAGGGGGGACTCATTCCCCCCCAGCTAAAATGAGAAACATTGAATGTCCTCTTTGGATTTATGAATTAAAGCTAACCTCAGGGATCAAACCGCAGTCGGTAGATTTGTAGGCCAGACACTTCACCACTGCACTATATAACCAGAGGAAAAATAAGAGACAACTAAAGGTGAAATGTCCCATTTCGGCACTGCAAGTCCCAGGGAAAATATTTATATTGGTTCTTGGAGTTTAAAAACATGCACACCTTTTAAAGTTTTCAAAAACACTATTAGAAGAAAATATCCTCTCTTGGTTTTGTGCATGTGTTGATTTTATGAAAGGCAAATGCCATTCGTCATGTTCAATTTGGGTGGTTATGCAAATCCAATTTAATGAAATGTGCAAGTTTAACCTTGGTATGGTAATTTCTGGCGACGTCACATTCCACTGCGTTTGTTGAGTCCCCCCACTTTATTTTTTAGGACTTGTCCCCTGTTAATATTACTGTTGATACCAGATATAACATCACCAATGAAGGCATTATCTTTGAGGCATACCCTCAATTTTGCCATAGAGGGCAGGGAAGGGTTGGGGTACTCTGTCTGGGGCAAACTGTTGAGCTTTAATCAAGTCTATGCAGAAAGGACGAGCATACTCGTCCTTAGCAATTAAGAGGTTAAGAAGGCTAAGCCCCACATGCGCTACTCAGTATGGCTGTGGGTATGGGCAATGCTGCTGGCTGTGCTTCTGATGTCCCGTCCACAGAGAGGCTGTGAAATCAGTGTTCTGTCAGGATATGGCATCACACCATAAGTCCAGGGATAGTAGCAACAGGATTGGGTGGACCACCATATCCTATAGAAGCTCTGGGGATGAATATATTGGCTGGGGAAAGAGAACAGTGCATATCCAAGGCGTCATACACACACGGCATGCTTATAAGAGTACTTTACTTGTGGCATGGCTGAAGTAACCAAGGGCATGGCCAAAGAGTGTATCCTCTGGGTAGCGGAAGGAAAGCAAGCCTTGCATGGTCGTAGGCCACAGACTGGTATCAGGTAATATTGTCCCTGTATAGTTGCTGGGAAACGGCATAGGCGACATTATATATGAGGACAATATATGGGGTAAATGGGAGCGGGGGTCATGGGAGTGTCCCCCGCTCCCTTTAAAAAACATTTTTTGCGGGAACATTATCAAATGGAACCCATAGACTATGAGCAGTATCCAGAGAGATCTATTGGCACGGGTAATGCCCTGAGTAAATGGCCGTACGTCATGCCTAGTAAATAATACAAGGAATGGCCTTTGGCTGGGCCCTGTGGATATAGGCATTCTGTAAGGAAGGTTGCAGGGTAAGCACTTCCCCCAGTATGTATGCAGCATGGTCATAATGACAGCTTTGATTATGTCAGTGGTGAAGTCATGCATGATGTCATCATTGATGTCTTCGATCATTTTTATTTGTTCTGTCATCTGTGTTACCCTGCGTGATGTTATCAGTAGTGCATGGCAGGTGGTGAGTTATGGCTTCAATGATAATTATAACTTTCAAGTTCCACTGGTTTTGCAAGTGATAGATGAAAATATAAGTTCTTAATATTTTGATCTTATTTCTTTTGATCTCACTCTTCCCTCCATTGCTGTTATGTGTGTAGGCACGTAGGGGAATATTTCTGTTTCCCCACCCCCACATTTGGTTACTACATACTTTGAATGTAATAAATCTTCTTGATATATTAAAAAGTAAATTTTGGCTTGTGTCCCAGTGAGGAAACCTTGAAGAGTGTCTGTCAGTGCAGAGAGGACACTCACCTGAGCCGCCCTTTTAACTAGTACACACACACACACACACAGACGCACGCATGCACGCGTGGGCGCGTGCGCGCGTGCGCGCGCACCAGGCCCAGAAGGAATAGTTGGCTAAAACTATCAACAAATAACTAATAATGAGGCCTGAAGGAGATTCAGTAAGGGTTCTGATTCTGTGTAGTGAGGCTGGTCGAACGTCCTGCCCACTAAACCAGGGAGATCAATCAAAATCTGTGTTTGGGATTTGGTGGTCTTGTAAGATTCAGCCGCAGGCTGAAGTGTCGCCTGAGCTAACATGAGAGCTTTGTCGGTGGGCTGGAGTTCATGTGGCAGTTTGTGAGAGAGAGCTCTGCCTGCTAAACCTGAGATATCAATCGAAATCTGTATTTGGGATTTGGTGGTCTTGCAAGATTCAGCGGCAGGCTGAAGTGTCGCTTGAGCTAACATGAGAGCTTTGTCGGTGGGCTGGAGTTTGTGTGGCAATTTGTGAGAGCGCTTTGGCTGGGAACTCGGAGTTGTAGAATCTCTGTGGAGGTTCTGTACGGGTAGGAAATGTGTTACAATTAGACAGATTGTTGGGGGATGAGGATTGCACTGCATATGGATGAATATTGAGGTGGAACATGTCATACTTGGATGGATTCTGCGGGGTGGGGAACAATATTGCACTTAGAAGACTGCACATGTAGGTCAACAATTGTATTGCTCTTGAAGCAAATAGTGCAAGTTATCACATGCATTGCACTTGAACATCTGAGGACTAGCACATGCATGCACTTAGAAGAGATTTGAGGTCAGCACTCTTTTACACTCAGAATCGTGTGTAGGCTAGCACATTTCCTACTCCACAGAGATTCTACTACTCTGAGTTCCCAGCCAAAGCTCTCTCTTAAGCTCTCTCAAAAACTACCACCTGAACTCCAGGTCTCCGTCAAAACTCTCATATTAGCTCAGGCACCACTTCAGCCTGCCACTGAATCTTGCAAGTCCACCAAATCCCAAACACAAATTTCGATTGAAGTCTCAAATTTAGCAGGCAGGAAGTTCGACCAGCCTCAGTACACAGAATCAGAACCCTTACTGAATAACCTTCCGTCCTCATTAGTAGTTATTTGTTGCTAATTTGAGTGAAGTATTCCTTCTGGGTCTGGCGCGCGCGCCCGCGTGTATGAGTGTGTGCGTGCGGGCGTGCATGCGTGTGTGTGTGTGTATATTTTACAAGGAAATCCAGAGCTGAACTAGCAGACTAGTTGAGAGGGCGGCTCAGGTGTGTGTCCTCTGTGCACTGACAGACACTCTTCAAGGTTTCCTCACTAGGACACAAGCCAAAAGTTAATTTTGAATATATCAAAAATATTTATTCCATTCAAAGTGTGTAGTAACCAACTGGTGGGGGTGGGAACACAGACATATTCCCCTACGTGCCTACAACATAACAGCAATGGAGGGAAGAGTGAGATCAAAAGAAAAAAGATCAAAATATTAATAACTTATATTTTCATCTGTCACTTGCAAAACCAGTGGAACTTGCAAGTTGTAATTATCATTGAAGCCATAACTCACCACCTGCCATGCACTACTGATAACATCACGCAGGGTAACACAGATGACAGAAGAAATAAAAAAGATCGAAGACATCACTGATGACATCATGCATGACTTCACCACTGACACAATCAAAGCTGTCATTGTGACCATGCTGCATAAATACTGGGGAAAGTTCTTACCCTGCAACCTTCCTTATGCCTGACCACAGGCCACTCCTCGTATTATTTACTAGGCATGGCATATGGCCATATCCTCAGAGCATTACCACACAATAGATCTCTCTGGATACTGCTCATAGTCTGTGGCCTGAGACCATGCACGGCTGGCTATCCTTCCACTACTCAGAGGATATACTCTTTGGCCATGCCCTGTGGTTACTTCAGCAATGCCACAAGTGAAGTACTCGTATAAGCAGTACTCACAGGGAATTGTGTGATTTAATGGCATGTGTTTGGTGCCTTCGACATGCACTGTTCTCTTTCCCCAGGCAAAATACCCATCCCCAGAGATTCTATAGGCCATGGGCGTCCACCAGTTGCTACTATCCCTGCGCATGTTGTGAAGCCATATCCTGACAGAACACTGATATTCACAGCCTCTCTGTGGATGGGACATCTGCAGCACAGCCAGCGGCATTGCTCATACCCACAGCCATACTGAGTACTGCATCTGGGGCTTGGCCTTCTTAACCCCTAAAGTGCTGAGGACAAGTATGCTCGTCCTTTCTCCATAAACCTGATTAAAGCTCAGCAGTTTGCCCCAGATAGATTACACAAACCCTTCCTTACCCTCTAGGGCTAGGGTGAGGGTATGCTTCATAGATAATGCCTTCATTGGGGATGTTATATCTGGTATCAAGAGTAATATTATTGATAATGACATTTTGATATCTCATATGCTGGCATGTACAACATTATGGGCAATTCATGAGTGGGGTGAGTTATGTTTGCGCTGGCAATCATAACTGGAGAATTCCGGTTGGTTTTTTAAATTTTGCATTTTAACCATAACACCCCTTCTGCTGATTTGTTTCTGGAATGCCTAAGCTTTTATTTAATATATTTTAATGTTTTACCTTACCAAAACAAAAAGAATTACTTTAAAAGGTTTTGTTTGTTCACTTTTGAAGATATTTTAATGATATATATTAACCACCCAGGCAACCTTCCTATGGTATCTGCAGGACATGGCCTTATACCAAGCCCCAGAGACAACGACGGCCTGGTCTCTGCTTCACTCTTAAAATGTGTCGATGCTCATGTTAAAGCAGTTTGACTTTACTGCAAAGAAAGTAAAGATACACTCATCCTCAAAGATCAAAAAAAGAATTCAGCACACATTACCAGTCATCACTGGTTCAAGGTCTTTATTCAATTGACTAATGCAACCTGAGGGAATTATAAAAAAAAGTGGAAAAAACTCCTTTTGACTACTTATACAAATGTGAGGTCTATAAACCAGCCAAACTCACACTACTCACACAATTCACCACTACTTCACAAGGCTCATTTTAACTATAGCATGGTTGCGAGCATCCTACTATTTAAAGTGAGTATTGTAAATTAGTTGTGTAGTCCATCATTAAAATAATTTAAAATGCCAATGAAACTCCAACGAAGTTGAATTCATCCTTATATGCAGAAAAATACATTTTAAATGTTACAGCTCTCTTTCTTGCTGTATCAGTGATATCACTCATAATGCCATAAGTGATGTCATATGTGGTATCATCAGTGATGACATTTGTGATGTCATCAGTGTGCTTAGGAGCCACGCAATAGGAGCATCATAGTTAAGGTGGCGTAGCTTTCAGCCCCTGCCGAATTTCAGGGGGTTTGTTGCATTAAATCTGCACCTTAATGTCACTAGAGAGAGAAGGGGGAGACACTTTCTAATTTTTGAAATTTAAAAATCATCATATTAACCAATTTCTGCCAAATCCTACACCCCTAAGCACCACATCCCCTAATTAACAGCATACTTTAGTGCCTGGCCCATCATAATATTTAATATTTTGCAAGTATTTACTCTTTTCTTTTGCCACTCAATCAAGGTCGAGACTTTAGATCTGAATCTCGGGGAAAACATAGAAAACAAATCTGCACGATCTCCAGACCCCAAACCATCACAACCTCATTTCACTTAGCATGCCAAAAACGTTTCGCCACATCAAACCTACCTTCATCCACCCTTAAAGTATTTCAAGGCCTTATTTTTTTTTAAAATGCCACTCCTTTTCTCTCGCTGATTACAAGTCTTAACATGAAGGATTATCAGAAATGAAAATCTGCGGCTCCAGCAATGCATAAGTGGGTTAATACATCACACACACTCGACCCCTCTTCTTGGCCAACATTTTAAAAAAAAAATCTGCATATAAGGATGAATTCAGCTTCGTTGGAGTTTCATTGGCATTTTAAATAATTTTAATGATGGACTACACAACTAATTTACAATACTCACTTTGAATAGTTGGATGCTCACAACCATGCTATAGTTAAAATTAGTCTTTTGAAGTAGTGGTTAGTAGTGTGAAGTTAAGGTATAGTTTACGTACCTCACATTTTTATAAGTTATCAAAAGGAGTTTTTTCCACTTTCTCTATAAGTACCTCAGTTTACATTAGTCAATTGAATTAAGACCTGGAACCAGTGATGACTGGTAATGTTGTGTGCTGAAATCTTTTTTTTTTTTATCTTTGAGGAGGAGTGTATCTTAACATTTTTTACGGTAAAGCCAAACTGCTTTAACATGAGCATCAACACATTTTAAGAGTGAGGCAGAGACCAGGCAGTCACTGTATCTGGGGCTTGGTATAAGGCCATGCCCTGCAGATACCATTGGAAGGTTGCCTGGATGGTTAAAATACATCATTAAAATATCTTCAAAAATGAACAAACAAAACCTTTTAAAGTAATTTGTTTGTTTGTCAAGGTAAAACATAAAAATATATTGAGTATAAGCTTAGGCATTCCAGAAACAAATCAGCTGAAAGGGTGTTATGGTTACAATGCAAAACTTAAAAAACAACTGAAATTCTCCAGTTATGATTGCCAGCGCAACCGTAACTCGCCCCACTCATGCATTGCTCATAATGTTGCACATCACATCATATAAAATATAAAATTGTCATTGGGCCTCATTACAAGGTTGGAAGTAGCCTTGCCGGTACAACTGGCAAGACTACCTCCAAACCGGCAAGAAAATCCAGCACCCGCGAATAGGCAATTACCAGGGTATTCTGGCCCCGCCGGACCCGATAATTGCCCCTTTGCAGATGCCAGAGCCGGTATATCCCCATTTCCATTTGAGCCCCATAGGGCTGAATGGGAATGGGGATGCCTGTAGCACCGGCACCGTTCACAGCGGTGCCGGTGCTACAGGCTTGCTGTGCTCGCGGGTGCCTTTCATTCCGCCAGGTCCGACCCGGCGGAATGAAAGGCACCCGCGGCACAACTTGGAATTTGTCGGTCCGGATATAACGGTACCTGTAAGCTTACTGGTACCGTTGTATCCGGACCGGCAACATTGTAATGAGGCCCAATATGATTAATATTCAGGGCTCAAGTCGAGGGTACACGCAGGGGGGACGGAGTCCACCCACTTTTTTCAGAGGGGGGACTCATTCCCCCCCAGCTAAAATGAGAAACATTGAATGTCCTCTTTGGATTTATGAATTAAAGCTAACCTCAGGGATCAAACCGCAGTCGGTAGATTTGTAGGCCAGACACTTCACCACTGCACTATATAACCAGAGGAAAAATAAGAGACAACTAAAGGTGAAATGTCCCATTTCGGCACTGCAAGTCCCAGGGAAAATATTTATATTGGTTCTTGGAGTTTAAAAACATGCACACCTTTTAAAGTTTTCAAAAACACTATTAGAAGAAAATATCCTCTCTTGGTTTTGTGCATGTGTTGATTTTATGAAAGGCAAATGCCATTCGTCATGTTCAATTTGGGTGGTTATGCAAATCCAATTTAATGAAATGTGCAAGTTTAACCTTGGTATGGTAATTTCTGGCGACGTCACATTCCACTGCGTTTGTTGAGTCCCCCCACTTTATTTTTTAGGACTTGTCCCCTGTTAATATTACTGTTGATACCAGATATAACATCACCAATGAAGGCATTATCTTTGAGGCATACCCTCAATTTTGCCATAGAGGGCAGGGAAGGGTTGGGGTACTCTGTCTGGGGCAAACTGTTGAGCTTTAATCAAGTCTATGCAGAAAGGACGAGCATACTCGTCCTTAGCAATTAAGAGGTTAAGAAGGCCAAGCCCCAGATGCGCTACTCAGTATGGCTGTGGGTATGGGCAATGCTGCTGGCTGTGCTTCTGATGTCCCGTCCACAGAGAGGCTGTGAAATCAGTGTTCTGTCAGGATATGGCATCACACCATAAGTCCAGGGATAGTAGCAACAGGATTGGGTGGACCACCATATCCTATAGAAGCTCTGGGGATGAATATATTGGCTGGGGAAAGAGAACAGTGCATATCCAAGGCGTCATACACACACGGCATGCTTATAAGAGTACTTTACTTGTGGCATGGCTGAAGTAACCAAGGGCATGGCCAAAGAGTGTATCCTCTGGGTAGCGGAAGGAGAGCAAGCCTTGCATGGTCGTAGGCCACAGACTGGTATCAGGTAATATTGTCCCTGTATAGTTGCTGGGAAACGGCATAGGCGACATTATATATGAGGACAATATATGGGGTAAATGGGAGCGGGTGTCATGGGAGTGTCCCCCGCTCCCTTTAAAAAACATTTTTTGCGGGAACATTATCAAATGGAACCCATAGACTATGAGCAGTATCCAGAGAGCTCTATTGGCACGGGTAATGCCCTGAGTAAATGGCCGTACGTCATGCCTAGTAAATAATACAAGGAATGGCCTTTGGCTGGGCCCTGTGGATATAGGCATTCTGTAAGGAAGGTTGCAGGGTAAGCACTTCCCCCAGTATGTATGCAGCATGGTCATAATGACAGCTTTGATTATGTCAGTGGTGAAGTCATGCATGATGTCATCATTGATGTCTTCGATCATTTTTATTTGTTCTGTCATCTGTGTTACCCTGCGTGATGTTATCAGTAGTGCATGGCAGGTGGTGAGTTATGGCTTCAATGATAATTATAACTTTCAAGTTCCACTGGTTTTGCAAGTGATAGATGAAAATATAAGTTATTAATATTTTGATCTTATTTCTTTTGATCTCACTCTTCCCTCCATTGCTGTTATGTGTGTAGGCACGTAGGGGAATATTTCTGTGTCCCCACCCCCACATTTGGTCACTACATACTTTGAATGTAATAAATCTTCTTGATATATTCAAAAGTAAATTTTGGCTTGTGTCCCAGTGAGGAAACCTTGAAGAGTGTCTGTCAGTGCAGAGAGGACACTCACCTGAGCCGCCCTTTTAACTAGTACACACACACACACACACACACACAGACGCACGCATGCACGCGTGCGCGCGTGCGCGCGCACCAGGCCCAGAAGGAATAGTTGGCTAAAACTATCAACAAATAACTAATAATGAGGCCTGAAGGAGATTCAGTAAGGGTTCTGATTCTGTGTAGTGAGGCTGGTCGAACGTCCTGCCCACTAAACCAGGGAGATCAATCAAAATCTGTGTTTGGGATTTGGTGGTCTTGTAAGATTCAGCCGCAGGCTGAAGTGTCGCCTGAGCTAACATGAGAGCTTTGTCGGTGGGCTGGAGTTCATGTGGCAGTTTGTGAGAGAGAGCTCTGCCTGCTAAACCTGAGATATCAATCGAAATCTGTATTTGGGATTTGGTGGTCTTGCAAGATTCAGCGGCAGGCTGAAGTGTCGCTTGAGCTAACATGAGAGCTTTGTCGGTGGGCTGGAGTTTGTGTGGCAATTTGTGAGAGCGCTTTGGCTGGGAACTCGGAGTTGTAGAATCTCTGTGGAGGTTCTGTACGGGTAGGAAATGTGTTACAATTAGACAGATTGTTGGGGGATGAGGATTGCACTGCATATGGATGAATATTGAGGTGGAACATGTCATACTTGGATGGATTCTGTGGGGTGGGGAACAATATTGCACTTAGAAGACTGCACATGTAGGTCAACAATTGTATTGCTCTTGAAGCAAATAGTGCAAGTTATCACATGCATTGCACTTGAACATCTGAGGACTAGCACATGCATGCACTTAGAAGAGATTTGAGGTCAGCACTCTTTTACACTCAGAATCGTGTGTAGGCTAGCACATTTCCTACTCCACAGAGATTCTACTACTCTGAGTTCCCAGCCAAAGCTCTCTCTTAAGCTCTCTCAAAAACTACCACCTGAACTCCAGGTCTCCGTCAAAACTCTCATATTAGCTCAGGCACCACTTCAGCCTGCCACTGAATCTTGCAAGTCCACCAAATCCCAAACACAAATTTCGATTGAAGTCTCAAATTTAGCAGGCAGGAAGTTCGACCAGCCTCAGTACACAGAATCAGAACCCTTACTGAATAACCTTCCGTCCTCATTAGTAGTTATTTGTTGCTAATTTGAGTGAAGTATTCCTTCTGGGTCTGGCGCGCGCGCCCGCGTGTATGAGTGTGTGCGTGCGGGCGTGCATGCGTGTGTGTGTGTGTATATTTTACAAGGAAATCCAGAGCTGAACTAGCAGACTAGTTGAGAGGGCGGACAGGTGTGTGTCCTCTGTGCACTGACAGACACTCTTCAAGGTTTCCTCATTAGGGATCAAGCCAAAAGTTAATTTTGAATATATCAAAAATATTTATTCCATTCAAAGTGTGTAGTAACCAACTGGTGGGGGTGGGAACACAGACATATTCCCCTACGTGCCTACACACATAACAGCAATGGAGGGAAGAGTGAGATCAAAAGAAAAAAGATCAAAATATTAATAACTTATATTTTCATCTGTCACTTGCAAAACCAGTGGAACTTGCAAGTTGTAATTATCATTGAAGCCATAACTCACCACCTGCCATGCACTACTGATAACATCACGCAGGGTAACACAGATGACAGAAGAAATAAAAAAGATCGAAGACATCACTGATGACATCATGCATGACTTCACCACTGACACAATCAAAGCTGTCATTGTGACCATGCTGCATAAATACTGGGGAAAGTTCTTACCCTGCAACCTTCCTTATGCCTGACCACAGGCCACTCCTCGTATTATTTACTAGGCATGGCATATGGCCATATCCTCAGAGCATTACCACACAATAGATCTCTCTGGATACTGCTCATAGTCTGTGGCCTGAGACCATGCACGGCTGGCTATCCTTCCACTACTCAGAGGATATACTCTTTGGCCATGCCCTGTGGTTACTTCAGCAATGCCACAAGTGAAGTACTCGTATAAGCAGTACTCACAGGGAATTGTGTGATTTAATGGCATGTGTTTGGTGCCTTCGACATGCACTGTTCTCTTTCCCCAGGCAAAATACCCATCCCCAGAGATTCTATAGGCCATGGGCGTCCACCAGTTGCTACTATCCCTGCGCATGTTGTGAAGCCATATCCTGACAGAACACTGATATTCACAGCCTCTCTGTGGATGGGACATCTGCAGCACAGCCAGCGGCATTGCTCATACCCACAGCCATACTGAGTACTGCATCTGGGGCTTGGCCTTCTTAACCCCTAAAGTGCTGAGGACAAGTATGCTCGTCCTTTCTCCATAAACCTGATTAAAGCTCAGCAGTTTGCCCCAGATAGATTACACAAACCCTTCCTTACCCTCTAGGGCTAGGGTGAGGGTATGCTTCATAGATAATGCCTTCATTGGGGATGTTATATCTGGTATCAAGAGTAATATTATTGATAATGACATTTTGATATCTCATATGCTGGCATGTACAACATTATGGGCAATTCATGAGTGGGGCGAGTTATGTTTGCGCTGGCAATCATAACTGGAGAATTCCGGTTGGTTTTTTAAATTTTGCATTTTAACCATAACACCCCTTCTGCTGATTTGTTTCTGAAATGCCTAAGCTTTTATTTAATATATTTTAATGTTTTACCTTACCAAAACAAAAAGAATTACTTTAAAAGGTTTTGTTTGTTCACTTTTGAAGATATTTTAATGATATATATTAACCACCCAGGCAACCTTCCTATGGTATCTGCAGGACATGGCCTTATACCAAGCCCCAGAGACAACGACGGCCTGGTCTCTGCTTCACTCTTAAAATGTGTCGATGCTCATGTTAAAGCAGTTTGACTTTACTGCAAAGAAAGTAAAGATACACTCATCCTCAAAGATCAAAAAAAGAATTCAGCACACATTACCAGTCATCACTGGTTCAAGGTCTTTATTCAATTGACTAATGCAACCTGAGGGAATTATAAAAAAAAGTGGAAAAAACTCCTTTTGACTACTTATACAAATGTGAGGTCTATAAACCAGCCAAACTCACACTACTCACACAATTCACCACTACTTCACAAGGCTCATTTTAACTATAGCATGGTTGCGAGCATCCTACTATTTAAAGTGAGTATTGTAAATTAGTTGTGTAGTCCATCATTAAAATAATTTAAAATGCCAATGAAACTCCAACGAAGTTGAATTCATCCTTATATGCAGAAAAATACATTTTAAATGTTACAGCTCTGTTTCTTGCTGTATCAGTGATATCACTCATAATGCCATAAGTGATGTCATATGTGGTATCATCAGTGATGACATTTGTGATGTCATCAGTGTGCTTAGGAGCCACGCAATAGGAGCATCATAGTTAAGGTGGCGTAGCTTTCAGCCCCTGCCGAATTTCAGGGGGTTTGTTGCATTAAATCTGCACCTTAATGTCACTAGAAAGAGAAGGGGGAGACACTTTCTAATTTTTGAAATTTAAAAATCATCATATTAATCAATTTCTGCCAAATCCTACACCCCTAAGCACCACATCCCCTAATTAACAGCATACTTTAGTGCCTGGCCCATCATAATATTTAATATTTTGCAAGTATTTACTCTTTTCTTTTGCCACTCAATCAAGGTCGAGACTTTAGATCTGAATCTCGGGGAAAACATAGAAAACAAATCTGCACGATCTCCAGACCCCAAACCATCACAACCTCATTTCACTTAGCATGCCAAAAACGTTTCGCCACATCAAACCT
The DNA here is from genome assembly GCF_040938575.1 of Ambystoma mexicanum. Lineage (NCBI taxonomy): Eukaryota > Metazoa > Chordata > Amphibia > Caudata > Ambystomatidae > Ambystoma > Ambystoma mexicanum. The sequence continues at coordinate 563,862,458 of NC_090938.1, read as the reverse complement.
ACCTTCATCCACCCTTAAAGTATTTCAAGGCCTTATTTTTTTTTAAAATGCCACTCCTTTTCTCTCGCTGATTACAAGTCTTAACATGAAGGATTATCAGAAATGAAAAGCTGCGGCTCCAGCAATGCATAAGTGGGTTAATACATCCCACACACTCGACCCCTCTTCTTGGCCAACATTTAAAAAAAAAAATCTGCATATAAGGATGAATTCAGCTTCGTTGGAGTTTCATTGGCATTTTAAATAATTTTAATGATGGACTACACAACTAATTTACAATACTCACTTTGAATAGTTGGATGCTCACAACCATGCTATAGTTAAAATTAGTCTTTTGAAGTAGTGGTTAGTAGTGTGAAGTTAAGGTATAGTTTACGTACCTCACATTTTTATAAGTTATCAAAAGGAGTTTTTTCCACTTTCTCTATAAGTACCTCAGTTTACATTAGTCAATTGAATTAAGACCTGGAACCAGTGATGACTGGTAATGTTGTGTGCTGAAATCTTTTTTTTTTTAATCTTTGAGGAGGAGTGTATCTTAACATTTTTTACGGTAAAGCCAAACTGCTTTAACATGAGCATCAACACATTTTAAGAGTGAGGCAGAGACCAGGCAGTCACTGTATCTGGGGCTTGGTATAAGGCCATGCCCTGCAGATACCATTGGAAGGTTGCCTGGATGGTTAAAATACATCATTAAAATATCTTCAAAAATGAACAAACAAAACCTTTTAAAGTAATTTGTTTGTTTGTCAAGGTAAAACATAAAAATATATTGAGTATAAGCTTAGGCATTCCAGAAACAAATCAGCTGAAAGGGTGTTATGGTTACAATGCAAAACTTAAAAAACAACTGAAATTCTCCAGTTATGATTGCCAGCGCAACCGTAACTCGCCCCACTCATGCATTGCTCATAATGTTGCACATCACATCATATAAAATATAAAATTGTCATTGGGCCTCATTACAAGGTTGGAAGTAGCCTTGCCGGTACAACTGGCAAGACTACCTCCAAACCGGCAAGAAAATCCAGCACCCGCGAATAGGCAATTACCAGGGTATTCTGGCCCCGCCGGACCCGATAATTGCCCTTTTGCAGATGCCAGAGCCGGTATATCCCCATTTCCATTTGAGCCCCATAGGGCTGAATGGGAATGGGGATGCCTGTAGCACCGGCACCGTTCACAGCGGTGCCGGTGCTACAGGCTTGCTGTGCTCGCGGGTGCCTTTCATTCCGCCAGGTCCGACCCGGCGGAATGAAAGGCACCCGCGGCACAACTTGGAATTTGCCGGTCCGGATATAACGGTACCTGTAAGCTTACTGGTACCGTTGTATCCGGACCGGCAACATTGTAATGAGGCCCAATATGATTAATATTCAGGGCTCAAGTCGAGGGTACACGCAGGGGGGACGGAGTCCACCCACTTTTTTCAGAGGGGGGACTCATTCCCCCCCAGCTAAAATGAGAAACATTGAATGTCCTCTTTGGATTTATGAATTAAAGCTAACCTCAGGGATCAAACCGCAGTCGGTAGATTTGTAGGCCAGACACTTCACCACTGCACTATATAACCAGAGGAAAAACAAGAGACAACTAAAGATGAAATGTCCCATTTCGGCACTGCAAGTCCCAGGGAAAATATTTATATTGGTTCTTGGAGTTTAAAAACATGCACACCTTTTAAAGTTTTCAAAAACACTATTAGAAGAAAATATCCTCTCTTGGTTTTGTGCATGTGTTGATTTTATGAAAGGCAAATGCCATTCGTCATGTTCAATTTGGGTGGTTATGCAAATCCAATTTAATGAAATGTGCAAGTTTAACCTTGGTATGGTAATTTCTGGCGACGTCACATTCCACTGCGTTTGTTGAGTCCCCCCACTTTATTTTTTAGGACTTGTCCCCTGTTAATATTACTGTTGATACCAGATATAACATCACCAATGAAGGCATTATCTTTGAGGCATACCCTCAATTTTGCCATAGAGGGCAGGGAAGGGTTGGGGTACTCTGTCTGGGGCAAACTGTTGAGCTTTAATCAAGTCTATGCAGAAAGGACGAGCATACTCGTCCTTAGCAATTAAGAGGTTAAGAAGGCCAAGCCCCAGATGCGCTACTCAGTATGGCTGTGGGTATGGGCAATGCTGCTGGCTGTGCTTCTGATGTCCCGTCCACAGAGAGGCTGTGAAATCAGTGTTCTGTCAGGATATGGCATCACACCATAAGTCCAGGGATAGTAGCAACAGGATTGGGTGGACCACCATATCCTATAGAAGCTCTGGGGATGAATATATTGGCTGGGGAAAGAGAACAGTGCATATCCAAGGCGTCATACACACACGGCATGCTTATAAGAGTACTTTACATGTGGCATGGCTGAAGTAACCAAGGGCATGGCCAAAGAGTGTATCCTCTGGGTAGCGGAAGGAGAGCAAGCCTTGCATGGTCGTAGGCCACAGACTGGTATCAGGTAATATTGTCCCTGTATAGTTGCTGGGAAACGGCATAGGCGACATTATATATGAGGACAATATATGGGGTAAATGGGAGCGGGGGTCATGGGAGTGTCCCCCGCTCCCTTTAAAAACATTTTTTGCGGGAACATTATCAAATGGAACCCATAGACTATGAGCAGTATCCAGAGAGATCTATTGGCACGGGTAATGCCCTGAGTAAATGGGCGTACGTCATGCCTAGTAAATAATACAAGGAATGGCCTTTGGCTGGGCCCTGTGGATATAGGCATTCTGTAAGGAAGGTTGCAGGGTAAGCACTTCCCCCAGTATGTATGCAGCATGGTCATAATGACAGCTTTGATTATGTCAGTGGTGAAGTCATGCATGATGTCATCATTGATGTCTTCGATCATTTTTATTTGTTCTGTCATCTGTGTTACCCTGCGTGATGTTATCAGTAGTGCATGGCAGGTGGTGAGTTATGGCTTCAATGATAATTATAACTTTCAAGTTCCACTGGTTTTGCAAGTGATAGATGAAAATATAAGTTATTAATATTTTGATCTTATTTCTTTTGATCTCACTCTTCCCTCCATTGCTGTTATGTGTGTAGGCACGTAGGGTAATATTTCTGTGTCCCCACCCCCACATTTGGTTACTACATACTTTGAATGTAATAAATCTTCTTGATATATTCAAAAGTAAATTTTGGCTTGTGTCCCAGTGAGGAAACCTTGAAGAGTGTCTGTCAGTGCAGAGAGGACACTCACCTGAGCCGCCCTTTTAACTAGTACACACACACACACACACAGACGCACGCATGCACGCGTGCGCGTGTGCGCGCGTGCGCGCGCACCAGGCCCAGAAGGAATAGTTGGCTAAAACTATCAACAAATAACTAATAATGAGGCCTGAAGGAGATTCAGTAAGGGTTCTGATTCTGTGTAGTGAGGCTGGTCGAACGTCCTGCCCACTAAACCAGGGAGATCAATCAAAATCTGTGTTTGGGATTTGGTGGTCTTGTAAGATTCAGCCGCAGGCTGAAGTGTCGCCTGAGCTAACATGAGAGCTTTGTCGGTGGGCTGGAGTTCATGTGGCAGTTTGTGAGAGAGAGCTCTGCCTGCTAAACCTGAGATATCAATCGAAATCTGTATTTGGGATTTGGTGGTCTTGCAAGATTCAGCGGCAGGCTGAAGTGTCGCTTGAGCTAACATGAGAGCTTTGTCGGTGGGCTGGAGTTTGTGTGGCAATTTGTGAGAGCGCTTTGGCTGGGAACTCGGAGTTGTAGAATCTCTGTGGAGGTTCTGTACGGGTAGGAAATGTGTTACAATTAGGCAGATTGTTGGGGGATGAGGATTGCACTGCATATGGATGAATATTGAGGTGGAACATGTCATACTTGGATGGATTCTGTGGGGTGGGGAACAATATTGCACTTAGAAGACTGCAAATGTAGGTCAACAATTGTATTGCTCTTGAAGCAAATAGTGCAAGTTATCACATGCATTGCACTTGAACATCTGAGGACTAGCACATGCATGCACTTAGAAGAGATTTGAGGTCAGCACTCTTTTACACTCAGAATCGTGTGTAGGCTAGCACATTTCCTACTCCACAGAGATTCTACTACTCTGAGTTCCCAGCCAAAGCTCTCTCTTAAGCTCTCTCAAAAACTACCACCTGAACTCCAGGTCTCCGTCAAAACTCTCATATTAGCTCAGGCAACACTTCAGCCTGCCACTGAATCTTGCAAGTCCACCAAATCCCAAACACAAATTTCGATTGAAGTCTCAAATTTAGCAGGCAGGACGTTCGACCAGCCTCAGTACACAGAATCAGAACCCTTACTGAATAACCTTCCGTCCTCATTAGTAGTTATTTGTTGCTAATTTGAGTGAAGTATTTCTTCTGGGTCTGGCGCGCGCGCCCGCGTGTATGAGTGTGTGCGTGCGGGCGTGCGTGCGTGTGTGTGTGTATGTTTTACAAGGAAATCCAGAGCTGAACTAGCAGACTAGTTGAGAGGGCGGCTCAGGTGTGTGTCCTCTGTGCACTGACAGACACTCTTCAAGGTTTCCTCACTAGGACACAAGCCAAAAGTTATTTTTGAATATATCAAAAATATTTATTCCATTCAAAGTGTGTAGTAACCAACTGGTGGGGGTGGGAACACAGACATATTCCCCTATGTGCCTACACACATAACAGCAATGGAGGGAAGAGTGAGATCAAAAGAAAAAAGATCAAAATATTAATAACTTATATTTTCATCTGTCACTTGCAAAACCAGTGGAACTTGCAAGTTGTAATTATCATTGAAACCATAACTCACCACCTGCCATGCACTACTGATAACATCACGCAGGGTAACACAGATGACAGAAGAAATAAAAAAGATCGAAGACATCACTGATGACATCATGCATGACTTCACCACTGACACAATCAAAGCTGTCATTGTTACCATGCTGCATAAATACTGGGGAAAGTTCTTACCCTGCAACCTTCCTTATGCCTGACCACAGGCCACTCCTCGTATTATTTACTAGGCATGGCATATGGCCATATCCCCAGAGCATTACCACACAATAAATCTCTCTGGATACTGCTCATAGTCTGTGGCCTGAGACCATGCACGGCTGGCTATCCTTCCACTACTCAGAGGATATACTCTTTGGCCATGCCCTGTGGTTACTTCAGCAATGCCACAAGTGAAGTACTCGTATAAGCAGTACTCACAGGGAATTGTGTGATTTAATGGCATGTGTTTGGTGCCTTCGACATGCACTGTTCTCTTTCCCCAGGCAAAATACCCATCCCCAGAGATTCTATAGGCCATGGGCGTCCACCAGTTGCTACTATCCCTGCGCATGTTGTGAAGCCATATCCTGACAGAACACTGATATTCACAGCCTCTCTGTGGATGGGACATCTGCAGCACAGCCAGCGGCATTGCTCATACCCACAGCCATACTGAGTACTGCATCTGGGGCTTGGCCTTCTTAACCCCTTAAGTGCTGAGGACAAGTATGCTCGTCCTTTCTCCATAAACCTGATTAAAGCTCAGCAGTTTGCCCCAGATAGATTACACAAACCCTTCCTTACCCTCTAGGGCTAGGGTGAGGGTATGCTTCATAGATAATGCCTTCATTGGGGATGTTATATCTGGTATCAAGAGTAATATTATTGATAATGACATTTTGATATCTCATATGCTGGCATGTACAACATTATGGGCAATTCATGAGTGGGGCGAGTTATGTTTGCGCTGGCAATCATAACTGGAGAATTCCGGTTGGTTTTTTAAATTTTGCATTTTAACCATAACACCCCTTCTGCTGATTTGTTTCTGGAATGCCTAAGCTTTTATTTAATATATTTTAATGTTTTACCTTACCAAAACAAAAAGAATTACTTTAAAAGGTTTTGTTTGTTCACTTTTGAAGATATTTTAATGATATATATTAACCACCCAGGCAACCTTCCTATGGTATCTGCAGGACATTGCCTTATACCAAGCCCCAGAGACAACGACGGCCTGGTCTCTGCTTCACTCTTAAAATGTGTCGATGCTCATGTTAAAGCAGTTTGACTTTACTGCAAAGAAAGTAAAGATACACTCATCCTCAAAGATCAAAAAAAGAATTCAGCACACAACATTACCAGTCATCACTGGTTGAAGGTCTTTATTCAATTGACTAATGCAACCTGAGGGAATTATAAAAAAAAGTGGAAAAAACTCCTTTTGACTACTTATACAAATGTGAGGTCTATAAACCAGCCAAACTCACACTACTCACACAATTCACCACTACTTCACAAGGCTCATTTTAACTATAGCATGGTTGCGAGCATCCTACTATTTAAAGTGAGTATTGTAAATTAGTTGTGTAGTCCATCATTAAAATTATTTAAAATGCCAATGAAACTCCAACGAAGTTGAATTCATCCTTATATGCAGAAAAATACATTTTAAATGTTACAGCTCTCTTTCTTGCTGTATCAGTGATATCACTCATAATGCCATAAGTGATGTCATATGTGGTATCATCAGTGATGACATTTGTGATGTCATCAGTGTGCTTAGGAGCCACGCATTCGGAGCATCATAGTTAAGGTGGCGTAGCTTTCAGCCCCTGCCGAATTTCAGGGGGTTTGTTGCATTAAATCTGCACCTTAATGTCACTAGAGAGAGAAGGGGGAGACACTTTCTAATTTTTGAAATTTAAAAATCATCATATTAACCAATTTCTGCCAAATCCTACACCCCTAAGCACCACATCCCCTAATTAACAGCATACTTTAGTGCCTGGCCCATCATAATATTTAATATTTTGCAAGTATTTACTCTTTTCTTTTGCCACTCAATCAAGGTCGAGACTTTAGATCTGAATCTCGGGGAAAACATAGAAAACAAATCTGCACGATCTCCAGACCCCAAACCATCACAACCTCATTTCACTTAGCATGCCAAAAACGTTTCACCACATCAAACCTACCTTCATCCACCCTTAAAGTATTTCAAGGCCTTATTTTTTTTTAAAATGCCACTCCTTTTATCTCGCTGATTACAATTCTTAACATGAAAGATTATCAGGAATGCAAATCTGCGGCTCCAGCAATGCATTATGGGAGATATACATATACTTTTATGTGTGCCATGGGCACCCCTGCTCTCTGCCAAATATTTAATAAACTACTGAATGTAGTTACCCCAAACCAATTCTTTATGTCACTTTTAAAATACATTTGCTGTAAATGTGTCCAGCGGTTTGGGCTGTGCATGTGAGCAAACATTGTACATTTTCCCTATGGGAAAACCAACACAAAAATAAAAAACACACCGTTTTCTACCCTTTATATCTTTTGAACGGTAACATGGATTCACACCAACTTGTCTTGCGGTGCCCAGGCCAAGCAATGATTTTGGAGAATGTCATGCCGGTCCACTCTAGGAGTCAAAATATTATTGAAGAAATAATATTTTTATTTCCAATGTATGAAAGGTGTCACCTTAACTATAAAAAACTAGCCTTGTCGTACAATTATAGAGTCACTATGGCTACTCTATAGTTGAGGTTACATGACACTTGTGTTCTCATCCATGAAAGTTCATCAAATTTGGCATGCAACTGATATGGCCACGTCTGAAGACTCATGACAAATTTGGCGAAGTTTCACTTACAGTTTCATGCCCAAAATCATTGTTGAAAAATATGTTTTTTACAGTGCAATTTTAATAACCCCCCAAAAAATACACTTTTGGGCTGCGTAACTTCAAACTGCCTGCTTTGATTCTTAATATTATTGACAGACACCTAGCCCCTATACTAAAGTTGCGCACACTGAAAAATTGTTGAAAATTAGATCAATCAAATTTGTGAGATTCACTTTGTACAACACAAAATTAAAAGCGTACCACAAAATGAAACATACCAATTTCGAGCATCCCATCAGTCAAACTCGAGAGACTCAACAAAAAAAATACCAAATTAGCACGTGTCCATTAGTTCCAAAAGACAACATAAAATGAAAAATGTACCATACAACACTCTTTATAATCCACCCCGCCACACAGGCATTAGTGCCAAACACAACCGTCACATCTGAGGGTTCGACAGATAACGCAAGACTCACAAATAAGGGTATGAAAAGCATTTATTTCACAACACAAAAAAGACAAAGGGCTCAGGATGGACTGGGTACATTCATGAGAGGTTTTCAAACCGATCCAAAGAGAGCAACTGCAGCTTGCTTAAGGAGCATAGACCTTCAGTCTGTCCCTCACTTCCTTTGTGCTCTGCCCCCTGAAAGTCCCTTATAGTTTGTGGGTTTTCAAGTGTCCCCTGCACTTCTTGCTTGGCTTTGTTGATGTTTTTATCTGCCATTCTCCTAGTCAGGCAGAAGACTTTCTAGATGGTCTCCTCCCCCTGCAGGGATAGAGTGGGCCCTGGCCGCGTCACACAGTGCCAGACATGGTTAAGGCTTTGCCAGATCTCGCTGGGCCAGGGGAGTTTCTGGTGGGTAGTTTGCAAAGGTAGCGGGCGCCCCTCTCTCGACAGAACAAGGCCTGATAACCTGTTCAGTGGTTATTAACCACTTGAGAGTTCGCAGCCACTGCTTTTACTCACTGTGCCTTTCACAGATGGGAAATATCCATTTGCATATCAGTCTTTGTCCTGCCCAGGGGCAGTCCAGCACCGAAATGCAATGGCAATTCCAACCTGAACGAGAGTACCACCAGCAACCCCATACACGTGTTTCACCCTTGTTGGGGATCATCAGTGAAATGAAGCGCGTGTGTGCATATCATATCATATCATATCATGCAGGATGCTGCAAGTGCCTGCATGTATGTGCGCAAGTGTGTGTCTATGTGTGTGTTTGCGTGTATTTGCTTTGGCGGGGTGTGGTTGGAAAGGCTGATATATTTACTCATGGGCACCAGCACCATAAAAGTAATTTGAATCGGCAATGATGACATGATGACATACAGATTGGGGGAACCATCATCATGTTCTTGATTTAAAGTGCCAATACTAACATATATTGGGGACAACAGTATCATGAGCATGATTTAAAGTGGCAATGAAGATATAAACTGAGAGTACCAGAATCATGGAAGCATTTCAAAGTGGCAATGCTAACATATATTGGATAAACCAGTGTCATGAATGTGATTTAAAGCGTCAATGATGACATGCATTGGGGCCCCAGCATTATGAATGTGATTTAGAGAGGCAATGCTAACATATATTGGCGGAACAAGCCTCATGAATGTGATTTAAAATGGCAATGCTGACATATACTGTGGGCACCACCTTCACTGGATTTTATTTAAAGTGGCAATGATGACTATATTTGGTGTACCCAATGTACGCGAATGAGCATCATGAGCATAAGTTACAGTGACAATGATTATGCATAGTGTGGACACCAGCATCAGGAAAGCCTTTTACTGTGGCAATCTAGATATATTGCATAGAACATTATAAAAGTATTTTAATGTGCTAATGATGACATATATTGCGGGTACCAGTATAATGCCATGGCTAGCAACATCTGAGACACTATGGGGTAAAGTAGCCACTGGATCTGGCTTCTATGGATGGCCCAGTGGCTACTATGGATGGCTTAGTGGGGTCTGGGCAATAGTCAAAGCGTATGCCCCAGGCAGCCCAACCACAACTTGAAGCCCCTAGCATACGCTGCTTATACTGACACATAGCATTGTGCTCTGCAAAAAATAACTTTGTTAAAAGGAAAGTAGGGTTAGGTTATGCACGTAAAAAGAAGGCATTTAGTCAGTTACAAACAGTGCAGTAACATTATGAAATACCTTCAGCTTTCATCTTCTCCCCACTCTTGCTCCTAATCCTCTGACCCTTCCCCCTTCTTCGCCCCGAACAAGGTCATTGTCTCCCCGGACCAATCTAACTTCCTGCTCTCATTCCTTACCACGCTCGCTCCCTTAGGAGGAGTACCATATATCAAACTCTTCGATCGATGGCTCTCTGATGCCCTCTCCCCCTTACACCTTTCAGATCCCCTTCCCACAAAGCAGGCCCTTCTTAAAGATGGTTCACACCCTCCCTCAAATCCCTCAAAACACTCAACCACTGCCTGCATTGTAAATGGCGGGCTGATCCGTCCCCCCTTAACAAAGCCAACATAGCCAGCGAGATCAGGGCCTACAGGGCCGAAGTGAGGAAAGCCAAAAGAACTTTCTATGGGTCCCAAATCTCCAACACCCTCAACCTCAGCAGGGAACTTCAACAGATCATTGCGAAATTCAAAGTCCATCTCTGCTGCTCCTCATCCATCTCTCACTCCCAATCACTCTGCAATGCCCTGTCAGACCACCTTCAGAACATCGCCATCGAAAGAAACCTCTACATCAGTTCAAGATTAGCAACATTCCCCCCGCTCACCCTCTCCCTCTCCCACCGTTCCAGTGCTCGATGTCCGTGCAACAGGATACAAGGTCTGGGTGTGGGGAGGCCTGGGAGTTGGGAATCTTGAAAATTATCTGAGTGTTGCCAGCGTAGTTGTAGCAGGTAAGGTTGTGGAAGAGGATGAGAGCAGGGAGGTGGTTTAGGTAGAGGTTGAAGAGGAGGGGGGAGAGGGATGCTCCCTGAAGGACCACCTGAGAGACAGGGTGAGAGGGCCAGGAGAATGGAGGGAGGATGGTGATTTGTGAGTGTTTAGTGAGGAAAGAGGAGATACCTCTTAAAGCAGAGTCCCTGGTGCCTAGTGAGTGGGGTCTTTCTATGAGGGTTTGCGTGGTCGATTGTGTCGAATGCTGCTAAGAAGTCAGGGAGGATCCCCCATCCCCCTATTATGCTCCTTCTCCTCCATCTCCCATCCAGAATTCCAGAAGCTACTCTCCTGTAGCTGCCCCTCAGAAGCTTCTGGAGACGCCTGCCCCCTTTTCTCCTAAAAAACATCCTCTCTTCCACTTGCGCAGGCAGCATCACTAGATCAATAATCTACTTTTCTCTAACATCAGGGTATTCCCAGAAGCTTTCAAAACCTCTCATTTCATACCATTACTCAAAAAGCACACCCATGTCCTCCTCCTCCCATCCAACTACCGCCCAATCTTCAACAACCGCTTCATTCAAACTCTTATATCGTATGCCATACTCCCAACTCTCCCTTTACACAGAATCCCACAGCCTCCTTGACCTTGCCCAATCTGGCTTCAGACCCCTCCAAGGAACTGAATCCTCCCTTGTCTGGGATAACATGAAAAGAACAGCGGACTCAGAAGGATGTGCTGCCCAGTGGTAGCCTACCTGTCATGCCTAGAATATGTACTAAGAAAGCTAGTCTGTTGTGCTTAGAAGACTTGAGGGTAGCCTCCCCATAGTGCCTAGAAGAGTCTACGAGGGTATCTGTTTTTTTGTCCCCACAGAAGATTTGATGACACAGCGACATCAAAGATAAGCTCCATCTGAACTCCAGGTATGTATAAATGCACCACTTTTGTGGAAAACTGCCTCAGGCATAGCTCTCCATCCACACACATTAGAATACCGCTACGACCTATGACAAAATTTGGTCTAGCTGGACATGTAATGTTTTTAAGTCTACTTACTCCAGACTTGCTTTAACACCTCTGCCATTGGAATACAGCAACAACTCTAAGACAAAAGTTTGGTCTAGCTGGATCCATAGCAAGTCTCTTGCACACACTTGTGACCCCCTCAGTACCCACCCACATGCCTGACCTCTTGGGTTGTTTACTGGAGCCTAGCCAGCCCTCCCAATCTTGGCCACAGGCACACACACAGCCTAAACCTCTATGAGAATTTCCCATACTCAGGACTGCAGTCCCAAGGGCATTCCCACCACAAGCGCTCTCAGACTATAGTAATGGTAAAAGGCACCATATAAATAACAAATACAATTACAATGTGAAAGTCCCAGCTCACCTCTGGTCTCTTTGGCTTGTGCTTGGTTGAGAGATAATCTGAGCTGATCCATAGTACGAGTGAGTAGGAGAACCTTTGCTATAGCCAATCGGTGAAATTTGTGTTTGGCTTTCTTACATTTCTTTCCCTGCTTGTGACATGATATTTTTTATTGTGCTTGGTCTTTAAAGTGTGTGTGCCTCTTTGTGAAAAAGTTTGTGATTGTCTCTGCCTACCCACAAAATTTAAACCTTTTAGAAACTCTTTGTAAAAAGCTTTGTGACACCCTTTCGAGTTCATTTTTCTCTGTGGTGTGGCATGAATGAAAGGTGTAAGGCTTTTACACCTTTCATTCGCACCATGCCACATTTTAATCCATTTGTATGGTGGAAATCCAGGGCAGAGTGTAACTTGTGTTTCCACTGCTTCCCTTCCTCTCAGCAATACCAATGCCCACGAATTTGCGCTGGCATGCATTTTCATGCCGGAGCAAATTCTGGGGATCTCTATGGAGCCTGCCAGCTTTATGTGCTAGCTCGCATTGCAGGCAGCATGTACAGTGAAACGCTGCTTATAATGCTCGCATGGTAGGTTTTATTTAATTGTAATTGTAAACACTGCCTGCCATGAAAGCACAGTAGGCAGAGTTTACCCATTTGCACGGTGGAGTGCAAATGTGCAGGGCAAAAGGCGACATACACACGTGTAAATTGCCTTTTGCCCAGCACATTTTTACTCTGGTGTGGAAATAACCAATATTTGGTGGCTGGAGACACCTATGTGTATGTCTACAGGTAATAGCTCTCCACCGCCAAATTACTCACTGGAGCAAAATCATCTCCTTTGTGATTGTTTACAAAACCTGAACCTTAGTAGTATAGCCAGAGATTCACTACAGGGGGGGCCATGCACCATGAAGAATTGGGAGTCGGCACAGGTCAGATGCCCCATATCAAATCAAAAGAGGTGATGGCTGGAAGGTTTAGAATACATTTTAACCTCTGGCTTTCCTCTGGGCATCCCTCCAGACCATCGTTCTTCACCTGCTAAGCCATAACAAAAGGTGAAAAACTATGTGAAAATCAGGCTTGGTCCAACCCCTAAAGTGGCAGTCCAGCCGGAACTGCTAGGTCACATCCCTTCTGCACGAGACCGCGGGGCACCCCAGACATGTTTTGGCCTTGTTGGGCATCATCAGTAAAGAGTTGCTTGGGTCTCTCGGCCCAGCAGGCAAAGGAGCCACATCTGTGTATACCCGTCCCACTCGGGGTGACAATAGCAAAACAAAAGTGTTGATGGCTGGAAGGTTTAAAATAAATCTAAACCTCTGGCATTGCTCTGGGCAACCCTCCAGACCATCGTTCTTCGCCTGCCAAGCCATTACAAAAGGGGAAAACCATATGCAAATCAGGCTTGGTCCCACCCCAAAGGGGCAGTCCAGCACGAACTGCTAGGTCATATCCCTTCTGCACGAGATCATAAGCATCCCCAGTGTTTCGGCCTTGTTGGGCGTCATCAGTAAGGAGTAGCTTGTGGAAGATCCTTTGCAATTGTTTATTAAATCTTACCCTCAATAGTATAGCAAGAGTTTCACTACAGGTGGGGCATGCACCATGAAGAAGTGGGAGTTGACACGATTCAGATGGCCCATACGCCAAGGGAGAAATATTTGTTTAATGGGAGTGTTTATATTTTTGTATGCTCTTGAAATCAGTTGGGAGTTTGAGCTTTCATAGTTATTGCCATTGCATTTGAAATAACATGTTACTTTTACCCAATGTCATAATGTCAAGTTGGCAGAGTTTATTAGGGGTTGCTACAGCTGTTATGGACATTTTGTTATTTTGTCCTCTGCTCAGGGATGTGACACGATCTACCCTAATGGTAAAATAGGGTTTCCAACCAAATGCAAATACCACACTCTCTATAGGGTTGCAGTGGCCGAGCCATGAGGCTTAACTCAAGGGAGAGAGGAAGGCTGATAGAGAGGTACAGTCAATCCCCACAGTTACCCCCAAAGAATATACTACACTTGTATAGTAAAAAATAAATGCATTTTTATTAAAACACACAGAATCTCCAATAGTTCAAATAAGTACTTAAACATAATACACTGCCTCATTATAAGTTTGCCGGTCCGGAAACAACAGTACCGGTAAGCTTGCCAGTACAGTTGTTTCCGGACTGGCAAACGACGAGTTCTGCGAGCGGGAGCCGTTCTGTCCGCCAGGTCTGTCTGCCTGGTGGAATAGCACCCGCTCGCAGACCATGTTGGATGCACCGGTAGCATTCACGAATGGTGCCGGTGCATCCACCCTCCCCATTCCCATTGAGTCCAGTGGGACTGAAATGGGAATGGGGACTAATATTTTCCGGCGCCTGGGAATGGGCAATTACCAGGTCTGCCGGGCCTGTAATGCCCCGGTAAGTGCCCATTACCGGGCGCTGGAAAATTCATGACTCCGGCTGCAGCCGTGCCGGTATTTACCGGCACGGCTACCGCCAGGGTCATAATGACCCCCTCTGTATCCTACCCACTAGTCCCTACCCATTCCTAATTTAGAATATGAGCCCACTATCTGATGGCAGGCACTACATATATTGACTAAGTGGCTAGGAAGTAAATAGAACACTCGACAATAAAAACATCAATTCTTAAAGTCATTACCAGGACCCAAAATGCCACACAGTAAACAGTCACAATCATTCCTAGACCTTTAGCACTTAGTAGCATAAATGCTACAAATGTGCACTGTACATTCATAAATCTCTTAGAAGGAGAAAAAATAGTTAATACGTTAGCAGCCAACCCCCGAGGGGCACCTAATGTTAGGATTAAATAAGGCCCACGGTATTAGACCCTTAAGGTCATATTACATTACATTTCTAGAAAATAGATACTGAAATAACCAACAGTTATAGAATGTAAGAAAATGTTTTCAGAAGACAGGAGTGTAATACCAAGAATTAACAAATACAGATAAAATCTTGAGTGCATTCTTTTGTAGGAAACTCCAGGGACCCCAGAAGGACCCAGGACGGATAAGAATAAGGATAAGAAGAAACCTATACAAATGGCTCTCCATACAAGAAAAAATTGACCTAAAAACCCTTTGCCTTACCTACAAAGCCTTGAACCACCAAGCCCCACCATATCTCGCAGACAAATTCACCATGAAATTGTCAACCAGAATCACAAGATCCACCAACACATCCTGCCTGGTGATGCCCAGGTACAACCTAAAAAGAGCTGGCGGAACCAGCCTCCCGGTTCTAGCCGCCCAATTATGGAACACTCTTCCACAGGATATTAAAACTATTCAACCCTTTGAAAAATTCAGAAGTCACGTCATCACATGGTTACTGAATAAAAACCAACACCACTTAATCGACACTCCATTACCTCTCTCTGCTCCCCCTACCCTACCTTATGTATACTTCTCTCCTGTTCTATCACACACCTCCCTTGCTCCCTCCTACCCTCGCTTTTCATTTACTATTGGTACTCATTATCTGTCTTTTATAACTGTACCATGTAACAACTGTATAATTGTATCATGCAACCATTTCCTTACCTGAAGCGCCCAGATACCTCTGGGTCAGGCGCGCTATATAAATAAAATAAACAAACAAGCCTATGTTCAGGGGAGTACCTGTAAAGGTATTTTATGTAGGGCCTTTCAAGGTGGGAAACATTCCCTATAGGATGTAATGGGACAAAGCCTGTAGATAGAGCAGCAGTTATGGGGAAAGGTCGGGTAAGTCAGAGTTCTACCCCACAGGTGTGGTGAAGGCAGGAACCACTTCAAAAGACACCAAAGCAGACCCTATTAAAGAGTACCAGTACCAGGTCAAAGCCCAGCAGCCCCAAGAAGAAAGGGAGGACAATAGGATTATGCCAGTGTAAATTAATAGCAACATTATGTGGAAGGGGGACTGCAAAACCCCATGGCCATGCAATATCTTGAATAACCCACCAGTCCAAGTCCCAGAGGCGTGTACTCTAGGGAATAGTAGCTGTGAAATAGCCCAGTGAGTAGCCATCTTCTCCTGCAGGTCCAGCTACAGGAACCAGCCCCCCAGGGACTTGAACCCCGGAGAGTTGATGACCTCAACAACCCAAAAGAGCAATGACTGACCTTCCTTCCACTGGAACTCTCCAGCCAAGAGTGGAAACAAGGATGAAGATGGCTTTAGAAAGACAGAGAAAACCGACCAAACAGATCCGGATGGCTCAATGGCCAAATAGAAGCAGCCAGCCTTCAAAAAACAGCCCCAAGAAGGAAACAGGTGGCGGCAACCCAGGACAGCTCCGACAAGCAAAAGAAGTGGGGAAGGGGGTTGCACTATCTGGATGACAGCAGCAGTTCCATGTGTTGTTAACGAAAATTGTTTAAACGAAAAAAGTTTACCGACACTTTATTACTGAAAAAAAAAACGAATTTGAGAAAAAACATTATTTGGGCCCCATTTTACAATGATTATTACCCCACCCCAAACTGCCCCCCACGCTTTTTAATTCCTTACCCCACTCCCATATATATATATTTAATATGAACTCAGTTTTTTTGTGCAATATTTAAGTTATTTTATTTTCGGTAACTTCACTGGATACCACAGCAGCTCCCCACCCCAAGGTGCAGAAGAAAGGGAGTAACTTGTGAAGACAGCGGTAAAGAGCCTCAAATGGTCCCAGAATGTGAGTCCCAGCACAGCCAATAAAGTGGAACCGGGGGTATGATGAGGACATCCCAGGAAGAAAATCCAGCTGCCAAAAATGAAAACTAGAGCACAGGGAAAGGAGACGGGACCCAGCCAATATGGTCAGACCTAACCCTAAAATGGACGCAGCACAGCATCAAAGGAAAAAGTCCACCAGCCACAGGTTAATAAACTGAAAGCATTCCCAGCAGAAATCCAGCAGAATTGTGGCAGGGTTAGGGCCTCCCCTAGATATACCCCAACACTAATGGGCTGGCTTAAGTCAGCACTCCAATCGCACACAAAGGGACTCACACAAAGCTTCAACACCATAAAATATGGCAGGAGCCGCTGTACAAATGCAACATAGCATACCATAACATAACATAACAAAGCTTGGTGGCCATCCACTGGCTGACCCAAAAAACAAACAAATACCCAGGTCTGCCCAGACAGTATGTCTACTGATCTGTCTAGATGCTGCTCTAAACAAGTCCAAGCAACAACTAAGTGTGCAGGGCTTTGCTCAGAGTGAGCCCATGTTAGCACCAAAGCCACTTTATGCCCGCCATGTGGTCTTCCTAAACATAGGAAAGGCCAAACGCAAAATTGTCCAAAGCAGGACTTAAAAATTATGTTAATCCCCAATGGCCCCCTGTTGTACTCACCTAAAAAAGTGGGCAAAATAGTGCTTGTGTGTGCCATGCTGCACAATATCTGCCTCCAGCATAATGTGCCCCTTCACCCTGTAAGAGGATTCAATTCAACACTACAGCTAAGTCAACGCCTAGTCTATAATACTGAATGAAAACCCTTATTGATATAACTTTATGTCCAGTTCATGCGTTCTGGATGACTACCCCTATATAACACCCCTCTCTTGGAATCCTCCTGACCCCACTGAGCCAAGAAGTAGTTCTGTTTTGCAAGTTAAAAGGTTTAATTGATAGTTTAAACAATAGGTATATATATCACACTTTAGAATAAATTAATAATTGAATAGCACACTTAATCTGATATGATAAAGATTAACAACGGAGAATCTGGCACTAGCACACTTCTTGATAATCACTAAGGAGTTGACATGAAATGGATAAGATAGCAACAATACTTTTATGGTTTCCAATGGATGCAATGTGGAATGAAATGCAGTACAGAAAATAACTTGATAGGATTTCAGCAAAAGACAATGTAATCACTTTCTTGGACAATTCACCCCCCCTTTTATGCAATGCAGGGAAATGGAAGGAAGGCACACAATTCTCAGAAATGCAATTCAAATGTAATTCAGTTCACCCAGCAACTTAGACTACAGAAGTTGAAAACACAGGCAAAATGCTTTTATATGTGCTGGCAATGGAGTGAAAATATGTTAAAATGCTTTTAATTCCCTCTAGAGGTTCAGGGTGAGTGGTATCTAGTTAATATTAGTCCAGGCTCACACTAGCAATGATTCAGGGATAATTAGCAGGTTAAACGAATTTCTGGGAAATGGAAGGCAAGCAGCATCTGTTTTCACACGTGGAGAAATTTGCAAATCGCGGTAAAATTCGCGGGTGCGCCGGGCGCGACTACAGAGGAACTACAAGGACTATCACTATCGTTTTGGGGTCCTAGGAAAGCCTAGGATCTCAGCTTCCAGATGAAAGTTACTGCAAGTCTCTAGCACAAACGGTTACGGAGATATGAGCGATTAAATAAAGGTCGTTTTTCAGATTTGAAATTTTAAAGTTAAAAAGACAAGTGCAGCTTGCAACTAGCAAATCACAGGTGATAGCTTTACAAATGACAGGTGACAGTTAGGAGGCAGTTCTACTTAGATTAAAATAGCTTGGATTATATTATTTTAACTAAGAGATTGGTTCTGCACAGTTTTCTAGGTACTCACACTATATTCTTGAGTGAAATGGGCCTCGCCATGGATCTGGTCAGGTTTTAGACTGGACTCTGGTCTCTGCACTTCACAGTGATCTGGGTCAGCTCTCTCTGGTTCTGCTAACAGGTCAGCTCTACTCTGCTGGTCTGGTCTGGGTCTCTGAAGGTTGATGGAGGTAAAGTATGGATTTTCCCGGCAGAGCTTCCAGCTGCAAATGAATTTGAAGGTCCCTATCTGTCCTGTCTCTCTGCTTTTATGTGTTTTGAAAATGGGTGTGTGTGAACAGCATCACTAGCCAGCCCCTCTCCACTTATCATTGGCCAAGCTTTCATTTCTCCCCTGATTGGGGAAGCTAAGTTGTGTCAGAGTGATGTCATTTTACAGCCTGCAGAAAGTACACTCCTCCTGTCAACTTGCACACAAATCTAGATTTGAACCAAATACATATTTCATAGCTACACAGTGGTTTGAAATTACATGCACCCATCACATATCACAGGAGGTATCTCCTGTTCCAACTCTGCTCTTCCTGGGGGCTTGCATTCAGAAATGGCAATATTTTGCACTTTTTAACTGATTTGCAATATCGGACATTAACCCAAATTTACACACATGTGCGCAAGGAGTATGGACATTAGTTGATGAAGTGTCAGATTTTTCACATGCACACATTTTGAGTAATATCCTCTTTTCCGCTAGTTTGCCCCCAGAACATCACACAAATTGGAGTTTGGGCTTGAATTGAAGGTACATTTTTTTTAAATTAAGGCTCTCAAAGTTATACATTTCTGTCATTTGATTACAAAGAGTTATCAGTGTTTCTGTAAAATATATATTTTGCTTTCAATTCAGTTCTCAGAGTGTTGGAGTCCGCCTCCAAGACTTGGGTGGGTCAGTCACATGTGTCCTCTGGCAGGCAGGCCTTTGTTGACATTAAACAGTCAAAATCAACATATTCCTTTCAGAGGAAAGGGGCCATTGTGTGGTCTCTGGGAAGCTGAGATCAGGAGGCCAGGGAGCCACTTTGCATTTAATTAACAGAACCCTGTGATTTCCTGGCTTCTTGTGTTGAGTTCTGAAGTGTCAAGAGTTCTCAGGACAGGCAACCCCTTTGAACTTTTAATGAAATAAGACCCCTTTCTTTGCACTAGACAGTTTTGCAAGACAGCTCTCCTGTCAGAGTTTAGACCGCTAGTGCCGCCTTGAGGATTTTGTTGGTACTGCATGCAATTTTGGGATCTTTCTTGGATTAATGCATTCTAAACAGGAATGGTTCTTACATGGTAGTAAATCCTTGCTTAACATTGTTTTGATGGGGCTCCTTACAATAAGATGGTTATGTGGAACCCCACAAAAGGGTTGAATCTTTAAAGTGGTCCAATGAGTCACGATTTCAGCAACTTTTTGACATCAGTAACAGTGGCTTTTGTTAACAAAGACCTTTCTTTACACTGGTGGGTGGCAAGTTAGGTAACCATTTTGGTGTGCGCACAACTGCGCAGCTCTCCTGGATTCTGGGATGAAATGATGGGCGGCGACAGCGCATCCCCATCTTTACCCACTCCAATGATTTATTTTTGTTCTGGGGTAAAATGATGGGCAGCGACAGCTTAATCCCCATATTTACTCCGTCTAATGATTCCACATGGGTCAAAACCCTCCACAAACCCCCCCGCCCGACTGCGCTTTGACTTGAGTCGAGGGGGAGTCGGTTGCAAGGGAGGTTTTGAACCCTGGCGCTGGTATGTCCACATTATCTTCTTCCAATTCTGTAGATGGCACAGTTCAGCATCTTCCTCTCCATCCGGTCAGATCGATCAGTTCTCCTCGCCGGTCCTGATGGGAAGATTGGGCGGTACCCCGGGCCCCTTGCGTCTCGGCTCCCGGTCTCCGGATCGTCCTCCTTGTCCCGTCTCCAGGTTTTCTTTCTCCTAGGACGACAAAGGAAGAGCGGCAATACCTATTCATAGACATTTTTCCACCACTGTTGAGATAGTGGGGCAGCATATGCATTTCATCATAACGAAACATTACATTCTTATTTTGAAAAAAAAAAAACAGTATAACTAAGAGACAGTTTCATGCAAATCACAATATTTTAGAGACTAGATGTGGTATGTTTTATGGTTGGAACTGAATTAGTCTGAGACAGTACCCGCTAGGATTCCAGAGGATTCCTCCAGTTGTTGCAGAGTGTGCCTGGGATGGCAACATTTCAACTGGTTTATGTGGACCCACTTGTCTTCCCCCGCTGCCAAAGGACCTTTGGGGATGTGGATTTTGTAGGCCACAGGGGAGATCTTGTCGATGATCTCAAAGGGTCCCTTCCATGTAGGCAAAAATTTGCGCTGCTTGGCCTGGTTCCTTTGGAAGTTGTATAGATAGACCCGGTCTCCCACCTGATATTCCTTCCTGGAAGTTTTCAGGTCATAATGGGTCTTCATGCTATCAGCCGATCTTTCTAGATTCCGCTGAGCATAAGCAAAAGCATGTTGAAGGTGTTTCCTTAAATTCTCCACATACTCATGAGTAGTGGAGGCATTTATCAGTGTCTGCTCTTGGGTACTGTAGAGCAAATGCTGCGGAAGCACCATCTTGCGCCCAGTCATCAACTCAAATGGTGACATTTTGGTTGCAGATGAAGGGGTAGATCTGATGGCCATTAGGACCAGAGGTAATCGGATATCCCAACTTGGCCCAGAATCTGCCACAAACTTCTTTAATATGCTCACAATGGTTCGGTTATATCTCTCTACTGCCCCAGAAGAAGCTGGCCTGTAAGCAATATGTAACTTCCTTTTGACCCCCAGTATCTCCCACATCTTTGTCATTACTTCACTGGTGAAGTGGCTACCCCTGTCTGACTCAATCCTTTGAGGTAGACCAAAACGGGCAAAAAATGTGGTTAATCATCAAGGCAGCTGCCGTTTCTGCCTTGCAGTTTGGGGCTGGGAGACATTCCACCCACTTGGTAAACAAGCATGTCACAGTCAACATGTACTTATTCCCCCTAGCCGAGCGAATCACGGGGCCTACAAAGTCGATTTGTAAATCTGACCATGGCAGTGTCATCCCCCGCTTTTGGGGAGGCGCACGGTGCGTGAGGGATGATGGCTGAAATTGTGCACACACAAGACACCCCTTCAAGTATTGGTCGAGGTCCTGCCCCATGTGTGGCCAGTATGCAACCTCTCTTAAGATTTCCAGTGTTGTGTGAAACCCCCTATGACCGGCGGTGGCCGCATCATGGGCGTGACTTAACATCAGGCTTCGGAATGAGGTAGGAACCACCCACTGGTCGTGGCCAGCTTTGGATTTCCTTACCAGCAAACCGTCTTGGATTCGGAACATTTTTGGACATTTCATCAACACTCTTAGGTCCTCTTTCCCAATGTAATCGGTATCCGTCAGGGGAAAGTTCTCAGGGTCCTCAATGTGCTGGTAAAATTTACCAATTATTGGATCCCCCTTCTGAGCGGTAATCAAATCAGCATCAGGGGTCTCCTTACTCCATTGTGCAATTGAAAGGTCGTTGTGAGCATTTGTCTGGGACCTAGTGATAGCAGTGACCTGGATTTCCCCCAATAGGGACTCAATCTCAATTAGATCCCCTTGGATGGCCCCGGTTTTGGCCAGCTGATCAGCTAAGTCATTTCCAGTTTTGTCTGGTCCCTCTACTTTGGAATGACCCTTGATCTTCTTCCAATAGATGGTCATCTCATTCGAGGTGACCAGATCATCAATGTTTTGGATCAACTTCCCATGTTTCAAGGGTTTGTTGTTAGCACATAACATGCCTCTGGTTTTCCAATTAACCAGGTGCTCCACGAACCCGTTCCGTACATAATCCGAATCTGTGATTATGACCAGTTCGTGGAGTTGATGCTGGACAGCAGTGAGGATGGCCTGATGCACAGCCATCAATTCTGCCACCTGACTACTTCGGGGACCAATTTTGTATCCAGCGGAGGGTTCTGGGAACTCATTCACCCATGCATTCCCTACACCGGCCACCAGTTCTTTCTCCCCGTCGTTGTCAACATGGTAAGAGCATCCATCCACATACACAGTGGGCATTCCCTCACACTTGTCTTCTTCAAAGACTTTGTGTGGGGAATTAAGGTATGCCTCCGTGTTGTCCTTTATTTTTAGACTTTCGTCCTCGAGACAGTTTTCTCTGGCACAATCATGCAAGTCAGCCAGACCTTGCGCGAGGGGACTCTTCTTGTTTTGGCCATATCGGACCTCCACAGGAAAGCCTTGCATTGACAGAATCCAGGAAGTAATTCGGGAATTACTCACATTTCCGGTCCGGATTCTATCACTTTGGAGATATTGCAGAGGCTGGTGTGGAGTCTCCACTATGATGTGTTCCCCCTGGATAAACGGGCGGTAATTCTTCAATGCCCACACCGTTGCCAGGAGTGCCTTCTCACAGTCGTTGAATTTTTCCTCCACAGAGGATAAAGTTTTGCTCGCATAGGAGATTACTTTATTGACCTTGTCATGCTTTTGGTATAATACTGCCTTCAAGCACGTATTAGAGAACCCCGTCTCCAGGAAGAACTCCTTGTTTCTGACAGGGTAAGCTAGGCAAGGCGCTTGTGAGAGGCTTCTCTTGAGTTGTCTTACTGCCTCGGCTTGTTCTGGACCCCATTCCCACTTGACCCCCCCCTTCAGGAGATGAATCAGGGGTCTGGTGATCTCTGCGTAGCCCTCAATGAACTTTCTGCTGTAATTAGTCAGTCCAAGGAGGCTCCTTAGTTCTCGCAGATTTGTGGGGTCTTTCAGTTTCTGAAGTGCTTCCACTTTCTTTTCCTGGGGACAGAGGCCCTGAGGAGTAATCTCATGCCCCAAGAAATTAACACAGGTTCTACACCACTGTGCTTTCTGAAAGGAAAGTTTTGCTCCGGCGGCCCTCAACTGCGTCAGAACATAACGGATCTTTGCTATGTGTTCCTCCACAGATGAACTTTTGATGAGGACATCATCTACATAAGCCAGGTTACCCCTCGCACCCAGGTCGGGCATGGCCTTATGTAGAAAAATGTTGAATTCATTGCCGAAGTTGAGGTATCCGAAGGGAGTCCGGGTCCATGTATACTGCTGGCCCCCAAAGGTAAAAGCCAGCTTGTATTGGTCCTCCCTACTGACAGGCATGGTCCAGTATCCATTGGTCAGGTCTATTGCAGTGAATACCTGTGACCCCTGAATCTGGGCCAGCCCTTGGTCAATGTAGGGCAGAGGCCATCGGGAAGTATCGACCCGTTTGTTGAGCTCCCTGAGGTCAGCACAGAGTCTCCACTGGCCGTTTGGCTTCAATATTTCCAGCACCGGATTATTGAAGGTGCTGTGGACTGGACGGATTATTCCCCTGGACTCAAGGTTCTTAATTATTTCAGTAAGGGACTCCATGGATGCGAGAGGCAAACGATATTGCTTCACGAACACTGGAGTCATGCCAGGGTCCATGGGGATTGTTGTTGTGTGGATGTCGGTGCGGCCACAGTCATATGAGTCTACCGCAAAGAGATCTTGGAAATCCAAGAAAACTTGTTTCAACTTTTGCTTTTGTTCCAGAGTCACACAGGCATCAGCTAGATTGACTCTCTCTTCCACCATCTGCCTGAAGCCTGGAAAGACTTCTGGTTTGGCTATCTCAGCGGCCTCCTCCAGCTGGGTGGAGAAGTCCCTGGTCAGAGTGCTGATTTGGACTGGAGGCTTCAGGTGGGAAAGGCAGCCCTCATGGACCTGGAAAATCACCTCATCCCTCCTGAAGTCACAAGTCACATCTTCCTTACCATAAGGGCAGGAAGTGTACACCAGGAAGTTCCCCCCATGCCGGGTAAAGATCCTGTCTGGTGTTGCGTTGTCATCCCTGTCACTGTCAAAACAGTCCTTGGGGATTGGTCCTAACAGTTCATTTCCAAGATCTATGGAAAAATGTCGGTCATCAACCGCCATTCCAATAATGTGCCTGCGGCTAGAGTAATACTCTTTAAGTCGCTGTTATCCACCTCTATTGGAATGGTGTCATGTTCTATGTTGACTAATGGAGTTGGGTTTACCCCCAACCCTTGCTGTTGGAGAGAAGCATTTAGATGTATATAAGCATCAGGGTTTTTCAAATGTTGTCCTCTTTTAACTTTCACTTCCAGGGAGAATTGTCGGGTCCTTTCTGGGATGGTGACTTCCTCTTTGATCTGAATCTCAACTGCATAAGGTAGCAATTGAGCTGACCTAAATGCTTTTTCTGGATCATCAAAGCCCATGGGATTCTCCGCTAATCGGGACCAAGCTTTGAAGTTTATTAGGTCCAAACTAATGGCAAAGCGATTGAGAATGTCACTGCCTAAGTAAAAGGCGGCAGTGACGTCTCGCACGACCCAACAGTTATGGACTATGCTCTTGTTGCCAATGGAGATTTTGAGCATACACCTGCTTGGCAGGAGATGTTTGGAATTAGGTGCTTCCAGGTCCATTTCCCATTTGTCTATCAGTTTGAATGTGGGAATGGCTGGATCTTTTGGGAGTTGGCGGAACATGGCTTCGCTGATGAAGCTCTTACCGTTGTTCACACACACTCGAGCGAGAACAGAGTCCTTCCCATCATTTAACTGAACAGGGATGAACAACTGCTCTCCAATTTGCTGAATATCAGCCAGGCTCTGAGCTGATTTCACATCTTTCTGGACTATAGGAGTGGGAGTTTCTGATTGTGGATTAGTATAGAATCTCAGAGTGTTTCCCTCCAGCGTGGAGTACCACTTTAGACTGGAAGGAAGGTTGATTTTCAGAAATAGAGAGGACCCTCCATCACCAGTCTGTTGTCCTACTGCTATTACTGTCACGTCTGGAATTTGGCTATTCTGGAAGTGAAATTCTACTTGGTCAGATTTTTGTTCAACCATGTGGCAGGTGCCGTTTAAACTAACATGGTTGACACTCTGTTTTAATTTTATTGGTCGGCTAGTCTGGGTCCAGAGGACCTTGTTTACACAATCTATTAGGGGTGACAACCTTCTCAGGAGGTCATTCCCTAGTAAACAAGGGGTGCCCTCTGGGGTCACAACTATGACCGGGTGTTTCAACTTGTGTCGCCCAATTTTAATGTCCAAATCTGCAGTCCCCTCAACGGGAATTTCCTTCCCGTCAAAGTTCTGGAGTTGTCCAGGAAGTGAGGTGAGAGGAATTTGGTAATTCTCTCCCCTTCCTGCATTCAGTTCGTCAAAGGCCCTTCTGGACAGAAGGGTAGCTTGAGATCCAGTGTCCACCAGTGCCAAAATTGTACCCTGCCCCTGTACTTGTACCGGGGCATAGTATCTTCCCTCCTTCTCCTCAAGGGGGCACAGATAATGTACATTTTTGGACAACTGGTGGGCTAACTTTCTGGTTTTGGACATTGCAAGAGAAGAGATTTGGGCGGAATTCTGTGGAGAGCCTTGGGAATCTGAAAGAAAAATTTGGCAACTGGAGATCAGAGCCATTGTGGGTTCCCCTGGCTCCGGTTCCGGGCCGCCACCCCCTTTTTGGAGGCAGTCACCAGGATGGGTTTGAACCAGGGGATTTTCTTGCTGTTGGTTCTGGGATGAGATGGTGGGCGGCGGTAGCTCAGTCTCCACATCTCCCCAGTCTGGATTGGAATCCCTTGGGACCCATTTTTCTTTGGGAGGAGTTCCCCCCTCTCTGAAGGAGAAGATCCTTTTCCCAGGATCCTCTGAGGATCCCTCTCCCTCAAATTGGAAGATCTGTACCTCCTCCTCAAACTGAGTCTGTTTGGGTCTTTTGTTTCTCCTACCCCCCCTCTGCTCCTTAGGAGGCAGACTTTCAGGGGCAAGAGATTTTGTTTCCGGTTCCTGGGTTTCCAGGGGCTGTTTACAAGTGAGGAAGGAAGCTTCCTCCAAGGCTTTACACCCCCATTCCCTTTGTGCCTCCTCCCTGGGAACCGGTGAGTTATCGGGGTGGTGCCCCCGTCATTGTTCTGGAGCACCAGGTCCAAAGTTGGGTGCGTTCTGCGCCGGCACCCCCATCTGAGGGTTCTGCTGAGCCCTCAGTATGTGACCCAGATCCCTCGCCATGTTTTGAACCTGGCGCTCTAACTGGGAAACCCGCTCAGGCTGATACGGGGCCCTGTTTTCTCCCCTGGGCTGATCCCGGGAAGGGTAGCTGTCCCTTCTCTGGTAATACCCCAGATTGGGAAGATTTGGGTACCCCTCCACCCTTGGCCTCCCCTCTCCCGGATTAGGTTGTCTGGGCTCAGGGAATTGGGGAAAGAAGGATGGATGATTTTGGGGTTGGAAATTGGGTGGATACCTGGGGAAAAAGTTCTGCCCAGGATTTGGAGAATTTCTGCCCTCCTGTGGGAAGTTGGGAGGGAAGTTCCCTGGGTTAGGTGCTTGGCTGGATCCCCCCCTTGGGCTGGAGGGGTCCACACATAACCCAGGATGGGTCGATTTCCCTTGTAACAGGGACTTACATAATCAGGAGAGCGAGGGACCCCATTTGTGGGGCTGCCTCCCTGGCTCCCTGTCTGTGACTGGCCCGAGGACCTTCTGGGCCTAGCATTATTAGGTGCAGGTAGGTTTTTAGGCCCCCCCATCTCCAAATCCAAAACGGGGGTGACCTTTACCTCTGCCACCTTGGCAGCAGCAGGGGTGCTGTTGGCTTTGGGGTTTTTCTGGGCATTACTTTTGCTATCTACCGGTTTCTGCACCTCATAGATCCGGGTAGCCTGTTCAATGACCCAGTCTAAAGATCTTTTCTCGTGAAAATCCCTCACGAGCTGGGTCATTATGTATTTGGGCAAGGCATGAAAAAATGTATTAATGAATTCTCTACTGTCTGTGCGCACCCTTCTGGTGGTCTGCGCAAAAGCACGTTTCAGTTCTTGCACAAATTCTTGTGGGGCCTGATCCTCCCCACATTGCAAATTGTAGGCTGCCTTGCGAGCCTCTTGAGGATTTCTGTGAACAGAAAAATGTTTCAAGATGGCCGCCTTATAGGTGGACCATCTTAAATGATTTTGGTCCTCCAGCCCCGCAAAGAAACTGGAGTATTCCGGGGAGAAGGTCCACTTTACATATTGAATACAGCTTTGGCTGTCCTTCAAATGGAAAGTCTCCATCATTTGCTCAAACAACTCTAAGTGCTCCCAAACAGAATACTTAGCGTTCTTATGGTAAGGCGTGATGACGCTCCTGATCGCCTTAATCTGCTTTAAGGGGTCCTTAAGCAAGGCCCTTTTTGCCTTATTGGCCTTTTTGGTTCGGGTAACCCTTGTCCATTCATCCTCTGACTCAGAGGCACTGCTCCCAGAGGTTCCTGTCTGCTCTTCCAGGTTTTCCCGGATTCTGCGAGCCTGGGAATGGCTGGCCGAATGTGGGGACCTGGTCTCCTGTGTCCTGCGCAGTTCAGAGGAGTCTTCAGATTCCTCCTTGCTGCCAGGATTTGATGGGTACCCCCCCCACTGACCTAACTGGGCAGAGGTTTTCAGGATGCCCTTAATGGGCCTACTCTCCTGGGGTTCCCCATTAAATTGCACTGTGCTGGGGTGCCCATACCCGGATGCCCGCCCCTCCATACCTGGGTGGTACTGGCCTATGAGCCCCATACTTTTGTCTGGATAGTAGTCTGCCATCCCTGTGGCCCGGTGCTCATGTGCGCCAGGGAATATGGGGGTGGCAGAGTCCAGTGACTGAGAGGTATGAGGGCCTCTGGTACTAGGGCTCCTGAGGTTATGCTCCGGAGCTTCCCTTTCCCAGCGAACCTCATCTCTATCCGCCCCTACTCCCTGTTGCAATGCAAGAGCCTGCATTTGTGCCTTCAGTTCCTCAGTTAAGGCCTTACTAGACCCTATCAGTCTCTCCTGCATCGCTACCTGTTGCTGGAGCCTATCATTGTGCTGGCAGAGAGCCTCATTCTCTCTCTGTGTTTCCTGATTGGTCCTGGAGCACTGGGCCAGTCTTTGCTGCAGGAGGGTTACCTCCTGAGCTGTGTCCCTATTGGCCTGCTCCTTTCTTGCTAGAGCATCCTCCACCCTCCTGGTGTGCTCTAACAAGTTCTGGTGTTCTTTTTGGAGGTCACCCAGTCCCTGGTGGGCCAGGTGATTTTCTTCCATTTTTCTTTTTAAATGGCAGACTTCCTGGCCTAAGGCGTCTCTTTCCTGACTAAGAGCCTGCATTTGTGCCGCCAGGTCGTCCCTTTGCCTTTGGAAGGCACCAGCTTTCTGGCGTTCTTCATCAAACTCTGCCTGGGTATCCAGGTCTTTCATAATCAGCTTGTTGCTCTCTACCTTCACTCTATCTAGATGACTTTGCAGGGTGGCTACCTCCTCCGTGCATGCCCTGTTAAAGTCTAATTGTTGCTCCAGCTTTTTCTGGCTCTGCAGTAAGGAGTCCAAACTGTCTCGGTGCTCCTTCTGCAGGGCCAGAAATCTAGTATCCTGGTCAGCCTTTTCCTGTTGCAGGATGTCCATATCCTTCTTTATTTTAATGATGTGCTGTCTACTCTCATTTTCTGACTCCTGGCTCCCCTGCAGCCTCTGCTCAGAAGAGACCAGGTCAGATTGGACCTTCTGTAATGCCAGCAGTTGCCTACTCGCCAGATCTTGGCCTTCAGCACATTTGTCCTGCATGGCTCCCATATGTAAATATAAATATGCCGCTACCCTGGCAATCTTGTTGTGCTCATCCTTGGCCTTAGAGGACATATATAGTTCACTCAGGGCCACATGTAAGGGACCCTGGTCTCTCCATATATCTGACCCTGTTTCCGTGATTTGGGGTGTGATGGCCTGCAACCAGACTGTTTGGTCCTGGTGAGTCCACTCACCTCTCACAAATAACTTATGCAAGAAGTGCTCTCTGGCTATTTTCATGTCTACTAAGGTCGTCATTCTAGAGATTGGTCTCTGTCCTGACTTACAGAAGTTTGTATTTTATTTTTGCAAAACAGACCTTTTTCTTAGAGCGTTCCTTTGAAAAGTGCTTTACAGCGTAACACAGCGTGTGCTCCGACCGGATATGTGTATCTGGTCAGCTGGCACGCTGTATTAATCTGCACAAGTGATAGATCTAATCCAAACATCCCGGACGAGCCCCCAATTTGTAAGAGGATTCAATTCAACACTACAGCTAAGTCAACGCCTAGTCTATAATGCTGAATGAAAACCCTTATTGATATAACTTTATGTCCAGTTCATGCGTTCTGGATGACTACCCCTATATAACACCCCTCTCTTGGAATCCTCCTGACCCCACTGAGCCAAGAAGTAGTTCTGTTTTGCAAGTTAAAAGGTTTAATTGATAGTTTAAACAATAGGTATATATATCACACTTTAGAATAAATTAATAATTGAATAGCACACTTAATCTGATATGATAAAGATTAACAACGGAGAATCTGGCACTAGCACACTTCTTGATAATCACTAAGGAGTTGACATGAAATGGATAAGATAGCAACAATACTTTTATGGTTTCCAATGGATGCAATGTGGAATGAAATGCAGTACAGAAAATAACTTGATAGGATTTCAGCAAAAGACAATGTAATCACTTTCTTGGACAATTCACCCCCCCTTTTATGCAATGCAGGGAAATGGAAGGAAGGCACACAATTCTCAGAAATGCAATTCAAATGTAATTCAGTTCACCCAGCAACTTAGACTACAGAAGTTGAAAACACAGGCAAAATGCTTTTATATGTGCTGGCAATGGAGTGAAAATATGTTAAAATGCTTTTAATTCCCTTTAGAGGTTCAGGTGAGTGGTATCTAGTTAATATTAGTCCAGGCTCACACTAGCAATGATTCAGGGATAATTAGCAGGTTAAACGAATTTCTGGCAAATGGAAGGCAAGCAGCATCTGTTTTCACACGTGGAGAAATTTGCAAATCGCGGTAAAATTCGCGGGTGCGCCGGGCGCGACTACAGAGGAACTACAAGGACTATCACTATCGTTTTGGGGTCTTAGGAAAGCCTAGGATCTCAGCTTCCAGATGAAAGTTACTGCAAGTCTCTAGCACAAACGGTTACGGAGATATGAGCGATTAAATAAAGGTCGTTTTTCAGATTTGAAATTTTAAAGTTAAAAAGACAAGTGCAGCTTGCAACTAGCAAATCACAGGTGACAGCTTTACAAATGACAGGTGACAGTTAGGAGGCAGTTCTACTTAGATTAAAATAGCTTGGATTATATTATTTTAACTAAGAGATTGGTTCTGCACAGTTTTCTAGGTACTCACACTATATTCTTGAGTGAAATGGGCCTCGCCATGGATCTGGTCAGGTTTTAGACTGGACTCTGGTCTCTGCACTTCACAGTGATCTGGGTCAGCTCTCTCTGGTTCTGCTAACAGGTCAGCTCTACTCTGCTGGTCTGGTCTGGGTCTCTGAAGGTTGATGGAGGTAAAGTATGGATTTTCCCGGCAGAGCTTCCAGCTGCAAATGGATTTGAAGGTCCCTATCTGTCCTGTCTCTCTGCTTTTATGTGTTTTGAAAATGGGTGTGTGTGAACAGCATCACTAGCCAGCCCCTCTCCACTTATCATTGGCCAAGCTTTCATTTCTCCCCTGATTGGGGAAGCTAAGTTGTGTCAGAGTGATGTCATTTTACAGCCTGCAGAAAGTACACTCCTCCTGTCAACTTGCAC
The DNA here is from genome assembly GCF_040938575.1 of Ambystoma mexicanum. NCBI lineage: Eukaryota > Metazoa > Chordata > Amphibia > Caudata > Ambystomatidae > Ambystoma > Ambystoma mexicanum. The sequence continues at coordinate 563,831,358 of NC_090938.1, read as the reverse complement.
ACAAATCTAGATTTGAACCAAATACATATTTCATAGCTACACAGTGGTTTGAAATTACATGCACCCATCACATATCACAGGAGGTATCTCCTGTTCCAACTCTGCTCTTCCTGGGGGCTTGCATTCAGAAATGGCAATATTTTGCACTTTTTAACTGATTTGCAATATCGGACATTAACCCAAATTTACACACATGTGCGCAAGGAGTATGGACATTAGTTGATGAAGTGTCAGATTTTTCACATGCACACATTTTGAGTAATATCCTCTTTTCCGCTAGTTTGCCCCAAGAACATCACACAAATTGGAGTTTGGGCTTGAATTGAAGGTACATTTTTTTTAAATTAAGGCTCTCAAAGTTATACATTTCTGTCATTTGATTACAAAGAGTTATCAGTGTTTCTGTAAAATATATATTTTGCTTTCAATTCAGTTCTCAGAGTGTTGGAGTCCGCCTCCAAGACTTGGGTGGGTCAGTCACATGTGTCCTCTGGCAGGCAGGCCTTTGTTGACATTAAACAGTCAAAATCAACATATTCCTTTCAGAGGAAAGGGGCCATTGTGTGGTCTCTGGGAAGCTGAGATCAGGAGGCCAGGGAGCCACTTTGCATTTAATTAACAGAACCCTGTGATTTCCTGGCTTCTTGTGTTGAGTTCTGAAGTGTCAAGAGTTCTCAGGACAGGCAACCCCTTTGAACTTTTAATGAAATAAGACCCCTTTCTTTGCACTAGACAGTTTTGCAAGACAGCTCTCCTGTCAGAGTTTAGACCGCTAGTGCCGCCTTGAGGATTTTGTTGGTACTGCATGCAATTTTGGGATCTTTCTTGGATTAATGCATTCTAAACAGGAATGGTTCTTACATGGTAGTAAATCCTTGCTTAACATTGTTTTGATGGGGCTCCTTACAATAAGATGGTTATGTGGAACCCCACAAAAGGGTTGAATCTTTAAAGTGGTCCAATGAGTCACGATTTCAGCAACTTTTTGACATCAGTAACAGTGGATTTTGTTAACAAAGACCTTTCTTTACACTGGTGGGTGGCAAGTTAGGTAACCATTTTGGTGTGCGCACAACTGCGCAGCTCTCCTGGATTCTGGGATGAAATGATGGGCGGCGACAGCGCATCCCCATCTTTACCCACTCCAATGATTTATTTTTGTTCTGGGGTAAAATGATGGGCAGCGACAGCTTAATCCCCATATTTACCCCGTCTAATGATTCCACATGGGTCAAAACCCTCCACAACCCTGATGTGGACGTGCCATCCCCAGAGGATGAGGATGCAGTGCCCGTGTCAGAGGTGAATGCATGCATTGCCAGAAACGATGTCGGGGATGGCCGACTGGCTCGCTAGGGACTGCTAGACACTTTCATCTGAGACATACACATGGCACATGCCACTAGACACCGATTGCCACTCACGGCAGTCATTAAACACAACTGTGACACAACGAGGAATGTCCTTGCATTCATGAATTTCAACTATTTAACTGTGTTCATGTGTACTAGCTATCCCCCTTCCCCTCCCACCACCAACTCCCCAGGACACTATCCCCTCGCCCACCACCAACTCTCCAGCACACTATCCCACCCCCCCCACACCAACAGCTCCCCAGCACACTATCCCCCTCCCACTTGCCTCCTCCCCAGCACACTATCCCCCCTCCCATAATCCCTTCCCCTCCCACCACCAACTCCTGAGCACACTATCCCCCCTTCCACCCTAACTCCCCAGCACACTATCCCCCCTCCCACCACCAACTCTCCAGCACACTATCCCACCTCCCCCTCCCACCACCAACACCCCAGAACAGCAACTGTGGACTAAATGAGTGTCAATGTCACTTTCATGGCCTCTGCCCTCTTCGGGTTCCCCCAGTGCTTTTTGGCCACAGATGGCGCTCTGACCGGCACCTGGGTGTGCTGGGCTGCGTCCCCTCAGTGGGGGTGGCCGAACTGGAGGGTATTGACCCAGGCCCCCGGATGTGCTGCAGGGTGAGTTTGGTTGCCTGATGAATTGCCTCCACAAAGGCTGAGATCCCTTCGGTCATCTCCCTGATGTTTAAAAAAAGTTTAAAACAGAGTGCAGCAAAATGACACGTGTAAAAGTAGAATATTTCAATTCCCGCCTTAAATTACCCAAACGGTTTTTAATAAAAATGGGTGAAATACACTGATTTGGAGTGCGGGCATAGAGGCATATCAAAAGGACAATATGGACGTGAAAATTAGTCTCTAGCTGGTAAATTGGAGGAGTTATAGAATTTATAAAAAGGTGCGCTTTGAATAAAATGAAGCCGTGAAATAAGAAAAGAAATCAGTTGTGACAAGAACAGTTTCATTTTAAACTAGAGTATTCAGGCTAGACCACCAAAGATGGACACAGTAAGAAACAAGGTTGATTAGCGAGTTCAACCCTATCACCCCAGTGCCCGACCTTGGCAGAAACCAGTCCGATCACTCAAAATATGACTAATGGCATTGGATTACACAAGACACAATTTAAAAGAAAGATGGCGCTAGCACTAGAAATCAAGGGAAAGGTTGCACAGATAATTCCGACAGTTTTACAAGTTATCAGGATAAGGATAGGATAGCTTAGAGAGTGGGATAAGGACAAAGGCAAGACAAGGTATACTATGGGTTTCTATGGTGTGTTAATTTAGACTCACAGTCCACTTTTAGTTTTGGGATGTTTGGACCATCAATAGGGTCTGGTCACTACACAGCGGTGCGCCTGGCAAACAGCTGGGCAGTTCTGGTCACTGGATGGCTCTTCTGGAATGGCAATTCTGGTCACTGGATACTAAAGGTCAGCTGGATGGCAGGATGGCAGCGGGGATGCAGTTAGTGGGCAGCAAGCCAGGCTGGTTCAGGATGCAAAAGGTACCACAGCTCTCCCCTTTTTCATGGGAGATTAGTGGGTTTTCAGAATTGAGGCCTTGCTGGGAATGGGATCAGCACTGCTTGGGTTTTGCAGTGGGTCCTGGAGTAGGATCAGCAATGCTTTGGCCTTGTAGTTGGGGTCTGGAATCTGGATGATGAATGGAACAGGAACGTAGTGCAGGAACTTCAGGAAGAGTGTGTGTCTAGAGTCTTGTCTGGGACTCTTATTTATAATGCATAGTGACATCATCGAAGTATATGGCTGGGCAGGGTCTGCTAAACACGCCTCTAGACTGGGCAATCAATGTTGGCTGCCTCCCCTAGTATGTGACTCAGTTTAGAGGTTGTACTTTTATGAGGTGAAAATACTTCCTACATACCTTTTTTCCAAAAATCAGTCATAATAGAATTTACACATTTGTACAGTTGTGGCATATTACCCAATGACATGAGCAGGTTACATATTTTATGCAGACCATTCAACTCCAACTCTGAACTCTGTGAGACATTGTTTCGCCCCTCTGATACATTTTGGTAATTTTGAGTATGAAAGATTCGGTCTAAAATTCCATAACTTTATACACATGTGTGGTTTATCATAAGGGATGTAAGCATAAATATGTGCATTGGTATCATTGATACTTTTCTTATAATCCCCAATACTTTGCCATTTCTATTCAGAAGATGTCAGTGACTTCTACACTGTTTCAAATGATAAAACACAAAGGGGGTAATTCCGAGTTGGGCGGTAAGGGTTTACGGGCACCGGTAAGGATGCCGGTGCCGGTAAACCCTTACCGCCCTATTCCGAGGTCCCTTAGCGGATCCCAGCAGGAACGGCTGGTCTGACCAGCCGTTTTTTTGCGGGACCCGTTAAGGGACCCTGGAGCTAATAACGGGCCCGCAATTTGCGGGCCCGTTATTAGCGCCTTCGCCATTCCCATTGAACGCTATGGGGGCTCAATGGGAATCAGGAAAGGTTTACTGAATGGGGACTTACCAGGTCCGCATAGGTCGGAATGTCCCGGTAAGTCCCCATTCAATGAGACCGGACCCGGGTTTGGAGGCAGCCATGGTGCTAATAGCGCCATGGCTTACTCCAAACTCGTAATGACCCCCAAAATCACTTTTAAACTGCAAGATTTTTACATTTTTACAAAGTCTTTCTTCAGAGATAAAAGTCTTTAAAGTCTTTTTATAAAATAGTCTTTGGAAGCAAATGGCAGTCCTTTGTCCTGCACTGGACCATTTTTTTCTTTTTCAGCTACCACCAACTGTCACTTACCCTAAAGCAAGGTGGGGGTTTTTCCAGCTTGATTGAATGTTTATTGCCCCTCATCCACTTCGCACTTTGATGTCCCAGAATATCTATTTAAAGAGGCCCCTGCCCAGACTGAAGTCTGATTAGTATGTGAAGTTCCTTTCTCCTGGTCAGTCAGAGTTCTCTAACCTAGCAATTATCACTTTCGTGTCCTGGAAGTTTATGGTGACTCCCGTCCTTGGGGGAAGCCTTAGCTCTGCCAACTAGAATAACTTGTTTTTGGAAGCTTGCAAAATCTAGCCAAGTCAGTTTAAAACCTTTATTTCTTTCTATTTGGTCCTGAATAAAAAATTAAAAAAAGCCTGTGGAATAAAAATAGCCCATATGTGTTTCCCAGCAGCCAACCCCTTCTCATTGCTGGGCACAGGCAAGCTTTCATATTACTTTTCCTTTAAAACGGGCATTTATTTTTTTTGGTTTGCAAAGCCCATTTTACACATTTGGTGAAAACTGCTAGCATTTCCTTTAAAATTCGATTTTGCCATCTGACTTCCCAATATTGTCCTGCAGCCATAGTTAGTTTCTTGAGTGCAGGGGTTTTGTTTGAAGCACAGATGTATTGAAATTGACATGGCCCAGATATCTGAAGTTCCTGTGAACTGCTGATCTTTGATATTTTGTGAAGAAAATGAAAGAATTTTTCCAGTGCAAGTAAAAGTGCAGTTCCTTGTGTATTTTCTTCAGAGTTGGTTTGACAGGGCCTGTCATTCAGAAATCATGCCTGGTTTTGCTGAGGCACAATGAGATATACTACGTATGGCAGAGCCTTTTTTTTCAAGAAAGAACAGATGGAATTGGCGTCAAAGAAGCATTTTTTAAAGGTAAAAAAGTTTCCTTTTCAATGGGGATTTTGGGGTTTGCAGCAAAGCAATGCTGCTTTTTCACTTTCTTCCTTTTGTATATGTCAGAACACACTGGCACACTCTCTCAGTGTGTTCCCTGGTTCCATTCTGCCTGATGTGTGCTTGGTAGGATGGTGCAGGCATTTTTTTTGTTGCTGCGCAAATGCAGCTGGGTGATGTGGGGAAATACTGTTGACTGGGTCAATATATCCCACAGTTCCGGTGATTACGCTATTTCTGCCGGTGCTAATAGCACCAGGGACGCCAGCTGTAGCGCTATTAGCACCAATGCTTTGGCGGTGTGTCTTGTTACAGTGCAGATTCCGCCGGGCGGTATTAGCATTATCGCTGGAGTGAGGCGTGCGTTCACAACAGATTGTTTTTCGGCGCTAATAAGGCCACACGACCCTTCAGTAACGCTAATTCCGCCACTGCCAACACAAACCCTCATTCATGGAACTGTGCAAAGTGTATTGTTGCAGTGCAAAGTCAGTGCAAGCATATTTTTGCAGTAGAAAATGAACTTTGCCCTGACTTTGCACTGCAAAAATACACTTTGCACAGTTCTATGAATCAGGGTTTGTGTCGGCAGTGCAAAGTCACTTATCAGCAGTACAAAGTCACTTTGAACCGTGCAAAAAATTCCATGAATTGGGCCCTTAGACACACCACACAGGTGACTGCTTGATATAAGCACATGCCCGTAGTCATTTTTTGACACAGATATGCACATTTTTTTTATACCTAACCTGTATAACATTTGGAGTTCTCCAAAAAGTTTACCATGTTGTTTGCGAATCAAACAAATATGCATCCTCATCAGCTGTCATGACCAGCTCTGCACATAGATAAGTTACAGTCAGAACGGTAGTTTTGATCCTGGGGCAATGAGCGTGGGCTTTGCTCTAAATGCTACACACCATCTACGCCACTGCTTAACCTTCCCTTATCTATTGCCTACTTCTCATTTGCCAGCTAGCTAATATTTCTCCCTCGCCTCTAACCTGCCTCTCTCCCTCACTTCCTCTGTCTCCATTCTAGCACTTCACCCACATCCAGAGCACATCTGGCCCTACTGCCTACGTGCACTTAAAACTGTCAAATATCTACTTATGTATTGTCCCCAGTGACTGGTCAGTATGTCTCTCAAACTCGCCCCATTGTAAGAAACTCACTGCTTTCCGTCAAATCTGATTTTTTTACCCATTGTACATTCTTTTGTGATCAAAAGATCATTGTTATGATATGATAGGTTATTAATAACGCACGTAATATCCATAGGTTTCTAAGCGCGGCCCCGCGATCGAACCTGTGTTGCCCCGTCTCGTCTTGCTTCCAAGATGAGCACATTGCCCCTGAGCTATGCCCTATCCTGTATATGCACAAATGAATAAATAAATATTGGAAAAAGAAAAAAGAATCTCTGTATGAAACCTTTTGTAGAAAGTCTTGTGGAAACATGTGTTTTTGTTAAAAACTCTTTCTCTTGAACTTCCCAATTCCACAGAGAAAGAAAAAAGAAACAAAGTAAATTCTTTATGAAAGCCTTTGTTGAAGCATTGTGAAAACCTTTGTGTGACACCATCATTGTGATATCATTTTTTCTAAAGCAGTGTAATTGTATTCTTCCTCTTTCCAAAGAAAAAAAAAACTAAAGTAAAACAGGAACCTCTTCTGAAACGATTTACTAGTTCACCCTTTGGCTACAATGACCAAAGAAAGGGAGCTACTAGATACATTTGAGAGCATGTCATCTTCGGATGCGGGGCCCATGTGGTGGCAGATGCACAGCCTGGTGAAGTTCAGGCTGCCAGCACATCCGAGGAGACAGGAGTGGGAATCCTTTAAGGATGATAACGGTGGTGAGCCAAATGGTGACTGGACATTGCTGGATGTGGAGGTGGAAAGGGTGCAGGCACAGAACACTGTCAGGCACTCATTGGGAAGGTTCTTCAATTGATGCGAGAGGAGGTGGTGGCAGTTATGGAGGGCGTGTTTCAGGAGGAGGCCTATAGTGACGGACAGAAAGTAAATAAAAACAATGAAGCGGAGCGGGACAAGAAAAGTAGGAGTTGCTGGGGCAGGAGGAAGAACAGAGGCGTTTTAGAGTTGGAATAGCAGCAGGGGGAACATTAGGGACCAGAGGGAGAGGAGTAGCAGGAGCGAGAAGGTGAAGAGGCCTACACGGGACAGGACGAGAAGGAACACAACGAGGAAGGCATGCAGAAGCAGGTGAAAAACGTGGGCTATGTGGAGGCATCAAATGGACCATGAGGAGCAGGTGGAACACACAGAGCCGGGGGAAGACATGGAAGAGGTGGAACACAAGCAGGTGGAGGAGGGACAGGAACAGGATGCTATCACGTTGCAAGACACTATGCAGGAGGTTGGATGCCAATCCCCTTCCTTCACCTCTAATAGTCACTAACCAGACATAAATGCCCTACTAATGTCTGACTGCTATGGGGATAGAGGGAAAGACAACACGCTGGAACACACAAGGCATCATTTCAAGTGCATACAATAAGGATATTGATACTCTCTTACCCACACAGTCACCATTGTGCCTGAAATAATAACAATAATGCACAACAAAGTATCTTTGCAAACCAAGAACATAGAGCACATTGTCATAGTGGGTTTCCGTAGCGCCTGAAATGCAGTGAAGTGACCAGCACAAGGTGAAAGGCATTGAAACACCTTGCATCTGAAGGGAAAAGGCTGGTTGAAAGCTTTCTGCTTAGTAGTGAGCAGAGCGGTGGGGGAGGAAAGCATGGTACAAGGAACACAGAAAGGGATGAAGAATATGCGATGAGAATCAAAGGCCTGCAACCTGACTATTGGTCTCATGTATGCTACAGGACAACGAAAAACAGCACACAGCCATAAGAGAAGCCCGGGCGGGATAAAGGTACGCATCATGCCACCTTGCAATATACACTAGACTATAATCTAGAACCTCCTATAGGTCAAGCAGCTCCCTTACCTTATGCACAACTGTAGAATACTTGCAAGCTCTTGGTGATGGGGGCCTCCTAAACCTAACAAACTGTGTTTCACAGTCAATTACAGCCAGTTCTATGGGACTCTATGGGAATGGGGACCACGGACGCACCAGCACTGTTGTTAACGGTTCCAGTGCATATGTGACGGCTTGCCCACCATGGCCGCTGCGCCCAGCAGGGTCAGACCTGTCATGCACAGCAGCTCCGTCAGGCAAACCCATAATGTTCCAGTCCGGAAACGACGGTGTCGGTAAGATTATTGTTTCTGGACCGGCACACTTATGAGGCCCATTGTATTCTGGAAAACTGAAAGCCTAGAGAAAATAGATAAGGAACACACTTCCTCATCCTTTTGGCTTTGACAACAAAAATACTTGTAAGAGGAAGGAGTCAAGACCTGTCCACAAAAACTAGAGGCAACCCTGACAACAGAAAATCTTGTAGAATGAAATCTTGCTTCCGAGTCTGTCTTTTATGTTTTTGAATCTGTCACGTAGCATATCTTTCAAATGTATATGCTTAACATATTGAGGACGCTGGCTGTTTCCAGAGCACGACTTAGATGTTACTCATTTAACAATAAATATCTTTTAGCCATATGTGGCATGAGGCAACAAAGTAATAAAGATAATTACTGTTATTAATATTCTTCTTTTTTATTTGTTTAAGAAATATGAATCAAGCATGCAAATCCTTTTTTCCATATAAATAAAATCTAAGATATACAATCTAACAAAGAAATATGGCTACACAATGAAAGACTGTTTAGCAGCCATGTAATAGATGCACGAGCCAGGGTTTAAGCTATCAACGGAATGATTGAATATCAGAGTTTATTCTTAGCTCGTGAAGTTCATTCGAACAGCTTAGTCCTGCAGAAAAACCCATAGAGTTGGCTCTAGGAATGCCAATATAAATGGGCATAAGGGCCAGAAAATCAAGATTGATTTGGGAGTGATTGGGCAGTGGCGGCTGGTGCAGCTGCTTGAACACTGCAGCAATATGGTCAAACTTCCTAGAGGCAGCCAAGAACTCGGAAGTTGGTGGTGAACACAACTTGTTGAGAGGTGACCCTGGACATCCGGAGGCCCCACAAACATTGAATTTCCAGTACCAATTTTATAAATCCAATTTTATAAATGACTAATTATTGAATTCAAGGATGGAAATCAGAAGTGGACGTGATCCTTTAAATAGGGTGGATGGAGTGAAATGGGGAAGTGATTGGAGCCACCCCAAGTGTATGCGTCTGCAGGAATAGAAACAAATCCTTAAGCCAATGGAATTGTCAGATGTTGAAACAGGAGAAAAGACACCATCTTACGGTATTTATTTGAGTCAAACATCATCAAGGTCATTGTAATGTAAGTTAGAAGTAAACATGAACTTAGGATTGCTGATTCCTAACTTTGTAAAGTGGTGGTCCATCCAACCCTTGTTCCGATTGAGGGTAATACCGCTATTCTAATACTAATAATCACAATCATATTTCATTTATATAGCACTTTTATTCAGACCCTCACCCACTGAGCAACAGTTAAACCCAGGCCTTAGGCCTGTACCACCCTCCCCAAGTCCCTTCCCCATAACTTTTATTTTAATTTAACCTGATCCCCTTCTCTTAACTTTATTTAATTTTGCCCAACCCCCTCACCTTAACTCTAGTTAATTGAACCCAAAGCCCCTTACCCATAACTTTTATTCAATTTGACCTGTCCCCCTCTACTTAACTCGATTTAGTTTCACCCGAGTCCCATCCCCTTAACTTCTATTTAATTTTACCAAACCTCCTCCCCATAACTCTTAACCCGACCCCTCCCCTTAACTTTATTTAATTTAATCTTTAAAAACAAAACAAAATAACAAACCCAATCTTGCTTCCCCTTACACAACCCCAGACCCTTCTCCAGACCTTTACCCCCGGCTCCAATTGGTGCTGCTGTGGGTCACGTGACCCAAACAGCATAACCAAGTAAAACAAGCAGAAAAAGGCAAAGGAAGACCACTTGCTTGCCGCCGCCTTCCGCCAAACAGCCTCACCAATCAAACCACAAGCCTTGCCTGTACCACCTTCCCGAAACCCCTTAACTTTATTTTTATTTAACCCAAACCCCTTCCCTTAACTTTATTTCATTTTACCCAACCCCTTCCCCTTAACTCTAATTAATTTAACACAAAGCCCATTCCCTTTAACTTGTATTTAATGTTACCCAAACTCCTCCCCTTAAATCAATTTGCCGGAATGTCCAGCATTGCCAGCATTCTGTAACTCCTTGGATCTTTCCATTCACCTTTTTTGTGTATCGGCAAGATGATACTCTCATGCCATGATTTTGGAAATATCCCATTCTTGCCAATCCATACAAAAAGTACATTGAGTATTTTTGCCCATGCTTCAGGTGCCAGGCGTAATAGAGCATTACACGTCCCATCAGGGCCAGTAGCTCTCGAGGTAGGTAATTTCTCAATCATGGTCACTAAAGATGTATTAGAATGGTTACTTATCCATTGTACCCGATCAACCTTCAGGTTTTCCCTTTTACCCATCTCGGATCCAAGAGTGTTTTTTAAATGTATGATCCAATCTTTTTCCGCCACACTATTAATCGGTAGGGTGTGTTTTTTCCCCTCATTTATTGTCTTCCACATGCCTTGCTGATCTTTGCTCCTGACTTGTGCCGCAATATTGAGCCATATTTCACTTGCTTTGTTTTTTTTGTGGATTCGTAGCCATTTCCTATATTGTTTTGATCTGATTGATGGCATAATTTTTTTCTGATCCAGCTATTTGTTTAATAGCTTTCCTAAGAGCACTTTAAGCTTTATTAATTTCTTGATCGTACAGATTATGCTTGCCGTGTGAAAGATTCCATCTTTCACTATTGCTTGAATACTTCCGTTTTTGGGAGGAGGCCTCTTTGATCTTATTCAGTACTGTATTATATTCTCCAATTATTTCACTATTGATGTCCATTTGTCTATTATCAATCATTGCCCCAAATTTTTGTAGTTCTTGGACTGCAATTGCATTTACTTTTCTCAGTTTCGTGGGGTTCCAGATGATCCGATTTGCTGCATTATTTACTTCTATATTACCACCCATATGGTACTCGGCCTCCCCTTGGGAGTGTTCTAGCATCACATATAGTGGTAGGTGGTCGCTTTCCTCATGGCTTCCTATCGCCATATCTATAATAAAGCTATTGGCCTTTTCATTTACAATAATGTAATCAATTGTTGTAAAACTACCCCCTCCTACTCTCGTTGCGCCACAATTGGCGTCCCCTTTGGTGTGGCCATTAAGCATAATTAGTTGTTGACTGGCGAACAACTTCAGGTTTGCCATATTTGTTGGAGAAACCCATTTCAATTGGGCTAGAGCCGCACTCTCCATTTATATGATCATCTGGCAAGACTATCTTTGCATTAAAATCACCTGCAATTATGAGGAGATCAGTATTGTAGTCTACTATTATTTGTGTTAATTTCTCCACATTTGCTTTGTTGTGAATCCCATTAGGAGGGTTATATATATTTATGAGCATCACACTAGGAAATCGGGGTGTGTTATTTTTACCATCACCCCTAAAACCATTTCATTGGACCATCCAGTTTTGACTCCAGTCCACGGGTGTTTAATAGCTGTTAGTAGTCCACCTTTTGGGCGTCCTTTGGGTCCTTTGGATGCTAAACTTTGTATGGAGCACCATCCATCAATGTCGCATGTTTCATATAACCAGTTTTCCTGCAATATGACTATACAAAAGCAATCCGTATGTGCTAACAACCCACCTTCTTTTTCATAGTGCAAATTACCTCTAGTGTTCCATGAGATCATCATACTGACATCATCAGGAGCTCTGTTCTACTCTTGGTTTAAATTCTATTGGTACCCATTGCAAATAGCCAACTTGTTCCAATTTACTATCCTTCACATCTTGACCCGGTGTGTTGTAATACTTCTTGGGATATTATTTATATATAATATTAGCACCAACTTGTTTAGACAGTATTTTTCCTTCACTTAACTGTTTTGAGGATTCCATTTCTATTACTCTACTATCTATCCTAATTTTTCTAGAATGTTTAATCCTTTTAACTCCTATTTCGAGCCTCTGGTTTTTCACCTTGCACATAGAAGTTTCTGTACATGTATGTCCCGGTTTAGGGAAGTGCTCATAATGGCTTAATATAAACTCAAGAATTGTATCATCCGTACACCACACATTGGTGGTCACTAAATTTGGGGTTACTAGTTGGTCAACTATAAAAAAGTCACTTGATTTCACCATCCGCAACGAGACTACCATCACACATAATTCAACTATTCGCTGTCTGTGCAGTATCTCAATTGCCCCACGTTGTCCTATTGCTTGAAACTGCAATGCTCTAACAAAATTTAGCTAATCTTTTTTATAGGTAGGCTCAGACACTTCCCCACTGGTATTTTCACTAAACCGTACTGCTTTTATGGTCTTTAATTCCTGATTCTCACTTTCCAGGTGTATTTCTGGTTCAGTGTGGGGGGCTTGATCAAGTCCATACTCAGTGCTCCCTTCAATGAAAATAGTTTTTATGGCTTTTAACACCTTAGTTGTTATTTCTTGGTTTTTGTTCATCCTCTTTTCATTCTTTTCCTTTTTCCTAATTGGCACTATCCACTCATCTAAGGTCGGCACAAGTGGTTTGTTAGATAACTTGGGTTACTTTGCTTCTTTTTGCATTTTAGACAGCCTCTTTTTTGGGCTTTTAATTCCATACTTTATGATTAGATTATGGATTGCCACTGTGTGTTTGCCAGAGTAATTGGGTTATTTTGTCATGTGGATCGCTTTATTTTTCATGGGTTCCGCCATTGTCTCTATTGCTCGTATGGGTATAAGTTCTTCAACAATATTTAACATAGCATCCTCTCTTATTATACACCCATTTTTGCTCACTCTCTCCTTTCTCTCCTGAGACAATATCTTTTGGTCTATTCTTTTATTTCCTGGCTTCCTAGTCTTTGACTTTTTACCCTTTCTCTGCTTGTTTCTGTATCTGCTTACCTCAGCGTTGTCTTCAATGGTATAACCCACCAGATGCGCGTTCTGATTAAGGTCTATTTTAACCATTGGTGCCTCTGAGTCAGTGATCTCTGGAGTGATCACATGATGTAACATTTCTGTATTAGTTCCTACTTCCCTAATGGTCTTGCGCCCTTTATTTATACTCTTATGTAGCAGGACAGAGTGGACATCCAGCTTACATTCAATAATATCACATCTGTCTACAATCTCAGTTAGAACACGTTCCAATGCTTCCCATAGCTCTTCATTTTTGAGGGGGGCAAAGCTCTCATTTTCAATCGAGTGTGTGCTATTAATCGATCTTTTACTGGTATTCAATCTAGGGTTGGGGAGCAGTTCATACATATTCTTATCCCTTATTAGTTCCTCCGTATAAGTTATTAACCCAGAGAGCGGGTCGACTATGACCCTCTCATTTGTTGCTTCGTCTATTTTACTCTGCTTTTCTAAATTAAGACAGAAGACATCTTCATCATTTCCTTCATACTTCATGATATCTTTTACTATTTGGGGATTTGCGCACTCTAACTTATGCCAGTTGATAATTTTACAGTTCTCCCCAGTGAGTTTAATTCTTTTATCGTTCCACTCACTCACAGTTTCCATATGGGGCTGGATTGACTCGATACCTCCCCATATGGCCATAGCCGTGCACTCATTTTGTTGATCTATAGTGCTGGACATATTGGTCTTGTATTTCATGTCTCCGCTGCTTGAAAAATGTCAAGCAGAAAAGAGAGCAATTTACTACCAATACATGGCAGTCTATTCGAGAGGTCTTCTAACAGATCAGCTCCAATTTCTTTGATTACACTCTCTGGCAGAGCAGTTTTACTCAACTTGGTAGTCTCAATTTTATCTAAAAAGGTCATCGTTTTGGCTAACTTGGCCTCAGGTAGTAGACCTTGTTTACTAATAGTTTTACGCTTACATGCTCGGTTGGGTCTCTGCATCACTTCATGCTTCCTTTGTTCATCTTTCACTTTAAAGAGATTACATCTTAGATCCTTCATCTTCCGATGTTCATTAGTGTCTAAATTAACTGCTCATGAAAGTGGGGACACTCAACAAACAATTATTACTATAGCACTCATTCTGGCATATTGTGTTATTCCTGTGTTCGGCAAGTATATAGAGTTTACCTTACTTGCGCTAATAAACATTTTTCTTTCTTCAGTCAGGTTGTGGGCTAGACGCTGCGCACCCTGCCCCACGCACCGTGAACAGCAAACAGTACTTGCCAGTACTTCCTAACACCGGGGGAGGGCCGTGCTCACGTGACCACGTTGCTAGGGATCTGCGAGCAAAACAAAAAGAGGACTTAAGTATTCACACAGAGAGGAGAGGCTCCACAATCCACAAACTAACGAGCTCCACAATCCACCTGCGTGGGCTCAGTCGGGTCTAAAATCTACGTTCCAGTAATTATCTTGAATGGTGACAAAATTAATTTACTTTGTTAAAGGTGCAGTCCCTGTGCAGTGTCACAGTCAAACAGCTCCTCCAGCATAATTTTTCAGTGCAGTCCATAGCATTTCCTCACAGCAAACAGTACTTGCCAGTACTTCCAGGTGCGTGCGCAGGGTGCGCTGGGTCCTGGATAGTTATAGTCCACTTCCTGACTCTGGGGGAAGGTCCGTGCTCACGTCACCACTTTGCTATGGATTTTGTTAAAGGCGCAGTCCCCGTGCAGTGTCACAGTCAAACAGCTCCTCCAGCTTAAATTTTCAGTGCAGTCTGTAGCATTTCCTCACAGCAAACAGTACTTGCCAGTACTTCCAGGTGCACGCCAATCAATTTAAGTTAACCCTGAGCTCCTTCCCCTTAACCTTAAAAAAAGCAAAACAACAGGCCCAATCCCACTTTCCCCTGCCCAACCATAGGCCCTTTCCTAGACCTCCCTTCAAGCCCTGATTGTTGCTGCTGCAAGTCACGTGACCCAAACAGCACTCTTCTTGGACCTTCCCAAGGTAGCCTTGCCCGGGCAGCTGGCGAAGGGCAGTGGATAAGGGTGATTTCTCTGTTTGCCTGTCCGCCTGGTGACCAGCTCTGCGCTGCAGCCCAGATGACTACAGAAAGAAGGAAAGGGACATCGCAATACAAATCATACTGGTTTAATCTCTGTTGGCTTGAACCCAGCTACACTAAAGCTGAACTGGTTCAATCTCTCCTAAATTTGATTTTAGACACTCTAAAGATTTACTGATTCGGTTTCAACTGCTTTTGAACTTGGCCACTTTACAATTGTACTAGATTAATCTCTGCGGCTTCTGAATTAGCCAAACTAAAACTGTTCTGGTTTAATCTCGGTTGCGTCTGAATTTAACCACACTAAAACTGTACTGTTTTAATCATTGCTGCTTTTGAATTTAGCCACACTAAAGGTTTACTGAATAGGTTTCTGCTGCTTTTGAGCTTGGCACCTTTAAAACAGCACAGGTTTAACCTCCGCTCCTTCTGAAAGTACTCACACTAAAACTGTGCTGGCTCAATCTTAGCTGGTTCTGAATTTAGCCACACTACAACTATACTGGTATAATTTCTGCTACTTTTGAATTTATCCACTTTTAAAATGTACTGGTTTAATCTCTGCTGCTTCTGAATTTAGCCACAACAAAACTGTACTGGTTTGATCTTGGCTGCTTTTGAACATAACCATTTCAGGGCTGCATTGATTTGGTTCCCGCTGCTTTCGAATTCAACCAAACCAATGGTAAACTGGTTTAAACTCTGCTGCTCTCTAATGCTTCTGAATTTATCCACACTAACACTGTACTACTTTAATTTCTGCTGCTTTTGTACTGGTTCAATATCTGCTGCTTCTGAATTTAGCCCTACTAAAGTATGACTGATTTGGTTTCCGCTGCTTTTGAACGTTGCTACTTTAAAATTGTACTGGTTTAGTCTCTGCTGCTTCTGAATTTAGCTACACAAAAACTATACTTGTTTTATCTCTGCTGCTTCTGAATTTATCCCGACTAAAACTGTACTGGTTCAATCTCTGCTGCTTCTGAATATACACACTTTTAAAATGTACTGTTTAAATAACTGCTGCTCCTAAATTTAGCCAGACCAAAACTGTACTGGTTTGATCTCAGCTGCTTTTGAACATAGTAATTTCAGGGTTGTACTGATTTGGTTTTGGCTGCCTTAGAATTTAGCCTACTAAAACTGTACTGATTTGGTTCCTGCTGATTTAGAATTTAGCCAAACCAATGCTGAACTGGTTTAATCTCTTCTGCTTTTGAATTTAGGCACTTTTAAACTTTGCTGCTTTAATGTCTGCTGCTTCTGAATTTAGCCACACTAAAACAGTACTGGTTTAATCTCTGCTGCTTCTGAATTTAGCCACACTAAAAATGTACTGGTTTAATCTCTTCTGCTTTTGAATTTAGCCACTTTTAAACTATACTCATTCAATATTTGCTGATTTTGAATTCAGCCACACTAAAGATTTACTGATTTGGTTTCTGCTGCTTTTGAACATGACCACTTTAAAACCGTGCTGGTTTCAGTGATGCTGCTTCTAAATTTAGCCACACTAAAACTGTACAGGGTCAATCATTGCTACTTCTGAATTTAGCCACACCAAAACTGTATTGGTTTAATCTCTGCTGCTTCTGAATTTAGCCACACTACAACTGTATGATATGATATGGCATTTATAACGTGCCTATACACAAGTGTTTCAAGGGGCAACAAGGCAAGGGCGGGGCAACAGAGGGAAGACTAGGCAAGGTGTCATTCAGATTGCGCAAGTGCATGGGAAGGGGAAGGTGCAGGGGGGTAAGGAGGGAGGGACAGTGCAGTACATGGGATAATGACATAAATAACAAAAGTAAAAATACGGCCAGCAGGTGGCAAGTGCAAGCGTAAGTGCAGAAATCAGGTGTCAAGTGCTGGTAGTGGGACTGTAGGGATACAGAAAACAGTCCCCAAGTGTGGGGGTTGCCAGGAATGTTGTACTAATTTAAACTATGCTGCTTTTGAATGTAGCCAATTTTAAAATGTAATGGTAAAACTACCTGCTGCTCCTGAGTTTAGCAAGAGTAAAACTGTGCTGGTTTGATCTCAGCTGCTTTTGAACATAGCCATTTTAGGGTTGTACTGATTTGGTTTCTGCTGCATTAGAGTTTGCCCTCGCTAAAACTGTACTGATTTGGTTCCTGCTGCTTTAGAATTTAGCCCCAAACCAGTGCTGAACTGGTTTAATCTCTGCTGCTTTTGAATGTAGCCACTTTAAAACTGTGCTGGTTTCATATCTGTTGCTTTGAATTTAGCCACACTACAACTGTATTGGTTTCATCTCTGCTGTTTCTGAATTGAGCCACACTAAAACTGTACTGGTAAAACATATCTGCTGCTCCTGAATTTGGCTAGACCAAAACTGTACTGGTTTGATCTGAGTTGCTTTTGAACATAGTCATTTCAGAATTGTATTGATTTTGTTTTTGCTGCCTTAGAATTTAGCCTCACTAAAACTGTACTGATTTGGTACCTGCTGCTTTAGAATTTAGCCAACCCAATGCTGTGCTGGTTTAATCTCTGTTGCTTTCGAATGCAGCCACTTTTAAAATGCAATGGTTAGAAATCTGCTGCTCCTGAATTTAGCCAGACGAAACCTATACTGGTTTGATCTCAGGTGCTTTTGAACATTGTCATTTCAGGGTTTTACTGATTTGGTTTCCGCTGCCTTAGAATTTGGCCTCAATAAAACAGTACTGATTTGATTCTTGCTGCTCTAAAATTTCACCAAACCAATGCAGAACTGGCTTAATCTCTGCCAATTTTGAATTTAGCCACTTTTAAACTGTGCTGCTTTAATCTCTGCTGCTTCTGATTTTTCTTGCCACACTAAAACTGTACTGGTTTAATCTCTGCTGCTTGTGAATTCAGCCACACTAAAACTGTATTGGCTTAATTTTAGCTGCTTTTGAATTTAGCCATTTTTAAACTGCACTCATTCAATATCTACTGCTTTTGAATTTAGCCACACTAAAGATGTACTGATTTGGTTTCTGCTGCTTTTGAACGTGACCACTTTAAACCAGCGCTGGTTTAACGGCTGGTGCTTTTGAATTCAGCCACATAAAACTGTACCGGTTTAATCTCTGCTGCTTCTGAATTTAGCCACACCAAAACTGTATTGGTTTAATGTCTGCTGCTTCTAAATTTAGTCATACTAAAACTGTTTTGTTCAACTTCTGCGGCTTCTGAATTTAGCCACACTACAACTGTACTCATTTAAACTATGCTGCTTTGAATTTAGCCACTTTTAAAATATAATGGTAAAATATCTACTGCTCCTGAATTTACCCAGACCAAAACTTTAACTGGTTTGATCTCAACTGCTTTTGAACATAGTCATTTCTTGGGTTGTACTGATTTGGTTTCCGCTGCCTTAGAATTTAGCCTCAGGAAACCTGTACTGATTTGGTTCCCGCTGCTTTAGAATTTTACCAAACCAATGCTGAACTGGTTTGATTAGTTTTTCTTTTGAATTTAGCCACTTTTAAACTGTGCTGCTTTAATCTCTGTGGCTTTGTAATTTAGCCATACTAAAACCATACTGGTTTAATCTCTGCTGCTTCTGAATTAGGCACAGTAAAACTGTAATGGATACATCTTTGGTGCTTCTGAATTTAGCAACACTAAAACTGTACTGGTTCAACCTCTGCTGCTTTGAATGTAGCCACACTACAACTGTACCCATTTAAGCTCTGCTGCTTTTGAATGTAGCCACTTTTAAAATATACTGGTTAAAAATCTGGTGCTCCTGAATTTAGCCAGGCCAAACCTATACTGGTTTGATCTCAGCTGCTTTTGAACATAGCAATTTCTGGGTTGTACTGATTTGGTTTCCACTGCCTTAGAATTTGGCCTCAATAAAATAGTACTGATTCGGTTCCCGCTGCTTTAGAATTTCACCAAACCAATGCGGAACTGGTTTAATCTCTGCTACTTTTGAATTTAGCCACTTTTAAACTGTGCTGCTTTAATCTCTGCTGCTCCTGCATTTTTTTGCCACACTAAAACTGTACTGGTTTAATTTTTGCAGCTTTTGAATTTAGCCACTTTTAAAATGCACTCATTCAATATCTCCTGCTTTTGAATTTAGCCACACTAAAGATTTACGGATTTGGTTTTCGCTGCTTTTGAACGTGACCACTTTAAAACAGCACTGGTTTAATAGCTGATGCTTTTGAATTTGGCCACACTAAAACTGTACTGGTTCACTCTCTGCTGCTTCTGAATTTAGCCACACCAAAATTGTATTGGATTAATTTCTGCTGCTTCTGAGTTTAGCCACACTACAACTGTACTAATTTAAGCTCTGCTGCTTTTGAATATAGCCACTTTTAAAATGTACTGGTTCAATATGTACTGCTCCTGAATTTACCCAGATTAGGAGGGTAATTCATGGAATGATTGTGCGCCGAAATGTGTGGTGCAAGCGTGGAAAAACCCAGAGCACGCTTGCAAATCACAGGCAAGCGATTCATGGAAGGCCCTGCGCGTGGCTTTCCCGGGAGCTGAGCCAAATCCGTGCTTATCTTACACGTCACTGCGACACAACTTCTAGCGCACACACCTAAAAAGGGGGCTGAACATGTGAACATGTGAAATGGGAAACAGCAGGTGAAAATATGGGCGTAGCGGGGGAAGTACCGCTGGGAAATACACGCAACGCCCACATGCTCAAGAACAACACGTATTCATGGAATCGAATAGGGAAAACCCGTGCACACCAAAAGACACGCACATGCGTAAATACGTCCGCCACACGAAAGCAGGTGGAAGCGCCCCCGCACAGTATAAAAGTGCGCACAAACAACAAACAAGCATATACAGCTACGATGAATGTCCCATTTCTCGCAGCAGTGATGTGGGACATCCCAAGAGGAGGAGAATAGCCAGGCCCTGCATTTCATTGCCCAGGACCAGCCTTTTTGGGAGGCATGATGACTAGGGCTATGGCAGATATAGGTTTCCACCTCATATCATCCTAGACCTGGTCACTGAGTGGGAGGATGACCTCACAACACCCACCTTGTGCTCCCAAGCACTGAGCCCCTTGGAAAAGGTGCTCAATGTCCTGCATTTTTTGGCCACTGAGTCATTTCAGCAGACAACTGCTATAGTCGGGGGGGGTCTCACAGCCCTCGCAGTCACGCTGCCTACACCAGGTGTTGGCAATCATGACTACACGCCCCTCAGTCCGCAGGCACATATACATGCCCAGAACACCCGCAGAAAGGCAGGCCGTGGGTCAGGACTTTTACGGGGTTGCACACTCAGAGTGCTCGGTGACATTGATTGCACCCATGTGGCCCTATGTCCACCTAAGGCCACTGAGCACATCTATCGCAACCGCAATCACTGGCATTCCATCAACGTGCAGGTTGTATGTGATGCCAAGGGAATCATCACCTCTGTCTATGCAAACTATCCTGGGTCCACCCATGACAGTTTCATATACAGAATGTCAGCCCTACACCGGGACCTGCAAGCTGGGAGGCATGGCAACACATGGTTCATTGGTGAGTACAAATGCCTGTGCACATGCATGCATGTCACACACAGATAAATAAACAAACCCAACTAATGATAACCATTATCACCTCCCCAGGGGACAGTGCCTACCCTCTGAGCACCCACATGATGACGCCAATACGGGACCCCACCACACCACCCCAGGTAAGATATACCGCAGCCCTTATTGCAACCACGGGGCATAGTGGAGCACACATTCGGAGTGGTCAAGTCACGTTTCCGCTCCCTTGACCGCTCTGTCTCTGGCTATTATATGTGCCCCCAGTAGTGTGCAGGATCATTGTGGCAGCATGTGTCCTGTACAACATAGCAACCCGGCGGGGTGTACCGGTGGACATGGTGGTTCCCCCACATTCCCAACCACACACACGCCCGCTGCGCATAGGAGGGGACAGGGCACATGGCGAAGCAGCCGTACCCAGCTTGTGGCTACATTTTTCACCTAAACCCCCAACCCCCCTGTGGAGCGCACACAGGCCTGGCACATTCCAGGTGACAATCGATGATGACAAAGGGACAGTCAACTGTCACAACCTAAACACCCTGAGAATTTGTCCTTGGAACTGCAGCATTGTGTGCATCCCTAGCCACTTAAACAAACACAATCCTGTGTGACCAAAAGGCACATATGCAAGGAGCAGATTGCAAACCCCCATGCAAAATAGCACATCCAAATGCTGTTATGTCACCTAAACCTCTCCCAACCCCAGGTCACCCACCCCACACACCATGCCATGGCATGCAATGTGAAAACCTCAATAAAAATATCAACACACATGACACAGCTGTCACAAAGCGCACTGTTACAAATGGAAACAGGCCACAGACAATCCCTCAGACATGCAATCTGAAGAAAAGAGTGAGAAAAAACATCCAACCTAAACTAAAAGAATGTAAATGCATGCCACCAAAGGCCTAAACACCAAAACCTCGAGCCTTTGGTGGCATGCATTACAGGGAATCCCAAAAAATAAAAGAAAATGCGGGTGCTGCGGGGTTGTCCCCTGCAACACCCCGTTCACTACAACACACAGTACAGTAAGTGGTGTCAGTGGCCTGGAAACCCCTGCAGCTGCATAAAATAAAAGGAAAAAAATTAGCCAGCGGCGCCAGTCCACGATCACGAAAGTCAATGTGAACATGAGGAGCAGGGACACAGCATGTCTCAGAAGGCAAGTAGTGATTGGGTGGGTGGATGTTGGGGTGGGGGTGGGCTTGGGGGTGTGTAGTGTGGGTTGTGGGGGGTGTTTGCAGGACAATTGAATGCATGTTAGCATGGGAAATGCATAAACACCCAGTGTAGCATACATTTTCCATGTTAACCACCCTGTTGCGGACACATCTTCAATGGAACATATTGCTGATCCTGTCACACATCATAAGCAAAGGCAACACAGGACGATCAATTTACCAGCATAACACATCATGAACACAGGACCCAACAGTCACAATGTCAGACAGTGAGTAAACACCATAGCACAAGTCCCTCACTGTGGCATTGCCACTGTACGTCCCCTACCGGTGTATACACAGCTTGGACTTCAGACTGGCCACAGATATACCGGAAGTCCAATGCCTCTGTGTAAGTTACTGTCACACGGTGCCATCCTTGTGAGCCCATGGAAAGGGGAAGCAAGAGTGGCATATGTGTCCGGACCCCAAACCACAAACACAAGACAAGTCTGTATGGGCCCAGCCGGAACACACAGCGGATGCCATTGGATGCCACATAGCACCACACTGCAACATAAAAGCACAATAGACAAAAAATGTAAATGGCAGTAGTGGACCCGGGGGGCACCCAGGAGGGGGGAAGTGCAGGGTGCACCTCAACACCCACATGTGTCAATGTTGAGACAAAAAAAATCATCCATGGGCTCATGGTCTTCACGGCATGACCTGAGTTAGAGATAGGTCGTCGTCGTTGTCACCCCCTAGTTGTACATCAGGGGGCGCGCGTGGCACAGGTGCCTGACCACGCATAGCCCAGCAAGCCCCTCCACGGCAGCAAGCATGCAGGCCTGGTGAGCCTGGTTCTGAATGAATATGGCACAGAGGTCCCCATCCACCACCTCACGTGTAACACAGAGTTCTGCCAGGGAGGCCTCACATGCCAAACAGACCTCCTCCCAGCTTGCACGGAGCTCAGCCAAGAGTATGCGTTCAAGCTGCACCATCCTCTGCTCTGCCCGTTGATCCTGGGCCATGATGAAAGAACCCAGAGTACTTCTGAGGGAGGAATAATCTTTCCTCAGGGCTTCCCTGTTGGCCTGTCCCTCAGCAGCAATAGCTGAGCGCAGAGCCACCAGTTCAGCCTGGTGGACCCTGTTGGACACCGCCATGCCCAGCCTGAGTGAGCAGCATGTGGACTGCGTTGCCTGCTGCTGGAGCTCTACCTGCCTGTCAGGGAGGAGGATGGAATCAGCCACACGTTCCATTCCTTGAGCCAACACCTCAATTGCTCCCCCCTGTTGCTGTGCAATGGCATACATGGATTGCTCCTATCCAATGTTCCCAGATGACACACTGCCACCGCGTTGCTGGGCACCACGCTTGCAGGGCCAAACAAGACGTGGCCCTTGCTGTGCTGGCAGAGCCTGCGGCTGCAGGACAGCATTCCTCCATCAATCTGATGCCCCAGGAACAGGAGCAACTGGTGTGGAGTGTGACTCTGCACCCGTAACCACCACAGGCCGACATACCAACACTGACTGGCCCCTTGAGGGGTCCACCCCCACTGCAGGAGTGGCAGACAGAACAGAATCCATAGGAGAATCACCCACCGTCAACGGCATGGATTAATGAGCATTTGACTCAACATCAGAGTCAGAGAGATCCTCAGAGCCATACCCAGAGGCAGGCCTGGACAGGATGGCCTGGAGCACCAAGGGATGTTCATAGGCTACCACCCCACGGCCACCACTGGTGCTGGGATGGTGACCTGAACCCTCCATCCTCTCTGCAATCTCCTCCTCCACTGCTTCTGGTGCATCAACACCAGTAAAGAAATTTAAATAAACATAAGTACACATGTCAGCAGCACATACCACACACATAGACAACACAATATTGAGGGCCAACACATGAGGCAGCCATGTCACACACGACACAAACTCTGGCATGCATGCAGTGGCAATGAAATGGAAGGGGACCCTGAAAGCAGAAATGGATGAGTGTCAAAAGCAAAACCCACACATGTACTGCATATTGCATATCAACTGCATCACACACAACCTTCTGGCAGGCACATATATGTGTCAAAATTTACAGATATGAACTAAGAAATGGCAGGTAGCATAGCCATGGCACAATTATCAAATGGCCACAGCAGTATGTCAAATAGAAGTGTCCATTACACATGCAAAATGCATGTCAACATGCACTACAAGAACATTAATATCAATAAAAGCACACATGTCACAGGATGCAACAACGCAAGTGCCTTGAAATACAGTGAAGGTAGGCAAATGGATACATACATGGCAGGTCACTTTGACAGCACACCAGTGAATAGCCATGTTGAAGGGTTAAATATGGCTCAGAGGTGCGTGGGTGCAGTGCAGCACATGTGTAAGTCCTCTACCATCAACAGAACCCGAAATGTAGTGATGTCAATCTTGTGACATGATGGCACTGCAAGGGTAAGTGCAGTCATCATGTGCAAAGTGTTTGAACTGGGTCGTTAGGGATGCACTGCACCCCCCACCCCTCCCAGGGAATGGCAGAGAGACAGTGCATGGCTCTGAATGGCTCACCACAGTACTGTGAAGTAGCAGGCAGTGTATGCAGGTGTCAATTGCATCAACTGAGACAACTGAGACTACAGCAGATGACAGGGGACAGAAAGCAGGACACATGAGGAACCATCTCAAGTACATCTATGCAGGCAGAAGACACAACACCAGTTGCCTGGAAGCCGGGTGGCTGTAACAGAGGGAGGCCTGTGCCCGACACAGACGAAGGCACCATAAACATGTGCATGATGATGAAGTGACCGTGAGTGAGTATGACATGGATGAGCAAATACCATAAGACAGATAATATACTGGAGATGTGGTACAATGAGTAGCCTGCCAAGGAGCCATATGGGCTTGCAGGAATGCAATGGTCCATGAATGATCACTCATGTGCACTCCAAGCCTGTGCCATCTGCATGGTCCAAGTGAGACACCCTTCATCAAGGACAAAGGATGTACCCCACAGCACAGGTATGGCAGGGTTGCACAGGGAAGTGTGCCTGTACATGGGAAAGGGCAACAGCCCATAGCAGTAGTCCAACACGGAAATAGCCAGTACCATGGTGACAGTGAAGTAAAGGGTGGTAGAGAGGCAAGGATGCATGCCTTTTAGGAGGAGCAGCTTGCAGGGTGACCTCACATAGCCATCAGTCATGTGACAACATAGGCTGAGTGTTGGCTAGAACTACACCACAGGCTGCATGCAAACATGTCAGTGAGCCTGTACATGGAGAGGAGAGGCTGCCGAGTGACTTGCATGTAAGTAGGGTGCATGTGTGGTGATGAAGACTGCCCCTGTGTGCAGCACATATCCTGCATGCAGACTGCATGATGACAAGCACGCATCAGTAAAGCATTGCATGTGTCACACATGGCACTCATTAATACATAGCCTGAACTGGCACTCAATCACAACACATCACACAAGCAAACACACACATGGCCTGGACACACACGCATCAAGACTCACCGGATGTTGCGTCATAATCCTGCATCTCTCCCTCTCCCTAAATAAGTCCCTGATCAATGAACTCTGCAGTGATTTCCTCATGCGGATTGAGTTCATCCTCCTCTGGTGGAGGCCCACTGCCAGTTGTCAGAGTCAGGGAGTGATTAGAGTGCCGCTTTTGTTTTGCACAGCATTGGAGGTCAGTCCACCGCTTGTAGCATTCCTGAGCTGTGCACCTCTCATATCCCTTTGCATTTACACCATCCGCAATAAACTGCCAGTGGGCTTGACGTTGGGCAGGCGTAGAATGGCAACCTGCGCCCACCAGAATATCGCGGTTGTGTGCCGACATGTAGTCCACAAGTAAGTCCAACTCTTCTTTATTGAAGGGCTTCTTCTTTGCCGTGCCGGAGGCCGATGCCGTGTCTGGGGTCCCAGCCTCATGCTCAGAAGCACACTTCCTCCTCTTGGCCGGTTGTGCGGACCCTAAGGGGCAAATGCCGCTCTGGTCAGTTGGGGCTGTTGCAATGGTAGACTGGCCAATGGGAGTAGGATTTGGCATGAGGACGGAAGGCCTGGATAGTGTGATTGGCTGCTGGGTGCTATTGCCAGGACCCAGCAGCACAACTGCCTGAGTGCCAATCGCTGTGACCGACACAGTCCTGGCTGGCAGTCTCACTGCTGGGGTGGTGTTGGCTGCATCTGCCCATGCAGCTCCCACCACCTCGCTGGTTGGGGCAGCAGATGTCAAAACTTCCCCAGGAACATGTGCCTTGGTCACAGTTACCTTGGACACATGTGGCTTGACCTTCCTGCCCTGGAAATCTGCCTGGGAGTCCTGTGGCAAGGCAGCCTGCTCTGGCTGGCCCCGAGCATGGGTGGTGGTTGCCACAGCTGCACCTGCAGCTTCCGCCACCTGGTTACCCGTGCCAGCAGATGACATTGCCTGTGGGGTCAGATGTTCGCTGGGGATTACTGCATCAGCAGCATCTCCCTGAGGCGCTGGGGGTGGTGGGATGGCTGTCCCAGCAAGTTGCTGGACATCCTGCCCCGGGGGGTACACCCTGGCCATGCCCCCCTCCGCCTCCACCTTGGCCTCTCTGGACTCCCTGGCCACCCCAGCCACGTGCCCCACCACACCCAGCCTTGGGAGGTTGCCCAGCTTTGCCACCCTTCCCTTTTGGTGTCCTCCCAACCATGACACAGATGGTATGTAGCCAATGGGAGGTGCACACAACAATTGTCCTGGGCAATTGGGGTGAAGGGGGCAGGGGACGTGATGTTAGACATACCCCTGTGCTCCTGCAAGGCAGTCTGTGGCCCCTGGTGATAAAAGGCGGTTCACGCAACGCTTAGGCCCCCCAAAAAAAGATATTAAACGTGCACGCAACCCCTGGTAGCCCATGTGAATTGAATAAACCTCCCGCAATACGCAGTGGCACCCAGGGACACAGAAAACACATACACGTGGAACACGCGGGATACTCTGACCTCGAAAATGGGTGCGCGACACACAGGGGCAACCACAGTGGGAAAAATAAGCGTGCGCGACTCACCGTCTGCCTTGCATGGAAAAGAAAAACACACGCGCGTGTGCGCGTAGGCAACTCCCCCGCCAAAACAAGAAGTATGAACTTTAAGCGCTGTGAAGTAATCGCGTGTGGACCCACAAGAAGAAGAAACAAACGCGGTTGGTCTCCACGAAAAGCACGTACAGCGAACTGCTGGCCCGTGCTCACCTTTAACCCGTGCAGAGGGAAATGCCCGGGCGCGTAATGTCACTCGCGCGCTTATGCGCTAAGGGCCTTTCCTCGGATTTCACGCAATCTCACACTGACGTGCTGGTTTTGCACGTGCGGATTCACTCTGCATCAAACTGGCCACACGACAACACACGGAAGACCACGCTCCTGCCCAGAAGGCCAATTACCTGCCCCCCCCAGATCTCCAGGGAACCTCCTACGAGCCATCTGCTGCTGCCTGCCTGCCTGCTGCCAACGTGCCCTGCTATTTAGTGCCTGCACATCAGCCATCGCCAGGGGTCCAGTTGCTGTGTCCACCCCTGCTGGAACAGAAAACTCCTGACTGGTGTTCCATCGCTCCACAGCCCAGCCCCAGGACCCAGTTGCCCACCCACATCTGCCTTGGGGGTTGCCATGTCCGACACAACACCATCTGGCACCAGTGGCAACCCCCCGGCAGAGAGGCAGAGGGCTGTCAGCTTCAGTGCAAATGAAGTTGGCATCCTGGTGGAGCAAGTCCTGGGGCATTATGATGCCCTCTTCACACCATTGCGCATTGACAAGGAAGGACGGAGGAGGATCTGGGAGGACATTGAGGGTGCCATCAACACAGAGGGGGTGGCACCCCGTGACTTGAAACAAGTCCTGAAGCACTGGGAGGACTACAAGTCCAGGACCCTCAGGAAGGCCCAGCGCCTCTTGGACGCAGAGGATGCAGTGGGGTGCCGGGTCCGGCTTACCACCGACCAGATGCGGGTCCTGGAGCACTTTTGCCTAGCGCTTCACCTCCAGGTCCTCGAGAGGCAGACCCGTCCGGACTTGAGCAGAAAGTGTCCATGTGTTCTCAATCGACACAGTGCATGTTGAGGTGTGGCAGGAGTGTGCAGCTTGAACATATGTCTGACATGGCCCATGTATGGATATGTATGTGCAGGGACATGACCGTACTGCATGTGAGTCCAGTCATGTGCGGTGCACATCAATGGTGTATGTGTACCGATGCATGATGTACAACTGCATGTGAAGATGCACACATGTTTGAATGCCTGTGTATGTACTCAGCCATGTTTGGGGTGTGACACATGGATCCTTGTCCTACCTTCATTTACGTGCACGGTGTACATGTGTGTGTGTGTGTCTTTTTGGTATGTGTGTGACTGTGAGATGCCTTTGATGCATGTGACATAGACATCTAGTTACCCGATTGGCAGATGTGACATAGTTAACGATGATTGCACTGTGACAAGAGGTAGAGATGGCCAGATGCATGTCTGTTTGGTGGCGTGTGTGCATGCGAATGGCATGCTCCATGATTCTTGTGATGTCATGCCACCCTTAGGATGTTCATGCAGTTCCATGTTAATGGATGCAGATGCCTGTTGCACATTTCCTGCTTGTCTGTGCATGTGTGTGGGTTCAATTGACCTGAGTGATGGGGAGTGTGATGCCGTCTGTGATGTTTGACACTGCCACTCATGTGCAATAGTTATGTGTCTAACAGACCATTGTATGGTGTCCTGATGCCTGTGTTCTGTCTCTCTCTGTCTGCAGCATTGACTGATGAAGAGGGCGGAGACAGCGCTGTGGAGCACAGCGGCAGGGATGCCACCGCCAGCCAGAGACACAAGGCCCTGCCCCACTCCCAGGTAATAATATCTTTTGGGAGTGAGGGGACTGGTGCCGCATCCATGGCCGCAGAAAAAGGGGCAGGTGAGCCCCCACAGGGGCATAGTATGGAAGACAGCACAGAGTCATCCAGTTTGGTGGGGGATATGGTTGACGAGGAGGCTGTATCAGACTCACACATGGGGCCTGGAGGGGGTGATTCCACTGGTGCAAGTGGTGCAGTCCAGGGGCAGAAGGTAGCACAGGTCGCCGTGTGTAATCCTGTCCCTGATCCTGTGGCCGCATCATCCTGCACCAGCAGGGATGCCTCTGTACAGGCCTGTTCACAGGTAGGGGATGTTTCTACATCAACTGACCTTCCTCTACCTGCAGACGAGGCAATCTGTGACATGGTTGAGACTGTCCTAGTCAGTGTCATGTTGCGCACACGGGTGATTCGGGATGATGTGCGTGGCTCCAGGCTGGACAACACACATCATTTCAAATACCTTTGTGGCTGCGTCGACTTACTAGGTCAGGTCATTGGCACAGGGTTCCTCCGTGTGCTGGATGCTCTTGCGACCCCCTCCTCATCTGCACACCCTATGCGCCAGTCGTCCTCCGTGCCGTCTTCCCGCCCATGTCTCACCTGGGCACTCTGTGGACCTGCCCCATTCACAGTGGCCACGCTGGTGGAGAACACATCCCTGCCACAGTCGGGAATCAGAGGTCCAGCAGAGGTGGTCACCCCAGCAACTGGACCCCAGCCAATGGAGGATGTGCAGGCACCATGAAATAGGGCAAATGCACCACGGCCCCGGGTGTTTCCATCTTCCCAGTGGCAGTCGTGGTTGCAGGGGCAGTTGGCATTGAGGCGGCGGCAGGCTCGACGTTGGAGGCATCAGACCTCAGGGCCACCTACATCACGGGGGTAGGCATCGGCCGATGGGCAGGAGGACCCTGGACTACGTGTGTCTTCCGTGTGGCAGCGGTTGGGCCAGCAGATAGATGCAGAGCGGTAGCAGGCAGAGAGGGCACAGCTCACGATGGTCAGGGCAGAGAACTCCATGCACCGGGCATTGAGGCGGGCAGCGTTCCTTGATGAGACTCGCAGGGAGTTGGTGGAGACCATGGCGACGTCCCTGCGAGCCCTCAAGGACACATCCCAGGCCCGCCTCCGGGACATCAACAGGGAGTTCGATGATGCCCTGGCCAAAGACATTAACATCAAGAAGTGAGCCGTAGGACTAGCCCGCCGCCACTGTAAATAGTTCCTTAGTGTTAAATTTCCTTTGTATTTTCTTTTGGTTTTTTTGGAAGACATGGACATTGCTCCACTCTTTTGTATATATTTCTTTTCTGTAGGTAGTTTTTTGGACAGGTCTGCAGTTTGGGATCATGGATCCTTTGAATATTTTTGTACATAGTTGGACTTGTGTGGATTGTTTTTTTATTTTTTTATTTCCCATGGAGTAGTGGGTTTCCTTTTTTATTACTATTTGTAACTGACTGCATTCATTTTGTGGAAGTGCATTTTCACCATTTACTTGGATATTTTTGTGTTCTACTTCATTTGGATTTGCCATTTCGTTTTGTTTCAGTTCATTGCATTTTTATTTCCATTTCTGATTTTTGTAAGGTGTAGTTTCCTGATTTCACAATACATTTTCTTTTCGTCAAATCACAGGTTTGTGCACTCACATTTGTTTGTTGCATGTGTCATTCACCACTGGCTCAGTGTTGTGTGGCTATGTTGTGCATTTATATGCATTCATGCATGTGTGCTTCTGGGTATGGCATGCCATGGGGCCAGTACTGTGAGGTGGGGGCAATGGATGGGTAGCATGGGGGGGCAGCGGGTGGAGTCATTTTGGGGGATATTTGATACATGGTTTTATGTAATGACTATGGGTTTGGTGGGGGACATGAGTCGGGGCCTGCTGGCAGGTTGCCATCACTGGGGGTGGGGTGGGGGCGACATGAGTCGGGGCCTGCTGGCAGGTTGCTGTCACTGGGGGTGGGGGCCACATGAGTCGGGCCTGCTGGCAGTTGCCGTCACTGGGGTGGGGGCCACATGAGTCGGGGCCTGCTGGCAGGTTGCCGCCACTGGGGGTGGGGTGGGGGCCACATGAGTCGGGGCCTGCTGGCAGGTTGCCATCACTTGGGGTGGGCTGGGGGCCACATGAGTCGGGGCCTGCTGGCAGGTTGCCGTCACTGGGGGTGGGGGTGCCACAAGAGTTGGGGCCTGCTGGCAGGATGCCATCACTGGGGGGTGGGGGCCACATGAGTCGGGGGGTTGCCATCACTGGGGGGGCATGATTTGAGGCATGCCTGCTGCCATGGTCACGGGTGGTTGGGGGGGTCTGTTGTGGTGTGGGCTGCATGCTGGCATGTGCACGGGTGGTTGGGGGGGTCCGTTGTGGTGTGGGCTGCCTGCTGGCATGTGAACAGGTGGTTGGGGGGGTCCGTTGTGGTGTGGGCTGCCTGCTGGCATGTGCACAGGTGTTGGGGGAGTCCCTTGTGGTGTGAGCTGCCTGCTGGCATGGGCACAGGTGTTGGGGGGTCCGTTGTGGCATGGGCTGCCTGCTGGCATGTGCACAGGTGCTGGGGGGTCCGTTGTGGCATGGGCTGCGTGGGGGCATGGTCAGGGGTGATGGGCTGGCTGTGGGCCATGGACAGGGTTGTAGGGGGATCCCCTGTGGTGTGGGCTGCCGGCAGGGCATGGTCAGGGTTGGAGGGACGTCCCCTGTGGTGTGGGCTGCCTCCGGTGTATGGTCAGGGGTGAAGGGCTGCCTGAGGGGCATGGCCAGGGGTGATTGGCCGCCTGCAGGGCATGCATAGGGGGTGGGCCCACGAGGGCCCACCCACAGAATTATCACCTGAAAAACGCACTCGTGTACCCCGGAATACATGTACCCCGCTTGCGCCAGCAAAATCGTGTGCAAAGCGCACTCGCGTACCCCGGAATACACGTACCCCTCTCACACCAGTGAAATTGCGTGAAAAGCGCACTTGCGTACCTCGAAATACACATACCCCACTGGCGCCAGCCTAATCGCATGAAAAGCGCACTTGCGTACCCTCATATTCATGCACCCGTGTGGGGAGGAGCCACATGCACCCCCTGCAGGCAGCCCACGCCACAGGGGATCCCTCTACAACTATGTCCATGCCCCACAGACAGCCCACACCACAGGGGATCCCCCTACAACCCTGACCATGCCCCACAGGCAGCCCATCACCCCTGGCCATGCCCCACAGAAATCCCATCACCCCTGGCCATGCCTCACAGGCAGCCCATCACCCCTGTCCATGCCCCACAGGCAGCCCATCACCCCTGGCCATGCCCAGCAGGCAGCCCACACCACAGGGGACCCCTCTATAACTCTGACCATGCCCTGCAGGCAGCCCACACCACAGGGGACCCCCCTACAACCCTGACCATGCACCGCAGGCAGCCCATCACCCCAGGCCATGCACCGCAGACAGCCCATCACCCCTGCCCATGTCCCACAGACAGCCCATTACCCCTGACCATGCCCTGCTGGCAGCCCACACTACAGGGGACCCCTCTACAACCCAGACCATGCCCTGCAGGCAGCCCATCACCCCTGGCCATGCCCCACAGACAGCCCATCACCCCTGGCCATGCCCCGCAGGCAGCCCATCACCCCTGACCATGCCCCGCAGGCAGCCCACACCACAGGGGACCCCCCTACAACCCTGTCCATGCCCCGCAGGCAACCCACACCACATGGGACCCCCTACAACCCTGTCCATGACCCGCAGGCAGCCCACACCACAGGGGGGACTTTTTCCACACGATTTGCCTGGCGCAGGCGGGGTACGCATATTGCATGGGGTGCACAAGGAGATTTTCACGCGATTTGGCTGCCCGTGCAGGGTATGCGTATTCGCGGGGTCACAGTAGGCCTTTTCCACGTGGTTTTGTAGGCATCAGCGGGGTACGTGTATTGAAGGTGGTGTGAGGGGAGATTTTCACGCATTTTGGCTGCTGGGAGTGGGCTATGCGTATTCAAGGGGGTGCGTGAGTAGATTTTCATGTGTTTTGGATGCCGAGAGCGGGGTACACGTAGTTTTTCACTCGATTACAGTGTAGGGTGCCTGTAAGCTGGTCCAGGGTTAGCGCAGCCCTTTGTGCCGTATTGGGGATTTCTATGGCTTTTCCTGGTGCAAGGGGCGCTCTTGGGGGCATAACTGGCGCTGCTAGATGTTCACTGCGCCACAGCTGCAAATGGCTTGGGAAATCTATTAATACCCAGTGCGTGGAAATGGTATTTAGCGCAAGTGGCTGGCACACGCTCCCTCTCTGCGCCAGCCACGTTCGCTACTTCTGCGCGGGATTCTGTGAATTACCCCCTTTAACTTACTTTGATCTCAACTGCTTTTAAACATAGTCTTTTCTAGGGTTGTACTGATTTGGTTTCTGCTGCCTTAGAATTTAGCCTCAGTAAAACTGTACTGATTTGGTTCCCGCTGCTTTAGAATTTTACCAAACCAATGCGGAACTGGTTTAATCAGTGCTGCTTTTGAATTTAGCCACTTTTAAACTGTGCTGCTTTAATCTCTGCTGGTTCGTAATTTAGCCATAGTAAAACTGTACTGGTTTAAGCTCTGCTGCTTCTGAATTCAGCCACACTAAAACTGCACTGGTTAATTCTTTGCTGCTTTTGAATTTAGCCACTTTGAAACTTTACTAATTCAATGTCTTTTGAATTTAGCCACACTAAAGACGTACTGATTTGGTTTCTGCTGCTTTTGAACGTCACCACTTTAAAACATTACTGGTTTAATTGCTGCTGTTTTTGAATTTAGCCACAATAAAACTGTATTGGTTTAATATCTGCTACTTCTGAATGTAGCCACACTAAAACTGTACTTGTTCAACCTCTGCTGCTTCTGAATTTAGCCACACTACAACTGTACTAATTTAAGATCTACTGCTTTTGAATTGAGCCAGACCAAAACTGTACTGGTTTGATCTCAGCTTTTGAACAGTCATTTCAAGGTTGTACTGATTTGGTTTCCCCTGCCTTAGAATTTAGCCTCACTGAAACTGTACTGATTTGGTCCCTGCTGCTTTAGAATTTCGCTAAACCAATGCTGAACTGGTTTAATCACTGCTGCTTTTGAATTTAGCCATACTAAAACTGTACTTGTTTAATCTCTGCTGCTTCTGAATTCAGCCACACTAAACTTGTACTGGTTTTTATCTTTGCTGCTTTTGAATTTAGCCACACTAAAGATGTACTGATTTGGTTTCCTCTGCTTTTGAAACGTGACCACTTGAAAACAGTACTGGTTTGATTGATGCTGCTTCGGAATTTAGCCACATGAAAACTGTACTGATTCAATCTCTACTGCTTCTTAATTTAGCCACACCAAAACTGTACTGGTTTGATCTCAGCTTCTTTGAATTTAGCCACTTTTAAAATGTAGTGGTTTCATATCTGCTGCTTCTGAAGTAGCCAGACCAAAACTGTATTGGTTCAATCTCTGCTGCTTCTGAGTTTAGCCACACTAAAACTGTACTGGTTTGATCTCAGCTGCTTTGAATTTTGTCAAACCAATGCTGAACTGTTGCAATGTCGGCTGCCTTTGAATTTAGCCATCTCTTAACTTTACTGCTTTAATCTCTACTTTTGTACATAGCGATTTTAGGACAAATCCTGACATTTAATTTCACTGCTTTAGAACTTAGTCTCTGTGAACTTTGACGCTCTGAATAGTAACTCCCTGAGATCACTCAAAACTCATTAACTACTTCTCTCTTCCACAAAAATCAAACAGTTCCCACCTACAACACATGCTCAGAGGGCAAGTTAATCAAACAAACAAAACACGCAAACCACACATCGCTCTCTAACCAAGCTACAAACCCAATACCCTCTGACAACAAACAACTCCAGCATTGGACACCACCCTTTTGGACACAACAATCCTGGTGCACGAAACAAAGCACACCGTGAAACCACACACGCACAGACGCCAGTTCCGCCTGGTTCTGCACGCATCTACAGATAAGCACAACATCTGTCTTATCCCTCACCCCTTCACTTACCAAACCAGCCGATCTTTCCTTTCAGAGCCACACGAACACCTGGAGACAATGAAAATGGCAGCAGTGCATAGTATAAATCAACATTACATGACATAACATTGTATTTATTACTACTACTTCTACCACCAAAACTATTGCTGATACTACTACTACTTCTTCTGCTACTACTACTAATAATAAAGCTATTTCTGCCACTACTGCTACTACTGTTAGTAATAATAATAATAATAATAATAATGATTGTAATAATACTATTTCTGCCACTAGTACTACTGTTACTATTACTACTAATAAAAATAATGATAATAATAATACTTCTTCCACTACTATTAGTGAAGATAATAATATTCTAACAACAATAATGATACTAATAATATGACTACTAATAATGATAATAATAACAGAATATTCTGCAATGCATGTATAGAGACTTTACAATGACAGCTCTTTTGATGAAGGAATTAGTGCTGGTTGGTATAATTTACACCAAGCTATTAGATTAGGGACAAATAGGGCCTCATTACACGGTAGGCGGTAAGGGTTTACCGGTACCGGTAAGGGCACCGGTACCAGTAAACCCTTACCGCCTTACTACGAGGTCCCTTTGCGGGACCTGACCTTAACGGCTGGTTTTACCAGCCGTTAAGGAACGGGCCCGCAAAGGGACCTTGGTGCTAATTACGGTACCGCAATTTGCGGTACCGTAATTAGCGCCTTCCCCATTCCCATTGAGCCCTATGGGGGCAAAAATGGGAATGGGGAAGTGTCTTGGTGAATGGGGAATTACCGCCCCCGCTCACCTTGGAGTAGGGCGGTAATTCCGCCATCCACCAAGGCGGACACGGTAAAATACTGGCGGCAACCATGGCGCTAATAGCGCCATGGTTACCGCCTACCGGTAATCTTCCTGCTGATAGATGTTACATGACATATAAATATTTCACAGCTGCTTTGCCTTCATCAGCTGTATGGTCAAGCGGGACACCTTCTTATGACAGAACCTTCATGAGTGAATCAAAAACAACAATATTTTGGAAATGGCATCAGTGGTAACTTGTGTGTTCCTGGGTACAGTTAATAGCTGATGCCTTCTTTGAATGGGTGGAGAAAACAGAGAATATGCATTTGTTTGTTATGCTGATTAATCAGGTTGATGCTTCTATTAACTTCATAACAGGAATAGGTGGAGGTAGTATTGCTTTCTTAGGCGATGGTGTCACAGGGGCCAAACTACTTGGTCAAACCTATGGATGTGGACAACCTATTGTGGATGTAAATAGTTTATTCTCGAGGAGTATAATTGATGCATGTCTTTGAAGTACCATTGTTAGGAGTAGGGGTTGGCAAACTTTCTGCCTGCAAAGTGAAAAATGTGGAATTCGCACTGAAATCTGCTTCCGCCCATTCCGCGGTTCCACTGCAACTGAAATTGTGCCCGGTTTTGTGCAGTTTTGCTCGGACCGTGGTGTTTAGTTTCCATGAGGGTTTCATGTAGTGAGACTAGAAACTTCGCACAGGTCTTTTATTTGGTCTGTGCTAGTTTAGTGCAGCGACACAAGAAACTGTGTGCAGGTTTTTTGCACCATGCTAGTTTTGCGAAGTGCCATGAGAAACTTTACACAGGGTTTCGGTTCATGCTAGGTTCGTGCAGCGACGTGAGAAACTTTGTGTGTGTCTTTTGCGATCGGTGCTCATTTCATGCAGTGACGCATGGAATTTGGTGCATGAGAAACATAACGCAGCTCTTTCGACTTGTGCGTGGTTTGCGCGATGGCATGAGAAACTTTGCACAGCTCCTTTTGGTTCATGCAGTAGCATGAGAAAATGTGCACGCTCTTTTGGATATACAGGGGTGGCGGAACAGCAGATTGGGGCGAGCGACTGGCGGAACGAAATCTAACAATTTTGCCCAGCTCTAGTTAGGAGCAGAAAGATTGCATCAGGAGGGGAAAGACATGAGCAATGGAGAAGGCCGACCTGGGAAGATGGTGTGACTAACAATCTTTTCATGGTGGTGTTATTTTACCAACTTCATAAGAATATCGGAAGTGACATCAGATACCCTTTATCACAGATATTGACTTCACCTTGACTTTTCACCATCATGACAATCCATTATAGGAATTTTAAAAATCTTTATTTGGAAACCAAGGCTGCAGCCTGTAGCCCACGGCAACACATGGTGAGGCTCAGAGAGGTCAAATATTGCCTCCCTTTGCTTGGACTAGAAACCTTCTTATGCCTAACTGCTCCTTGCTTTTTCAGGAAAGGGAACAGATAGATATGTTTTACCCTATAACAGAAAGGTCCAGAAATCCTGTAGCCTCGGCCAGTGGTTGACCAGGCTCCACTACTCAAACTACACGCAGCTGGATGTTCTCCTTCACACTCCAAGCATAAAAATCCATAGGTCAAACGTGCGTTCACAGTTGCCAGTTAATTTGAGGCAATACTTCCACTATGGTGCCACCCGCAAGACAGACAAGTGCTTTGAAGTGGCCTCAATTCAACATTTCGCACTGCACATAAAACCTAAATAAATATATACAGACAATGATTCCTGGGACAATCAAAGCAAAAGCCAAAGATATGCCTTGAAGGGCAGTAATTCAATCATGGTGGTGTAAGTGATTTCAATCCGGCATACACCCAAGTCAACGACTAGCATGTAATGCACAACTGAAATCCTTATTTATTTTATTCTAAAAGTTCTTTATTCTGAACGATATACCACTCATATCACGCCCTTCTCCTGGAACCCCCCCGGTCACACTGAACCAGGAATCAGGCTGGTTTGCAAAGGTAAATATTTATTTATGTATGTAAAAATGAATCACAATAGGTCTTAATAGGTACACAACAATCAGCAATGGGGTGAGGTCACACTAAGTAATCTCTTTAATACACGTGGAGTAAGTAGTGAGCAAAACAATTCAGCACAGAAAATAATACTTTTGTGTTGGTTCAGATCAAATAGCACTGTGGTTAGAGGTTCACCCTGCACACCCCTCAACCCCCAATAGGCAATGTAAAGAGATAGGAGGAGAGAGCAGGTATTCAGCAATGGTAGAAATCAAATAGAATATCAATCCCACTTTCCCCCAGCAAACACAAGAGAAAAATGGAATTGATTGTCAAGCTGTCAGAATGGCTTTTAAACTCATCTTTAGAATGGACTGGGCAAAAACACCAAATATGGTCAAAATTGCAAAAATTGTTACAAATTCTTATAGGAGCCACTTTGGATAGTTGCACACAAACACAAGCAATGATTTAATACCAAGAAACTATTTGAAATCTTAAAATTCAAGTCGGAGGCAATTAAAAGCTGTTTTACACGTGAAAGAATTTCCCAAAATTAAAATTTGCGGCAAACTTTTCACTGCACGATATTCGTGATAACGGGAGAACCGTATTGATTTGGATTTTAGGTGTGATTTAAAGCTGCGGATGTAGCTACAAGCATAAGTTGAAATGTTTCTAGCACAAAAACTGAGGAAGTTATAGACATTTTAGTAGAGGTCGTTTTTTTCGAGATAGGCGCAAGAATGGAAAACAGGAATGCACTTTTGAAATGACAAAAGGGTTTCTTACAGGGTTTCTTACACTAAAGGATGACTCTGAACAAAACGAATACCACACAGGAACACAGTCACTTGATCAGAATGACTACCTGCGGAGGAAACTCGCCTTCTTCAGATTAGAAAAGATCAGCGCAAAGATAGTTTTAGCAATACTAGTTTTGGAGGAAGATAGGATGGTTTTGGATAGAGAGTTCAGACAATCCAAAAAACTCCTAACAGTACACGTTCTAAATATAAGATAGGATGGGTTTAAGATAGGGATTGCCTATGCAAAATACATATGCCAGTGACACAATTCTTTCTATAGATACTCACTGGATATGTGTTTAAATGGAACCGTCAGGATTCTGGTTAGGGGATAGGATCTGGTTTAGGAAAGACGGATGGGCACATCAGACTGGATCGGATCTGCAAGGCACTCTGATCACAGCATGGCACAGGACTGGAGTGGACCTGCCCTTCTTGGTTCTGATGATAATTATTTCAGCAGTACAGTGCAGCCCGGCTGTATATGATGCTTCCCCGTAGGTTTGTGGGGTTCTGGTTCTGAAATTTGAGTTCTAGCTGAAATTGGTTCAGCTATGCAATGGGTTTCTGCTTTGCCAAGTTTCTGGAGTCTGGAACAAGGAAGATGTAGAGTGCAGCAGCATGGTGCTCCGCCAGAATCAGGATAGTGAGTGAATCTGTCTGTCTTTTTGAGTGGTGAGCTGTCTCTATTTATGCTATGAACAGATCATAAAGGGGTGTGTGTGGGCTGGTTTAGCCTAAGCTTGCCCCTTTTGACAGGTGATTGGGTCAGAGTCTACTCTCTGCCTTGACAGGAGGAGAGAAACATAGTGTCACCTTTATGGTCTGATTTTATGAGGCTGAGAATCCACCCCTGGCCCCTGGAACACAAAGTCTACTTTTGGCACAATACATATTGACACATGTGCAACCTCTATAACAATCACATATACAGATTGCATATTTTCCATAGCAGCTACTCCTCAAAACCCCATAGCTGTGGGATCTTGTCTCCACTTTTCACAAAATGTTGCCCTTTTCATCTGGCACACAATGTCCAATTTTTAAGCACATTTCTACAAGTGTGTGGGTTTAACATGAGCATAAGTGTATAAAGTTTCATACTTCTAGCAGAAATACATTTTGCGTAAAATCACATTTCTTGCCGTTTCTTTCCAGAATATGTATTTAGATTCACAAATCTGTTACTTTTATATTTTTCACAATTTTGATAGGCAAGTTATACGTCGTTAAAAGATTTGTTCTTTGTTAATGTTCAGCCACAGATGGTTGTTTGGGTCTGCCTCTTTTTGTCTCCCTGCAGTTCAGGAGCAGTTTCCTCCCTGTTTGCTCCTGGCAGAGGCCATTTACGACTGTCTTCACACCTCGCATTTCCTTAGTTGCAGTTGGTCATTGTTCCTCATGCCTCTGTAGACCAGGTTCTTTCCCAACCCCATAATTAACGCTTTTGTGTTATTTCCTGCTGGGGGGAAAGACCTTCCTTCTGTGAGAAAACCTGTTATTTAGGTTCTGCAGCTTTCAACCAGGTTTAACTTAATTGTTAAATTCTGTGGCCTTTTTCCTTACCACAAAACAAACGTGTTGTATCAAATCACAGCTAAATTCTCATTCAAGATTTTAAACCATGGGATCAAAACAATTACAAGATGGATTACTATCAGTAACAGGGCTCTTAGACTGCAAACATTTGATTTCAGTTTATACATGTTAAAGTTTAATCAGGCAGGCTCCTGAAAGCTGTCATTCAGGCGGCCCAGGGTACTGCACCCAGAGATTTTTGGCAGATCCAGACACAGGCCACTTTTGCTGTGGAAATTTCTTTATGCTCTCAGCTTTTCAGGACTTTGTAAGTTCACAATGATTTCTTAAACTAAGTGAATTGTAGGACCCAGCACGAATTTTGGATGTTTGAGGGTGTTCTGTACCGGCATTCTGAAGTTTCAGCAACAAAGAAAAAGGGATTTAAAGCAAGAGTCTGGGTTTCACTTAGCAAAGCACTGCTTTTTCCTTCTGTACTCCATTTTCAATTGTTGTGGAGCCCAGTGACATATTTCAGGAGTGAGAGCTCTGTTCCACCACTGACAACATGCGTGGCAGATTAGCAGCCATCTATTTGTGCTTTGCAAAGCGCAATTTTCAGAGGTTTTGGCGGACACAAGGGCTTTGCGGACATCTGGCTATTTCTGGCATCATCATAACACAGTGATGCCACATAGCAGAGCAAAAGTGGGTCATTACATCCCACAGTGGATTGCAAATCAGTCCATAGGTGTTGCTAACATTGTAGAGCTATTGCTGCCACTAAATGACACCCTGTTATTCCATTCGACAGAGGGATGAGAGCAATTTGATAATGGGCTCTCACTGGTATCTCTCAGCACAGGCAATACCCATAATAATCAGGTTGGATCCAGCATTGTAAAACCTTTGATTATGCAAATATATAGCTGCCTGTATAGTACTGAATACTGCTGGTGGCTTCTTTAAAGTGATGCAGGAGGGGCAGAGAAAGGGAGGAGAAAGTTGGAAAGAAGAAAGAAGGGGAAAGAGGAAGAGATTGGGATTGGAAGTGAAAATCAGCTGTTCCAATGGAAAGCCCCAAACAGACAGATCTATCCCACTCCCACAGCATGCCAACAGACAGGTTCACTGTGTTCCTTGACTGTCTCTCTAATATTACCAATAAGAATACATTTAAGCACGCCCATGTTTTACCTTACTATACTAATACATATTCATGTGAATTCACGATTAGGGCACTTAAAACTGGACCCGGGTAGACTGTCTAATGTCCTTCCGGTAAACATTTCCACTGTACCTACCGTATGCTACGAAATTCGGAGTTTTCCAAGACATTGGGTCTCATTACGAGGTTGCCTGTGACCCGCCGTTGCAACCGGCAGGTCATTGGCAACCTCGCCTTACCTTTATCGCTGCCTCACATCCTGGTGTTACCGCGATATCACAGGCAGCGGTGGTACAGTAAATTCCCATTCCCATGCAGTCCAGCAGGACTCTATGGGAATGGAAACACACAAAGCTCCAGCACCTTTGTTAATGGTGTCAGTGCTTCAGGTGAAAAACCTGCCGGTAGGGGCTTGAACTACCGGCAGGTCAGGCCTGCTGATTGTTCAGTGTCCCTACCCGCAGACTCGGAGTGACCCGGTCCAGAAATAAAGATGCTGGTGTTGTTACCAGCACTTTATTTCTGGACTGGGTCATTCGTAATGAGGCCCATTGTCAACGAATGCTAAAAAAAAACATGCTAGGTATTTATTTTGCTGGGAAGTTAAACTATCGTTTCCATTGATTCTACATTGAAATGTTGGTCTTGTAGCTAGAATTCTGCTGAAAATGTAAACACACAGCCAAAAAACGACAAGACAGAAATCAGAAGTATTTAGCAACAGCTGGGAAATATTTCCATCAAAACCGTCAGAAAAAAGTAATTTTCTGTTCAACTTCAACACCATAATTTAAGTAATAATTGCTTTTGTCTTGAAGTTCGCAGTTTAAATCCAGAGATAGAACTTTAGCTTAAGACATTCTTGAAACTAACCACCCTCTATTTAATGTGAAACCCATCATAGATAGTAAATGCGAAAAGCCTATGTCTAGTAACTTTTGATCCATAGGACAGATCAGCATGACATTTTCCCAACAAATGTTCTGGGCCACGACCCGAAAACTGGAACATTTGGTGCTAATCCATGTTATGGTTCAAAAGATATGAAGGGTCAAAAAAGGTGTGTTTCCCTAACTTTTTGCATTGGTTTTCCAAGAGTGAAAATGTCAAATTTGTTCTCATGCACAGAGTTCAAGTCGCTGGACGGATTGTCACTAAATAAGAATAAAGTTGGGACACAAAGCACTCAAAGGAAATCCGTTGTTGGTTTGATGTAAATGTGTCCAGTAGTTTTCTTTAAATTTGGTGAAGAGTGGGTAGCCCACGTTATCCAAAAATTGATATATATCTCCCATGATGCACTGCTGGACCCAAGGCTTTTCATTTCTGGAAGTCCACCATCTTTAACATCTCGATTTGCAATACTAAAATAAATGAGTTTCTTTTTTTAAAGCTGTAAAATTATATAAGGATGGACTGAGGTAGTTTCGAGGCTGAGGAGCATGTTGGCAGGGTAGGAGAGGAGGAGTTCTGAGTGTAAGATTTCGAATCTCATTGAGTGGCAAAAGAAAAGAGTGCATTCCTAACAAATATCACATAATAAGATGGGGGAAGCACATTATATGCTAGTTGCGGTTGGTGGAGTATTTTAAGTGAATTTAGGAAGCAATCCCTGTTTTTTAATTGTACACCAGAAATGCAGCGATTGCTTCCCAAATTAACCTGAGTATGTGGGAGGGGCTATCAGGGGTGATTTTATGAATTGGGGACATCGGATTACTTTAAAAAGCTTTATTTTGAAATTTAAAAAAGGCACCACTGAAGTGCAAGTGGTGCAGGTGCATGTTTATATTATCCTTTTGTTTTGAATGGACAAGCATTTCATATGATTTAACAATAAATATCTCAATTTTTTTCAAACATCTCATTGTTTCTATGAAATGGCAAAAGAAAAGAGAAAATAATTCATAAGTATATTATACATGTAATAAAATATAAAATAATAAGTTGTGGCAAGCACAAAATATGCTAAATTAACAAGATTGGTGGAGCCCCTCTGCTCTTGTTCAGAAGAGAATTCCCTAGCATTTTGATGGTGAACTGCCCTTGTCGGTGGGACCAGACTGATATGCAAATCAATATTTCTCCTCTGTGAAGGGTCATTGAGCTAAAACGTGTTTGTAGGCCCTTCTGAGTAGAAGACATTCCATAGAACGGGTTATTTGAACCATGCTCATACTCAGTAGCGGCGCTCTCACACTTCGTGAATTCTGTCAAACTTGGAGTCTCACCCTAAG
Source organism: Ambystoma mexicanum (assembly GCF_040938575.1). Lineage (NCBI taxonomy): Eukaryota > Metazoa > Chordata > Amphibia > Caudata > Ambystomatidae > Ambystoma > Ambystoma mexicanum. The sequence continues at coordinate 563,788,030 of NC_090938.1, read as the reverse complement.
TCACAAGACGTAACCCAGACATGGAGGCCTCCTCAATTTGCCTGAGAGAGGCTCAGCTTCACCTCACTAATGGTGCCCAACAAGGCTGACACATGTGTCTGGGATTGCGGATGGTACTCTTTTTCAGAGGAGAAATGCCTTGCATTTCACTGCTGGACTGCCCTTATGGGTGGGACCCGGCCAATATGCAAATGGATGTTTCTCCTCTCTGACAGGTCAGTGAGCTAAAATGTGGTTGTAGACCCTCCTGAGCGGAATACATTCTATAGGACAGGTTACTTGAACCATGTTTGTTCTCAATAGAGGGGGTCCCACATTCTTGTTAATTTCACAGAATATGCTACTTGCAGATAGAGATGTATTTTAGGTGAATTTGAATAAACAATGAAGATCTTGAATTTATTTTGGCAGTCAGTGCTGAAGATCTTGAATCTTATCAAGTGGACAAAGAAAAGATGAAATATTTGGTAAACACCATGTTGTGTAGCTTAAGAACACACATAGATAATAGGAATATGATATCAGTAGAACAAAAGGTAGAATTACAGGTGGTGGAAGGCATAGCACAACAAAACCCTGAAATTCAGTGAAAAGGCTTGAGTTAAAACACAGTTATGGTGAATACGTTCAGTGCAATAAATCCTTGAAATTCTGTAAAAGAACTTTAGTTGAAGTGTCATTAGCATGCCGTTTATTGCAACAAAACCCCTGAATTTCAGCTGTGGTTGGGAGCTACACCACCAAATCTGTGAGCCCCCATTCTGCATTAGGCCGAAACATGTGTTGGGATGCTTGTGGTTTCATGCAGAAGGGATGTGACCTGGCAGTTTGGGTTAGACTGCCTCTTTAGGGGTGGGACCAAGCCTGATTTGCATATGGTCTTTCCTCTTCTGTAATGGCTCAGCAGCCTGAAAAACGATGGTCTAGATGGTTGCCCAGAGCTGTGTTTGTGGTTATGATTTATTCAAAACTTTCCAGCTATCAACTTTTGGTTTTCCCTAAGCACAATGATGACATCAGAAAATCATCACTGAGGACAACACATATGACACCATCAATAACATCACAGGTACAGACGATCTAATGTGAAAGTAAGTGCAATATTTAAAATGCGTATTGCTGCCTCCAAAATAATGTATTCAGGTGCAAAGTTTGTTCTGATCATTTGCAACCAATGTATTCCTAATCACCAGAGTCCTTCGGGATTGAATAAGTACTTACCGGGAAGACATACTCTACTCCCTTTATCACTCTATTCTTAAATAAGTCCACTATGCAAAGGATACATTTGGAAACATACTTTTATGTCTTTGCACAAGTCCACCCAAAATGACTAACATACATGAGAAGGAACAGTTTCTTAAATCCCTTTATTCTACATATCACAGCAAAGTTACTGTTATTATAATAAAGCAAAAGGGAGGCCTTAATTACATCAAATGGTAAAGGTTACGGCAGTGGCCTGTACATTTTATTCATGTGAAAAACAGATCCATGTGGCCAGGACATGGGTTATCAAGACAAGAATTGATAACGTACTGTACTGACGGACGTTGTAACATTTCTAGCACCTGCGTTTCAATCTGTATTTTGGCTGATGTTTTAGACTATTAAACCTATGATCCCTACATGTTGACTGGTGGATGTTGTAATTGAAAACATCTAGTGATCCAAAAGTCACAGGGACTTTTTGTAATGAAATTATAGATTTTCATTAACATGTACAACTTTCTGAAGTTATTCTACCATTATTTACAGTGTTTTGATTTTTTGGAGACATTCAAAGATTAATTTGCATAAATTAAATCTGGCTAGAATGTCCACTATGTTTTGAAATATAGTGAGAAATGTTTCACCATGACTGGTGGTGACCAGTGGTACTATTGAGGAGTTTGTAAATGATGTTTTAAGAGTTTTCATTTCTGACGTCATCACTGATGTCATAGGTGTGTTCTAATTACGAGGTATGTCATTGTCGACTTCATAAGTGATATCATATGTGATATCATCAGTGATGTCATTTGTGGTGTCATCGGTGTGCTTAGTGGCTGTGCAGTGGGGGCTTATACTTAAGGTGGCATATCTCCCAGCACTTGCCGAATGTCACAGGTTTGTTGTATTAAATCAGCAGCTCAACTCAACTTATTTTATTAAAATTCAAGGTTTTTTGCAGTGAACTTATTCCCCTTAACTGTGATTTAACAACTGATTTTTTCGCTGAATATATATGCTGAATATATATATGTATATTCAAGAAAAAAATGAAATTCAGCTAAAGCCACTTCACGCCCACTGTTGCACAGCCTATGTCCACAAAGATGACATCACAGATGACATCACTGATGGCATAATTAATGATATCATCTATGACATACACAAAAGTCAATATATTAAAAATGGGATACTATTTAAAGATTACTTTTACTTGGTAAATTATGTGCTTTATTTCAATGTTAACATTGTAATCACTTACAAAAGTCACACAGAAAGAAATATATATCTATATACATCTTTTTAAGCAAATGTTGAATTTTAAAACTTCATGTTTTTTCCATACATATATACATTTAGAGTAATATTTCAATACCCATGAATGGAAATTTTACACTATATCCTAATGCATAGTTGTTCCTTGTTTTAAAGGACTTCTCATGTCATTTAGAGAATATGTGTACACATTTTTCTTACTGTAAAACAATCGAGTATTTACATATGTTTTTTTCTAAACATAGTAAATAATTAGGGTTCAACATGTTTCTTTCTATTTATATTCTACTATTTCTTTTTGTAAATGTACATACAGATTATATTATAGTGAACATGTCTTAGATATATTTGGCACAACAGGGACATTCTAAGCAGTGTACTATTTATAATTCGGATACTATCTTTTACCAAAGTACTACAAAGGAAAGCTTCACAACTAGTGATATGAGGCATGTGCAGCTATTTACTGTTTTAAACAATGTACTAATTGTTATGAAATGTTCTAAAATAATAATATCACATTCATAGAAACATAAGGGTGGTATAAACATGGCCAAATACCTAGAGTGATCTTATGTCTGATGCCATTAGTTAAATCATCATTGATGTCATATGCAAGGTTAGTGTTGCCATCAGTGAAGTGAACCAGTGATGCCATTAGTTAACTAATCATTGATGTCATATATAATGTTAGTGACACCATCAGGATGTCACCAGTGATGTCACAAATTATGCCATTAGTGATGTCACCAGCAATGTCATCCGTGATGTCATCTGTGGTGTCATTATTGTGGTAATAGGCTGCACTACAGGGGGTGTGAAGTTAAGGTGGCTGTAGCTGAATTTCAGGGGTTTTGCTGCGTTAAGTTCTCATGTTAACGTCCCTGAAACTAAAGTTTTTTCTTTGAATTTCAAAGGTTTCATTACTATCTATTGCTCACCTTAACGTTCCTGCAACTAAAGTTTTTTCCTTGAATTTCAATGGATTTGTTATACCATAGATTTTTTACACACATGGCCAGATCACTACCAGACCACTAGCCATGGCCTTTCGCCATGGCCACTGTCCATTTTAGAACACTACCACACCACCAGCCATGGCCCTCAACTATGGCCTGTAGGTAAGGCCACTCCATATTTATTTTAAAACACTTGCAACCAATCGCTCAAAGACATTCATCAATCACACACTGATATTGACCTGTTGTCACAGTGGTATTGTTATCTATAAAAGATTGCAGGCTTTTAGAACTCACAATGTTTTAGGGAAAGCACACTGAGATTATATTATTTGCCAAGGATCACACACTTTGGTTAAGCAGTGTGCTACAAGCCTTTTGTTTTATTTCCAGTCACTCGGTGAGTGTTGTGATGCATCGCACAGCCCCAACTAACTGCATTGAAGCAGCATGGAATAGGTACAAAAATGATCAGCTGCAAGAGCAACATATGCTCAGGTACTTTTGCACCAATAGTGAAAATATATGCAGTCAGTGAACATATATCTTAACGTGAAATATACAAATGCAGTTCAATTGACCTTCCCCTTAGAAGCAAGTACAAAAGACAAAATAGCATTGTAATGAACACCAGAAAAATAACCTGAGAGAGGAAATGTTTAAATAAATATGCTGGCAAAGTATAAAAGGTACTCACCTTTTAAACCCAGCAATCTGTTGTGAAATATTCCCTGGAAAACACAATCCCAATACGAAACAAGAGCTTGTGGTCTTGAGGGTGAGCATCTGCACTGAGAACATGACAACCTGAGTGAAATCCTGGTAGCGAAATACTTGAACTAGCTTGTGTGAGAAACTAGATGGTGTCTCACCCACTAGTCCCTGCACATCTCTCTCTCAGGTGCCCAAGGCAGAGACATCGCCTTTGGATCCAGACCCTGGGGGTGGACCAGTGCAGGAGGATCACCTGGCTGAGGAGTATCGGAGAGTGGGACACCGGATGGTGATACACGGTATCCCCCTCTTTCCTGTAACACCTTTACCCCATCCTATCAGATAGGATATGTAGGAACAATACGCCCACACCTTTTCCTCCACAAACACGTTCACATGGACAGCCCGCTCTGGGAGAAAACAGACTAACAACAAAGCAGTATATCTGATGTGTACCAATATAATGGTCAGGCAAGGTCAGTTAATCACTGACCATCACTCACACCTGACTTCCATTAAGCTTCCCCACACATATAAAAGGTGGAGCACGAAAGTAGACTCTGAGCAAGGCAAAGCACACGAGGAAACAGCAGTTTTGAGATGGCAGCTGAACGAGAGAAGAACGATGGCAAAACAGGAGGGATTGCAAGGAAGGAAGTTCAATTGACCTTTCCGACGAGAAACTGTTACTTTCAAGAGCCCTCGAGATTAGAAGGTACAGACCATGAAACTAGGCTAAATAATCCTGTATTGTGTGTCAGAGACACCCACAGCCCTCCCACATCACTAAGCAAGGCAGGGAGAAGCAGCCGCTGCTTTGGTACCATTCTTGGCTCCAAGAGCAAAGCACCATCAGTGAAATCAACACAGCCGAGGAGTTGGGTTGAATAATACAAGACCGGTCTGCGTTGAAGCCAAGGTTGCAAGCAGCAACATTGTATGGCGAGAGCTGGAATGACCATTGTTAAAACACGTGTGATAAAAGACGCAAGTAAAGTTGAACTGTTCATGAGTGTTTGAACTTTGAAGAGACTTTGATACGATACATTTGACAGAGTGGTCCAGCACCACGTGGGTGCTCAATCGAAGGACTCTGTAAGGTGTCCAGCTGCGAATTGGCAGAAATGAAAGTTAAAAGGGATATATTAAGAAGAGAACAAAGAATTGTGAATCGAAGTGGTCCTGCGACGGGTCATGCAAAATCCTGCGCACAGTCGAAAGTCTTCGATTTTGATGTATTAAAGAAAGTTTGAAAAATTAGATAAATTTGGTCCTAGCCCGACTGAGGGAGACCAGTTGAAGGTTTTGTGTTAAAGTGGGTCTGAGCCCGGCAGAGGGGGACCTGGGTTGAACAATGAATCACCAGTGAAGTTGTGCATACGAGAATCTTGAAGAGAAAGGAACTTTGAATGTTTGTTAATCACATCAGGTCCTCGGAAATAAGAAACTTTGATTCGCAAAGAGACTTTGGCACAGAAAGTCCAGATATTGATATTTTGAACTGGGTCCTCATACTAAAGAAAATCCACAATATGTGCTAAGCTCAGGAGTGCCTCCTTGTCCCATGCTGAAAACATAGGCAAGGGAAGCTAAGGGCTCAACTATCCTGACATATCATTTATTGAACACTGTCCTTTTGTATAACACTGTTTCCCACACCATTTGATTTAGAAGTAAGGATTGACAATAGGTTTATTAGTATAGTTCCTTTTAATTTGACCAGACTCTACTAGGACAGTGTTCTTTATTATTTGATGGTTGTAGCTTGCTCCCATCTTTAGATTCGGGATTAGATAGGTGTTTTTCAAACCCAACTGAAGGTCAATAGACACCCTTGAACTGTGATCACTTGTGTCTGTCTTCACTGTTTGATACTATGCCTACCTTACACTTGCCAACCTGAAAAAAGGAGTTGCCTCTTCCCTCTGAAAAAAATGTTACACTGTCCACCCACATGTGTCCTTTACTTGTTCCCTGAAAAGCAGCCACAATCAGGGGCAGATAACTGCACCAGTGTCCAGTATTGCAAACTGTCTTGCCACATTGTGGGCAACTACTCATGACTTACTTGCCCTCTTATCATTTGTCCTCCTCAGCACCATGTCTGGCTATCAGCAATACACTGCTTTATAAAGATAGCTTGAAAAGTACACATACCATAGTGTCACTCATATATATAAATACTTATAGAACTATGTTAGGCAAAACATGACCAATTATGGCATTATTCCCCCCCATCTTGACTGGGAGACAATACCAGAATTCAATTCAATTCAGCAAAAGGCAAAATAATTGTCCCTGAGTGCAATACTTTCAAGGACTGACAGTAGCACAGTTTTAAAAAAAAGAAAGCAGATGCCGTGTGTTTCCTCAGTGTGTTATGAGATATGTAAAACTAAGAAAAACGATGGCATCCGGGACTGTGGACTGTCTCCCATTCATTTAGTAACCGGGAACAACCCTGCTTAGCTTCATATTGAGGAAGGGGCAGGCCCCCTCAGGTCATGTTGCTCTTAGTCGTCTTGTAAGTTTGACTCATTTATTAGACAACATGGCCTGAGGGTGCTGACCCCTTCATTGCTTTGAAGCTAAGCAGGGTTGGTACCGGTTACTAAATGGATGGGAGGCCTGGATGGGTATTGTGTCACTGGGTCAGTGCATCACTGTAGCTGTAAAAATATAAATATTTACTTTTGTTTTATAGTCATGGGTACAGAACTACAGATACCCTCGGCTATCTGTAGTCATACATTTCCCCCTACATCACGCCCATAACAAATGACTTGTCCAACTTGAACTCGGCCGAAGAATTATCCAATGTCTATTATAAGACACTGGAAAGAGCTGTGGAAAGCTTAGCGCCAGTGAAGTCACGCGTATTCACGAAGCAACCCAACAAAAAATGGTACACTCCAGAGATTCGGGCTCTTGGGAATAACGTACACATGGCACTTAAACAATGGGATAAAAACAAGTGTAATGAGGACACACTCCTCTGTTTGCAGGTGGTTAAGGCCTATAAATCATCCATTACCTGCGCAAAAATGAATTACTACGAGCTTAGCATTTCCAGAGCAGCTTCCAGCTCCAAGGAGTTTTTTAGTAGCCTCAAAGAGCTGGAAACTCCCTGCTCTCCGCTAAGTCAGCTGGTCAAAAACTCCAAATGGTGTATTGATATCCAGGTGGCCCTCCTGGACAAATTGGAAAAGACACAGGAAAGTATCCGTCACAAAACAAGAATTGCCCGGTGGATGTGAAGGACACTGCAGAACAGGCAGCTCCCAAATTGTTCCCAGAGTTTGCCTTCAAGCCTATATCAGAGCAGTATTTATCCAAGATTATGGGCAAACTGAAGCCTACTAACTGTAAGGGTGATGTCTGCCCGGCTTGCACTTGATAAGCAAATGTGTCAATGCATCTTTCAGGGGAAATACTGTCCCATGCATTATAAAACAAACGTGGATCTCACCACTTATAAAAAAGCCCTTGCTTGACCCTAGCATAGTGGGCAACTATCTCCCCATTACGAATGTACCTTATCTACTGAAGATCTTGGATAAAGTAGCTCATATGCAGATCAAAGCCTACTTGGCCACACATGAGATCTTGGGGCATAAACAATCTGGTTTCAGAAAAGCTCAGTACGGAATCCACTCTTCTGGAGCTTAAGATCAACATAATGCAGGCCATGGCAGGGGGAAAAACTACCATGCTTATGCTTCTGGATCTCTCTGCCGCGTTTGATCTTGTGAATCACGTTATCTTGTGAGAGAGGCTTCGGACATCAGCACATTTCTCCGGACCAGCGATTGAGTGGGTTAAATCATTCCTGACAGACCATAGGGCGAGGGTCTTCTTCTATGATATCATGGCTGAGGACTTCACGGCCATGTGTAGGGTCCCACAGGGTTCATGAATTGCACCCACTCTTCTTAACATCTTTATGCGCCCATTATTTGAGCAATTAGACAAACTTGGTGTGGTGTATGAAAATTATGTGGATGTTACGCAGTGCCTTGTGCCTCTGACAGGGGATTACATTCTTGAATCTGCTTCGTTAAATTCCACCTACAAACGCTTTCATTCCTGGATTCAAGTTAATAAGCTGGCCCTAAATAGTGCAAAGACAGAATTTATGATGCTAGGTACTGCAACGCAACTGAAGAAGCTCAATGCGGAATACCTATCCTTTAAAATTGAAGATTGCAATATTAATACTCAGAATAAGGTTAAGAGACTTGGTGTGATTCTCAACCAAGAATCGTTTATGAAAATCTGGCCAATGGTCTGGTCTCCAGTATGTGCTACCATTTGAAGCTCCTAGCTCAGCTACGGCCCTTTCTGTCATTGGCCAATCGCACCATAGTGGTGCGAGCCATTATTGGAGCTAGAATTGACTACTGCTCTAGCCTACTGCTAGGAATCTCCAAACAAGACATGACCCGGTTGCAGGTGACTCAGAACAACACAGTGCACATCGTCACAGGTCTGCAAAGAAGAGAACACGTCACAATGGCCAGGAGAGCATTACATTGGCTTCCCATTAGCAGCCGCATTATTTACTGCATGTTTTGCATTATACCCAAATGTATCTCTAGGCAAGCCCCAAGTATCTGGCCAGCCGTATCTCGCCCCTATCGGTGCTGAAATCTAACAACACTGGCTTGCTAGAAACACCAAGACTGCATCTTTCTTATGTGGAGCATAGATCTTTTCTGCAAGCTGCCCCATGGATATGGAACTCCCTTCCTCTAGATCTGAGGTCATGCACTAATTTACAGCTCTTTAAGAGCAGGCTGAACACGTATCTATTTGAATAACATCATGCCTATGTTTTATCTTGTGCTTTACATGACCTTCTCCTCTCATTCTCCACCCCCTGTGGATGCTCTCTGTTGTGTGTTATATGTATTGTTTGCGCCCCTATGCCTTTGGGCCCGTCTCTGGGTGTGGTATAAATAAAAAAATAAAAATAATTAGGAGTTTTTGTGTTAAATTTCAGAATATACCAAGATTATTTTTGTCGTAGTCTTTTCTCTCTGTCACCCCTTCTGGGATGGATATTAATGGTATCAATCACAAAATATCAGAATGTTGAGAGGTCCCCTTGATGTGTTTCCTGAAAGTGCTTTGCTAATGTTTATGTTGTTTTTTTTGTTTTTTATGGCATGTCTATGGTGTAATATCTGTATTTTGGCCTTATGCTTAGTGCGCCAAACCTACCATTGCTTGCAGCTACATTAGATAACATAAATGGCAAACATATTCTCACATGTCAAATGTTTGTCTATAGTTGTCTCCTTCTGTGTTCGAGGATGCGTATATGTCTTTACATTAGTACCATATCTGCAGGCTTTACATTGGCTGCACTTATAGAAACCTCAAACGAGACCTGACATAAAATTAGTTGTTGTCTTCATTGCCTTATTCTGGAAAAAGAGGATACTACCATGGTTCTGATGGTCGCATGATTCCTAAAAGTCAATTGGACTCTGTATCCTATTACTGATCAAATGTCTCTACTCCATCTTCCTCAACCGTTCCTGCCACCACACAGGCTACTCCTGTGGGACAGAAGATCCCGCTGACCCTTATCTTTAGAGGGTCTCAGTACTTTGTTTGTACTGTGACACACCGATCTGCAGGTTGGAGCAGTTTCAGAGTGCTTTTGAGGCCACAGTCAAGGAGCACCAGAAACACTGTGACCTACCTTAAATGTAAGGCCCGCCCAATATATTCCCCTGTCCACCTGTCCCTCCATATCTGTGGTTGGTGTCCCTCCCTTCCCTCTCCACCTCTCCTACAAAAAAATAGAAAAAATAGAAAAGCCTAAAAAAGACAAATAGAAAGATTCCTTGAGGAGCCACCTTTCACAGTTAAAAAATAGAACTAAAAAGAAAATCACAGCACCTTTTGCAGCCCGCCTAGTCCACGGACAGTACAATAGTCTGCAGACATCTGGAAAATTTCAGGCATGGGGTGAGGGAATTAAAATCAATTAACTTGTTTTCGGTTCAAAAATATGGCTCTTACAATAACTTTTTCATTGTCTATCTAACTTGTATATTTTTTGGGATTATTTGGTTTTATATACTGAACTAACAAATGTTCTACTGAACTTAATTCTTTTTTCTAACATTCACAAAAGTGCTTCTCATTTTCATTCCTGTTTTTCCATTTTGTATATGTTCACAGAAACTGTTTCAATGCATTTTGAACATGTTTATGAACAATCTGAATGCCAACATCAGTCAAATACACTCCATCTCTTTGAAAAATGTTGACAATATCAAATTTGATATTTTCATTGTGAAAAGATGTCACGAAACATCCTGCAAAAAAGCACATACAGCTTTGTTTTCATCGCATCTTTCTTTAGAACACTTACATATTTGTCTTTGAGATTTACGAGAAAAAACAATTTTGGAATGTGGGAGCAGTTCCATTAACTTTGCAAATACATCCTTCATGGCAAACTGTAAGGATATTCCAGTGACATAGCCCAAACTGTTGCCTCCACAGTGAACAATGGTGTCTCGATGCTTGAAAGTAACCATATTCCAACAAAACGCGAGCAATTCTGCCCACTTCGTTCCTCGAACTCCATAGCAGAAAAACTTAAAATTCTTCAAATCCAAGATCCCCACATAATTCACACTGCTCACAGTACACCTTAAGCCAATGGACCCAAGAATCGGCTACCAACCAGACACTCTGCTTCCTCAAAGCCATAGCCATAGCCATCTTCACTGCACACAGCAAAGATAACTCTTGCTGCCCAGGCTTCTTGTGTATGAAACCCACGAAATCTGATTGGCTTATCCTTGATGTCCCCTGACATCTACGATAGTCTGCAGTCACTGCAGTCCTCTTTCCATGCCTGACATCCTTAAAAGACCCAGATTGCATGTGCAGTGTCCACTGATTACCCCCTTGTCTGCAGATGGCATGACCGATTAAAGGGGATGGGGAGGTTTAAACTCAATTTAAATAATGTATTCTACAATGATAGCTCTTAAAAGATCCTTTTGGTTTTTTGGGGGTTGTCAATTTATTTTGTTTTTCTCATTTTTAATGTCCTACAACTACTAACAAATGCTTCAGTATGCACTCCACATCTTCCCTTTTAACTTGTCCACATGAACTTTTTCAATTAATTTTGAATATTTCAGAGAGAAATCTGATTGTCAGCATCAGCCAAATGCACTCCATCGCTCCAAAATATATTTACACCATCCAACTTGATGTTTTCATTCTCAAAAGATGCCATCCATAAACCATATAAAAAAGCACATGTACCTTAATTGACCGCATGCCTAGTTTCCTCCATGGTTCGCTCACCTGATATCCCCGGGGGCGTGTGGAAGGCTCTGAGATCTGGAACCCTGGATGCGTAGTTGCCCAGTGCTGAATAATGAATCTTAGTTATTTGTAGGGTGAGCTATCCGTTCTGTGTTTCTTGTGCCGGGGCGCTTGACGTTTGTTGGCGAGCTGCCCGAGTTGCTTCACTGGTGCAGTACGCCTTCCTTGGGCCCAGGCCTGCTGTGACCCCGAATCTGCTGGTAGGCAGGTAGGTTTGTTAATTGTAAGTCTTTGTCCTGTTTATGGTGGGAATTCATTAATGTCTTTATCTCCTTCTTTTCAGGTGCGAAGGTCTTGATGCTGGCGTGCTGGATGGAGAGGCACGTTTCTAGGTAGGAGAAAGCACAAAGCGCAGCGCCTTTATTGTCTTTTAAAGCTAACCTGTGTTTTCTTCTTCTCCTCATAGGCCGCTATGGTGCTACAAGTGTATGAGAGCGCGATGAAAAACAAGCCCCAGGAATCCGTTAAGGTAAGTACAGCGCTGTGTGGTTGTTTAATATTGAAAGAGAACCTGAATATGTCTCTTTATCTTTGCAGATGTTGCTGTGGTGCTCTGGATGGAAGCGTGGCGTAGCGCCATGTTCGTGGAATTCGATGTTTTGGAAGTGCGCGTTCTAATAGACAAATTTGGAGATCTCCATATTGTCCTTGGATTGATTTAAGAAAAAATGATCTTCTGAGCTGGAAACAGTTCCTTCGGCTTCTCAATATATCCTTCATGGCATGCTGCAATATGCTGGAGCTATAAAGCCCAAACCGTTGCCTCCACAATGCATATTAATAACATCTGGATGTTTAAAGTGAGACATACTCTCACATACTGGTAATAAAGGCACCCAGCTTAACCCACAAACTGCATACCACGAAACCTCCACTTCTTCCAATCCAATAGTAACAGAGATGCCACAAGATTTAGTGTAACCCTTCAATGAATTCATCCAAGAATCTCCCATCATCCACAAACTCTGCTTCCTCAAAGCCATAGTGATAGCCATCTTCACTGCACAGAACAAGTAAAGCACTTGCTACGCTGTCTTCCTGTACACCACAACCACAAAACCTGATTGGCTAGTCCCCCAATGTCCGCAGACATCTAAGAATGTCTGTGGTCACTTCAGTCCCTTTTTCATGCCAGGCATCCTTAGAGGACCGGGATGACACGCTGTTGTCCATGGACTACCGCAGTGTCTGCAGGCAGTGTAGCACAGGGCAGCCCTTCTACCCTTTTTACTTTTATGTCTGTAATGGTACAACATTGTTTCATTGATAGACATTTTATTGGTGGGTGTTTGCAGAAAAAACTCATCGAAATGTTTTGGGGTGGGAAAGAGCAGGTAAGGGTTTGGGGAGGGCTGGGAACAGTTACAAATAGGTGGGGGTCTGTGGCTTGAGGGGGAACCCCCCAAAATATTTATTTTTTAATTTGATTACTTTTTTTCATCAAAATTCTTTTGTAAAAACACCCATCATAAAAATGACTGTTGATGATATGACATAGAACCGTTTGTAACATTTCCCTTATTGGCTGCTTTCAAACAGTCACACACCCATCCACCAATCACATCCAAAAACTCTGCATGTAATCTGTCATCTCACTTCAGCACTTCAGATGTACTCTTGAACTCTCAGAAAACATGTCTCCTCTTACTCACAGCCACCTACAAAATGTACTGAGCAAACATATTCATTAGCTTAGTAGCCCCTTCCTGAGGCACATCACTCTTTTTAGAATAGGAAGTGAAACTCACGCTGTCAAAACAGAGTCTGCACTCAAAAGAAACAACATAGCGGGTATGTAAGAGCATATGTTAGTTACCCTCAGGACCGGCAATATTGTAGATCATTTTATGCCGCTATAACCAGGGCAAAACAATAACAAATGATCCAGATCCTCTTTTATATGGCCACACACTGGGCATCCTGCCAAGTCAGGATAGCCTCTCCACTTCACTGTGGTTCCCCTCAAGAAGAGGAAATTAAATCTCACATGGGTGATTAGCCAGCGATCTTTCTTGGTCGAGCCCCAAATTAAATAGGGCTGTATCTCATTTGCCCTGCTAATCACTGCATGTTCTTTCTCTGAGTTGGTGGCATGTTCTATAAATAACCTTTTCATAGCAAATACATCCCCCAAAATACATTTATAGCTCCTTAATTCGGACTTGTTTAGGAGTACCTCTGGGGGTGAAAGAACCCTGAACATTTCCCTCAGAAAGTGTTTTTTTGATGTAGTCAAGCCACAGGATTTTTCTCCACCCATCCTTCAACATTATGGACCTAATTATGAAATTCCAAAGAGAAGCGTGTTAATTTGCCAAAATACGTAGCCAAAAAAGTATGGGGCCAGTGCCCATTGATCCTCACAAAATTCCATACCCAATTCCCTGTGAACTGAAATACAAGGTGAGGAACTTGGGAGTCCCAATAAGCTTCTGAAGAACAAGTTCTCTTTCACTTGAACATTATGGGCTTTTTGAAGGCCCCATAATGGGGCTCCATAGAGCATAACCTCTTTCATCTGAGCAGAGTATACTTTAAGAAAAGCATCTAAAGGTTGACCCTGACAATGAGACAGGAAATGAGAAATTCCCCTTACTTGTTGGGTTAATTTAACTGATTGTCTTTTCATGTGAGCCATCCCAGTGAGTGATTCTGAGAATCTAATCCCTAAATAATCAAACTCTTTTACCCTCGTCATGATTTCCCCATTACATAGCATGGGACACATTTTTGGCGAGTGCTTTCTACCCACACAACCCATTACAGCCGATTTCTTCGTGTTGATCCTGAGAGCTAAATTACCCAAAAAGGTTGAGTACGCTGTTATAAAGATCTGTAGAGCTCTCATGGTCCTAGCAAGCAACACGTTATCATCTGCGTAAGCCAGCACAGGAAAGGCCCTGCCCCCCAACAACAGATAATCTGCCTTTGTGTCAATCAACGCCCTTGGAAGCCCATTGGCATACATACAAATACAAATTGGTGCCAAAACGCATCCTTGCCGGATGCCACAACCAACCTTGAAGCAACCTCTACAGTGTCCCCCCAGTCCGCTTTGTACACAGGTCATATAAAATCTCATAATTTGTAACCTTTCTCATTACATCCCTTATAGTACCACCATACTCCAATTGCTCTCACATGTGTATACTGCTAAAGTACCTATATACAACACTTCAGCTTACATATAAACTACTGTTTTTTCCAACCACTACTATAAGACACCAAACACTGCTCCAACAACAAACTGCCATTGCATTACCACTAGTCCACAGTTTCCCTATTCTTTGAAAACCCTGCAACACATTACAAATACATTGCACAACAAACACACCACTTCTCTTATTAAAATCACCAGCACAAAAATAACCTAGATATGCATTTTTTACGCATCCATTTTTGCCCTGTTCTTTATAATGTCCCAAATAGCACTATTCATGGACCTCATAACAGTGTTGCTGCTAAAACCCACTGTTAGCCGGCAATTTGCCTGGAACCACATATTACTTTTACTGCCACCTAACATCCTAATGCTACCGGGATATCACAGGCGTCAGTGGTATGGTAAGTTCCCATTCCCATGCAGTCCCAAAGGGCTCCATGGGAATGGGAACCCTGAAGCACTGTTACCGTTAGCAATGGTGCCAGTGCTTCAGTGTAAAGCCTTCTGGTACCGGCCTGAACTCCTGGTAGGTCAGACCTTCTAAAGTACTTCTAAAGATGTGCAATGTCAATATAGATACCTTTCCAAACTTCTGTGAAGTTGAATGGATTCATACAAGCAGCACAGAACAATATTTCAATGAAGATGCTTATAAATAAAAACAAAAAATACCAATGGCCATAGACAATAATGATTGAGGTTATGAAATGATAGGAGACACCATTATGGCAAAAGAAACCCTTATAGAAAAAACTTCCCCAACAAACTTTCAACCAAATGTTACTTTTGCCCAAACTAACCGCCCAGTGTACAAATGGAAGTGCAGCTCAATATGTAACATATGTCAACAATCCTTGAAATCTTTACCACAATTCCTCAATCACTATGTGAAACTAAAATGTACACTGCACGCTGCAACTGTAACACTGCACTTGCACTAAGAGAAATGCCATCAGGCCTAGCATCCTAGTTTTTCGGTAAGATCATTTGGAACCTTCAAGGCCTAATAATGATCACTGTACTCCCTTGTTCCTTTCCCACCTTGAAGGACTTTCATGGTTAGCTGCAATGCCTATTCAGTGGACTAGACAAGCTCTCCAATCGTTGTAATGCAAACATATGAATTACTATTGCTTAACACAGATCCATGATGTTTTCCCGCAGGCCAGTTTTGCTGAAGCCCAGATTCCCGGCCGTTGAAGCACTCCGCCTGTGTATAAGCTGTGTATAAATAAACAATTACAAAAGACAAAAGCAGAATACAAACTTTTCAAACCGTGGACATCTGTCCAGTGCGCCCCCACACTGGACTGTGAGGACATTAATTAGCCTGCATTTCAGGAACTACTTGCAAAAGCACCTTCCACCATATAAAACTGTTAGCAACACACCATTCCACTATACAAAATCTTGTCCATGCACTGTACTATGCAAAAAGTCCTGCTCTAGAACTGCAAAATATAAATACATTCTCCTACATGGAACTGCCAAAAAACTCCTTCAAGAAATCGAGCACATCCAAACTAAATATTTTGCAGCTGAAGTTGAATTAGAAAAATTCAGTAAGTTTAGAAAACATTTGCGAAAACCTCTCAAACACCACCATCTCACATTCAAAAAAGAAATAGCTAAGTTTCAAAACACATCTGCTGAAATACCAGACAAAGCATGTGTCTGTTGTCGCAGAACATTTTATAAAATGAGCACAAAAATAGCAGATATGGCCTTCAAAATAGAGGACAATGAGGAATCCCAATGGGTCCAATTAACTTTATATCTAACAGCAGAAAGGAAATACAAAATAACTGACACCCCCAATAGTTTGCACATACTGCAATACAACGCTTTGAAACAACCAAATGCCATCATGTGCTATCACTAATAACTTAAAATTCTTCCCACTTCCAAAAGCTCTCCAACAATTTAACTTGTATGGGAGCAATATAACTGAAACAGTACACCCATTTTAATCTATAATACACCTTCAACTGAAAATTGCCAAATAAGTAATATATTTGCCCTTAGATCTTACAGAAAATGTAGAAACTCGAGGAGTACAACAGCCAATAGATCAATCATCGATTGTACTAGATAATGCTGTACCAGAAAAAGACGGGCCTCATCATGAGTTGGCCGGTATCCCGACTGAGACCACCCAAATTTATTTGCGTTACCGCACCCCTGTCTGGTGGTATTACCGCCGGATCACAGGTTGGGTGGTAAAAGTTATTCCCCATACCCCATTGGGTCCATTGGATACTGCCAACGTCGATATAAAAACAAAAGGAAATACTACACCAAATGTTGCTTTGGCTTCTCTAGACCAGTTTGCACAAAAGGAAAAGTAAGTAGCTTGATGTCTTCTGTTAGACACAGTGTAAAAGAGAAATCCCCTAAAACACAAGCAACATCAATCATTGCATTCTTGTGGAATGCAAATATAGACAGATGTGTCAAATATAGACAGATGTGTCAGAGCTTATGTCACCAAAGCTGAGAAATCCGACCTAAAAGACCTCTGGGATGACATATCATCTGACAAAACACTGTCACAAAAATTGTACAGCTTCGGTATAAAAATGCTCTGCCATAGAGAATGTGAATGTTACGAAGCTACAGACCGTTTAACAGGTACACCCCTATATGGAAATATGAAAACATTGTCTGGCTAAACCTTGGTCAAGCTTCATTACAAAAAAGCGTACAGAAATCCTACCAAGAGATAGAAACAATAGCCACAAATGATCCCAACAGCCAGGACATTCAAAAAACAATGTAATTGAAACATACTACCCAAACAGAAGTACTGCTTTGGAAAACATGTGACCAGATGGCATAGTCAAAAACTACTCCTACAAAAAAAATGTCACGCCAGATGAGACAACTGCCAAATATTCAGTCTCACCTTGTGAGGGAAACCTAGTAAAACTTAACAAGCACAGTTGAATTAATCATGTAAAGTTATTGTTTAAATCTCCACAACATAGAGAACTATATTACATGGCCCTAATGAAACTTTTTAAACCTTGACTCATTTGAAGCTGCATTCAATGCAAATGAAAGCAGTATTACAAATGTCAATTTTAAACAATACAAACAAATGCTGGACAATTGAGTGCCAACAAGAAAAAGACACTAAAGCTCTAATAGATAAAGACACTCCTGAAGGCAGCCACCCTTCTCATACAGGAAGCCAAGAGCCACTTCGGGAACCACTCATTCTGAATGAAGCAGAAATAAATGAAGACTGAGGTAGAAAATACCATGCATCAATTCAAACAAATTGAAGATGACTTGTCAGTGCTCAAATCACAGCTAAATGACAAACAATTCACTATTTATCTTGAAGTCACTGAAGAAGTTGAGCATGGTTTTAAACATAAAATTAAAACATGTAGCTGTAAACATTATAAACCTCTGCTCCGGTATGTAAGTGGTGAGGCCGGTTCTGGCAAAACGTTCTTAATCAAAATAATCAGCAAATGTCTACAAGACTTAACCTTTCAGCTGTTGTAACAGTCCCCACAGGTCTAGCTGCTTACAAAATAGGAGGACTACTGCTCCTCCCAGTAGAACACCAAAACAAATTAGAATACTGCAAATTAACAGCAGAAGCTGATACTGAAGTATGCAGAATTCTGAAACAAATAGAAGTGTTCCTCATAGATGAAGTAAGCATGGTTTCCAACCTCATGTTGGCTTTAATTCATCTGAGACTGCAAGAAGTTCTAAAAACCGACTATGAAGGACTGCTTGGAGGAAAACACATGATTGTTTTTCGGAGACCTCCTACAGTTAGTACAAGTAAAAGGTCAACCTATCTTCAAAACATTAGGACACAAACAATGCCATAACACACTCCACTGCATTGAAAATGTAAAATTCTGGCAAAATCTTTGCTACAGAGCCCTAACTCAAAACACGTGTCAGTCTGCATATCTCACCTATGCTGAGATGTAAAAAAGAATTAGAACTCGCCTGTTTACTAAAGATGCAAAATCCATCTTAAAAACTAGACTAATCCATGAGCTATATGAAAAAAACACATCTGCCCCTGATGTCTTGGAACAATTAACTTAACAAAAATGTAAAATGCATGTCCTCAATGCCAACACTTGCAAGCTGTAGTCAATTCAATGATGCAATGTTGAAAAATGAAAATGCAACCAATAGTGCATATCAGCTCACCAGAAAAAATAGACGTGCATGGCATGACACTCCCTATTTGTCAAAAAGCAACAGCATGACTACATAGCTTAGAAAAATGTATCGCCATCATAGCTGCATTAGAAAAAGTATTAACCCAGTGTCTGAACTGCAGAGTAATCCTAAAATGTAATCTTGATGCAGAACAAGGTTTAGTCAATGGAGCAATTGGCGTAGTTGTTGGCTTCTAAACATATCCACATGACAACATTCATTTGGCAACATACACTTTGACAAACTTGCAGAAGTCACAGAAATAGGCCCCACAATAGCACATTGTTGGGGACAAACTCCCAACTAGGTCTGAGGGCTACTAGGAGTTTGCGAACTCTCGGAAGACCCAACACCTTCCCCCAAAAGGAACATAGGCCCAGCCAGACAGCAAGTTAAAACTGCGGTTTATTACAGCCAAAACCAACAGGGATTAGTACAAGGATAAAAGAAATCCAAAGACATCTCAAAATCTCCTGGCTCACAGGCCAGTTTTGTCCTGAAGTGGTGTCATAGTGACGTCACAACTTGGTCCCCTCTCCAGAATACCTATCGGCCTACTGGATTGGTTATCAGGAGCATAATGACCTATATATTCCCTTATATAAGTTACTCTACTGGCCCTCGCATCTCAGTTGGGTGTCCTGATCCATTCCCAAATTACGATCTCTAAACAATGTTGCAGTTTGCGGGTCTTACCATTGGTTCTTGCCCGTTGCTACTCACCCCTCGGAGACTGAACTGTGATTGGCTAGAGCTGATCGCCCCAGGCCTGGGATTCGCAATGGTTCTCAGCTCTTTGTGTACCTTCTCATGGTAATAAAAATGACTATGTGCCTCATTACAACATTGCCGGTCCAGAAACAATAGTGCCGGTAAGCTTACCAGCACCGTTGGTTCCGGACCTGCAAAGTACAAGTCTGCCTGTCAGAGCCACTGTGCCGGCAGGTCTGACCCTGCCAGGCACAGCGGCCACAGTAGGCAGACTTTCACCGAAGCACCAGCACCATTATTAACAGTGTCGGTGCTTCCGTTGTCCCCACTCCCATAGACTCCTATTGGACTCTATGGGAATGGGGACTAATATTTTATCAGCACCTGACTTCCTGGACCAGAGGGAGTTGGAATCGCCCGGTGTTTCCGGCAAGCCAGGCGCTGGTAAAATGTACAAGTCCCGTGGCAACCTGCCAGTTTTACCAACACAGTTACTGCCGGACTTGTAATGAGGCCCTATGTGTCTGCATGGTAACTTGTGTGTACCACCTAATACTATGAGAGTGCTTGTTCATCTCGTGCAACACTTGTCTTGTAAACTCTTTGTTGCAAGCTTCTGCCTGGTGACGTAAGATCGACTCTCTTTCCCAGCTCTGGTTTCGATTCATCATCTGAGTGGGCAGGCTCACGTGTTTGGAGACCATGATTTGGAGCTTCTGCAGCTCTGAATTATGAGGAATTAGTCACTTTTATTGTAGCTGGTGTTACTGCTGTTCACAGAATGGAATGTCATTTGTATCTGGTGGCCTTGGCAGCGGGTCCTGTCTAACACGCTTGCTCTTGTCCTGTCTGAATTTGCCTCACCTCAGCTCTTGCTAAGGGGCTTGTGGCCTGTTGTAATTTTCCTAAACCATAACATGGCTTCTACATGTTTGTGCTATTCTATATTTTCCACATGTTAGTCACACTTGGCTCTGTCAGGTCCCATAGGTGCTCCTGCAGTTCCATAAGGTTAATTGCACTTAAGCATCTGCAAGCTTTACTCAGGATTTCTTGCTTCTAGTGGTTTCGCATTGCTGCGTTAAGCTAATGACAAAATAATGAAAGCAATGACATCATGTATATGTATCTGTCCTCTAATTATAGAATTGTACACTCGTGTTCTTCGTGTATTCAAGTGTATGTTTGTGTCCCGATGTGTGGATGGCATGTGTGCCTCCTGTCTAACACTGCCATGTTGTGGTGTCTCTAACAATGTCAGTCATGTGGCTTCTTGGTACTTTAATCAATACTGTCAAATGAGGACTTTTTGGTTGCAGTCTCGGGCTCCTCATCCACTCTGGGGAAGATTTGTACCATTGCTGGTCTGGAGGGCCAGCTGAGTGGGTACCTCTCAACATACTTATCAATTATTGGAGCACTAGGAATTGGTCTGAAATAGTATGGGTGCTCACAATATCTCCTGGCCTTCTTCCGCATCATGTACCTTTATAGGAGGGGTGGAGGGGGTGAATTTGCCCATCACTCTTCAGTCCCTCATCTGGTCCACTTGTCGACCACATTCTTATATGACCGTCCTCTTGCTCTGGGTTGCCATATCTTCGTTATTCCTCCAAGGAGTCCATAATAGTTCATCAAATGACTAGTGCATACACCAGCATACTCCTTCAGGGTTGCACCAAGCCCACTTCCCCCCCATAGATCTTTGGATCCTGTGGATTGTCCACCTTTATGATCCCTGCTGGAAATACACATTGCGCAATCTTCGTTCTTAGCTTGTCTCGATATGCAACAATCTCATCCCTTGTTCCTCCTATGCTTGCATTCAACGGGATCCGCATTCCAATAGCCTCTTTTGCTGTTTTCTTGCACCTTTCCATGCATATCTTGATCCCACATACTGATGCTGCTCCCAGCACGAGGGCTCCAGCTATCACCATCAGTCCGTCTGACAGCCATGATGGCATCCATGACCATATATATACGCTAGCCAGCTCTGGTCCTTCCCGGTTGTCATGCTTCATCAGCCGTCTTTGCATGCATATGTGCCAACTACGCAACTGCATCTGATAGAGTTCTGTTATCTTCGTCGAAAGCTGGTAGGAGTGTGCAACATGAACTCCCTATCTTCGCACAAACTACTCTTCCCATGGCCATGAGGCAATCCAGAACATACCTATTGTGGAGCGCCACCATCCTTATAGCTCTGAGCTCTTCTTTTATGATGTTCAATACATTCACTGTAGAGTTAATCGTTACCATCAGCCCCCAATGAGTGATCTGTAACCATTTAGCATTTGTGTATGTTTGTATTCCTGGTATTATAGATGCAAAGAACATTTGTTCTGCTGGGATCTCATCCACTGCTGCTTCTGATGCCTCTCAAGGTATGCCCTGCTGTAAAGTGTTGACATGTCGAGCAATTGCTTATAAAATCAGCTAAATGTTCATTGAAATTTGGGGGAAAACACGTTTCTCCAATGCTCGTAGCAATGACCTCTTTCCCTGTGTGTTGGATAATGTAATTGTGCTAATGCTGTTTTCAGCAATGCCAGTAGCATGACCACTTTCTATGGGCCTCATTAAGAGTTTGGAGGTAGCCATGGTGCTATTAGCACCATGGCTACCTCCAAACCGGGCTCCATTACCGGGTTCCTTCAATGAGGAATAAACGGGTCATTCCAACATTGGAGGACCCGGTAATTCCTCCTTGAAGGAACCATTCCCCATTCCCATTTGAGCCCCCATAGGGCTCAATGGGAATGGGGAGGGAGGTAATAACGGGCACATTACGAATGGCCCTTTATTACCTCCCTCTTCCCCTCGTGGGACCCGGAAAAGACGTCTAGTTTTACCAGACGTCTGGTCCCATAGGGCTCAATGGGAATGGGGAAGTAGCTAATAACGGTACCGCAATTTGGGGTACCATGAATGGCTCTGATTTCCCTTAACAGGTCCCGTCCATAACGCCTGGTCAGACCAGGCGTTAAAGGAGGGACCCGCTAAGGGAACTCGTAGTAGGGTGGTAAGAGGTACCGGCACCAGTCTCCTTACTGGTGCCCAGTATCCCTTACCGCCCTACTTGTAATGAGGCCCAGACTCTTCCCATTTTGTGTGGACCTGGCACTTGACTAGTGCTACCTGTTTTGGATATGTAATCACTTCCATCAATTTGCCCAATAAAAGCGCATGCTGCACTGGGGTTCCATTTGCTCTCCTGAGCCCCCTCCTAAGCCATTGCGCCAGTCCTGAATGTTCTGTTGATGTTTCATAAACTGAATCAGAATAAATTGTCACATACATCTGTATGCTGTTTTGTAGTGCTAATATAAGAGCCACTAGCTCTGCTGCCTGTGCTGAATAATGGGATGGTAGTTGTGCACTCACAACCACCTCACTTGTCCCATCATCTTTCAGTCTTAGCACTGCAGTCCAAGTATGTCTGAAACCATCAGTTTGATCAATTTCCGACGAACCATCAATGTACAGCACGTCTCCCCATTCAAGTGCATCTTCTTCCACCTTGCATGTCTCACTGAACATTTATATGTTCTTAAGCAGTCATGTGCATAGTCTCCTGCCTTGAGAACATCAGCCAAGAATAGTGCTGGGTTTACAGTCTTACATCTTACTATCTTCAGTCCTACATTCAATAGTATCACTTAATACCCTGATGTTCCCTGTGTGGTCATTGTGCTCTTTGGCTTATGCAGTATCGCAGAGAGGGCATGTGCCACGTAAAGAGTGGTGGTGCACCCCATGGTCACTGCTGATGATCTTTCCACTGCGAAGGCTGCAGCTGCCAATGATTGTTCGCATGGATAATGTCCTCTCATCACTGGGTCAGGCTGTCCGCTGTAGTAAGCAATTTGCTTAATGCCCATGCTTGTCGTTTGTGTCAGCACCACCTTCATCACTACACCATCAGTGTGTGAAAACAAGAAAAACTCCTTCTAGTGTGGGGTCCCTAACACTGGAGCTGTGCTTATGGCTTCTGTCAGTGCTTCAAAAGCCTCAGTCATCTCTACGGTCCAAGTCAGTGTATTTGTTCCGCTTTGTGCTTCTTTCAGAGTGCCTAGTAGTGGCCTGGTGTATGTGCTGTAGTGAAAGACCCATGCTCTGCAATAATTGCACAACTCCAGGAACTGCTGCATTTCCCTTACTGTTATGGGATTGTGTGTTTTGCGTATTGTCTCTGCTCTATTGTCAGCCGTCCTTAGATATCATCTGTTCAATGTAGAGTACCTCCTTCTTGCAGTACTGTAGTTTGGCCTTGTCCACCTTGTACCCTTTTTCAGAAAACACTGTCAGGATGTGTACTGTGTCCCTTCTGCACTCGTCTTCTCTCTCACTGCAAATCAAAATGTTGTCTACATACTGTAAAACTGTGCTTTCTGTCTGTATGTTGCTTAGATCCATCTGGATCACTATGTTAAAGATAGATGGTGACTTGCAGTACCCTTGTGGTAAACAAGTGTGTTTCCACTTCTGGTTGTGGTATATAAAGCTGGTTAAATCTTGTGAGTCTGGGTGTAGTGGTACTGAAAAGAATGCATTCTTTAAATCAATGACCGTGAAACAGGTGACTTCCCCTGGAATGCCGCACAAAATTGTCACTGGATTTGCTGCTGCAGGATATTCTGCTTCTACAATGTGGTTAAGAGGTTTTGAATCCTGAATAAAATGCCATGACCCCCCGTTGGCTTGCGCACGGGGTACACTGCTGTGTTGCATGGAGAGTCTGATGGTACCAGAATGCCTCTCTCAATGAGGGCATTAATTATCTCATAAATGCCCACATCTGCCTCCTTGGTTAGGGGGTACTGTTTTAATCTTGTCAAAATTTCTCCTGGTTTTAGTTTAATCTTCACCCCTCCTATGTTGTTTATACACCCCAAGTCATAAGGACTTGTGGTTCATAAACTGTCCGGTACCTTGGCCATGTCCTCCTCTCAAAATGAGGGTAGTGGGTCCAGCGCCATTGACATTCTCTGTGACGCCTCTCTGTAATGATCTGTAACCAAAATGTTACACTCATTTCAAACCCCATCTCCAATTCCTCTCTCTCTTCTCCAAATAGTTCATCATCTGTCACTGTTGGCAATCTGCACCCTTCTGCAACTGCAATGATTGCTCTCCATGCTCTCCCAGTGTTATCCACTGCATGTACTGCAATCCAATCTTCCCTTGCCAACACAGCCTCTATTTCTATGGACACTATTGTTCCTTCTGGCTCATTCAGTGGTGTCTCTGGCCTGAACAGATATTCGTTAGGAACTCGCCACACCTTCCCTGCGATACCTAGCATCCATGCAATGGAAATGTCTGCAACATATTGAAACATCTCTGGGTCCACTGGCACCCCCTATGTACCGTGTGTCCACAATAAGCTTGGACAATCTCTTTTACATTTCACATGTGCATGACTGGTGTCTTGCATCTGCCCATGTGGCTGTTAATCCTGTACATAATCATTTTCTTGTCCACCTTGATAATGCTGCTGGCCCTGCCCTCTCAAATACTGTTGTATTACTCTGAATCAACATGCTCGTGAAATATGTCCTAGCTGGCTGCAAGTCCAGCACTGTGGTGGCTCCCTCCCTTGTCCTGAAACCCCCACCCTGAAAATTCTCCTGTGCTCAGCTGCATCTGTTGTCCATATATATATATACGAAAACCCCCTGGAAGCCCCCTGGGTTGTGATGCATCTATGACCGGAAGCCAGGTCCCCTTTGTGAACCTCCCCTTCCTCAGAATCCCTGCTGTAGGCTGCCCCGCCCCTTGTACCCTCCTCCATGGGTGGTACAAACTGCTGTGGTTGTTGATACTGCAGCTGTGCATGTGGGGTGGGGCTGGTTATAACCGGCCCTTCCATTGCATACTTTGATAGCTTATGCTGCACTAGTTTTGCCTCATCTGCCTTCCTTCTTCCACCTTCTTCCACCTTTTGTTTAACCTTCTCCTGCCACAATCTACAATGGTGCACTATTGTGAGATATTTTTCTGGCCAACCATTCGCTTCCATCCCTACCATTTTCTTCAAACTCTTTTGTAATGGCTCTGGGAGTCCCTGCACTAAAATATGATAGAAAATTGCTATTGTTTTGTCCCAAAGCTCTTGAGTTTCGAGGCACCAAAGCTCTCGAATCTCCTGCATATACTGCATAGGATCTTCATCTTCCCTCATTTTCCATGACGTAATCGCCCCTATGTCTGACATGTATGGGTATTGTGTTCGTAATGCTTGCCATACTGTTGCCCTGCAGTTTCCAAATGGTGCCCATTCATGCTCTGTGTTCTGTCTTGTCACCCCTGGGAACCCCGCCCTCTTCCATATGTCATCGGCTGCATCTCCTAGTATCTATACTAATAGTCCCTTTATGTCACCCACTGCTAATATGTGACCAGCTGTCAGCTTCTCCATCTCATAAATCCATTTCCCCGCTCCCACGCTTAATGATGGTAGCCTACACTTCACATTCTCTTTGTCTGTGTGCACATACTGAGGCCTCGTCCCTCCCCTCTCTAATAAATGCATATGTGAATATGCCGCCCTCTCTTTCGGTGCAATCTAATTTGTCAAGGAAATCTCTCATCCTCATTGTCTGTGCACATCTCTGCTGGTTCCAATGTGGGTACTCTT
Source organism: Ambystoma mexicanum (assembly GCF_040938575.1). NCBI lineage: Eukaryota > Metazoa > Chordata > Amphibia > Caudata > Ambystomatidae > Ambystoma > Ambystoma mexicanum. Next base: position 563,761,791 of record NC_090938.1, on the reverse strand, counting down.
TTGTTATCGTCATAAGCTCTAGACACTCGTCCTCTTGAACAAGTTATCACTGTCTCCCCCCTCCTACATCCTGGGAGATCCCTTAGTCTATTAATATATGTGTTGTGTGTGGTGAACATGCCGTTCGTCTGCTGTGTTGCTCTTATTCCCATGACGCCAACTTGTCTTTCTCCGTAGACTGTGACTGGTGCTGCTCCCCCCTCTCGTACCCACTGTGTCATCATTGTGGGATCCTGTGTCCATGTTACCACAGAAATCACCAGCAAAAACGTACTCTCCTATATGTCAAGTCTAAGTTAGGTTTCATACTAAGATCAATGTCTACTAAATCATACATGTTGCCACCTGCGCAGGCCCTTAGGCCTGATCCACTCCCCCTTGTTGCGCTCCTGCCTCATGAATTTGTGCTATCTAGCTCAGCTCGTCTGTACTCCTCACGCCTATTCTTTTCCCTAGCCAGTGCTGCTTGCATCATCAATGCCCTTATTGCTTGCTCGTCTTCCTCCCTGCGCACTCGTTCTCTTGCCAATCTGTCCACTTCAATGTCCTCTGCTTTGTCCAGTTCTCTCTCTCTTTTCTCCCTCATCTCCCTTTCTGCTCTCTTCCTTTCCTTCAGATCCCTTTCTATCCTTTCTTCCCATTCCCTTTCCAAGTGTTTCTTCTTTTCTTCCCTTCTTTGTTCCCTGTCTTCTCGCTCCAGTTTCTCCTCTCTCCTTCTCTCTCTGTCCTCACGCTCTAACCTCACTTCTCTGTCCTTCTCCCTTCTGTCCTCTTCTTCCATTAGTTCTGCCCAGTCTGTTGTGTCGTCGTCCCTTTTCGGCTTTTCTATTGCCTCGGTTGCCCCTTCTACCGCTCCATTTGTCTTCCCTTTAAACTTTAAGAGTTTAAAGGGAAGACTTGCGCCGATATCCATTAGTTTATGCATATGCCCTCAAATTCCTCCTTCACACGCTGCTGTGCCTCACTGCTCGCCCCTGAATCACTAGCTGGCTGTCCTGCGCCCTTCCACTTATCCTCTTTAGTGTATGGTGGTGGTTTAGTTCCCTCATTGGATACATCCCTTGTTTCATTGTCTGTGTCATCTGATGCTACACTTGGAGGGGCAGGGGGAGGTGCAGAGGGATCGGTCCCTTCGTCCTATACCTCCTGTTGGCTTAGCATCCTCTGACACCTCGCAGTGTCCCCTTTCTCCCTCCTGAAACATGCGCCACAACTCGAATATGGCCATGCGTTTGGTCAATTTCTTCCCCTTGTAAGCACCCTGTATGTGTGTCAATAGCGATTGCTTCACGTCTTTGGAGAAACTTCCACAAGGTTGTAAGGCAGAAGTGTCTTACACTAATGCTGAAGAGGATTAATTCCCCCACTGTTACCTTTATACATTTCAATACCTCTTACCTGACCTCAAGTCGAGGTTTTCAATAATCTGCTGTTCAAGGATAAAAGTCACAATGCAATTATCATACCTTCTAGTTTCTAGAACCCTCTCTGGCTCTACAATTTATCGGGCGTCCTCAGCGCACCACCCCTCCTTCTCAATCGCGGCATCCTCAGGCATACAACCACAATCCTGCGCATGGGCCTTCCGCTCCTCAGTGTCTCAAACTCTACGTGTCCTATGTGCAAAGCGACGGGTGACATCACCAAGCTATCAACACAATACAGGTAAATCAAATATTGCACAGACACAATAATAGCCAGTTACTGGGCATGGTATACCAAATTCTCTTGTGATCGAACTGCACCCATTGCGTCACCTAATGTCTGAAACGTCTCTCACCAGGAGACTTAACCAGCCAACTCACTTTCCGCAATCTAGGCTAGCTCCCTTGCTAACCCTCTCAGGGATACCATCATCTATGACCCGAGGTAAAATGCCCACCACAGGAATACCTCATTTACATAACTTTTGTCATCCAAGCCTTTAAGTCTATAGTCTAGGTTGTTCACCAGAACCTTTTACCTCGAAGACTGAATGTACCCATAGCATAGAAAAAGGACTTCTACCTCTGCTCCTGTCCCTACTCATTACAATACTACAAATGATACTATAACACTATGAAACAATACTTCACCAATACTCGACAATACTAAACAGTACTCCACAATACTCAATACCCTCTGTCACACCCACAGTTGCTGTCAGACTGGATCAATACTTATGTTCCGTGCTGCTGGCGCTGCTCGGTTGCCGGCTCACCATCAAGGCACTTGCCTCGCCGTCCAGGTCTGCCTGCACAGCTCGCCGATCTCGGGCAGGATGGTTTTCAAACGGCTCCTGACAACCTTTAAATAGGCATGCGTTTTCCCATCTTTCTCTAAATATGTGAGGGTCCCACAGCCTCTCATGTTCGGCGGCAAAGGAGTCGACTTGGTGCCGGACTGGTGCAGCCAACCATCCTTTGCTTCCACCTTGTTGGGGACAAACTCCCAGGTAGGTGGGAGGGCTACTAGGAGTTTGCGAACTCTCGGAAGACCTAACCCCTTCCCCCAAAAAGAACAGCAAGTTCAAATTGCGGTTCATTACAGTCAAAACCAACAGGGATCAGTACAAGGATATAAGAAATCCAAAGACATCTCAACGTCTCCTGGCTTGCAGGCCAGTTTTGTCCTGAAGTGGCATCGTAGTGACGTCACAACCTGGGCCCCTCTCCAGAATACCTATCGGTCTACTGGATTGGTTGTCAGGAGCCTAATAACCTGTATGAGTTACTCTACTGGCCCTCACATGCCAGGTGGCTGGCCTGATCCATCCCCAAATTACTATCTATAATGTATGTTGCAGTGTGAGGGTCTTACCATTGGTTCTTGCCCGTTGCTACCCACCCCTCGGAGACTGAACTGTGATTGGCTAGAGCTGATCTCCCCATGCCTGGGATTCGCAGTGTTTCTCAACTCTTGGTGTACCTTCTCAAGATGAAAAGAATGACTATTTATTTGCATTGTAATTTGTGTGTACCACCTTAGACTATGAGAGTGCTTGTTCATCTCGTGCAACACTTGTCTCATGCTGTACCATCTTTGTTGCAAGCTTCTGTCTGGCGGCGTGAGAACAATTCTCTTTCCCAGGTCTGGTTTTGATTCATCATCTGACTTGGCCGGGTCACGTGTTTGGCGACCATGATTTGGAGCTTCTGCAGCTCTGAATTATGAGGAATGACTTGCTTTTATTGCAGTTGGTATTACTGCCGTTCAGGGAATGGAATGTCGTTCATTTCTGGTGGCCTTGGCAGCGGGTCCTGTCTCACACATTTGCTCTTGTCCTGTCTGAATTCGCCTCAGCTCAGCTTTTGCTGAGGGGCTTGTGGCCTGCTGTAATTTTCCTAATCCATAATGTGGCTTCTACATGTTTGTGCTATTCTATGTTCTCCATATCTTAGTCACACTTGGCTCTGTTGAGGTCCCATAGGTGCTCCTGCAGTTCCATCAGGTTAATTGCACATAGGCATCTGCAATCTGCATTCAGGATCTCTTGCTTCTTGCGGTTTCCACATTGCTGCATTAAGCTAATGACAAAATAATGAAAGCAATGCCAGTATGTAAATGTATCTGTCCTCTAACTATAGAACTGTACGCTTGTGTTCTTTGTGTATTCAAGTGTGTGTTTGTGTCTCGATGTATAGATGGCACGTGTGCTTCCTGTCTAATGCGGCAATGTCATGGTGTCTCTAACAACGTCAGTAACGTGGCTTCTTAGCACTTTAATCAATACTGTCAATTGAGGTATCTTCGGTTGCAGTCTGTGGCTCCTCATCCACTCTGGTGAAGATTTGTACCGCTTCTGCTCTGTAAGGCGGGCTGAGTGGGTACATCTCGACATACTTATCAATTATTGGAGCACTAGGAATTGGCCCAAAATAGTATGGGCGCTCACGATATCTCCTGGCCTTCTTCCGCGTCATATACCATATAGGAGAGGGTGTGGGGTGAATTTGCCCATACCGCTTCAACGTTTTCCTTCTTTTTTAAAGACATGTACATATGCGGAGAACAATTTTCTCTATCTCTTGCATATGCTGTCACTATTCACAGATCACAAGGTCCAACCCTAGATCATGCATTGATTGACATTGGCAGCACAATCTTCAAAGAAGGTATGAGTTATGTATCACTATCACATCTCTGTACATTCAGTGGTCTATTCCTAGATAACTTTGAAGCAAACAAAGTCAATGCTGCTATTCCTTGCATCCTAGAGTTCAACAGACTATGTAAACTGTACACCCTATCTAGATATGTACCCGTACCTAAAAAAGAAACTTTGAAAAGAAAATGAATACAAACAGAAACTATAGCAGATCTCCCAGCAATACTGCTACAAAACAAAGAACAACTGCTAGCCGATCAAATAATACAACCACAAAACTCTTTAGTCCAAAAACAACTGCACATCCATCAGAAGACAAAGAGACAAATGTCTCTTCTTAAAAAACAACTGCAGGCCCATCAAAGCATAGAGAGGCACAACTCGTTGGTGCATTTAAATTCAGCAACACAACTGGAGTAAAGTGCTATGAACATTTTGCAATCAATATTCTCTTCCAATTACTACCAATTGTTCACAACATTTACTGAAACGGCTCAGACCAGTTGTGTTTGCAAATGCTCGTCCTTCATAGAAATGCCACAAATAATCCTGACAGCACTTACAGTGTCTCAGGTATAAGGCAAGAATTGGACTACTGTACAGGAATGGTAGCATTCACCATACACACACAGGAAGATCCACCAGAATTCCTAATTTACTAACTACAAGTAGTAGAAACCAAAAACATCCCTATAAATGAAATATTCCCGATTTCACACACGTGGAAATATACATACCCTCTCTGCTACCATGTTTCATAAGAGCACATCCCAAATGAATGATATGTCTATGTATCCATACCAATTTGTGAATCCATTCCATTTCACCAGCTTTTGCAGAATGCAAATCAATCATGGCATATTATGCACTTTTTGCAATTTAGACAATAGGTCCAGCATACAAATAAATTCCCATGGCCAAAATGTGATACTAATGTTTCTAAGGTACAATGCAGATGGTACCAAAAATAACTATAAGCTCACTAACTTTACAATCATCCAAATATCTCTTGGCAAGAAAACCATCACAATAGTAGGCATCATATACCACACTGGTGCCATTACCACTTTAGGCCATTATACTGCATATGTTGAGAAAATAAGTGGTTGGTTTGAATATAACAGCACTTCCGTTACTTCAAAACCTAGGTTACCAGCAAAACTAACAAATGCCTACGTAACATTCCTTCAACCCAAATGTACTCACTAAAGTATAGTTCAATACAAAGTTAGAATATGCCAACAGGTATCTAACTACATCCATAATACTACAATTGTAATTTTAAAATCCATGACAGTTAGAAGACACCAACGGGTATTTTACTACATCCGTAATACCTTTCATTGCACTACACTTCAAATATTTCATCACAGTTATTGTTACTACAAAACTTCATGTAAACTCCAAAATGGTTAGAATACACCAACATGTATCTAACTACATTCTTAATACCTGTGAGAGTGGTGTGAGGAGTGGTTAGCTGTTGTGACTTGCTGCCTGCGAGAGTCTGCCTTCCATTGCCGCGGTAGGGAGGAGGAGTCCTGCTGCCTGCCTTCCTGGACTATTGCATATAACATCACTTGCCATGCGGAGCGCAGCACAGAGAGTGATGTGAGGAGTGGTGAGCTGTAGTGACTCGCTGCCTGTGAGAGTCTGCCTTCCATTGCCGCTGTGTGGAGAAGGAGTCCTGCTGCCTGCCTACCTGGACTATTGCATATAACATCAATATTTGTCAAATTGTATTCATGTTTTTCGAAATTTACGGAATGCTTATATTATGAAATTTAGAAACAATTAAATTGTGGTGTCTTGTTTGTATTTATGATTTAGGACAAAGTTGTGATCAAGTTTTGATTTAAGGTTTTTGTTAACCAAAATACACAATAATAAAATACCTTTCATTGTAATGCACTTCAAATATGCCATCACATTTATTGTTACTACAAAACGTCTTGTAAACTCCAATATAGCTAGACTATTCCAATGGGCATCTAACTACTTTAACCATACCCTTAATTATAACACAATTCAAACAAACATCCTATCACACTTACACTTACATAATATATCCATGCTACGACACACAAGTATTGTGTAAAATGTCCATTCTTTAAACTATATAAATACCAAAAAGGTATATATTTATAGTTGGTTTTTTTTAATCCACTATGGTCATACATGGGATTTGTGATAACATCTTTGATGTCTTGGAGCCAAATTACAAAAACTTTGCACCGGTGCAAGTGCAAAGTTGCACAGTATCAGCACTAGGGCAAAGTTTGCCCTATTTTTTACAAACAATGGGACATATTAGAAAACTATTACACCATGACAAGTGCAGCATGGGATGGTATAAGCATGAGGGCAAACATTACCATAGTTCATTAAAGATATATTTTCAATGAGTTTTTTCTCCAGGCCAAAGTTTGCCCTAGTGCTAATACGATTCTGTATTAGCACTATGGCAAATTTTGCACTGTTGCAATAATGCTTATACCATGCCAAACTGCACTTGTCATGGTGCAATAGTTTTCTAATATGTCCCATTGTTTTTTTAAAAAGGGCAAACTTTACCCTAGTGCTAATACCATGCAACTATGCACTTGCAGCAGTGCAAAGTTTCTGTAATCTGGCCCCAGGGTGTTAGTGTTAGCGGTGCACAGTGGTGGCACGAGTTATGATTGCTTAACTTACCATAACTGGCGAATTTCAGCTTTTTGGGGGTTTTAATTGTAACCATAACGTCCCTTTAACAAGGCTTTTTCACTGAATATAATTATATATATGTAGAATAGCCTTGTACCACAGTATAAGGCTGTCGGAGTGCACTCCAGAAAACGAACCCACGTGGTGATTCCACACTGGACCCAGAGTAGCAAAGAGACCAGCAGTCATCCAAAACGTCCAAAATGTTCTTTAATAAAATGCCATGGACATAACAAAATGCGGACAACGACGCGTTTCGCGGCAAAGCTAGCCGCTTGATCACGATGAGGGTGCAGAAACAAAAGAAGTCCATTTAAACCTGTGTGTTCTCTATGGAATACATGGATAGATTGTCCAGAACAATGGTAGCCATTTTTTCCCACAAAATCCCCCATGTTTGAAAGTGTTTAAACCCACAGTGGGTTACCTTAAAAAACATTAAATTACATGAAATACATTTGTTAGGCAGATCCAATTGGCTGGCGATATATCGCTTTTCTCAACATGTATGCCATACATTTTAAATTTCGGTAAGTGTCCTCCCGTTGCACATGTTACGTTTATAAATGTATTATTAATTTTGTTTATAAAACGAATATATGTTTTAAGGTGTGTATTGAGTCAGGTCGATATGTATGTGTAGTGCTGCGTGTATCGTGTTTGTTTATTAGTCTAAAACACATTTGTCTAATGTCAAAGAACACGCTGAAAAAATACCAATGTATTCCATACTGATCAATTATCGCAATCCTGGATAATTTGTAAAGTAATATACCTGCAATTCATGAATGAATTGCAAAGAGCTATGTGTCAATGTAGCTAGTGACATATATTCGAAATTATCATACATCATATTGTTGGTAGGCTATGTGATGAAAGTGCAAGTGCCATTTTTGCATAAACCGCATATGGAGATGCATAAAGTGCAAGTGCATGTGCAAAGTCGCAGTAACTAACCCCTGCGGGTAATGTGCAAATAGCAATATAGCAGCATAGAAATCCTTAAACAAGGATATATAAAGTGCCTAGTGCATTCATAGCCTTGATGTAGGAACAACAAATTGTAAACACACAACTATACAGATGATCAAACAATTAAGATACAAGACTGCGACAAAGGATAAAACCCTAATTAGAAGATCAATCATACCTGAGCAATAATCGTAACCAGTCTAATGTGCATTATAAAAGGAGGAACACTTTGAAAATCACTAAAATAGAATATAACTACGGGTTTAAAATGAAGTTCCTAGATAACATAGCAATAAAATTGCTCACCCTACATATAAAACAAAGAAAGAAAACATTCAAATTAGATAGCTGGAAGTAAGAAGAGATCTAAAATTCATTCAATTACTGTCTTTGGAATATTGAATTGATAGACTCTAAAACCTACAAGCTAATGTGAGAAATGACAGTGGTGTCAACAAACCATGTAGCATAAAGGTCCATGTGCGAGTATAATAAATAACACCATGATCCCATATATGTCAGACCAGCTGATGGAACTACAGATTATGTCAGGCGTGTCCCAAAGAGCTACAGTAAAATGCAAAGAGTTGACGAAAAGGGGGGGTCTCTAAGTAAAAACCCAGAACAGATACGATTCAAGATGTATGAGACAAATACAGATAATAAATTTAAGTCCCAAGAAAAGTATAAAGTTCCTCATCCAGATTGTGTCCCTTGGGTTTCTTAGTTTCTAGATCCAATATATATTTCGTCTCAGTTTGTCTAAGGAGCAATTCACAGTTTCCTCCTCTAGGTGCCTTTGGAATAGCATGTATCCCAAAGTAGGCAAAACCAAGTAGGTTGCCTCCATGTTTTTCCTGAAAATGAAGAGCCATCGGATACGTAGAATCGATATTCTTGATGGCTCTTATGTGTTGCAATATTCTCAATTTCAGTTTGCCAATGGTACTACCAACGTACCACTTGTCACAAGGGCAAGTGAGTACGTACACAACATACTCAGTTTCACAGGTGATATGAGATTTGATAATCACGTTTTTGTGTAGTATTGGATGAAGGTAGTTTTTTGTATTCTTGGCAAATTTGCACGCTTTACATTTCGTACATTTCTGGAAACCGTCTGGTATTGCTCCAAGCCAACTTTGGCCTATTGAGACGATTTTAGGACACATATAACTGGATACAAGGTGATCCCTGATTGAGGCAGAGCGTCTAAAGGTGATGTTGATGTTATTACCCAGAATGCTTCGCAAATGTTCAACTTGTTTCAATATATGCAAATGTTTATGCATTATGTGACGTATATTGTTGGAAGCTTTGCTATATGCTAGAATTAGTCTGGTATCTCCTGTTTCCAAACTAGTTACCAATGGAACTTTGGACATCAACAAAATAGAGCGATCTTTCTCTCGTGCCTTATTATACGCTCTTTCCAACACTTTTTTGGGATAACCTCTTTGTAGGAACTTCAGGGCCATACTACCACATTCTTTATCAAAGGTTTCAATTTGGGAACAGTTGCGTCTTATGCGAATGAATTCGCCATAAGGTATGCTCCACTTCAGGGCTGTGGGATGGTTGCTTATAGCATGCAGTGGTACGTTTGAACTGGTAGGTTTGCGATACAATTCTGTCACTAGTTCACCTTCTGCCACAATAACAAGAATATCTAAGTAGACGATAGCAGTCTTGCTATGGGATTCGAAGAATTGTAAATCAAATGCATTGATGTTAAGTAATTTAACAAACTCCAACCATTCAGTGATAGACCCATCCCAGATAATGAATAGGTCATCTATGTAACGTAACCAAAGTACAACCATATCAGTATTTGCAGCATTGGTAGATGTCCAAACTTCAAACTTCTCCCACCACCCCATAGTGAGATTAGCGTACGAAGGAGCAAATGTTGTTCCCATAGCTGTACCTTGCAACTGGGTATAGAAGTTCTTGTTAAATAAAAAGCTGTTATTTGTCAAACATAGGTTAATCATTTCCAGAATCATCTTGCCATGTTCTAAAAAGTTGAGGGATCTGGTTTTTAGAAAGTAATCACATGATTTGAGGCCATCTGTGTGCTTGATGAATGTATATAAGGAGACCACATCCTGTGTAGCTAGTATGTATGTCTTCTCCCAAGGTATGCCATCAATTTTGTTAAGGAAGTCTTTAGTATCGCGTAGATATGACGGTAAGGTGGTGACGAATTGAATAGGGGTTTCGTCCACTAATTTTGATATATTTTCAAGTAGTGCACCACATAGCGTAACTATCGGCCTTCCTGGTGGTTTAGTTCTGTTCTTATGCACCTTGGGTAGGAAATAGATAGTAGGCATCACCGGAAACTGCGGATGTAAATATTTACAGATGATCTCATCAAGCAGGCCTTTCTCTTTCCATTTCGTGAGCAGGTCAAAGAGTGTATTGTTCATCTCAGCTGTTGGATCTGTGGCCAGTAGCTTGTAACAGTCAGTATCCTTAAGTTGTCTATTGGCCTCATCGATATAATCTTGTTGATTCATAATGACTATGTTTGTCCCCTTATCTGAGGGTTTAATAACACAGTCATCCATTCTGCGTAAATTGGACAAGATCTCTTGCTCACGACGAGTTAGATTGCCTTTCATATTCATTTTCTTTTTTCTGAATTTTTTCAGATCACTTATAACCAAGTCTTGAAACGCCTCAACATGCCCTCCTGGGTTAAACATAGGATTGAAGCGGGATTGTAATTTAAGTTTGCTTTTACTAGGCCAATCAGTTTGTATATTCATTAGTTCCCAATGTGGGTCACTGATGTCTTCATTGTCTTGCCATTCCGTTTCAAGATGGAAGAGGTCACGTAATATATGTGAATCCTCAATTGTCACTGGGGTGTAGCCACCCAGAGGCTCATCTTTTTTAGGTGTGGGTGGATTTATGGCAAAGAACTTTTTTAGCCGAATTTTACGCATATACTTGTCAAAGTCAATTCGAGTTTCTGCATAATTGTATGGGGACGTAGGGCAAAAATTAAGACTCAACTTTAGTACAGTTTGTTCTTCGCGGGTGAATTCTCGTGATGTGAGGTTAATGATAGATATGTCTGGTATTTTGCTTTGTTCTTGCATTCATTTTTTGTCCCAGAGCGTGTTTTTCTGTCTGTATTGTCTGCTGCTGCGATTTCTATGGCAGTAGCTCCTCCTTGTTTTTTTGATCCTCGCGTCTTGGTTGGTTTTCCTCGCCCTCTTCCTCTGGTTGTTTTGTCATTGTTTTTGTTTCTGCCATCCATTCCTAAAAGTCTCATTTCCTCTAAAAAAATCAACTTTCTCTGGGGCTGTTCGCTTTCACTTTCTGTGGTGTCAATATCTGAGGATGATAGTTCGCTGAGCATATCATTTTCTGCGTTAGGGGTGACCATTGGGAGTTTCTGGATTAAAGTGTCAAACCTTTTGGCAAATGTCAAAACTCTTCCCTTCTCATAGTCATCTTTACCCCGCAAGAATTTCCGCTGCTTTCTCAGCTTGATTTCTTCCTCAAATGACTTATATCCTTTTTCCATACTAAGACGGATGGCTTTTCCTTCTTCACTTGGACTAATGGCCTCTAGAGCTTCTTCTGTTTCCTGTATTTTAGTCAGGAGTTTTTCTCGATCGGCTTTGGCATATTTAATGAGGATTCGAAGAAAAGTCACTGAGCAAGTATTACTTGATTGCCCCCATTCTTCCAACATTACAGGATCTTGATCTTCGTAGGTGGGTGTGGTTAATATGCGCAGACCTCTTGGAATGCATCCCACATCGATGTAATTTTGCAAGGAATATTCTTCCCACCATTTACTTATTTCCCGTCTTTGCAATTTTTCGAGTTCTCTCAATAGCCTCACTTCATTATTAGGCTGTATTTCTGGCACTTTTTTGCTGGTTTTGTTAGTAGCACCTCCAGTTTGTTTCTCACAAAATAAAAACACTGCTTGTTCCTTACGCGCACTTTCTCTGTCCATTTGTGTAGACATTGTGTTGTAAGCCCTATGGAGGCTCAAATGGGAATGGGGAATGACTTTTTCAATGGGGACTTACCGGTCCCGCAAAGGTCGGACTACACCGGTAAGTCCCCATTGAACCATACCGGTGCCGGACCCGTTATTGGAGGCAGTCATGGCGCAAATAGCGCCCTGACTACCTCCAATCTCGAAGTGAGGCCCAATGTGTGTGTCTCTTGAGTCAGATGGCAAGAGCTTCACACCTAATCTCTTTACTGAATTACTATGCTCAGGGAACGGCCCCAAGGAGTCAGGCCAAAATGTTGCTCTCCTGTTGGTATTAGGATTGGCGGAGCCGATCACCAGGACCTCGGTTTTATCCCCATTCAGTTTTAACCAGTTATCTGCCATCCAGTCCCCAATTGCTGAAAGGCAGTTTTTCAGTTTACATGGGAATTCCAGAACCGGTGAATCCTAGTGGAAAACTAGCTGTGTATCAACAGCATAGGTGTAGAAATGAACCCTGTGTCGAGAAACGAGATCTGCCAGAGGGTGGAGATATGAATTGAAAAGAAATGGGAATGGAGAAGAACCCTGGGGAACACGAAAAGAAAGAGTAGTCGGGTATAGTGGTAGGATTGTAGGAATACTCATTGCAAACAATCTGATAGAAATGAGAATAGCCATGCGAGTGGAGTTCCAGAAATGCTGGCCTGCTCCAGTCGTTGCAAGAGAATCACATGATGAGCTGTATAAAAAGCCGGGAGAGGTCAAGGAGAATCAGCACCCCGACCTCTCTGCGGTCCAGAAGCAGCGCAAGGTCATCTAACAGCGAGACCATGACAGATTCCGTACCCATATGTGGTCTAAAACCTGACAAAAAAGAATGTTTATGTTTATCAGCATTCATGAAACGAGAAAGCTGAGGTGTTATGATCGCCTCCATAAGCTTCATGAAAACTGGGAGAAAGGATATAGGATGGTAACTAACCACTAAGGATGGGTTTAAGTGTGGCTTCTTTAGAAGAGGAGTGACAAGTGCATTTTTTCAAAGAACAAGGAATAATACCAGATAGAAAAGAATGCTGAAGGGCATCAGTAAACAATAGTATGATTTTTTGAGGAAGAGCTTGAAGAATATGCAGAGGGATTGGGTCCATAGGGGAGGCTGACTTAAGTTTGTTAAGCACAGTCAACATCTGTCTCGTCAGTGACTGGTTCACATTGGAAAGGTTCCACAGAAATGGTCCGTGTGGGTGAAGTAACCCTTAGTGTTGACTCAGGGCAGTTCTGAGTGTCAGTAGCAACAGACTGTCGAATGTTACCAATTTTCTCTGAAAAGAAAACACCAATTGAGTCATGTTGAATTTGAGACCCAGAGGAGTGATTTCCTGATGGGGGTACTGAAGATAACTCTCTGCAACTCTAAAAAGCAGGAGCAAGATGCAGAAGTGATGCGATTAGCAACAAAAAGAGAGCTTGCTTCTTTAATGGCACCATGATGAGAGTACACTACCTGTTTACAGGCTCATTTTGCTTCAGGATCATATTCGGTGTGCCATCTACGTGCCTCCCATCGACAGGCCAGTTTACAGGCCACCAGATTCGGGCTGGATTTTACCAATTGTATGTCTCTTCCTATGCGTGTTTCAGATTGCTAGGTTCCTGCCTTATTCTGTTTTATAGATAATAGAATGGCAGTTCAAAAGTCAACATCCACAGTACTTCTCCTTTGATCCAGGGTGGCAGAAAAGCTGAAATCTTCAGCAAACATGCCCGCTAGGTATGGAGGAGTGAAGAGATTGGTCACTAGAGGAGGGTCATGGTTCTTTGCTGTTATGGGTGTCTAGGACCATGCCCAAGCTTCTCCTTCTCCTTAAGGCAATTGGATAAATCTGCCCATGCCCAATCGCGCCCACTGGTCTACAGTCCCCACGGCATGCACAAACACAGATGGACTGGTTTGTTAAGGTTAGCCAAGTATCTAAATGATGCGGTTTACTTGTGTGAGCACCACATCACACTGTCTTATGCACCAGGGAAGCACAGCATCCTGGCGCACCTGCTTGAGCCCTACAGTGGCCTTGCTGTGGTCATGGGTGCTCTAAACATTACCAAATGTAGGTTCATAGACACCAAGGACATGTTTAAGGGCTTCTTTTATGGCATTCCAAAAGGGACGATGCCTCACCTTGTTAAGCGTCCGCCTCTGATGTTGCGGGAAGCGTGTGCCTCGCAAGTTCAAATCCGCCCTTCGTCTTTCAAAATTGTTATTGTTATTTTGCTTGTACCGCGCCAAAGCCCGTAGGCATCCAGGCGCCGAGAGACAGATACAGTGACAGAAAGCTACCTGCAGGAGTTCATACTAATTGAAAAGGTGCGTTTTCAATTGTTTCCGGAAATCAAGAAGGTCCTTTGTCTTACGCAGATTTGCAGTCAAAGCATTCCATGCCTTGGCTCCTTGAGTGTGAAAGGCCCTGCCGAGCCCACACGATCATTTCACCCGGTGTTGTAACAGTAAAGAGTCTTCAATTGACCGAAGATTTCATTTGGGCTGGTAAATGCTAACAACGTCCTTCAGATAGACTGGTGCAATCCCAAAGATGCATTTATGGCAGATAGTTAGCAGTTTAAACTGAATTCTGACTTCCACAGGAAGCCAATGTGGTTTTTTTCTAGCTGCAGTAGTAGGTTCTGAACGCTTCATCTGAAAGATGATGCGGAAGCTTTATTCTGTATTTTTTGTAGTTCTTGGATATCAGCTTTGCTTGCCCCACCTAAAAGTGCATTACAGTAATCCACTCGTGGTAGGATAACGGCTCTCACAAGTTTAATACGATTATCGACTGAGACCAATGGAGCAATCTGCCTAAGCACTTTGAGGTGGTAGTTAGTGCTAATAGTGATGGCTGCGACATGGGCTTCATAATCAAGGCTGTTTTCCATAAATGTGCCCAAGGTTTTTACTTTCTGCACAACCTTGATATAGCTGCCATATATCCTGAAGCCTGAGTACTCCTGGCCCAGTTTAGTTTGTGCCTAACGGGGGCCAAATAGCAGGAGTTCAGTCTTTGAGGCATTCAGGCAGAGCGAATTGGTGAACATTCACTGTTTTATCAGTTGGTACACCGTATACACTGTGCGTTGATCAGCATCATGATCGCCAGTAATATCGAGAACCAGCTGAAAATCATCTGCATAGTTACAGAAAAAGGTCTGAAAGAAATCTATTTCGTTACAGAGGCGGAGAATGTAAATGTTAAACAATAGTGGGGAAAGACCTGCTCCCTGGGGTACTCCACAGTTTATAACTTGTGATTTAGAGGCACTATCCCCCCAATGCACCTGTGACCATCGACCCTCCAAGAATGATCTCAACCAGGCTTTAGCATTGGCGGAGAAGCCCCCAACAGTCTGCATTCTATCAAGTGGAATTTTGTGATCTTGCAAGTCCAAAGCTGCTGATAGGTCCAACAGCATCAGCAGCCCCGACTTGTTTTCTTCTAATTTAGAGAACATAAATGTCTGCAGATCCAGAAGAGCACTCTCTGTTCCATGGTGACTTCTAAACCCTGACTGTTTAACATGCAATATGCCAGCCATCTGTACATGAGCCTGTAGTTGGATGGTTTCCACCTTATCTATGAATTTAAGAAAGAACAAGGTATTGGTAATTGGTCTTAAATTAGCTGCATCGGTCGGATCTAGTCCTGCTTTTTTTAGTAGGGGTGAGACTGCAACATTCTTTATCGACTGGGGGATAACACCTGTCCGAAAAGAGGTGTTTGCAAATCTACAGAGGAAGGGTGTAAACAGTTCCTTATGTTCCAAAATAAGTTTAGATGGGAGCAGTTCACCAGGACAGTTAGTAGGATGCATCATTTTAAGAATATTTATCGTTTCGGCTGCAGTTGATTCCTTAAATATAAAGCCTGTTGCTAATCCTGATGCGGTAGCGATTTCAGATATAAGGTCCGGCTGAACCTTAAGCGGATTTATGCCTATGTGAGATGACTCAGTAAGCATTGAAATGGATGTTACTATGGGCAATGAGGATGCCGATTCTTCTTTCTTGATTTTATCTTGAGCTTTCAATAATTTGTAAGAAAATGTGATCAACTGACAGTCCTTTCATTGGGAAATTCTGACAACTGTTGTGTCAGCGGTTCAAATTAGTGTAAATCCTTCAGGAAGAGCAATATATAAAGTTGTTATTAACATTCTTCCATGTGGATTTCTGTAGTCTGAGCACTCCAAAATGTAACTAATTTTACAAGGTTTGGCATGTTTTAGAATACTCAAACGCGCTCAGGCCCTGATATGCAAGGCAGGCCCTAGGCAGGGGCAGTCTGTGCGGTCGCCCAGGGGTCTGTACCAAAGGGGGCACGGCAGGCACCAGATGCCAGGAAATGGGGGTTGTATTCTAGAGGGGCTTTGCTGCTTTCAGGCACAAGACTCTTTTTCTGCCAGTCCCAGTGAGGCCGTGCTGCCGCCTTTCATGCCCTTGAGGTGCTCTGAATACCTTAAGTTTGCAGCAGCTCGGCAGTTACTGCACAGTACGTCCCACTCGGGCCTCACACATACTTCAATACTTCCCACCGTCTTTATGTTCCCAATAAGTGAACATTATTTAGAAGTGATGCTTCATTTAAGTGGCCAGTGTTTTTGACAAGACATTGGGAACCTTTTGGTCATTAGAACTGCAAAGGAGGCATTTTTAATCTAAAAAGCAGACACAAAGCACCAGTTAGCTGCCCAAATCTATGTCTTCTTGGAAAATATGGCACACGAAAAAAAAGAGTCAAACTATCTCTCTTATTTACATGTGTTATTTGACACACCAAAAAGATGTTTTTTTTTTATAGAATGTCACATTTTCCTCATATCATATATCAATCATGTCTTTATCAAACAATGAAGCACAACCAGGTTACCTTTCCACACATTTGGCCTCATCATGTGTTAGGCCTTAGCCCTTAAATGCGGCGGTAATGCTACTAGGCCGCTTTTAAGGGTTGGCCCAATCATGAGTCGGACGGTAAGTGGGAATTTTACCTCCAGATGTTTGCTGGAGGTAAAAACATCTCCTTACCGACTGTTTTCAGGCGTTTCTGGCATTATTCCCACTGGTGCAATTATTGCTAGTGGTAATATCCCCCCCTAACCCCATTGGGTTTTGGGGGCGAATATCGCCCCCTAACCCTATTGGGTTACTGCGCTGGCAGTATCCCGGCAGAATTACCACCGGGATACTGCCAGACTCCTGATGAGGCCCAGTGGGGCTCATTACGAGTATGCCGGTGCAGAAAAAAAGTAGCGGTAACGGAATTACCACCACATTTCCTGCTCGGGCCATACTACGAGTTTATCCCTGGAGTGGGGGATTTACCTCCAGCATCATGCTGGAGGTAAATACTCTCATTTTCCACCAACGAATTGGCAAAATCGCCAGAATTACCATTGGCAGTAATTCCGTTATAATCCCCCATGGAATACTGTGGACTCCAAATTAATGGGGACTAACACCCCAAATGTCACCACTGTATGTAATCCGGTGGTAAATACCAGACCAAGTGGCGGTAACAGTAATTTCATTGTGCGGTATTCTGGCGTAATGAGACCCAAATGATTTGTGTGCTTTTGAAGTAATCGTTATAAAATAGAGCATATTTGAAAATCAGCATGGAGTTGAGGAGGGGAAGGAAGACAGTGGAAATGAGGATTTACCAAGGCAAGGGTTGTGGGAGGAGATGCCGTTGGTCTGGAGAATGCAGTTTTTTCCCTGGTCCTGGTGGTGGAGGTTTTTACATTTCAAGACTGTGAAATTGCCTACTCTCGCTGCCTCAAGGCAACCCATGCAAACAGGCTATGCTTTGACCGCTTAATGGGCCTGATTTTCAAGCGTATTCCAATGGGACTGCACCATTGAAAAGGCTTTTGTAAATCAGGCCCTATAAGGCAACCCTGCACTAGAGGCACCGTGACCTTCCTGCCGCAGGGCCAATCCCATGCCCTGGAGTAATTCCATTGTTTAGAGATTCATTTCATTGGACAGTCAAAACAATCCTAATATGTAGCTTTATTGTTAAGCGCATTGCTAGTTTGGACACTATGGCCAAATATATACAGCAATCATGACACTGCAGAAAAAACAACACTTTATTTCAGTTATCAAAATGCAGTCATTTTTTTGCACTACATTCCACAGTCAGCTGGTGTTTTGAAAATATAGTTGCAGAAAGATCTGTGTCACAGATCATATTTCTACCAACTACAGCTGGGAGGATATTTGTTTGAGTGCCTCAATTCCACTCTGGTCTCAAATCCTGGCTTCACCTCGTAATCAAAGTGTGTGCTCCTGGACGAATCATTTTATCTCACTGTCTATCTGCCAAACATTTGAAGTGCCTAGAACTGATTCTGCTCACATTGTCCACTACGCCAAAAAAAGGCCTCACTCGTGATATTGCCACATATGTACGAATAACAGTGACCACTTGTATACTGCATATCACAACGTTCATTTGTTCAATGTAACTTCCCATGATCCATTGGAGTATTAAGCACTCATTAGGTGACGTCATTTTACATGATGTAATTACACAAGCAAATTAAGGGCCCCTAAACATCTTTTCCCATCCAGGGCCCCGCCAATCCTAGGGCCGGACCTCCCGGATCCATAACGTGATAGTATTGCAGTTGTGTGCCTCTGACCTCCCCCACCCCATCTTAAATTAAGTGTCTGAGGAGGGGCCGAGTCCAGCTCATGCGTCGCTCTCTGGGAGGGGTGGGCGGGGACAGGTTGGCCCCTGGCACTCCCAGCTCAGGATTCTCACATTGCCACAGCCTCGTTCATCCTGAGACTGCCCAGGGCGCAGCAGGGACTTCAAAGCGATGCGGCGCCGCCACAGAGGAGAAACAGACCTACCTGTGGAGACAAATGGGAGCAGAGGCGTGCATGAGGCTGGGTGAGTCAGCCCTGCCGCAGCCTCTGACAGCCGCCCTCAGGTGTCTTGGGCCTGCCAGAGAGACCTCGTGGCTTTGTCTAGCTCTGTGAGGCTGGACTTTGCAAGAACACGTGACTGGACAGCTAAGACTCGTGTCATTGGTTTCAAGAGCCGGGGGCCAGAGGACGCAATTGATGGGGGTCTCGGATCTAAAGAAGAAGCTTTCTAAGACAAAAAGGGTCATTTAAGTTTGTGGAGGTCTTCATGAAAGTTAGCAGTTGTATTCGGGCCAGCAGTGACCTGCTAGGTCTCCAGTTTTGACCTGAGGCAGAATTGTCGGCACAGAATATGACATGATTGGTTATTTATAACGCGCTCAATACCCAGAAGCGCGGACCGAACCTGTGTTGCTCTGTGTCATCTTGCTTCCAAGGCGAGCACGTTGCCCCTGAGGTATCACCCCGAGAACATGAGACCACGGGATGTTCCAGGTTGACAATTAGACATGAGTGGAATTCTGCAAATGTTGGCACTGACCTTCCTGATCCTGCCTGAAGGGAATGGTGCATGACAGGTATAATAAACACGCATTGACAAATCCAATAGCTTTGGCCTTTAGATAGTGAAATGCATTTCCATGTGTACAGCCATGATACCCACTAAGCTGGTGACCCCATCATCTAGAACAGGTTTGAGCACATGCATGGCCCCTGTTAAGTAACATGCAAATGGCATAACCATCCAGTGGAGGAGAGACAGCTCTATTTGACAATGTAAGAAATTGGATGACCCTTGTCAGGCAGCACAGAAGTCGGCATTGCTGTTGTCTACTCACAGCAGAGAGGCGAAGGGTTGAATAAGCACGAATTCACCAATATCCTTCCCTCCTCCATGCCCTCCCACCTTCCCCCATCCGGCCAGCCAGATTTTTACACAATGCCGGCCTACTAAGGGTGGAAGTCTGCACTGCTGGGAATGAAAGAGTAGGGGGGGTAGGTGTAGAGTTTGTGATGAGGACTTCCAGGCTTCTACTAATAATGTGGGCTGTTATGTTGTGTTAAGTAATCGCTGTAAACCACAAAGTGTGCCATTGCTATGGCTTTCTGGTGGTAACGGGTGTCATAGAGGCGAAAGGTAAACAAACTGTATGCACAGATTAAGGGGTCCGCAACATTGGCCTCCCAAGATGTTTCTGACTACAACTTCCATCAGTCGTAGCCTACATGGGTTTTGCTAGATGTGTAAAAGATCCAGGGCTATGCTAATTTTGGGGCTGTCGGGACGGGGGGGGGGAGGGCTAGCTAGCATTTTTGGTTGTAACCCCTGAGCTTCTATCTGTGGCTACAACCAAAAGACCTGGGGGTAGGGCCCCCTCAGCCCCACGCTAGCAACACCTCTGGTAGCCTGCAGAGGCAATTGTGAGCCACCGTCCAAATCATCTGGGGGAGAGGGGAGGGGTGCATGTTGGAGACCTTTACTCTGATTAACTTAATATTAAAAAGGGAAGGTGGTATTTAAAATTAGATCTTGCTACCAAAAAATGTCTGGCCGCTCAGCTAGACACATTCCCCCCGTGGATGCATCCGCACAGCCAGTCTGTGAGGAAAGGAATAGGACAAGGAAATGGCTGCCTGGGTGCCCTCTCCCACCCCCCACCTCCTCCTTCAGTGCCTGTGCTGAGCAAACAAGTGTAACAGTGGCACAAACCTGAAAGGTGCCCGCCCACATCACAGATGGGCACACTTAATGTATGTTCTCACGTGCAGCGCCACCTGTCACAATGAAATAGTAGGAATGCATTGAAGAGTACAGCAAGCATGATGTAGCTCAGTGAGTTAAGCACGCCGTAGTGAGATCTGTGTGGCGCCTGCAGGTGACAGGCTCAAATGCTTGAAAGCCCCACTCGGCCCTTCTTTCAGAAGCAGACCAAGGTACCATTCACAAGCGTCTTCAGCAGCCATAAGGCAGGAAGGCAGAAGGTACCAAAGATATCACTTTACTGATGCACTAGGGGCTTGATGGTAAGTTTGGGGCTATTGGTAAAACACCCAGTATTTCAGAATACAGGTTGTTTTACCATTCCACCAAACCACGAGGTTTAGTCCTTAAACTCATCTACCCCGACTACTTTTGTGTGGCGCTAGCTACTGCCACATGAGAACATGACCTCACGTGATCACTACCATGTGCCGTAATTAACTAAGTGCTGGAATTGCTCCAACAAATCGCAGAAAAAAAGCTGAATGCGCATTTACTACACATTCGGAATAGACCCAAAAAAGGAATGCCATAATGCCGAACAGGAGGAGCGGGGTGGGTGCAGGGGTGTACCCCACTCTCCTTGTTCGGCATTATGGGCTTCTGGGTTTGCGGGGGACAATAAAGAAAAAAAAAACAGATTCAAATAGAAAAAAGCACCCTGCGGCGCCAGCTCCAACCCATGTTAGGGAGGGATCTGATGCCGCGGGGGTACAGGAGAGTCGGCGGGACACAGAAGTAAGGTAAGTGGGGGAAGTTGTAGGGGGATGGTGGAAAGTGATCTATGTGATCAACGCACAACAGGATTTCGCGATTCGACATTTTCGGACTTGCAATTTCCCGATGCGCACGTAGATCCTGTCCTATTTGCATAGAGTTTGATAGAGCTCAGCATTCAAGGGGTTAACACATGTATGCAAGTAATTACCAGTCTCCATGGACTCTTATGGGACTCCAAAATGGGGGGAAACGGAAGGGTTTGAATGACCCTGAATCATGCAGATCCTTCAGATTACTGCATGCCTGCCACATGCTCTAACGGTGTTACCGTTTAGAAGTATTTGGGGACAAAATTCAGCTAAAATAATGATCAGGACTTCTGTAATAAGGTTCCAGTTAATTGCAGTTAGGATGAAGACAAGGGGCATACCCACTGGTCCATCCTCAGGCACACCAACTCAAATGTAGCTGGCATTCCTGGAATCATATGGGCATCACACTCAACCAACATTCTCTGAGCTGTCATTCACTCACATGCACAAAAACACTTGTGTACAGGCGTGTTATAAATGCCATATCATATCACAAAGATTCCACATGGAGGCACCAGCAGGAAAAACACACAAGATTACTCATACAAACATCTCACCCAGCGGAAGAGCCCACACACCTCAGCCCTTATCATAATTCGAGGGGAGCAGCATCACCCCATATGTACACGCACACACCTGATGCACAAGCCTAATGTGTACAAGTGCAAAAAGCAAGAGAAAGAAAAAGGAGGAAAGAAAGCACAGAGCAATAGTTATGATGGTGCACACACACACACACACACACATACACATTTACCTGGGTGCCGTTCACGGACAAGCACCGCTCGACACCACTCAGACAAGATAACATGTAGCAGAAGTGGCAGTGGTACACATGCACTGAAACGAGTACCACTCAAGGACAAGCATCCGCAATGCAACCTCTCCACCCCACCCGCACCAGAAGACATCTCAAACCCACATTCCAAAAGCGGACATGTGCAGCAAAACTGAACCAGGCTCATGCCATCACTTAATAACTAGGTGATGAATGGAGAGCTCCCCATACCCAGTACAGGGGACCCTGGATCCACCCCAACAACAGGAGATCAATGCCCCACTCACACACTCAAATAGTAGGTTTGCATGCACAGAAATGCAGGAATGGGACATACGTGCACACATACAGACATAACTGGGTGCCGGTGAGAGGGACACACCCAGAGGCCATCAGCGCCTCCTGTCGCTAACCTGCCACGAGCAACAGCACCACCCCATCAACGGGAACGGAAATGGCAGGAAGCAAAGCTACCGAAGAGCGGAAGGGCAGCTCACAAAGAAGCAGCCCCTCAGCAAAATCCACAGCCAAATGCATAACACAGCAGCAGCAAACTCAGCAAAGCAGACACAGTAGGACACATGCCAAACAGAGGCGGATTTAGCAGTGGGATAAGGTACACAGGTCGACAGGGCCCCTGCTCTGTCTCTCTCACCTCAAAGACAAACAGCCAGGGCTTCAAACGCCTCCAGTATCTTTTGCAAATGTCTCAGCAGGGAATGATTAGTGATGGGAACAGCTAACTACCAGCCACGATTCCCGCGGCACTTTATGTTTAGAATGATATGCTGCTGTAATAAGTTATTCAAGTGTGATTGTTGGGTGATTAGAAATGATAGTGATAGAGAACAAGCTGTATGCGGTGTGAAAGAATGATCTTATGCATTGTACTTTGAATGGCAGGTTCTCATACATTTGCATGCTGGAGCTTGCAGGCTTCATTCACAATGGGGAAAATATAGCTACAATAATAAGGGGTCATTTTGCAAGTCCTGGAGTGTGGAAAAAGTGGTGGCAAAGGCGTCTGCAGCCACATGTTTACACCCTGCAGGATTATGTCCAGCACACTTAACGCATTTACTTGCGCTTCTAGGCCAGCATGACAAATCTTTTTCCTCCAGCATGTATTTTTGTGCTCGTGGAAAACCAATGGATTCCGCTGGAATTTGCTTGAGTTGTACACCTGGGGAAAGCAGGCACGTTCCAAAGTAATCCATAGTGCATTCAACAGTAAGGAGGTGGAAAATTGAAGAGTTTGCCTTGTTATACTATTTACTTTACCACTACCTATTAGAAACAATTACAATTGCACAGAAAGGCCC
Source organism: Ambystoma mexicanum (assembly GCF_040938575.1). Taxonomy (NCBI): domain Eukaryota; kingdom Metazoa; phylum Chordata; class Amphibia; order Caudata; family Ambystomatidae; genus Ambystoma; species Ambystoma mexicanum. The sequence goes on along the minus strand of NC_090938.1, from coordinate 563,738,448 downwards.
TCATTACAACACCGGCGCTCAACCATGGCGCTATTAGCACCATGGTTGGTGCCGGTGTTGTAACAGGTCCGCCATGGTTCAATGGGGAATTACCAACCCATTCCAAGGTTGGCGGGAGGGTAGTTCCCCATTGAACCATGGCCCTTCCCCATTCCCATTTTCGCCCCATAGGGCTCTTTGGGAATGGGGAAGGTGCTAAGTATGGTTCCTCAAATTGCGGTACCATACTTAGCACCAAGGTGCCTTTGCGGGTCCATACTTTAACGGCTGGTGTAGTTCCCCATTGAACCATGGCCCTTCCCCATTCCCATTTTCGCCCCATAGTGCTCTTTGGGAATGGGGAAGGTGCTAAGTATGGTTCCTCAAATTGCGGTACCATACTTAGCACCAAGGTGCCTTTGCTGGTCCATACTTTAACGGCTGGTGTAGACCAGCCGTTAAGGTCGGGTCCCGCAAAGGAACCTCGTAGTAAGGTGCTAAGTGTTTAATGGCAACGCAGCCTTTTACGGCGCCGTTAAACACTTAGCGCCAGGGTCGTAATGAGGCCCAAAGACTTTTTGCCTCAAAACTGCACAGAGATGGCGTTTGCCTCAAAATTGTACAGAGGGCTCTCAAAAGTGCAAAGAGAAGTGTACGCTTTATGCAATTTAGGATTGAAAACAAAATGTCCTCATACTTTTTTGATAACCACGTTTCCACGATGAGGTATACATTTTCAGGTAAGTTCATCATGTGTCTTTTGCACTTTTTCAGTCTTCTGTACAAAAATTATCATGTGTCTTTTGCACTTTTTCAGTCTTCTGTACAAAAATGGAGCATTATTTTTTGTTTTCAAACCCAAACATTAACACATATTTGCAACAGCTTGCAACAGCTTGAACTGGGAAGATACGTTGTCAATTACCAACATTTCAGACTAGGCTCAAATTCCTGCTTCACCACTTAACCAAGTTTTGTGATTCAGGGCAAATTATGTAATCACACTGGTTTGCCTATCACAATAAGTTGCCCCTAGAAGTGATTCAATTTACAGTATGCACTATTCCAAAGAAATCTCACACATGGTGTAATAAACTAGTGTGCCTCATATATAATAATGGTGAACCTTCATTTTCACCATACAAAGTAGCAGATGTTTCCAAATGTGTATGTTGCCCTGTGGGTGTTGGTTACATTTACAATTGCTGTTTCTGATACAATCGGGCATACTAGCACTCTGACATGCCCTCAACTCAATTAAACAGGGGCTGAAAAAATGACACATAAATACAATTTTGTGCTTCAAAATGTCATTGTTTAAGCCACAAATTATCCATTTCTACGCTGGAGTTTTCTGGGGGAGGGTTCTGTCTTTCACATCAAGATGCTGGGACCTGAGGCAGTTTTGGGAGCATGCTGACGCTGGTTTGGAATAAGAACTGTAGGCCTCATTGCTAGGCCCTCACAGAGGAGAGGGGGCTTCATCTTTGATTCTTCTATGCCAGACCAAGAGGACATGGTGTGGGTGTGTGGGGTGGTGGTAAAGGGGAATACTGGTAAGGGGGAGTGAATGCAAGTTGACCAAAGGGTGAAAGGAGAGGGGGAAGTGGATGGAATAAGGAGAGACCTGATGGAAAGGGAAAATCAGTCAATTGATGTTTACACACTACTTGTCACCCTTCTCTTTTGCTTTGGGCTTTTATAGCTCAATTAATGCACTCATGTTGAATAAAAGGTGCATATCTTCGATTCTTAGGGCATGATTAAGTGTGATTCCCCTCTCAGTCTTTTGTTAAGGCGAATCCGGTGTACATTTTTCATTTTTCATGCCATGGCAACAGTTTTTTCTTATGGGGAATGAGAGAGTAGCTGGAAGGTGAGAGGGATTGTGGGCTGATGGCAGATAGTAGTGAATGGAAGGTAAACGGAGTGGGAGCTTATGGAAGGGGACAAGGCAGCAGATGGAAGAAGAGAGCAGAACATTTTGGATGAGAATGGGACAGCCCATGGAAAGGCTGAGAGGATGGAAGGGGACGGCATATTTTGCACTTGAACTGCATTGGCCCATAGATCGGGGAGCTTTCTCCACTGAAAGGGCATTTCTCTGTGCAATGTTTATTTGAGAGTTTTAATGTCTCCATTGTATACATCATTATTCAACTGAATGGGTGACATTACAGACGTGGACCCCTTGCTCACTATTCTTAGAGAGGCACAGCTCCACCCTACTGATGAGGTCCAACCAGACCGAAACACATGTCTGGGGTTGCTGTTGGTACTCTTGTTCAGAGGAGAATTGCCTAGCGTTTCGGTGCTGGACTGCCCGAGGGCAGGACAAAGACTGATATGTTTTGGATATTTCTCCTCTGTGAAAGATAGTGAGCCAAAGAATCTGGGTAAGGCTCTCGTAACTATGACTAATGTCTGGCAGAGGGGCTCCCAGGACCCCACTTGTTAATTTGCATAATTTAAGTAACCTTGGGTTTCACCCTAAGGTACTAGTGAAATCCAGACGTGGAACCCTTGCTCACTATTCTTAGAGAGGCACAGCTCCACCCTACTGATGAGGTCCAAGCAGACCGAAACACGTGTCTGAGGTTGCTGTTGGTACTCGTGTTCAGAGGAGAATTGCCTAGAATTTCGGTGCTGGACTGCCCCAGGGCAGGACAAAGACTAATATGTTTTGGATATTTCTCCTCTGTGAAAGATAGTGAGCTAAAGAATCTGGGTAAATCTCTCGTAACCAGGACTAATGTCTGGCAGAGAGACTCCCAGGACCCCCCTTGTTAATTTGCATAAGTACATAATAAACCTCAAGCTAATAAGTCTGAATAATTGTTGGAATGAAGATTATGCAACAAAAAGTATTCAACTGGAAACTGGGCCACAGCACAGACGCATTTACACAGTGGAGCAAGGTGAAGTTTTTAATCTCACTACTATAATATGAAGGGGGTCCATAGCAAGGCGCACAGCACTTCACTCAAGCCAGGAAAAGGGTTGCATCCCAACAGAGAGGCTCCACATGACCTAAGAGAGCACTGAACATATTCCAAATACCCCTCTAGCCACTAGCCCACTCTCTAGCTAAGCACAATACAAGTCACTCACCGTACAGGTGGGTGGATCCATTGCCCCAACACTGTAACACTGACAGGTGAACCAAATGTTCAATTCAGCTAGTGGTCACCAACATCGGCCATGCCAGATGCCACCATGGGACAAACAGAAAGAAAAAGGAATGGACGCTGCACATTCTAAAACCTCATGGTGCCGCGGAAGGCACACAGGAGTGGGCATAATGGGACGCATGTGTGCCAACAAAATGGTCTCCCAGGTCATGGGGCAGAGTCTCATGGCAGTAAGGGCCATCAAACCTCATGACGATCTTTATGGGAGCGATAGGTGATAGAAGCAGATTCAGAGACGGAAGGGTCAACTCAACGGGGCAATGGCGCATGCAATGCGTATAGCATTCCATGAAGATTCTGGGGACCAGAAACTTCCATTTACTGGCGAGAATGATTTTTTTGCATTCAAAATCTTAATTTCAGAAAAATAACAAGACAACATTGGTCTATCTGTAAAACAGTACATAGTGTTGAGATAGATCCCGCTTCCAGCCCTCATCCCTCATTCCTGGAAGTCCCCTTCATGGTTCCCATATCCAGCATAATATCCCTAAATGAACTAGCATCTACTGTTTTCTCCTTTGTGTTCACTTATTCCATAACAACTGTTCTCTGCACAGCGGAATCAGCCCACACGCTCACCATGGGACATGCTGAAGAGTGGTCTTGCGAGCCCGCCTCGCCATTCGTCTCAACCAGATCTGATGGCCATTCATGAATTCATCCAGGCCCCCCATCCCGTCCCAGAAACGACACTTCACATCTCTTTGCGACCTCACAACCTAGAATGTCTGCAATATGCAACTTCACTCCCCTGCAGAAGGCCCCATCTGTGCAACCCAGCTCCCCTCCGCAGTGCCCTGCCATTATCACATCTCTGTAGCTTGTGAATTGGTGATCCTTGGGCCGGTCCACATCCCCAGCCCTTCTGTGTGTGAGAGAGACTCTGTCTGAACATCTTTTCTGGTCTCCAGTATGCCCAGCGTGGAATTGTGGAAACTTTTTGCCACTGCACCACCAGTCCACAACTAGAAGCGTCCGGAGGGGGGGCATTGGAGCGATGTGGTACATACAGTTCCACAGGTGTCATGATTTGGCCAAGGGACTCTGAGGTGAGCTGAACGCCCCGCCGCCCCTTCTACGAAAGAAAAGAAGCCCCAAATGAGAGACACCCGAGATACACTCTAGAGAACGACGGCATCAGAGATAAGGACAGAGTGCTCCTCATATGCCGAGCACAGCCCTAGAATGGAAGAACGCTGGCGCTGAAGGAGAACGGGCACAGGAGGACTTCTAGGAACTAGTAGCATAAAGTACCACACAAGGGTGCAGAGGCCCACCGGGAAATCTCCAGAGTTCTCTGTAGGCCAGTCCACCACTGGCACTGTCGCACACAGCCATTCTCTGTTGCACAAAATATTCCACTTTCAGCACCAAAATTAAATGAATATCCCACTTGATATCAGAATGTATCCAAAAGTTAAGTTGTCCTTGATGTGCTTAGCGTGATGGTGTCCATACTGTAGTAAAGCATTCTTGTCTGTAGTTTAACTGTAAGGGTTCACTAACAGTTTACCCTCATGATGGCAATTAGAAATAGTCCAAAAATTGACCTCTGCATTACTGATGATTTCAGTAAATGTAAGCTACCGGTTTTGGTCACCAAGACACCCAATAAATGTGCTGGCACTATCAATAGAAACTTGCCATAGAACGCTAATGCTGTCTATATATCGCAGCCATTGTTTCTAATGTTGTCTGAAAGGATTGTGGTCAGAGTAAATTGTAACATTCTCAAACATGTCTAGATATAGATTTGCCAGGTTGGGCCCCAATGGCGGCTCCCATGGCTGTGCCCTCAGTTTGTAAAAGGAAACTGTCTTGGAAAAGATTTTTTTAAATTTAGGCATATTTTCCATAACCATAATATAAATGCATTACTCACAGGGTGACCCTCCGTCCTACGCATGAGTATTTCCTCCAGTACTTTAAGGGTAGCCCCTTGAGGTATCCTGGTGTAAAGAGACTGAATGGCTAGACAAATCAATAAATATTAAGTAGAGGAGAAATCAAGACCCTCTATTTTTTTTTATGGCAGCCTTGGTGTCCTGTATGTAACTTTTCATCTGTTCTGCAAAAGGTCGCAGGGAGTAAGTTGTCTATATATTTGGAAAGTGGTTCTAATGTCTAGTTAATCCCTGAAGCAATGGCTCTACCTGGGGGTTTCAAAGGGTTCTTGTGAATTTTGGAGAGAATGTAAAATACTGGGATCTTTCCATTCTCCCTGATCAGAAAATCTGCTTCTTGCTTGCTAATCATGTGCGTTTCTAATGCTTGGTTACCCTTCGTTCTAATAACATTATCCATTTTGTTTAGTGGGGTCATTGCACAAAACCTGATAACTCCTCTCATCTGATAATACTTGTTAGACTCTTCAATGTAATCAGTTTTATTCATGAGGACAATAGCCCCACCGTTGTCGGCCTGTCTGATCACCACGTCTGGATTATTGGATACATTCTAAAGAAGATCCCTCTGATGTTTGCTAATGTTCGAATTAGTGGCTCACAAGGTGGATTCCGATTTCTTCACATCTTCCAACACCTTCTCAAACACTATTGACTCTGGTGTATGAGTGTGAAAGGGGGGGACAAAAAGTGGAGGCAGTACGTTGCAAACAATTATTGGTCTCAAAATCGGTCTTATTCTTAAAAAATTGTCTGAGGTGGATCTTCTGCAGAAATTGCTGGAATTCAGTTCTAAATTCGAAAGACGTATGTTGTTTAGGACTCACAAAATTCAGGCCCTAATCTTCTTCGGTATTCAAAGGATGCGATGACAAATTCACTACCACGGTTTGCGACTTCGCGTTTGCAGCTGATCGTTTTTCCACTCTCTTCTGTTGGTCTTTCGACCTAAAAAAGGTCTCACTTGCCTCGACCGATTTCTCCTTCTGTTACCCCTGCCCCTTTGTGATCTGTTGTCCTGTTCACTGGGGGTATGGAGTGTGCTAGGTGGATTACTGTTGACATTCCCAGGTGTAATGTTATCTTCACTAGTGCTAGAAGAAGTGTCCCTGAAGCATACTCTTCTACTACGAGTTGGGCGCCTTGAGGCCTTCGGGCGACCTGTCGCATTATTAGAAATAAAATAAATAAAAAATGACAACTAGGATCACCAGAGTTAATTCCAAACTTATGATTGTTTGAAGTATAAGGAAAGACTTTCCCATGACTGAACGATTGCACGTCCTTTGTCATTCATTTCATCCTTTCATTAGTGGTTTCAATTTTAAACTAAGACAACTCTTTCATATGCAGATCTAATTTAATTTTGAATGACTTAAGATCCAGGTCCTTCTTGATGCCATCATGTATTTTGTTCAAATCTACCTCTATTTCTTTTGAAGCTTGCTGTGCTGTGTCAATTATCAGAATGAGCCTGTCACGTCCACACCTATTGGCTATATATCTCCACTTAATTTTAAAGAAGCCTTGTGGAAGTGACTGGCTGTTCAAATACTCCAGCATGATAGCACCATGCAATTTAGTTCTCATGAGTCGTTTCCGTAGTTGGGACATTCCGCTTTCAATACAAAAAATAAATAAATATCCCTCTTGATGCACAATAAACGGGCTACTCATTGTCTATCTGCTGCAGGGCACCCATTGCTTGCAGCTAAATTATTATCCCTATAGCATTACATGCTTGCTCCCTGAAAAGGGAGCAAAATCGAGCTCTTCCTTACAAGAGTTATGCCTGCTCGCAGTTTACCAACCAGAATCCCAAAACACTAGTTTAGACTTTAACTGCTAGTCCTTCAGCGAAAAACACTGGGCATACCAGAATTTTGTTTGGAGTAGGCAGTCAGGATGCGTATGTCTGTACACTGGGGCTCATTCCAAGTCAGGCGGTCCAGTAAAAAGATATCCGAGCATACCAGCACTTTACCGGATGGCTCGAGTACGGGAGTGCCGGTGGGGTACCTGGGTAACCTCCAGCTAAATGCTGGAGGTAAGCCTGGCGCCTTACCGGCCAAAAAAGCTCTTGTTACTGGCACCGGCATTGCCGGTGTTGGTAACAATGGTAAATCCCCTCATGGAGTCCTATGGGACTCCTATGGGACTCCATGAACGGGATCAACACTGCTCCGCCTGCCCCCGTAATCTGGCGGCATTGGGTGCCGGAAACGGTATCCCCATTTGACGTTCTCCTGGAGTCTTTACCGCAATGATACCGGCAGGGTTGGAATGAGCCCCACTGTTTCTCCAGACCTCTCCCTCCACAGCAGAAACATGGTGGCAGCTTACTGGCGGATGGGTGGGGACATGGGGGCTTGCTATGGGTGGTGGTGTGCTTCCTTCGAGGTGCCCCCTTCCTAGTCAGTTTAGGGCTTGTTTCAAAGACCAACTTGTCGCCAAAATATACCCTACACAAGCTGCTTCAGGAAGGTAACAGGTACGAAAGACATCCCTTTATTGATACAGTATGCTGCAAGGTTCCAGTTATTTACATTGAGGATGACGACCAGGGAGCGCGCGACTGGGCCATCGTCAGGCATACCACATCATCTCGAAGTGACATTCACGAAATCATTCACCCATCACCGCCCCCACCTCTCTCTGAGCATGCAGTCACTCGCAGGCACCGCCATTCCACAGCCGTGCATGGAAGGCCAGCACACTCATGCCTAGAGCTCAGCCAGCAGAGACTCAACACATGGGAGGCAGTATGAGTCCCAGGCCCAGTTTAGAAGCCCACACTCTATTGCCAGGGAAGGACTGGCATGCCATCCATCAGCAGGCAAGACAGGATGAGGCTGAAGTCTGCTCAGTTTCAAAACCTAGACCATATTCGTCTCAACACGTGCACCTTTGAACAGCATTCCCCCACCCCAATACTGTGTAGGTGTTGGCAGATGTCTGTTTACATAGATGACTGTCAGTGGGTGGTGCCAGAGCACAGGTGTAACCGTGGGTACCCGCCGAATTGATACTAATAAAGCGTCATCGTGTTGTGTTGTCTCTTCTGTGCCACCCCCTGTACTGACTGGCAGTGGGGGAGGGCTGGTGAGCACATGCAGCGCTGCAGCCCTAAATCAGCCACGGACCGGCTCTGGAAAATGTGTTGCACCAGCCGGACATTCACCCTAGTATTGGAATGGGCAGTGCACCCCTGACTATTGCACTGCACCCTGACCAACCACAATGCATGCCAATGGCCTGACCCGGAAAAGAAACACTTTCACTCCCAGTGATTCAAACACCATGTCAACAATCCAGTTGATTAACGCTCTCTCACAAACACAACTCAAATAGGCAACGTGCAACAGGAGTTCTGTGCATGGTCCACACCGCAGCTGAACCACACTCGTAAGACATTTTGGGGCCGATTCACAGAGCGTTTTGCGCCATTATAAAACGCTTCAGTGAATCAGGCCCTTTGTTTTTATAGAGCTCTTGCTCCCGGAATGTTTGCTGCTTCAGAACACAGTAAATAACGGGTAAATAGCTATAGCCTAATTGAATAGTAATCAACTTATAAGCCTCATAAAATTAACACTGGGACGACCCTGCTGGTATTCGAACCTGTGACCGGATGGACACATTGGGCCTCATTATGACCCTGGCGGTAGGGGTTTAACGGGGCCGGTAGAGTTGCCGGCCCCGTTAAACCCCTATCGCTTCATTACGAGGTCCGCTCACGGGACCCAGTAAGGACGCCTGGTAAAACCAGGCGTCCTTAGCAGGTTCCACGAGCGGCCCAGCATGCTAACAACGGGCCCGTCATTAACGGGCCCGTTGTTAGCATGCTCCCCATTCCCATTGAGCCCTAGGGGGGCTCAAATGGGAATGGGGATGTACCGGGTCCAGGTTCCCTGAATGGGGAAATACCGGGCCCTGCAAGGTCGGAATGGCCCGTTATTTCCCCATTCAGGGAACCCAGACCCGGGACCCGGAATGGGGGTAGCCATGCTACCTCCATTCTTGTAATGAGGTCCATTGTTGTATTGGTATCCCTCCATTAAGAGGGCCCCTGGAATTGGTGTGTATAGGGTAGTGGTGGTGATCACCTGCACTAATGCAGCTGTAACGCAGCGGGCCACCACCCCTAGTTTCTTTGATGCTCCAGGATGACTAGGTATTTACCTGGTCAGAGCAGTGATATATCTAATCCTTTCTGTTAGTAACATGTTCTCCTGTTATTTCGTACCTTGTCTCAATGTTTCGCGGCATCAGTCTGCTTGCTCTTCTGAAGGTACGCCTTACTTATGTAACACACCCTCTACTTTCTTTTGTTACTGTTTACAGAGATTGGGCCTCATTACAAGTCTGCCGGTCCAGAAATAGGGTTCCGGTAGCAACGTACCGGCACCCTTTGCAGACCTGCAGTCTACAATTGTGCCTGCCGGCGCCGTTGCACAGCAGGTCTGACCTGTCGAGCGCAACGGCCACAGTAGACACAGTTGTCAGGGAAGCACCAGAACCATTACTAATGGTGCTGGTGCATCAGAGTGCCCATTCCCATCGAGTCCTATGGGACACCATGGGAATGGGGACTAACAATTTCCGCTGCTTGATATACTGGGCCACCACGACTTGTATTGTCCCGGTGGCACCGGGAACTCATGTTGGCGAAACATCGTTAGAGTCCGGCGGACTTGTAATGAGTCCCATTGTGTACATTTGATCACTGCTGCAGAGCCTCATAAAGTGAGACACATGGCGACCGACATATGTGCGGTTTAGACTCCCTAATATTTTTTTATATTTAGCATAGGACAAGAAGTTTACTAACCAGGAATTTTAAAAAAAACCAACATATTTTCAGGTTTTAGCCAACAAGCCATTGTTCTGGGCTGACCAATGAACATCGGCCTGATGAAGTCAAGGACTCTTCTACTGGAGCCCACTCATCCAACAGTGATTTTTAGAGGAACTCCCCATTAGTCGGGATATGCACCTCTGCGACACTAAAGCACACCTTCTTGAAACACACCGCCATTGTACCTTAACTCCTAGATGAAATATAAGGGTACTATGTCAGCAGTTCATTCAAATGTTAACATTTTGTAGCTGTGTCTGAAAGACATTAAGAAGTCGTGCACTTCTAGATGCTTTGGTGTGGATTTTTAAAAAAAGAATTATAATTTGACCTTTTGATATTGTGCTTCATGCTGGATTCCTACCGCTTAAACAGGAGGTGCTGTTATTACTCAGTTTCTCATGGTGATCACTGTATTGGTTTTAGGAGGAGGATGGGCTGGTAAGAATTGTAGTCCAAAACATCTGGTGAGCCAACAATTGCAAACCCATGCATTGCAATCGTGATTTTCAATTTGATAAACAGACCAAAGTAAACAATAATTTCTACTTCCTAAATGTATAATGTTGACTACCCTGCCATAAACATCGATAAATCCACCATCGTCCGAAGATTCTTTTTCCCTTTGATCTTGCCCTGATGATATAATTTCCATAATCCCTAAAGTACATCATGTTAGCTTTTCCTACCATTGCAATAGCGGAAATTCAGTCTTATTCATCAATTATCTCAGGTCTGCTACCAATGCACCTGGGAACAGTATGTGCCGCGCAAAAGACCACCAGGACCTCGCCACAGAATCAGCCTCAAAAACTCTACTTCAAGGCAGGGGGGCAAGATACTTTGAGCTAAAATGCCGTGCCAGTGTAAAAACAAGGGATTTCACATGGTCAGAGAATTTCAGGATTTGTGTTCGAAAGGGGAACTCTGACACGTCATTATTTTTAAAAAATACCAGAGGTGTACAACTTAACTATGACATAGATGACATCGAGTGATAACCCTTAAATGATGAGATGCTCTGCAAACTGCGGCTCTCCAGATGTTGTGTACTGCAACTGCCCGGATCTCTCACTGTTGACTAAAATGATGAGGGCTAATGGGAGCTGTGGTCCAGAACATCTGGAGAGCCAAATGTTGCAGGCCTCTGCTATGTAGAATCACCATCAGACAGCCAACAATTCAGCTTCCCAGCGAAAGCATAACTTTTTTTGTATGGCACGACCACAGACCTCGGCTCTTGCCAAATACTTTGACATTCTTATTTGAATCCAATGCAACATGAACGCAGAAAGGCAAATATAGACTTCAGTTTTCAAAACTGAATAGAACCAGACAAATTGCTATCACACAGCTGAAAAATATTTTATATATTGTAATCTGCTCTTTAGGGCATGTTTTGTTACAGAATTTTACACAAAAAAGGTGCTCATCTTTTATACTTAGCCTGCCACAATACAGAAACATCTTTTCCTTTGGCAGATGTTTATATACAATGTGCACTTTTTTCAGCTGGAAAAAACAAACTGAAAGAAATGTGCATAGATAGTTTCAGTTCCTGTCATGTCACTTCCCATTGCGTACGTCATAGCCCCCCCTTTTCTTTTTTTAAGGACTTGAGTCCTGAGTTTAACATTATCTGATATTTTATCAGGAATGATAAGCTGCATAGGTTTGTGCATTGGCGAGAAAGAGTGGCTAGATAATGGAAAAGTGAGCAGCATTTATTTGGGTGGGGTGAATATTTGTGAGATGGAGTTCACACATTTCACATTTCCTCTTGACTTGTGGCATGAGCCAACATGAACCATTTTATACATTTCTATGTGAGCTGCAAAGAAGTTTCAAAACTCGACCACATCGACTTTGCAACTGGATAGAGAATGCAATGCATCTGATTCACAAAGGCAGTCCTTTTGCATTTGTGAAGCCGCCTACTTTAACTGGCACTGAATATGCAACAATCTTCTGTAAATTTGGTCCCTTCATTTTGGTTAAATCTGCTCTATTTCTGGCTTTTATACTTTAAATAAAGATGCTACATTAATTACAATGAAAAGAAATAAAAGTATAGACTGCATTTAATATGGTGCTTTATATGTTTTTTTAATAAGTGTGTTTTTTGAAGTTTGGAACATGATTTATTAAATAAAGCAACTATTCGGCTCCATATTCGGCTTCGGCCGAATAGTTGACAAACTATTCGGTATTCGGCCGAATACTAAATATGCTATTTGGTACAGCCCTACACACAATGCTCATCTTTGCAGCCTGGTTAAACTCCACAACTGTGGAAAATGCTGGCAGTAGTAAAAAATGCCCATAATGGCAGCAAAGCATAAAATGTGCACTCCATTTACACCTTCCAAGATGTACTTCAATATTTCCCGTGGAGTGCAATATTAACAAGGGATTGCATAGGGCCCCTGCTCAGATCTTCAAGTGGTCTTGTGGTGAAGTGTCTGGCCCCTGATCCTAGTGACTACAGTTAAAATCCCAGCGGCCCTGCAGCTAGTGCACAGCTGGGCAGCTGAAAGCAATCCTAGCGTTCTAAAATACATTGTAGAGTGAAAATAGAGAGCCAGATCTGGGAAGATGTTTTTTCCATAACCCGCATCCGGCCCAATGGCAGCACTGCTCATTTGCAAACATGTGAACCTACAGGAGTTTTTGTGCTGTGAAAGAAAATACAGAGCTACAGGGATTGTTCTCTATCTTTAGTTTTTCTATCGATTCATATGATTTTGATTGATTGGGTGATTTTTTTTTTTATGTTGGGCTGGTGGCACAAAATGGCCGAACAAACTACATTGTCTCTGGGTGCGCAACAGGAAATGATGGACCACAAACCGAGAATCAGACGTAGAGATGGGTCTTTAAATATCTCCTGAAAATGGGTAAGGCAGCCAGCAGTCAGATCTTTGGCAGAGGGGCATTCCGCCGCCTAGGACTGCAGACAGGGCATTTCATGTCTCTGCTAGTCTTACAATTGGACATAGCGACCATCAGGCGATAGGAGGCTAGGGAGCGCAGGGTCCAAGAGGGAACATACCTAGAGATGTTATTAGGTAAGGAGACTGGGGCCAGACAGTGAAGACCATCTGCCTGTAGACTGCCCTGCGACACCACGACGGCATAGATTTTTTTCATGTCAAAGATTAGCCACAGAGCAGAGTTCTGTACCAGCTGATGATGGTGCAGTTCAAGGGTAGGGAGTAAATTGTGTTGGCATGCAGTCCCACTCCTGGTATGTCACCCAACTGTAGCTCCCCCCAGGGTTGAACTCGGGCATACAATTGTCTCGGGCACCAATGAAAAAGTGTCCCACAGTTGTAAATGACAATTCATTCCTTTTGTGCCATATTTTTTTACTATTGCCCATGGGAGTGGGGGGGTGTTGATAAAATGTGATGCAAATTGTGCATTTTAAATAATATGTATTCAGTAACCCTAGTCAAAACTACTAGCCGCATGGTGGAGTAACTTATCAAACTGGCCCACATGGGCCTAAAAAGTGGCCCACTTTGATCAAAAAAACTGGCCCATGCTAGAATGTTTGCGTTTTTCGTTTGGGTATTGCCCTACAGGCCAATCCTAGCCTGGCCGCACGCCGCCGCCCTTCTCCTTTTAGAAAGTGGTGCCATTCATAAGGGCAGGTTTTGGTGACATAGAGGGCAAAGGGCTTCTCAAAGGGTAACCCTGAATACCATGGCATTACTTTAGAGGCAGCAGTGAGGGGCATAGGAATCTGAAAGGGCTCTAGGGCGGGCTCAGCTGCCCCGTACCTCTCCCTAGCTCTGCAATTGGCCAAACTGTTTCTCTTCCCGCTACAAAGGGGAAGTCATTTAAAAGAACAATTCAGCATAGCGAAAATGATAATCTCATGTTCTGAAATCCTTGCCACTGATAACTCGGAGCTTGGTCGTGTAAACACCACCACACTACACACTGGAGCACCGTTGTTACAGGTAACCTTTTCCTGCTACTCAAGGTGTGTGGGCGGGGCCACACCTGCCACCAGCCTGTTTCTGTGTCTCTTGTCATCTGGTCGTTGAGGAGAAAGACGGTTCCCACTGCGCATTTGTTTCTAGATAACAGCCGGTTGCTCAGAGACTGCACGCCATTAGTGTATTGCTCCGCTCCAGGTGCACCGCTTGTCCCACATGGCCTCATATGTTGAACTTGCTCTGCAAGGTGGAAAGCAGGCCCAAGACGTGACCCTCCACCTACGCACCTGACCGAGTTGACGCCAGGCTTGACTCACGTGCTCTCTCTCCCTCTCCCCCATCCCCCACGGGGTGGCAGCTCATTCTGGTGTTGTGACAGATGCGGTGCTCGGAGCATACTCGGCAGCCTTGCGGGGGTGTGTGTAATTCAATCCCGCCCCAGCCGAGACTCGGCCCAGGTGCCGCTGGGGCCTGTCGCCGGTGCCCTGAGAGGCCTGGGTCTCCAGTCGCCGCTGTTTTCGAGCCCTGTCGCTGCTGCGCCACCAGCCTTCACCTGGGCCACACAATCTGTTATTTGTCTGCCACTCAGCGGCAAATCTCAGTGGGCCACAGGGAAGGCGTTTGACAAGACAGCAGCCGCCTGCTGCCCCCGCCCGAAAACATGTGGCAATGCGGCACGAAGGGCTCTTCACACGAACTGCGGTAATGCGGCCTTCGCGGCAGCGCATTCTACGCTGTTTTCGATTTCCCTTTTTGTATTTCTTTGTTTACTAGGCTTAGTTATTCATCTCTATAATGAATTCAAACAACAGTTTATGAGGCGTTCCATCGTCGTCATGACGCCGTATGTAAAAGCAGGCTTCGGCTTGCACGAAAATGCATCGCTGTGTGGAAACATTCCAGAAAGGTTAAGGCGCTATGAGGCTATAGCAAGGTTATGTAACCTTTGGCTCTCCATATGTTTTGGAACACAAATACCATCACTCTTAGCCACCGCCAGTGCGCTCTTCACGGAGCGATATAATACAGTACAATGGCGCTCAATGTCCAAGTCCTCACTGCGCAAACATTGATTTAAGAAACAGCGGACGTAGAAAGCGTTATGCCTGCTTTACCGCCCCTTTTTGGACTCTGGGGCATTTGCTTGTTTTTTGCAAGTAGAGCAGGTGCACAGAATGGATGTACCGTTTCTGTCTTGCATCCGGCTCCACCTGCTAAAACCACATGGCTTTACGCCAACGTGACATTTTCATGCTCGCATATCACCAATCCATTCCTATGGAATCCGCCTGTTTTTAGCATCTGCTCAGGCAGATTCCATACGAATGCATTGTAAAAGCCTTCCTCAAACACACCTTGCAGCAGGCATGTCCATGTTTTGCACTACAAAGTGCAAGAAAAAGTGTAAACCTGTTTTTGACACACTTTTGTTCATGCACTTTGCAGAGCAAAAATGGAAAATAGCACTGTGGGTGTTAAATAACAAAAGTGCTGTGTCTCTGCAGAAAGACACTTTACCACGACGCAAAGTATTCTGTGCTAACCCGAGAGTGTCGGTAAGAAATCAAGGCCTCCACTCCTGGAAAGCCGGGATTTACGGCATAGGAACATCCTCGCCAGCCACTTCATGTGTTAGTGTCTGGCAGGGGCTGTATCCTAAAGCCAGAACACCCTCTCTGCACCAGCCTAAAGAGGCATCCTTAACAGGGCAATCTTAAGCATTTTTGGGGCCCTGGGCATGGACATCTTTGGGGACCCCCTCCACCAAACCAAAGGAATAACGTGATCAAGAATATCTGGCGGCATCCTCCCCCCACCGTGATCATATCCTATAGGTTGATATGCTGTCTCGCAGCATTCAAAATAAGCATATTTACTCCCTTTAAGTCCCCTTAGCCTCTTCATTCTTGCTCTAATCAGAATGATAAACAAGTAGCGTTTGAAGGCCAACATTAGCAATCTACGAAGAGGTTACTTCTCTTCTAGTATAGAAACAGGATACTTTTTATCAGTAGCATCCGGGAAGGTATGCAGCCTGTGGTATCAATGCAGGACTGTATGTAAAAGGTACATGTAACCCAGAATAGGCAGAGAACTCACATTAGCTGCCTCAGAGAATGAAAAAGTGC
This sequence comes from Ambystoma mexicanum, assembly GCF_040938575.1. Lineage (NCBI taxonomy): Eukaryota > Metazoa > Chordata > Amphibia > Caudata > Ambystomatidae > Ambystoma > Ambystoma mexicanum. The sequence continues at coordinate 563,722,437 of NC_090938.1, read as the reverse complement.
TCAAGGATGGATAGAGTAGACTAATTGTAAGGAAGGAGAAAGCTACACATATCATAGCATGGATAGTGAATGCAGATTAGAAGCTACCACCAGGAAGTTGTCTCTATCCAGACAGACTGAGATTAGAAATGGGACATGGTTTTCAAATAGTGTTGCCATTAGAGATCAAGGGAACACGTGCCTGTGGTGTGCAGTATATCAATGCTCACTATTATATGGAAGCAACCCTATAGCCAGTGAAACCATGAGTGAGGTTTTTATTAAGATCATTCCCTGAGAAGGAAATCACTCTGAAGGATTAACAATTTTGAAAGGATTAGAGACTGGCAATTCTGAGAGGTTAGGCAATAAAAGATTACATGTGATGCCCAGGATCACACATTGCTTAAGGGATGAAGCTGGGATTTGTGCCAACTATGCAATTTCTGCATTTGAACGATTTCTTTTCCAGCTCTTACCATGTACTAAAACAATCTAATTTTATAAAACTGGCTTGCAAAGTACACAATTCACATTTCCAAACCTGACATTTTTTTAAATCAAAATATTACAGAATGATGTTACGCAAAATGGGAATGATTCTAGCTTCATTCTCTCCATCATCAAGGGAAGTATATAAGGGGCAACTTGCTCGCCTTGGAAGCAAGACAACACAGAGGAACACAGGTTCGATCCCCGGGTCCACACTTAGAAACCTCTGGGTATTAAGCGCATTATAAATAACCTATCATATCATATCAAGTACCAGCATACCAATCAATGTGATTTAACAGATTTAATCTAGGTATGTCTTTTGTACTTTTAAGCTTTAAATACTTACAAAACAATGGCTTGTGAAATTGTCATTCATAAACGTGCAGAATAATCTTAGACTTTTATACAAAAAGAAAAACCTTTTTTTGTGTTAAACGAGCAGCCCTTAAAATATGCTTGCCCCAGGCCTACAACATCTGGTCCACTCTCTCCAGTCTAACACCCCTTCCTCTCAAATGGCCTACATAAGAAGAAATATCAAGTAATGAGCTAAACGATGACACCAGCATGCAAGAAGGCAAACCTCACAGAAGACAGCACAGTAATGCAAGAGATATTATATGATTTGGCCGGGATCACTGTATCGTCTGCTGGCCAAACCAGGATACAAGCATGAACACTTTGGTTCCACAGTCTTGAATTTGGATACTTATTCACCTCTTGGACTAATAGTTTATGCTCATTTTTGGAGGGGATTGCCTAGGTTTTAGAGCGCCCCATCTGAACGAAACAATTTCTAGACCTTCACCATACGAATTACATGTTAGTTTTTATAGCACCCCATATCTGGTGCAGGAGCATTGCTGATAATAGCACCTCTTGTGCTGCAAATCCAAGCACATATGCAGGTATGTTTATAAACTTCAGACATAGGAAAGGTTCAGCCAGTCTTGCTGGAATGTGCTCTTCTAATCTTTCATATGAACACATATCTCTGCAATGAGTGATTAACACACTGAGCTAACTTCTGAACCATTGTGGCACTCAATTTATCAATATGGGTTTGAACTTTGGCTATTGCACATGATCAACATAATTCCCAAAGGAAGGAATGAATGCTACAGAAGTTGTGCTGTAAGGAGCACACACACTATGTATACCACGGTGAACACAGAAAGCATTACATGATTAATTGATCAAGGCAGAATGTACTTGTCAAAACAGACAGGCAATAGGTTTAGCACCTCAGCAACATGCCATAAAATCTCATGGTGTGTGCTATTTAAGTCTGGTGAACAATGGAATCTTACTTTAAATCAGGCAGCCTTGTGGGGGCCGCATCCAAGGTGGGGGCCCTGGGCAACTGCCCCTTTTGCCCTCCCATAAAACGTCTCTGATCCTTAACGGTACCTTGGGAGGTGCCGCTAAACCCCACTGCACACTTTTCCCCATTATAAATGAAGCATTTCTTAGACTGTAGCACCACTTTTCTAGTTTAATGAAAGTTTAAGAAATCTTTCTTAAATTAGAAACGAGGCATTCTTTTAAGAAATGCTTGCAATGCCACTGGAGCGCATGTTTTCCCCACAGCTAGAGACTTTAGCAGCTTTTGAGGCTTGAAAGCTCATTTCCCCTCCAATGTTTCCACCCACCCCAGAACGATGGTGCTGGAAACTGGAGGGGAGAATTTCAGCTTTGCGCGCTATATTTAGTACAAGCTCAGAATCAAGCCCTGAATTGCATGAATGTGCACATTTTGGCGAATCCATCTCTGCAATGTACTTTCTAAAAAAACAAAAAAAAAACAATGAGTCCCAATATGGAGTGAGCAAAAAAAAACTAGGATGTCAGTAAAATATTCACTATTATAATTTAAAACAGATTGCACTTGTGAAACGAGGGGGAGATCAATCGAAACATTTAAAAATAGTGATACATCATCATGCTGCCTTCTTCCCTATCGGCTAGAAGTCTTTCCTTCTTTCCTGTTCTCTCCTCTCTTTCCTCCCTCCCTCTTATGTTTCGACCTCAGTGCCTTGAGGCAGCCAAAAAGCGGCAAAAACGCGTTAACAACAACTAATATGACATGACACATTGAAAGACTTGTGAAAAGAGTTTGTCATTAGCTGCTTGAAAAAACAAAAATGAGGTCTTCTGGAAGGATGATACTGGGAAGCGGAAGCGTGTTCCGGAGCCTCAGGCCAATGACACTGAGGGCAGGACCACCCGGAAGAGGCTGAGTGAGATGAAGAGGCAAGTCATTATTCCAGCTTCATGCAGAGGAGCCCAAAGGGGCCTGCTTCCTGCTGACATCTACATGTTAATGGGTGTATCTCCACCTATGTCGCGTAACATGTGATAACAGTGTTTGGAAAGATGAAGACTGACTTGAATAAAGTCAACTGAAATTATTTTTTGAATGGAGGGGAAAGCTTTAAAGGTGGGATAAAAACAGTAAGTGATGAAAGAAGTTGATACCGGGAACTTAAGACAGGTTTAGGGGGGCAAAGAAGGATAGAATAGGAATATGCCCCAAATGTGGGCAGGTTTGGTTAGTCTTAATGTGGAGAGTGTTTTTGTACACTATCATGTACAACTTTTCAGAATTGCCACATGCACAATTTCTTTCCCCCAGGACCTACTTGAAGTTCACTACTGCTAGCGAGAAAAAAATACAATAATAACACCTGTTATATAACATAATGCACCTGTTTTAGCCAAGTACTGGGGAATACCGCGTTTTTCAGATCTTTTAACCATGTTTTTGGAGGTACCCCAAACTTAGGGGGCAAAAAAAACTTCGGGTCAAATTTTGAATTCCCATGGAATTTCCCATAGTTTTGCTGCCTGCAGTCAATACACACCTAGTGTTGGGTATTGTTAAAATCAAGCGCTGCAAAACATAATCGTTTTTTTTACCAATGCCACCAACCTCGTAATGATGCCTAACGTTATATCCAGGCCCGGGCGTCTGCTCCCGGCCTTGGTGGGGCAAACGCAAGATGCCCACTGACTTGAACACTGCATTGCAATCTAGGCTTTCAACCTCTCTTTCTGTGCACAAGGACCCTCGTAGGCATAAAACACCAGAGGCAAGGCCAACTCTCTCCACCCTGCCCTCCTCAACACCACAAACAAGATTCTACAGGCATGCAATATCCACACTCATATACAGGCATCAACGCGTGGCACTACTTACACAGGCCACATGAGTGTACCCATCCTGTGTCACGCGACCACACATATATACAGTGTTCTGCAGAACACTCGCAGTTGGAAGCTCACATCTCTTTTTTCCCCACAAAGATGTATCTGCACATGTACACACGTACACATACACACACACGCGTGCGCACACACATGCACGCGTTTCCTTTCACCGCATTCCTGAGGGGGTACTAAGGAGCTTCAAAGTCCAAGACATAGGACGTCATTATAAATGAAGCAGTAACAATCAAACAGGCGGTTTTAGAGGTGGGGCCAAGTACCCCCACTCCGCCCCCATGATGCCTATATGTTGGGAACCAGAGTGTGAGACACGTGCAGTGTCAGTGAGAGTACCTGTACCAAAAATAATCCTGGAAGTAAGATACCCATTGAGAAAGCCATATATGCACTCCCGGCAATATGATGGCCATTTGAATGCCCCTTTTGTGCTTTAACAATCTTTTGTACTGTAGCAGTGTGAACAGCTCCCATATACAAGCAATTTCTGTCCTCAAAATAAGGGGGAAATGGTTTTAAAAATAATAGAAATAGATCACATGCTGGCCCTCATTACGACCCTGGCGGAAATCGAAAAACGATGGCGGAAATGCAACACCGCCATCGAATAGCGCTCGGTGCGATCATGACCCGTCACCGTAAAGTACGATGCCATCAGCGACACCGTAGTGAACGCCAACGCTAACTGCACCAAGTACGCGCACGCGCGCCATGCCAAACCGCAATTACCACCATGGCGCAACGGTACGCGAATTCTGACCCTAGCGGACATGCACTTAATGCCATCAAGCACGGCAGAAAGTACCATTCCGCCATGGTGAGAAGTACGGCATCGCGAACCAACCGTAAACGGCCCTACTGAGTGCCTGTACACCGCTCCCTGGCCACATTGTACAACTCCCCGTAGGTGCAATGAAGTCACACAATGCAACCAGTGAAATGTACAAGTCATCCATGCCTGCCAACGAACAAATGAACCTCAAGAGGGGCCAATGGGAGCTGCAGGGCACAGATGGCACGAATACAGAAGCTATACAAATGGACATGACCCCAGTCTCCCTCCAAGAAACGCACGCAAACACAGGCACCTGTGACCAGCCATATTCTGATAATCACATCATTCCACCAATCCACCTGGCTGACCGGCATCTCTTACACAAAAGCCAATCCCCCGCCCCTGAGCATGACATCATGAAAACAGTCATATTGGCAGCCCTCATCCCTGACCTCACTGGGCTTCGTAGGCAAACGCGCCCAGCACAGTACCACGCAACTATACTCCGAAGCTGGAACCCAATGCAGATCTCCTCACAATACATCGCTCCACAAATAGGAATATGCCACATCACTTGCAAAGAAGAACGCTACACGGTTCATATCAGAATAGAAATTTAATGCACAACAAAATCACCAAGCCCATACAGCCATGAGGCCATGAACTCCAAAATATATTTCATCATTGTGGGCTGCATCCGCAATAAATGACCAGCTACTTCTTGTGTGACGCCCTGTTCCCTCATGGTACACAGGGGCTACATTCTCGTACGAAAAGGCAACATGGAAGCGCCTAGAACCGCAGGGCCGTCCCATTAGGGAGGCACTAGTCCAGCTGAAAGGCCGAAATGTTGCTCCTAGCCACTAGTACTGCGTAAGGGCATGTGGCCCATTGGCGATCGTCCCATAAGATCGTAATGGTGCTCCACTGATTAACTCGAAGCAGCAGGTGTCGGGAGTAAAATCCATCTGCAGGAGTGGCATACAGATGGCAGTGGCAAAAGGGGAGGAGATACCTGTCACCCAAATGAAATGAAAAAGAATAGTATGGCCATCAGAACTTCATTTGAATTACTCACTTTAATGATCACACCAAATCCACAGCCATATGCATGCTAGCCCACTCCAAAGGATCATCACCACCCAAAAAACACTTGCGAATCATAACTATCCATATCGAGGTGAAAACACTACTACAAACAAGTGTTTTTGTGCATGCGTCTGTTAAAACAGAATCCATCAGATGGGATCAGTAACGTGCATGGACACAAGTGTCTGAAGGCGCGTCGAGACAGGGAGGGTTCAACAAGGCCAGATAGACGATGGTCCCACTATGGCAGCCCTGCATCACATAGCGCAGGGGAGGTGGATAGATTCCAAGAAGCCCTGTACATGGCAAACTCTGTATTAAATCATCTGTCCATGCATCCATACATCATTCCCTCATCCCGTAATGAAAACGCCTGTTTTCATACTCACATAACATGTGGAATTTCCATTGAGTCTGTGCGTGATGCAGCCTGCAAAATCCACTGTGCTCCAGCCCGTAATTCCATTGTTGTGAAGTAACATGTATTTGGGAACGTCCGGCCTTATCGCCCACTTCGCTATTGCGCATCCCATACTATTCATATCAATCATTGCATTCTCGCCATGGCCCCTGTCCCAAGGACATTGAACAATAGAACGTTATATTTGCAGTCAGACCTGTGGGCATCTCCTCGCCGCTAGCTGGAAACCGAAAGCGCCGTCCTTCGAATTCCTCATTTGCAACATCACGTCGAAAAGGCATCTGTGGCCGCTTGAAAACACAAATTAATCCATCTAGTGCGGCTGTGTATGAAAATGGCAACTGGCTTCACTCACAAATGGGACGCCCCGCCCGTCGGTGAACCTCGGTACAGTGTTGCATGAGGGTCCACCGTTACTCGAGTACTACGTTCCACTGACCCTCACAAGTCTGTTCGCGACTGCAAAGATAGTATGTGAAACAATGGGACCATAGCAGAATGAACATATCAACCAATATTACACTGCCATCGGGTACAAACACATGATTGTAATAGCAAGATGCCATTCGTCGAATTGCAGCGTTGTGTGCGGGACGTGCTCGCCCAAAGGGGATTGCAGCTTGCACAGGTGGAATGAATCACCACAGGTGGAGGCTATACAGCCTGAAAACACATAAATTGCACACCCAAACCCCTCCCACAACCACACCCACTCCGAAATGCTACCGGCAGGACTAGCGATGTTGGCCCTGGGGGACCTGATAGCACTGCAAGTACTCCAACTTCAAGAAGAAGACGAACCCCAACTACTACAACAACCGGCCGCACGGAGGAGACGCAGGAGGAGGAGGAAGGCAAGGCAGGGCCAGCAAGGGCCGCCAGCACAGCCACTACCACCACGCAGGCAGCCCGCAATCCCACGCCTCCGAGCACATCCGTTCAACCTCACTGATGAGCAGATCCACACCCTCTACCGTTTGGACCGGGACACCATAACCGCCATTGTGGACATGACACAGGCTGACCTTGTCAGCATGATAGATAGCCCAACCGCCATCCCACCCCTACTGAAGGTGGTGTCTGTACTCCACTTCCTGGCCACAGGCACCTACCAGCACACAGTCGGACAGTTGCATGGCATTTCACAGCCACTGTTCTCACGGACACTATTGCAAGTGCTCGATGCCCTCCTGAGGCACGCAGACGACTACATCTCTCTACCACGCTCGGAGCAGGAAATTACGAACGCAAAAGTGGGATTCCATGCACTTGGCGGCATACCGGGTTGCATTGGTGCCATCGACTGCACCCATGTGGAATTGGTCATCCCACATGCCATGGAGGCCCAGTACCGCAACCGAAAACAATTTCATTCTCTGAATGTACAAATGGTGTGTGACTCCAACAGGATCATTACACATTGTTGTGCCCGATTCCCTGGATCAACCCATGATTCCATGGTCTTGAGGAACTCTACAATACCACGCTACATGGAGCGACACGCAGGGAACAGATCCTGGCTACTCGGTGAGTCTCATTTCAAGCATGATAATGTGGGGTATGTGATGCGGCAATGACCTGGCAGGAAGGGGGGGGGGTGCGTACGTAGCAATGTCATTCCACAAACATCCTTTATTGTCCACATACAGGTGATGCCGGGTATCCACTGAAGAGATGGCTCCTTACACCACTCCGGAACCCACGGGATCAGCATGAGGAGGACTACAACAATGCCCACTCACGTACCCGTGTAGTCATAGAACAGGCATTCGGCCTACTGAAGACTCGTTTCCGCTGCCTCAGCAGGTCTGGCGGGGCACTCCTGTACCGCCATGAGAAGGTTGCAAAGATGGTCATGGCATGTGTCAGCTACACAACATGTGCGTACGTAGAAATGTGCCCATGCCCCCTGACGCAGAACTGCATGCACCTGAAGATGGTCATGATGAGGGTGGGGATGTGGCAGCACCTCAAGGAGTCTGCGAGGCACAGGAGGGCCGTGACATTCGTCAGCATATCATAGATGCATGCTTCTAGCACTCACGCCTGGTGGCTGATACATGGACACGGGACTTGTGGCACTGTGTGTGTCTGGTACATGCACAATATGGACTGTACGCCTATAAAGGCCTCGTACACAAAGATCAATGTCCACACATCTCATTGGATGATCGTGCATTGTTTATGGCATATGTGATATCATGTTACACACCCTATCGACCCGCCACCCAAGTGAGCCCAACACACCCCCTCCACCCTCCTACCTCCCCCCCGAACACCAGTGTCCAAAGATGCTCATTGTCAGTGGGCAGTCGCTATTGCAAGCCCCCTCTCCGGGTATCAGGGGCACCCCTGCCTGTGGAGCGCAGGTTCCTCCCAGATCTACGTTGGGGGCTGCCCTGGACGGAACTTGCAACGGATGATGTCTCTGCCTGCTCACATCCATGCATGTCCCTAAGGGTTTGTGAGAGCTCAGTGAGCACACGGCGCACAGCGGCAAGTTCAGCACATACGTCTTTGGACGTCGCATGCAGTTCCCCCCTCAGGCTCTCGGTGCTTCTCTCCATTTGTACGCTCAGGCTCTCGGTGCTACTCTCCATTTGTACTCTCAGGCTCTCTGTGCTACTCTCCATTTGTGCCCTTAGTGTCTCTGTACTTCTCTCCATTTCTGCCCTAAGTGTCTCAGTTGATGTTTCTATGGCTGCCTTAGTGCCCCCACATTCATCGGCATGGTCCTTGAGGAGCGTGGCCAGTTGCTGCTGTTGCACGATTACCTGGTCGAGGGACTGTTGCCTCTGCTGGGCCATGGCCATTTGCGGTGGTGTCACAGAGGGGCTGGTCACCTCATGTTGCCTTGCCACAGGGCTTGTGGGGGATGGCCAGTCGTCGTCTTGTGGGTGCCCCTGCGTGGTATCCTCATGGTGTACGGGATGGAACAGACAGGGGGATTGAGACAGGTCATGGATGGATCTAACTTCGACATCCCCGTTTTCTGTGTCGGAGCATGCTGCCATTAATGCAGTGTCACCTATGGTGCTGCTGCCACCAGAAGCAGTGCCTACTGTGGCATCCATTGGGGGGACCTGTGGTGGTGCTGTTGTGGGCAAGCTGGCTGCTGGGGTGCCTGTTGGAGTTCCCTCCTGTGTGCTGCCACTTGATTTGTGCTGCTGCCGTGTCTTGATGCGTGCAGCTGAGGTGGAGGGTCTTTGGCCGTTGGTCTTGGCCCTCTTTGCAGGTGTGCTGGTAGGGGTGTCCTGGAGCTCGTCGTTTGAATCGGACCCTGTGGTGGAGTAAAGGAGGGCGAGCGTTATAAATGGGTCTGTGGAAATTGGAATGGCAATGTATCACATGCATTGGGGTGGTACCTGAGGGTGATTTGGGTTGGGGCCTTGGAGGTGGTTTCATTTTTGTGTGGAGTGAGGGTGCAGTTGTTTTGCAGCCTGCAGTTAGGGTGTGCCTGCTGCACGTGTAGAGGGTGTTTTTAGGATTTTTAATTATTTATGTATTTAATGTGACTTTTAAAGTGTGCCATCAGGCCTATGTATGTGGACGTTCTCCTGGACATGTGTTACTGTTGCACTATGTGGACACGTGGTACTTCACATGATTGGACATTGTGGTTTTGGCATTGTTTTATTTGGGACACCTACCTGATTCTTCGGATGTCTGCACTCCTTTCTCCATCCCTCCGACTCCCTCTATACTCTCCATTCCAATGGTGGAGGCACAGATTTCTTCCCAGGGGGTCAACTTGATGGGTGATTCCGATCCTCCCCCGGTAGCTGTGGCAATGTTTCGGTTGGCAGAAAGTATGCTCCGGAGGCGTATCCGCAAGTCGTCCCATCGCTTTCTGCATTGCTGTGGTTTGCGGGGTGCGGTCCCCACCGCACTTACCCGCTGTGCCACCAGGGCCCATATGGCCTTCTTGTTCGCAAGTGCCGTCCTGGTCATTTGCGTGGAGAAGACGACGGCAGCATTCTCCTGGAGGGTCTCTGTGAGCACGGTGAGTTCCTCACGGGAGAAGTGGACCTGCCGCTTGCGGTCGCACGCTTTCTTCGCTACTTTTCCCATTTTTCTTGGTTTCACTAGGGTGGATGACGGGTTGGGATGAGTCTCAGGGTAGTATTTTTAATGGTTGTGTGGAAATTGTGTTTTTATAGGTGTACGGCGTGATGTTTCCCGTTCCGGGACCATGTTTTTACTTCCGTTTCCGTATATTTCCGGTCACCGTACTTTCCGATTGCCGCTCATTGCGGTGACCGCTAAGATGGGTGGCGGAATTGCACCTAGGGCGCCGTACGGCGGCGGTGTGGGCCGTTTTGGGGTCATTTCCGCCATCGCGGACTTTGCACTTCCGCCATGGCGTGGTGCTCGTGCCCGATGGGTCGGAATGAGCCGCACTTTGCTCCGTCGTGCAATGGCGGAAACGCTATTTACGCTATGGCGGTCCGGTCGGTTGCTTTCCGCCAGGGTCGTAATGAGGGCCGCAGTGTCTAGAAATACTGCATGTCGTAATTCTAGAAATCCACCGACGTTACCGCCAACCCAGTGGTATTCTTTAAATTAATAAGGCTGACATTTGAACAAATTGCATGTGGTAACGGTAAACACTGCATGCAAGGTTTCCAGTCAAAAATCCATCTAACTCTCAAAGAGGTCCATAGGGTCCCAACGTTGATTCTTTGCTCTCTCTAGAGTGCATTCAGACTCAGGGTGATATGAACCGATTTCTGTAAGCTCAAGTACAGTTTAGCTGCTGGAGTTTGTATTCTTTGCATTAAAACATGTTCTGCCGCGCTCTGGCACAGGTTATGCCACAGTGACCGAGCCTTGGCGAGCAGCAAAGCTCTTGCCAGCTCGATGAAGTGGTTTATGACTTGGAGAAATGGGATTTTCCTTTGCATCACTGCGCAATGGCTGTGATCTGTGAGCTCTAGGTGGATCTAGACTCAAAGATGCTTGGCGTTCTGCTCTGTTGTGGTTGATGTTTACAGTTCCCATGGCAACGAGATCTAGGAGTTGTTCTTGGGGGGTTTCTTGTCTATTCATCGATAGTTCTTTCAACTGTCGCATTTTTTTCTGCATCTACTCATTTTTTTTAAACCGTTGGGAGACCCACTCACCGCCGTTTTCCACCCTGACTTCTTTCTAATTCGTCTACCCCTCTTGCAACATGTTTGGTTGTTTTTTGTGTTGTTATGTGTGCTCTGAGTTACCCCACTATGAAGAGTCACTAAAGAAAATACATGCCTATGAGTGAGTTTAAACTACCAAAGAGTTATATTTCTGTTAGCTGGGGAACTAATCGTTACTGACTCTGTTGAGTACCATGTAATAATGTCCGTGCAAAAATGTCTCAGGACAAAAATGATGTCGTTTTTTGTGGAGGCATCATTACGTGGAACATGCGCGGGACCCCCCGCAACCGCCGATTTAAAAAAAATCTTTACAGGGCAGCAGTGTACTTCCCTGCAATCCGTCCCCATACATAATGTCACCATATATGTTTCCAAAGGGCTTTCCCAGCAACATTATGTATGGCGAGATTATGTATGGGGACATTATTACCCGATACCATCTGTTCTTCTTCCAATGGCCTTGTGTTTCTAGCGGTATGGGATCATAAGACGGCGATCAGCATTTTGGCAGTCGAAGTGGTCAGTCAGCCTGCACATCATCCACTCAAGTTAGGAACCATAGCCGTGCCATTAGTGGCATCGGGGAGCCACATTTAGATGGACTAGAGGATGTCCTCCCTCTTTCCGACTCACAGATCTCCTGAGGACGTCCCTCCAGGTACAATTACCTTTCCCAGGGCGCCACTTGTTCTGTTTCAGCTCTCCCCCCAAACCTCTCCAAAGGGAGGAGACAGGACATTTCAAATGTTCTGACTTGAAAATGTCCCTCAGTCTTGTTTCACTTCCATACAATGCTCTGTGCAAAAGTGAATTCAGTTGTCTGGGGTTTGCATTCTGTGTTGTTGTCACTTGATTCGTTCTGTAGGTTTCACAGTGATATAGTTATGTTATCATAATTATGCCGGGCTCCGTTGCAATTTGCATGGTCTCCAGATGCTCTGGAGGATCTAAAAGACGGGGTGTGGTGGGTGAGGTCAGTGGGGACAGAGGGGAACATGCAAGTTAGTTTTGCTGTTGTGTCGATGCATGCAAATCCAGAATAGCTAGAGCTCTGCATGGGGGTGAGCTTCTAGTTGTTCTATGTCAAGAGCATAGAGGGATTTGGGTCCAAATGGGAGTCCTGTGTGCCCGTGATGATAGAATGCATTGGCTTGGGGTGCGGTATGTAAGCTGGTTGTAGAGATGTAGTGTTCTGATGTTTGAGGTCTGTTGTGAGGTGTTTGAATTGTCATGTGTGGGTTGCTTAGTTGACATGGGTATTTTGTGTTGGAATGGAGAATTTGAGCGGGCTAAGGCTGATATTACTTAAGAGACCTTGACTGGCAGACAAACCTAAAACCACATTTTGGAGATCACAACCTGGCATTGTAAGGCATGCAAAAAGGCATGAACGTTGTCACAGTACATTAGAATTCTCAGAAACACCTGGAAAAAGCCTTACAAATGGGTGTGCACACCATGCACTTAGCAATAACCTCTTGCAGACAAGTCCCATTTCACTTGCTCACATTGCCACTGTCAGACCCGATCTGTCTCTCTCTCCTCTCGCTCGTTAAAAGTGGCAAGATTGTGTAGAACATGCCTAGTGATTGTCTCAAAAGTGGTCATGCAATTCCACGTTTTATTTAAATCCTGTAAGAACTACAACACTTTAGACATAAAGGAAGGTCTCAGAAGGAAGGTCTCGGATTCTTTGATGTAATGCTCGGGAGTTCGGAAAATCATCTCGCTTGTTTTTAAGATTTGGCAGCCCTGCCGTTGGCAATAAGGCATCAAAGCAAATCATTGCCGTCAGAACTGTGTCATGCATAATTCTGTGCTGCAAAGTCAAGGAGAACCTCCACCCAAGGGCATGAGAGTACATTCCGTGAGAGTTAACCGGTGTCTGTTGCTCATTCTTTGACAGGGTGCCACTCGTGAGCTTTGCATAGCTGCATTTCAAGGTCATCCACACGGTTTCTTCATGCACCTCCGTCCCTTTCCAATTTTCAGGCTGCTGCCTAGTTCAACCTATGTATAGAATCCAATACCACCCATATCATTCTACACCCAATGGCCAAATTTAACCTACAAAGGAGATTCTTTGTGTATGCATGTCACCAGTTACCGATAATGTGGGAGAATGTACTACTACTACCTGTCCAGGTATGCGCTACACTAAACCTTGCAGTGATTTCAAGGGATACAGTGCGAGTCCTGGATTCACCAAGAAGAGCTGCAAAAGGCCTGTGATCCACTTATTCAGCTATGCAACGTGTGTGAAGAATTTGACCATCCGCACGATGGGTGTGCACTCACCTGGGCTTTTTTGAAATTTTATATGAAATTGAATGATGGTAGATCAACCTCTGGAAAATGTGTTGGGCTAATCTGCACACATTTTCATATGCTCATCACACGGCATGCACATAGACCTGTGCACTCTGGGTGTACACAGCCTACAGGCGCAGTCCTCCCTGTCTAATTTAGATGGAATGTTACACCCATGAGTACATCAAGGCATCTCAAAAACCACCCCCCTGCCATGGCCAGCCTAATTAAATTACAAAGGCTCCATGGATCCACCCTATCCTTGTTGGCCCGACAGAATGCTTGCACGAATTAAACATAATTAGCATAATAATAGAGTATTCTGCAAACAGGATCACATGGGGCCTAGCTGCAGAGGCTAACAAAAGACAGGAAAACCCCCAAGTAACTTTGATATGCACTGTGTCAACCTCAAGCCAGCTCCCACCCCTCAGTATCAAGGGCAGTGAAATGTCATGTCTGGTACATGCATTTACAGTAGGCAACCATTGCAGGGGGACCGCATTCAGATGGAAGGAGTACGTGATTTGATGGAGACAGAATGTCTGTTCTCACTACAATTTAAGGGAGACCTGCCTTTAATCAGGAAGCAAAGAGAGCACAAATAACCAGAGAGACCCTTTCATCCACAACAGACAGGAAGATGGGTGGGATCATACTAGTACATCTTTTCACCCCTTTGCCTTTCCTGTTACAAAGCACTCTGGTTATGACCTCACGCATAACAGAAGATTGCTGGTGGGGACCCAGGATTGGTTCATTACTGTAGGCTTAGCCTACACCAATCACTGGGCCCATTTGGCTTTAAAAGAGGGTTGAGTGCCTCCTTTGGCAGATCATCTGAAGACTTCACAAGGAGTAACAAGAAGAACTAATTTGGACCCTGGCTGAAGGTACAGTCTACCTTACAGCTTCTGCCAGTGAAGGAAGGCCAGGATTTCCCAAGAGGGAAGCAAGATCCCTCCCTAAACATCTCCCAGGGGACAGAGGGAGATACTGCCTCAAGAGGACCTTCCAAGCAGCTCCAGAAACAGTACCCAGCCAGCACACAGTGTGCCCTGCGAGGCTCTGCAAGCAAGCTTCCTAGGTGGGAAGTGCCAGAGAGTCTCTGAACCAAACAAAGGACAATGCCGGTGCCTGCAACACTCCCCTCAGCTTTGGGCCTTAATGGGAAAAGACAGTGGCACTATTTTATCATATTTTATGTCCGGGATTACCAAAACCAGTACAAAGACAGATGAAAAAGCAAGTGGGAGTGGAAGCGAAGCCACAGACTGAGATACAGTTGATTATAGTATATCACTGTCCATTATTATAAGAGAATAACAAAAAGAAGGATGAAAATAGAAAAATTGAGGAAGCCAAATTCAGCTTATGAGGTAATGATTTCTAATCTGACAATTAAGATTTTAAGATGTAAAAAAGTGAATCCTGACACATTTATAGCTGAGCCAGTAGAAAAAGGCAATCATGTGCATGACTGTATTAATTATGTTGAATTTTATGATGAAATACCCAGAGTAAAGGAGAATGCTTTGGCAGGAGGGGAAATTCTCTTTATTGATGGATCTTCAAATATTTATCAAACTAGTGGGGAAAGGCATTCGGGTTCAGTGGTAGTGAGGCACAGATTAAATAGAGAATTGTAGCAAGTGCAAGACTACCGTCTCACTTTTCAGCGCAAGCAGCAGAATAAGTAGCGCTTATTGTCGCACTCGAGAAACAAGAAGGACAGGAAATGACGGTGTACTGTGAGTCCACCTATGTGACGTCAACCGTACACAGGATTTGTGCGTTGGAAAAGGAGGGGCTGCCTCCATGAGGACGGCACTCCAGTGCAGCACGCATCCTTATTGGACAAGCCTATTAAGGCGCTACAATTCCCAGTATTCATAGCGGTCATTAGATGCGCAGCGCACACTAAGCAAACTAATTTATCTTTGTTGATTGGATGCTATATTTGCTCACAAATACAAGTGGAGCCTCTCAT
The DNA here is from genome assembly GCF_040938575.1 of Ambystoma mexicanum. NCBI lineage: Eukaryota > Metazoa > Chordata > Amphibia > Caudata > Ambystomatidae > Ambystoma > Ambystoma mexicanum. Next base: position 563,707,015 of record NC_090938.1, on the reverse strand, counting down.
TCGAACACAGAACAAGAGGCTCCACTTGTATTTGTGAGCAAATATAGCATCCCGTCAATAATGATAAAAAAGTCAATATTGAAACATTGGTCGTTACTTGCTTGTGATAGAAACCTACAAAATCAGTTCAATGCAACACCCATCTTTGCATTTAAAAGGAGCCAACATTTAAAGGACCTACTGGTGAAAACTAAACTAAGCAAACATCCAGGCACCTACCCATGCCTTCCATGCAACAGCTGCAATTATGTAATCAAAGGAGACATATTTACCTACTCGAGGACTGGAGAGAAAGTAAAACTGAAAGACTATGCGACTTGTGAAAGCCAAAATGTAATTTACGCCATCAAATGCCTGTGTGGCTTCACCTATGAGGTGATAACCACCCAGAAAGCCTGTATACTTTAGAACACGCCCAAATCGAATATAAGAACCAACAATCGACACTCTCCATGTGCAAGACATTTCCAAGAGTACAAACATCCGCTTGCACAGATTTGGTTCCAGATATTGGAAGTGATCAGTACTAAAGACCTTTAGACCAGCCTAAACCAGAGGACTGGACCAAAGGGATGCATTCTGGATTAAAAGGCTAAACACTGTCTCTCCAGTGGGTCTCAATGAAGAACTCGACCTACACTGTTTTTTGTAACTATCTACAAGCTAAGATAACAACTGTAGCTTCAGACATGCATGCAGAATCATGGAAAATGAATGAATTTACGGCAATCCCTGTCATCATAATGTCTTGACATGAAGTCTAAAATCACATGCTGATTACTTTTATTTATGACTGGAAAGTACCATATGAACAGTCCGTATAGGCCATTATTACATTCAGATAATGCGGGCCATCATTAGCAATTTCAATCAACATAGATCTTGAGTGACTTTGAGATGCTCTGGTTGCACATGTCCACAATATATGAGCTGTAACAATATTGATCACTATATTTATGTCAAATATAGAGTCCTGAATCACACACAGACCTTTACATTCGTAGATGAGACTGCTCTACAGTACATCTCCTAACCGGACATTATTGGGTTGTACTATACATGCACCCTCTAAACATATATATTTTGAGTGACTGTGATATGTTCTAGTTGCACATGTCCACAATATATGAGCTGCGACACTATTGATCACTATATTTACTTCAAATGTATATACTTTAACCACAAACAGATCATCTGCAGTACATCTCCTAACAGCGCATCAGGAGGTTGCAACCTGTATGTACCCTTTAGAGACATAGGGCCTCATTACGAGGTGGGCGGTAAGGGATTACCGGCACTGGTAAGGGCACCGGTGCCGGTAATCCCTTACCGCGTTACTACGAGTTCCCTTTGCATGTCCTTCCTGAACGCTTGGTTTTAGCAGGCGTTAAGGACGGGACCAGCAAAGGGATACCTGGGTCAATAACGGTACCGCAATTTGCGGTACCGTTATTGCCGCCTTCCCCCTTCCTATTGTGCCCTATGGGGGCTCAAATGGGAATGGGGAGTGGCCCTGGTGAATGGGGAATTACCGGTCCCACCGACCTCGGAATGGACCAGTAATTGCTCTATTCACCAGGCCGGAGTTGGAAGGGTTTTGGAGGCAGCCATAGCACTAATAGCGCCATTGCTACCTCCAACCTCGTAATGAGGCCCATAGATCTGTACATACTGCAATCTATTCATCTACTCTTTGCTATATGCAATGAGACTCAGTGAAGAGATGTTACTACATTAACCTACTGAGGTAATTTAAGTATATCACTTATAATATCCACATTTACTACTCACTAAAACAATGCACATAGTTATGTAAGTACGGATAAGATGTCTTATTAATTATAAATGAGTTAGGTTTCTCATAAGCTTTTTGCGCCCACAGAGCTCACTAGTTTAAACATTTTTTTTGCTAAAATCACGGGATTAATCCCTGTGGATTAATGCACAGTAAATTATGGAGCAGACTTATCCACTGCCCGGTATACATGCATTTGCCCTTGGTAGGCTGCAAACCACATGGTTAAGGCATAACAGGCTTACAGTCTCTTGTTACAAAATCGCGTCAAGAGCACATACTGACTACAAGTTCCAGCAAACAAATGGCAACACGCGGAAATGTCATCACATCTTCACGCAATGACTCTCCATTAATAAGCAGTCCGGGGGTCCCGGCGTCACTGTGTCTATGGCAACCACAGTTGCTACCCACACAGAGACACTGGACGACCATCAGACTCCAACCCTGTGAAGGGGCCGCACCTCAACCTTGTAAGTAAGAGAGCCGTACTTGCTATCCCAATATCTGTATAGCGAGTACTATATCGCGCTGCACATAACAATTGACGCATGCTTTTTTTGCTAGGTTGAAGAAACATTCCTGCTTCATATAAACAGGATCCTACATATACCAAGAAACCTAATATAGATGGGTATAGGCACTAAGTAAGCTAATTTCAATCAGCATGTATGTTTGAGCATTTTAACTTTATAAACATTCAGCACAGCGTATCTATCTACCGCTGTATACACACTTTAAAGCTTAGATTCAATTCTTTTTACACACATTGCAAATAGCAGGAGAGTGGTTCAGCATCTACAACTACAGCACACTTGGTGCTCACAGACTTAGACACACAGTAGGAAGTCTGGATAAAGATCAAGGTAGCAGATATAATTTTTTTCCAAAAATGGATGGTCGCTGCATATATCACTGTTGCTGATGTGGCAACAAGTGCTATTGAGGACTGTTACAGGATTGCATATCTTCTGTTTTTAGTTGCTAAAACGTGACGAAAAATTTCTGATCAAACAGTGTGAGAAATAATTTTAAGGAATACGGATTATATAGCATTTGCGCTGAGATTCATTACTCGACAGGTATGCCTCAATATCTATTGTGTTGATTTCTATATTTCCAAAGTGTAACATCCACATTGAGTATAAAAGGGGTTTTGTATAACCTCATGTCTGTTGATATTTTTAGAGACTGCCCTGAAGAAGGACTTTCGAGTCCGAAATGCATTGGCAAAGGCCTCTGCTGATTACTCACAACTATTGATAATCTGAGGATCATTGAAACTTACAAAGACTTATTAAATTTAGCAGTGCCCACCTCTCAAACCCTCTAGTTTTCTCAAGAGCTGACAATGGGCCACATTTTGTCAGTGAGCTGTTTGAGCAAATAGGGCTTCTATTGAACATTAAACACAAGTTTTTTTCTGCTTATTACCCACAAGCGAACATCATATGTGAGAGACTCAACGGCCTCCTTAAAGAAAGGATTGCCAAGATTAAATTGACTTTGAAGAAGGGATGGCTATACTGCCTACCCTTAGCTTTATATACCCTTCAGAATCAGTCAGGATCAGACCATCACCTCACTCCTCATGAACTAGTGACATCTCGGCATATGAGAACGCCTCTTACACCTCAATATAGGAGTAAGAAGTGATGCCCAGAGTGTAGCTGAAACTAAGGGTGATGAATTGCATGACTGTTTGACATGTATGACCTCTAGCATCTCTCTCATTTCAATCAAGTCAAGAGGAAGGGGGGTTGGTCTCAGAACACAGATGAAGACAATTCAACAACCAATCCAACTGAACTTCTATCGGCACCCAAGTTATATGTTGATAACCTAGTGGTGATAACAAACTTTACTAGAAAGTGGCATGAACCAAGATTCAATAGTCCCTTTTGCGTTGAAAATATAACCCCTTCAGCTATAAAGGTCCAAGGAAGACAAGCTTGGCTTCACTTGGGCAATTTAAAAGCCTATAAAGGTGAGACCCGCCCTCCCAGCGTTGCCGATCCAGAAGCAAGACAAGAAGAATTTCAGCGTGTGTAGACTCGATCAATGACCAAGAAGGACGAAAAAGCAACTGCTTGTGAATGAGACAGATTTAGCCTGGACTAACATTTGGAGGACACTCCTTCTAGATATTGTAGCAGGAGTGCAAGGACTTGCTGAGAATTTTAGTAGGCCAAAAATGTACTTTAGAAACACATTGAAGCATCAAAGTTATGCCTAAACGTGAGTTCTTTATCAGAAATTGGAAACAAAATCAGTATCCAGATTCATTTCGTGGCACATACCTGTTCTCAACAGTTAAACATATGGTACTTACTGATAGTGATGTGCATCGGCTTGTGCTTGCTGTTTTTTTTTTATACTTCAAGCTTATCCTGCTCTTGTCAGAAAAGACGTTGATATTTACACTTTTTTTACAGGATCATAAGAATCACCCTGTGATAAGGAGGCTCTTCATTGCAATTATTGAGCAAATTTTACATTTGAAAGTATAAAGACATTTGATAATTGTATTAAAAATGTGAAATTTGAAAGCTGCCACAGTTCGAGAGAATGAACAAGTTCAACGAGTACCAGGATGGTGCAAAAGGGGGATGCCAATGTTTTGGTGCATAATATATGCCTGCACAATCACATTCTTTGTCTTTCGATTCATTATTTTTCACAATCTCTATCATACTAGTACTCCCACTGAGTCAGAGGCCCCTATGTTTCCCCCCACTGTGAAAACCACTTTTGATTTGCTTACTTCCACTGAGGTAGAGGCTCCTATAGTTCCCCCACAGAGAGATCTGCTTTTGACTTACTTCATGAGTATTATACAACCTTTTCATTTGGGAGACATAAGAGAAATGCAGAGGACGATAGTGAGGGGATAAATACCTGTCTAGACAATGCAGCACACGTGGGTAATAACATGTGGTATCAGCACATGAGAAAGGGGGGAGAGAGAACATCTAAGGAGAGTTGCTACATCTTTGCCCACATACCCTACGCCGTGAATACAGTGTCAATGTTCATCTCCAAATAAGTCCCAGAAAACAATGCCAGGTGCCTCGTTCATCTTGTAGCATGCATAACCAGAGGACAATTCCAGGGAAGTTGGGCCACTTTGCGATTGAGATCGAAATGGTTGTTTCCATTCCAGGATGATTATATCAAGACTTCACAGATGGAAAGAGAAACTGGATGGGAGAGCAAGATGCTTGTGTATCCTGCAGAAGGACATGAAGAGGTAGTCATGAAAGACATGAAGAGAATGGAATGCCCTGATTTGATAGAGATAACTGGATCGGGTGGATGTTGGGAACTAACTCAAGTCTTAGTCTCTGGACGAGTGAAGTCCAAGAAAGGATGGGATGGAGGACTGATGTCCTGTGCAGCTCATCTACTGAAGTCAGAATACATACAAGAAGTACAGAGAGTAAATGATGGATGTTTGAAGTCCTGGGCTAAGCATGCAAAACTACTGAGATTGGTAGAAGATTAATCGGTCCAATGGTTGTGCTCCCATTGGCGAATGCGACATTGTGTTTCCGAAGAGAAGGAAGGAAGCATGTGAGAGATACCAAAGGCTGCAATACTACAGTTGATGTTTCCAGAATGGGTGCAGGGACAGCCATCCTTATGGATTGATATTGGGCTTGTGGGCCTAGAGGCTACATGAAGCTGCCCAAGGATAGGGGAGCAACGTGTACTTGGTGTTCATTCATGTTCCAGCATTAGTGATTCCTCAGAGTGACCTGAACATTGGAGTATTTCCAAAGTAGATGCACATTTGAGAAGGAGAAGATCGCCTGAATTTCTCAATTGAACCAGAAGAGGGAATTACTTTTCAGCCAAGTGAATAGAAGCATATGATTCCATTCCGTAGGAGCACAGGTTGTATAATATTTACAACTATATTCATGGCTGGGATTCAGAAGATGGCCAATGCCAAATGATTGCAGATTATAAAATGGGATCTTCTGCAGACAATCAACACCACCATAAAGGGATTCAATACTATCAAGGAAGAACTGAGGGCCATATGACTAAAGACCCTACAGAATAGATATGTCCTTGACATGATCACTGCAATGGAAGGAGGAGTTTGCACCAGAATAGTATCATGTTGCACATTTACACCTTCTTACGATGACGAGAATTGGACCTTGACAGAGGCCATAACGTTGCTAACGAACATGCATGACCAGACTGCAGACCAGACAGAGGGCATTCCAGATGACAGTTGGTTTGCTTCCATATTCTCATGGATTCCACAATGGATGGCAAACATCTTCAAGTTTCTTGGAGCAGTGTTGGTGATGGTGATGTTTGGATTTTGTGTGATCAAGATAATAATCGCCTAGTGCAAGAAGACGGCAGAGAAAGCAGTAGGAATGAAGATCATGATCAATGTCGAAACTGGGTTTGGGCCCAAGGAGTTGACTGATGAAGATGTCAGAAATTACATAAATGCCAGTATCGTAGCACCTGAAGGAGCAAAAAGTTCCTGTATCCGAAGAATCATAAGAGGTACGTGGGACGATGGGTCTTTGATAATCCTAATGGACGGTGCAACTACATGACCTTGAGTGTAGATGAACATGTTAAATCAGCCAGCCCCCTGAGGGGGTTGATGAAGATCTGGACTCCAAAGAAGCACTTCTTCAAGAGAAAATATCAAGATGTGGAGACCATTGAAGAGGTGGTCGATGACTCGACCACAGGGGGCAATGTAGAGGAGCAGCTGCATGCCTCTGCAGGAAATCCCGCCCCCTACCTCCTGTATGTTGGAAGCCTGAGATTGTGCCATGCTTGACACCAGCATTTGTGACCATACCACAGCAAATATTCGAAAGAAGATACCCACTGAGAAAGCTCAATCAAATGTAGATGAAGAGACAATAATCTGAGGGAGGAACTCCCTGAAGGAATATCAAAAAGAGTGAAAGAGAAGCTGGTGACGTCACGAGAATACTGGCTGAAGAGAATGCATGGAGCTTATAGAAACAGATGACGAAGTTAAGAATAGAGTAAACTTTCATATGTGAAGAGAAGATTGCACGTGTGTGATGCACTGCAGAATATGCAAGCCGTTCAATAACTGTACAGATGCGGCAACGCAAGTACACTAAGTAATCTTAGAAGCTGGCTATACGTAGTGAATAGACTGCAGGTGAAGCCACCATTGCCTAGAAGTTGGACATGATTTTAGTAAGCCCGGACACATTGAGAGAAAAGGCAGAGAACTGCGCACAGCAAGAATTAGCTGAGATCGTAGATGAGCATGACAAAGCTGTCTGGCCTGCTGCAAAATGCATCAAAATGTGGTCTCCTGTCACGTGAGCCTGGTGTCAAAGCTGAAGCCAGCAAAGGCTGTTTTTTTATTCTCAAAGGCAGTGAATGTGAGAAGCTGAATCATCCCTTGTTAAGGTGCAAAGAAAGAACACCATGCGTGACACATTTTTTTTTTATACAAGTATTTTATTAGATTTTCCATTTATAACACATAGAGCAGTAATGATAAAACAGATCGATAGAGTTCTTCCTAAGTACATTCTACAAGAATAAGCGCAACAGTAGGTCTTCTCCTAAAGCCCTTGAACAGTTAATAGACAAGAATCGATTATCCTCCACACTACACTTAGCAACCTTATTACATAGTCCGATTTGGCTTGAGATCGAATATGCAACCTATAGGAGTACATTCGGTAAGTGTTTTGCCCGTAACAATGGATTCTAACTTAAGGTTCCCGTTATGAAACTTTGCAATACATTGCTTTCCCTGCTTCGTCTCCCCGTCAATGTTTTACTGAAGCTTTAATAAATTCGGACTACCTCTGAAGGCATTGTAAATGACAACTCTGTTGAACTCAATTAATTACCACCAGTGCTTAGACCAAGCTCTTTTGGTATTGTCTCGAAAAGAAATTGTGCTTTTAACCAGCTCTATATGTACAAAATCAATTTCACTTACATACGCTATATTGGATTGAGTTGTGTCTTAGTGATAGTCCATTCTAAGGCTGTTTTTCAGTCTGACATTACCATATCGGTCTAGCTTCCATGTCTATTTTTGGTTCCAGGGCATATAAGCTAATACAGCTTAGCCTTTGAGCACATTGAAGTCTCATGTTCTACATTTTTACTCATGTTCTTGTCTTACAGAACGTTATAGTTCGCATTACCTCCTGAGATTCCCCAATTCTCTCCTTCCCCCCCTCATCCCTTCTTTCTTATCTCCCCATTTCTTTTTATTAATCCTCCCACCTCTATACAATCCTCATCCCCCCTACAAGTATTATTTTATATTTCAGATTCCAGGCTTTTACCGTTTTCTTCCCTTGCTCAACCACAGCGTCTCCTTATCTTTATTTTTGAGAGAGTTCAGGTTACATGTCTGTTTCGGAGCAAGCAGGGTTTGAAGAAATGGGCTTCTCTGTCCCGTACGTGTACATGAAATGGATTCCATATAGATAGGAATCTTAGGTATTTGCCGGCGCTGATGGCGCATATCTTCTCCATAGCCATCACCCCCCAGATCTTAACGCACCAGCATGCTGAGATTGGACCTTCTTTGTTTTTCCAATTTTGTGCAAGAGTCTTTCTAGCTGCTGATAGTAGATGGGTGATGAGTTTGGCTGTCACTCCTGACATCGCGTATTTCCCTTCTATAGGGACTCCTAAGAGGATTGTCTTCGGAGATCTCGGTAGATCCACCCCTGAGATGTCTTTTATGTAGCTTAGTATTTCCATCCAGTAGGCAACTGCTTTAGGGCACGTCCACCACATGTGGATCAGGTCTCCCTTCTCACCGCAGTTTCGCCAACAGTTTGGTGAGTAAGACTTTACAATTTTGTGGATGCGGTTCGGGGACATATACCATCTGAAGCACAGTTTGTACGCAGATTCCTTTATTGTGGTACATCTGGAAGTGCTGTGTGCACGTGCCCATATTTGGTACCATTCCTCCTCCGTTAGCGACTCTTGCATATCTCTCTCCCAATTTGTTTTGTATGCGAGATGATGAGTTGGCAGGTCATTGGAGAGGAGTTTGTAGAGTCTAGAGATCCCTTTCGCAGTATTGCCTTATTGAAGCGACAATTCTAGGCCTGATGGCGTCCTCGTGCCCGCTTTCTTCACCGTTGGGTGTGTAATCCAGTGCCTGATTTGCACATATCTATAGCGTTCGTTTTCCCCTATGTTGAATTTTAACTGGCAATCTGTGAAGAGCAGTGGAGTGCCGTCTTTGTACATGTCTTCCAGTTGCATTGTTTCTGCCCCTGACCAGCCCACCCAGTATCCCCGCCGGAGACCCGGTGTGAAGTCTGGATTGCCCATCAGTGGCGTATATGGACTCATTCCACCAGGAATGCGTTTCTTTTTCCGGGCTTTGTCCCAGTTTAGCAAAGACCATTTCGTCATTTCTAGTAGTGCTTCTCTGTTGTTTCGGTTTTCTTTGCTCAGCTCAAGAGGGCTATTAGGGGGACGAATGAGACTGATCGTTTGATTCTGCACCAACCTTTATGATCCTCTGGTTTCGCCCAACGCAGCATTGGTGCTGGTTGTGCCGCCATAATGTATCTGTCTATTTCTGGAACTCCCAGACCGCCCAGATGAGGGGAGTGCATTAGGATTCGTTTCTGAATTCTAGGTTTCTTATTATGCCATATAAATTTGAATATCGCATCTTGCAGTTCTCGGGTCATGCCTGGTGGTATTGGCACTGGCAATGAGCTTACCACATAGAGGAGGCGGGGGAGGATGGTCATTTTGACCGCTGTGATGCGGGCGAACCATGACAACTCCTGGGAGTCCCATCTGCGCAAGTCCTCCTGTAGTTGTTTCCACAGTGGCATTATGTTTGTCTGATATAATTTGTGCGGATCGCTGGCAAGATAAATTCCTAGATATTTCAGTTTTCTTTCAACCCAGCTCATCGCCAATGTCTCGATATCTTCTCTCTTTGCCGTTATGTTCATAGCTTTCAATTTGGAAGAATTTATGGAGAATCCCGAGACTCGTCTGAATTCCTCCAGCTGGGCCACAGCTCTGGGCATTGTATTTTTTGGGTCTCCCATGAAGAGCATGATGTTGTCCGCGTATAGGGCTATTTTGTGGGTTTCCTGACCTATTGTAACTCCCTTGATACTGGCGTCTTGGCGGATCTGCATAGCACATGGTTCCATTGCCATTGCAAAAATTAAGGGGGAGAGAGGACAGCCCTGTCGTGTGCCCCTTCCGATTTCCACGAATTCTGTGCCCTGATCATTGATCCTGAAACTTGTCGATGGATGCTGGTAGTTGGCGAGCACCATTTTTGTAAATTCCAGACTGCAACCAAACCGCTCCAACATCAAGTTCAGATAGCCCCAGTCCATGCTATCGAAGGCTCGGGTGGCATCCAGAGCTGCCACAGCAAATGATTGTTGTGATCGTCGTCCAGCATCATTGACGTCCACTGCCCTTCTGACGTTGTCTTGTGTATGTCTGTCTGCGATGAACCCTGCTTGATCATCATGTATTATGTTTGGAAAGATTTCCATTAGACGAGTTGCTAGACTTTTCGTGTAGATTTTTACATCCGTGTTCAGCAGTGCCATAGGCCGGTAGCTTGCACAATATTTGGGATCGTTGCCTGGATTTAGCGGTAGTATAGTTATGGACTTCCCCATATCTTGCGTGACCTTCCCCTCTTCTCTAATTGTGTTGAATAGTTTTGACAGCAGGCCTAGCAGTTGTGTACGGAATGTCTTGTAATAACCATTACCAAAACCGTCTGGACCTGGCGTCTTATTTGCTGGTAGTGCTGTGATGGCGTCGGCGATTTCTTGGGGTGTAATCGGTTTCCCAAGATTAATTCTGTCTGTCTCTGTGATTTGGGGCAGTTGAAGAGAGTTGATATAGGCAAGTTGATGGTCTGGGTCTAGATTTTCCCTCTTTAATAGTTCCATGTGAAATAGTTTCATTATTTCCTTCTTGTCCAGCGCTGCTGTGTGGGATTTCCCGTGGGGGTCATTTAGCTGCACTATGTAGTTCCGGGTTTTTTGTTTTCTCAGTTTTGCTGCCAGGAATCGATTAGCCTTACCCCCATGTATGTAGTAGGATTGTTTTGTTTTTAGTAGCGACTGAGCCACCCGGTCTGCCGTGTGGTTCTCCAGTTGAGCTCTGATTTTCCGTAGTGCTCTTAAGGATTTCCTAGAGCATCGAGTCTTATGTTGGGCTTCTGCAGCTTTCACCTCTTTTTCTAGTTGGTTTGTCACTAGTGCCCTTTCGCGGTGGTATGCTGAGGCTTGTGACATGAATTCTCCCCTGATCACTGATTTTCCTGCGTCCCATATTACCCCCCAGGCCGTTTCTCTGTTATCGTTTTCTTTAAAGTAATTGTTGATGGCGGTCTCCATATGAGTTCTTAATGCAATATCTTTTAGAAGGATTTCATTTAATCTCCAAGGTGGTCTAACACTGTTTCCTTCCACCCCCCAGTCCACACCCACCATCACTGGTGCATGGTCTGAGTGATATTCCGCACCAATTTCCACTTCTGTTATTTGCGGAACTAATGTTGTGGATACTAGAATCATATCTATCCTGGAATAACCAAGGTGAACTGCTGAGTAGTAGGTGTACTCTCTCCGGTCTCCATGGAAAAATCGCCAGGTTTCAATCACTCCTAATTCTCTGTAGAACCGACCCAGAGCTTGTCTGTTATTCTGATCAGTGGTTGTTGGGGGAAGAGTCTTATCCAACATCGGGTCCATAACACAATTGAAGTCTCCACCCACTATCAGTTGGCCCTCACACCAGCTGCCCAGACTGCCCAGCAGGTCCGTTAGGAACACATCTTGACAACTATTTGGAGCATAAATTGCTATGATTGTGTACAATTTCCCGTTTATCAGCCCTTTGAGCCCCAAGTATCTGCCCTCTTTGTCTTTGCGAGTTTGTCGTTTTTTAAAGTGGAGTGCTCTCCCAATTAGTATGGCCACCCCTCTTTTTTTCTCACCACTTGAAGCGAAGTATTGTTGTGGAAAACACCGGCTGGCCATGCGCTTCTCGTCTTTGGGGAGGAGATGTGTCTCCTGCAGAAGCCCAATCGCTGTCTGCATTGATTTCAGCCTGTCTAGTATCGCTTGGCGTTTTATTGGTGAGTTCAGGCCCCGTACATTCAGAGATATGACTCTTGACTCAGCCATTTTGGTGTAGGAGGGGTTGCGCTGGTATAGGCTTGGATTGGGCTACATCCGTGTTTTCCACGTTTACATTTGGGTGCCCTAAGACTCGTGTTGGTGCTGTTGCCGTGGTTTTTGATTCGTTTTGCTCTTCTCGCTGCCTGGCAGTTCTCCCTTTCAGCTCCCACCTTCTAGGAGTGCATTTCCATCTCCTCTGTGTATATTTGATATGTTTTGATGTGTTGTAGGCCTTCATCATTATACAGTTGTTATTTGTTCCCCGATTAGACGCATCTGCGAGCTTCTTTCCACAACTTGTCATTCCTGGCTCTGTTGCTGGGTATTGGCCTTCTCTGTTTTTTTGGATTCACGCTTTTTCTCAATTGACCATTCCCATGGTTTACTCGCTGTGTCTTGGGAATTGGGACGTGTTCGGGCAACCGGTTGATCTTGGATATCTTCTAGCTGCAGGATTGCACCACCCTCCTCACAAGTAGAGATCTTCCGCTGTTTGCCCTCCCATGTAAATGCGAGGCCGAAAGGGTGAGTCCATCTGTATCTTATCTGTTTTGCTTGTAGTACTTTTGTAATCGGCTGCATCATTCTTCTTTTGCGAAGCGTGACAAGTGCCAGGTCTTGGTACAGTTGGATGTGGGAGCCATTGATTGTGAGGTCGTTGTGGAATCTTGCTGCCCTCAGTATATCTTCTTTCTGACAGTAAGACGTTACCACTATTAGTACATCTCTGGGTCTTGCACCAGGGTCATTCCGTTTTTGGCCTATTCGATGTATACGATCAAAGCCGATTTGGTCTGATTGAGTTTCCGGCAGAAGGCTGCTGAAGCACAGTTGCATTGCATCTTTAAGGTCACAGTCTTGGATCGTTTCGGGGAGGCCTTTAACCCTGATGTTTGATCTTCTTGAGCGGTTTTCAAGGTCTTCTGCCTGTAGTTCTAAGTTGGTTGTTGCGCTGGCCAGCTGTTCCAGGAGGACACTGTTCTGGGTAGATTCTTCTGCAACAGTTGATAAGCCATTTTCAACTATATCTACTCTGTTTCCCAGGTCCGTCATTTCTCTGCTTACTTCCTGGAGGGAGGATTTCAATTCTTATTTCATCTGTTCCAGCTGGTTGTGGAACGAGTTCGTAAGTCGGGCTTCCATTCCCTTCAGACAGTTCAGAAGTTCCTCCTTATCTGACGACATTGTGGGCGGTATTGTTTCTACTGTACCTTCAACCAGTAGAGGGGGTGACTGACTCTCCTCTCGTCGACTCTGACCCCAGCACTTTTCAATTTGGCCCACTTGAGTTTTGGCTTGGATTCTTGGTTTTGACTGTCCAGTTCTTCTTCTGACTCCTGGCATCAGGACTGATCCGACAGGAGCAGTCAGTGCTACTCGGAAGTCCAGGAGGATGACTCCTTGAATCCAAGCGTACGCTTCTTTCACCACTTAGAGCTCTTAGGCCGTAACCTGCTTCCTGGCTGTTCTTGTGGTCTTGTGTTGCGTTCTCTGGGTTTTTGGAGTGCCTTTAGGGCACATTTGCTTACGGGAGTTGTAGTGACTTCGGAGGGGTGTTGTAGCTCATGGGTCCAGTTTCTCACGTTGTAGGACTGAGAATTAGAGTGCCGACCCTGACTGTAAGGCACAGTTTCGGTGGTTCTATGTGTATGTATGGTTGGACCGCAACGGTCGTCGGGGGCGCAGCTATACTCTCGCTAAGCGCGTCTTACCGATTGTCCTTGAAGTTGCATGGATGCTGGAATTCACCTCCACAGGTTCCCCGCTGACCGCCAGCACTCGACAGGTCCACCTGGAGCGCCAGCAGTACAGGAGAGGGGGGTTTAGGGCTGATTAGGGGTCTATGCATATATGTCTATGGTGTGTGCCATTGAGGTCTGGGGGAGATTTTACCTCAGCCAGACGGTGTGCACCTTACAGGGGGACGGTTGACCTCTCCTTGGCTGTGCAAGTGATAGCACCACCCCCGCACAGTTATATGGGGCCTGATGCAGCCCCCAAGGCAGCCTCGCCTTAATGTGCCCAGTTCTGGTGGCCAGGGGTCAGCCCCTGATAAGTGCGTGGGCCCGGGGCTCGCCTGCCCTAGGGGTGCAGGGTCTCTGTTTGTAGTGGGCTGCCATGTTGTCCAAGTGGGCCCCGGATTCAGGGACCAGGTGGGCCGGTTGCCATGCTCAGGCCTGCCCTTGTTGGTCCTGGGGGCGCTCAACACCCGTTGCCTCAATGTGCCGGCCAGGCGTAGGTTCTCTGGGCGCAGGAATGGTCACACTGGACCAAAGCGTCGGGCTCTCCAGGCCCCGCAGGTCAGGCCACACGTGCGCTGGGCCCCAGTCCAGCGGTTAGCCGGGGTTCGGCTCTCCGCGTTCCCTCGCTGTTCCAGGTGATCTGGCCCCACGCTCCGCCTCCTGCCTCTGCAGCGCTGTGTCCTGCCGTGTCTGGTCAGGAGAGGATCTGCAGTGGTTGCCGCTGCTTAAAGCTGCTCCAGACGGCTCCTCTTTCTCTGCGTCTCCTGCGTCCCAAGCTGCTGGCATCTCTCCGGATGATCTCCACCGTGGAAGGGCTCTCACCCGCTGCTGTGCCGCTTTGATAGCCTGAGCTGCGATCAGCTGGTGGTGGTAGGGGTCCCTCCCCGGGGCCGCTGAAATGCAGACTGCTGTCTTTTCCAACGGGCGCGTAGTGCTCAGCACCGTAGTCCTCAGAGGGCCTCCGTCGGGGACACCAGGAGGTCTCCACTGGGTTTCGCAATGTCAGCCCAGCACTTCCTCTGCCCCGCTGGGCTTTTCCCCGCAGCGGCTGGAGCGCAGTCCCGGCTGGCTGCTGCTGGTGCTATGCTGCCAGCTCTGCCCACTTCCCCGTCTCGTTAGGCTGTCGCGGCCGCCATCTTGTGTGCCGAGCCTGAGGTCGGGGGGGCACCGGGCTGAAACGCTGCACCCGGCTCTGAATCTCCGATTTTCTTCAGAATAAGCTGAAAGGGGAAGGATTTCGCCCCTGCTGTAGCTGAGTTAGCTTGTGTTCGTTGCTGCTGGTCGTGAAACACGTAATTCAGGATCGGATTATGGGCTTGTGCGTTTATTAATGGAGGTGTGTGAGGTATAGATTCCTCTCGAATCTTATGGCCGCCAAGTTCAGCCTGCTGTTGTCTTCTGCTGTCGGGGGAGCGCGGCACCAGGGCCCCGCTGTTGCGCTGCGTCTCCACCCCGGGTGTTGGAGTCTCGCTGGGGGGGGCAGCCCTCACGGGTCGGCCTCCCCTCATGCCACCGTGGATATGTATGTAGACGGGAGGCAGCTCACCAGAGTGGAGGGGTCCGGCTTGTGTCCTCAGGTGGTTGTCGGCCCGAGCCAGAGGGAGCCCAGCCCACCCGCAGCCTCGCATGCAGCGCCGCGTCTCACCCACAGTCTGGGGCACCGCAACTCGCGCCCCCCCTTCCGGGGTTCTGTTCACCGGCTGCACGGAGGTGGACGCCCGTCCCCCGCCGTGTCCCTACGATATTAGCAGGCTGCATTCCCAGGATGAAGTTCCGGACGGCCTACAGCGGGAAGACCGCTGGCTTTTGGTGCGCAGGTACGCGGCCGTTGGCAGGTGGCCGCGGCTCCGTGCACAATCAATCTCAGGTTTCCCGGCACCGATTCTAGCCCAGATTTGGATCGGATATTCCCTGGGTCAGCTGGCGTGGAATCGCTTCTGGTGGATTCGTTAAGGCTGCGCACCAATGCAGGAGTAACACTTTAGAAGTTCGCCAGCCACAGAGCTCGAAGATCAAGCTGCCATCTTGTTTGGCGCACAACAGCGCCCCCATGCGTGACACATTTTAATCATTTAAGACATTTTAATGCTGCAAAATGCATCAAAATGTGGTCTCCTGTCACGTGAGCCAAGGATGGAAATAGAGTTGGGCATGGAGTCCCAGAACTACAATAGTGCGTGCTTGCATCCCCTTATATTCTCAGAGACAAGAATACACTGCAAGGCGAAGTTCAAAGACAATCTTCATGGCAGAAGGCCTGGGTAATGAGAAATGTTGAGCTAATTGGCTGGGGAGGTAAAGTCAAGTCCACCTCCTGGCACCTGGGTTTGAGCTTACGTTTTGCTAAGTGAACCGAATGTTCCAGATATGGCACGAGCATGCCAACCAATTTTAGAGGGCCGTATAATGAAGGGCCTTATAGTTTGAAGACCATTGATATACCGTGTACTTAATATGTTGAAGATTACATGTTTTAGAGGTAGGCATAAGTTGTCCACCTGAAAGTAGATATCCAATCACAATCCCACCCATTATAGAAAGTATACTTAGATGTTCCCCTTGAGCCTATCACAACCCCTCATAGGCTTTTATTATTTAGCACATAGTATGACTTCATGTCTGATGTATTTTTTGTATAAAAGGTTGTTTTTATGTGAAATATATTGAGAGGTCGAGAGAAAATCCGGTGATGTCCGTTCTAACTCCCTGTTTTAGATCATTGATATTAAAACCGCAACCTTTGCCATCTTCCAGAGTTGGTTTGATTATTTGATGTCAGAGTTATTCTGCATCCCCATAAAATAAATTACATGCACAATATCCAAAGGGCTCTACACTCAAGAGGAAGAGATAGCCTGTTCGGCTGGGAAGTAGAGAACTTCAGTCTTAGTGGAGTTGAGCATAAGCGAGTGAGTGAGACGCCTTCCAAAATTTGATTGCAGAGAGAAAGTTGACATTTTTGACAACGCCACTAGCAGACAGATATATGGTACACTGGATGATACGATCGTACTGCAGTAGCATTAGGACTTATCCAACACGTATGAGACCTTTTATTATTTCATTCACACACATGCCTGCAAAATGCTGTATGAACGCAACTTTCCGTCTGTGCCGCGGTAGCTGAAGCACACTTGTACACAATCAGAGTAGTTGCCATAGTCACTAAACACCAAGAGAGCAAAAAACATGCCCAACAAGCATGTGCAAGGCACGTCATACTTAACCAGAGCAGTTACTATAGCTACAATACACTAAGAGAGCACAAATGTGCCCAATAAGCATGCGCGAGATACGCCATGCGTAGCTACCATGATGATGAGGCACTTACATACCTTGCCATCAAGCGTGTAACCGTTTTGGATTACCATCCAGAACGCTGGTGACCGTGAGCGTCAGTCACTCAGGTCCCAAGAGTTAAGCAACTTTGAATCTATGAGGAGCACCGCGATAATAATTCTTCAGCGCTAACTGCATACATTCCTAGCATGACAATTACAGTCGATTTTGGTATACCCGCACCGGCAAAAACTCTGTGTGTATGCTACCCGGATCGAGACACTTAAGACCCTATTGGGGCTAGTCCATGTACCAGTGTGTTTAGCGCCTGCATGTACATATACCCACTTATATCACCTCCCTAGACACAGCAACTGGCAAATAGATATAGTAACATATATGTAGTTTCTCCTCATTACTGCCTCAGATTGTAATAATCACTAGCCCTTGGTTATTATTCCCCTCTAGGATGGAATGATTTATCCACATGGAATAGACCAGTGGACACTAGCCACAACCATAAAGCAGCACCACAGCATATAGTTTGTGACGTAACACAGGTAATACAAGAAACATTTTGCCAATATTTACAGTTTTTTTTAGAACAACTAAGAATTGGCCTTTTCGGGCACAGCAATTATCAAACATGGCTACTCTGGCTACTCTAGCATTGTGCACTGATTAGGTCCCCCTCCCCATCCCCTCTCGTATTCTCTTCTTTTTCTTTCCATTTCCCCCGTAGGCCCAGATAGGAACACTTACTGGTCCTACTGTAGACTGATACGTGACCTCCAATTCGAGGCACCGCCACCAACTCTGCAACGGGACCACCCCAACCAGATGTGTTGTTCTTTATGGTTTTCAGACTCAGAAATTGGGATTGAGCACCGGTAGGTAATATGATTACTGGAGCTCTGAGTTTTTTCCTCTACACTACTTCTTTTTTACCTGTTTTCTTGTAAATTTCAGGCACTCTGTGGCATACACATCACTTACACACTACTTGTGTTTTTTACACAGGGTCCCTGACATGGAGCCCTGATGAAGGCGGCAATTGAACCATCTGAGACCGCCGAAATGTGAAGTTTCAAGGGAACCCTTAGTAATTGCATTATTCCCTAATTTGAGATCTAGTTTCTTTAGATCATTTCACGTTGGCTATCAGAATATTGAGTAGGATAGTATTCAACAAAATGAGACCCAGACAAAATGCTTCACCTCTAATGGGTAATAGTTAGACCCTGATCTTTCCAGTGTCAATATTAAACACAGGAGACATAAACAAAAATTAATTTGGTCTACTGTATCTGAATTTTTCCATTTACTCTTTAAGCTTTTACCTGCATTGTTTTTCTTTATTCATTTCACACTTTAGAATGTTCACACTTCTATACCTCATTGTACAAAATTAAGATGGAACTACACATCTTACTATCTATTGTTCACTTTGTATAATATTTTCCTTTTTTCTAACTCATTTACAAAATATTACCCTTCGAGGCTATTGAAGCAGTCATTGGGAATCTCACATGTAACTAGTGTTTTATTTATATGAAATGAGATAATTGACTGTTTGCATTGCACATCCATTGTTTTTATGTCAGTGTAACAATTATTTTGTTATTTTGATGCATATTTCATCTTTTTTGTATTCAAACTCTTGATTTGTCAATTCTCATGTACTTGTGCTTATAATTTAAGTCTTTCAAACTAAGAGCACCGTCCTTGAAACAATACAAACTTTTTTGATCAGTGTCTTCATCTCTTTCTGTTCTTCTGACGGTCTGACTGATTTAATATCTGTATTAAGTGGTAGGTACCCTGAGACCCTACTCGATGATCTCTAAACTATAGAGACTCGACTAATGTTTAATCAATAGCCCAAAGTATGGTCTATTGTGTGACTTTGTTGGATTTCTTTATTTTTCCTGTTTTGGAGAATTTGCACAGAGATACATCTTCTAGTTGACACAGACATTTTTGACAACAGCTTGTCAGATAAGAAGTAAAAGGAGCATCAGATCTGAGTGTCGTCAGCTAAGAGTTAATAGGGAGGTCATAAGAGGAGATCAGGGCGCCAAGAGCTGAACTATAGAGAGTGAAGAGAAGTGGACCAAGGACATATCCTTGGGGAACGTCAACAGTAAGAGAGGTGAGTGGGGGGGTAAGGCTGTTGCAGGACACCTGAAAGAGTCTGGGGGAAGGTATGAAGCAGACCAAGTGAGGGTCTTATCTCTGATCCCATGCAGAGATCATTTAGAGAGAATGTCAGAATGGTCGACAGTCACAAAGGCAGCAGAGAGGTCGAGAATAAGAATAGATGAAAGGTTTACATGTTCAGAGGGAGAGATGAAGTTCCGGACATTTAGGAGAGCTTTCTCAGTAGAATGCAGAGGTCGGAAGTCAAATTGAAGAGGGTCACGGAGGTTGTGAGTATCAAGGACAATTGAATACTACTCGCTCTAGGACTTTGGAACAGTATGGTAGAAGAGCGACAGGGTGAAAGCTGACATGGTAATTAGGTTCTAGACCAGGTTTCTTAAGGAGTGGGATGAAAGTAACTGTCTTATAGGATCGGAGAAAGTGGCATTGTCAAGTGAGGAGTTGAAGAGGAAAGTAAGATGTGGAGCGCCACTGGGAGCTATGTGCTTCACAATGGGCAGGGACAGTGGGTGGGTGGGGGAACAGGAGGGTTAGTCTTGAGGAGTAAGGCAAGAATTTCATTAGGTTTGGTGTGAGTAAAGGAAGACATAGTAGCAGGAGTGGTGGATAAAAGTGAGCAAGAGGAGGGGATAGAAGGTAATTAGCAAGGGTATTGTGAATTGAAGAAATTTTAGATGCAAAATAGAGAGCAAGATCATTTGTAGAAAAAGTAGAGGTGATGGAGGTGGGTTTAGGAGGTCAGAGAATTGAGATTTGTGGAGGCACCAAGGTTAAGAGGATCGAGACGAAATAAGAGAGACTTAGAATTCACGTTCGGCAGAGTCAAGAATGGAAGAAACGTTTTGAAGAGCAGTGAGATAGAGTTAGAGATCAGAGGAGGGTCTTGATCTTTGCCAAGTGCCAACTTTTGCTGCGTTGTTTTCAGAGTGCAGATGGGAAGTACAATCCAGTGACGTGGAGGGATGATTTAGGAGTGAGTGCAGTAAGAGGGTAGGGAGAGGAAAAGGGAGCATAACGAGCAGTGTTAAAGTTAGTGAAGGCTTCTTCAGTTAATGTAAAACCGAGCTGACTTTAGGAAGAGAGGGAGCGTTGTAGTTTAGAGAGCTAGTCAGGGAGTTTGGAGGAGGGAAACTTGTGCTTAGTAGTAGTTGTAGTAGATAAAGAGAGTGAGGAAGAAGCAGAAGTGGAAGTTGAGGCAAAGCCGATAGATTGATTGAAAGGAGACGGCGCATGGAGATATTAGAGGCAGAGAGTTGTTAGTAACTGAGAATGAGGTTAAGGGAGTTTCCATTTGAATGGGTGGGCACAGAGTGGACAGAAGAGAGTGAGTGGTTAAGTAGAATAGAGTTGAAGTCAGTGAATAGAGCAGCAGAGAGAGAGAGGGGAGGTTGAAGTCACCGATGATGAGGACGTGATCGGGAGACAGAGAGTCAATTTGTTGGGAGGTGTGGTCAAAGAATTGACGTACCCGAGCAGGTGGCCGGTAGAGAGAGATAATTTGTATGCAATATGGGGCAGTGATTGTGGAGATTGTACATTCGAATTTGGGAGAATTAGCAGCAGATGGGGAGCAGGAGAGAGAGTTTGTAGGATGAAAACAGTCTTATATCACCACCCCTGCCAATGGGGTGGGGAGAGTGATTGAATGTGTAGGCAGGGTCAACAAGGGCTACAAGTTTTGCAGGGTCAGATGGAGAGATCAAGGTTTCAGTAAGGGTAATGAGGTCGAGAGAAAGAGGGAAAGGAAGAAGTCGGATGTCACCAATCCGAGATGTCAGCTGGAAGTAATGTCACTAATTCAAGATGGTCGCTAGAAGTGATGTCACCAATCCAAGATGGCCACTGGAAGTGAAGTTCCAGGCAGAAGCCAAAAACCAGAAGGGATGACACACACTCTTGTCACTTGATCACCTACTCTATCATTGATTGCTCTCTCTGATATTGTCCCTGGTGCTGCTGGAATGAGGCGATTTCTTCCTGATTGCTGTTCCCCCGAAGTGCCTCAATTGGCCTTCAGCTGGAGATAGGTGCTGCACTGTGGGAAATAAAGCCAAACACATATTGTGAGGAATAGTGAACCCATGATCCAGACCATGAAATGGATTCTAAGATCCAAGTATCTGAGTTCACAAGTGTAATTAAAGTCTGAGTACACCTGTGGAAATTAAAGTCAAACCCAGATTGCAAGTAGTATTGAGCCTAAGATCCAGACCAAGGAATAGATTTGAAGGTCCAAATATTTGACTGCACAAGTGCTGCATCATGGGAATTCAATTCAGTGTTCCAGAAACCTCAAAAGGAGAGGCTTTTGGCTGAGTCGAAGAAACTGGATTAGTATTGGCAACTTATGTTCTGATTATTAATACCTCTGAGGGAGAGGTTGCCTGACGCGAAGCCAAGAAACTGGAGAAATATTGCATTGTGGATTGATGTCTATGTTCCCAAAACTTCAGCCAAAGACTCTAGTTGTCTTACATTGTGGTAATGGTAGGAGAAGTCTGCGATCCAAGGTACGCTTATATTCTCTGTGTCCCATCACTAGTTAGGCAACTCAAGATGCATGGTGTGTGCCCGGCTCTTGAACAAACCTCAGAGGGCTGGGTTCTGTTATGCGAGTTGCTTTTTACAGAGATCAACACATCAAGCAACATTACATTGGGCAATGCTAATGCCCGTAATGTGTAGTACAATAAAATGACAACACTGTGTTAGCAAGCATAACATGAATAACAAGTAATTATAATGTTCAGTTAATTTTCCTGTTGTTTGCTTACAGAAAGTTTGTGGAAAGAACCTTTTGCTGCTACAAGAGAATTTATTAAGGAAAAATCGTAAAACGTCCTCTTTTTTAAAAAAAGAAATAGTGGTCGACTCATGGGCCTGAGTGATATTTGTGGAGGCCCAATGGTGGTTCACTTTAAGCACCCAGATGCCCCGACATACAGAAGCCTTAATATTAAGTCAAACAAGTGGTTTCCATGTATCCCTGAATAACCATGTTAGGTTATTTTTCCTTTATACTACGCACATCATCAATGTAGTGGTCTTAAAGCACTGACCCTTGTCCATGTAGAGGTGAATAAAGACCCCCCCCCATTCCTTCGAGAGGCAGCCAGACTGTGGTCTGTCGACTGAAAATAAAACGTGGCCACAGAAACATACCGGCTTTGATCACACAAAGTAAGGAAATGAAAACATATGGGTGGGTGACAGTGATTGCTGGCAGGAGTGCATAGTTTCAGTGTTTTGACCACAAGAAAATGTATTGAAAAGAAGGGACAAGAACTTTCCTTATTGGCTGGCTGAACTTTCATGGAGGCCATTACCAGTGTGTTGGTGGTATTACATTAAGTCGTGTTGGGGCTGCATGATGGCCCTGAGGTAGGCCCAAGAGTTCCTGGGAATTGTGAGGGCTACTAACCAGATAACTATATTGGATTCCCTCCTGACAATAACTGGAGGGGGATTTTGTAAAGCAGAGCCCGCTGACACCGGTGTCAGAGATAGGAATTGGCTTTGTGTTGTATGAGTGCTGGCTAACCCTGAAGGAGAGTTTAACAAAAAGGATCCCCCACCAGGACCCATAACAGATTTGCCTTTGGTGTACAATGAGAACTGTCCTTATAGGGTATGCTTCTGCAGTCTGTATCTAGGGATGGTGAGATGGTGCGTGTAGGAAGATTGCATAGGTCTGTTGGATTGGGCTTTGGTACTTTGCCTGGATAGATAGGTCGGAGGACTATTCGATAAACATTTGTTGACTAGGGATAGTGTTTTGATCATGATACATTCTCGGACAGGGAGCCAGTGGTCTTTTTTAGGGATGTTGAGTGCCTCTCCTATGGCATTATTCTGGATGATTTGTAGCTTGTTTAACTTGCATGAGTGGCAGACTGCATAGAGAGAGTTGCAGTAGTCAATACTGGACAGTGTGAGGGCTCTGGCATGTGTCATGCAGTTGTCAGTGGTCAGGAAGGGCCTGCAGGCATTGATCAGCTTGATGATGTATGCTGCGGCCGAGGCGATTGCATTTACTTGCCTCATTAGGGAAAGAGAGGAGTCTAGGTATACTCCTAGGGTCTTTACCTCGTTGGCCACAGGGATGGTGTTTCCGTCAATGGGGAAGGCTTTGTAGGAGTCAGAGAGTTTGTTTAGTTGAGAATGTACGCCGATAAGGATCAATTCCGTTTCCTCATGATTTAGGCAGAGCTCGTGTTAAGCCATCCAGGCCTGAGTGGTTTGATAAATTTCGCTCAGTACGATGCAATCTGTGTCATAGTTGCCAGTGATCTTAGGAGGATTTGGGTGTCATCCGCATACTTCGTGTAGGTGACATCCAGTTTGTCTAAGAGGTCAAAAAGTTGCTTGGTGAAGATATTGTGAAGTTTTGGTGAAATACAAGAGCCTTGAGGCACTCCGCAGGTGACTGGGGCAGGGGAGACTGCAGCAGTGGAGGAGAACACTATAATTATGTGGTTGGACAAGAAGGACTCTATCCATGTTATGGCTTTGGTCGAGAAGTGGGCAGCTAAGGTCAGGTGCTTGCAACGTATTTTATGATTTACCAAGTTAAAGGCTGCTGAGAGGTCGAGTAAGAGGAGGATGGCCATGTTCCCCTTGTCTTTGATTTCATCGATTTAGATGTTTAAGTCCAGAAGGGCAGTTTCCGTTCCATGGCCGGGGCAGAATCCCAATTGGTGTAGGCCAAGGAGATTGTGAGCTTCCAGGTATTTTTGTATTTGCAGATAGGCCACACTATCAAGTATTTTGAGGAGGAACGGTACCCAGAGACATCTTTATGGGAGGGCAACAGGGGCACTTGCCCCGGGCCCCCACCTTGGAGGGGGCCCCAAGAAGGAGTCTTTTCTTTTTTTTAAAGTCAGTTTCCCTATGTCGACAAAATTAAGTATGACATCAGGATTTTCTATGGTTTGTTGCTAAGGCTAAACCTATTTTCTGTCTGCTGTTGATAAGTACATTTTGTTCAGATCTTTTCATCCTGTAATGCTATGTTCACTGCGTTATACATAGTTTGCATGGCACAACACCTGTAGCATTATCACCTTCCTGTGTGTATTATATTGATCATGTGCAATGATACATTTGAGTGTCCCGAAAGTTCAGAGGATAGCTCAGTGTGTTAAGCACTCATTGCAGAGATATGCGTTCACATGCACGACTACAATGCCAAATTCCAGCAAGGCCAACTCACCATTTCCAATGTATGAAATTGTTAGGCCTGCATGTACATGTACTTTGTTCTATAGCACCCCAGTTGTTCTCATCACCAATGTACCTACACTAGATAGTGGTTGCTATAGAAACTAACATAGCATCAGTATGGTGATGGTCTAGAAATTGGTTTGTTTAGATGGGGGGTTGTAAAACCTAGGCAGGCACCTCCAATGATGACAATAAAGTGTTAGAGGTGTTCAAGTATTCCAGACTGTGGAACCAAAGCATTCATGCTTGGATCCTGGCTTTGCCATGAGACGATACAGTGATCCTGGACAAATCTTATATCACTGACAGTACTATACTGCCTTCTATGAAAAAGTTTTCTTCTCACATACTGCTGGCATTGTTTGGCCAATTACCTGATCTTTACTATCATGTAGGCCATTTGAGTGGAAGGAGTTCTAGACAGAAGAGAGCAGAGCAGATATTACATGCTTCTTACCAGTATATTTTAAGGTTTGCTTATGTGACAACAAAACAGTTGTAGGCACATTTTTAAATAACATTGCACAAGCCCATGTTTGGGGTGTATTTAAAGCTTTACAATACAAAAGAGAAACCTACCTGAAATCTTTTAAGATCACATCCATTAGTATGCTGGTATTTGTATACTTTCCTTGATGATGGAGGCAATGAAGCTAGAATCATTCCCATTTTGAATAATATGTTTCTATAATGTTTTGTTTTTTAAATGTTTATATTGGGTTATGTGATTTTCATATTTTCCAAGTCAGTTCTGTAAATACTAGAAAATATATTGGTAAGACCAGAAATTGTGGGTATGAATCCCAGCGTCACCTCTTAATCAATGTGTGATCCTGGGTATCTCCTTTAATCTTGTATTTCGTCACTTGTCAAAATTGCAAGTCCATAAACCTTTCAAAATTGTCAGCCCTCCAGTGTGATTTTGTTCTCAGGGTACGATCTTTAAAAAAGACTAATTCATGGTTTCACTGGCTATATTTAGTGTTGCTTGCTCTATAATGATAGTGATCATTGATATATTGCACACCACAGCCACCTGTTTCTTTGCATTCAAATGGTGACACTGCTTGAAAACCATGTCCCCATAATAATCTCAGTCTGTTTGGATACAGACACCTTCCTGGTATCTTCAAATCGTCATCCACTCTCTATGCTATGGTATCTGTAGTTTGATCCTTGCTTCCCATTGGTCGCCTGTATCTGTGCTTGAGCACTTTTGCTGTCTCTGAGGCAGCTAATCTCAGACTAGTCTGGATTATGTGTACCTTTGTAAAATCTGTGCCCTGCATTTATACTATGTCCAGTATATCATCCACGTGGCTGCTATTGATGAAATGTTTGCTGTACCTATGCTTGAACACAAGTACCCTCGCGTAGACTGCTAATGTTGCCCTTGAAATGCTACTTCTTTATCACTCTGATTACAACATGAATGAAGAGTGTAGGGTATCTGAAAGGAAATTTACCATGTTTATTTTGATCTCTGCGAGACAGCATATAAAGCTATGGGTTGTTATCTTGACACAGGGTGGGGCGCACTAGATATTCTATATCCCTTAATTCCTTTGGTCTGTTGGAGGGGGGCCCCAGAGGTGTCCTTGCCCTGGGCCCCCAAAGTGCTTAAGATGGCCCTGACGGTACTGTTGTTATGGGGCGGTAGTTAGTGGGAACATTGTCATCTAGAGTAGGCTTTTTGAGGAGTGGGAGTACCCAGGCTTCCTTTAAGATCTCTGGTACATTACATGTTGAGAAAGTGTTATTAATCAGTGCTGTGATGGAGGGGGCAAGCTCTTCAGCACAGTCTTTTATCAGAGATGCTGGGCATATGTCTCCTTGACATCTAGAGGGTTTCAAGTCTTTGATAATTTTGGTGGTTTCAGTGGTTGTGACCGGTGTGAATTCAAACCGGAGAGTGGTAATGAGGGGTGCGTGTCGCTGGTCTAGTTACTGGTTGGCTGACACAAGTTTAATTTTCTTTGCCGTGATTTTGGTTTGAAGTAGTGAGATTTTGCAGAGAAGGGCGTTCTGGATATTCTTACACCAGGTGTCAAGATTGGAGGCCTTATCCCGTTCCTCCTCACCTGAATCTTCTGTGGCAGATTCCGTCGGATTCAACTCTGTCTTCTTACGGTCCTTCCTCCTTACAGGAGTCTTGTCCTTTGATGTCTTGGCTTTCTTTTCGTGCAAATAGGGTCTAGCCCCTCCGGAAGCCACCGCGGCAGAGATAGAACCCTGTCCGCAGGGAACCCCAGGGGGCCAGACCTAAATCAGGGAAAAAGCACGAAGGCAGAAAAAACCCTGTTTCAGATGGGTTCTAATAAGGAGTGGAGAATTCCGTTCACAAGTAATTGAAGTCTGGCTGCTGCTGATAGCTGAAGTAGTTGACCTCCAACTCCGGTGGAGAGAGCCAGTTAAGCCCTGCGGTGACAGTAGGGCGAAGCACACAGAGAAAAGATACAGGAACTCAAATAAACCAATAAATAAATCTTAAAGGAAGACAGAACAGAGAGAAATGCCCGTAAAATAACAGTGCTAAATAAGGAAATGTGTGTAGGTAACCATAAGCAGAAAGTAGAAATATGCCTGAAGAGTGCAGTAAGTCTGCAAATGAAAAATTAGAGTGCAGAGAAGACGAAAGGCAGAAAACGCCGAATCAAATAAACTGAAATGATTCGGCGGAGGTGTAGTACAGAAGCACAAGCGAGGCGGAGCTATAGAACAGATGAGGAGAGAAACGCTCGCGGAAGTAGCAAGAACCAAGAGACAGGTAACAAGGGAAGAAATTATGTAAAGCACAAAAGGTAGGCACAAGGAAGGCAAAAGGTAGCTGCAAGGATGGTCGGCAAGGAGGAAATATCCAACAACGAAGTTCCACACGAACCGGAGCGATGTGTACAGATACAACGCATCGGTTTGGGGGAGGAGTCAGAATTTAAAGGTACGGCCACCATCTTGAATGAGGACTAGAGCGCTCGCAAGTCAATGTTTCCAGCGCTTCCAAACCTTCCATACTCCGTTCCTGACAGTATACCCCCGTCTTCTCGGGGGACCCCCTGGTTTGCCCGGATGAAGGCGATGGAACCTCTGCACAAGGCTTTTGGCATGTATATGGCTCACAGGTTCCCATGTCCTCTCTTCCACTGGATAACCCTTCCAATGAACCAAATAGTGCAACCGTCCCTTGTGGTATCTGGAATCGACAAGACGAGACACCTCATATTCTTCTGGCGTAGAGCTCACCTGAGCACGCGTCTTGAACACAGGTCTCTTAAAAGGGTCATCCTTATGTTCCTTGAGAAGGGAGACATGGAGGATGGGATGTATCCTTCTGAGATATTCAGGTAGCTTGATCTTATATGCAACAGGGTTGATCTGTTGAAGAATGGGAAATGGCCCAAGGAAACAAGAGGAGAACTTCCCCTTATGAACCCATCTGGGTAGAAATCTGGTGGACAACCAGACAAGCTGCCCTATCTTCCAGCTCGGGTTGGCAGTACGACCTTTGTCTGCCCATTTCTTGTGTGTAAGTTGACTCACTTGGTGTGCTTCCTTAGCGAGTCTGTGTACCTCCTGTAGGTCCTGTAGCACCCCATCCAACGCCGGAATCTTGGTAGAAGGAGGATTAAGCCAGGGTAAATGTTGAGGATGATATCCGTAGGTACAATAGAAAGGACTCATCTGGATCGAGGTATGGAGAGAGTTATTGTAGGCGAATTCTGCCTGTGGGAGGAAACAATACCATTCTTCTTGTTGCGGACTGCAAAAACACCTGAGGTACTGTTCTAGGCTGGCATTTAATCTTTCCGTTTGGCCATTGCTCTGTGGGTGGTATCCAGAAGAGAGTGCCTTGTGAATCCCTAGAACTTGGCAGAGAGAAGCCCAGAACTTGGAGGTGAATTGGGGTCCTCTGTCTGACACTATGGTCCTGGGCAAACCATGTAGACGGACTATATCCTGAAGGAAGGTTGCGGCCATTTCGGAGGCTGAAGGAACCTGTTTAAAGGCCGAAAAATGGGCGAGTTTGCTAAATGAGTCAACTGTCACCATAATCGTAGTTATGCCATATGACGGAGGGAGGTCTACAATAAAATCAGTAGAGATGTGTTCCCAAGGATTGTCCGGTAAGGGTTCTTGCTGAAGTAGCCCCAGAGGTCTTCCCGTTCGGTGTTTGTTAGATGCACAGACCGAACAAGTGGAAACGTACAGGCTTACGTCTCTTCTTAAGGTCGGCCACCAGAAACCCCTCCATATCAGATCCAACGTCTTCCTGATTCCGGGATGTCCAGATAAAGGAGTGTCATGACACCAGGAAAGAATCTGATCTTGTAGCTTCTTAGTGGGAACATAGAGAGCTCCTTCATGATAATACAATCCGTCCTTATCTGGAATGACAGTTGACGGAAGCTCGGTACCCATCTGATACTGTGGAATGAGGTCTTGAAGAAATGAAACAGTTGAAGCCAATACCTTGAGATTAGGGAGAACCAATTCGTGTCCCGTGTAGGAGCCAGAGGTATCCCCAAGGCTTCTTGACAAGGCATCAGCCTTCATGTTCTCGGTACCAGGTAAGTATGTAATTACAAAATCATATTGTAAAAAGAAATATGCCCATCTGGCATACCTGGCGTTGGAACATTCCAACTGTTGTAAAACCCGAAGGTTACGATGGTCTGTTCTAATAGTAAACGGATGAGTAGCTCCCTGTAAAAGATGTCTCCACTCTTGACAGGCCAGTTTGATAGCCAATAGCTCCTTTTCAATCACAGAGTAGTTGCGTTCACTACAGGTAAGTGTCTTGGAGTAATAAGATATCGGATGTTCATAGTCGTCATCTGACCTTTGAAGCAGGACTGCTCCCACCGCCCCTGTAGAAGCGTCTGTTTCCAGAATGTAAGGTCGATGCTGATCTGGTTGGACCAGAATGGGGGCTGTGGAAAAACATTCTTTTAAAAAACAGAAGGCTTTTTGGGGCCCTTCATTGAATACAAACTTGACTCCTTTCTTCAATATAGAGGTCAGTGGAAGTACCTTGTTAGAAAAGTTGGGAATGAACCTTCGATAAAAATTGGCCAATCCTAGGAAGCTTTGGAGTTCTTTGATATTGCAAGGATTTCTCCATTCTCTGATAGCCTTTACCTTACTGGGGTCCATCTCGATACCTTCTTTGGATAAGATATATCCTAGATAGGACACGGACATAGTTTCAAATGAGCATTTCTCCGGCTTTACCAGTAGTTGATGGAATTGCAGACGCTGTAAGACTAGTCTGACCAGTGACCTGTGCTCTGATAGAGTCTTGGAAAAAATGAGGATGTCGTCCAGGTACACTACCACCGATACAAACAGCATATCTGTGAATATCTTGTCCATATACCTTTGGAAAATAGCCGGTGCATTCACAAGACCAAATGGCATCACTCGGTATTCGAAGAGTCCAAAAGGGGTACGGAACGCTGTCTTCCACTCGTCCCCTTTCTTGATCCTCAAAAGGTGGTAAGCCCCTCTTAAGTCAAGCTTGGTAAAGAACACTGCCCCATGTACGGCCTCCAAGATGTCCCGGATCAAAGGCATAGGATACCTATCTCGAATGGTAACCTTGTTGAGCCCCCTGTAGTCTATACAAGGGCGTAGCTCGGCTGAGTCCTTTTTAGGAATGAAGAACAAGGAAGCCCCGCAGGAGGATCTGGACTCTTGGATGAGTCCGTTTTGAAGATTTGCGTCGAGGTATTCTCTCAGAGCCTTCCTCTCTGGTAGAGACAACGGGTACATCCTCCCAAAGGGCACCACCGCCTCAGGTATTAAGTCTATACCACAATCCTCTGTTCTATGAGGCGGGAGTTGACGGGGAACTGCATCCAGGAACACCTCTGAGAATTCTTGATAATGGATGGGCACTGATGCCACTGTGATTGGAACTGGAGTACTGTTTCGGTGATATGCTAAAGTGTTGGACGTTGAGGACAAGCTCATGCAGTGTGATTTACAAAATGTAGAATTGAAGACTACCTTGTTAGCCATCCAATCAATTAGAGGGTTGTGCCTCCTTAACCAAGGAATGCCAATGACCAATGGAAAATGAGCTGCCCTGATCTGATCGAATACCAGGAACTCCTCGTGATGGCCTAACCTCATTCTCAACGGAGTGGTCTCCTTGGTAATAGGTCCCGAAGATAAGGGTCTTCCGTCCACCCCTTCCACCGGAATGGGAGCGGCTTTAGATCTTGTTGGAACAAAATGTTCTGCTGCCCACTTGGAGTCGATAAAATTCCCTGCTGCTCCACAGTCAAGCATGGCGAGTACCTCTGTGGGACCTGCATCAGACAGCCATAAGTCAACTCGAAACACCATTAGACTGTTGTCATCCGGAGTGGTTACTGCTCTTGTGTAGTTGCAAGGGTGCTTGTTACTCCCCCCGAAACCTCCCTTGCTGTAGATCGGGGGTTGAAGTTTCCCTGTCGTCAAGGTGGCACCTCAGGACAGTCTCTCAAAAAGTGCTTCGAGGAGCCACAATACATACATAGTCCAGCCTCTCTTCTTCTTCTCTTTTCTTCTTGAGTTAGAGGTCCCCAGGCCGCCCCTATCTGCATAGGTTCTTCAGGAGGATGGGTAGCTCTGGTGGGAAGGACAGGAGAGGGGAGGCCAGTTGGTTGCGGAACGCCTCGGGTTCGTCTTCTTTCTAGTCGTCTCTCTTGTAGACGAAACTCAATCTGAAGAGATAATGCAACCAGATCTTGAAAGGATGCAGGTCTCGCCACTCGGGCCAGCTCATCCTTGATTTCATCACGAAGGCCACGTCTGTAGATGGTTTGCTGAGCGGAATCAGGCCAATCTGCCTTAGCTGCCAACCTCTGGAAACGAGTCAGATAGGTTTGTACGTCAGTGTTTCCCTGGCTGACATCTAGGATAGCTTCTAGAGAGGAATAGAAGACTTCTGGTCGGTCGAAACGTTCTTTAAACACCTCTGTAAAACGATCATAGTCTCCCAAAATCGGGTCGTTTCCGGTGACAAACGGTGTAGCCCATGAAAGCGCATTACCCATTAGGTTTGCAATTATAAACCCGACCTTAGATTTAGCAGTCTCATAAGCATGAGGTCGAAAGGCAAAATACACCTTACATGCGTCAATAAAGTCCTTCAGCCCTCCCGGGTGACCATCATATTTGCCAAAGGAGAGTGGCATTGTAGGCAGGTCTCCCCTGTCATCACGATGCAACACAACCTGTTGTCGGAGGGCTATGTTCTCTGTTCTCAAAGCCTGGACCTCCATGGTAAGGTTCTGCATCGCTGCTACCAATTCTTGATATTGTTCTAACGATGCCATGGTAGATATTGGGCGTTGTATGCTGTCAAGATTGGAGGCCTTATCCCGTCCCTCCTCACCTGAATCTTCTGTGGCAGATTCTGTCGGATTCAACTCCGTCTTCTTACGGTCCTTCCTCCTTACAGGAGTCTTGTTCTTTGATGTCTTGGCTTTCTTTTCGTGCAAATAGGGTCTAGCCCCTCCGGAGGCCACCGCGGCAGAGATAGAACCCTGTCCGCAGGGAACCCCAGGGGGCCAGACCTAAATCAGGGAAAAAGCACGAAGGCAGAAAAAACCCTGTTTCAGATGGGTTCTAATAAGGAGTGGAGAATTCCGTTCACAAGTAATTGAAGTCTGGCTGCTGCTGATAGCTGAAGTAGTTGACTTCCAACTCCGGTGGAGAGAGCCAGTTAAGCCCTGCGGTGACAGTAGGGCGAAGCACACAGAGAAAAGATACAGGAACTCAAATAAACCAATAAATAAATCTTAAAGGAAGACAGAACAGAGAGAAATGCCCGTAAAATAACAGTGCTAAATAAGGAAATGTGTGTAGGTAACCATAAGCAGAAAGTAGAAATATGCCTGCAGAGTGCAGTAAGTCTGCAAATGAAAAATTAGAGTGTAGAGAAGACGAAAGGCAGAAAACGCCGAATCAAATAAACTGAAATGATTCGGCGGAGGTGTAGTACAGAAGCACAAGCGAGGCGGAGCTATAGAACAGATGAGGAGAGAAACGCTTGCGGAAGTAGCAAGAACCAAGAGACAGGTAACAAGGGAAGAAATTATGTAAAGCACAAAAGGTAGGCACAAGGAAGGCAAAAGGTAGCTGCAAGGATGGTCGGCAAGGAGGAAATATCCAACAACGAAGTTCCACACGAACCGGAGCGATGTGTACAGATACAACGCATCGGTTTGGGGGAGGAGTCAGAATTTAAAGGTACGGCCACCATCTTGAATGAGGACTAGAGCGCTCGCAAGTCAATGTTTCCAGCGCTTCCAAACCTTCCATACTCCGTTCCTGACACCAGGGTAGGTCTTCTTTAATACAGTTACCTGGAGGGGGATCTGGCTTTTCTAGTTCGCGTAGTATGGTAAAAAGCCCTCTGGTGCCTGAGTATGCTTTTACAATCCTCTCGTGGTATGTTTCGCCTTTCTATTGAAGAATGGCTTGTTTGTAATTATTGGGAAGGATATTGAAATGCTGTTTATTCTCATCTGAAGGTATTTTCTTCCAGGCATTCTCTGCTGTTCTTTTCGAGGAGGGTAGGGCTTTGAGATTAGGGGTGTACCAACAGTCCAGGTGGACTAGGGGTTTCGGTTTATGGTTTTACCATGGGTAAGGATTGTTAGCTAGTATATTGGTGTTGCATTTGAAATCTGCTAGCCAATCTAGCATTCGGACTTTGGCATGAGTAGGGCTTGAGATTCGGTGGAAGAAGCCTTGGGGTTCAATAGAGTTTGCGATGGCTTGTGCTTGAAGATCAGAGGGGCCGTTAAGACCTAAGTTGAAGTCTCCCAAAAGCATCATTTTGGAAGAGGGCCTTGTGTTGGTGGAGAGGAGTTGCGCAATGTATTCCTCAAAGGGAACCAAGGGGCCAGGAGGTCTTTAAATTAAATGGATGGTGAGGGTAGTTGTAGCTGATGAGGAGATTTCGTTGAAAGCAATTCACCTGATGGGATTGTTTGGTTCTGGACTTCTCTGATACATAGGTGGTTTTAGGCGATGATGGCTACTCCACCCCCTTTGGATACCAGCCTGTCTTTCCTGAGGATCGTAGGTCCATCAGGGATTGCCATGGAGAGGACTGGGCCAGCAGCTGGGTGCAGCAATGTTTCGGTGATCGTTATGAGGTCTAGGCTATTGGAGGTGATGTGGTTGGATATATCGAGGGAATGAGCAATGGAGGATCTAGCATTAATAAGGGTTCCCTTGAGGTGGGTGATGGAATCTGCTTTAGTGTCATCAGAAGAAGGTACTTTTTTAGGAGTATGTTCTTGGGAAGTAAAGATCGAGCGTTTGAGAGAGGCATGGGCTATATCAAGAATCCGCTTAGAAGATTCCGTCTTTACAAACAGACTTAATCAGAGTTTTACTTCACCCTTGTACTTTAATAGGCTGGCAGCAGTGTCAAATTCTGGCATTTATTGCTGAAACAGGCCTGATACTTCTATGGCTTTTTGGGCACAAGCAGTATGAAAATGTTTTTTTCACTGACAGTGGTGGCACATATTGTTGAGATAGGCCCCACAATATTCTTTTGGCAGGGCTAGTATAGCAAGGTGTTTACTCTGGCAATGCTGACATATATTGTTAAATTAGGCATGATAATATTCTTTGAGCACAAGCAGCAGCAACATATCTTGTGAAATGCTCCAGTAAGTACAAGTATTGTATTTAGCATTGCAGCTCCTCAGGCACGGGGAGACTTGTGATGCCCTGGAGGATCTACTGGACATTCTTGGATGACAACAGGATATTTGTACTATAGAATCTTAGCCGATTGGACTCTAACAAGAAGGCAGGCAGAAGTCTGGGTAGGGGGCCATAGACAATATCAGATTGGTTATGCTCCTGGGTCTGAGTGCTCTTATGAACCAGCACCCCAATACTGGAATATGATCAGACTCTCTAGTGATAAGGCAGTGTGCTGCTCCGAGCTACACCAGGATCAATTCAACAGTTTTCAGTCAAAAGTCCGCCCCAGTTATAGGTCAAAAGGGCATGTTACACTGGGCATACAGTCAGATCACTGTCCATCCTTTCAAAAACTCAGTGGCTCACCTACATTTGGCAGAACGCATCTAAAGAAATGGGCTCAGATGCACCCCCACTCCAGTCAGTTTATGGCATCTGTATTTAGTGCTCACCAGAGTTGAAAGAATAAGAGAGTCATTTGGAGGTGTGCGTTTCTGTTTATCGAGATCTGCGTTTAATCCCTCACTGGGCAGCTCCACAGGCATCCACGGACTCCTCATTGGAAGTGTCTGACCTTTGAGCTTCCTCCCTCAATTTTGCAATCCACAGTGCTGTCAGATAGGACATGAGTTTGTTAAGCTAGGGTCCAGTGGCACTAGTCCTTCACACATCATTCGAAGCAGAAAGTGCCTAGATGCAAGCAGTAGTGGCTGGTGCTTTGTAAAAGTGGGGAGGTGTAACTGTTTCCCAGAATTAGCTGGAGTTAGAGAGAGCACAGTGAGTGTACTTGAACCAATTGCAGGTATATTTACTGGAGCATTTCATAAGAGATATTCATGCTGCTTTTGCTCAAAGAACATGATCAGACCTGACTCAACAATATATACCAGCATTGCCAGAGTGAAACATGTTGCCATACTGGCTTTGCCAAAAGAAAATCATGAGTCCTATCACAACAATATCAGTCACCAATGCCAGTAAAAAAATCATTTTCATACTACTTGTGCCCAAAAAGCATACAATTAAGGGGCCTGTTTCGACAATATAGGGCAGCATTTGCCACTGCTGTTTTATCCCAAATATAATGACGAGAATTGTCCCACCAATATACACCACGTCTGCCCCTCCTTTCATGCTTCTTGTGCCCAGAGGAAACCATGAAACTTGTCTCAACAATGTATGCCATCATTGCCTCTAAAAAACACATTTTACTGCTGTTTGTTTCACCAGACCAAGTCACTCTACCTGTCCCATGTCTGCCCTCAGTACCCAGTTCTGCCCTATTTCCTCCACATGTTGTGTTCTTCCTCAGTTCCCCCAGTGCCAAGTCATGTCCCAGTTTGTCCCTCAGTGCTTTCCCTCAGTTAGGATGACTGTCCAACTTACCCCTGAGGATCGTGTTCATCCCAAATGTGCCCTTTAGTGCCCAGTATGTCTGTCCCAATGGCTCCTCAGTACAAAGCTCTGCTGCAATATTGCCAATGGTGCCGAGGTATGCCTCATTTTGCCCCTCAGTGGCTGGTTCTGTCGCAATTCGCCCCTAAGTGCTGCATTGCTGTTTGCATTTGACCTTCGGTGCTGTTTTCTGTTCCATGGAAGACCCTGCTGCAATGTGCCACTCAGTGCTGAGTTCTGCCTCAAGTTGCCCCTTTGTTGAGAGATCTGACTGAATTTTCCCCCTCTGAGCTGAATACGTCCAAGTGGGCTCCTCAGTGCCCATTTCTGCCCTAATATGATCCTCGTTGCTGGATGTATCCCTAATTTGCCCCTCAGTGATGTGTTCTGACCCTGTTCGTCCACCAGTGACATGTTCTGCCCCAACTTGTTTTTCCGTGGTGATTTCTGCCCCTTTTGGCCACCAGTCGCCAGTCCAGCTTCCATTTGGTCCTCAGCATCAAATTCATAACTAATTTGACCCTGTGGGCCATATTCGGCTGCATATCACTTCAAAATGCTCAAATCTGGCCCGATTTGGCTCTCGGTGCCCATTTCTGCCGTAATGTGCCATTTAATTCCCATTTCTGCACACAAAGTTCTTCTGAGTGTGAAATTATGCACCACGTTTCCCTTCACTGCCCAATTTTCCTCCCATTTCAGCCCATGTTGAGTTCTAAACCAATTTCCTGCTCATCATGGAGTTATAACCCAATATGTCCCTCTAAACCCAAGTTCTCAGTTCTGCCCCAGTTTGCCCTTTGGTGTCGAGTTCTTTGCTAATGTGGACTCGGTGTAGAATTCTGTCCTACTGTCCCTCTCACTGACCCACCATTGCCCCATTACTCCCCTCGACAGCCCCTCGCCTGACAATCCCCATGTGCAGTATCAATGAAAATTGCCTACTGGCCACTTTTGCAGAGATACAGTTTTCTGTGTCTGTTTGTGGTGCTGAGGGTAATTCTCTGTGGTCTCCACCCAATGACCCTCATCTTGCAGTCCCCGCCTGTCAGTCCCTTTCCCTGATCCCCTATCCCCTTTCTTCTTTTCTTCTGTTGTGCGGGGGACATCCCACTAGGCCTGTTCCTTCCACACCTCCCTCAAACCCATGCCCCCTTTCTCCCTGTCCCTGTTCCCTTCTTCCATAAGAAATCCAACCTCCCTCCACCCCTGTCCCACTCCTTACTGCCACTCTGTACCTCGCTGCTCCGGCTTCCACTCTCTCCCCTGTTGGGTTTACTGGCATAAGAATTCAGTGGGGGGGCACTGACCTAACTCTGACTATCCTATGAACTGCTAGTTCTGATGTCATGTCCAGCTGATTACAATGATTATGCAACCAGCATGAAGTGTGAACAGGCTCTTAGCACTGCTGGAGCTATTGTCTCAGACCACACAAGACGCCTCAATGACGCACAAGTGTGAGAGCTTACTTTCATGACAATGAACACGCATTGTATCAACAAAGATGACAGCCGGATAAAACAATGGTCCCATCGCTTGTAAGACCACGCAAAAGATTCCCCAGATGATGAAGGTTAGTGTGTTAGTTAGCTACAGCCATGTGCATGGAACAGCATGGGGAAAAGCTGTGGAGACTTAGACTCGGACAGTAGTGGTTGAGCACATTGTAAAAGTAAATCTTTAGTTTTCCTATCGTCCTACAATTATTTGGCTCTACCAGCAGGGCCACTCTCAGAGTGCCAGCGCCACACTCACAAACCAAAGGTTCTGGCTAAATGTATTGCGCCGTACCAGTCATTGGAGCCACACAGCATCCTCTGCATAGTGTCGCATTCCTCACCTCTTCATGCATGGTTAACATCAACATCGGTGTTTTTCATGGTTCTGCCTCAATGTATTTGGCTCTACCAACCAGTTGAGCCACCAATACATTTTTTCTACTCTCCCATTGCACCATGTCTCCACTTTTACTAGCTTCTCGCCCAGTCATTTTGAAGAGTGTACAGTGGTACAGGCAATCATGCGTCTCCATCTGATCCAGAGGCGTAGCCAGGATTGTCTAACAAGTGTGGCCTGAAGCTAATGTAGTTGGGCCCACTGCAGTGACATTAAGACATGTAAATGCCCACACAGCACTGCAGAGTGGGCATTTACTGATTGAGGGTGAGTCTTGCCCACTGGAGTCCTATCCTGTCTACGTCTTTGTGATCCACCACTAGCTTGTCATCCAGCTCATGCTCAGTATGTACCTGCATGCTTCAACACTCTGTCTGATCTGTTCTGCCCAAATGGCACCACACCCAGAATTCTACCACCACCAACAGGAGGCTGCACTTCTAGTGGTGGTAAAACGGTTCTGTAAGTTAATCGATGGTGTCACTGGGTTAGGCTGTGCTAAACCAGACATGAAGGTTCAGTGAAATGGTTGGGCTGGCCTAGAGCAGGGGGCAGAAGGGTATGGGGGTCACTTGCAAAACATGGGCTGTTGTGAGCTCAAGCGTCACTTGGCACTCCCTTGTGGACACCGTCACTGCTTCAGGAGAGTGCTGCAGTAGATGCATCTGTGATACGCGGTGTGCGCTCTTTGAACATGTCATTGTGCCACAACTAACAATGCTTGTGCACTCCTACTTGGGTTACGTTGAACTGTCATCTGGCAGAGGCTGTATATTACATACTGCATATTACTCTGCCTGCATATTACACAGTGTGCCTTTACCATGACAGTCACACCGTATGGTAATCTGAAGTAGTCCCACACCCATGACCAGATGGGTGAAGATGTCATGAGTGGGGATGTCTTCTGTCCTGACTTTATCCTCTTGAGGAAAGCCTGAGTTGACCCTTCTGTAGCGGCAGGCAAATGTGCCGTGACCCCAGTCTCATCCTCCTGAGCCCTCAGCTGGGGCCATCTCTGGCTCCTCTGCTGACCTGGTGCTCTTCGATTACCTGCAGCACTACAGTCTCATCTCCCATCTGCCCCTCACCCCCCCACACACCTCTGCTGATTCCACTTCCTGTTGCTCCCAGAGTACCTCGCTCTCCCCACAAAGTCAAAGTTCATGATACTCACACATTTTCTGCAGGTAGTCCTCAAGTGACTCTACTTCTACCTCGACCTCCTGCAGATTGGTAGCAACATTCTCTCCTCCTCATGCTCTGTCTCCTTCTCAAGCTCCATCTTTTCTTCGTTAGGCTCTGTCTCCTCCCCCTCATTCCTCATCTCCATATGCTAATGCTCCGTCCATTGTGGTGTGATCAGCCTGCTGTGGTCTGAGGGCCCACTGACCACTGTCCCAGTGTTGCAGGTGTTCGGTTCGTACCACCTCACTTGTATTTTGCAAGGTGCAATACTAGACTAACCATATGAATTATTTTCTGATGGAAGGTTATCATTCCAAGATGGACAGTATGGGACACTCTTATTGCACTCTTTCAAAATACCTTTATGAGAGTGGGAAAGGGGACAAATAGCACCAGTAAGCGTTCCTGTATGCTTTGCATTAAATCACAGAGCATTTCAGGACTATAACAGTGATCAGAGATCTCAATATTGGATACACAAGTCTGTGATAAAAGGATTGTATGTGTGAATCTCTAAATCCATAACAGATGCATGGCTTAGTGCTCAAATCACTGTTCACAACACTCACCCTAACATTACAATGTTTATAACCATGAACCACAAATACTCATTTGAATAGCTTAGGTTTTTGGATATGAGTATAAAATGGCTGCTACATCAGCCACTCAAATGGAGTACACAGGTCTTTAGCTTCTTGTTTCTGAAGGATGTTAAATGAGGAAGGGCTGGGTCTCAGTGTGAGCATGCCCAACCCCCAATACAGAAACATCTTTAGGGAATTATAGCTACAGACAGGACACCGTACAAGAGAGACCCAATACACAATGCTACACAGAAAGGATTCTACCTCTTACGAACTTTAGCCTTACCATTAATAAGCTCATGAAGTGTTTTAAACAAAGCCGGCTTCTCATGCATGGTAAAGGTTCCACAGTTCCTCAGCCACTACCTCCTCACTATTACTCTGGCCTCAGGGGTTATTTCTGCAAAAAAGAGCAGGCCCATGCTATATCTAACATTGATGGCATTAGCATCTTTTATTAGTGCTGGTCTGCAGCTGGTGACAATCATGGTGTGGCAGTGTAGAAAGGGTGTTTGGCCTAGTAGAAGTACAATTTGAGACAAATTCTTTGATTGCTTTATGCGTTTAGGTGTGGGTACAGTATGACATGCTCGCCAAAGCCACATACACAAAATGTTCCAGCATGCTATTGTATGGACATTAGACACATCAGACAAAAACAGGCAAATGTGCTGTTACATACGGGAGCGCCACATATACGCCATTAACCAACAGGGTGGTTGCTTGTGCAGAGCAGCCACTAGAATACGTAGGCAAGAAAATGACCGTTAACCGTCCCAGGGATGTGCCATATGTAACTAAAAAGTAATATAAAAATATGTCAAATGAAGAGACATGAAAATAAAGAAAATAGTTTACAACTTTTTCTGTGTGGCATTTTAATTCTCTTTGAAGAATGCATAGGTTTGGTCAGCTAACTGATACTTGTGCTGGCCTGGTGAATGGAAAGGCCCCATGCTCAGTTCTTAACACTAAAATGTAAGCAAATACTTAAAACAATGACTTGTTAAATGAGCCATCACTTATACATTTCCCCACTTGAAAGTCTGTCAACACAACGATTGAGGGGCACAGGGTGTGTGACTCCAGAGCATCTCACACGTGTTTGGAATATGCATTCCTTTGTTTGCATATTCCGAACGCATCTCAGTCATCCACAAGTTGGCAGAGAGCATCCATCCAAGCATCTCATGGGAGCACCAACCACAACAGGCTGCTTAATCTTTTTTCCGGCAAGATCAGAGTCAGGTCTCTGGGTGGGCCCCTTACTGCACGCCCTAGACCCTCCTGAGCTATTCAGCTCTGCGCCCGGGCCATCGCCCACTCACCCCAGGTCAAAAAATAGGGCTGGTTACTGACACCAACGTCATCACGCATCCACGAAATGACATCCCTCCAATTCAAACATACAATATAATGTCCCTCACACACCAGTTCCATTAGCGACTTTTCAAGTGTAACTACTCAACAAATAGAATATTAAATATGAAATGCTCAGAAAGGTAAATGCAATGCACAATCTAGCCAACAAATTTGAAAACGCTGCAAAAGCAGAGAAAAGTCAAATTGTAACAGAAACATTCATAGGTTGCAAAAATGGAGAAGGGTGGAGATCTATCCAGGAAGAGCAAGGGTGAGTGAGGGGAAGGTTTCATAACTGGGGAAGAGTGTTGGGATATCCAGGACCTGCATGGTTGAGTGGGGGGGGAAGGGAATGTTGCATGGGTTGCATAACTGGGGATGATTGGAGAGCTATCCAGGAACAGCATGGTTGAGTGAGGGGGCAGTGAGCTGAAGGTTGCATGGGTTGCATAAATGGGCAAGAGTGGTGAGATATCCAGGACCTTTGTGGTTGAGTGAGGGGGCAGTGAGCTGAAGGTTGCATGGGTTGCATAAATGGGCAAGAGTGGTGAGATATCCAGGACCTGTGTGGTTGAGTGAGGGGGCAGTGAGCTGAAGGTTGCATGGGTTGCATAAATGGGCAAGAGTGGTGAGATATCCAGGACCTGCGTGGTTGAGTGGAGAGGAGGGACGGGAAGGTTGCATGGGTTGCATAAATGGGGAAGAGTAGAGAGCTACCCAGGAACAGCATGGGTGAGTAGGGGGGAGTGAGGGGGAGGTTGCATGGGTTGCATAAATGGGGAAGAGTGGCGAGCTACCCAGGAACAGCATGGGTGAGTGGGGAGAAGTGATGGGAAGGTTGCATGGGTTGCATATATGGAGCAGAGTGGAGAGCTATCCAGCAACGTTATAGTTGAATGAGGGGGAAGTGAGGGGAAGGTTCCATTGTTTGCATAAATGGGGAAGAGCGGAGAGCTAACCAGGAACAGCATGGTGGAGTGAGAGGGAAGAAAGGGCAACGTTGCATTGGTTGCATACATGGGGAAGAGTGGTGAGCTATCCAGGAACAGCATGTGTGAGTGAGGGGGAAATGAGGGAAAGGTTGTATGGGTTGCATACATGGGGCAGAGTGGAGACCGATCCAGGACCTGCGTGGTTAAGTGGGGAGGAGGGAGGGGAATGTTGCATGGGTAGCAGAAATGGGGAAGAGTGGAGAGTTATCCAGGAATAGCGTGGGTGAGGGAGGGGGGAGCAAGGGGAAGGTTGCATACATGGGGAAGAGTGTTGGGATATTCAGGACCTGCGTGGTTGAGTGGGGGGGGGGGGGTGAGAGGAAGGTTGCATAACTGGGGAAGATT
Source organism: Ambystoma mexicanum (assembly GCF_040938575.1). Classification (NCBI taxonomy): domain Eukaryota; kingdom Metazoa; phylum Chordata; class Amphibia; order Caudata; family Ambystomatidae; genus Ambystoma; species Ambystoma mexicanum. The sequence goes on along the minus strand of NC_090938.1, from coordinate 563,665,141 downwards.
GGAGAGATATCCAGGACCTGCGTGGTTGAGTGGGGGGGGAGCGAGGGGAAGGTTGCATGGGTTGCATAAATGGGCAAGAGTGGTGAGCTATACCTCAACATTGTGGTTGAGTGAGGAGGATGTGAGGGTAAGGTTGCATTGGTTGCATAAATGCGGAAAAGTGGTGAGCTATCCAGCAACAGCATGGTTGAGTGGTGTGGAAGGGAAGGTTGTATCGGTTGCATAAATGGGGAAAAGTGGTGAGCTTTCCAGGAACAGCCTGGTGGAGTGTGGGAACTGAGGGGAAGGTTGCATGGGTTGCATAAATGGGGAAAAGTGGTGAGCAGTGAGCTATCCAGTAACTGCGTGATTGAGTGAGGGGGAAGTGAAGTGAAGGTTGCATAATTGCATAAATGGGGAAGAGTGGAGAGCTATCCATGAACCCCATCGTTGCGTGAGGGCAAAGTGAGTTGAAGGTTTTATGGGTTGCATAAATGGGGAAGAATCCAGCAACAGCATGGTTGAGTGGGAGGGGGCAGAGAGGAAGGCTTTATGGGTTGCATAAATGGGGAAGAGTGGAGAACTATACAGGAACAGCATGGTTGATTGAGGGCGAAGTAAGGGGAAGGTTGTCTGTGTTATATAAATGGGGATGAGTGGAGAGCTGTCCAGGAATAGCACGGGTGAGTGGGGAGTAGAGAGGGGTTGTTTGCATGAATGAGGAAGAGTGGAGAGCTATCCAGGAACAGCATGGGTGAGTAAGGAGGTGGTATGGGAAGGTTGCATAAATGGGGAAGATTGGAGAGATATCCAGGACCTGCGTGGTTGAGTGGGGAGGAGGTAGGGGAAGGTTGCATGGGTTGCATAAATGGGAAAGTGTGGAGAACTGTACAGGAACAGCATGGGTGAGTGAGGGCGAAGTGAGGGGAAGGTTGTATTGGTTGCATAAATGGGTAAGATTGGAGCGCTATCCAGGAATAGCACGGTTGAGTGAGGGGGAAGTGAGGGGAAGGTTCCATCGTTTGCATAAATGGGGACGAGTGGAGAGCTATCCTGGACCTGTGTGGTTGAGTGGGGAGGACGGAGGGGAAGGTTGCATGTGTTGCATACATGGGGAATAGTGGTGAGATATCCAGGACCTGTGTGGTTGAGTGGGGGGAAGTGAGGGGAAGGTTGCTTTAATGGGGAAGAATGGAGACCTATCCAGGACTTGCGTGGTTGAGTGGGGAGCAGGGAGGGTAATGTTGCATGGGTTGCATAAATGGGGAAGAGTGGAGAGCTATCCAGGAACAGCTTGGGTGAGTGAGGGAGGAGTGAGGGGGAGGTTCCATGGGTTGCATAAATGAGGAAGAGTGGACAGCTATGCAGGGATAGCACGGAGGAGAGAGGGGGAAGTGAGGGGAAGCTTGCATTTGTTGCATAAATGGGAAAGAATGGTGAGCTCTCCAGGAAAAGCATGGTTGAGTGGGGTGGAGTGAGGGTAAGGTTGCATGGGTTGCATACATGGGGAAACGCTCTGAGCAGTGAGCTATCCAGTAACCGCTTTGTTAAGTGAGGGGGAAGTGAGGAGAAGGTTGCATAGTTGCATAAATGGGTATGAATGGTGAGCTATCCAGGAACAGCACGGGTGAGTGAGGGGGGTGTGGGGAAGGTTGAATGGGTTGCATACATGGGGATGAGTGGAGAGCTATCCAGGAACAGCATGGATGAGTGAGGGGAAGGTTGGGGTAGGTTGTATTGGTTGCATAAATGGGTAAGATTGGAGAGCTATCCAGGAATAGCACGGTTGAGTGAGGGGGAAGCGAGGGGAAGGTTCCATCGTTTGCATAAATGGGGAAGAGTGGAGAGCTATCCAGGAAAAGCATGGGCGAGTGGGGAAGAGGAAGGGGAAGGTTGGATAAATGGGGACGAGTGGAGAGCTATCCAGGACCTGCATGGTTGAGTGGGGAGGACAGAGGGGAAGGTTGCATGGGTTGCATAAATGGGGAATAGTGGTAAGATATCCAGGACCTGTGTGGTTGAGTGGGGTGAAGTGAGGGGAAGGTTGCTTTAATGTGGAAGAGTGGAGAGCTATCCAGGGCCTGCGTGGTTGAGTGGGGAGGAGAATGTTACATGGGTTGTATAAATGGGGAAGAGTGGAAAACTATAAAGGAACGGCATGGTTGAGTGAGGGCGAAGTGAAGGGAAGGTTGTATGGGTTCCATAAAGGGGTATTAGTAGAGAGCTATCCAGGAACAGCACGTATGAGTGAGGGGGAAGGTCGGGGAAGGTTTTATTGGTTGCATAAATGGGGAACAGTGGAGAGCTGTCCAGGAATAGCATGATTGAGTGAGGGGGAAGTGAGGGGAAGGTTCCATCGTTTGCATAAATGGGGAAGAGTGGGGAGCTATCCAGGAACAGCATGGGTGATTGGGGGGGAGGGGAAGGTTGCGTAAATGGGGATGAGTGGAGAGCTATCCAGGACCTGCGTGGTTGAGGAGGGAGGAGAATGTTACATGGGTTGTATAAATGGGGAAGAGTGGTGAGATATAAGGAACTGCGTGGTTGAGTGGGGGGAAGTGAGGGGAAGTTTGCTTAAATGGGGAAGAGTGGAGAGCTATCCGGGACCTGCGTGGTTGAGTGGGGAGGACGGAGCTGAAGGTTGCATGGGTTACATAAATGGGGAAGAGTGGTGAGATATCCAGGACTTGCGTGGTTGAGTGGGGGGAAGTGAGGAGAAGTTTGCTTAAATGGGGAAGAGTGGAGAGCTATCCAGGACCTGCGTGGTTGAGTGGGGAGGAAGTGAGGTGAAGGTTGTATGGATTGCATAAATGAGGAAGAGTGATGAGCTATCCAGGAACAGCATGTTTGAGTGGGGGGTGTGGGGAAGGTTGTATGGGTTGCATAAATGGGGAAGAGTGGAGAACAATTCAGGAACAGCATGGTTGAGTGAGGGCGAAGTGAGGGGAACGTTGTATGGAGTACATAAATGGGTAATAGTGGAGAGCTGTCCAGGGACAGCACGGTTGAGTGAGGAGGAAGTGAGGGGAAGGTTGCATAGGTTGCATAAATCCGGAAGAGTGGAGAGCTATCCAGGAACAGCATTGTTGAGTAGGGAGGAGGGAGGGGAAGGTTGCATGGGTAGCATAAATGGGGAAGAGTGGAGAACTATACAGGAACAGCATGGTTGAGTGAGGGCGAAGTGAGGGGGAGGTTGTATGGGTTCCATAAATGGATATTAGTGGAGAGCTATCCAGGAACAGCACAGATGAGTGAGGGGAAAGGTCGGGGAAGGTTGTATTGGTTGCATAAATGGGGAACAGTGGAGAGCTGTCCAGGAACAGCATGGGTGAGTGGGGGGGAAGTGAGTGGAAGGTTCCATCGTTTGCATATATGGGGAAGAGTGGAGAGCTATCCAGGAACAGCATGGGTGAGTGGGGGGGTTGCATAAATAGGGACGAGTGGAGAACTATCGAGGACCTGTGTGGTTGAGTGGGGAGGATGGAGGGGAAGGTTGCATGGGTTACATAAATGGGGAAGAGTGGTGAGATATCCAGGACCTGAGTGGTTGAGTCCGGGAAGTGAGGGGAAGGTTGCCTAAATGTGGAAGAGTGGAGAACGATTCAGGAACAGCATGGTTGAGTGAAGAGGAAGTGCGGGAAATTTGTATGGGTTACATACATGGGGATTAGTGGAGAGCTATCCAGGAACAGCACGGGTGAGTTAGGGGGAAGGTCGGGGAAGGTTGTATTGGTTGCATAAATGAGGAAGAGTGGAGAGCTATCCAGGAATAGCACGGTTGAGTGAGGGGGAGTGAGGGGAAGGTTCCATCCTTTGCATAAATGGGGACAAGTGGAGAGCTATCCAGGACCTGCGTGGTTGAGTGGGGAGGAGGGAAGGGAATGTTGCATGGGTTGCATAAATGGGGAAGAGTGGAGAGCTATCCAGGAACAGCATGGGTGAGTGAGGGGGGAGTGAGTGGAAGGTTCCATCGTTTGCATAAATGGGGAAGAATGGAGAGCTATCCAGGAACAGCATGGGTGAGTGGGTGGGGGGGGGGGGGTTGCATAAATAGGGACGAGTTGAGAACTATCGAGGACCTGCGTGGTTGAGTGGGGAGGAAGGAGGGGAAGGTTGCATGGGTTGCGTAAATGGGGAAGAGTGGTGAGATATCCAGGACCTGATTGGTTGAGTGCGGGGAAGTGAGGGGAAGGTTGCCTAATTGGGGAAGAGCGGATAACTATCCAGGACCTGCGTGGTTGAGTGGGAAGGAAGTGAGGTGAAGGTTGTATGGGTTGCATAAATGGGGAAGAGTGGTGAGATATCCAGGAACAGCACCGGTGAGTGAGAGGGGTGTGGGGAAGGTTGTATGGGTTACATACATGGGGATTAGTAGAGAGCTATCCAGGAACAGCACGGGTGAGTGAGGGGGAAGGTCGGGGAAGGTTGTATTGGTTGGATAAATGGGGAAGAGTGGAGAGCTATCCAGGAATAGCACGGTTGAGTGAGGGGGAAGTGAGGGGATGGTTGCATTGTTTGCATAAATGGGGACAAGTGGAGAGCTATCCAGGACCTGCGTGGTTGAGTGGGGAGGACGGTGGGGAAGGTTGCATGGGATGCATACATGGGAAAGAGTGGTAAAATATCCAGGACCTGCGTGGTTGAGTGGGGGGAAGTGAGGGGAAGGTTGCTTAAATGGGGAAGAGTGGAGAGCTATCCAGGGCCTGCGTGGTTGAGTGGGGAGGAGGGAAGAGAATGTTGCATGGGTTGCATAAATGGGGAAGAGTGGAGAGCTATCCAGGAACGGCATGGTTGAGTGAGGGGGAAGTGAGGGGGAAGGTTCCATGGGTTTGCTTAAATGGGGAAGAGTGGAGAGCTATGAAGGAACAGTACGGGTGTGTGAGGGGGAAGTGAGGTGAAGGTTCTATGGGTTGCATAAATGGGGGAAAGTGGTGAGCTATCCAGGAACAGCATGTTTGAGTGGGGGGAAGGTTGTATGTGTTGCATAAAAAGGGAAAAGTGGTCAGCAGTGAGGTATCCAGTAACCGCATGGTTGAGTGAGGGGGAAGTGAGGGGAAAGTTGCATAGTTGCATTAATGGGGAAGAGTGGGGAGCTATCCATGAACCCCAGGGTTGGGTGAGGGTGAAGTGAGGGGAAGGTTGTATGGGATGCATAAATGGGGAAGAGTGGAGAGCTATCCAGGAACAGCTTGGGTGAGTGGGGAGGAGGGAAGGGAATGTTACATGGGTTGCATAAATGGGGAAGAGTGGAGAACTATTCGGGAACAGCACGGTTGAGTGGGTGGAAGTGAGGGAAAGGTTGCATGGATTGCATAAATGGTGAAGTGTGGTGAGCTATCCAGGAACTGGATCGCTGAGTGAGGGGAAGGTTGCATGGGTTGCAAAAATGGGGAAGAGTGGAGAACTATTCGGGAACAGCACGGTTGAGTGGGTGGAAGTGAGGGTAAGGTTGTATTGGCTGCATACACGGGGAAGAGTGAGTGCTGAGCTATCCAGGAACAGCATGGATATGAGGGTCAAGTGAAGAGAAGGTTGACTGGGGCCTGTGCACAATTAATCCATTTGGCAACACCCCTAGCGTCAGTTGCAACAGTCGACTCGACTCCATCACACAATGCTCTCCTTCAGCCCACCTCTTTGTTCCCTTCCCACTAATCTGGGAGACACTCCCCGAACCCCAAACCCTTGATTCACCCCCCTTCTGACTTTCTATACACCTTATCCGGGGGACACAGTCAGAACTCCTAGCACTACCACCTCCGTATCCTCCCTCCACTCCCTCCAACTTCTGCCCTCCACCCCTTCCACTTCCCAGTTTGCTCGCCCCTCTTCCCGGCCCGTTTTCCATCCTTAGGGCCGGCCGTTCAGCAGGCAGGTGTAGGACCTCCTGGCTTTGTCACAAGGCATGGGGGAGTTCGGGGGACATACCCCCTCGGAGCCTCGGGTAGGTTCCGACAAAGGGGGAAGATCCAAATCAGTCCCCCCTTTTCCCCCCCCAGGCTCGCCAGAGGATAGGATGCATCATCCTTTCACCAGTTTCCTCTTCTAGATCCGGGCTTGCAGGGTGATGAGCGGATCTCAACCTCAGCTTCTTGGCCAAGCCTTCATGCAGCTCTGCTGGCCCAGCCTGGCTGTCCCCTTACGTCATTGATGCCAAAGGTATGGACGTTTCACACTGGACCATGTGCCATGTCCTTCTTCTGCCACAATCACTGGCGCTGAAGGGAAAGCAAGCATCAAGAGCTATATTCCCGTTCAAGAAAACATTGGTTTAAAAAAAATACCGGAGGACAGAGGAGAGCATGGCAGGAGTTCGTGTATAATGTGTTTAAAAACAAATTCATAACAGTTCATTTTCAATTGTTGTACACCATTTCATTCTTTTCTACTTGTAGGACCTCTTGAGCACACCTCAAGACCCCACAGCAAGACTTAACATAGTACCTCCAACACACTAGTAATGATTCCACGGAAGCTCTGCTGACCAATAAAGATAGCTCTCCTACTTTATTTTTATTAGATGTTTTTCTGGTCAAAACACAGAAAACTAAATATTCAACCCAACGATCATGAGCACTCAGGAGGATAGCTCAGGGGCAACGTGCACGCAGGTTAGATCGCCGGGTCTGCTCTTAGAAACCTCTGGGTATTAAGTGCGTTATAAATAACATATCATATCACTCACCCATATGTTTTGAGTTCCCTCAAAACATAGGCACTCACCCATATGTTTTGAGTTCCTTACATGTTGTGAGTTAAGTCTGTAGGCGTTTGCCTCCTCGACTTTCCCACTCTTCCCTGCTCTCTTTGGCCTCATCTCCTTTTGAGCCAACGGTCTGGCTGCCAGCAGCGGTGGGGTCACAATTCGCCTCTAGACAGACAAGGCTCTGCACTATAAGACCACCATGCTGGCGATGCGTGAAGTATAACACACTACCTATATACTGTTTGAATAGTATATGTTCTGAAGCTAAATGAGGTTACTAAAGATCAACTGTACATTTTATGTGTTTTATGTATGTATATAAATGTACTGTAATAATTTTAATCAATTCTTATGTTTTTATATCTGTGTATTTTACCATGTTGTATGCTGTATATACAAAGCTTAATTGCTAGATGTATATTTACCAAATAAATAAATAAATAAAATAATAAATAAAATAAATAAATAAATAAAAAAGGACTAATACCATAACATAGCATAATAGCAATTCTATGATATGAGTTCAATTTATTACATTTCATATTGATACATTGTATTGTTGATCTTTCAAGATTACACATAGGAGCCAATTGTGACGGAGGTGGGTGGGAGAGCCTAGCGAGGCTAGGGAAAAAACAATATCACCTTCTGATGCCTTCTCCGAAAAAAAGAGAGAGAGAGAGAAAGAGAAACCGCATCCAGTAGCCATTCGAGTAGTCCTCTCCCCACCTGCCAGTGCACGCCTGCATTAAAAAAGCCCCTCATATCCCATTCATGCTTCAACTTCCACATTGTGCTTTCTGCAACAGATTGTTTGTTACACTCTGTGCCCACTCACGCTGTATTTTGCCTCACACTTCCTTCTCTTCCAAGTCATGACTGTCAAGAGACACTAGCTCGGTGGCCATCTTAAAACGGACTTACGTTCAGACTGTTGTCAACAAGCATTTGCCTGGTGGCCATTTTAGATTTGGCATAGTGTTTCTTTTGACTCACATTTTAGGAACATGAAGGTCTAAAAGGGGTGTTAAAAACCTTATTATCATGCTGGGTGAACTTTCCCCCATTTATCGCCCTTGGCTTTGCCTCAGGCAACAATTTAGGGGGTGTGTCATTGTCCCACTGTTACAACGTCTCCCTAATTCTATTTGGCTTAATTAGTCAGTATTATGTTGACTTGATGTTGACATCAGCTATCTAGGGCTACACGGTTGTTTCGCAATAGATCCACTCCGATACGTGTTGTGAAGGGTAGGTATAGTTGCCTGCATGGTGTCTGCCCTCTGAGTTTTTACAGATTAAGCTTCCACCTCAGCTTTATGGCAACGTATTTGGACATCATGTTATTCTTACCGTTGCCATCTGTCTGCATTTGCCTTTGGCTTGGAAGAGGCATAATGCAGACAGGTGCCAACTCCTGTGGTGTTGGGTTCCTATAGTCGCCCTATGTATCCTCCACCTTTACTCTCTGTGGATTCTAATAAAGCATTTTAAGTCCCTTGAGTTTAGGGCAGGGAGGATAGCTCTGTGGCAATGTGCGGAAGCTGTGCAAAGACAGGTTTGAATCCCAGACCTGAGCTTATAAGAGATCATTATAAATAACCTGCAATGAACCTAGCGCCTAGATACCTGCAGGTTATCTGTGCTGTAAATAAATGTTCAAAATGAAATGCTGCTGAAGAATGTATAGTGGTTGGTCCACAGGGCAGCCCTATTAGTGGTAAATCCTGGAGATCAGCTGCTGTACTCTTTGTCTCCTGGTCTTCACTGTAGTGGTCTCTGAGGAGCCATCTGATTGTAATTGTCCAGCTGGGGTTTCGCCTGCCCAGTGCTCCCCCCCCCTAAGAAACGGTCCTCACCCAGGCATCTCCTTATATCTCTGTGCCAATTGTTGAGGTAGTGCAGTGGCATCAGGGAACTGTCGCTCCTTTCTCCAGACTTTGGACCCCAATCTGACAAAATAATATTTCAGTTCTCTTTCAAATTCATCTTGATCATTTCAGATGATATTATGATTCTCCTGTCAGGTCTGAACGCTACCACATCGATAGTTGATACAGTGACTGTGTGGTTTTTGTCTAATTTCCAGCCATGCTCGTTACAAATTTGGTGGTGCAACACATTTTGGTGGCCAATCTGTTACTGACTCACTTTTATTGGTGATAACAGAACTAACTCCAGTTTTACTGACCCACTTAATGATGGCTTTGGGGGAGAAGTGAGGGATTTATCTCCAGTTTAGCCCCACAAAACAGGCGATTTACCGCAGGGCATTACCACTCGTGGTAAAGCTGCAAAAATTCCAATCGAATCCTATCAAGAGTTCAAAAATGGGGATTAGCACCCCCTTACCATCACTTGTAGTCCTGCAGTAAATATGCAAAGCTGAATAGCAGTAACAGTAAATGGGTTTGGCTGTAATTCCAAACGCCTTAGCACTAAACTAGAAATGGGCAAAGTGTATTTGTGCAGTGCAAAGTCAGTGCAAAGTCAAAATGGCTTTGCACTGCAAAAATACTCTTTGCACAGTTCGATGAATCAGGGCTTGTGTCTGCAGTGCAAAGTCATTTTTCAGCATCGTAAAGTCACTTTCAACCGTGCAAAAAATACCATGAATTTCCCTTAGTGTTTGCGTAAAAATATTACAATTTCTCACTATTTTGAATGGAAGCGTATTGTTTATAAACTCATGGAAGTTGTGGTTTTTAGAGGGCAATCTCCTAAACACTGTCTACCTTGGTTGACCACATACCTCCACACATATTTTAGAGGCAGCACCTCCCCAAACCACACACTCTCCAACTTCCTCTCGCCACCCAGATTAACATAATAGTCAGTCTTTTATCTGTTCAGACCTCGAAGTCTGTTAGCTTTTGCAATTGAACTATTTTTTTATTTTATTTTAATTTTAATTTAAATTTTTAAAGTGGTTTTCAATCAGTTTATTTGGCAAATTCGAGATTTATAATTTGAGATTTTGACGGGACAACACTGCATGGCCAGGGCTGGAGGCTTGCCACCTTCCTGAATGCATCATTTTTCGTCAGCGCGCCTCACCCAAGGGCTGATCATTCTAGAAACACCAGGGCGCCAGATCTGGCGCAGGGAGTCAGGGAGTTGTTGCTGCTGCCATGAATCTGATGACGTACCTTCCTTACGCACTCACACGGTGCTCCAGGAGCTAAAAATAGCACTACACAAAATGTGATTCAATAAAGAAGGGAATACACATGTATTTATATGTAGCGCCAACATTCGCTCTTCCGGTTATTTCAGAGTGCTTTGAGACAGTGGTGAGAGAAAGGACGAGAGAAGGCAGACAGAGCAAGCAGGACAGCTGGGCAGGGGAGTTGTTGGCTGCAAAGATGTGGTTTACGGTAGAAGGGGAGAGCACAGATCGGGGAGGAGCTGAAAGGGGTGCACGTGAATTGGGTGGACATGGAGGTGAGCACAGGGCAGGTTTTTGCAGACGGTAGATCTGAGGCATGGCAAACCAAACATTACTGTGCTGCCCAGAGTCACTGCATAACCATCCTTTACTCAAACATGAATTAATATCGATTTCATCATTGGCACTTACCAATGAGAGAAACATTTAATAAAGTATGCCTCCAGAACATCACACAATAGTTCACGAGTAGTCTACTGCACTTCAAAGTTGCACTCTAAGTACATATACTCTAAAGAACTAGATCACACGGATAAGGCATGGTCCTGCCCTCAACTGTTCAGACATTGATCAGGGCCCAGCAGCTATCTGCAGAAATGGAAGGTGCCGACAAAACAACATGGAGGAGGCGTCCTAGTAACATGGGCAGGGTCCTCTCCTCCCTCCCCCCTGGGTAAGGGGAAAGGGTGTTAAAGCCGCCGGCATGGCGTGAAGCCTGCGAAAACAAAGAGATGCCAGCGAAAGAGGACAATGGGAGGGGGCGGGCCAAGTGGCATATAAGCTGCTTGGTTCCTGCTGCAGGAGAGTCCAGCTCATGCAGAGGATGCCCGCCGCACCAAAGCGCCTGCCATGATTTTGTTTGGGCATTTGTCCATCTTTGTACCAACACATTTGCTCAATTTAATCGCACCCTTTGATACTCCCCAACCCCCAGAAAATGTGCAGAATGACACGTTTCCTTTGTTGGCATAAAAAAGGCAGAAGATTTATTTTCACAACATAATAAACTCAATACACTGCAAACAACTTTTTGTGAAAATAGCACTGAAGGTGCGGCCACTGTTCCATGTCCAAAACCTTGCTTCCCCCTTTCCCAACCAAGTCCACAGTAGGCTAGAGCTCCCCCGACCCTTCTCCTGGGCTGGGGGAGTGCCGTTTAGTCGCGGAAAGCTGAGCCCTTATTGCTACCTCCAGCGCCCCTGCCGCTTAGGCCCCCAAGAAGTGCTGGTCCCGAGAAGAACGAAGACCCTTCTGGCTTTCCCACGGCTCATTCGGAGTCTGTATCTTGCCACTGGTCGCTGAAACACTGCCACGCCAAAGGTGGGTCCACGCCCACCGTGGCTCCCCCCTTTCCGACTTCATAATTCCAGCAGTTTCATGCACAAATTCCAGTAAAACAGATCCATACCTGATGATGACAAATGCACTCCGTCCTTCAAATAGTATTCCGGGGACTTCAAATTGATCAGGCCGTGCCTGATCTGGGGGAAACCTCTGCTACTACAAAATTTTGCCATTGCCCCATTCAGCTTTTCCGCCGCTGAATGGCTTTCAGCGCCCCTCCATTCCTGCCTCGGAATGATCTCAGACCACAAGATCTCGGTCTCGCCCAGCTGCGATGATAACTCATGTAATGAGAACATCATATCCCTCATCAAAGCCCCCCTACCCAAGCGTGTCAAATCATTGTCGCCTAGGTGGATAATCAGGACGTCGGGCCTGTGCTGCTTACCCAGCAATTTGTTGATGTTGCCTTGCAGCTGCGCCCATCTCATTCCGGGCACCCCGTGTCACCAAATCCAGTACTCGCCGGCAGTCAATTCCTCTCTCTCTGCCCTCCATCTAGCCCCGGCCCTAGACACAAGTGAATGTCCCACTACCCACAGGGACCGTCTACTCCTTCGAGCTGCTGCTATTTGAAAGGAGATGAGAATGAGTTCATTAAAACTAAATTTTATCCGGCCTTATGTACCTCTTAAAACATCCTGACTTCCATCCCCCAATTCTCATGATTGCTTCCGGACCCAAGCCTACCTCAGCCGCTGATGTGGCCGCCCCTGTCCTAAAGGAGTGTGTACTAAAACACACCTCCCGTCACCCCCATACTACCAATGCCATGTCGATGACCCTCCTGAACTGAAAACGACTCAAGGCCGACCCATCCCTGTGCAAGAATAGGGGGGACCCTGCAACCACCTGCAGCCTCCCCTGGAGGTAAGCCGTCAGCCCAGCTATGGGACACACTATGCTTCCCAGGATGCTATAGAGGGTGACCATCCTGCCTTTCCCCTTCTGATCGGTCTTTGACCTTCTTAAATAAATGCACACCCCCTCCTTTCATAGCTGAACATCCTCCAATCTTAAAAACCCAGAGCCCCTTGCCTCTCTATTCGCAGGCACCAGCTCACTCACTCTGAAGGCCCCAAAGAAGGCCAGTGAAAAGGCGGCTGAGAACAAAACCCTTTCCCTTTCGCTATGGCAAACAGTCCGAAGGGATTAAATTAAACAGTGCAGTTTTACAATGTCGATGGGCCGCCTAACATCTGTTTTTTTCCTCTCTGTCTGCTTCGCCCAACCCTTCATTGCCATAACAATGTAACGATCTTTGGTGGGATCAGGCCTCCACCCCGAGTTTGAAATAATGCGCTATTGCTGCCAAATGATAAGACATCCAAGATCTGGTCTTCCCAGACCACCAGCCCCATCCGATAAAGGCACGCACTGGCGCTCCTCTTTGCCCTTCAGTCAAAATGTCACCTTGAAGGGCCAAGAACCGGTCCCGGCCCTTGTACCTTCTTGCTGTGCCGGGGGCTAGGGCTGTGTGGATTAAAGCACTCAGATCCCTCCAATCATGCCCCACCACTGTGTCTTAAATTGGGTCATCCGCTTGCGCGCCTCGGGACAGTTCCCCTGAAATTTCTCCCACTGTAAACAAGAGAGAATCAGCGGCCACGTTTTTTACTCCAGGAATGTGGCGCGCTCTAACGTCCGTGTTTAAACTAAGCAGGGTTGTAGTGAGTTCTCTCAGTAACCACAGTACCCTCAAATTGCTGGAAATGCCTTGATTGATAATCTGGACCAATGCCAGATTATCAAACCAGAGAACCACCCTCCTATTTCTTAATGAGTCCCCCCACAGTTTGAAAGCCACAACGATAGGGAACAGTTCCAATGGCGTGATGTCCCTGGTAATCCCCGCCTGATGCCATGATGCAGGCCAGGCCTGTCCACACCAGTTGTTCCCCAGAATGGCCCCAAATCCGTGTGAACCTGATGAGTCACTAAAGAGCTTTTGCTTCTCGCTAGTGGCCCACTGTTCCTGCCACATTATTACCCCATTGAAATCATCTAGGAACCCATCCCACACTCTGAGCATGCACCCACCCACCAACAACATTCAAACAAACACTATCACATTCATACAAATTCACCCAACAGTCACTCACACATACACCTTCTCTTACATCCACACACACTGCATTCTCCACACAGGCACACAGCCACCCACCCACCCAGAACATTCAAACATACACTATCACATTCCTACTCATTCACCCACCAGTCACACTCACTCATACACCTTATCTTACATCCACACTCACTGCATTATATAGACAGGCACCCAACCACCCGCCCACCCGTCCTGAACATTCAAACAAAAACGATCACATTCCTACTCATTCACCCACCAGTCACTCACTCATACACCTTCTCTTACATCCGCTCTCACTGCATTCGCCACACAGGTACACACCCACCCAGAACATTCAAACACACACACTATCACATTTCTTCTCATTCACCCACCACTCACTGACCCATAGCACATACATACATCCAACACGCACTTCACACATGCAAAATACGCATCACATTTTTTTTAAAGCCTTAACAGTTTTTCCAACTTTGCTCTGTCACTCCAGGGCACCCTCAGCTCCTCCGTGCTGCTCACAAACAGCGACCAGGAAGCTGGGCAGAGATTCCTGGTTCCTGTATATGAGCCGCAAGGAACCCCGAGGAGAAAGGGGTGGAGCTGAACTTGGCATTTGACACTTGCCACATGTCACGTTCAGCTCCAACCTCTACTGAGCGGTTGCTTCTCGCACTGCAAGCCCTGGGCCAGACTTCACCCTAATGTGTGTGGACCGGGCCGGGTGTCTCACAGACCTGGTGTGGCAGGGTCCCCTGTCGCAGGGGGGCAGTGGACTGGGGTCAATGCTGGAGAATGAGCACACAGAGACCGCACCTCTCACCCATGGATGTAAAGACAGGGAGTCAGAAAGAGAGAAACAGAGAGAGAGTGCGAGTGAGAAATAAAGCAAAGGGAGAGCAAGAGAATGAGCTAAAAAGTCCACACTGACAATGTCAACAAAGCGTACCCACATGCAGTGACACCAATTGTTGTGCAATTGCTGTTTTAGTTGACGCATCATCGCTCAAAGGGTCCCTGTATCAGCGTTTGGGGGGCTGGATGCTCCATGTAACCCCTGGGTGAAAATAAGAACGGCTGTCCGAATAGTGGTGTTCATTTGACAGGCCCTTTGGGCAATAAGGCAATGAGTGAAGGGCTGGACTGACAGGCCAGTGTAGGCGCACCCCCGGAACCTAATGAAGCCCCAGGAGGAATGGCCTTCTGTGCCGTTACCCAGGACCCCGCCGTCATGGGGTCCCCGCAGGCAGAACAAGTTGCCACCAGTTAATCAAGTAATAGTTGGTTTTCAAGAGGGGCTGTGCTGTTTCGAGGCACAATGCTTTTTTGTTAGTCGCAGCGAGGCCGTGCGGCCTGTCACCTCACAAGCCCCTGTGACTGTCTAGAGAAAAATGACTGCTGCTACCAGGACAGCAGGCCACGTCCATCAAATGCTGCACGGCAGCTCGGACTCCGCCTCCAGAACACAGCTCATCACTCTGTGCAGCTCTGACTGCCGCCTCCAGAACACAGCTCATCACTCTGGTTTACAGATCATTTAAAGTGGAAGCTTTTTTTTTTATAAATGATTACGCATTTAAGTAACATGTTATTTGGGCAAGAAGTTCTTAACGTTTTGGTTGAAATAACTGGAAAAGGTGCATTTTCATTTTGAACACACACAAGAGAGCCAGTTAGCCACCCAAATCAGTGCCTTCGTCCATCACAATTACAGTATGCCACAGAGTGTTAAAATATCTCTGTAATATTCATGCTATTTTACACACCAAAAAGCATTTTTATGTTGTTGACAGTCACATTTTCATCTCATCCTTTATGAAGAACGCCTTTCCCAATCAATTGAAAAAAAACAGGGCTACCTGTTGACACATTTTTGTGACTATAAGTATTGCAAGTACATTTACAAAACCCACAGGCAATTTTGTTTAGCTTACTGCTGAATTGCATTCTGATATTAGTAGTCTTCCATTCAAGATGGGGGAAACTAAGGCCCCAATCAAGTTCTGTTTGCTTTACATATATTTCTTTAAATATTTACATATTTCTCTGAGCACTTTATTATAGTTTGCATACTTTCCAAGTCACCTTCACCAGACCTGGGGATGAGGAGAAGAAAGGAGTCTTGATCATTAGCTAGGGGCGTGGGAAGGGAGATATTGGACTGGAGACTGCACCCACGGTTTTTAGGTCTTGAGCACTGCCCTTTTTCTTAACACGTGAAGACCTTTGAAACTGCTTACTCTCACTCCCTGACAGGCATGCCGGTGAGTAGGGTATGCTTCGATGCCACTACAAGGCAATGCAGAAGTAGAGGCACATTGCCCTGTCCGCCTCAGGCCCAATCCCTGCCATGACATCCTTGAAACCTGTGGTCACAGCAGAAGACATACTGGAGGTAAGTAGTTTAAAACAATAAAAGCATTGCTTGGGGATTTCTTTTGACAGGCAGCATATTCCTGGTCTGTAGTTCTGAATGAAAAGCATACTGGTACCTTCGACAATACGGCCAAATAGATACCGCACAAAAATAAAGCAATGAATTAACTGCTACGAACACAACAGTTTACTTCAGTAACAAAATCACACTCTTTTGCATTGCTTTCCAAAGTCAGATGGAGTTTTCAAACCAAAGTTTCAAAAGGGCCTGTGGCAAACAATATTTCGACCAACAACAGCAAGGTAGATATGCTTGCAAGTGCCCGAGTTGCAGAGTGGTCTCAAATCTTGCTTTTCCACTGTGTGCTCCTGGGCCAATCATGTTTTCACCTTTCCTTATCTAACAAATGTAGACGTCTCCAGAACTAATTCAGATCACATGGCCAGCTTCTCCAAAAAAAAAGCCTTAATCCTGAATTTGCCAGATATGTAATATAGCTAGACATGACAATTCATAAACTGGACATCATAGTTTATTTGTCTCTTGGCAACTTCTTTTCATGAAAATATACATGAACACGTGGAATATTACAGTATGAAAGATTCATTTGCTGTCCAGGGAACCCACAAACTCGAACCTGCTCTGTGAAGCCCAGATCTATGTAATGACTTAATGCACCATGTCTCAGGTAGCTTCCAACCCTACCACCTTTCGTAAATGTTGGTAAAATTGAGCTCAAAGTCAAAATTGTAATATCATTATGGAGTAGACTATTATATTTGCACAGGCCTTTTTTGTCCCATTCCGGCCCTAACTCCACTACACCAAAGAGTCAGTCACAGGTGGGTGCCCCACTGGAAGCTGGGAGCCTCAGTCTGTTCCCATGTGCACGCTCCAGCGGAAGTGGCCGTAACTCTGGTCACAGGCTCCTCCATTGGCTACGGCGTTTACATCAAACCGGAAGAAAGACAAAGACGCTCTTGTGCAACTCCTGTCAGTAGAGGGTGACGCATTGCTCGCAGCCACCGTCAATTTTCTCGGCCCAAGCGCCCAGACAATGTGAGCATTTAAAGCCCCAGTGGGAGAATGGAAGATACCCAGCCTGCGCCTGCATGGCGACGACTTCAGGACAGGCGCGCAACAGTGCCCCCAAAAAAGCCCGCCTCAGGACCAGGGCCCAGACTGCTGCTCCGTCACCGTGTCCTTTAAGGAGCAGCCACGCGGAAAACTTCAATAAAGATTTCTGCACAGGTGAGCTGTTAGGCAGGTATTGCTCTAGGGGTAGAGGTGAAAGGGTGCCACGTTTCCAAGGTAACCACAAACATGGAGGCGTCTTCCAAACCAGAATATACCAAGGACAATGGCTCAGTTGAGACAAAGGTGGAGGCGACATTAGTTACGCTTTTTACAGCATGTCAGAGACCAAACACGAGACCAGTGTTGGCCGGAAGTAGCTGCTGTATCGTGAAGGAGATATGTACGCCCAAAAAAAGCCCCAGGAAGAACCCCACAGTGTGATGTTTGCCTTTATAAAATGAGCACCTGTCTTTCAAACGCAAGTCACCAAATTGTCTGGTTATAAATGCTGCTGATGATCCTAGGAAGTGTTAAGGGCTCCGTGGAGGCGGGCCCTACGCATACGCACACCCAACAAGTGGACACAGAGTCGGATCCGGTGTGAACGTAACTGGCGAGCAGGAAGCTGCATGCCTGTTTTAATTAAAAAAAACGACATGTGATCACAGCCGTCCTTTATAGCAACGTGCTGTGATCACTTGGGCAATAACAGGTGACAGCACAGGGCATGCTTAAATCACAACATCCCATACCAACGGTATAAACACAACACATTAGCACAACCACAATAACTTCAACAAGCTTCAGCTCCAGAGTTCCTTTGCACAGCTAGCCCTGGCCGCTGGCCTTCCTGTGATGGCAAGCCTGGGCCTTCTTTGTCCTCCTCATCTGTCTTTTCCTCTCTGCCACACATGGGTCACTTGATGGGGGTCCTTGCGGTTGCTCTGTCATGGAGAATACATCATCATCGTACACATATTCGATTAGGCGTGACATTCCTGCCTTCCCCTTCCTTCATCCTCTTTTGGCCATCTTTCCTCCTCCACAATAAGTGCCATGTTGGCCGCTATTTCGCCCCTCCGGTTTCTCGAGTGCTCAAGCTTGGATACAGTGATTCACACCCAGGCGGCTTTGTAGAAGTTGGAATAATGCCCTGCCTTGTGACACCAGCCACACTGTCGTCCCACCGCCAGACATGGTCCTACGTGCGGCAACACCCCAGACACAGAATTCACACAGCCTCCAGGGTGCCTCATCCTTGCGATTCCTTGGCATGGCTCTGCTTCCAGCCCCTGCCATTGGAGCATCCTTCATGCTCTAAGTCCTGATGATGTGCACCTCCTACACTTGCATCCCTTTCATAACCACCTCCATTTGGGTCGATCGCACCTCAGCCAGCTCTTGGGCTCTTGCTAGCTTGAGAATTTGGGCCAGAGGAATTTCAGGTTCCTTCAGAATCTGAGTGTGCAACTTGTTGGACCAACATTTTTGGATTATCTGCCCCCACAACTCTCCTTCTTTGTCAACAAATGTGCACGTCATTGCCAATTGGCGCAGCCGGGTGTAGAATGTATCAATGGGCTCTGCGGTCCCCTGAGCATCCTGTCAGAGCTGGAACCGTTCATAGGCAATATTGACCATTGGGGCAAAGTACTTGGACAGTGCCATCCCGTAGCTCAGTAAGACCCGTCACGTGGCGGCAGCAATCTGTACAATTTATGAATCTCACACTGAGGCAGACATCAAATGGTTTGTGATCCAAACGAAACCCATTAAACAACGAGGAGGAAATAGAGATCTTACCCTAAGACGGCTGGAGCAAAGATGGATCCAGAAATTGGATAGTGTACATAATGGCCTGAACACGAGCATCGAATGGAATCTGTTCTTGTAAAAATAATGTTATCATGCCCTACTGACAGGTATAGAAGTATGCATCAAATGTTGGTCATAGAACACCACAATACCTGGGTATATCCTTAAAGAGTTGCACTACGCAGGCTTTTTCGAACAAAAGGTGGGAAATATTTGATGATTAAAACACGGCCACCAGCCATGTCCAGTGTCTTCAAGGTCCCTAACATCATGCAGGCTTAGAGAGTTATAGACTGGTGATAGGAATCACTACACATAGTGAAAACAAAGTGGGAAAGTCAAGGGCTAGACAAGAATACACATAGCATAATTGAAAGTTTGAAACAGCTGGAAATGATTGTTGAAAAAATGATTGTTGTATAATCTTTAATTCTGTTACGTGATATACCATTTCAGTTTTGTCCTTTTGACTGTTGTGCCACAGGAAACGATATATTGATTTCTCTATGTTGCATCTTGCATGTTAGTAGTACCATCGGCAACACTGTGGATGACTGTCAAATTTCAGGGAATGATGTGCCTCACGGTGCGGACCGACATTAGAAATATGTCCTTCTTCCTCCTCTTAGGGTTATGTATTATCAATTCCTTAAATAATTTCATTGGTCTAACCCTATGGAGTCACGAGGCAATTTTGACATTTTTTGAAAATTCAATATTCATGGTTTTTTATGCCGCTCTCTGACAAACTTTGGTCCCCGGTGCCTCATGTTTTCTCAACGTGTTTTCTCAACCAGTTCTCTCAACCGGTTTGTTCAACCTTTTAGTGCCTTTTTGCAAGCCTAGCACGTAATGGTCTTGGGGTAGTTTTGTCTTCCCTGCCTAGTTAGTCCCCTCTCTGTGTCTACTCTATAAGACACAGGATTAAGTATAGATTTTTCGAATGTTGTGCGCTTTGGAACGTTTTGGCAACTCAATATTGAGACAACCTATCATTTACATTCAATAACTGATATCTGAATCAGTTATTTTTGTGATTCACGCACCAATCGGGAAGCAATCAACAGATGTGATCAGCTGACCTACCCCCATGACATTCAGGAAGTAATTTAAATACCTCTCTGAGGGCGCAAAGTTTCCAGTCTCGTTACAGTGAATGAGACAGCGCTCGCTACCGGATACGCTGAGTGACCCGGGTTTTTTCCATCCATCAAGAAAATCAGGTGAGGCGTGCACTATGTACATAGTGGTAGTCTTTTCGAGCCTCCTCTCAAATTAGTTTTTTCGCATTTATTTTTGAGTTACAATACGTACCGCGGTTGAACCGCCCTGCAATTCTCCCACACAAGTATTCACACTGGGAAGCGGGGTTACACGCAGTTGTGTGCTGCATCAGTACGGACTATTATAAATATCTTACAACAGCCATTTCATTATTGATATGTGTTTTTTCTGAACTTAGAGAAATAAGAGGCCATAGCCACAGTTTGTGGGAGGTACAGCACAGGTTTTATAACCAGTTGCAATTCCTTGGCCCCTACAGGTTCGGGCGTACTGCTTGCATGAAAATGCTGCAGCTGAACAAGAACTAACACCTATGTTCTGACCCGTCCTTGACGCACCCCTTCAAGCCACAGACAATGTATGTCTGGTCTTCTAGCCCAGAGTGCTTGTCTTTTTAAATATTGTCATTTTGTATGAAAATTAAATTTTTCTTAGCACAAAGGCCCTAGCAGGTTTGTCCTGTGTTTGGTCATCCTATAGGGCATTGGTCATGAAAGTTTGTGATTGATAGCAACAATAATTTAGCCTGTCCCTGGTTGTCCATCACTTAAAGGTGAGTGGACTACGACCAAGGAATAACCCCATTTGTTTGCTCTCTACAATATGAGAGTTTGTTTGTGCTCTACTACATGAGAGTACCTGATAAAACCATAAGACACTTTTCTTTTGTTTTTATGTTTTAGATAAAGAAGCATCACTGGGTTTTGGAGGTTTTATTCCTCACTATATTATCGAGTTTTTGACCTGATGAAGCCCCGGTTCAATTAAAGAGGAGACCAGGCTTGGATGCGGTCTACCTCGACCTTGTGGTTGGAAACGCACCACATCGACACCATTTCTTGCAAATTCACCCATTGCTAATAAAACACCCCTGTGTGGTAATAGGTACCAAGTACCTGATAATCATTAAGAAACTAATTAATCATTGTCTATCTATGTGTTGTTTCTTTTGTTGTCTGATGTATTGTACGGAATAACACTGTATGCTTTATCCAAACCCAAACTACATTGTCACATGTTTTATGTGATTCATGTATTTTTAACACAAAAAGAAAAAAGAGAGACTCAAGATGAGTGAACAATAAAAAATATTGGGCCTCATTACACGGTAGGCGGTGAACCATGGCACATTTAGCGCCATGGTTCATGCCGGTAAAATACCGGCACCGCCTTGGTGGAAAGGGGAATTACCGCCCCATTCAAAGGTTGGAGGGGCGGTAATTCCCCCTTCCACCATTGCCCTTCCCCATTCCCATTTTTGCCCCATAGGGCATAATGGGAATGGGGAAGGCGCTAATTACGGCACCGCAAATTGCGGTACCGTAATTAGCTCCCTGGGTCCCTTTGCGGGTTGGTTTTTAACGCCTGCAAAAAGCAGGCGTTAAAATCCCCAACCCGCAAAGGGACCTCGTAGTAAGGCAGTAAGGATTTACCGGTACCGGTAAAATACCGGTACCGGTAAACCCTTACCGCCTACCGTGTAATGAGGCCCATTATGTTCTAATTGAAAAACAGTATGGTTTGTCAGACTAGGAGTTGATATATATTATGACTTCAAGGTGTGCACTTAGTCCTGATTATGGAAAGTCAGTGAAAAATGCAGGAGCAGGAGGAAGTTTGCGGTTCTCTCTTTCTTTGCTTCAGGAACCCTTATATACCACAAACCCCTCAATAAACAAAAATATAGTGTATAACCTGTTGTATAGAGGAGATGAATCTCACTCCCTGCATAGAACAGCAGGAGGGTCTTCCTTTTGGCATCATGGATTATCTGGGCCACTTCAAAAAACATGTCTAGCCTCTCTAGCCAATGTGTCCAACTTGGGGCTAGCGTCGCTGGGTTTGCCTTCATATCAAATTCTGGCGTCGGGTGGCTGTGAAACGACGTGCCTGCTGGAAACACTGTGCCCCTTAGGCTTGGGCTTTGTGTCTGGAAGTTTCTTCCTTTTTTTACAGCTTTCAGTGTGCCGGCCCACTCCTGCCCCGGGCAGTCAAATGGGACATGGCCTGGGCACCCTGCAGGCAGGGAGTCTGATGAGGCAGAGACCTCACTGACTTGCTCACGGCACCAGACGCACGCCGTGTCAATGTGCAATGGGTGGGAGCCAGGTGGCACAGAGAACTGACCCGCTCTCCAGCGGCACCTCCAGGGGGAAGCACCACCACGCGCCGTCAAGGCCCGTGATGTGCAGGAGTACACTCCAAAGTCAGGATCCCTTAAATGGAGTCAGAAAAGGTGTGCGCGGGGGGGGCAACCCCTACTCTGGTTTTACCGGCAAGGCTACCTCCAAACTCGCATCCAGGTCCGCCACCCGCGAAGCAGCAATTACCAGGCTATTCCAACCCAGCCGGATCCGGTACATCCCCATTCCCATTTGAGCCCCATAGGGCTCAATGGGAATGGGGAGGATGGTAGCACTGGTACGGTTAATAACAGTACCGGTGCTACCATCATGTTCTGCTTGCAGATGCCAGTACGGCCATCAGGTCAGGCCTGGTGGCTGCAAGGGCTCCCGCGAGCAGAACTCCTAGTATGGCGGTACGGTAGCAACAGTGCCAGTAGCAATACCGGCGCTGTTGTTGCCTTACCGGCATACTTGTAATGAGGCCCAGTGTACTTTGCCAGTCCTTAGAGTGGAGCACTGTAGATGTCCATAGTTTCCAGCCTTGCTCTCTGGCCTGATTCTTGTGTGTCTTCTCTGATGTCTGTCTGTCAAGTAGTTCACATGTGTATTCTACTTTCTCAGGCCGTGGGTATCAAGTAGTAGGGCAGGATTCTGGTTTTGTGCCCATACAAAGCAGGGCCACCTTTTTGCCCAATAACTGATGTCTTCTCTCTGCTCCGCTTCTTGGTGATGTGAAGCACCAGTCCTTTACCATTACCATTATCAACATCTTCACTGGACTGCCTTCACGCCGCTCTATCTCCAATGATGCTTTTAGTGACTGCCGCATCAACAGGACCTGGAACTGCTATTGCTGGGGCCAGAAGGTTTGCCAGTACCGAGAAGCAGTCCTCACACAGCTGCGATATCGACCAACACTGACAGGTAGACCTCTACTCAGGGTCTCCTGCCTCAACAACCTGGGGAGGGACACCGGAAACCTGTTACTTTGTGGACCTCAATCCTACAATAAGCAAAGGCAGCCGGAACTCCTCAACAGCAATGTCCAGGAACAACATCAAAGGGAGGTGTTATCATTGACATGGTCCCTATCTAGCATGTTCAACAACAGGGAGTTCTCTACCCCCTAGAAATACATCCATGCATGGGCCCCACACCCACCATGAAACGAGGGCAATTAAGAAAGCTGGATCGCAGGTGCTTAAAAAGTCCTGCAGGATAGGAAAGCATTATCACATTAGCTACGATTGTTCCTATTCTTTCCTACAGTATGAATGTGAATGCCCTGCCTTTGTTCTAGACCGTGTTTGGAATCAGAATTACATACATTCGTCAATTCTTAGGTTTAACAACTTCTAGTTTTCTTCGGTATTCTCATATTTACTGCAGAAATTTTCTAGTGTGTAAGTGAAGACGTAACGCAATATTGTTCTCTAAAACTAACTATGATTGGTTCTTCATCTGTATATTTATTGACCTGGCATTACTCTGTTATTTTGTATCTTATGCCACCCTGCAAGCATCCCTCCAATTGAGCATTGCACTTTATTGCTGTCCATGGGTCCCAGTGATGAATTGAGGACGCAAGACCTCTATAAGCTCTGCAGATATAACAGACAGCCCTTGCACCAGCAAGAGCGCCAACACAGCTTCCCGCGAAGTCTGCTGGTTTCACCAACCACCTTTTCAACCTTCGAACCGTGTAAAGTGCCCCGGGACCCCGTGGGTAGGGCCAGCGCTGAAGCAACACAACCCTAATAGATAATAAATAAATAAACATGTCTTACAACCAGAGCATCGCAAACATGAGGGTGAGGATGAACAAGGAGCCCAACAGAATCTTGTAGTGAAAGGTGGCCATTTCCCCAACAAATGATCTTCATTATTTCCTTGAACAGATCTTCCCATCGTTGCCTCTGTTTAAAAAGATGGGGGGAGCCAAGACCCCTCATTTCCTTCTTTCTTGTTATGGTACCAATTGCTTCAGCCTTGTGAAGCCTAACCAAGAATGACCATAAAAGAAGGTGGTGCTCCAACAAGTCTGCGGTACCTACGAGTGCAACCAACTGCACTTACATTACCTGTGAATAAGGATGGGCAGAATGTTTTGCTCGCAGGTGGAGTAATCAACACCTCTCCGGATTTGTCTTGGCCAATGGAACGTTTTCTCTCACTGGTGGTGGGGGTCAATGAAGGGGGCGAACATTGTCAAGTCGAGGATTCAGAGGGACTATCATCATCAGTATCTTTAGTGGGGTACACATTCCATTAAAGCACAAACAATTCATTTCATACAAATAATGCTTAAAGAGTAAAATATAAATATACAATATGAAAGAGATACAATTAGTAACAAGATTAAAAAAGAACAATACTTAAAACACATCATTGATAATTAAGACGTATGTAACATTTATACCTTCATCATTTTTGTCGCGCATTGCCTGTACTGTGTAATTGGTCAGGCACCACCTTTATGTGTTACACTCAATAGAAATAAAAAAGCTGCCTACATGAGATAACATTTTCCCATGGAACAGGGGTACCAGAAATACATTTTCTAGGTTTCCTGAACATGGGGTAGAAAAACGGAAAATACATCAGTTTCAGCTTGGTCCTGACAACAGGGACAGAGCGTTCCCTCTATGGAGTTCCATTCACGTCTTGCCGTGCATGAATTCAGCCCTAAATAGTTAAACAAGCCCTAGTTTGCATTATACGATGCTTGTATCAAGGAGACCAACTTAAGCATGGTTGAATCCTAATATCAGGGTAATGCATTCATGAAATCTATTAAGTGGTTTCTCTAGTTCTAAAGCTTCCCTAATTGCAACTCTATCAACTGTTAGTGAGTCAATGATCTTATGGATCGAGAGCAACCTCTACTTAATTCCAATCAAATGCTAAATTTACTTTTAGTAGTTCTTTGGTTGTGTGGTTAACCCTCAGAATAAAGTTGACACAGTCACTCTCGCATAATACCCTTCACGATTGTCTGAGTCTGACCAGCTTTACTATTTGAGATGGACTTTAAAAACATATCAACGGGAACTAATGCAAACACCCCTTATATAGCATCCTTCCCTGATTCCCTCATACAAGAACAATTTGGCGAGGAGACAGAGAAACCCAATAATCTCTTACAGGAGCAATTCTGCACCAGCTGTAATGAGGACCCATTGCCAATACCCCAGACATTTTCACCAAAAAGGCCAAAAGGTCTAGGTTTAACTTAAAAAATGTTTGGCATATGGACAATACAGTGATCTTTTGATTTATTTGCAAAACTACAAGGAATTCCCACATAGATTGCTGCATACAGCCCTACTTTGAGGTATGTTTAACATTTCTCAGAGAACAAGTAACACACATCCCTAATTTGTCATATACTATGAGTCCTGAGAGCACTGCACTATCTATGTAAAATCTGAGGGCTAACCTCGTTCTAGAGTAAGGGAAATCATGACTACCAATTTTCTGGGATTAACTTTAACTTTTTTTTTTATAACAAAAATGTGGCTAGAAGCAAATAAAGAAATTAGAGCTTGATACTAAGAGCCCACTTCTTCATCAAAGCCCAATTGTAAAGGCTACAAAACCTTTTTATGTGCAACCTTCTCGTTCATTTTATTTAAAATCACCTTCCCAAACAATTTAAGAGAGCAATTGAGTAGCACAATCTGATGACAGCAGCTTGGGGCCATATAATCCACTTTATTTAAAATGGGAAAAACACTGCCATTTTCCATTACACTGGAAGTTTTCTTATAGGTAGCATAAGGTTCAATATCTTGCAAATCAACGACAAGCAAAGATCAGAATGGGATCAATATGCATCAGATGGGATTTATCAGACCCCTGGCCTTTATTAAATCGAAGTGCAGTCCTAGCAATTTCAACTTCTTTAATAATAAGGAACAAGACCTTGGCACCCTGGCAACCTGTTGAGGTTAATGGATGTGTGGCTGCACTTTGTGAGCATAGTCTTGACTAAAATAGTCTCTTCATTCCTGAGTGGGTACATTAGTCTCTATACTATGTGTCCTGGTTTGTGGGAGGTCACTTGCCACTGATTCACCAAACTGCCTAACATCATTGTTTCTTGAGGTGTTCAAGTCACTCAGAGGCATTCTCCACTAGTTATTTTCATCTGCAGGCTGGCGTCCCTTTTTAAGCAGACTTTTTCTGCTTGATATCCGCTTGTGTGGCATTAAACTCCTTCTTTTAAAGAACTGTATGATAAAAATTTGGCAAATCTAGAATTTGTATTCAGCCACATTCTCTTTTGCATAGGACATCCTGGATTTGCAACCTTACCCATGTAGTTGCCAATTTTGCCAATTACAAGCGCAAGATATTTAGGGGGTAATTCATAGAATTCAGCGCACAAGTGGCGCACGCGGCTGGCGCACAGTGTGTGCGTGCGAATCCCTGCGCCAGCCGCGTGCGCTGAAATCCATTTCCGCGCACAGCGTATTCATGGATTCCAGCCACCAAAACCAGCCGTGGCGCACAGTGGCGCAGCGACCCTGCAGCAGCGCCAGTTACGCCCCCAAGAACGCCTCCCGCGCAGGGAAAAGCCATCAACATACCCAATCCAGCGCAAAGGGCTGCGCTAACCCTGTACCAGCACAGCAAGCGGGCTACGTGTATCACTGGGGTGCGCGGGAAGTTCCACACGCGATTGGCCTGGGCGCGTATATTTCAGGGGTGCGCGGGAAGTTCCACACGCGAATAGCCTTGGCGCGTGTATTTCAGGGGTGCGCGGGAAGTTCCACACGCGATTGGCCTGGGCGTGTGTATTTCAGGGGTGCGCGGGAAGTTCCACACGCGATAGGCCTGGGCGCGTGTATTTCAGGGGTGCGCGGGAAGTTCCACACGCGATTGGCCTGGGCGCGTGTATTTCAGGGGTGCACGGGAAGTTCCACACGCGATTGGCCTGGGCGCGTGTATTTCAGGGGTGCGCGGGAAGTTCCACACGCGAATAGCCTGGGCGCGTGTATTTCAGGGGTGCGCGGGAAGTTCCACACGCGATTGGCCTGGGCGCGTGTATTTCAGGGGTGCGCGGGAAGTTCCACACGCAATTGGCCTGGGCGCGTGTATTTCAGGGGTGCGCGGGAAGTTCCACACGCGATTGGCCTGGGCGCGTGTATTTCAGGGGTGCGCGGGAAGTTCCACACGCGATTGGCCTGGGCGCGTGTATTTCAGGGGTGCGCAGGAAGTTCCACACGCGATTGGCCTGGGCGCATATATTTCAGGGGTGCGCGGGAAGTTCCACACGCGATTGGCCTGGGCGCGTGTATTTCAGGGGTGCACGGGAAGTTCCACACGCGATTGGCCTGGGCGCGTGTATTTCAGGGGTGCGCGGGAAGTTCCACACGCGAATAGCCTGGGCGCGTGTATTTCAGGGGTGCGCGGGAAGTTCCACACGCAATTGGCCTGGGCGCCTGTATTTCAGGGGTGCGCGGGAAGTTCCACACGCGATTGGCCTGGGCGCGTGTATTTCAGGGGTGCGCGGGAAGTTCCACACGCGATTGGCCTGGGCGCGTGTATTTCAGGGGTGCGCAGGAAGTTCCACACGCGATTGGCCTGGGCGCATATATTTCAGGGGTGCGCAGGAAGTTCCACACGCGATTGGCCTGGGCGCGTGTATTTCAGGGGTGCGCGGGAAGTTCCACACGCGATTCCATCAGGGTACGTGTATTTCGGGGTGCGCGTGAAGTTCCACACGCGATTCCAGCAGGGTACGTGTATTTCGGGGTGCGCGTGAAGTTCCACACGTGATTCCATCAGGGTACG
The DNA here is from genome assembly GCF_040938575.1 of Ambystoma mexicanum. Lineage (NCBI taxonomy): Eukaryota > Metazoa > Chordata > Amphibia > Caudata > Ambystomatidae > Ambystoma > Ambystoma mexicanum. The sequence continues at coordinate 563,637,379 of NC_090938.1, read as the reverse complement.
TGTATTTCGGGGTGCGCGTGAAGTTCCACACGCGATTCCAGCAGGGTACGTGTATTTCGGGGTGCGTGTGAAGTTCCACACGCGATTCCATCAGGGTACGTGTATTTCGGGGTGCGCGTGAAGTTCCACACGCGATTTCAGCAGGGTACGTGTATTTCAGGGGTGCCGGGGAGTCCTACATGTGATTTGACAGTGTGGGTCCTCCCAGGTGTTCCCTGTACACCCTCCACGGCCCCTGCAGGCAGCCCACACCACAGGGGACTACCCTGCATCCCTGGTCATGTCCCGCAGGCAGCCCACCCAACATGGGCATACCCCCCAGCAAAGGCACATGTCTCCTTGAACTAATGAACACCAACTCATGTCCCCTTGCACCCCCACCCCCCAGCACTGTGGGGCACCTGCCAGCAGGCCCCCACCCATGTCCAACTCATGTCCCCCACCACCCGCACCCACCAGCACTGTGGGGCACCTGCCAGCAGGCCCCCACCCATGTCCAACTCATGTCTCCCACCACCCCCACCCCCCAGCACTGTGGGGCACCTGCCAGCAGGCCCCCACCCATGTCCAACTCATGTCTCCCACCACCCCCACCCCCCAGCACTGTGGGGCACCTGCCAGCAGGCCCCCACCCATGTCCAACTCATGTTCCCCACCACCCCCACCCCCCAGCACTGTGGGGCACCTGCCAGCAGGCCCCCACCCATGTCCAACTCATGTCTCCCACCACCCCCACCACCCAGCACTGTGGGGCACCTGCCAGCAGGCCCCCACCCATGTCCAACTCATGTCTCCCACCACCCCCACCCCCCAGCACTGTGGGGCACCTGCCAGCAGCCCCCCACCCATGTCCAACTCATGTCTCCCACCACCCCCACCCCCCAGCACTGTGGGGCACCTGCCAGCAGGCCCCCACCCATGTCCAACTCATGTCTCCCACCACCCCCACCCCCCAGCACTGTGGGGCACCTGCCAGCAGGCCCCCACCCATGTCCAACTCATGTTCCCCACCACCCCCACCCCCCAGCACTGTGGGGCACCTGCCACCAGGCCCCCACCTATGTCCAACTCATGTTACCCACCACCCCCACCCCCCAGCACTGTGGGGCACCTGCCAGCAGGACCCCACCCATGTCCAACTCATGTTCCCCACCACCCCCACCCCCCAGCACTGTGGGGCACCTGCCACCAGGCCCCCACCCATGTCCAACTCATGTTCCCCACCACCCCCACCCCCCAGCACTGTGGGGCACCTGCCAGCAGGACCCCACCCATGTCCAACTCATGTCCCCTTGCACACCCACCCCCAGCACTGTGGGGCACCTGCCAGCAGGCCCCCACCCATGTCCAACTCATGTTCCCCACCACCCCCACCGCCCAGCACTGTGGGGCACCTGCCACCAGGCCCCCACCCATGTCCAACTCATGTTCCCCACCACCACCACCCCTCAGCACTGTGGGGCACCTGCCAGCAGGACCCCACCCATGTCCAACTCATGTTCCCCACCACCCCCACCCCCCAGCACTGTGGGGCACCTGCCACCAGGCCCCCACCCATGTCCAACTCATGTTCCCCACCACCCCCAACCCCCAGCACTGTGGGTCACCTGCCAGCAGGACCCCACCCATGTCCAACTCATGTCCCCTTGCACCCCCACCCCCCAGCACTGTGGGGCACCTGCCAGCAGGCCCCCAACCATGTCCCCCTGCCCCCAGGTCCTGACGATACACAATCTTGGCAGTAATGGGCAGCATACCCAGCACAAACACCCAGCCAAGGATTGCATCCACCCACATAGCAAATGCTATTACATGATACAACCCCAATGGCAAGTATGTAAATGAACACATGTCCGTCACACACACATACACAATGGGTGCAAGTGAATGTCAAAACCCATATCATGACATGCATGAAACCAATGAGAAAATACCACAAAAGAAAGTTATAAAAACATGTATTCTCGAAGAAAAATAAGTAAACAAATCAAACATACAACAATGGGGATAACAAAATAAATTGTCCATGTCCAATAAGTAATGTAAAAAACCAAAAAACAAAGGAATCCAAAAACTAATGTTGTCCAAAGCAAAATCATGGTGAAAAAAAATAATGATAAACCATTGCCTCATGGTGAACACAAATATAAATCAAAAAAATGTTTTTTAAAAAATCCAACTATACACAAGAATATTCCAGGGTCCATGAGCCCAACACTATAAATGAAACCTACTACTACCTAATAAAAAACTATATACAGAAAAGTGGCCATTGTCCGAGCGGTCCAAAAACTTCTCAAAAAATAAAGGAAACCTAACACTAACTAACTAAAGAACTATATACAATGGCAGCGGGCAAGTCCTGCGGCTCACTCTGTGATGTTGCCGGCCAGGGCATCATCGAACTCCATGTCGTTGTCCTGGAGGCGGGACTCTGTCCTGGCCCTGAGGTCTCGCAGGGATAACCCCATGTTCACCTCAAACTCCCTGCGAGCTTCCTCGAGGCACTCAGCCCGCCTCAACGCCCGACGCATGGAGAACTCCGCCCTGACCATGGTGAGCCGCTCCTCTTCCGCCCGCTGCCGCTCCGCACCTATCCGCTGGACCAACTGCTCCCACACGGAAGACACTACCATCCCAGGGTTCTCCTGCCCTCCGGCCGATGCCTGCCCCTCTGATCTTGATGGCCCCGAGCCATGATGCCTCCCACGTCGAGCCTGCTGCTGCCTCCGACGCCACTACCTCTGCCAGCACGACGGCATCCAGGATGATGGAAACCACCGACGCCGTCGTGCACGTGCCCTGCCCGATGATGCCGTCACATCCTCCATCTGCTGGGGTCCAGTTGCCGTGTTGTCCACCCCTGCTGGACTTCTGACTCCCGACTGTGGCAGGGATGGGATCCCCACCGAGCTGGCTGCATTGGTCAGGGCAGGTCCACAGGGGGCCCTGGTGGCATCTGGGCCGGAAGACGGCAAGGAGAACGACTGGCGTATAGTCTCCACAGAGGAGGAGAGGGCCGCCAGATTGGCCGACACATGCAGGAAACCCCCGAACATGGCCGATCCCAATTGGGCCATGTCGGCACGGTGCTCTTCGTGATGACGTGCGTGCTCCTCCTGGGAAGCACGCACGGCATCACGAATCACAGCCGTGCGCATCGCGACCCCAATCAGGACCTTCTCCACACGGCCAGGGGTCCCCTCGTCCGCAGGTGGAGGGGAGTCAGATGACATGGACATCCCCTCTACCTGCGGACGGGCCTGGGACGGGGCATCCCTGCTGGTGCAAGGTGGTGCACCCACAGGTTCAGGGACAGCGACATGCACAGGCCCCTCCACGGTGACCTGTGCTGCCTCCTGCCCCTGCCTCTGGACTGCACCACTTGCACCAGAAGGGATGCCCCACCAGGCCCCATGTGCGCCTCAGTGGCGGCCTCCTCCTCCTCTATGGAAACCACCAACCTGGATGGCTCCTCGCCGTCTACCGCCGTAGCAGGCCCCTGTGGGGGCTCACCCACCCCTTCCGCTGCAGCCGTGGGGGCATCCCCGCCGCCTTGCTCCACAGCGCCGTCTCCGCCCTCTCCTTCACTAGCCGCTGCGTAGAGGGAGACATAGAACACAAGCATCAGGGTACTGTACAATGGTCCCCTAGACAGGAAGCAATAGCAGATGAGTGCCACTGTCAAAGTACACTTCCATCATGTCACACCACAACACATGTGTCAGTCCAGGCAAAACACACACAGTGACAGTCATGGTGCGTGCCATGGACATTTCAATGCATGTCCAATGGACTCTCGAATCATACAATGTAATGGGACTCACATGCATCATGGGTCATGCCTATCACATGCACACACTTCACCTCCATCTGGCCCCGTACACCCCAATCACAGTGCATACAAGGATGACTAGGCTGCATCAGTGAATCTGTACATTGTCACAGACATGTGTCATGCATCCATGGCACTCACAAGTCACAGACACGCAGGTCAGGCACACAGACATGGATACCACATATGCATCTGGCATCAGCACCCATCCCCTGCCCCCACCCATGTCCAGGAACAGAGACTGCCATGCTCTCATGTGTGCGATCTGCACAGGGCTCCCCATGTCGCATTCAAACACATCCAACAACCATGCGGTTCACACATTACAGGTCGCACATGCATTCCCATGATGTCCCTGCACACATACATGCGTTCATGGCCTATGTCACACATGCAGGCAAATATCAGACAACCAGCACACTGCAACATGCCCTGTCTCACACAGCAATGCTTGGCCACTTACCGCTCAACTCGAGACGGGTCTCCCTCTCAAGGACCTGGGCGTGGAGCGCTGGGTGTGCGCGTTCCAGGACCCTCATCTGGATGGAACTCATGCGGCCCCGGCCCCCCTCCACGAGGCGCCGGGCCTTCATGAGGGTCCTGGACCTCAAGTCTTCCCAGCGCTTCTTGACCTTCTGGATGGTGCGGGTTGCCACCCCCTCCGCGTTGATGGCAACCACACAGTCGGCCCAGATCCTCTCCCGTCCTTCCTTGTTGGCGCGGGACGATCCGAAGAGGGCATCATACTGCCCCAGGACTTGCTCCACCAGGACACCAACTTCGGTGGCACTGAAGCTGGTGCCCCTCTGCCCCTCTGGCCGGGGGATGCCACTGGTGCCAGATGTTGATGTGCCCGACATGGCAACCCCAGGGGCAGGAGTGGGTGGGCAACTGGATCCTGGGGCTGGGCTGTGGAGCGATGTCATCCGAGTCGGGAGTCTTCTGTTCCAGCAGGGGAGGACACAGCAACTGGACACCTGCAGATGGCTGATGTGCAGGCACCAAATGGCAGGGCAAGGTGGCGGCAGGCAGGCAGGCAGGCAGCAGCAGATGGCACGTGGGAGGCTGCCCAGGGCACTGGGGGGCAGTAATTCGGCCTTCTGGGCAGGAGCGTGGTCTTCCGTGTGTTTTCGCGTGGCCAGCTTGATACGGAGTGATTTGGCACGTGAAAAATCTGCACGTCAGCGTGTAATTCGAGGAAAGGCCCTTAGCGCGTAAGCGCGTCTGCACGCATACGCATTTTCATTGGACAGAAGGCCCCTCAAGCGCAAGCGCCCCTGTGACGTGATGCGTACAGACGTGCATGCGCATTTCAGCGCGCGTGAAAAACTGCAAGTCCGCGTGTAATACGAGGAAAGGGCCTATGCGCGTAAGTGACGTGACACGCGCAGGTGTTTCCCTCAATGCACGTGATGACACAACACACGTGGATTTCCACCAATCGCGTGTGAAAGTTCCCGGCACCCCGGAACACAGGTACCCAGGCTAATCGCGTGTGGAACTTCCCGGGCACCCCAAAACACACGTACCCAGGCCACTTGCGTGTACGCACACTCCCCTCCGATCACACGCGATGACACTCGGACCGTATCCGAACACGGGAAACACGCGCACGGCAAAAGACGTGCACAGGCGTCAACGCGTCTGCCACGGAAGCGTCCCCGCGCACAGCATAAAAGTGCGCGCAAACAACAAACGCGTATATACAGCTACGATGAATGCCCCATTTGTCGCTGCACTGATCGTGGGACACCGCAGGAGGAGGAGAATAGCCAGGGCACGCATTTTCGCAACACGGACAAGCCTTTTTGGGATGCCTGACGACCAGGTCTATGGCAGGTATAGGTTTCCACCCCATATCATCCTAGACCTGGTCAGGGAGTGGGAAGATGACCTCACATCCCCCACCCTTTGCTCCCAAGCATTGAGCCCCTTGGAGAAGGAGCTCAATGTCCTGCATTTTTTGGCCACTGGGTCATTTCAGCGGACCACTGCCATAGTGGGGGGGGTCTCACAGGCCACGCAGTCACGCTGCCTACACCAGGTACTGGCAATCATGACAGCGCGCCCCTCAGTCCGCAGGCACATATACATGCCCAGAACACCCGCAGAAAGGCAGGCCGTTGTCCTGGATTTTTTCAGGGTGGCACACTTCCCCAAAGTGCTCGGTGCCATAGATTGCACCCATGTGGCCCTACGTCCACCTAGGGCCATTGAGCACATCTACCGAAACCGCAAGCACTGGCATTCCGAAAATGTACAGGTGGTATGTGAGGCAAGGGGAATCATCACCTCTGTCTATGCAAACTACCCTGGCTCCACCCATGACAGTTTCATATACAGAATGTCTGCCCTGAGCCGGGCCCTGGAAGCTGGGCAGCATGGCGACACATGGCTCCTAGGTCAGTACAAATGCCCTTGCACATGCATGCAAGTCACACACAGACAAATGTCCAAACCCTAATAATCTCAACTATTATCATCTCCACAGGGGACAGTGCCTACCCTCTGAGCAACCACATGATGACGCCAATCCGGAACCCCACCACACCACCCCAGGTAAGATACAACGCCGCCCATATTGCAACCAGGGGCATAGTGGAGCGCACATTCGGAGTGCTCAAGTCACGTTTCCGCTCCCTTGACCGCTCTGGTGGGCAACTACTCTATGCACCACCAGTAGTGTGCAGTATCATTGTGGCAGCATGTGTCCTGCACAATGTTGCAACACGGCAGGGCGTCCCGGTGGACATGGCTGTGCCCCCACATCCCCAACCACAGGCGCTGCCCATGGGAGGGGACAGGGCACGTGGCGAGGAAGCCCGGACCCAGCTTGTGGCCACATTTTTCACCTAAACTCCCACCCCTGCGGAGTGCACACAGGCCTGGCACATACCAGGTGACAATCGATGATGACAAAGAGACAGTCAACTGTCACAACCTTACCACCCTGAGATAGTTGCCATGGAAGTGCCACATCGTATGCATCCCTAGCTACTTAAACACAAGCTATCCTGTGTGACCAAAAGGCACACATATGACATATGACATGATATGGGCCATACACAAGTATTCCAAGGCGCAATGAGGCAGGGAGGGGGGAACAAGGGAACACAGAGAACGGTACTACTAGGCCAGGTGTCATTGGGATCGTGCAAGTGCAGGGGTAGGGGGAATGGGAAAAGTGCAAGGGGAAGGGTGGGGGGAGTCCAGTACAGGGGAAGTAGGCCAAAAAAATAATACATAGGTCGCCTGGTGGCAACTACAAAGGTGAGTGCAGACAAGTGCTGGGAAGGGAGGGCTGTAGGGATAGAGAGACAGTACTGCAGTGCAGGGGTTGCCAGGGAGGCAGTGCAAGTGGAGAGTGGCTGGGCCAGGGCCCGAGGTCGGTGAGAGTGGCCCAGTTGCAGCTCCTGTGCAGTTCCAGTGGAGAATTCTGCAAGGGAGAGGCAGACAGTAAGCAGAAGCAAAGAGGAAGGACTTGAGGTGCTTCCAGAACTGGAGATGATTCCCCTCAAGTTCAAGTCAGGCCGAAGTCTGTTCCAGGGGGAGGGCCCTACTGCGGAGAGAAATCTACCCCCAGCTAGTTGCTCTGAGAAGCGGATGACACGGGCATGCAAGGTGTGCATCACACACACCTGCAAACCAGGCCATGGCCATCACTGTCATGTCACACAAACCCTCCCAAACATCAACATGTCATGGCACGCAATACCCATACACCAATGCAGTAACGATAAGGTACACATTGCCATGTCCTAAATGCACAGTGGCATCGGACACTGCTGCCTGACCCGGGATCAGATGAAATGACAGACCAACAACCTCCCACCCAAAATAAGTCATTTCAAAATGCATTACAACAGTCGTAGATGTAACATCACAATGAATGCCTGTCTACATGCACATCATGCATTGCAAAATCAACACTGCAGCTCATGTGTGCAGTGTCCTACTCCTGCATCACACTGCTCAGCGCACAGCACAGTGAACAGCCATTGTGTGTGATGCACACCCTGAGCATCACATCTAAGTGACAGACCACGTCAAACATCAAATCAGGCATGTACTGGATCCATGATCGGTCACAGAACATGTGCTGCCGGGACACAGTGGGCACCAGAAGGCAAACAGTGTACACTTGTATATGCAAGGGTGGGAGTACATGTAGTGCATCAGGGTGCAAGTGTGTGGTTCTGCAAGGACATGCACTCCACATATGCATGTGCACTCAAGTGACCATCAGTGTTCCCTACACATCACATGTGAACATCCACCATGTGTACACCCCAGCATGTCAAACCACAACTATCCCCTCGCACCTGAAAGGAAAACACAACACATGAACAGGCATTGATCAGCAGAACACAACATGTACATGGGATACCACCATTACTATGTCAGAGTTCCCATCACACTGCAGGGCAAGGCAACAATCAACAACAACCCCCCCCTCCCTCACAAATGACCATGACCCACTGAACAACTGCACCTGGGTCATGGAGCCCCCAAACCTCAATTCCACCTGGCCACAGGATCACCTTTACCCTTCGTCACCATCTCCCAACTTGTGTGTAAAAAGATGCCTGAACCCTCAGAATACACACTCATTTCCGAAAACACAAAATCCAAGGCATAAAAACGAACCCAAACACCCTCCAGTAGATGACTTGAAGTAGCAGTACCTCACAAAGGCCAAGTACTACCACAATGATGCAACAACCAAGGTAGCACAGCAAAACAATGTCACGACAGGATGTGAGACATGTGTGGTACATGACATAGGATGATGCACCATGAATGGATGTGTACTGTCAGAGGTCCCCTGTACAGGCGCGGGAGTGCCACGAAACAACCACCCCCACCATGTCCCGGTTGCCTGCAAGGTCAAACTCACACAGGCCCCTGAGACACTGGTGGGGAAGGAGGTTCAGGGATATGCAGTCGGGACAGGTGTTGACACACTGGATGACTGGAATGAGCGGCAGGAGAGGGGAGGTGGAATGACACATGAAACTAGGGAATGCACAAAAATGTACAACCTGCATGAACACATACACAATCCAAACAGACTTGGACATCATTGTCATGGCCTTCTGTAGTCCAGGCTCAGGAGTGGTACGAACCAACCACCCCCTCTAGGGTTTTGGCGCCTGCAAGTTCGGGGCTTACACAGGCATCCGCAACCCCAGTGGGGAAAGAGGGTCAGGGAACGTTGCTTGGATAGGCACGGGAAGCAGGAACACCGGGTAGAGGGTACAGGTTTCAAAATTGCATAGGATCACGGGTGATTAGGGCGAAAATAACATACCAAATTGAACCACACATACATCCATGCATCAGTACACTCCCCAGCAAGCCTATGCAGAGCAGTTTGTAAGAAAAACAACAAGACACTTAGCTCTGGTTTTGAGTGCTGGCCTCCTGCCTGCGCACTCTCAGGTCCGGTTACAGGAGCACTGCAATGCTGCAAAGAGAGACACAGTCAACAACCTGTACGTGCCAATTGCACAAAAACACAACACCAAACATGCCCCATAGCAACAGACTACTCTACAAACAGACAATCTGTGGTTGATGCTTCGTACCCATATATAACATCACCCCTGTGACGGGTCATACACAGTCAATGCAGTAAGGCAGCCGCTGCTGGGTGCGTGGCAAATGGAACACCAATGTGTCACAATTCACACAACATGCAATGTTCCCAGGGTAAGCAGACAGACCCATATAGCAAGCCATGACTACAGAGCAAGTTGCGTACCACCATGACCGAAACAAAGTTGGCAGTGCATTTATCATGAAGTACGTGGAAAAGACATGCACTGCACCCGAGTATGTCCCTTGCTGCATGTCCCTGTGAGCTGCCCCTTTCCATGTCTCAGAAGACTACATGGTTGATACAAGTGGCTCAATGGACCTTGGTGTACCGGAGGGTATGTGCCACTGCCCCTGCATGTGTCCCAGACAACCCTACTATCAGCAGCCATCAGTCCACAAACACATCTGAGCTGCATTGTGTGCTTCAACACCAATATTCGTCTAAGCTCACCCTCAGTGCTGTGACTAAGCCTGCATGTGCAACTCGCCTGGTGCAAGCTTTGCTGTGTCGTGGCCCCCCTGTGATGCTCACCTTGCCTGGAGTTCCTTGGAACATGTCAGCAGTTCTGGGATGTGGGTCTGCAATCACTGTGCCTCTGCTTCTGCACACATGTGCATGTGGGCACCAACAAACGGGTCCAGAATTCTGTCGTCCAATGGGACATGTCTGCTGGCAAAGGTGCTCTGGAGGCTCATCCCCCTGCAGAAAGGGCATGGAACACATGATTAATGCTTCAGAGTCATCTGTGTGTGTCTCATCAGGCATCTCATTACTTGACCATGTCAGAGAGTCACATCACAAATCACACCATCAGTCCGTCTTTCACCTACAAAGTGTCGAACACTATCTACAGCATGAATTGCAACAAGCACATGTACAGGAAAGAAATGAAACATACTACACAATGCATAGCAATCAATGTCCACATTAATCATGATACACCCCATCTAGCAAAAGCTGAACAGTGGACAATGACACCTAAATCATCCCCACTAGGGGTGTCAACACAAGTCACACAGCACCAGACATGCCACAGATATGACAGTCCAATGCCCTTGTGTAAAATGCTGTAACACCGAACCATCCTTGCGAGCCCATGGATAAGGGAGGCAGGAGTGGCATATGTGAGTCAAGGAACCCAAGCAGCAAACACATACACAAGACAACCATGAAGGGCCCAGCTGGAACAGACAGTGGATGCCTTCAAAAGCCACAAAGCACCGCACCGTCACATGAAAGCACAATAGACTAGCAATTTTAAACTAAATCAACTATTAACTAATTACACTAACTATGGAAAACCTACATTACCTATTTAAACTAACTATCAAACAGAAACTTAACTAACTAAACTAAAAGAAAAATCAAAAATGGCCACATACGACCCGGGGAGGAGGGGAGGCACCCAGGAGGGGGGAGGTACAGGGTGCTGCTCAACATCCACATGCGATGATGCTGAGCCAAAAAAAAAACCTCCATGGGCTCAACGCCTGCACAGCACGACCTATGTGGGAGATAGATGGTCGTCCGAGTCTGGCTCATCCTGGAAAGGAGGACGTGGCACAGTAGCCTGGCCACGCCTAGCCGCAGCTTGCCCCTCGTCGGCAGCAAGTCTGCCGGACGGGTGAGCCTGGTTCTGTGTGGCGATGTGACGTAGGTCTGCATGCAGAACCTCCCGTGATACACGTGCTTCCTCTTGCAAGGTAGCACGTGTAACACAGAGTTCCTCCTGCAAGGCCTGGCTGGACAACCGCTGCACCTCCCGGCAAGCCTGTAGCTCAGCCGAGATGGTACACTCAAGCTGTGCAAACCTCTCCTCTGCTCGCTGCCTCTGGGACATCATAAGGACACCCAGAGTGGATCTGAGGGAAGCATACTCCTTCCTCAAGGCATCCATGTGCGCCTCTGCGTGAGCAGCAATTGCTTGACGCAGAGACGACATTTCAGCCTGGCGTGCCCTGTCTGAGGCCGCCATGCCCAGCCTGAGCGAGCGGGCCATGGACCGTGCCGCCTGCTGCTGGAGAAGCACCTGCCTAGCAGTGGGGAGCACAGATCGGGCCACACGCTCCATGCTCTCAGCGATGTTCTCCATTGCTGCCCCCTGCCGTTCGGAATTGGCAGTCATGTCTTGCTCCCACTCAGTATACAGCGGTTGCGCGCGGCGACCGCGTTGCCGGGCTTGACCCCTGTGGGACCCAAGGACCGGGGGTCCTCGCTGTGTTGGCACCGCCTGCGGCTGCATGACTACATGCCCCCGTCGACGTGATGTCCCAGGCACATCAGTGACTGGTGTGGAGGGTGACCCTGCGTCCCGATCCACCACGGGCGGAGGAACCAAGACTGTCTGATCCCTCAGTGCAGGTGTCGCAGACAGAGGAGTGTCCACATCAGAATTACTCACCCCTGACACATGGACTTGATGGTCATCCAACTCAACATGGACGTCAGAGTCGTCATCAAGGCTGGACTCATAGGCAGCCAGAGACAAGATGGACTGCAGCACTTGGGGGTTTTCGTGGCCTACCACCCCACGACCCCCACTAGTGCCGGGTTGATGTGGCGTTACCAACCCTGTGTCTGGCATGACAACACCATCCTCTGCCTCCATTGCGTCATCACCTGAAAAATAGAGAGGAAAAGGTCAATACACATGTCAGAAGCACACGACACACACACACACCGAAAGCAAAGGCATCAGGCAGACATGTGACACACAACATATGACCTGGCATGCATGCTGGGTCTACTTTGAATAGCTTCTGTGATCAGACCTGTTGAAAGGTGGCAGTTTCCATGGAAGTGGGTCTATGCAGTGCAGAAAATGTGTACGCCACTCACTACCTACATGTACAAGCACTACATGGTGTGTGCCAGGAAATGTGAAGGCAGTGCAATGTCAAAATCAGACATCACGTGCATTGTGCATTCAATGTGTACCATGTCCAGAAGCCAAGCACCCCTCCACCCCAGTACCAAAGCAGGGATGCCTATCATGGTATCAAAAGGCTGACCATACACCTGTGTATTGACAGGCAGTGTTGACTGGCATCAACAGCTTCATGTGAGTCAAATTACAACACTGCAAATGATGCTGGGACAGTGGGCAGGACACATGATGTAAACTCCGGAGGCCGCCCACGTGTGAAGAAGACACAACAAGAGTTGGACAGAGTCATTGGCCATTGAACAGGCTGAGGCCTGTGAGCCACACAGATTGTCAGAGCCTAAACATGTGTGCAACGCAGGACTGAGGCATAGTTGACATGGGAAGGCTGATGAGATGGCAGGCAATGTATGTAACCAAGGACTGATATTACAGTGATCATCCATTCAGGGACACATAGGGGCATGCGTGCAATGCACATGGAGCATGAATGGGCACTCATGTCCCTGCGGGACATCTGACCCATGCACAGTACAAGTGAGATACCCTGCATCGAGTACTAAGGCTGTACGACATGGCATATGTCTGGCAGATTCTACGCTGGAAGTTAGCATCTACACAGGACACATGGACAAGAAACTACACATTGCCAAGATTGGAGCAGACCAGTGCAAAGGTGGAACTGGGGTGCAGAGTGGCGGAGGAGGGGCAAGGGAGCATGCCTACATGGAGTCCCGCATGCAGGCAGAGGAGACATGCATGACGGTAGCATTGCATTACTTACACATCAGAACCATGTACACGTCACATGTAGCAGCAATCATGCACAACACATCCCACAAGTGAAACACACACGTCCTCAACAAACACGCATCAACACTCACTGGACTGGGCATCAAAGTCCAGCTTCTCTCCCACTCCTTCGACCAATTCAGGTGGTATGAACTCCGCAACGAGAGCCTCATGCGGAGTGAGTTCTTCCTCCTCTGGTGCAGGCCCACCGCCAGTCACCAGAGTCAAGTTGTAATTTGAGGCACGCTTGGCCTTAGTGCTGCGCTTGATGTCATTCCAACGCTTTTTGCACTCCTGCGCCGTGCGCACCTCATGGCCGAATGAACTGACATGTTCCGCAACATGCTTCCAGTGGGTGTCACGTTGGGCAGCCGTGGTCTGACTATTGGCACCCACTAGCATGTCACGGCTGTGGCCCCGCACGTAGTCCACGAGGAAGTCCAGTTCCTACTTACAGAAAGGCTTCTTCCTCGACGTGCAGGAGGTCGTGGCTGTGTGTGGGGTCCCAGCCTGTGCTGCAGGTGCAACCTTCCTCCTCTTGGACTGTGGCGCAGACCCTGGCTGGCTAATGCCGCCCTGACCAGCATGGCCAGTGGGTTCGGTGGATTGAGCCAAGGGAGTGGCAGGTGGAGGGATGACCAGAGGCCTGACTTGTGTCAGTGGCAGCTGGGTGCCCACTAATGGACCCTGCGCAGCAACATCAGCTGTGGCAGGGTCATTGACCGCAACGGTCCTGGTTGGCAGACTCACAACCGGGGTGCTGTTGGGTGCATCTGCCCCTGCACTTGCCAACACCCGGCTGTTCGGGGCAGCAGATGACATGACTGCCCCAGGGACACGTGTCTTGGTCTGAGCAGCCCGGCGTGCCCCTATGGTTTCCCCCCTGGCCTGTTGGAGATCTACCAAGGGCTCTTCAAGTGCCAACGCAGCCTGCGCTGGCAGACCCTGAGCCTGGGTGGCGGTGTCCACAGCTGCACCTGCAGCTACCACCACCCTTGGGCCCGTGACAGTCGATGGAACGGACTGCCGGGTCATATGGGTGCCAGTGCCAGATGCAGGAGCTGCATCCCCCGGAACCACAGGGGGTGGTGGCATGGCTGCACCGACACATGGCACAACATTGTGCTCAAGTGGCGCACCCCTGCCTCTTCCCCCTCTGTGGCTGCCCTGGACACCCTGGAGTCCCCCTACTCCCTGGTCACCACGGTCACGTCCCCGACCACGCCCGCCACGAGGAGTACGCCCAGCTGAGGCGCCCCTCACCTTTGGTGGCCTCCCAACCATGGCACAGATGTAGTAGTGCTGGCACAGATGGAGTGGTGCCAATGGGAGGTGTACACCACAATTGACCTGGGCAATTGGGGTGAAGGGGGTGGGAAGCAAGATGTTAACAGCCCCCCTGCACCTGCAAGGCTGTATGTGACCCCGGTGATGTGGTGACGGGTCACGCAACGCTCAGGCACCCCAAAACTGCAGTAAAACTGTGCACGCAACCCTGCAGCCTACGTGCGTGGATTGAACCTCCCGCAGTACGCGGTGGCACCCAGTAACACGAATAACGCGTACGCGTGGGACACGCAGGCTACTATGACATCGAAAATGGGTGCGATACACAGGGGCACCCGCAGTGGGAAAAAGAGCGTGTGTGACTCACCGTCTGACTAGCGCGATGCAGAAAAACACGCGTAGCCAATACCCCCGCCAAAAGAAGAGATACGTCCTTGATAGCTGTGAAGTTGTGATGGCGCGCGAAACAACAGGAAGCAGCAACACACGTCGGTCTCCACGAAAGGCACGTACAGCGAACTGCTGGGTCCGCTCACCTTTAACCCGTGCTGAGGGAAACGCACGCGCGCGTCACGTCACTTACGCGCATAGGCCCTTTCCTCGTATTACACGCGGATGTGCAGTTTCCACGCGCACTTACGCGCATGGCCCTTTCCTCGTATTACACGCGGACGTGCAGTTTCCACGCGCGCTTACTCGCATGGCCCTTTCCTCGTATTACACGCTGACGTGCAGATTTTTCACGTGCCAAATCACTCCGTATCAAGCTGCCCACGTGTATGCACACGGAAGACCACGCTCCAGGCCAGAAGGCCGAACTACTGCCCCCCAGGGCCCGAGCACGCTCCCACCTGCCATCTGCTGCTGCCTGACTGCCTGCTGCCCACGTGCACTGCCATTTGCTGCCTGCACATCAGCCAGGGGTGCTGTTGCTGTGACCACCCCTGCTGGAACCGAAGACTCCCGACTGGGATTCCATCACTCCACAGCCCAGCCCCAGGACCCAGTTGCCCACACACTCCTGCCTCTGGGGTTGTCATGTCGGGGCAAACACCATCTGTGACCACTGACAACCCCCGGCCAGAGAGGCAGAGGGGCACCAGCTTCAGTGCCACCGAAGTTGGTGTCCTGGTGGAGCAAGTCCTGGGGCAGTATGATGCCCTCTTCGGAAGTTCCTGCGCCGACAAGGAAGGACGGACTCTGATCTGGACTGACATCTGACTGCCATCAAGGCGGAGGGGGTGGCAGTCCGCAACGTACAACATGTCAGGAAGCGCTGGGAGGACTTCAGGTCCAGGACCCTGAACAAGGGCCGGCGCCTCTTGAAGGCAGCGGATGCCAAGGGGCGCCGGGCCCACTTGTCGGAAGAACAGATGAGGGTCCTGGAACGCATATCCCAGCGCTCCACGTCCAGGTCCTAGAGAAGCAGATCCGTCGGGAGTAGAGCGGTGAGTGTACATGCATCCTGATTTTGAGCAGTGCATGTGGTGATTATTCAGTGGTGTGCAGGTTGCACATCTGTTTGTATGGGGTCGAGTATGGGTGGGGGTGTACAGGGCCGTGGGGCTGACACATGCGAGGGCTGTGATGTGTGAGAGATGGATGGTGCTTGTGTGTGTAGGCTTGCATGCCAAATGCAGTTGTGTGGTCACACATGTTTGGATGAATGTGTATGTGAGTAGACATGTCCGTGATGTCACGCATGTATCTTGTTTTTGGCTGCATGTATCAGCACTGTGTACATGTGCATGTGTGTGTATTTGACAAGGGTGCAACAGTGATGCAACATGGATGCATGTGACAGCGGTATGTGGAAGCCTGATTGGCAGATGTGACATGGATGGCCGATTGAACAGTGCGACACTTGGCAGGGGTGTAGACATGCATGCAAGTGTGGTGGTGTGTGTACATGTGTGGTGCACTTCCTGTGTTGCATGTGATGTCTGGCTCACCTTTGGCTGCTCATGCTGTTGTATGTGTATGGATGGTGGTGGCAGTTGCGATATGGCTGTGGTATGGCTCATGTGTGCGAGTTGTAATGACATGTGTGTTGTGGATTGTGAGGACCTGGTGGAGGCTGCCCATGGTGGCTGGGGGGTGGGGGTGATAGGGGACATGAGTGGGGGCCTGGTGGAGGCTGCCCATGGTGGCTGGGGGGTGGGGGTGATAGGGGACATGGGTGGGGGCCTGGTGGAGGCTGCCCCTGGTGGCTGGGGGTGCAGGGGGACATGCGTTGGGGGGGAGTAGTGCAAGTTGACATGTGGGTTGGCTGGTGGGCATGGGCATGGTGGGTGGGGTGCCTGCATGACATGTGCTGGGTAGGCCCCTGTGGTGTGAGCCACCTGCAGGGGCCGTGGAGGGTGTAGAGGGAACACCTGGGAGGACCCACACGTGCAATTCAAGTGTGCTGCTCCCCGCGCACCCCTGTAATACACGTACCCTGTTGATATTGCGCACACCTGTAATACACGTACCCTGTTGATATCGCGCACACCTGTAATACACGTACCCTGATGGAATTGCGTGTGTTACTTCCCGCGCACCCCCGAAATACACGTACCCCCCAGGCCCGATCGCGTGAGAAAGTTCACGCAAACCCCTGAAATACACGTAGGCCGCTCCCCCAGGCCCGATCGCGTGAGAAAGTTCACGCGAACCCCTGAAATACACGTAGGCCGCTCCCCCAGGCCCGATCGCGTGAGAAAGTTCACGCGAACCCCTGAAATACACGTAGCCCGCTCCCCCAGGCCCGATCGCGTGAGAAAGTTCACGCGAACCCCTGAAATACACGTAGCCCGCTCCCCCAGGCCCGATCGCGTGAAAAACTTCACGCGAACCCCTGTAATACACGTAGCCCGCTCCCCCAGGCCCGATCGCGTTAAGAAGTTCACGCGAAACCCTGAAATACACGTAGCCCGCTCCCCCAGGCCCGATCGCGTGAAGAAGTTCACGCGAACCCCTGAAATACACGTAGCCCGCTCCCCCAGGCCCGATCGCGTGAGAAAGTTCACGCGAACCCCTGAAATACACGTAGGCCGCTCCCCCAGGCCCGATCGCGTGAAAAACTTCACGCGAACCCCTGAAATACACGTAGCCCGCTCCCCCAGGCCCAATCGCGTGAGTAAGTTCACGCGAACCCCCGAAATACACGTGCCCCGCTCGCACAATTGCTGTATGTTGCCACTTTTGTAATGCGCAGGGACGCTACCGCCTGCCTTCGTGTGGCGGACGTGTATCGGCTTGTGCGTGTCTTTCGCTGTGCGTGGCTTTGCCCTATTCGGTTCCATGAATACGTGTGGTTCGGGTGCGTGTGGGCGTTCCGTCTGCTTCCCTGCAGTACATCCCCAGTTATGCCCTTGTTTTCGCGAGTTGTTCCCCATTCCGCGCGTTACGCCCCGTGTTCCGCCCACTTTCTGGTGTATGCGCCGAGGTTGTGCGCTTTCACTGTGCGCATCGCGCACGTCTTTTGGGATGTTGCAGTGACGTGTGCGCCATGCACGGGTTTGGCGCACATCCCGAGGTAAACACGCGCAGGGACTTCCATGAATCGCACGCGTGCGTGTGCACATGTTTTTTTCCGCTTGCGCCTGCTTGCGCGTAGATTTTCGCCGCACGTTTGTTCCATGAATCGGCCCCTTAGGGTCTATGCTGCCTCAGCCTTGAAGTATAAACGTACCTTGAATAGATTCTGATTTTAGTCATTACATTCTGCTAATAAATTGTTATCTAAAATGTAATTCCGATATATCCTGTGCTGGTTTGAAGTGACTTCCCCACCTGTATTCTATTGACCCTTTGAGAGGAAGTCCTTTTGTCTGAGAAATTAGAATTTAAAAAACAGAGACACAGATGCTTTGAATGGTGAATGGCGGAATTACCGCCCCATTCCGATGTTGGCGGGCCGGTAATTCCCCATTCACCATTGGCCCTTCCCCATTCCCATTTTTTCCCCATAGGGCTCAATGGGAATGGGGAAGGCGGTAATTACAGTACCGCAAGTTGCGGTACCCTAATTAGCACCAAGGTCCCTTTGTGGGTCCAATCCTTAACGGCTTGGAAAACCAGCCGTTAAGGTGGGAACCCGCAAAGGGACCTCGGAATTGGGCGGTAAGGGATTACCGGCACCAGTGCCCTCACCGGTACCGGTAATCCCTTACCGCCTGGGTGTAATGAGGCCGAATGCCTTTTATTAGAGTGTTTGCACACATTAACAGAACCAGCTGTGCACAATCTTACCATCCAACTTTTGGCACGAGAAAATTGGCAGAAACCACACTTTAAGAGAGAAAAAGGAGAAAATTGCAACTACTTGCAGGTACATTTGAAAACATATGCACATTTACCATCGTAATATTACACATGCGATTATCTATTTCCCTATCTAACTGCTTGACAGGCACACTTCTTGCACCTTAAATTTAACGGTATATATTCACCTAGATCTGGTGGTGATACCTCTGCCCCAACTTGGCAGAGAACCCAGAGTCGTGCAGATAAGCCCAGTGAACAGCCCTCAGCTCGGGAGTCTGTCAGCCTGCCAGCTTGCTGCAAATCACTGTCCCTCTGGATAGTGTCCCAGTCTGCCTGCCAGCACATCTCAGCTCAGCATTTGAAGATCCCTGGATGTCTCTCTCAGGATGTTTCTGAATGACTGCCTCTCATACACCCACTCAAAGCCTTTTTATGACCTTTCACTACCACTCAAAAGAAAATACCTCCCATCCAGACCATACCACTGCAGTGATCTTACTGTTGGAAAGCAATAAGGTACACGTCTTCCTGCATTTCTCGTGCACACAATGGCCTTCTTTTCAGCAGCGTGGAATTCCATGTTTTCACCACCCGGCATCAATCTAGCTTGCACGTTCATTTTCTATATAAACAGAGCCTCATGCATTTCAAATTTGAATTCAGAACGTTTCCATATCAACTAATTTTGCAATCAATGTTAAGAACATGGGATTCAGTTTGTTAATTGGGATTGGATTGAGTTAGTATGTTAATGTATATTAGTTATTAAGTTTGGTGGAAATTCAGTCAAATCAAATATCATCCTGAAATAATAAACACTTTTAAATCATGCTCTATATTCCTGGACGCTGTGAATTTCCCATCTGGCACGTGTGCCAGTTGCATTGGAAACCTATTACCTGTGCATACATCTGTATTTCTGTATAAAGCCCACACTAAAACTACATGTTCATACTAAGCTAATAAAAAAACTGTAACTCACAGCACCCCAGCTATTCAGAGCACCCAGCTAAACAGCGCCCCATCTATTCCTACAGCCCACAATTCTTTATTTGAAGGGCCTACCCAGCTAACCCTTATTGCCATTTGAACCAGCTAGGGGTTCATCAAAGCACCCTGCATGTTTGTGTTTATCCAATGAGTAGATTTGTTTATGCGATCAGTTGTAGATTTCCAATTATGACCACATAGTGGGGGAAATTGATGAAATACCTCCACTAAAGGATCAGTGTCTGGCTATAAATCGAGGGAAAAGGTAAGGCAACTCACACTTCTTGCTGTTAATAGCCTTTTCTTGATATGAGGTTTGTTTTGATTCCTGGACTCGATTCCTTCTTTGGCATGTGACCTTGCTGTCATTGCATGGTGGGATCCTGGCCCCAGGTTTCCACACTTAGGGCCCTGCAGCTTTGGATCAAGAATAGACAAGGAAATCTTTGGCAGACCTAGTGTGGGGAGTACAGAACTCTCCCTCCCCCTTCGCACCCCACACGAATGGAGGCTCAGAAAACTGATTACAGTATGTTGGCTAAAGGTTTGCCACCTGTTTGGCTAAAGATTGTTCAATCAACAAAACCTTTTCAGTTCATTAGATCAGCAAGGAAATAATAAGATCCAAAGACTTACAAATCATGTGCTGATCCTGTCTTGGATGTCCTGTGCATATTTGAATCTCAACCCCTCCAAGATCGAATTGCTACTCCTCATCAACAACACTGAACACCCTGACATACAGACCTATTAACCATGAACTCTGCGGGATTCACACCTGAGCTCACCTACTGTGTCAAGCCCCTCAAGTTCCACATGAACAAACACCTCTCCTTCAAGAGACACATAGCTAAGAAAACTCAGACAGCTTAATATCAGCTCTCCCTCCTGCGAAAAGTCAAGCCCTTCCTCCTTCTGCGCAGCTTTAAATCCATAGTTCAAGCACTGGACCTATCTCACCTGGATGGGGGCAATGCACTCCTTCAAGGCCCGCCTCACTCCCCCTTGTGCCCCTGAGAAGTGTCCTACACACGACCACACATCTCATCAAAGGTCTATGCAGATACAACCACATTACCACGGCCCTCATCAATCTTCACTGGCTCCCACTGCACACCTGATTCCCCTTCAAGTCTTGCTGCATCATCTATAAGACAGCTATGCTCAGGTCACCCAGCTACCTTGCGGAGAAACTCAGAATTTCGTCAGACAGTGCATCACCAGGAGCCAGGACAGGTGCAGACTTAAAGTCCGACCACTGCAAAAAAGGAAAGGACCAGAAAACAAGCCTTCTCTGCCTATGCCCCTCCTCCATGTCAGCATCAGACTCGTCCCCACGCTCCTACAATTCAGAAAAGAACTCAAGACCGACCCATTCAAGGAATCTCTCCGCCACAATACCTAGGACATCGCCCCTCGTGCCACCTGACTTGTTAAACGACACCTGCCCCTCTACTCCCCACCAACCGGTACAGCTATACGCTATCTCTGTGCCCCTCTGTATCCCCCCGCTATATATCTATTCTGTTACCCCTGAAAAGCACTCATTTATACATATGTACTGTTGTGTGCCTCTGTAAAGCACTCCGTTAATTATATGTATTGTTGTATACCTCTGTAAAGTGCTCCGTTATGCACCTGTACTGTTCTATACCTCTGTAAAGTGTTGTTATGTATCTGAATTGTTTACCTCTGTAAAGTGCTCTGTTGCTTCTCGAAGCCAGGTCCGTGCTCAATAAATACCATAAAAATAATAATAATTATGGTCTCTAATTGCTGCCTGTTTCTCATTATTTCAGTTAGGCTTTCATTACTCTTCTCTTTTGAAGTAGCAGCTTAGATGGAATAGCCATCGGGTATATGGTATGTCAGGTTGAGATGATGTTTCTTCTTAAGTCAAGCTCTTCACTTTGATTTTGTTCAATGTTTTCTTCGCTGGCTGGTTCTTGACTGGTGCAAAAATGCTGTTGGTTAGAGGCTGAGTATTGTATATGCGATTTCATGAAGAGTGGGTTGCTAGCAGCTGGCATCCTTTTGGCTCTTTATTGCAGATACAGTTTGTGATCTTAAACCCATACTACTGCATCGATGTGCGCTTCAACCGCCCCAACTTGTTTCCTTAAAACATATCCAAGGTTCCCATATTTGCAGGTTTTTTTGTATGTTTCTGCCATCGGGAGGAGGAATCACTTTTCATTTTCTCCCTTGGAAGGATTACATATTTAAATATTTGGTAAATCCAACTCCACAGTGGTGATCCAGCTTTTGATTGGCAGTCATTAAATGAGCCTGTTAGTACAAAAGCGTTCACGTTTTTTCCGACCTGCGTTAGACAGGCGCAAACCACTTCTGGGTCAAGACCCCTTTACATTAGGTATCACTATTTAAAGAAAAATATATATAATAATGGTCTGGTGTAGGGGGTACCCAAGCCCCACCCTCTTCTATGTCAACCTACCAAAAAAAAGTATTGTTATCACTAACCTCGCCTGAGCGGGCCTAACAATAATATTAGACTGTCGTCCCTCCTAATTAATCACCCATTATCAGGCCCGGACTGCCTTTCCTCATTGGCCACCTCACTTCCAAGGTGAAATAATTACCATCCCTCTGGATTCCTCTTCACCAATTGGACGGTTTATCTGCCTGTTGGTGTATGTCAATGAGGGGTGAATATTGTAGATACGAGAATGTAGATTATTCAATTGATCTGATTGGGCAGAACGTTCCTCATTCCCTGATTGACCTTCCTTCCTCTCTAATTGCATGGAAACGTAATGGACTGTATCAATGCCGTTTCTGCACCACAGGGAGGAATAGAGAACAGAAGGTGCCCACCCTTGCCATTTCCGGTCTGCAATCACTAGCAGCTGTAACTGTGGTACCAACAGTGAACACAACCAACTGCCCTTGTAGTATCTGCCAGCTATACCTGTAGGGCCTGCTAGTTCCAGTCAATGTTAATTCCCTTTGAGTACTTACGCAAAGTATACTTTAACCATGCACTTATTATACAGTGCTATGAAATAAATGCATTAAAGAACACTACATAACATCAGGCAGCTGGCTTGAGCGGTACACGTTACTGTGATGAATCAACTTCCGGGGCACCAGTGGTCCAGGGATGAATATCGGTTTCTAAACCATCAATCAGCCCCACACCCCTAGTACACCAGAAGGGATCCGAACAGATTGGAAACACAAGTAAATTATAAACCTCCTTGTCCAATTTTGGTAACATTGACGGAATGGCAGCCTTATCTCTGCAAGGTCATGGAACGTTGGTTAGTCGCAACACAGCAAAAATACAATTATTACCCAATGATAAAAGGGACTGTCCAGTCAAGGTTGTATAAAAATATCTAATTTATTATTATTACAACAGACAGTTCTAGCACACTATAAAATGCAACCCACCCTGTAAAGGAACAGAGAAGACAGACAGTTTCACAAAGGAAAGGGAAGTGCTCCGGATACTGACAGGAGGGTAGTCGATAAAGCGATCGCTCTTATTGTTTAAGGTTATTTTGAAAGAGCAAAGAAATATCCAGGCTTACTACCACAAAATTAAATACGCCAATCACAGGTCGAAAGATGCAAGTATCTTTATTTCTGTACAGTTTCAAAGCAAAATCAGATAGCTATCTGGGTCCCAACACCTCGCAGTGTGTACCAGCAGACACTGTGAGGGATGAGAGAGCTGGACATCCAAATACAGGCTTTTTTATACACCAGTCTGGTCATTGTCCAGCCCCTCTCCAAAATAATACTAGGGTTCATGCCGAGTTCATATGATAAATATGACAATATTGTTTAATACATTTAACATGTTTGCTTGTCCATGAAAATTCAATGGCGATGTTGGTTCTCCAGCTCACAGTAAGCCAAGTTTCAAGAATGAACAGAATGGGCCTCATTACGACCCAGGCGCTAGTGGGTTAACGGCGCCGTAAAAGGCTTCGGCGCCGTTAACCTATTAGCACCTAATTACGAGGTCCCTTTGCGGGACCCGACCTTAACGGCTGGTTTTACCAGCCGTTAAAGTAGGGACCCGCAAAGGGACCTTGGTGCTAAGTACGGTGCCGCATTCCCCATTCCTATTGAGCCCTATGGGACAAAAATGGGAATGGGGAATTATCGCCACGCCAACCTCGGAATGGGGTGGTAATTCCCCATTCCGCCATTGCGGACACCGGCATGGACCATGGTGCTAATAGCACCATTGTCCTCCGCCTGGGTCGTAATGAGGCCCAATGCATTTTAGCCAAAGCACATGGTTTGAGTTTGTTCTACATTGTTCTGTTGTTTAAATGAGGATGAGGCTGTGAGCTCAGACAACACTTAGATTACAGTTCATACTAGTCACAAGGTTTCTTTGCACAGAATAGCTCAAAGTTCATTCGGCTCAGCTGTAGTCAAAAACACAGTCCACCATTTTAGGACACAAAGCAAGAGTTAAAATCAAAATGGCGGATGGTTCTAAGATGGCAGCGAAGTCAATTTGAATCAGAGCATTTCAAACGTGGTTTTCTGTACAATGCAGATTGGCTTAGGCCAATGTTCATAACCAGACGGTATTATACGAATATGGTTTAACAAACCCTCCTTTTGGCCTAAGCCAAGAGCATTATTCAAACATTTGTTTTATTCAAAACCCCACGCCTCAATGTCCGTACATCCTGAATCACATTCTTCAGAGATATCATTCGCCATTAATTCTTTGATGGGAATATCCTGCATTATTAAGGCATTAGTAGCTTTTTCAGGCATATGTACCTTAGGTCCTAGTGCACCTATCGTTTGTGCACAACATCCTCCTAACATCAAACATATGACAGGAAGACATTGTACACAGCAACAACAAAACAGTAGAATACCAAGAACTATCATTAGGACTGCAAAGATTTTCCAACACCATGATCGCAACAAGTCCCATAGCCAAGCATTAAGATTCCAGTTTCCCTCTGGGACATGTACTTCAGTACTCAAGGTATGTAGATTTTGAATTGCCTTGAATATGGTAGTGGAGGAGTCAGATACAAAAACACAACATGCAGATCTCACCAATTTGCATACCCCACCACGCTCAGCTAGGATGACCTTTAACACCATCCTATTTTGGAGGGCTACCAAAGTTTTCAATTTAGTTACTATTCTGTCTGGAAACATCAATATCACCTGTGGCGGTTTCTCGCCAGCGTTTCTTTCTCCACCTATCCGTACCAAGTTAACCCATGTGTCACCCAGTCTGTCACGACTCGCTCCCTTCGCTCCCGTTCCCACCACTTGGGGGCATGATTTGGGGTTTATTCCCTACTGGACTTTTCCTCCGAACCTTATGCTACAGTGCTGTGATGAATTGGGAGCGCTAAATCCCTATTTTCCAAGCTACTTCCCTTCCGGATCCATTCCAGGTTTTTGGCAGCCAGCATGCTTCTTTAACCAAATGACTTTGCTTCCCAGAATGCCTGGCCCACTGCTTCACCTCCACCCTTGCAGGACAAGGTTGGGTGGAGGATAGGCAACACCTATGGCTGCAGGTGCAGCAATCAGCACACCTGAGGCGTGTGCTCGTTAAGCAGCTTTAAAAGCCTCAGTCTTACTTCAGTCCAGCGCTGGTCATCGTTTGCAGTGTTCCTGTTTTTGACTAGTCCCTGGTTCCTGGTTCCTTGCCTTTGTACCTACTTCCTTGTTCCTGTTTTCTTGTTTCCTCCGCCCTGAATTTCGGATTCATGCGCTAATTGATTTCTGCTCCCTTGATTTCCCTTTTTGTCTTCCTCTGTTTGCAGGCAGCAATTCTCAGTGCTTTCCCCTTTTAGATGCAGCCCAGTTTGTCTGTGTTCTATATTTCTTTGACTCTGTCCTTTGCTGCTGTTACCCATTTGCCTTAGCCTTCCTCTTAGTTTAGTTTCCTGTCTTTTCCTTGGAGGGGTAGGGAGAAGTTTGCATAGGTTATTTCGTTTTTCCCTGCTCCTGATCCTTACTTTCTAGAGGATCCATTCCATGTTTTCCACTGCACTTCTGCATTTATTTTCCCTTTGATTATTAGGTGTGGTGTGCGGTAGTAGCTAGCTCCTGTGTGAATGCTTATGTTTTCCTCACTATTTTGTAAACACTATTCCCACTTAGGTATTTAGTTTTCCTTCCATTGCTGTTCTAGCCTTTCGGGGTCCCAGTTTCTTCAACAGGATTCGTGGGCTAGCTGACATTCAAGAGGTTTATCTCGTCCTCGTGAGTACAGTTCTTAAGTTCCCTTCTGTAATACCATCAAGAGTGTTAGTACACAGATCCTGTCATTGCTTGCCCTCCACGTGGGTTTAGCGCTGTCAGTACCTGTAACAGCAATTGGGGGTAAGGCGCTTGCTGACTTTCCTCGCGGTCAGGTGCTTACCCCACATCCCTTTTCATATATTGGTTTTGATGTCACACTCTATTTGCACTCCTGGGTTCTAGCATACCTGAGTCGTAGTTCCTGGGTGCACATTTCCCTTGCCATATTCGCTGCCTTTGTACTCGCCTGACTAATCCTGACAGTATGACCAGCCGAAAATTCCCATTGAATATGGCAAGTTTAAGAAAGAAAGGCAGCAAGGCCTCTAACAAGTTTGTACAGAAAGCTTCCCCTACATTTACCTGTGGCAATCAAATCACTAGTCCTGACTTAAATGAACTCCTTGTCACGAATGGGCATTTACGTGCAAAGTATTTTTCCCATAGGATGGCACATCCTACATTGCCTGATCCTAGTTCTGTCTTTTGTTTTGATCCAGATTCTATGTCACCGCAAGCCTTAGCCGCAGAAAACAACACACTGTTAGACTTATTATACAAGAGTACCTCTGTTGTTGAACCCCATGATTCCAGTTGTGCTTCACCTCAGATAGAACAGTTTCATGGTACAAACATAAAGAATGGAGGGGTTCCTTGCATAACTTCTGTTTTCTACCCTCAGTCTAAAGCATACTCCTTTGCACAAGTACATACTGTAGCCCCTAATGCCAAGAGGTCTAATGTCAATAGTTTGCTTAAGGGAAACACAGACCAAGTTGATAAGAGAAAGTATAAATCACAGAACCTGCAAGCAGTAGAGGACAATGTACAATCGGTGCACATCCAGATTGCTAGTGCAGGATCCAGCCCTGATGCCACTATGCCTCCCCCTGTGCCTACTGATAGTGATGTACAAATAATGCAGGGCATGCTAAGAGCTAAGCTTGAGGAGTTAAGACAAGAATTAATTTCTTTACAAGAGGAGAATAAAACCTTGCACTCTTTACTGAATACACCTCAGTCTTTATCCGTTGATGTTGAGGAAGTGAACACTGTTCAGCCCCTGAGTGCAGATACTTTGGTAAACCATGATATTTGTTCTGCTGTTTATCAGGGATTGCAGTTAGCTGAAGAGTTACAAGCCACTCGTTTACCAAAAATACCCTGTGTAGCAGTTTGTCATAATTCTGAACTAGCACACATACAAGCTTCTGATTTCCAAACACAATCCACAATGGTGGCATACACAGATTCAGTCACTACCGTAGGCTTAGGCCCTGCTCTTGATACAGCTGCTGAGACTGAAGTAGATGTTAAAGCTGATGTGGAAAACAATGTTACCTCTGGGTTCACTCTTCCTTCTGCCACTTCTGATCAATACGAACAGTCAGAGACAGTACAGATTTCATGTTCTGAGGGACTCATTCCACAGTATACTGAACCAAAGAACCGTCAGGCGGTTCTTGAACTGTTGATTGACAATCTGCCTCTTTCAGAAGCTTAAACAGAGGAATGGACAATAGACGAAATCCTGATTAACAGAGACTTTACTATGGTGATTCCACTGATTGATTTTGACTTCTACAAAGAAAAAGACTCTGTGTCACCCACTAAAGAAAGGGACTGCAAGGGTACAGCTCAGTCTTTGGTGACTGGTGCCAAGGAGTCTACTGCCCTAAAGGTGCCCTTCATTCCTGAGCCACCGATGGGTCTGTCAACTTCTGAGACTTCTGTCTGTCCTCCTACAACCATTGACTCTTCTATGATTCAATCTACAGCCCTGCAGTCATCTTTGGCACACCTGTCTTCAACCAATGAACCGCTGCCATGTCTGCCATTTACTCAAGAGCCAGTCCCAAAGACCTGGACATGCTTGTATCCAGCAACCGAGATTGCTCCAGCTTGCATGCCTTCAGCCTCAAGGTTTCCCCTGACCTGCCTGTCTTCAGCTACAGTGACTCATCCTGCAGATCATCCTTCAGCTTTAGAGCCTCCGGTAGTCCATCAAAAGAGCATGTCTTCAGTCCCGGAGTATACTGAGTATTTGCCTTCAGTTCATGAGACGCCTGTATCCTGCATAGCCTCGCTGCCAATATCAGAGGTATACCTGTCTACACCATCAGATTCTGCTGTATTTTCTTCTGCTCCAGCGATTCCTCCTGAATCCCAACCATTGACTGCCGATGAACGTCTAGCCTGCCTTTCTTATGCTTCAGGGGGATCATCAGAATGCCTGCCTTTTACTCAAGACGATTCTCCCAACTGCTTCACTTTAGCATCAGAGCCTCCTAAAAATGCAGCATCAGAGTTTGAGACTTTTGCCAGCTCCCGCTTCAGAGTCATCAAGCTGGACCAAGTGATGAGTCAGAACCTCTCACCTGGGTGTGCACAGGGGGTGGTGCAGACCGGCATATTACCTACAGGACTTGTGCAACAGAATTCCGCCAAGAAGCACCAGTTGGGTGCTAGTAGCCAAAGGAAGGGAATGACTGCTGCAGTTCAAAATGTGTCTGTTATTGCTCCTTCTGCGAGTGTGCCTGAAATACCAAGTACTGCGTCTATCACTCCTATCAGTATGCCAAACGTCCCTGCTGTTGTATCCCACGTGCAACAAAGTGGCTACACGACTGTCACCAGGAGTACCAGCCTTGTACAACCCATTGGACTTTCAGGTCTCCAAGGCGTAGAACATGTGCAGTCAAACCTTAGTCACTTTCAACCACAAGCCTTTTCCCAGATGAATGACAGAAGAAAATCTGAACCTCTACCTCAGCCGCCACCTTCTCTAATGGCTGAACATAAACTTTTCCTGAAACCAGTAATTTCCTCACCTCCCGCATGTCCACTCTCGGCAGAAAGGCTAACAGGGCTTCTACCATTGTCTAAGGCATGTTGCACCAGCCTGCCTCCCTCCTCAAAGACTTATAAGGGTCCACTCCCAGTGACTGAGCTTCCTGGACCTTCCAACTCTGCTTCAGGTCCTGCAAGTCCTTCATGCCTTTCTTCGAACCATGAGTCTCTTCCTCACCAGAAGCCACCGTTTTCATCAGTACCACCTCCAAAGACAAAGCGCTCCTATCATGGAAGTCCATCTGCCTTTGCCCACAGGCCACCATTTCCATCAGTGCCACCTCCAAAGAAAAAGCACTCCCATCATGGAAAGAAGATGTCTCGTGCGGGTGGCGGGCACCCGAAGACGGCCGTGGGAGGGGGTATACTGTCACGACTCGCTCCCTTCGCTCCCGTTCCCACCACTTGGGGGCATGATTTGGGGTTTATTCCCTACTGGACTTTTCCTCCGAACCTTATGCTACAGTGCTGTGATGAATTGGGAGCGCTAAATCCCTATTTTCCAAGCTACTTCCCTTCCGGATCCATTCCAGGTTTTTGGCAGCCAGCATGCTTCTTTAACCAAATGACTATGCTTCCCAGAATGCCTGGCCCACTGCTTCACCTCCACCCTTGCAGGACAAGGTTGGGTGGAGGATAGGCAACACCTATGGCTGCAGGTGCAGCAATCAGCACACCTGAGGCGTGTGCTCGTTAAGCAGCTTTAAAAGCCTCAGTCTTACTTCAGTCCAGCGCTGGTCATCGTTTGCAGTGTTCCTGTTTTTGACTAGTCCCTGGTTCCTGGTTCCTTGCCTTTGTACCTACTTCCTTGTTCCTGTTTTCTTGTTTCCTCCGCCCTGAATTTCGGATTCATGCGCTAATTGATTTCTGCTCCCTTGATTTCCCTTTTTGTCTTCCTCTGTTTGCAGGCAGCAATTCTCAGTGCTTTCCCCTTTTAGATGCAGCCCAGTTTGTCTGTGTTCTATATTTCTTTGACTCTGTCCTTTGCTGCTGTTACCCATTTGCCTTAGCCTTCCTCTTAGTTTAGTTTCCTGTCTTTTCCTTGGAGGGGTAGGGAGAAGTTTGCATAGGTTATTTCGTTTTTCCCTGCTCCTGATCCTTACTTTCTAGAGGATCCATTCCATGTTTTCCACTGCACTTCTGCATTTATTTTCCCTTTGATTATTAGGTGTGGTGTGCGGTAGTAGCTAGCTCCTGTGTGAATGCTTATGTTTTCCTCACTATTTTGTAAACACTATTCCCACTTAGGTATTTAGTTTTCCTTCCATTGCTGTTCTAGCCTTTCGGGGTCCCAGTTTCTTCAACAGGATTCGTGGGCTAGCTGACATTCAAGAGGTTTATCTCGTCCTCGTGAGTACAGTTCTTAAGTTCCCTTCTGTAATACCATCAAGAGTGTTAGTACACAGATCCTGTCATTGCTTGCCCTCCACGTGGGTTTAGCGCTGTCAGTACCTGTAACAGCAATTGGGGGTAAGGCGCTTGCCGACTTTCCTCGCGGTCAGGTGCTTACCCCACATCCCTTTTCATATATTGGTTTTGATGTCACACTCTATTTGCACTCCTGGGTTCTAGCATACCTGAGTCGTAGTTCCTGGGTGCACATTTCCCTTGCCATATTCGCTGCCTTTGTACTCGCCTGACTAATCCTGACACAGTCCTGCCTGATCATCCACAGTTCTAATCTGTTTCCATAAATCAGCAGGTAGGATCAGAGGGAACATCAAATCTATATAACCCAGCGTGAAAATGACAAATGCAAGACAGATTCAATTTCTTTATAAAATCCTGTTGGACTCTTCCTAATATCTGGAATTGTTTGTCTAATGGTATTCACTTCCTGTCTAGAAAATGGGACATGCACAAACTGTGAGACATACTGTGCTTCAATAGTAGTGGCTGCTGTGCTTGTTGCAGCATTAGCTGCTGTTAAGAAAAGCGTCTCGTGGGCGCTGAGTACCTGAACTTCCCGTTGATGGTCGTGGTGAAGTAGCCAGGCTGTCCGACTGATGGTTGCTGAATGTATAACGCGAGGAACCAGCGCAACACCCACCCTGAAATCAAACAAGGTCAGTGGTGAACCAGCTCCCAACGCCACGGATGCGCACTTCCCTGATTTGCGTGATGTCGGGACAGTGCAAGCACTGACAGGGAAGGCGGGTCTTGACTGGATGGAAAATCCACAGCAGGATACAACAGCAAGGCTCCAGAAGTAGCAGTAGACCGATGAAGAGAACTGAAGTTGGCAGGTGCAGTGGAAGGATAAGTAGGCAGAGGAACTCCAGTGAAGGCAGGAGGCAAGGCACAGAACCAACAGGCAAGGAGGTAGGAGGGACTAGGAACCCTGGGGCAGAACAAGGAGAAGAACTGGAAGGCAGGAAGGGAGCAGGGAAGATGATGGCCCAGGGAACCTACTGGCAAGAAAGGAATGGGGCAAGAAAACTCCCAGAGGCAGACAGGAAAGGAAACACCAGCAGGGAAGGACAAGGAACAAAAGGCTGGGAAGGCTGACAAGGTGCTACTCAAGAGTAACACAGGCAAGGACGCGATCAGGAAACAAACCGCGTTGAGACGCGGTTTGTTCAAGCAAGCTGGCCCTTAATATAAGGCAGGCAGCACCCGGGAGGCTTGGAACGCAATCCGTGCTGTCCCCGGGTGCTGACGCGCCCAAAACGAGGCTTGAGAAGCAAGCTTGCAACTTCCCGAGCGCTCTGTGGATGGCGCATGCGCGGAGGGCGAAACACGGCCTTCCGCGCCTGGGCGAACCACGCGAACGGGAAAACCCGGAAGCGGCATGAGCCGCAGATGACCGAGGTTCCCCCAACCTGTATCGGGGGTAGATGCGCCAGGACGGGATGCGCCAGGACCTGCAGATGCGCCCCGCACACCAGGTAAGTGGCATGACAGCTGCAATTTCTACTTTAGGAACAAATGTCGGAGGAACCTCCCTCATTGGCAATTGTAAAGTAGGCAATTCTGAATGTTCATTAAGCAACACAGCTAAATCAAGTGACAAAGTAGTCAAAGAAGTATTGGGCGAAAATGCTCTCTTATAAATGACTATCACATCTGTGGCACAACAAACCTTTTTCTTCATAAACTCATCCTGTAGATACTCTACCATTACCTGTAACACTTTCATTTGCATAGCCAGAGCATACTGACTAAACATGTCATGCACTTCAATGGGAGAAATTGAAACATCCAAAATCCATCTAAGGGTGTCTCTATTGCAAGTACGCGTCTCTTCACTCATTGGTTTAAATGAAAGAAGAAATTGCTTCTGCACATATGAGGCTTCCAATCTATTACCATTTATTTCATCACTCTGTAACTGATCTAGCTCCCTCTTAAACTCAAATACCTTCTCAACATGCTCATGTACGTTCCCTGCAGTGTGCCTTGAGCGAGCTAGGACATTTAAATCCCTCAACCCCTGTGCGACATTTATGTCCGTCAAATCACTCCAAATATCAGCCAAATGCATTCCCATCCCCTCTATCAAAATATTCTGTTCGGGAATACTTTCTTGGACAGAAATCACAGCTAACACAGCTGATTTTTCACCTTCTTCTATATATCTATATATCTTTTAGCCCAATTATACAATTCTCTTTTTCTAGCTTTGGATACGGTGCTACGAGTTACTATTCTTGAATCAGATCCTGCACCTTCAATCTCTATAAGTGGAGCAGAACCACTTGGAAAAGAGAGTTCAGACAAATCGTGTTCAATAGGCAGTGGAGACACTACCGGTGGCGGTGGAGACGGAATTAAGGGAACGGCAACTGTCAGTAAGGTTGAGGATGCAGAGGGGGACACAACAACTGGAAGAGGAGCAACAGCAGGAAGAGGAGCAACAGCAGGCGGAGGAGCAGCAACGGGAAGAAATGGAACAACAACAGGTTTACGCGTAATCGCGGGAGGCGGTAAAACAACAGGGAGAGTCGCATAAGGAGGTGGTGCAGTGGCAACAGTCCTACGTTCATTCAATAGCTTATTAATCAGCTCGTCTGAGGTATGAAAATCCTGAGAGGGATATATTTTCTGTACTCCAAGTTGAAAAGCCCTATCCATACTTCAAATAGATTCTGACTGTTTCTGTTGATAATACAGTAATGCTTTTTCAGTATTAGACATGTGTTGACGTGCATGTTTTTCTTTCCTCTTAAGTTGCTGCATAGCTTCCTTTCTCCAATCTTTAATTACATGAAATGCTGGAGGCCTAGCCTTTTTCTTCAACAATATAGATTCTAAATACTCTATAAGGGCAATTTCAAAACTACCATAAACTGGCCAGTGAAAACCATAAGCATGTCTAGTTTGTCTCTGCCAAATATCGTTAAATACAATACTATTTAGGCCATATTTAAAGTACATTAAACAAGTTGGTTACCCAACGGGTGGCGCCGGTTGGCCTTGTCCCAAAGATTGTCTGTGTCTGTGGAATAAACCCCTGAAACAGGTAGACAATTTCCCAGACATGTCAAATCACAGGTGTTACCTGGCGTCGTTTGTACTCGCGAGTGCAACGCTGAAATCAATATCAGGATTCTTAGGAATCGGGGTACGACTCACCTGACTTCAAAATCTAAGGAGGTCCTATCGGATTACAAAGGATCCTCATGGTTGGTGACTTCGGCAAAGAGCCTGCCTTGACATGGGGACCCTTGTCAAGATGCCCTCTCAAACCGCTTGCTCACTGTTCAGGGATCCGATCGTGCAGTACTGTCAGGGTGTCACGTCTCATACAAAAGGGGCCCCCTTTCACTCTCTGATCCCAGTCCGATAGCTGTGTCTTCTATTCAGCAAGGTGACATCAATCTTGAGGGTCCCTATTCGGGCGCCATCTGAAAGCCCAAAGAAATATCGAGGCTTAGTACCACAAAATGAAATATGCCAATCACAGGTCGAAAGATACAAGTATCTTTATTTCTGTACAGTTTAAAAGCAAAATCAGATAGCTTTCTGGCTCCCAACACCTCACAGTGTGTACCAGCAGACACCGTGAGGGGTGACAGAGCTGGACATCCAAATACAGGCTTTTTTATACACCAGTCCGGTCATTGTCTAGCCCCTCTCCAAACTAATCATTTACATACTAGGGTCCGTGCCATGTTCATATGACAAATATGACAATATTGTTTGACATATTTAACATGTTTGCTTGTCCATGAAAATTCAATGGTGATGTTGTTTCTCCAGCTCACAGTAAGCCAAGTTTCAAGAATGAACACAATGCATTTTAACCAAAGCACACGGTTTGAGTTTGTTCTACCTTGTTCCGTTGTTTAAATGAGGATGAGGCTGTGAGCGCAGACAACACTTAGATTACAGTTCATACTAGTCACAAGGTTTCTTTGCACGCACAGAACAAACATTCTGCTCTTGGCAGCATTAATATTGACATAGCTCAAAGTTAATTCGGCTCAGCTATAGTCAAAAATACAGTCCACCCTTTTAGGACACAAAGCAAGAGTTAAAATCAGAATAGCAGATGGTTCTAAGATGTCAGCGAAGTTGATTTGAATTGGAGCATTTCAAACACGGTTTTCTGTACAATGCAGGTTGGCTTAGGCCAATGTTCAGAACCAGACAGTATTATACAAATATGGTTTAACAATTTGGTTTCAGCACCAATGGAGCAAGGGGTCGTAAATTTCACTAGCGGCCTTCGGAGAAGGACCAGGGGAACAGAACCGCAATGTACCTGGTGCTTGAGATGATCTTGATGCTCGACAGGGTCAAGGAGGTTCCAGGACGCTTTGCAGATACTGCAACAGAGTTCCAGGTGGAAGACAGTTCAACAAGCAAGGCTGAATGGACAGCTACAGGCTCATCTACGCAGTGGCTCGGGGTCAAGAATTGTGGTCTCTGTGCTGGTTGTTGGATATGGAATGCTGGTCGTGGTGTCTCAGACTGCTTTTGTGACTGCAGCGTGACAACAGTCAGTGGTGCAGTCGGTCCCGGTTCGAGGGCTCGACTGCCTTGAAAATGTCCTTAAAAGATTAACCCTGGTTGATGGTTGTCGTGGCACACCTCCTAGTTTCTTTGCTGGGTTTGTGTCATCCTTTAAGACGGATGGGACAAAGCTGAGGAGAGTGTTTGCAGGCAACAGCCGTGTCTTTGTTCAGGGACTCTCAGGCACTTCCCACATAGGAAGCTTGCTGGCAGAATCTAGCAGGGCATGCTGTGTGCTGGCTGGATACCAGTTCTGGAGCTTCTGGAGGGTCCTCTGTGTTCGGTATCTCCCTCTGTTCCTTGGGAGATGTTTATGGAAGGGATTTTGCTTCCCTCTTGGAAATCCTGGCCTTACTTGACGGTGAAAGCTGTAAGGCACACTGTACCTTCATCCAGGTTCCAAAATGAATCCTTCTTGTTACTCTTTGCAAAGTCTTCAGATGAACTGCCAAAAGAGGGACTCAACCCTCTTTTAAAGCCAAATGGGCCACAGTGATTGATGAAGGCTAAGCATACCTCAATGAACCAATCTTGGGTCCCGAACAACAATCTTCTGTTATGTGTGAGGTCATAACCAGAGTGCTTTGCAACAGGAAAGGTAAAAGGGTGACAGCATGTACTATTAAGTGCCACCCACATTCCTGTCTGTTGTGGATCGAAGTATCTCTCTGGTTAATTGAGCTCTTGTAGAGGAGGTCCCAAACGAAACCTGCACTCCAAAAGTCCATTTTGAAGTACCAGGAACGTTCACACTGAGATATGTGACCTATGATGAGCAAATAAACCAGCAGAGAACTGCACTAGGACTCTGCCCAGTACTTATTAGAATAACAGCACCTAGTAAAGTACCAATACCCAGAAGTCCATGGACAGTAAGGTACCCATTGAGAAAACCTTACCAACAAATGAAACGAGAAGAAAATTGCCTAGGTACAGCCACTGAAGAACCCAAAAAGGTCTTAATGGAAGACGAATGGTGATGACACGAGGGCCCGGACTGACTTGCAGATAGAAGAAATGACAACCAGAGAATGATGCAAAGAGACAAAACACCATGAATAAGGATATAGTGAAAGGACGATGTCAAAATGCAAAGAAGTTTAAGGCTGTAAGCAAGATGAAGCTATTCAACCAGTTTACAACTGTAAATATGCTTGGAACCACAAGAAAGCTAAGAAAACAGTGCAGCTTGCTATGCTTAGTAGAAGAGTAGTGCGGCAAGTGCCATTATACATAATCTAACTCAAACGAAGCACATTATTATAAGTATATTTCTATTTTGCACAAGAAGCAGAATCAACCCAGGTTACTAAAGGCCAAACGAGAAAAGATTCATATTTAGCAAAACGAGAAGAGACAGCTGAAACGAAACTCAGCAGAGGCAACTCGTGCCAGGCGAGCCAAGGTCATACCAATAGAAGAGGCGAACAGTAGCTACATCATTTGAAACTAAGAACAGAATATACTGCCTCTGAAAGGTCGAGATAAGAAGGCAAAGGCAGGTGGCAGGTGAAACGAAAATCAAATACACAAATTGAGGGAAAAGAAGCAAATTCATGGTGTCTGAATCATGTGACCAGCCGAGCAAGAAGAAGTGAGGGTTCACACCTGCGCATGGCACCAGGCCAGATGAAGATATCAGAACCTTTTCTAGACAGAAGATGCAGTTTTGAGGCCAACCGCAGAAGACTAATTGACACATGGCTAATAAAGTTATGATTGATTGTAACAAGGACTGGATGAAGGCCAGGTAACTAAGGAGAACCAGGCACCAGGCCGACCATTCTGCGTGCTGCTAGGCAAAGTAGAAAGGTATGCTTGGGGTTGGTGCCAACCCGATCACAATGGACCAAATATTCTAGGGTCCTATAGTTAGTAGAACCAATGGGACGTTGTACCTTTAGTGATGTCTGCAGTAGTCATTTTTGAAGGAGAGGCTTAGATGCCCACCTGACAGTGTTTACCCAATCCCCTCACTCCGTTACCATACACAGAATTGCATGTTAGCTTTTGAGTGTTACACGTCAATGATGAGGAGTTTTGAGTATAAATGTTACAACTTGTATGAAGTTTCTTGGAGTTGAAACGAGAAGGACGATCACATCACTGCTGATATTCATAACTCCCCTTTTTTTGTACTTGTCATTAAACCGACTCCCTTTGCCAAACCATTGAGTTATCCTTATTGATTGGTGTTGGTGTAATAAATATGCACCCCCATCCATCTCCTGGGTTCAGCTATCTTGTCTTAAAGTACTTCTGAGCAAACCTCAGCTCTATGGGCCAGCCTGGGGTCTCGGAGTACTCTTGGTAGCAGAGATTGATGTTTATTGATTATCAATTAGAATAAGACATACATTGACCGTTGACATAAAGTAACTCTAGGTCTTCGGCAATATGAGTCCTTTGCCATTTGGCTGAGTAGACCGTGAAGCTCCCTGTAGACAGTGGTAGTATAAGAAAACAAAACCTGCAGAACAAGGTCTGAAGGGACCTGTGCTTCCCCACATAACCCCTTCCCATTCCTACAGGCAGCTGAACGGGAGAAAAGCCGAAGAAGGCGGTGACAAAGGCAGTGATCCCGAGGGTCCAGAGAGGAAACATGCAAACGGTGAGTGAAAAAGACTAAGTGGGTAATTATGAGGTTGGAGGTAATGGAAAAACGATGCTGGTAAGGAATTACCGGCACTGCATACCACTCCGGGCTTTTCTGACTCAACAACCCGGTATTAGCGCCACCGCTGATACCGTGCTCCTCCGTACCAGCATGCGTGCGGGCACGTGGCCCTTCGGTCCGAAAATACCGGGATGGTGCTAACAGGAGGACATCACAAGTCATGCGGACATGCAAATACCGGCATCATGAAGGCGGTAATAAGGGATACTGGGATGCCGGCAATACCGGCATCGCAAAACACCCACAAACAGCAATGTGCAGTGTTCCCAACTGCCACACGTGCACACAATCAGCACAGGTGAAGGCAATGGAGTCTGGCCCAGCACAAAAGGGGCACACACACCACACACCTTTCCACACCAAAATGATTCCACTTGTAGTAGCAATACTGGGGCCGGAGGACATGCTTGCATTGCTACACCAGCAACAACAACAGGCACCACAGAGGAGATGCAGGAGGAGAAGGAGGGTGAGACAGGCCCAGCAAGCCCCACCAACGCAGCCAGTGGTACCACGCAGGCAGTCCCCAATCCTTTGCATCAGAGCCAGTCCATTCAACCTAACCCCTGGGCATATCCACACCCTGTACCATCTGGACCAGGACACCATCACCACCATTGCGGACATGATACACGATGACACTGTCAGCCTGATTGAAATACGCACTTCCATCCCCCCTCTACTGATGGTAGTGTCTGTACTCCACTTCCTGGCCACAGGCACCTACCAGCACACAGTGGGGCACATGCATGGCATATCACAACCCTTATTTTCTCGCATGCTGAACCAAGTGCTGTATGCCCTCCTGAAGCACTCAAGGAACTGCATAACCCTACCACGGACTGCCCAGGAGATATTTGACATGAAAGTTAGCTTCCCTGCACTGGTAGGCATGCCAAATTGTATTGGTGCACTTGACTGCACCCATGTAGAATTGGTGGTCCTACATGCCACGGAGGCGGTGTACCGCAATCGTAAGCTATATCAATCCATCAATGTACAGATGGTGTGTGACTCCAGCAAGATCATCACAGATTGTTGTGCCAGATTTACAGGATAAACTCATGACTCAATGGTCCTGCGGAACTCCATGCTACCACGCTACATGGAGCGACATGCAGGACGACGTGCCTGGCTGCTTGGTAAGTCGCATGACAGGCACATGGCACTGTAATGGGGGGAGAGATGCACACAACACCATGGCGGCATTATTGTGGAGACAGCTCAAAGTCCACATCGCAAAACACTGTGCCCCAAAGCATCACTAACTGAATATGACTACCAATCCCCATAGCAATGATGGAATCTGCACACCAATTACAGCATGCCTAACTTACAACCAGCCCACATCCCACAGCATGTCCACCATCCATCATCAGACCTCGCCCTCGTAACACAATCCAGCAACATGCTGTGAGTATCTACAATGTAAATGTCTGCAGAAATCCACAACACAGGACAAGCATCCATGCAAGTGCATAAATCAATTCCACCAAGGGTATACACTGCTTGTCACAGGGCCACCAGCACAGTAGCGCTGCATGTCAGCATGGAAATAATAAGCGCTGAATGACAAATAATGCTGAGACTTCTGGCAACGCTGCCAGTAACAAAAATATACTAATCGCTACACATCACATAATGACAACAAACACAGCGGAATACATCCACAGTGCATGCAGAACATCAAGGGCGTGTACACCCTGTATCAACTGGAAGACGCAACCCACACCGTAAGACTATGGCACAGCACACATTGTGGCAAGGTAAAATGTGTGCTTACAACCAGGGACATGTGAATGTGAACAACAGAAATCTTCTGGCATGATTGATAAGTACAGGTGTCCATCAGGAATTGACTTACACATACCTTTTTTTGCACCCATGCAGGTGACAGTGGCTTTCCCTTGAAGATGTGGCTCCTCACCCCTGTCTGGAACCTGCAGAACAGGCACGAAGAGGACTACAATCGTTCCCATACCCATATCCATGTGGTGATCGAGCAGACATTTGGCCTGTTGAAGTCACGTTTTCGCTGTCTTAGCCTGTTGGGTGGGGCACTCCTCTACAGGCATGAGAAGGTAGCCAAGATCATCATGGCATGTGTCATGCTGCACAACATGTGCATCCAACGAAACGTGCCTCTGCCCCCTGACATTGAACAGCAACCACTAGGTGATGATGAAGAAAATGAAGAAGATGTGGTTGTACATCATTGCGGTGGCGATGCAAAGGAGGGACGTGCTGTGTGCCAGTCAGTGATTGACCAATACTTCTAAGAGACATGGGAGCTGAGGGTGCCATGAATGTGGGACTGAGGGCACTGGGCGTGGCAGTACATGGACACTATGCGCTTAAACCAATAAATGACACATACACAATAAGGAATGTCCAGGCTAGTATTTTTTCAGGTACACAACGGGTCTATTTAACAGTAAGAAGTAACAAGTGCTCATACCCTCCACCTCACACACACACCCTCTCCCCTGCCCCTCACACACAACTCCACCACACACCCTCTCCTCCCTCCCCCTCACCCCACAACTCCCCCACACAGGTGTCTGCATCAATTGCCATATTCAGGCTGCCCCTGCTACTTTTGGCCACTTCCCGCCTCTGGTGGCGGCATGTCTGAGCACCGCAAGGTGCACGCACACCTGTGCAGGGGGCTGGTCTGTGTAGAGCTTGAAGATGAGCCCGTGCCTGCTTGCTCCAGTCTCGGGGCAGGACGCTGTGCCTCCAAGGCATACGTAATTCGGCTAAGGACCTGCCTCACTGCAGCCAACTCCTCGCAGATGCGAGTTGTGCTCGCCTCAATGGCCACTTTCATGGCCACTGTGTTGTCCCAGCCCTCCTTCCTTGTCAGGGCACAATCAGCTACAAACTGTCTGACTAGCCCTGTCAGCTCCTCCTGGCGTTGCTCCATCAGTGGCATTCGCTGCTCCCCATCATGGACACCAGTGGAGGTGGATGCTGCATGTGGCAAGGGTCCCAAAACATGAGAAACCTCTGTGGGGCTCCAGATCCCTGGCCCTGGCTCCCCTCCAGACTGCTCCTGTGTGCCATCGGGGGTGCTGATTGGGTTGATCTGGGGTTATGATGGGGGGCTGGGTGTGCCAGGTAGGTCTAATGACACGTCCTCCACAGGGGCACACATCTGGTCTTTGCTCTGTACCTCGTCATCACTTTGGGGTGCCGTGGCAGTTGCCTCCCCGACAGAGCTGTTGGCAGCAGACAGGGCCCTATCAGCCACTGGCTCCTGTGCAGTGGATACAGCTGTTGTGGGCACTGTTGCTGTGGCAGTGGCCCTTAGCTGCCCCAGTGACTTCGCATACTGTGGTGCCTTTGCCTTCTGTGGCAGATGTGCCTTGCCTGGGCCTTTTGACGTAGAAGGTCTGTTGCCATCTTCCCTGCCCCTGGCCTTTTTTCTGGGAGTCGCTGCCTGCACCACAGAGTCCCAGGCCTTGCTGTCAGGATCTGAGCCTGTGGGGGACCGAGAGAGGGACGGCATCAGTGATGGTTCTACATGCATCATGTATACATTGGTATTGTTGCTGTTCTACACATTTGAGGGGATTTGGTATTGGAGTTCTGACATTCAGGTTTCTTGCTATATGGGAGATCATACAGGCATACGTCAGGTTCATGTATGAGGTGGTGTATGCTGTGTGACATGCCTTTCTGTTGTGGACTGCTTGCAGTGTGATACATGGCTTTTCCATGTGTGTGGGGTGTGTCTCGGGTATGGCATTGGCATGCTGCATGCATGTGGATGTGTCAGTGCTGAGGACGGCATCTAGGAAGGGATATGTCCATGTGTGTGGAATGGGCCATGCATTGCCTCATGGCACGGTCACATTGGTGGACTTTCATTATACTTTGCATTACAGTGTTTTCTTAGGACACTCACCTCCATCTGTCGATGATGTGGCTCCATATTCCATTTCGCCCACACCTTTGATCGACTCAATGCCGATTGTGCTGGTGCAGGTTTCTTCCCAGCGGCTTAGATTTATTGGAGAGTTAGAGCCACCGCCAGTAGCCAGGCCCTGGCTACGGTTGGCCGACAAGATGTTGCGCACTCTGAGGCACAGGTTGTCCCAACATTTTCGGGCGTCCTTTACTGTGCGGGGGGTGTCCAACCGCACTCACTTTCTGGGCTACTAGCTCCCAAATCTCTTATTTTTAGCTGTGCAGCTCTTTTCAGGTCATTTGCAAAGACCACCTCTGCATGTTCAGCCAGAGTGTCAGCAAGCATAGTCAGTTCATCCTCCGAGAACTGCTCCTTCCACTGCCGGGATGCCCCTTTCTTAACTGCCTTTGGCATGATGCTGGTGGAGGGGAAGATGTTCTTGTGTCGGATTGTGGCTGCAGGTCCTGTGTATAGCGGATGGAAATGGATTGTGTTTTTCAAGATGGCCGCCGTGCCATTTCCCGTTCCGGTGCGATGATGTTACTTCCGGTTCCGCTATTAGCAGTGGCCGGTAAAAGCGGTGGCCGCTAATGCCGGACCCGTTGAGGTGAACATCGGCAGAAGGGCTGTCTGCGCTTTCCATGATGCCGCTAAGGGGGGTTTTTGGGACTTTTGTGGCAAGCCGGTACTGTCAATACCGGCATGCCACTACGCACGTGCATGCCTACTTGTAATCGGCCGCTGTTAGCAGCGTCATTGCTACACAGTCACGGTATTTCCTCCATGCCAGTAAAAACTGTTTTTTACCCCGAATCTCGTAATGACCCCCTAACTGTTTTGCCAAAAGTGCATGCTTTAGAACAAGTGAAGGGAAAAGGTAACTGAGGGAGGCCGGAAAACAAAATATAGTTAGAAGTAGAGAAGAATGTATATATATAGGGGGAGTGGAATAATGCCTCGAAAATAAGGAAGTAAATAGAGTAAAGATACCGGGGAGGACACCCGAGAAGAGAGAGGTTACGGGGGAGGACACCCGAGAAAAGAGAGGATTCGCCTTATTCCTACGCTAATATAGCGGCTAGAAGAAACGTGTATCCAGAGTCCCAAATAAAGTGTGCAAACAGTTGCCGAAACATGCACCTAAACTGAAAAAATACAGTAGAGAGTGGGTTAAAGGAACCGCCCACATGTTTATGCCATGTTTATGCCATGTTTACGCCATGGCCTTAGGGCGGGTTCTTATCTAAAGCTGCTGTGCAACACATGACGACAAATTTGCATGCCACATATACGGGCAAAATGTTAGACAAATGGCTAGCTGTTCAAGAGCTTTGGAAAATGTATGGACAGGGAAAGGAAGAGGAGCCACCAATAGATTGGATACTTAATGTATGCAAAGAGGAGGGTGAGACGACTACCGCGCCAACTACCCCATCCAAAACAAAGATTGAAGGAAATAAAGACAAGGGGTTGTACCTGCTGAGCGAACTTAAAGCAGCAATGGGGTATAGCAACCCAGCATATGAGTCACCTACGCAAAGTAGTGATGAAAATCAAGATAAGGAAAAGGATAAGGATATCACCTCCACAGTCCCAAGGGACAAGGAGAGATGCGATGATGAGAGAAGGGACCATACACAGACAAGTGCATCTCTCGACAAAGAGAGAGAAGGCAAAAGATGGAAAGGAAGCGAGGATAGAACGGATGAGATAGCATTTGCAAAAAACAAATGGATTGGAGGGCACATTTTCTTGAAACTCGATGGCAAAGGCATTGATGACGTGAAACAAAAGGAGAGGCTAGACAATGTTCAGAAAAAGGAGAAAGAGAAAGAATTGAGAGACGAAAGAATAAGGAAAAAAGATAGACAGAGACGAGAACAGTTATATCGTGAAGAAAAAGAAAGACAGCTCGAACACAAACAGAGAGCAGCCAATGATCAAGACAGACAGGAGCAGCGTAAGATAGAGGAAGAGAAGAGGATCCGAGAGAAAAGAATGAAGAGACGAAGGGATGAGGAAATCCGAAGGGCAGATGAACGAAGAAACAAAAAGAAAAAGGAAGAAGATAGGGTCAGAGAAGAAGCAAGGAAGAGCAGAGAAATCGATGACGATGTAGAACGTAAGCGAAGACAGAGAGCATGTGATCTTGAATATCTGGAGATAGAGGTTAAAAAACTTGATCCAGTGGCAGATTGGGAAGACATCGAAGAATTGTTTGTTTGTTTATTTATTTGGGTTAGCGTGCCAAACCCTCAGGTAGCTGGCCGCAATGTTAGGAATACTTAGAGCTTAGTTACATTCTTCCCTGCGTACGATTCAGTACCAGGCATGTCTAGGGCAAATATTGAAGAAGACTTCGACACCAGAAGCATAGGAGAAACGATAGATAGAATATAAGACGAAATGGGGTTAGAACAAATACCCCAAGGGGAGGGGGAATA
Source organism: Ambystoma mexicanum (assembly GCF_040938575.1). Taxonomy (NCBI): domain Eukaryota; kingdom Metazoa; phylum Chordata; class Amphibia; order Caudata; family Ambystomatidae; genus Ambystoma; species Ambystoma mexicanum. The sequence goes on along the minus strand of NC_090938.1, from coordinate 563,593,626 downwards.
CGAGCGCCTAGAGAGCACTCAACTTCACACACTGAGGATGTCTCCCGAAGTACTGGGAATAGAGAACTATCCTTGGATAGATTAGAAATAAATAGGAACAAAAAAGACACAAGAAGTTGCACAAGTTGGGGACAGACCATGTGCGATGCAGAAAAGGAGCAGCATGAAGAAAAGGAGGAACAGAGAATGAGCAAAAGACAATTCCCTAGGGAAAAAGGGATAAGATGGTCAGTCACTAGTGAGTCTGCACCGAGGGCATCAGAGTCAGCCATACAGGCAGACCAACACGAAGAAGTATCTCCTGGTCAGAGAGGGGTGTCTCCACCGCCCTATGTGAGCAGGCTTAGGACATTGCCAGGCAGGTGGCGATGCAGGAACATAACCCCTGCAATAGACAGGAGAACAATGAGAGAAGAGAGAGAGCTATATATCCCAATTTCCATTACTCAAGAAAGAGGGAGCAAGACCACAATATATTCCATGGCCACACATGATCGAGTGAATTTGAAAAACAAGCTTCCAATGCTGACATCGGGAGCCGGAAAATGGATACACGAGGTAGAAAAAATGACAGGAGGAAACACGTTAGCCATAGGAGATATCAAGGGTCTCCTAATCGCCATACTTGGTGAGTGAGCAGACGATGTGTGGACACGGGCAGGTTACCCTGGTGTGACCACAATTAATATCGCGCATGACGGGGCTCCATTTAACGATTGTAGAGCCACGGTATGGAAAGCATTACGAGTGCTTTACCCAAACACTTCTGATATGGGAGCTATAATGACACGTAAAATGAAGGAGTCTGAGGATCCGTTGATTTACAAACAGAATTTTCAAGACTCATGGGTGCTCGAGACTCATGAATCTTGGGGAAAATCTATACATGTGTTCTACCAATACTGTGCCAAGGGATGCCAGAGCTGGTACAGAAACAGCTCAAGAAATTGGTAGGAATCGAGGCTAAACCATGGTCAGAAATACAGCTGACCATCGCACACTATTGCAGGCTACTGCAAGAAAAGAATCGTAAAAAGGAAGCTGCACGAAAGGGTGAAGAGGCAAAACTGGTGCAGAAGAAATTGTCAAAATATGCTCTTGAGGGAGCCATGATAACTAGCACAGCTTAATCGAGCATGCAGCAGGTCAATAATCCACCACAGAATAATCAGGGCAGTACTGGGTTTTACCCCAGGGGAAGAGGATGGCAGAGCAATCAGGGAGGTTTCCAGAATAATCAAGGATGTTCCCAAAACATGCAAAATGGCAATCAAGACATGTCAAATGGGCAAATGATCTGACCACCACCAGTATATTGGTTGTGTGGGATGACAGGGCATTTACCGCGCAGATGCAGAAATCAAGGCATGATGCAAAACGGTCAAGGAATAGGAGCAGGCATGGCAAATCCACCCGCCTTCATACAACAGGGAGTTACAAAGAATCACATGGTGCAACAACAACAAGCAACAACCTCAGAATATAGTGAGTTTTCCACAAGGACAGTCCCAACAGTCACCGTTGCAACTATCTCAAACGATGAGCGCAAGGCAGACCGTGAACTGTGGAATGGGAAGTTACACTGGGAATGGGGGAAATCCCTCAGCACACGATAGGCCCAAACTATATATGGACTAGCACAGCTCACTGGGAGCCCTGATGTGTTCTATCCTATCAGTGACACCCGACCCTCACTGGGAACCTAGGGTGGATGTCATTATAGCGGATAAAGAATATTCCTTCTTAGTTGACAGGGACACAACACATTTGTGTATACATAAAGGCAAGTTTTCCTAGTCTGACGAGGACATAAATACTCAGAGTTTCACAGGAGCTACAAGTCATGTTCCCTTCACAAACACACTTCCAGTCTCTATGGGAGAATGTGAGATGAATGTGCCTTTATTATATTGATGACAACCCCAGTACACATTTTGGGTCGAGATCTAATGACAAAGTTAAATATGACAATCTCGTTCACAGAGGAGGGCATAGTATGTTCAACTCCAGGAATGCACTATTCAAACGTATGCGAAATGATTAGAGCAAACGCAGGACACACAGTTATGAGGGCTATACCATTAGAGCCAGAAATATTCACATATGGAATGAGCATACTAATGGCAGGGCTGCCAGGCCTTGCAGATAAAATCATGAGGACCCCAGATGAGTTTCTATTTAGGCCAACAATACCGATGCACGAGGAAAAGGGACAAGTATTTCCCTTGATGATACACACAGCTGCAGTACGAGGGAAAATGGCCTTGATTGATGGTCATGACGACGAAAGACTACAATGGTGCACAGTAATCGCCATTGAAGAGGGATACTGATTGACTTATGTCACTGATGACGATCTGTTTAAAGAGCAAACAGATATGAAGAGACAACAGTGGAGGTGAGTCTCACCTTTTGGGTGAGAATGATTAAAAGGGAAGTGCCTCAGACAATGATCTTGGCACAAAACCGTGCTGAATATTTTGATGACGACATGGCCCAGGTGCCTGTCTCATTGTGGACCACAGGACCCTATGACGTAGACCTATTGAAACTGGTTGGAGAGGTGAAAATTAAGCTGAAACCAGGAACAATTTTACCCAAAGCACGACGATATCGTATGTCCAGAGAGACAGATGAAGGGATTTTTAAGACAATTGCTGCCATAATGGAGCAAGGCTTCTTAGTGTCATCAGAGTCATCATGTAATAGGTCAGTGTACCCTGTGAAAAAAAGTAAAGGAGGGTCTTGGAAGCTAGGGTCAAGGTCTGAGGATGATAAATGATATGTTGAGGCTGAGTTCCCTTTAGTCCCTAACCCGGCTACAATCCTATGTAATATACCTGTTGAGGCAAAATATTTCATGGTGATTGACTTGAAAAATGCATTTTTCTCTATCCCGTTGCACCGTGACTCACAAGATCTGACGTCATTCACATTCAGACAGATGCATCTGAAAAGCATGAGGCTACCCCAGGGATACTGTGAGTCTCCTTCTATCTTTAACAGAGTCCTACAGATGGACCTAAGCAATATTGAATTGGAAAGCGTTGTCCTGCAATATATGGATGACATCTTAATTTGCAGCAGGACAGAGGAGTTATGCAGGCATGATTCTGTTCAGCTATTGACTATACTGGCTGAGAAAGGATATAAGGTTGACAAGGAAAAACAACAATATTGTCAACAAGAAGTGCTACAGCTGATCTTGCATGAGGGAAAAAGAGTGACCCTAGAAAGGGCTGAAGCCATACTGAACACGGCTAAGCCACACACGATAAAACAGATGCTGAGCTTCTTAGGCCTTTGCTACTATGTCAGGGCATGGGTCTTCGACTACAGCTCTTACACCAAGCCTTTGCTTCAGACCTTAAAGAAGGCCCAAGTGACGAAAGAAAAAATGCAATGGTCTGAAACCATGGAGGAAGGATTCGCTGAACTCAAAAAAGCTATTTGCACGGCACCAGTTTTAGGAATTCCCAACTATGCCGAGGAATTTTACCTGTTCTCACACACGAATGGCAGCGTTATGACGGCAGTGCTCACGCAGAGAACCACATTGGGGTACAAGACCCTGGCATATTACAGTGGGAATTTGGACCTGGTAATGAAAGGCAATTTCCCATGTGAACAAACTTTGACTGCCGCGGCGTTTGCCATCGAAAAAGCCACTACCATTGTAAGGGGATACTCAATGACGTTGTACGTCGAGCACTCGCTATTTGCTATTCTAGAGAAACCAAAGGGCACACTGACTTCTCAAAGAGCTTCTGCTTATGAAATGATCATGTTAAATCCATTGATTAAGGTGGTCCGATGTAAGATAGTAAACCCAGCTATGTTTATAGCAGAGCCAATCACTCAAGGAGAACCAATACATGTCTGCGAACTATGAAGAATTCTATGATGAAATCCCAGGGTAAAAAGAAAATTATTTGGCAGAAGGAGAAAGTGTCTTTATTGATGGTTCTTTGAGAATCGATCAAAATGATGGGCAAAGATATACAGGCGTCGCTGTAATGAAACACACTGCAAATTAAGAATTTAGAGGGCTCTTTAGTGCAAGAATACCATCTCATTTTTCAGCGCAAGCTGCAGAATTATTGGCGTTGATACTCGCCATTAAGAATCACGCAGATCAGGAAGTAATGGTGTACAGTGACTCCGCCTATGTGACGTAGACAGTGCATGCAAGCCTAGCGCACTGGAAAAGGAGGGGCTACCTCTGAGCAGACGACATGCCAGTGCAGCATGAAGCCTTATTGGACAGGGTGATCAAGGCACTACAGCTCCCAGTGGGCATAGCGGTCATAAAATGCGCCGCCCACACGAAAGGGACAGATTTTATCTCATGCGGAAATCAAGCAGCAGACACGGAAACAAAACTTATGGCATCCAAGAGTGAGACGATCATGGAAGTCAAAGTCACCCATACTAACGAGAGAATGATGATTGCACAAACTACACCTGAGAGCTAAAACAATCTAGGGCAAACACAGTTGATGGAACTCCAAGGGGAGGCACCACAGGAAAAGAAAAATCTATGGAAACGGCAAGGGTGTTCTTTAAACCCCACTGACAGTTTGTGGCAACAAGACAGCACTGGTAAACCACTGATGCCTACAGCCCTGTTAAAATTAGTGCTGGAGCAGCTACATTATCCGGCATACATGACAAATGAAAATCTAGCGGCAACGTTTGCAGAAGACTGGTTCATACCGAATTTAACCGAGCACCTTGCATTTTTTTTATAGTGAATTGTATAATCTGCCAACAATTCGCAGATGGGCACATATTAAAAGTAATGAGAGGAGTCATCCCAAATGGGCCTTTTCAGCACTTGCTTGTCGATTACGTCAACATGATTCAAGTATGTAACTGGTACAGATACTTAATTGTTGTGGTCTGTCTATTCTCTAGATGGATAGAAGCAGGTCCATGTTCATACCCAGACTGTACCTCTGCGGCCAAATATTTAGTGAGAGAAGGATTCACCAGATGGGGTGTGTGTGAAGTCATGAGATCAGATAATGGAGCTCACTTTGTAAACGAGACATTCGAACAGATTAGCTTCCTGCTTGGTATAAAGCACAAGTTCTCGTTGATGTATCATCCGCAAGGTAACGGAATATGTGAGAAGCTCAATGGCTTATTAAAGGAAAGGATAGCCAAGTTGAAGCTTACTCTAAGAAAGGGATGGTTGCACTGCCTTCCCTTGGCACTGTATGCACTCAGGAACCAACGCGGTTCCGACCATCTTCTTACCCCACATGAGATAGCCACAGGAAGAAGAATGCGCACTCCCCTGACACCCTGAGATAGAGATAGATGTGATGCCCAGTCAACAGGAGAAATCTTAGGGTCTGAAATGCAAAATGACCTGAATTGCATGACATCTTGCCTAACTGTAATTTCAGATCAGCTGCAGCGACGACGAAAAGGGTGCAGGGCAGCACGGAACACAGAAGGAGATACTACTACAGGCACAGCTCAAGGACTTTGTGTACCATCCATTTTCCCTGGACATACCGTCTTCGTAAAGAACCATATGAGAAACAGGGGGACGAGCCAAGGTTTAACGGTCCCTTTACAGTGGAGGACTTGACTCCCTCTGCAGTGAACCTACAAGGCAGGAGAGCTTGGATTTTTCTGGGCGATATCAAACCCTGCATCGGAGAAGGCCCCCGGCCTGCACCCCAGCGCAAGGAGACTACGAGCGATGGGGAAGAACCACAGCATGTGCAGACAAGATCCATGATGAAGAAAAAGGACGCATGAGCAACAGAAAAGTAGAGACAAAGGAACTTTTGTGAGATAGTTGTGGTTTCACTTTAGACATTCCTCTGAGCAAAAAAGAGAATAAGGACAGATAACTGGACACTCTGTGCATCCTAGTTGCAAGGTAAGAAGACAATTGCACTTATAAACCACAACCTAGTTTATTGAATTTGAACTTTGGATTGAGACACACTAAAACTGTGATGAGAAAATAACATGCCAAATTTTGATCGAGGACACATAAATTGGAAGAAAATACAGTGCCCCGATTCCTTCTACACAGAGACTATCTTCAGAATCACTTATGGTATCCCACAGTAGTGACATCACCAAAGACGTGGTGACATACTTCAATTTAGTACTGAGATCATACCCGTCACTGGTGGGGAGGCTCACAAGTGTCACTGACTTTCTTCAAGATCCTGAAAACGAAAAGATCATAAAGAGACTGCTTACTGTAATCACCGAGCAATTCCTCCTACTTCCTGAATACAGCGAAGAGAAGCCAAATGTCCCAAGCAGAGAAGGAAGTAAATGAGATTGTCAATACATTGTTCTTTCATATAATCGAAGACTGTCCAAATCTTGTCAGAAGAACAACAGATGTTCTCACGTTTCTTCGAGATCCAGCAAATACAGAACATCTAAGCAAACGCCTAAATAACATTGTGATCTTAGTTGCACTCCATGCAAACGGAATGTGCAGACACTGTTTACATTGAATGAGAACAAATAGTTCCAAACCTCAGCAAGACAGGACAAATGTCCCTGTCACCAGAAGACAGCAGGCTGGCCAGCAACGTTTTCTTTTGTTTAATCACTGATTTTTCAGAGCTAGTGGGGAGACCTGCAGAAATTGACGTCCTCACCTTCATCAGAGACCCAGCTAATGCTACACAGATGGGCATGCTCTTGCATGGAATAGTGATGCAAGTGGAATTCTCCAACCATCAGCAGAACTATTTGAGAAGATTTTAAACTTTCCGCCGAAGGGACAGATTGCCAGAGATTTCCTTTAGTATTTTCTATTGACAAAGATGTCTTCAGGAATGAAGCAGATAAGAGGCATAGATTGGGAGCTGACATACTTTGAACACGCGCAGTAGAAGAGACTTGCTCAATTATTGCTTGATATTTCCCATAGCTGAGTAAAGGAACTGCATCCCGAGTTAATAGACAATTCATTATTCACACGAGGGGGGATAATTGTGTAACATCTGAAATTCACAGCAAAGAATCCTAAAGGTAATATTGATTAAAGGAGTATAGTAAAAAGTTAACATTTTTGGCGAATGATCGAGATGGGGATCCAGAGCAGCAACCTTGTCTTCCCACAGGAGGAAAGACGTCCACGTTTCTCTGGAAGTAAATGCTGCCGCCTGACATACAGGGGCAAAATGTATTTGTGTATTGTATTCATCATCGCTTTATTGTCATTAACGATCAGAACTGCTTTTTTTGGTGGTGTACAAAGCCTTCCTATTCCAGTGCACCCACCTAATGATGTGCGCATGAAACCCACGAAAGTACCCAGACCTTGCATAGTCATTCCAGTCCCTAGAAGATCTGATGGTGAAGTGAATGAACTTGAGATGGACGTGATTAGTAATGACACCCACACACTTGTGTTAACAGACGAATTGAAAAGCCGTATACAGGGCCGGCAATGTGTGAATGTGACAAGATTACTGACGACCACACGCATGCAAACATTGAATTCACATACACCAGGCCTAGTGTTAATAACTGCGGAACCACGATCTGAGAGATTATTTATCATGAGAAGTCCTGCTGAAAGTGAACCAAAGAGACACATGGGAAAAGCTGAATTAGTGGAGAAACAAAGAAAAGTAGAAAAGAAACCTGTAGGAATAACATTAATGGACATTCCCGATACAGCACTTATAGAAATGAAGCCAAGCCAAGAGAAGATTCTTGCATGAGCAAAACTGATAGCAGATTCACTATGAGATTCACTATGGCCGTTCAAAGCCAGAGTCAGGAAGAGACAAGAGGAGTTGCAGAATAAACCCACAGAGACAGCAGTGACAAACATGTATGTTCCAGTGAAAGTGACAAGTACAGGTTCCACAGTACAGCCATGTACCGGACCAATGTCAGGGTGGATGAGATGGGTATTTATAACTAGCAGGAAAAAGATGTATGAGGACAAGGAAAGAACTGCCAGACTTTTGTCTACTCAAATGACACAGATGAGAAGGCCTGCACCATGGACCATGATACCTGAGAATCATCCAGCAAGAAGGAACCATACAGATGCATTCAGGGATGTAGTGATAGCAAACTACATGAAAACCTTAAGAATCAAGAGGAGCGTGCATGAAGACGACAGTGAACAAAACAATTACTTGGACAGCACAGCACATTTGGGAAACAAGTTTTGGTACCAGCACATGAAAGAAGTTGGAAGCCAAAACTCAGAAGGGGAATGCTCTGTTTGTGCACTCCTACCATACAGCATGGGGAAGGCCAAGATCTTTGTAGCTGTAGAAATTGATGTCTAGACATCACACTGTCTTTCACACGTAGCCATGTGCAGGACCAGAGGCCAGTTCATGGGTATTGATGCCTCCCTAATATGAGCAACTGAAACAGCCTATCCCGATGAAGATGATTATGTTCAAGACATAAAGACAAGAAACAAAGCTCATGCTAGGAACCATGTGATCAGGTACGAGAAACCTGGAGTGAAAGGAACAGAAATCAGATGGGAAATGAATCAGAAGCTAAATGTCCAAGGACAAACTCCAGAAGAGGCTCAAAGTTGGAAGAACAGAGGCCAAATGCAGATTTGGGGAACAGTTCTTTCACGAGATGGATGGGAAAAAGGAGTAGTGATTTGCAGGGCATGGATGGTCCGCGGAACCTGCAAAGAAGCAATTGAAAATTCCCAAAAGCTATGCAAACCATTGCGGCCAAAGCTTGCAAAGCTCCTGACATTGGTCGAAGACAGAGGAGGGCCCTTGCAGATAGTACCACTGGAGATTGTGCTTTAGGAACAATGTCACAAGAAAGATGGGAGAGAATCAGAATTGTGGACGAATCTTTGACGCCCCAGGCCTGGAGCACAGAACTTCAGTAATTATGGGTCACTATTGGGCATGTGAATCCAAAGCATACATCAGACTGCTGAAAAACTGGGAGGTATATGCACCATAGTGAACGTCCACGTTCCAGCATTGGTGATCCCAAAAAGGGACCTGAATATTGATAGTTTTCCGAAAGCAGATGCTCACCTGAGGAAAAAGAGGTCTGTGGATCTGATGACCCGACTGAAGAAGGAAAATTACTTTTCTGCCAAATCTGAAGAAGCCTTTCATGCAATCCCATATGAACACAGGCTGTTTAGCCTCACCTCATCAGTGTTCACAACGATTTTCATGCCAAGATTCCAAGTTGGAGCAAATTCTAAATGGTTACAGATAACCAGATGGGAGTTACTGCAGGCCATCAACACAACAATAAAAGGATTCAATGCAATCAAGGAAGAGTTAAGAGCCATCCGACTGATGACTCTCCAAAACAGATATGTCCTTGACATGATCCCAGCTATGGATGGTGGAGTTTGTGCAAAAATTGGATAATCATGTTGCACATTTTAACCATCCCACGATGAGGTAAATGGAACTCTAACAAAAGCCATAGGTATGCTGAGAAAACTGCAGAACCTGATGGTTGACGAGACAGACGAAGTTGATGATGACAGCTGGTTTGGAGCACTATTCTCATGGGTCCCACAATGGATGGCAGATGCATTCAAGTACCTGGGAGCCCTGTTAGTGTTGATATTGCTAGTATTTTGTGTTATCGAGATAATAATCTCTCAGTGCCAGAAAACTGCAAAGAAAGCCATAGGGATGAAGCTCATGATTGATGTCAAGCCAGGATGTAAGCCAAACGACCTGACTGATGAAGAAATAAGAGATTTTGTAAAGGCCAGCATTCACGCACCAGAAGGAACAAAGTTTCTCTACCCCAGGAAACATCAAAACTACGTGGGAAGATGGGTTTACTGCAGCCCAAATGGATAGTGTCAACTGATGACATGGAATAAAGATGAACATGTAAGGACAGCAGGAAGCCTGAAAGGAGTCATAAAGATATGGACTCCAAAGAGACACTTCTTCAGACCATCATGTATAGATCAAGAAGATGAAGAAGGAATGAACCCAGGCGATGAAGTGAAGGTGAATACAGAAGAACAGAGTAAAATTAATCCAAAGACGGAAGTGAAAGTGGCCGATGAATCGCCCAGAGGGGGGAGTGTAGAGGAGGTCCCAAACAAAACCTGCACTCCAAACGTCCATTTTGAAGTACCAGAAACGTTCACACCAAGATATGTGACGTATGATGAGAAAATAAACCAGCAGAGAGCCGCAGTAGGACTCTGCCCAGTACCTATTAGAAGAACAGCACCTATTAAAATACCAATACCCAGAAAACCATGGACATTAAGGTACCCATTGAGAAAACCTTACCAACAAATGAAACAAAATGAAGATCGCCTAAGTACAGTCCCTGAAGAAACTAAAAATGTCTTAATGGAAGACGAATAGTGACATCACGAGGGCCCGGACTGACTTGCAGATAGAAGAAATGACAACCAGAGAATGATGCAAAGAGACAAAACGCCATGAATAAGGATATCGTGAACCTAAAAGTGAAAGGACGATGTCAAAATGCAATGAAGTTTAAAGCTGTAAGCACGATGAAGATTTTCAACCAGTTTACACCTATAAATATTCTTGGAACTGCAAGAAAGCTAAGAAAACAGTGCGGCTTGCTATGCTTAGTAGAAGAGTAGTGCGGCGAGCGCCATTATACATAATCTACCTCAAACGAAGCACATTATTGTAAGTATATTTCTACTTTGCACAAGAAGCAGAATCAACCCAGGTTACTAAAGGCTAAACGAGAAAAGATTCATATTTAGCAAAACGAGAAGAGACGGCCAAAACAAAACTCAGCAGAGGCAACTCGTGCCAGGAGAGCCAAGGTCATACCAATAGAAGAGGCGAACAGTAGCTACATTTAATTGAAACTAGGAACAGAATATCCTGCCTCTGAAAGGTAGAGAATAGAAGGTGAAGGCAGGTGATGGGTGAAATGAAAATCAAATACACAAATTGAGGGAAAAGAAGCAAATTCACAGTGTCTGAATCACGTGACCAGCCGAGCAAGAAGAAGCAAGGGCTCACACCTATGCATGGCACCAGGCCAGATGAAAATATCAGAACCTTTTCCAGACAGAAGATGCAGTTTCAAGGCCAACCACAGAGAACTAATTGACACATATCTAATAAAGTTATGATTGATTGTAACAAGGACTGGATAAAGGCCGAGTAAGTAAGGGGCACCCTGCACCTGGCCGACCATTCTGCATGCTGCTATGCAAAGTAGAAATGTATGCATGGGGTTGGTGCCAACCCAATCACAATGGACCAAATAATCTAGGGTCCCATCGTTAGTAGAACCAATGGGATGTTGTACTTTTAGTGACGTCTGCAGTAGTCATTTTTGAAGGAGAGGCTTAGATGCCCACCTGACAGTGTTTACCCAATCCCCTCACTGCGTTACCATATACAGATATAGTACCTATAGTAAAGTTACCTTTTCCTAACCAATAGAATTGCATGTTAACTTTTGAGTATCACACATCATTGATGATGAGTTTTGAGTATAAATGTTACAACTTGTATGAAGTTTGTTGGAGTTGAAGAGAGGGACGATCGCATCCCTGTTGATATTCATAACTCCCCGTTTTTGGTACTTGTCATTAAACAGACTCCTTTTGCCAAAGCATTGAGTTGTCCTTATTGATAGGTGTTGGAGTAATAACTCTGCAGCCCCATCCATTCCATGGGTACAGTTATCTTGTCTTAAACTACTTCTGAGTAAACCTCGGCTCTATGGGCCGGCCGAGGGTCTCTGAGTACACTTTGTTTGGCTCCTGATCAAATTGCAGCTCTCCCTTGAAGTTATGGCGAGAATAGACTTTCTGTCTCCATCAAATCGTATACTCGTACCTTCCTGAATGCCATCCACCTGCGGGGATGACTACTGTAAACAGTTGTCCAATACATGGCATTCACTGCCCTTCATACTAAGGGGCAGGAGATGACTTCAAGTTGACACAGATCCATACCTAAAGCATGTTGGGTTTCCTGTCACCTTTGTTAGCTCTGCAACCAGGCCTCCCACAGGCCTGCTTCAATGAACTCTCATCAGTATGCGCTGCCACCAGCAGGCAGACAGAGGATAGGGCAGATCCATGGACCCTTTAATATTTGATAAGGCTGGCCATGGCAGGAGGAAGGTCTTATGATTATGATTAGTTATTTATAACGCGCTTAATACTCAGACGTTTCTAAGCGTGGATCCAGAGATCGAACATGTGTTGCTCTGCGTCCTCTTGCTTCCAAGGCGAGCGCCTTGCCACTGAGCTTTTCTCCCGATTCCTCCTCTTGCTTCTTTCATGTACTCCTGGCTGTCACATTCCAACTGAACATGACAGAAGGACTGCGCCTGCAGGCTGTGTCCACCCAGAGTACACGTAATTATGTGTTTGTTGTACAGTGAGCATAAGAAAATCTGTGCGGATTAGCCCCACACATTTTACAAGGTTGATCTCCCATCATTCATTTTCTTGAAAAATATCAAAAAAGCCCACCTTGCAGATTGCCGAATTCCTGACAGTTACCAACCACAATTCATGTTGTTCGTCAAATGGGTGATCAGTGGATGGGCACAAGCTGTATGTCTAATTAGGATAACACAAGAGGTAAACCTACGGAAGACATGACTGCCATCTGTCAGAAAGATCCTTCTTTATATATTAAAATATTGATTTTTTTAAAGCTCACTCTTTGAAAGGCAAATGCAGGCAACAGTTTGCTTATGTGCCATATGACTTGGAGAAAAACTGTGTGCCCTGATGTGGCTTGTGAACTACCAGATTCCAAAGAGCCTATTTCACTAATCTGACCAGCTCAGGACAAAACTCTATGTCGCCTCACTCTGTTGCTCCTCAAAGACCTGGCCTGTGGTACCTGAGAGCACCATCAACTGTGCCTACAATACCTGTGGGCAACATCAGCGATACCTCCTTTACCTGTGAGAGCCATCAGCAGCGCCGCCTCTGACCACTACCAACTGAGGTACCCATGAGCACTATCAAGAACCCCTGCACTACCCATGGGAACCCTCAAATGTAGCTCTTTGAGAACCACTAGTGGCAGCACTTACAGTACCTGCAGAACCTGTGAACACATCAATGCACCTTCAATACCAACTAACTGTACCTACAGTGCATGTGAGCACCAGTAACTGCAACACCTGTGAGGATAACCCAATGCAACTGCAATGCCTGTGAGCCCTATCTACTGTTCCAGCACCATCAGGGAACTTCTCCAACTATACAGCAAGTAGCACAACCAGCTGTTGTTAGTGCATACAATGCCTGCGAGCAGTAACACCTGTACCTGACAGCATCATTAACTGTACCTGTGGTATCAGAGAGTGCTATGAGCTCTTCCTGTAGTACCTTTGAGAAACAACAACTGCACATCCTGCCAGTACAACAATATGTACCTGCAATACCTCTAACGCCAGCTCTACCTGCAGTACTTATGAGCATCATAAACTGTACAAGCAGTACCAATGAATACTATCAGCTGCATCTGCAATGCTAGAGAGCACCGTCTACATTAGTTCTGAGCACCACCATTTATTCCTGTGTTACCCGCGCAAGCCATTAATTGCATCTAATGTGTCCAGTGTCCTGGTAGCCAGCCCTCCTCCCAGCCCACCCACCCTGTAATTGGCCTTGCATTCTGAAATTGCTCTGCAGGGGTCTATCCCCACAACGCCTTTGACAGGCGCCCTTTCCATCGCCAGGTGAGTGCTTCACTTTCCAGGGCCTTGCCGGCCCAAAAGCATCTTTTGTGTATTCTTTTTAAAAATCACTGTGCTCTTCCGCGCCGTTGTTTCTGTGTTCTGAACCCTGCTCCATCCTTTCTTGAGCGTCCTGGTAGCAGCCACCCTCCCAGCCCGTCCACCCCTGTGATCGGCCTCACATATCCAAATTGCTCTGCAGGGTTCTAGCACCACAACTCCATAGACAAGCCCACTTTCCATCCATGCCTTGCCAGGTGAGTGTCTCACTTTCCAGGGCCTTGCTTGCTCCAAAAGCATATTTTGAGTATTCTTTTTAAAAATCACTGCGCTCTCCAGAGCCATTGGTTCTGGATTCTAAACCCGGCTCCAGCCTCTCTTGAGTGTCCTGGTAGCCAGCCCTCCTCCCGGCCCACCTACGCCTGTGATTGGCCTACCACCCTTTTTGTATCATCTCCCAGGGCAGCCACTCTGCCTGTGCTGCCCCCTGTGGCTAAAGTCCCAGAGGCAAAGGGCAGCTCCCACAGTAGGAGGTCCAGAGGGTGTTTGCTGGTGTTCGCTGTGGGAGCATGAGGCGCAGCTGTCAACGAGCAGTGACAGACACATTAAGAAAGGTGCAGTCAGGAGGAATAGCCATACTGCTCCCTATTTATCTGTCCCTCCTCTCTTATTACTCCTATTAGCTAAGTTTATGTTTTCCATTTCTGGCACTCCCTTCTCCTGCCATTCCTGCTTCTGCGACACCTCCGGCCCCTCTGCCGCCTCCGACAGGTGTACCCCTCCTCAAAAGACCTTAAAAAGTGGCAACTGGCTCCACTTAGCTACCTTCAACTCTCGCTCTGCTGTCAAACACTCCTCTGTCATATGCCAACTCCTTGAAAACCTCGACCTGGACGTCCACACTCTCACTGAGACGTGGTTCACTGCCAGCTCTGTCACAATTTTTGATACACTCCTCCCTGAGGGCTACAAGATCTTCTCTAAGCTAAGGTCTTACCGGCCCAGGGTGGGGGGGCCCTGACCTTCCCTGAGTGGGTCCCTGCTACTATCATACCCACTCAGGCCTACTCCTCGTTTGAATGCCTCATCTGCAGGTTTGGTGTCTCTCCTGTCCTCTCTCTGTCTCTGACCACCATCAACAGGCCCCTTGGCCCGGTCTCCATCTTCCGCTCAGAGTGGGCTGATCTCACTTCTTCTCTCCTGGCCTCTACCCACAAGTTTCTCCTCCTCAGAGACTTCAATTTTAACCTCAACTCCCCTGATGCGGCCTGTGGACGTTTCTGCAAACTCTGTGACTCTCAATTCTTCCTTCCCATCCCACACACTCAGCCGGAAACACCTTGGATACTCTCATCTCTACAGGAATCCCCATCTTTAACTCTATCATTACTCCTCTCTCTTGGTCTGATCATTCTCTCCTTTCCTCTCACCTGGGACTCCTGGGTCCCCCGGCTAAACCCCCACCTGCACTGCCAGTCTCCTTCTCCTTCATTCAACCCATGAAGCAAGTGTCAGTTGCTGCTTTTGCCGCCTCCTTCACTCCCCTTCCTACTCCTGCCATTGACTCACACTCTGACGCTGCCCTTACTAACCTTCAATTCTCCATCTCCAACACTCTGGACATCCTTGCCCCTGTCATGTGGATATGCATGAAACCTGCCTCCAAGTGCAAATCCTGGTTTGTCTTCGACCTGGCCACTCGGAAACACAAGTGCAGAGCAGATGAGCAGAAGTGGCGGGCTTCAAGCACATGCTCTGACAAACCAGCCTGCTGCCTGCTCCGAAGGTATTGCAGACTTTGCCTCTGCTCAAAGAAGAGGGCCTATATCCAAGCCTGCATCTCCGGGGCCACTAACAACACAGCTGCACTTTTCAAAATCTGCAAGGAATTTGCTAATCCTACAGCAGTTTCCAATTCTCCTCTGCCTTCCCTGGCCCTCTGCACTTCTCTGCCCTCTTACTTCATTACTAAAACTCAGGGCATCCTGCACTCTCTCTCCTCTGCGCCCCACCTTTCTCCCTAGCCCACTTCAGGCCTCTCTTATCCCTCCCATATCACCTGATGAGGTTTCTAGACAAGTCTGCTCTATGAAAGTTTCATCCAAACAGGTCCCCTTCTCCTCCAGAACTATCAAGGACAACATTGTCTTCCTTGCTACAGCCTTGGCAGATTTCCACAATCACTCCTTTGCCACAGGATCTTTCTGGTCACTCCTAAAGCACTCCTTTGTGCACCCTCATCTCAAAAAGCCTGCTTCCGACACTTTCTGTCTGGCTAACTACCACCCTATTTCCATTACCCCTTTCCTGGGCAAACTCTTGGAGAAGCTGGCCATCTCCCAGCTCATCCACCACACTGAATCTGTCTGGCTTCAGATCTGCCAGAGGCATGGATACTGCACTCCTGAACACCCGTGAAGATTTGCTTTCTAATCTCGACTCCAACTCTCATTCAGTTCTCATCCTTCTTGACCTCTCCTCTGCCCTTGATATGGTCAATCATGCCACCCTCATAAATCGGCTCAGTGACACCCTTGGCATCATGGACCTTGCTCTTGACTGGCTGACCTCCTTCCTCTATGAATGACCTTCCCAGGTTTAACTGGGCCCGCTTTTCTCCTCCATCTCACTCTCCACCTGTGTTGTCCCTCAGGGCTCTATTCTCTCACCTTGGCGAGTCAACATCTACCCTGCCACCCTAGCCCATCTGATCGTGGCCTTCTCTCCTAACTTCCAGCGTTATGAAGACAACATGCAACTCTCTTTCAAGCTTCCCTCCTCTGCCTCCTCTTCTCTCATACCTGACTGTCTGTTTGGTATTCAGGCATAGTGCACTGCTAACGATCTTTGCCAATCAGTCTGAGGTCCTTCTCATTGGGACTCCTGCTCCCTCCTTTCTCCCCAAACTCTGGCTGTCCTCAATGGGCCCCTTCCCCTGACCCTCTTGTGAGACATAAAACCTAGGTGTCATCTTTGACCCCTCTCTCTCCTTCTCCCCTCCCATCAGAGACCTTGCCAAGAAGGCTCACTTTTAGCTTCACCTCCTTAGAGGCATTTTTCCTTTTCTCACCTTCCCCCAGAAACTCAATATCTGCAGAGCTCTGGTTCTCTCCAGGCTGGACCACTGTAACAGCCTCTTCCTCAACATACCTAATTCCTCCCTTTGCCCCCTTCAACTTATCCAGCATAGGACTGCAAGACTTATCCTTGGCATCAAGCCCAGGGACTGCATCTCCCCAGCCTTAAAAACTCTCCACTGGCTCCTGGTTGCTGCAAGGATCAAGTTCAAAACCCTCTGCATCATCCACAATGCTTTCTGGAGCTTGGGACCCCGCTACATCCAACGCTCTCTCTGTAAATACGTCCATGCTAGAGCCATTTGGTCTTCTAGCTCCAACTCTCTGCAGAACAGATGCTTATCCAAGCAGAGAGTGGTGAGTAGATCTTTCTCCTCTGCTGGTGCCTCCCTCTGGAATGGCCTCCCTGCCCCTCTCAGACTTGAGCCCAATCTCCTTAAGTTCTGGAAGCTTCTCAAGACCACCTATTCTCTTCCTCCTTCCCTCTACCCCTCCCGTGCTAATTCCCCCACCCCCTGCCTCTTGACTGGCTACCTGGTTCCTTCAGATTCTTACAGGGCACCAGGCCCTGCCCTACCCTTCTACCCCTGCACTTGGTCTCCTCGGACCACCCAACCTGCACTTGCCCTTCTGGGCTCCCACCCCTGCACTAGCCTGGCTGGGCCTGCACCTCATTAGCCCTTCCAGCCCGTTCCCCGCACTTAGCACATGGACCTTCTACCCCTGCACTTGCTTCTTCCTGGGCTCTATTCACCTGGCCTCCCTGGGCACTCACCTAACCCTCTGGCATTTCCCCCTCCCCTCTACCCTGCACTTCTATTACTGCACTTGCACGATCCAAATGTCACAAGGCCTAGGAGGACTGTTTTCTGTTTTGTCATCCCTGCTCCCCCCCTTTGTCTTGTTGCACTGAAACAAATTGTATATCGGCACATTATAAAAACCCAATAAATAAAATCATTCGATACCCATGAGCACCGTAATCTATACCAGTAAACATTAGCAACTATACATGTAATACCTGGACACTTCAGCAATTGTAACCATGGCCTTGTAACTGTGATATGATATGATAGCGTGTGGCTTTCATAACGCGCCTGTACACAAGTGTTTCTAGGCGCGACAAGACAAGGAGGGGGGGAACAAAGGGAGGACAAAATAATGATCTTACTAGGCATTGCGTCATTTAGATTGTGCAAGTGCAGGGAAGAGGGAAGGGGAGAATTGCTAGGGGGAGCGGAAGGGAGAATTGCAGTTAACTCACAAGTGCAGCCAGCGGGTGGCTCATAAGTGCAGAGAGAAGGGACTGTAGGGTTGCAGATACTGACCCTTAAGTGCTGGGGAGCCCAGAGGCAGTGCAAGGGCAACTGGACATGCAGGAGCCTGGGCCCGAGTTCAGAGTGTCACCAGGTGCCTGCCAAAACATCTACTGAATCTGCGCTACTTGGGAAAACTGCCTGCTGTACACATGGTAACTGCAAAGCCATTTGCTGTGCCTTCTCTGACTGCGAGAGTCATCTACTGTACCTGCGGGACACAGGAAAAGCATCTACTGGCAGTGCTGTACATTCATGGACTATTTATGATGGATTCCTATGGATTCAGTAAGCTTTTACCAGATGGTAACTTTAAGCAGATTCCACGGGAATCTGTTGCATTACGGTCAGCATGATAATCATATGCTGGCGGCAATGCAGCTGCATTTGTCAGGCTGACCAGTAAATCCAGGCAGACATGCTAGGTCTTTTCTGCTCCTCAACTCCACCTGACAAATTGATGAAAATCTTGTGAATCTGTAAATATGGCTCTAAAAGTGAGCTGCTACTTTTACCACCGTTTTTACCGATCGGTGCGATGCGGAACATAACCCCCACTGAATATAATCTACACCTGCCAGGAAAGAATTCTAAGTCTTTTTCTTTAAAAGGAACACGTATTTTGCCCCGTCATAAAAGATGCCACTCTCATTTACAACCACTGAATATAATCACCTGTCTGCCTTTAAACACTTCTAGAATATTCCTCTGCTCATTATGACAAGAAGTGTCTCCTGTGTTTATGTCATGCAAGGTGGTCACTGGGATGCTCTCCTGACTACTTCTAGTAGCAACTAGATAATGGCACTTGTTGATTTAAAGCCACAGAATATAGTCTCTTCCTCAAATAATTCAAAGACTTTTTCTTTGCAAGCAGCAAGCATTTTGTCCCATCACAAAATATAAGGAGCGCTGAGGTACAGCCACTGGACGTAATCTCCTGCTTGCCTCCAATACATTCCGGGTTGTTCTTTCCCTCTCGATGACAGGAAATGTTATGTGCATGCATGTTTTGTGAGGAGGTCACTGGGAGTACCTCCTCCTATGTGACAATCACTAGTCACAAAAACATGACCTATCCAATTTCAATTTCCTACCACTCCCTCAACTAAATTCTTCCTTGATGTTCTCTTCCCCTCTTGATATTCTACCTCTCCCTCATCTAAAGCCTATATGAATTGTATAGCTCTCCCTCAGCTAAATCAGTTTCATTTTCTACTTCTCCCTCGACCAAAGCTTATTATCGTACCTGTCCTGGCAGCCTCGTGTGCCTGGCTGCATAATTGAACTGTGCATGCGCTATTTATGCTGTTTTGGTCTGTTTGTTGTTTTTTTTAAATCTTTTCTTCAGCACTTTCCACTTCTCCCTTCCCCCCTGCACTTTCCCCTTCCCTCTCCCCTACATGTTCGCGTTCTCAATGTCACTGGGCCTAGTAAGATCGTTGTTTTGTTCTCGCTTATTCCCTTCCTTGCCTCGTCGCACTCTGAAACACTTGTGTATGAGCACAATACAAATAAAATATAATATCATAACTACGGGCAAGGCCCTGCCCAAACTCCAGATTAAGATTCTACCAAGTGGCCTATGTTCAGGCGGTTCGGGACAGGGCCGAACAGGCTGAACCACTTTCTCCCATGAGCGCCACCAGCTGTGTCTGGATTACCCACAGGTCCTGCTTGTGAGTATTACTGTGAATGTCCCCAGCGTGTAAACAATCTGTGCTAAGGTGGACAGGCCTAGAGGCAAATGAGCAGGTACGATGACGGCATGCCTCTTGAAGCCAGTCGCACAGGTCACATGTGATTTTAACGAATAGAAAATAACCAACAACATTTTATCGAAACATTTAAAACTAAAAAGCTGCAGATTGTTTTGTTTATTTGGGGGGTCCCAACGCAAGTCCCCTTTCCCCTCCTTTATAATCCCACCCAGCCTCCTCATCACCCATTTTAATCACTTAACCACCACCCCATATATATATTGGAAAAAATTTGATTTTTTTTCGTGATAAATGTTTAGATAAAAATGTTGTTTGTTATTATGCATTCCACAAAATCACTGCATACTGGTCTTGACACTGTCTTCTTTACAGTCGACTCACTCTGCCCCATCCCTACCTACCTTTCCGAGGGGACAGTCTGTCTAGTAATCTCGTATTTCCCAGTCCACCCATGTGTGCGTGCCCCTTTGTGAAACCTCCAGAAGTACGTCAGGCGGTGAGCGCAGTGTGCGGTTACCACAGATTGAACTGCCGGTGTAACACAACCTCTGTCCTCAGGGAAGGGCTTTATTCTGCCTAAATGGACGAACAAAAGCATCGATATAAAGGTGGCAAGCGTGCGGTGTTGTGTGACAAGGCCGGGCGCACAATGGGTATCCACTGCCAGAGACAGCGCCAGGGTGGCAGGGATGCTGAAACGGGGAGGGGCGGTCCCCTTCTATTAGCGAGGTTGATTGCCAAAGAAAGTAGTGCGTGGTTGGTGAAAAGGTGAGCCCACCATGGCTGAAATTCCAGCTGACCTATAAGAAATGACTAGAGCAAGGTGCAGTTTTTTTTGTTTGGCCATTACCTGCTGAGATAGCACCGCGAGTTAAGCGAGTGTCTCAGGCCTCTGTGTTCAGCTTGCAAGACACAGGTTTGATCACTCCAGCCCTGCGCACTCGCAGCTTCATAGGAGAGGATTAAAGCTGGGCATGACATGAGAATGATTATGGAGAACTCCCAGGATGCTCTGCTAAGCGCCTGAGCTGTGTGCTTTCCTTGTCCGTGTGTGATTTTTATTTTGTTCTCCTCACTTGGTTTGTTTCCTCTTTTCTTTATCCAACTTTTCACCTTGACTCTGTTCCAGGAGAGTATGCTTAGCGCAGCTGCTCTGGTGTTTTGGGTTTCATGTTATAAACTTGAGAAGTGCAGTTCTGGAAAAGATTGTGCATCACGCACTTCATGCTTTGCAGGTCCTTTACTCAGCATATGGGTTGCTGGGGCCATCAGACTAGAGTTTGCACTGCTAGGGAGGAGGGGAGCGTGCAATGAGGAGCTTTTCTACAATTGGAACCCCTCCTTAACACATTGGTATAGTGTTTATCTACAGCATCAGCTATGGGGGAATTGAGTTATTTCCAGATCTGAACATGTCATCTGAATGATCTGTGTGGATGAGCTGAACCGCACAGGGTTTAAATTCATGACACACGCATTGCATGGCCGCCATGTTTTTGCACAACCTGATGGAAGATATTAGGGATGCAGGAGACTTGTAGCTCATATTTAAAGAGGGAGCTCCTACGATGGGTTGGGGTGTGCAATATCTCAGCTACATCTCAACACATTAATGTTAGAGGCATAGTGGTGGTAAGCTATAGTCACATTTACATTGATTAAACACACTGGGGACACTGCAGGATCATGGCTACATTTCCCAGGATTCAACATCTGTCCAAGATTGCCCCTCTGGCTGCAGGATTTGGCCATTCCAAAAGCCAATGTCCAAGCTGCCAATCAACAATTCACCTGCACTGATTAGTTGTTGACAGTGCTTGGAGACTAACATCTGAGCTCGGAAAAGCTCTGCTCCGGTTTGTCTGTTTTTGCTTGTTTTGTATTTAAGTACATTAAAGTGTGATTAACGTTACACTTGTGTGCAATGGTCAATGGGTATGTGATTGTGAATAGCTATGGTCTGTGGCATGTCCCTTAAGATGTGTGAATGTTGGGTTATTAGAAATAAGAGGGGTGCATAAAGCTTTATGCCGTGTGAAACAATAACTACAAGCAGTTGATTGTATCGTGCATTTTATGTTACCGTCTTTAAGACTTAATAGAACAATTGGAAAACCCAGAGAATTACCTTTTAGCCTCACATTACTTTTCATTCCATTCAAGATGGGGAACATGAAACTACATTTATACTCGTTTTGATCAACATGTTACAATACCGATTAATGTGATTTGTACACGTTTCAAGTGAACTCTATAAAACAGTGTTATTTTAGCTCCGTGTTTTTTTTTTACACTTTTGCCAAGCATATCACTCACTTGCCCTGACTCCACTCCCAGCCCTATTCCCATTATCCCAGCCACTCCCCACATCCTTCTCTACAGCAAGTGGATTGCCGGAGCACGTTCTTTAATTTCCACATCTGACACTGACTATTGTCAGAGTGGCAGATGGGTAATAGTAATAAGTGCAATTACAGGTTGGGGAAGTGGGATTTACATTATGCATTATATGTGTACTTAATGGGGACATTCCTCCTATATCTGAGAAGCTTGAAGTGTTGCTGAGTAACTGGGCCGCAACTTGGGTTCTGTGCATGGGCTTTATTTGGGTGGCCAAGGTGGTGCTAGACAGGCGCAGAGCAAGCCCAAAGAGAGGAAAGTCAAAGAAAAAAAG
This sequence comes from Ambystoma mexicanum, assembly GCF_040938575.1. Classification (NCBI taxonomy): domain Eukaryota; kingdom Metazoa; phylum Chordata; class Amphibia; order Caudata; family Ambystomatidae; genus Ambystoma; species Ambystoma mexicanum. Next base: position 563,571,149 of record NC_090938.1, on the reverse strand, counting down.
CACCTAGGAGCTTCATGGCAGCCCAGGTCTTGTTTGGGGTTGGAACGTGTTCTTCCAACTCTCCCCCGTAGTCATTGTAGCAGAGTTGATCAGCTGTGTTCTTGGGCGGAATGGCTGGGCACTGCAGCATCTAAATAACTGGGGATTTCTCCCTGCAACCCCGCTCCCCTGTTCACAATACAGAGTGGGGACGCTGGCAGCTCATGGTCACGGTTGGGTGCAGAAAAATGTGCATGAATCTGTGGTCAATTCTGGTGCGGCAAGATGAATAGTCATCTGGGATGCCGCGAAGGGCTTCTTCTAAATGGCTGGTCACTCAGCTTAACCAAAAGAGTGAAGAAAAACAGACCTCTGTGCACAAGGCGAGGGTCCTGCAGGCTGACGCACAGACCTTTCCAGGAGTGCACTTCTCCGGGGTGACATGCTTCAAGAGCTGCTTCGGGTCAGGTCAGCTGTCTGCTCAGTTTATCATCAAGACTCTTTCAGGCAGGTCAGCTCAAATCAAGACTGCACGCTGGGAGCCAAGGAAAGCATGGGCACGGGGCAGTCACGGAGGATCAGAATTACTGGCACAGATAGGCTGCTGCTGCTGCACTGCTTCAAACGCGGAGGCAACCGCCGTGTATTGGTAGCAAGCCGTTATGCAGGAATTAGCTATCCTCAGTTTTAGGGTAAGAACAATCACGTTGAGGCAGGATCTCGATTCAATAACTTGCATTTAATGCCCCAGAGCAATGCTGGTAGTCTCTGCGCCCATCTCTAAAGAGGAGACCCTCAAAGCTGTGAGCTGCTGTTCTGAGGGTCCAGGGTTCATGTCCCTGTTCGGGCGCCAACAAAAAAACAAAAAAAAAACAAAAAAAAAGTAAAAAAAAAAAAAGCTGTGAGCTGACTTTCAGGATGCTGAGGCGGCAAGACTGAATGGCATTCGGCAGGAAGTGTCCGATCGGATCACGGACTGCTGCTGTCTGTTACTATTGCCAGCATGGGCTGAGCTAGAGCAGATAGGCAGAGTCACGGGCTATTATAAAGGTAGGGGCAAACATAGTGGCTATACCAACGAAAAAGGAAGCGATCCAGAGCTGGCTTCCTCTTAGTACTGCGCTTTGCTTGTTAGTAGGACCAGAATGAAATGTAAATGGATATTTGTCCTCTGGTAAAGCGACCGTGTGGCCTTCCTGGGTAGAGAAGGTTACTTGTTTTTAGCAGACGGATGCCCACATTTTTGGAAATGTTGAGAGGCTTGCGTTTTCCCCTAAAGGAGTATGGGTAATCTAGACTGGACTCCCTGCTCACTGTGCTTAGAGAGGCTCAGCTTCACCTCACTGATGATGCCCAACAAGGCTGAAACACGTGTATGGGGTTACTGATGGTACTCTTGTTCAGAGAGGAATTCCTTATTATTTTGGTGCTGGACTGCCTTTGTGGGTGGGACCACACTGATATGCAAATGGGTATTCCTCCTCTGTGAAAGGTACAGTGATCAGAACCGTGCTTGTAGACCTCCAAAGTGGCCATCAACCAATAGAACTGGTTATGTGGCTGCATTGGGTCTCAGTAGAGAGGTTCCTTCGTTTTTGCAAATACAGAATAAGTACTTCCAAAGGTCAGGTGATGGTTTGGACTGCAAATGAATATAGCAAATTGCAAGTTGAGATGGTAACATATAGTATGCCGTAGTTAAAGGTGGGCATCAACTTTGAGAGGGTTTTCTGTAGATGCAGTTGTTATTGGTAAATAAAAAAAGTAATATCTCCCCATATCAATTATTGGTCGGACCAGCCTCTTGAAAGTGATAATTATGCCTAAATGTGCAAAAGTAAACAGGCCCCTCGCCATAGATCGTATTGTTACCAAGCTTTGATGAGTTCATGTCAGTATGACTTCATTCATGTGGCGGGTAAAGAATCCTAGACAGAGCAGGGAAAGAAAAAAAAATGTTGGGAATGGGAGGAGGGCAGCTTCTGGTTCCCTGACTTGAAGCCCTACAACTGAGCAGCCCTCACAATTTATCCTGGAGTGCTATTATTCCTAGACAGAGGAAGCTTCGGATATGTGGGTCACCTAAGGAAAGAGGTGGATGAACAGGGTGAACTCATGATTGTAGACTCAAAGTGGTATGACTCAAAGTAGACTCCTCAAGACCTTCCTCTTCGCCCCCTCCTTGCCTTCCCCCGGTCCTCTGATAAACCCCACTGTTGCTGAGATTGGTGACCAGGGACCTTATGTGTCCTCTTGGGTCCTGGCCTCCCACACCCGATCGCCTTCAGCCTCCGCCCACTCCCAGCACTTGCCTTGACACTCTCTGGCCTATGCCATCACAGGCCTGCACTTACTTATTTATTGTCAGTTGACCACTCTCACCAAGTCACTTAACAGCTGCTTACTCCCTAGCACCTCCCTCTGTGGTACTCCTAGCGCTCCCTCCACCCACTCCCTCATCCCTTTTCTCTCTCTGCACTTGCACGTTCTGAACGCTCACAAGGCCTAGTAGGTGCACCTCTATCTTCCATCGCAATATTTGTTTTTCATTTCCATGTTCCCTCCCTGTTGCCCTGTGGGCGTTTTGAAACACAATTTACTTGATGTATAAGCGCCTTACAAATGCACAATAAATAAATAAATAAAGGTCAGGTGCAACTGCCTTTTGGCGTGTACGCATACCTGCATAAAATTAAGAGCCACACAAGTATCCTGGTATGTCAAACCATGACAACCAACCACCGGACTATCTGATTTCTATGCTACCAGTTTCAGGGATCCCTTTTGTCAAGGCAGGGTCTAATGACAGAGGGTGCTCTGAGCTTCACATGTGAAGAATTGAGCAGACAATCCCATGTACACTGTAGACATCGATAGGACATTTTCTTGTAATGTTATTCCATTATTGGACCTCACCGAGGCTATGGAGTTTTTTACTCTGAAGCTATGCTGGACAAGGCTGCGATATCAATGTATTAACAGGCTTTCAGCAGAGGTAGCTTAGGGGGCATCAGCCGGTCCAGCTGATCTGAGTTCAGAAATCCAGCTAGTCACTAAGAGAAATGTGCTGTCGACAAACCAACGACTTGAAAAGTTTTAGACACCCTCTGGCGGTAATATACCCCTGCAAGATTGAATGAATGAAGCACCACCGAAACAGCACAATTGCAAGAGGTGCATAAAGAGTGACCCTGACCTGGTCCATATGTTTGTCAATTGTATCCTTATTTAGGCCTATTAGACTGCTGTATTTGCAAAACTGTTGTCTGTAATCCTGCAAGACATTGCCCGCAAATTCTCAGGTGTCATATCTGGTAAAGACCTTAGCCTTATCCACCATCCACCATGGTGGATAGTGCAGGTAACGTTGCAGCTTTCGGGACTGGCACGGGTAGAGATTTCTAGCCTTTGAAAGAGTACGAATCCCCCCGCTGTTAGAATATGTGTGCGCGAGCTTTTAGATCTATTTCTTGCAGGAAAATATGTATTTGCTCCAATGGTGGTGCACCAAGCACTTTACTAGGAAGTCTGAAACAAGGGAATGTGTGCCTGGAAGTAGCTACTGATCATGCACTTAATATTAGATGATGCACTTTAGCCTTGCACTTTAAATGCATTACTGGTTTGCACAGAGCACAAAAAAACGTCCTTCTTACTAAACATGAAAAAGGACACGAGGTTGAAGATGCAAAGAGAACTGTATGTTCCATATTGTTTGGTTATTATCGTTTCACCTCTGAGGACCTGTTGCCTAAAACATCTATATCCATATTCTGTCCATTTCTGGAATACTAGGTCTGTTCCATTTTCTACTGAATAAAACGTATTTTAAAAGGAATAAATATTCAAAGAGAAAGAAAATCTACCCATTCCTTGGGCTCATTATATAAATCTATTGGATCGGAAAACAAATTGTTAAGGCAGGTGTTACACCGTTTACTCCGATCCGGGGAATTTCTTCATTTTTGGTTTTGGTGACACAGCCACCAACATTTTGCCAATATCATTGATGCAGAGAAGAGAGAGAGAGTAAAGCAGTGCCAGAAAGCTGACTTTGTGGTTGTCATGATAACTGGAAATGCTGTGGAACGAACGGCCGAACCACAACATTTTATTTTTTTGTTCCATTACACCAATATAATCCAATAGTGGCTTGTTTAACTACTGTTCTGCCAATCAGGAGTACTGTACCATGTCACGTGTGTGTTTCTCTTGCAAAGCTCGGGCCGCCTAGTGATCATTCGATTGTGTTCATTTTCTTTACCCATGTCTTGCATAAAAGCTTTATGTGTATCCAGTCTGTTTGGTAGTGAACAGGTCGAGCACAGAGTTTGTTACCGAAGTAGAGTGGTAGAGTGTGTGCTGGATATTTCTGTATAACTTAAGCAGGGATCAAGTTATGATCTCTTTTTAGTGTTCTCTTGTCAGGTGGCTGAGATCATGTTTTAGATTAGGGACATATTTCTGACGCTTTGATTGTATGTATTTGTATCTCTGCCCCCCACCGACACCAAGGCACCGGACAGACAGTATAGTGGGGGTGTTGGATCCCTCTGGTCCTCTGACTGATGCACGTTATTTGCTCTACTGTTGCTTACAGTCCCCTGCATAACACTCTTGCAGTAGAGGACGGGCCTCCTCTCCAGATAGATGAATACACCATTATCTGCTTCCCGGCAGCATTTCTTAGGAAGCACAGGCTCTACAGAAACCACTTGCAACAGCAAGGGGTTGCAGCAATATCTTGGGCCTGTGTTACTCATTATGTGTGTCCCTTTCCCCCACTCATGGTGTTTTGATCCATTGTATTACCCCTTTCTATTTCCACTATCTTGCACAGGCGCTCAACACAGTCGACGTCCGTCCCTCAAAGCGCACGACCCATCCCTTCGCTGTCACTTGATAACTGGACGTTTTCAGCCGCAACAAAGTTACGACACTTGGCATCGTTATCCCTCTATAAGAAAAATCTCTAAAGACACTCCCGTCACTTGCACACCATTCGACACTGAATAAATCAGTCAAAATAATATAGAAATGTTCAGTAACATATATTTGTGATTCAGAAATTCAAAATGATCAAATCAACACGGTATAACAGAGGGCGTCATTCCGAGATTGGAGGTAGTCATGGCGCTATTTGCGCCATGACTGCCTCCAATAACGGTTCCGGCACCGGTCTCGTTCAATGGGGTCTTACCGGTGTAGTCCAACCTTTGCGGGACCGGTAAATCCCCATTGAAAAAAACATTCCCCATTCCCATTTGAGCCCCCATAGGGCTCACTGGGAATGGGGAAGTAGCTAATAACGGTACCGCACTTTGCGGTACCGTTATTAGCTCTGAAGTCCCTTAGCGAGTCCCGTCCATAACGCCTGGTAAAACCAGGCGTGAAGGAGGGACCCCCTAAGGGAATTCGTAGTAGGGCGGTAAGGGATTACCGGCACCGGTCTCCTTAACGGTGCCCGGTATCCTTACCGCCCTACTCATAATGAGGCCCAATATGTTCAAAAAGAAATACACAGTGGGGGTCATTCCGAGCTTGGAGGTAAGTACCGGTCATTACCGGCATGGAGCAAATACCATGTCCGAGCTGGTAACAGACTGCTAAAAGCGGCCTATTACAACTTCGCGGGCACGAGCTTTGCGCCATGCCGGTAATGTACCTAGCAATTTATACTAGGAGGAAGCCTGGTATACTAATAGCCAAGAACAGTTAGCTATGTATACTTTGTCTATGTCCAGGTAGACAATAGCCTATATAAATAGAGAGAGACAAAGCTAAAGTGTAGATGCCAGAGGTACAGAAAAACAATTCATCACATCGGGGACCAATCACAATTAAAATCAAATTTTAATAATAAGTCATAGAAGTAAAACAACCAATTCACTGAAGTGGTCCAAAGTGCAAAACATACAATATTTTATATCAGAAAACAAACTAAAACAGAAGTTACGTGACAAGCTAGTTCGGCTAATTACAAAACCAGTGTGTTGAAAGAGCACAAGGGGGTACCTATTAAACAGATTGTATAGTACCCTACTTCCGTTGGAATCAATGTGTCATAAATTTAGATCTCTGGTTACAATAAGGAGAGGTATCTCGACATGTTTCAGTTCCTAAAACAAGTATGGAACATTCATCAGGAGGAAAATATTAATGTAACCCAGTTACAGTTGAAATATAACACATAACAGTGAACACTCTAAAGCATCTGTGAGGATAAAACAGAAAAACAAATAGTCAGCTCGTGAGTAGCAAGATACTATAAAAAGTTCAAAATCTATGAACAGAGGCATACAAAAAGAGGAAACAAATACCTCAAATGACGCCTGTGGGTGCTCGCTACTCAGAATAGTAGGAGGTAGAAGACCATATGGTCAATCCTACAGGAGATAAAAAATACCTTATGAGCGTAATGAGTCGCTCACAGAAAAGCAGAAATTGTATTACACACACAACAGAATGGGAGACCAAAAATGCAGTTGTAAAGTACTGTGTGGCGGACGTCACAAGGATACATCAGAGATACAAAGATACATGAGGGGGTAGCCGAGCAAAATGATAGTCATTTCATCACCGGTAAAGTAATGTAAGTCAGAGAAACGCTATGCTTAAAGTGCAAATGCTTAAAGTGCAAATACAGACGCACAACAGTGCTCAAAAATACTGAGTGGGCCATGCATCGCTCCGAAAAGTGAAGAGGAATATGAAGGTCAAATATGTCCCAAACCCGAGGATGACACCCAGGGATGTGCTACTGTGAGGTAAAAAGCAACACTGGTATACCTTAGGAGTGCCCATAAAGGCCACAGTTCAGCGGGAATCCTTCGTTAGACACTAAAAGAAAATAGAAGCAAACGAGCGGAGCTAGCATAAATATACGCTCGTAACCCATCTCATTTAACCTTAATCATGAGCGCTTAGGAAATAAAAAATTAATAACGCTTACCCTGAACATAATAACCGCCAGAGGATAAGTGCTCTGTACTCAGCGGGAACAGCTCCCCGAGTGGCTCAGGAGGCTCGCCACCGTCGATGCTAGCAGGTAGTCATAGTAACCTGGTAGTCCTACCTCTATGTTTAGTGGAAATGAGGCCAGAGCCTGGAAAGACAAGGGACACGACGGCGGCCATCTTGAAAAGTAGAGTAAGTGCCTGCAAGTCAGTGGCCCAAGCGTGAACAGAGGTGGAGGGGAGTGACAGAAAATCTACACAGAGGTGTACTCGACATATATAAGTATAGATGGAAAATGTACAAACGTAACTGTGATAGAATCAGGCCAAAGCATAGAAATGGCTAAATATTCTGCCAATCAATAGATTCATTGAGACCAATCACATCACTGTGCAGCATATATATCATTTTTTGCTCCATCCTCAACAGTTTATTTTCACGAGCTGAAAAGTTAGTACCTTTAAGGGCTATTAATACAGTCCATTTAAAGTCCTCATGATTGTGCTTTAGCAAGTTGAAGTGTTTCACCATGGGAGCATTTTCAGTTCTATTCTTCAGACAGCTTCGATGTTCCATGATTCTGGTCTTTACTTTACGAGTGGTCTTGCCCACATAGTGTAGTCCACATGTACAAGTGATCATATACACCACAAACTCAGTGTTACAATTTGTCAAGTTCTTTTGGGTCCAGAGCTTTGAAAGGCCAACATCAATCATTTTCGTTTTGGAAGTCAATTTGCAGACACCGCATGAGCCGCAGGGGTAATGCCCGATGGCTTCAGGAAAACCCCATAAAGTGGTAAGTCTAGGTTCAGGGATGTTAAGACCTTTAAGTTTGCTGTTGCTAACTCTGTTGCCGATAGTGGTGCTTCTTTTATACGCAAAGATAGGCAATGGCATAGTTAGAGGAGTGGTTTCAAAGATTTTCCAATTTTTCTTGATGATGTTGGTGATTTCAAAACTCTGATCTGTAAAAGTATTGACACAGACAATACGATCATCTTTGGGTTTAGCAGGTTTTGGTTCAAGTAATGCTTCACGATTGTTATTAAAAGCCCTTTTTGCTGATTTTTTCACCAGTTTTTTGGCGTAGCCCCTTTGTCTAAGTTTTTTACTGAGACTAGCAGCCTCAGTCTCATATGTTTCTTTATCCGAGCTATTCCTTTTGAGGCGTAAAAATTGGCCAAATGGAAGGTTATCACGTAAATGTTTTATGTGATGGCTCGAATAGTCTAACAGGGAATTCTTATCGGTTGGTTTGTGGTATGGTTTGATTTTCAGAACCCCATTAGATGAAAAAATGGTAAGATCTAGAAAATTAGTAGATATATTGCTCAAAGTCATGGTGAACTGAAGATGTGGATTCAGACTATTAAGCCAAGTGAAGAAATGGTGGGCCTCATCAGCAGTGCCTTTCCAAAGTACCAAAATGTCGTCAATATAACGACTCCATTTAACAATGTTGGTATTGAAAGGATTTGAATTATTGTAAATGTGGGATTTCTCAAAAGTCTCAACATAAAGATTGGCCACACTCGGAGCCATGGTGGCCCCCATTGCTGTTCCCTCGATTTGTTGGTAGAATTTACCATTAAACTCGAAGTAGTTGCGTTTGAGAGCAAGTTCTACACACCACAGAATAAACGATGTCGGCACCGGATCATTATCTTTGCGAGATAGAAGTGTTTCTTCAATAGCATCCAAAGAGGCTTGTTGTGGGATATTAGTGTAGAGTGAGACTATATCAAGGCCCAATAGCAACTGTGTAGTTGAGTCGAAATCAAGGTTTTCATGGCTATTGATGACATCTCTAGAGTCTTTTAAATAGGATTGCATAGCTTGAACATATCCTTTCAAATAATGGTCAGCAAAAGTGGAGAGAGGTTCAAGGACAGAGTTAATCCCTGCCACAATCGGCCTGCCAGGAGGGTTGGTAAGGGTTTTATGCACCTTAGGTAGGGTGTAGAACGTCGGGACATTAGGTTTTTTGTTGATGAGGAAGTCTGCTTCCTGTTTCGAAATCTATTCTCGATCTTTAGCCTTAGAAATTTTGTCAGAGATAAGTATTAATAATTCAGGGGTAGGGTCCTGTGTGAGAACGCGATAATAGTGAGTATTGCCAAGTTGTCTTTCGCATTCTTTAATATAATCGCTGCGATTAAGGATCACAATCCCCCCACCTTTATCAGCCTTCTTGATGATAATGAGAGGATTTTTAGATAGAGAATCCAGGGCTTTATGTTCCGCCTTAGAGAGGTTGTGGAAGGGTCTCTGATGTTTATTCTCGAGGGCGGTGACTTCCGCCATCACTTTCTTTTCAAAAACCAAAGATTCTGGTGAAAAACTCTGCGGGGGTGGGTAAAATGTGGAGCGATTGCGCAGACCCGTACAATTAGAAGGTCCTTCATAGATGTTCTCAGTTTCGAGAGAAAAAAATTCTTTAAGATGAATCTTCCTCATCAATTTTTTGAATTCTATACGGAATTCAAAAGGATCATGTTGTTTGGTCATGACGTATCCAAGTCCTTTATTGAGGACTTGTTGTTCCATTTCTGTAAGTATGTAGTCAGAGAGGTTAATCAGAAGCGACTCCCGCTTCGGGTTTGCTTCGATCCGTCGTCCCAGGTGTTTCTGTTCTGGGCTTGGTATAAAAAACGGCCCTGATTGTTCCTCCTTACTCCGCTGTTCTGCCGTCTTGTGGAATGGCCTCTGCCCCTTTTGTTGGTTGTCTTATTCCCAGAGGAAGTACCTTCTCCAGCATCATCGGGGTCACTACTGTCATTACTTGTACTATATGAGGTGTTGCGGAACCTAACTCGTCTGTTGTAGCTGGTAGGACCACTAGTTTGTAAGGTTTTGTTGACATAGTCGTCTTTTACATACGGGAAAGCTTTCTCATGCGAAAAACGTGCTAGGTCTTTTTTCATACGTTGGATGCGTTCACTAGTATTAGTGGTTTTGAATTCTTTCAGTTCTTTATCGATCTCTTCTAGTCGTTTTTTAAAATTATCAAGTGGTAGTAGTTTTTTTATATTTTCTTCGATTTTGAGTAGTTCGATTTCAATCTTGGTAGATGTTTCTTTTGCGGTATCGATAATCAGAATTAACCAATCGCGACCACAGCGATTCGCTATATAACTCCATTGCACTCGAAACTTTTCATTATCAAGGAACAATCTAGGTTCATTCAAGACAGTAAGTCCTTGGGGTAGTGCTTTATTCTTGAGGTATTCACGCATAATTGCTCCGTGAAGTTCAGTCCGTGTGAGCCTTTTTCTTAACTGTATCAGTTCATTCCATTCGTCTTTTTCTTGTATGTTATCCTTGATAGCGTCCTGATCAAGAATAGAGATAGCTTGCATAAGGGCTGCTGCGTAGTCCTCACTATAAGCTAAGGTTCTATCTTCTGCCATTATGGAGATGATGGTAGGGGAATAGGGGTCTCAGAGGCTGCTGTGTGTGGACACAAAATACCACCCACTTGAAAAGGTTTCCTGTGACCGATAGCCACTATGAACAATTTATACTAGGAGGAAGCCTGGTATACTAATAGCCAAGAACAGTTAGCTATGTATACTTTGTCTATGTCCAGGTAGACAATAGCCTATATAAATAGAGAGAGACAAAGCTAAAGTGTAGATGCCAGAGGTACAGAAAAACAATTCATCACATCGAGGACCAATCACAATTAAAATCAAATTTTAATAATAAGTCATAGAAGTAAAACAACCAATTCACTGAAGTGGTCCAAAGTGCAAAACATACAATATTTTATATCAGAAAACAAACTAAAACAGAAGTTACGTGACAAGCTAGTTCGGCTAATTACAAAACCAGTGTGTTGAAAGAGCACAAGGGGGTACCTATTAAACAGATTGTATAGTACCCTACTTCCGTTGGAATCAATGTGTCATAAATTTAGATCTCTGGTTACAATACAGAGAGGTATCTCGACATGTTTCAGTTCCTAAAACAAGTATGGAACATTCATCAGGAGGAAAATATTAACGTAACCCAGTTACAGTTGAAATATAACACATAACAGTGAACACTCTAAAGCATCTGTGAGGATAAAACAGAAAAACAAATAGTCAGCTCGTGAGTAGCAAGATACTATAAAAAGTTCAAAATCTATGAACAGAGGCATACAAAAAGAGGAAACAAATACCTCAAATGACGCCTGTGGGTGCTCGCTACTCAGAATAGTAGGAGGTAGAAGACCATATGGTCAATCCTACAGGAGATAAAAAATACCTTATGAGCGTAATGAGTCGCTCACAGAAAAGCAGAAATTGTATTACACACACAACAGAATGGGAGACCAAAAATGCAGTTGTAAAGTACTGTGTGGCGGACGTCACAAGGATACATCAGAAATACAAAGATACATGAGGGGGTAGCCGAGCAAAATGATAGAGTCATTTCATCACCGGTAAAGTAATGTAAGTCAGAGAAACGCTATGCTTAAAGTGCAAATGCTTAAAGTGCAAATACAGACGCACAACAGTGCTCAAAAATACTGAGTGGGCCATGCATCGCTCCGAAAAGTGAAGAGGAATATGAAGGTCAAATATGTCCCAAACCCGAGGATGACACCCAGGGATGTGCTACTGTGAGGTAAAAAGCAACACTGGTATACCTTAGGTGTGCCCATAAAGGCCACAGTTCAGCGGGAATCCTTCGTTAGACACTAAAAGAAAATAGAAGCAAACGAGCGGAGCTAGCATAAATATACGCTCGTAACCCATCTCATTTAACCTTAATCATGAGCGCTTAGGAAATAAAAAATTAATAACGCTTACCCTGAACATAATAACCGCCAGAGGATAAGTGCTCTGTACTCAGCGGGAACAGCTCCCCGAGTGGCTCAGGAGGCTCGCCACCGTCGATGCTAGCAGGTAGTCATAGTAACCTGGTAGTCCTACCTCTATGTTTAGTGGAAATGAGGCCAGAGCCTGGAAAGACAAGGGACACGACGGCGGCCATCTTGAAAAGTAGAGTAAGTGCCTGCAAGTCAGTGGCCCAAGCGTGAACAGAGGTGGAGGGGAGTGACAGAAAATCTACACAGAGGTGTACTCGACATATATAAGTATAGATGGAAAATGTACAAACGTAACTGTGATAGAATCAGGCCAAAGCATAGAAATGGCTAAATATTCTGCCAATCAATAGATTCATTGAGACCAATCACATCACTGTGCAGCGTATATATCATTTTTTGCTCCATCCTCAACAGTTTATTTTCACGAGCTGAAAAGTTAGTACCTTTAAGGGCTATTAATACAGTCCATTTAAAGTCCTCATGATTGTGCTTTAGCAAGTTGAAGTGTTTCACCATGGGAGCATTTTCAGTTCTATTCTTCAGACAGCTTCGATGTTCCATGATTCTGGTCTTTACTTTACGAGTGGTCTTGCCCACATAGTGTAGTCCACATGTACAAGTGATCATATACACCACAAACTCAATGTTACAATTTGTCAAGTTCTTTTGGGTCCAGAGCTTTGAAAGGCCAACATCAATCATTTTCGTTTTGGAAGTCAATTTGCAGACACCGCATGAGCCGCAGGGGTAATGCCCGATGGCATCAGGAAAACCCCATAAAGTGGTAACTCTAGGTTCAGGGATGTTAAGACCTTTAAGTTTGCTGTTGCTAACTCTGTTGCCGATAGTGGTGCTTCTTTTATACGCAAAGATAGGCAATGGCATAGTTAGAGGAGTGGTTTCAAAGATTTTCCAATTTTTCTTGATGATGTTGGTGATTTCAAAACTCTGATCTGTAAAAGTATTGACACAGACAATACGATCATCTTTGGGTTTAGCGGGTTTTGGTTCAAGTAATGCTTCACGATTGTTATCAAAAGCCCTTTTTGCTGATTTTTTCACCAATTTTTTGGGGTAGCCCCTTTGTCTAAGTTTTTTACTGAGACTAGCAGCCTCAGTCTCATATGTTTCTTTATCCGAGCTATTCCTTTTGAGGCGTAAAAATTGGCCAAATGGAAGGTTATCACGTAAATGTTTTATGTGATGGCTCGAATAGTCTAACAGGGAATTCTTATCGGTTGGTTTGTGGTATGGTTTGATTTTCAGAACCCCATTAGATGAAAAAATGGTAAGATCTAGAAAATTAGTAGATATATTGCTCAAAGTCATGGTGAACTGAAGATGTGGATTCAGACTATTAAGCCAAGTGAAGAAATGGTGGGCCTCATCAGCAGTGCCTAGCGCCATGCCGCAAGAGGGCCCCAAAAAGCCCTTACCGGCATGAAGCGCACTGTACATAACACTACCGCCATAGAGTAAAGCGGCAATAGCGGTGACCGTAAATAGCTGTGGCCGTAAATTATGGCTACCGTAAATTACGGCCACCGCTAAATAGCGGAACCGGAAATACCGTCATCGCACAGGAACGGGAAGGAGTGCGACGGCCATCTTTAAAAACACATCCATTGCCATCCTCACCAGGCAGGACCCCTGGGACCATTGTGAATCTTGGAAAAGCCTAACAGAAGCACCAGAAATGTCAAAAGTACCCAAGAAGGCAGCAGACCGCTTCAAGGAGCGCTTCAGCCCCGACGAATTGCAGATGATGGTGAACACCCTCGAGGAGCATGCCGACATCGTCTTCAGTGGAGACATGTGGAGAGGGCCGGTGCTCAGGAAGAAAAACATCTGGGCACTAGTGGGCCAGAGGGTGAGCGCAGTCGGCAACACCCCCCGCACCCTCAAGCACTGCCGCAAGCGGTGGGACGATCTGAGGCTGAGGGTGCGGAGCATCCTCTCGGCAAACCGCAGCCAGGCCCAGGAGACTGGAGGGGGCCCAAGTTCCCCCATTAAACTGATGCCATGGGATGAGACGAGTGCCGGCTTGATCAGCCAAGAATCAATTGAAAGGGTCGGCAACATGGAGTGTGGGGCACAGTCGTCCGCTGACGGACGTGAGTGTCCAAAGTCAACACTGCCAATGCCAATGCCATGACATACACTTGAAAGGCCTGGGCAAGGAGTCACGGCATGGTGTCCCCCCACCTCCCTTAAATTCATGCCGAAGCAACTGCGACCCAAGCAAGTTCCAAGTGCAAGGGCTTAACGCACATTACATATACTGCACGAAGTGGCCTATCCCATGAGGCACAGTGGGCAGTTGTTGTGGACAGTGTGCTAGTCAGACAGCACAGTACCCGGCCAACATGAGTGACACCGACACCTGCATGCATATCCCACCCATAAATTGAATGTAGTGCCGTTGCATACCCAAATGCCCATAACCCCCAAATGACTGAATATGTGATTGTAGCCATGTGTGAAAGTTGGCTCTCAAATCATCACTCATGCCGTCCCTCTCTTCTACCCCCACAGGCAGTGAGAATAACAGGGAGGGCCACGAGACCAGCTGTCCCACCAACTCCAGGGGAAAAGGCAGGGTCCACCGGATCCCAGCCAGGAAGAGCACACCTGGAAGCGCAACACCGGCTCCTGCAAGGCCCATGGAGGGTGCACCACACCCACCCCTCCAGCATTGGCGCCAGGAACATTGGCAACGCCAAGGTTTGTGTTTCAAAGGTAAACCAGTGACGACATTCATCATTGCGCATGTGTCTTTTGATATCTGACAGTGCATAGTGTACATGTATCCCCACACCCAGTGCCCTATGTCCTCATGTCATGACACCCTCTGCTGACTTGTGTGTCAGTAATATTGTCCAATCAATGCTTGCCGCATGGCACGTCCCTCCTGTGCATCGGCACCATGATGCTGTCCTGCCCCTTCTTCCTACTCCTACCGTTCATCCTCATCTGGTGGTAGCAGTCCCATGTCAGGGGACAGGGGCACGTTCCGACGGATGCACATATTGTGCAGCATTACACATGCCATGGGGATCTTGAACACCTTCTCATGGCTGTAGATGGGTGCCCCACCCGACCGGCTGAGGCAACGAAATTGTGCTTTTAACAGGCCGAAGGCCTGCTTAATTACCACACGTGTACGGGTATGGGAACGATTGTAGTCCTCCTCGTGCCTGTTCTATGGGTTTGGGGTCATGAGCCACAGCCACGGCGTCAAGGGATAGCCACCATCACCTGCATGAGAGGGTAATGAAGGTAAGTGTTTGTGCATTCATGGTGGACAACTGAACTAGTCTTACATGGCAGCAGGTGATTTCTGCCCATACGCACATGTCCCTGGATGCATTGACCCCATTCCTGGCCCCGCTATGTGTCCTGTGCAATGGAATTATGGAGGGGGTAGCATCTTCAAGATGGTTTATGGTGTGCACTCACATATTGTAGAACATGCATCGTATATGCATGCAGCAGTCTTGGGGTAAAATCATTGAAGTGCTGTGTTCTGTGAGATTTGGTAGTAGGGAGTGTTGGCTGTAGTCAGTAGCATATTCGTCATTCTGCACTGATCCATACTATGGTGACTTACAGCACTCCTATGGGTGTGCAGTACCAGTGACACACTGTGGTATCCCTGTTGGGCTCACATCAATGCACTCCCAGGGATGACTGTCCTGTGTGGTGATATGCTGGAGGCAGCGACATAGTGCATATGCAGTGCATAGTGCTGGAAGCCCTTCCGATGTGTGAGGGCCACCAATGACTGGTGCATGTGCTGTTGAATGCGGCCAGGTTACCTGTTAGTCATGTAGTGTTAGGTGTCGGCCTTACTTCCTCACTGTGGGATTTGGTAGTCATGTGCCATTTCACTTGCTTTGGGGCACAGTGTTCGGTGAGGCACGTCGTCCCGCATGTCGCTCCATATAGCGTGGTAACGTGGAGTTCCGCAGGACCAAAGAGTCATGAGTTGATCCTGGCTATCGGGCACAGCAATGTGTGATGATCTTGCCGGCGTTGCATACCATCTGTACGTTGATGGAGTGGTATTGCTTGCGGTTGCGAAATGCCACCTCCATGGCATGCGGGACCACCAACTCCACGTGGGTGCGTCGAGGGCAGCTATACAATTTGACATGCCTGCCAGTGCATGGAAAGCAACTTTTGTATCGAATTTCTCCCGAGGAGTCTGTGGTAGGGATATGTAGTCCCTTGTGTGCTTGTGTAGGGCATCCAGCACTTGGTTCAGTATCCGGGAAATAAGGGTTGTGATATGCCATGCATGTGCCCCACTGTGTGCTGGTAGGTGCCTGTGGCAAGGATGTGGAGCACAGACACTACCTTCAGTAGAGGGGGGATGGCGGTTGCGTATTTCTATGAGGCTCACTATGTCGTCATGGATCAGGTCCACTATGGTGGTGATGGTGTCACGGTCAAGCCGGTACAGGGTGTGCATCTGCTCTGGTGTTAGGTTGAAGGGGGTGACACTGATGCGAGGGATTGGGGGCTGCCGGCGTGGTAACGGGGACTGCACTGGTGGGGCATGCTGCCCTGACTCACCTTCCTTCTCCTCCTGTGTCTCCTCTGTGGTGGGGTCTGTGGTTGTTGTTGTTGTTCCTGCTGCCTTGCAAGCAGGGCCTCCAGCTGCAGTAATGCCATTACTATTGGTATCATCTTGGTGTGGGAGGGGGTGTGGTGTGTGGGTGTGCTCCTTTTGTGCTGTGCCAGACTCCATTGCCTCCACCTGTGCTGATTGCGTGCACCTGTGGCTCTTGGTAACACTGCTCAGGGTTCTTAACACCTTCTCAGAGATGCCGGTAATTACTCCATGCCGGTAAGCTACTTTTCGGCCTTCAGTAGGCCGTTGTTTGCATGTCCGCAGGGCTTGTGATCAGCTCCGGTTTACGGCATGCCGGTAATGCCGGCATGTTGTGTCGCACGCGTGTGCCTGGACCGCTATTTACGGCATCGTACTTTACGATGCCGCAAATAACAATCTGGTAGGTCATAATAGACCGTAGCGGAAAGCGATGCCGGTAATCCTTTACCGGCATCGTTTTTACCTTACCTCCAAGCTCAGAATGGCCCCCATGGGCCTCATTCTGAGTTTGGAGGTAACCACGCCGCTATTTGCGGCATGGCTGCCTCCAAACTCGTTCCGATTCCGCCATGGTGAATGGAGCAATTACCGGTCCATTCCAAGGTTGGCGGGACCGGTAATTCCCCATTCACTAGGGCCCTTCCCCATTCCCATTTGAGCCCCCATAGGTGCCGTTATTAGCTCTAAAGTCCCTTTGCGGGTGCCATCCTTAACGCCTGCTAAAAGCAGGCGTTAAGGAAGGACCCGCAAAGGGAACTCGTAGTAGGGCGGTAAGGGTTTAACGGCACTGGTATCGGTACCGGTGACCGTTAACCCTTACCGCCCTACTCGGAATGAGGCCCAATAATTATTAGGTGTGCTCCTATTCAGAGATATTGGCCCTCATTAGGACCCTGGCGCTAAGTGTTTAACGGCCCCGTAATAGGCTGCGGCGCCATTAAACACTTAGTGCCTTACTACAAGGTCCCTTTGCGGGACCCGACCTGAACGGCTGGTCTAGACAAGCCGTTAAAGTAGGGACCCGCAAAGGGACCTTGGTGCTAAGTACGGTACCGCAATTTGCGGTACCGTACTTAGCGCCTTCCCCAGTCCCATTGAGACCTATGGGGCAAAAATGGGAATGGGGAAGGGCCAATGTTCAATGGGGAATTACCGCCCCACCAACCTTGGAATGTGGTGGTAATTCCCCATTGAACATTGGCGGACTCGTTACGATACCGGCACCAACCATGGTGCTAATAGCGCCATGGTTTAGTGCCAGTATCGTAATGAGGGCCATTGAACTTATCGTTATCCGTCTGCCACTCGAGCATAGCATCCCTCTGCCACTCGAGCCTCACACGGCACTTGGCATGGGCATCCCTCTGACACTCGCCTCACACAGCACTTGGCATGGGCATCCCTCTGCCACTCGAGCCTCACATGGTGCTTGGCATGGACATCCCCCTGCCACTCGCCTCACACAGCACTTGGCATGGGTATCCCTCTGCCACTTGAGCCTCACACGGCACTTGGCATGGGCATCCCTCTGCCACTCGCCTCACATAGCACTTGGCATGGACATCCCTCTGGCACTCGAGCCTCACATGGCACCTGGCATGGGCATCCCTCTGCCACTCGCCTCACAGAGCACTTGGCATGGGCATCCCTCTGCCACTCGAGCCTCACACGGCACTTGGCATGGACATCCCTCTGCCACTCGCCGCACACAGCACTTGGCATGGGCATCCCTCTGCCACTCGAGGACGGCACTTGGCATGGGCATCCCTCTGCCACTCGAGGCTCACTTGGCATGGGCATCCCTCCGCCGCTCGAGCCTCACACAGCACTTGGCATGGGCATCCCTCTGCCACTAGAGCCTCACACGACACTTGGCATGGGCATCCCTCTGCCACTCGAGCCTCACACGGCACTTGGCATGGTAATCCCTCTGCCACTCGAGGCTCACACGGCACTTGGCATGGGCATCCCTTTGACACTCAGCCCCCGCGGCACTTCGCATGGGCATCCCTTTGCCACTCGAGGGTCACATGGCACTTGCATGGGCATCCCTCTGCTGCTCGCCTCACATGGCACTTGGCATGGTCATCCCCCTGCCACTCGAGGCTCACACGGCACTTGGCATGGGCATCCCTCTGCCACTCGCCTCACATAGCACTTGGCATGGACATCCCTCTGCCACTCGCCTGACACGGCACTTGGCATGGGCATCCCTCTGCCACTCGAGGCTCACACGGCACTTTGCATGGGCATCCCTCTGCTGCTCGCTTCACATGGCACTTGGCATGGTCATCCCTCCGCCACTCGAGCCTCACACGACACTTGGCATGGGCATCCCTCTGCCACTCGAGCCTCACACGGCACTTGGCATAGACATCCCTCTGCCAATTGCCTCACATAGCACTTGGCATGGACATCCCTCTGGCACTCGAGCCTCACATGGCACTTGGCATGGGCATCCCTCTGCCACTCGCCTCACACAGCACTTGGCATGGGCATCCCTCTGCCAGTCGAGGATGGCACTTGGCATGGGCATCCCTCTGCCACTCGAGGCTCACTTGGCATTGGCATCCCTTCGCCACTCGAGCCTCACAAGGCACTTGGCATGGGCATCCCTCTGCCACTAGAGCCTCACATGGCACTTGGCATGGGCATCCCCCTGCCACTCGCCTCACACAGCACTTGGCATGGGCATCCATCTGCCACTCGAGCCTCACACTGCACTTGGCATGGACAGCCCTCTGCCACTCGCCTCACGCAGCACTTGGCATGGGCATCCCTCTGCCACTCGAGGCTCACTAGGCATGGGCATCCCTCCGCCACTCGAGCCTCACACGGCACTTGGCATGGGCATCCCTCTGCCACTAGAGCCTCACACGACACTTGGCATGGGCATCCCTCTGCCACTGGAGCTTCACACGGCACTTGGCATGGGCATGCCTCTGCCATTTGCCTCACACAGCACTTGGCATGGGCATCCCTCTGCCACTCGAGCCTCACATGGCACTTGGCATGGGCATCCCTTTGACACTCGCCCCCCCCCCCCCGCGGCACTTGGCATGGGCATCCCTTTGCCACTCGAGGGTCACACGGCACTTGGCATGTGCATCCCTCTGCTGCTCGCCTCACATGGCACTTGGCATGGTCATCCCTCTGCCACTCGAGGCTCACACGGCACTTGGCATGGGCATCCCTCTGCTACTCGCCTCACACGGCACTTGGCATGGACATCCCTCTGCCACTCGCCTGACACAGCACTTGGCATGGGCATCCCTCTGCCACTCGCCTCACATAGCACTTGGCATGGACATCCCTCTGCCACTCGCCTGACACGGCACTTGGCATGGGCAAATCTCTGCCACTCGAGGCTCACACGGCACTTGGCATGGGCATCCCTCTGCTACTCGCCTCACACGGCACTTGGCATGGACATCCCTCTGCCACTCGCCTGACACAGCACTTGGCATGGGCATCCCTCTGCCACTCGCCTCACATAGCACTTGGCATGGACATCCCTCTGCCACTCGCCTGACACGGCACTTGGCATGGGCATCCCTCTGTCACTCGCCTCACATAGCACTTGGCATGGTCATCCCTCTGCCACTCGAAGCTCACACGGCACTTGGCATGGTCATCCCTCTGCCACTCGAGGCTCACACGGCACTTGGCATGGGCATCCCTCTGCCACTCGCCTCACACGGCACTTGACATGGGCATCCCTCTGCCACTCGAGGCCCACATAGCACTTGGCATGGCCATCCCTCTGCCACGCAAGGCTCACTCAGCACTTGGCTATCCCTCTGCCACTCGAGCCTCACACAGCACTTGGCATGGGCATCCGTGTGCTACTCGAGCCTCACACGGCACTTGGCATGGTCATCCCTCTGCCACTCGAGGCTCACACGGCACTTGGCATGGTAATCCCTCTGCCACTTGAGGCACATACGGCACTTGACATGGTCATCCCTCTGCCACTCGATGCTCACACGACACTTGGCATGGGCAACCCTATGCCACTGGAGCCTCACAGATGTCCCTCGAGGCTCATACGACACTTGGCGTGGGCATCCCTCTGCCACAGGAGCCTCACATGGCACTTGGTATGGTCATTCCTCTGACACTCGAGCCTCACACGGCATTCAAGCATCTCATCCCTCGGCCACTGGAGCCTCACACGGCACTTGGCATGGGTATCCCTCTGCCACTCGCCTCACATGGCACTTGGCATGGGCATCCCTCTAACACTTGATGCTCACACACTTGGCATGGGCATCCCTCTGCCACTTGAGCCTCACACAGCACTTGACATGGGTATGCCTTTGCCAATTGCCCCCCGCGGCACTTCGCATGGTCATTCCTCTGCCACTCGAGGCTCACATTACACTTGGCATGGGCAACTCTCTGCCACTGGAGCCTCACAGATGCCACTCGAGGCTCATACGACACTTGGCATGAGCATCCCTCTGCCACAGGAGCCTCACATGGCACTTGGCATGGGCATCCCTCTGCCACTCGTGGCTCACACAGCATTTGGCATGGGCATCCCTCTGCCACTCGCCTCACACGGCACTTGACATGGGCATCCCTCTGCCACTCGAGGCTCACACAGCACTTGGCATGGCCATCCCTCTGCTACGCAAGGCTCACTCAGCACTTGGCTATCCCTCTGCCACTCGAGCCTCACACAGCACTTGGCATGGTCATCCCTCTGCCACTTGAGGCTCACACGGCACTTGGCATGGTAATCCCTCTGCCACTTGAGGCACATACGGCACTTGACATGGTCATCCCTCTGCCACTCGAGGCTCACACGACACTTGGCATGGGCAACCCTTTGCCACTGGAGCCTCACAGATGTCCCTCGAGGCTCACACGACACTTGGCGTGGGCATCCCTCTGCCACAGGAGCCTCACATGGCACTTGGTATGGTCATTCCTCTGACACTCGCCTCACATGACACTTGGCATGGTCATTCCTCTGACACTCGAGCCTCACACGGCATTCAAGCATCTCATCCCTCTGCCACTGGAGCCTCACACGGCACTTGGCATGGGCCTCCCTCTACCACTTGATGCTCACACACTTGGCATGGGCATCCCTCTGCCACTTGAGCCTCACACAGCACTTGACATGGGCATCCCTCCACCACTCGCCTCACATAGCACTTGGTATGGTCATCCCTCTGCCACTTGAGGCCCACACAGCACTTGGCATGGGCATCCCTTTACCACTTGCCCCCCCACGGCACTTGGCATGGGCATCCCTTTGTCACTCGAGGCTCACACGACACTTGGCATGGGCATCCTTCTGCCACAGGAGCCTTACATGGCACTTGGCATGGTCATCCCTCTGCCACTCGAGGCTCACACGACACTTGGCATGGGCATCCCTCTGCCACAGGAGCCTCACATGGCACTTGGCATGGTCATCCCTCTGCCACTCGAGGCTCACACGACACTTGGCATGGGCATCCCTCTGCCACAGGAGCCTTACATGGCACTTGGCATGGTCATCCCTCTGCCACTCGAGGCTCACACGACACTTGGCATGGGCATCCCTCTGCCACAGGAGCCTTACATGGCACTTGGCATGGTCATCCCTCTGCCACTCGAGGCTCACACGACACTTGACATGGGCATCGCTCTGCCACTCGAGGCTCACACGACACTTGGCATGGGCATCGCTCTGCCACTCGAGGCTAACACGACACTTGGCATGGGTATCCTTCTGCCACTCGAGCCTCACACAGCACTTGACATGGGCATCCCTCTGCCACTCGATGCTCACACACTTGGCATGGGCATCCCTCTGCCATTTGAGGCTCACACGGCACCTGGCATGGCCATCCCTCTGCCACCCAAGGCTCACTCAGCCCTTGGCTATCCCTCTGCCACTCGAGCCTCACACAGCACTTGGCATCGGCATCCCTCTGCCACTCGGGGCTCATAGGGCACTTGACATGGTCATTCCTCTGCCACTCGAGGCTCACATGACACTTGGCATGAGCATCCCTCTAACACTTGATGCTCACACATTTGGCATGGGCATCCCTCTGCCACTTGAGGCCCACACAGCACTTGACATGGGTATCCCTATGCCACTCGGGCCTCAGACAGCACTTGGCATGGGTATCCCTTTGCCAATTGCCCCCCCGCGGCACTTCGCATGGTCATTCCTCTGCCACTCGAGGCTCACTTGACACTTGGCATGGGCAACTCTCTGCCAGTGGAGCCTCACAGATGTCACTCGAGGCTCATACGACACTTGGCAAGGCCATCCCTCTGCCACGCAAGGCTCACTCAGCACTTGGCTATCCCTCTGCCACTCGAGCCTCACACAGCAGTTGACATGGGCCTCCTACTGCCATCGCCTCACAAGGCACTTGGCATGGGCATCCCTCTGCCACTCGATGCTCACACACTTGGAATGGGCATCCTTCTGCCATTCGAAGCTCACACGGCACTTAGCATGGCCATCCCTCTGCCACGCAAGGCTCACTCAGCACTTGGCTATCCCTCTGCCACTCGAGCATTACACACAGCACTTGGAATGGACATCTGTGTGCCACTCGAGCCTCACACGGCACTTGGCATGGTCATCCCTCTGCCACTCGAGGCTCACATGACACTTGGCATGGGCAACCCTCTGCCACTGGAGCCTCACAGATGCCCCACGAGGCTCACACGACACTTGGCATGAGCATCCCTCTGCCACAGGAGCCTCACATGGCACTTGGTATGGGCATCCCTCTGCCACTCGCCTAACACGGCACTTGGCATGGGTTTCCCTCTGCCACTCTCCACACACAGCACTTGTCATAGGCATCTCTCTGCCACTTGATGATCACACACTTGGCATGGGCATCCCTCTGCCACTTGAGCCCCACACAGCACTTGACATGGGTATCCCTCTGCCCTCGCCTCAAAGGCACTTGGCATGGGCATCCCTCTGCCACTCGATGCTCACACACTTGGCATGGGAATCCCTCTGCCATTCGAGGCTCACACGGCACTTGGCATGGCCATCCCTCTGCCACGCAAGGCTCACTCAGCACTTGGCTATCCCTCTGCCACTCGAGCCTCACACAGCACTTGGCATGGTCATCCCTCTGCCACTCGAGGCTCACACGGCACTTGGCATGGCCATCCCTCTGCAACTCGAGGCTCACACAGCACTTGGCATGGTCATTCCTCTGCCACTCGAGGCTCACATGACACTTGGCATGGGCAACCCTCTGCCACTGGAGCCTCACAGATGCCCCTCGAGGCTCACACGACACTTGGCATGAGCATCCCTCTGCCACAGGAGCCTCACATGGCACTTGGCATGGGCATCCCTCTGCCACTCGTGGCTCACACAGCATTTGGCATGGACCTCCTTCTGCCATCGCCTCACAAGGCACTTGGCATGGGTATCCCTCTGCCCTCGCCTCACAGGCACTTGGAATGGGCATCCCTCTGCCATTCGAAGCTCACACGGCACTTAGCATGGCCATCTGCCACGCAAGGCTCACTCAGCACTTGGCTATCCCTCTGCCACTCGAGCATTACACACAGCACTTGGAATGGACATCTGTGTGCCACTCGAGCCTCACACGGCACTTGGCATGGTCATCCCTCTGCCACTCGAGGCTCACATGACACTTGGCATGGGCAACCCTCTGCCACTGGAGCCTCACAGATGCCCCACGAGGATCACACGACACTTGGCATGAGCATCCCTCTGCCACAGGAGCCTCACATGGCACTTGGTATGGGCATTCCTCTGACACTCGAGCCTCACACGGCAATCGAGCATCTCATCCCACTGCCACTCGCCTAACACGGCACTTGTCATGGGCATCTCTCTGCCACTTGATGCTCACACACTTGGTATGGGCATCCCTCTGCCACTCGAGGCTCACACGACACTTGGCATGGGTATCCCTCTGCCACTCGCCTCACACGGCACTTTGCATGGGTATCCCTCTGCCACTCGAGCCTCACACAGCACTTGGCATGGTCATCCCTCTTCCACTTGAGGCTCACACTGCACTTGGCATGGGCATCCCTCTGCCACTCGCCTCACACAGCACTTGGCATGGGCATCCCTCTGCCACTTGAGGCTCACACAGCACTTGGCATAGGCATCCCTCTGCCACTTGAGCCCCACACAGCACTTGGCATGGGCCTCCCTCTGCCACTCGAGGCTCACACGACACTTGGCATGGTTATCCCTCTGCCACTCGAGCCTCACACGGCACTTGGTCATGAATGCTCCCTTTCGTGAATACTGACCCGTATCTTGTAGCAGGTGCATTTGGGTGCAGCATCGACCAGAGAAATGCTAATTTTGAAGTGCATTACTTGCCACATGTCACCACACAAAGCGGTCGCCAAGTTTGCACTTACAGTGGGCCTCATTCCGAGTTCAGAGGTAACCACGCCGCTATTTGCGGCATGGCTGCCTCCGAACTCGTCCAAACTCCGGCCTGGTGAATAGAGTAATTACCGGTCCATTCCGAGGTCGGAGGGACCGGTAATTCTCCATTCACCAGGGCCAATCCCCATTTGAGCCCCCATAGGGCTCAATGGGAAGGGGGAAGGCGGCAATAACGGTACCGTAAATTACGGTACAGTTATTGACCCCGGAGCCCCTTTGCGGGTCCCGTACTTAACGCCTGCTAGAAGCAGGCATTAAGGAAGGACCCGCAAAGGGAACTCGTAGTAGGGTGTAATGGTTTAACGGCACCGGTCTCCTTACCGGTGACCATTAACCCTTACCGCCCTACTCGGAATGAGGCCCAGTAACTTTGAACCAATGTGAGTACATGATCATTTTTTTAACATATAACTACACTAAGGGCCTCATTACATGGAAGGCGGTAACCATGGCGCTATTAGCGCCATGGTTGCTGCCGGTAATTTACCGATTCCGCCATGGTGGATGGTGGAATTACCGCCCATTCCAAGGTTGGTGGGGCGGTAATTCCCCATTCACCATTGGCCCTTCCCCATTCCCATTTGAGCCCCCATGGGGCTCAATGGGAATGGGGAAGGTGGTAATTACGGTACCGCAAAATGCAGTACCGTAATTACCTCCAAGGTCCCTTTGCGGGTCGCGTCCTTAATGGCTGGTAAAACCAGCCATTAAGGTAGGGACCCACGAAGGGACCTCGTAGTAAGGCGGTAAGGGATTACCGGTACCGGTACCCTTACCGGTACTGGTAATCCCTTACCAAAATCCATGCAATGAGGCCCTAAGGGCCTCATTCCGAGATTGGAGGTAGCCATGGTGGTATCAGGACCATGGCTGCCTCCAATACCGGGTCCGTGTCCATGTCCGTGTCGGTGTCCGTGTCCGGTCCGGTTGAATGGGGACTTACCGGGACATTCCGACCTGTGCAGACCCGGTAAGTCCCCATTCAACCAGCCATTCCCCATT
Organism: Ambystoma mexicanum; assembly: GCF_040938575.1. Lineage (NCBI taxonomy): Eukaryota > Metazoa > Chordata > Amphibia > Caudata > Ambystomatidae > Ambystoma > Ambystoma mexicanum. The sequence goes on along the minus strand of NC_090938.1, from coordinate 563,545,349 downwards.
CCCAATTGAGCCCCCATAGGGCTCAATGGGAATGTGGAAGGCGCTAATTACGGGCCCGCAATAGTCAGACCACACGTTCTCTGCGGTTCCCGCTAAGGGACCTCGGAATTGGGCGGTAAGGGTTTACCGGCACCGGTCTCCTTACCGGTGCCCGGTAACCCTTACTGCCCAACTCAGAATGACCCCCTAAATTGTGACACAAACGAAACGTGACTGTCAAATGAAAGGTGGAACAAATGTGCCCAACACCGAAATATGCGAGCTTCCCACGACACCCAATGACTGGCGTGTAGAAAGGAGGGATGTCCAAAATGTCTTCCTTTTATCATGAGTAAACCTGCACCCTAACATCTCAGAGCGGACAAAAGAGCGCAATGCAATGATTTTAGCTTTCTGGCTACAATGCTTGCTTTCGCACTTACTACACGCGTGAGCAACATTAGGCGCGAGCTGATGTTGCCCAGTTCAATGGCATTGCATCAGGGGCAGAGATGCACACTGGCTACATTAAGCTTTCACAGAGCTGCATGTCATCAACCTATAGGATCGCAGTCCGACGTGCAGTGGCCGCGTGTCTCGTGCATGCGCTTCCTTCTCAGTGGTAGCCTTCTTTGAGCCAGCTTCTATACTTAGGGTCGGAAAGTGGCCATGGCGAGAGATATAGGGTTTCTGCAACTTACAGTGCAATAAATTAACGGGAAAGCCTTAAACTGGGACTGTATTATTAACCTAGAAAAGTGAACTACTAGGAAGCCTTGCACTGATTATGTGAACCCTTTTGAATACATTGTGAAACAAAATGATCCGCAATTAAGAAGATGTATCACGCGCTTGCGCTTTAATACACTCCCGACATTATCAACTATAGGTTCTTGGGACAATGTGCCATCTGAATCTAGAATTTGTCGACTCTGTCATTTTAAGGTAGAAACTGCACGCCAGCCATTGTCCTCATGTGTCAAACTTAATACGTTATATGATATGGCATTTGTAACGCGCCTATACACAAGTGTTTCAAGGCGGGACGAGGCGGGGGGGAACAAGGGGAGACAGACAACGATCCTACTAGGCCAGGTGTCATTCAGATCGCGCAAGGGTAGAGGGGGAGGGAAAGTGCAAGGGGGAAGTGGAGAGGGGAGAGTGCAGTACATGGTTATTAGTATACAGGATAAATAACAAGGGCCAGCTGATGGCAAGTGCGAGGTAAGTGCAGACAAGTGCTGGGAAGGGGGGCTGTAGGGATACAGACACAGTCCCGCAGTGCAGGGGGTAGCAAGGGAGGCAGTGCAGGGGAGAGTGGCTGGGCCAAAGACCGGGAACGGTGAGTGGTCCAGGTGCAGATAGATTCAGTGCAGTTTCAGAAGTTTAGCAGGGAGAGGGGGAGAGAAAGCGGAGGCAAAGAGGAAGGTTTTGAGGTGCTTCCGGAACGGGAGATGGTTCTCCTCAAGTTTCAGGGAGGCAGGAAGGCTGTTCCAGAGGGAGGCCCCTGCAGCGGAGAGAGATCTGCCCCCAAATATGTAGCAGGATATACAACATTTGTACATGATATTACCCAACTGATCAATTTTGGGCATCCATAACATCGGCTAGCTGGATGCTATTATCTAGTGCTGTATACTGCATATGGCTAGGCATTGAGAAATCACTCAAAGCATAGCAATAGTTCGACATTAACTTGACTTAGACATTGACAAAGTGGCTCTCATTATAAGGTTGCCGGTCCGGAAATAAGGTGTTGGTAACCTATCCTGGGCCCGACAAACTACAAATCTGTCGGTACCAGCAGATTTTTCACTGCAGCACCAGTGCTTCAGTGATCCCATTCCCGCGGAGTCCTATAGTACTCAGCGGGAATAGGAACTTACCATTCCTCCGCCGCTGGTAATATCACAGTTTTATCAGGATATTGGGCAGCGGAAACAGTAAGCTGAGGTTGCCGGTAGGCGACCGGTGCTACGAGTAACCTCACAAGGAGGGCAGTGACTTCCACAGTGAACAATACATTTCAGGCACGTTTTTTAACTTTGATGTCATTGTTGGTACAATGCATAAGTGAATGCCGTTTAATCATGTGCTTATTTACAACAGTTATATTTGATGTATTGACCTGTTTGTATTCATCGTAATTATTAAATGAATATTAATTCAACATTTTTGTTTAAGCGATTTTAACTTTGTAAACCATACACACATTTTATAATTCCCAAAAATGATAACACCTGGTTAGTAGCTTTAAACTTTACACTTTTACCCTCGATATGTTCCTTCACAGCTGAAAAAAAGCTGACTAAATGAAAGAAGAAAACGCCCTTGAATCAGCTGTTGCGGGTTGGGCTGAGATTCTCAATGTTTTTTTGTGTGTAGTCGGTGTAGATTTGCCCTGGCCCGATGTGTATACACGTGTTGCCAGTCTTGTCACACTCTATTATGGTACATTTGAGCATTGTGTCCACACTGTGCGATTTTATGTTTTCAATTAAACTGCCCTCCCCCAAGACTTAAGCCACAAAGTAGAGCATTACTGCTCTCACACCTTGACAATTTTAGCAGCACAAATACAGAAGGTCCCAAAAGACCCATACACCTTCCACCTGAATTTCGCAGGGACGACGAGTCAGTACACTCGATAGTGTGCACTATTGCTCCCTGTCAAGGGGCTTATAAATATTAGTACCCTGGAACCATTGGCATAGAACAGAGGCATCCTGGAGTACTTGTTAGGAAAGATAGGAGGGAGTTAGGGCAGAGAGCAATGCTTTAAATGGGCCGGGTCCAGCTGGGACCGGGCCCCAGCAGTCTCCAAAAAGTGGTTTTGAGCTGGGATCCTTCCGAGGCCCCCCGGTGCCACCACAAAATTGGCAGGACACATTATCCCGCCGTGGCTGGCTGGAACTTCTGTCAGTCACTGTAAATTCCTCTGGTGACCCCTTGTGCGAGGGGGTCACCAGAGGAAGTTACTGTCCCTTTCTTTCCCCAGGTCGCCGAGCCGTCTTTAACCCTAGGCGAACCTGGGGATTCCTTGACATGTTTCGAGGTTTATAAAAGATAGCTTGAAAAGTACACAATTCAAGCCATCTTTTCTAAAGCTTTGCCGACTGACAAAGATGCCTCAAGCTTTGTTTGTTGGCAAAGCTTTATAAAAGATGGATTGAATTGTGTACTTTGCAAGCCATCTTTTTTAAACAGAGAAATGTTTAAAAAAGATGGCTTGAAAAGGATGCAAACCATAGATATGCACACAAATATATACATTGTATATATTTGTGTGCATACCTTACTATGGTTTGTGTAATTTTCAAGCCATCTTGAAGTACACAAACCATAATAAGGCATGCATACAAAGATATAAATATAAGCATTTATATATTTATGTTTCCTCCTTACCATGGCTTGCTTACTGTTTGAGCCATTTTTTATAAACATAGAAATATGTTACATATTTCTATGTTTGCAAAAGATGGCTTGCATACTACACAAACCTTAGTAAGGTACACTTACAAATATATAAATGGTTATTTGCCGTTATATTTTTTTTGCATGCTTTACTATGGTTTGTGTACTTTTTAGGCCACGCCCATCCCACAAGCCACACCACCAACTGAGGGCCCCCCCTCGAGTTCTTACCCCACTTAAAGCCCTGGCAGAGAGAGATTTCAGAGAGTTGGGTGACAGTCAAAATAAATAAAGGACTTGCTCCAATGAAGACGTGACAGGACACTGGCATGCCGCCACCCAGGCAGCTAATCCAGGCTCAGAAGGAGAAAGCCGGTGACATGGAAGAGGAGCGATGTCCTCCACAGAGCGAGAGGAACAGGAGAGGAGGTGGCTGCACTGCGAAGTCTGTGGGCCTCATTACACGGACGGCGGTAAGGGTTAACGGTCACCGTTAATGGTACCGGTGACCATTAACCCTTACCGCCTTACTACGAGGTCCCTTTGCGGGTTGGAGACTTTAACGCCTGCTTTTTGCAGGCGTTAAAAACCAACCCGCAAAGGGACCAGGGAGCTAATTACGGTACCGCAATTTGCGGTGCCGTAATTAGCACCTTCCCCATTCCCATTATGCCCTATGGGGCAAAAATGGGAATGGGGAAGGGCAATGGGGGAAGGGGGAATTACCGCCCCACCAACCTTGGAATAGGGCGGTAATTCCCTTTTCCTCCAAGGCGGTGCCAGTATTTTACCGGCATGGACCAAGGTGCTAATAGCACCTTCGGCCACCGCCGTCTGTGTAATGAGGCCCTGTGTGTCCATAGTTCTATTTCGCAGTTGGTCTTCCTGTCCATAGTGTGTCGAGCAAATGCTGGATGGATCTGTTTGTTCCATTCTAGATAATCTTGGTGGTGGTGCGTGTTTGTGTTGGCATGGCTCATTCGCAATACGTGCATGAATCACTCCAGACCTTCCACTGCTATGTTATGTGGGTGTTGTTACTGCCTGTTGCCTGAGGCTATTGTGCTCTGTTATTCCGTGCAGTGTGTGTACAAATTAACTGTTTGCTGCTTGCTTTTAGTCCTTGTTCTCTATAGCTATTGTGTTACATTTTATTACAGATGTGTTAGTCCAAGCATATTAATCTGAGCATATTGTTGTTGGTCCTGTTGTGGACTTGTATTCTGTGCATTTTGTATATGGCTGTTGTGTTGAGTTGTGTAGCGTATGCCTTATTCCAAATATTTTATTCTGAGTTTATTGCTGTTGGCCATGGTGTCCTCATGGTGTTGGGTTGTGTGTAGTGCTCGTTGTCCATGGCTATTGTGCTGGATTGTGTTACACGTGTTTTATTTCAAGTGTTTTGTTGCAAGGACGTTATTCCAAGTGTGTTATTCTGAATGGACTATTTTGAGTGTAATATTTCGGCAGACTATTCTGAGTATATCATTCTGAATACACTATTCCAAGAATAATGTTATAGGTCATGGTGTGTTATCCCAAGCATGTTGTTTAGAGTGTATTGTTCCTGCTCATGGTGTGGGCTTGTATTTGGATGCATTATGTGTACGTGTTTTATGATTTCTACAGTGCTCTTAGTGCTCATGTAAACATATAGTGATATCTGTAATGTACTTAAAGAGTGAATGGCTCAAGTTGGCAATCTGATTTTCGAAATGTTTGCGGTGTGCACCTTTCCATGGTGAGGCTAAGGGCTAGGTGCGTGTGAGTAATTTTGAAAATCAAGCAGACAATTACGTGATTGGCATCCTGAATCCATGATTTTGTGGGTACATGGTAAACATGCAACAGTTGCTTGCCATATTTAGTGAATTTTCATGAATGAGGTCAAAAGTTGCAGAGTAAAACATTCCTTTGTGTTTGCATTTTCCTATATTATGTATCCGGCAGTCATATGTCGACAGCCAAAAGGTACTAATTAAAATAGAAGAAATTAATGAACAATTGTCCGCTGTTTCACTTAGCGAAGAAGGGAACAAACTCAGAAAAAGCATGGAAGTAACCCTAACAGCTTACGAAGAAGATATTAAATTACGCAAGCAGAGAAAGTTCCTCTGTGATAAGCAGGACTACGAAAGAGGAAGAGTTTATACCTTTGCACGCCGATTCGACAATCTGAGAAAAAATATGGTGAGTCAAAATGCTGAAAACAAGGGATCAACCCCCACCTCGAGCGAAGTAGCCACAACTTCGGATTCCGAAGCCTCTGCAAGCAGTAGTGAAAATCCCCCCAAGAAAACTCATTTTTTAGAGGAGATGAGGATGCTCGGTCTAGATGGCAGAAATATCCCACAAAAAAATACAGGCAAAGGACGAGGAAAGCATCAGGGTTCAGGAGGAAGAAAAAAACAAGGAGGGGACAAGGGCATAAACAGCTCAGAGTTAGATCAAGGAGCAACAACACGCTCTGGGAAGAGGAAGGCACAATAGAACCAGATAAACCTGACAAAAGTATCATCAACCTCTCAAATTATGCGCTCAACGAGGAACAAGCTAAAGTTCTCCAATACGGAGTTAACTTCTGCCCTACAGCAGGCTATGATTACATGGAAACCAGAATAGACTTCTTCAAATATATGAGAAAAATTTGGCTGAAGAAATTCTTTATCTTGAATCCACCTGAAGAAAAACCTAAATTGGTTTCATCAGGTCGAACAGCAGTAGCTATCGAGGATTTGGAAACATTAATTGATTTGGCCGAGTTGGAATCCATAAATCAATTAACAGATATGACCTCTGACATTACTCCTGAAATGTTGGACATAGAAACCGATTGGCCTCTCAAGAGTACACTAAAAGCCAAATCTAGATTTAATCCTATGTTCCAGCCAGGAGGCAAAGTTGAAGCATTCCAGGATTTGGTCATCCAGGTTCTAAAAAAAGTCAGAACATATAGGAATACCATGAAGCCTAATTTCTCATTTAAGGAGAGAAATATCTTAAAAGAATTGCAAGAACTCGACCATGTCATCATAAAAGCTTCAGATAAGGGAAGTAACATAGTAATCCTCAACAGAGAAGACTATGTAAAGGAAGCACAACAACAACTTAGCGACAACTACTGCTATGAAAAGCTTGAAGAAAACCCATTGGAACTCATAAAAACGAAAGTTGAGTGCTTCTTACACAAATGGGAGGAATTGAACATACTTGATGATGATGATTCGAAGTACCTCTTCAACAAAAACCTGTCATACCCACAATCTACTTCCTACCGAAAATCCATAAAAACCCCACCTGTCCCCCGGGAAGACCCATTGTCACCCTAAACGGGGCATCATTGGAAAACATGTCGAATTATGTTGATCAAACATTATTGCCCTTGGTATTCACGTTACCTTCATATCTACACGATACCAAAGACTTTCTCAGCAAAATTGAAGGAATCACCTGGAAAGAGATTTCATGTTTGCAACATTGGACGTAGTATCGCTCTATACCGCCATTCAACATAACAATGGAAAAAAAGCATGTAAATACTTCTTTGACAGTAGATCGTTAAATTATCTAAGTCATGGACAAATGATTATGGAGATGATAGATCTATGCCTAACGAATAACGTCTTTCTCTTCGACAATGCCTACTATAATCAATTGCGTGGAACTGCGATGGGAACAAGTTTTGCACCGTCCTACGCAAATCTGACAATGGGATGGTGGGAAAAATGTGTTGTTTGGACTGATGCTAATACCAAGTATACCAACCAAATAGTCCTCTGGCTACGGTTCATAGATGACTTATTTATCTTGTGGAATGGAAAAGAAAAGGACTGGCTTGACTTTGTAACTATGTTAAATGTCAACAATTTGAATCTAAAATTTACGGAGACTCATAGCCATGAATCCTTAATTTTTCTAGATGTACTGGTGAAAACGGATCGTAAAGAAATCAGCACAGATCTTCATTGAAAACCAACGAGTTCCGACATGCCATTATTTGCGAGTAGCAATCATCCGACTCCATTAAAATTGAGTATACCATACGGGGAGTTTGTCAGGATCCGTCGCAACTGCAGCAAATTAGATTGTTGCGATAGAGAATGCAAGATCACAGCTCGGAACTTCGCCAAACAAAGGTACCCTGAGGCGATTATTGAGAGAGCTTATATCAAAGCACGAAACCTAGATCGAACAGCATTACTCTCCACCAATCGAACATCTGAAAAGATTCAGGAACCTGACGATGTGAGATTAATACTCACGTATGGCTTACATGCAAAGATAATAAGGAAAATATTACACAAACATTGGCATGTCTTAAAAACCGATGAAACTTTATTTCCATTCATGGGAGAACGAGTCAATATAACCTACAGAAAATCTACCTCCATCAAAGATACACTGGTCAACAGCTTCATGTCCCCAAAGAAAGAAACCAACGCTGCATCCACATGGTTGAATAAAAAGAATACTGGGTTCTCCAAATGCAATAAGTGCAAAGCATGCCAATTTGCTCTGAACAAAACAAATTATGCACACCCAATATTAGGTCATAATATTGAGGTGAAAACTAAAATATCATGCAATACAGAATTTGTAGTATATGTACTGCTTTGTTCATGTAACCTTTTGTATGTGGGAAGTACTGTTGGCAAACTGAAATTGAGAATATTACAGCATATGCGGGCCATAAAAAATGTAGATGCTTCCTACCTAATGGCAGTACATTTCAGAGACCAACATCAGAGCAAATTAGGCAGTTTTAGATTTTTTGGAGTACACCACATAAAGCTCAATCCACATGGAGGGAACCGTGAGCTGGAATTACGCCAGATGGAGACACGATTCATCCTAGATTTTCAAACCAAGAAACCAGGAGGACATAACTTAGATGAAGAATTGTATACATTCCTTGGGACATGAATCTCCTCTTCTGCTTTAGTCTTGATGATGTATTTAAATTAGCAATTTAAGAAAACATCTTTTGCTGATTTTTGATTCTTGAGCTCGTTTTAACTTTAACCTTTTTCTACATTTTTTATATGTGTGTTGACTTTTTATGTAACAGTGAGAACTGCATAGCTTTTAGTCTTGACTTCATTCATCTTGTCCTTCGATATACCCCTGTTTACATTGCCCAAAATCCTGGCTTGTATTTTGCACATTTAATGCTGGCCATGGTACTATTGTATGTTTATAGTACTAAGCACTTTAGCATTCTTTTATCTCGCTGCCACAGAAAATAATCTGAATTTCCAAGCAAAGATTTACAAAATTAATTTGACAATGTGTGAGGATTGTTGTTCAAGATACTAACAAAGCACTTTGCACTATGCACTTTAGGTTTTAAGGTAAATGGATTGAGAGTTATGTTTACAGCACTATGCACTTTAAAATCTTGAACCTACAAAAGATCAAATGATCGGAATATCATAGTTCCTCACATATGTAGAGTTGTTAAATAGAAAATGAATCAGGGGCAGTGTGCAATTAATTTCATGACTCAAATTCAGGCCGTAAATGGGAATAATGTGTAAGTGTACAGTGATGAAGGTTTCGATTTCAATTAACAACTATTAGAGTGACAACATATTTAAAATTGTCGCGTAAACGAAAGTGAAAACCTGTCACTGCACACTGAACGGCACTAAAAAATGATTGTGATATCTCTAAAAAATGCACTAAGCATGAGAATCAATACCTCTTAAAATGGCTGCATACATTCAAGACAGAATGCTTATGGGGTATTGCAAGAGCTGAAAGAGAAGACGGACAAAATGTGTGGGGCAGAATCATAGAGATCGAGCCCTTCCGTACTTAAAAGCACTTTACAGTCTCATTATGTTTTATATGTGAGCAAGCAATGGGAGTGTTGTGAACCGCGTCATAGGTTGTAATGCCTTGAATAAAACTGGATATGGCATAAGAACTCTGGCGAATGGTGGATTGACTTACTTTTTTGGAGTTTTATAATGGCATCTTGACCGCATTGAGTGCTGTCCCCGTGTGGAGAAGTGCAATTACTTTTCCTTTCTTTAAAATATATATATATATATATATATATATATATATATATATATATATATATATATATATATATGAAATTCAATGAACAAAATGTTGTTAAAGGGACGTTAAGGTTACAAGTAAAACCAAAAAACCTTGGAAAATACACCAGTTATGATAAGCTAAGCAAACATAACTAGCGCCACCACTGTGCACTGCTAAGACTAATGCCCAGGACATCAAAGATGACATCACAAATGTCATTGATTTTGGCCCAGAGACCGACGTGATGTACATGGACATCGGGCGTGCCCACTGACTGGTCAACAAAAACGTGAGTTGCATCAGATTTTTGGAAATGCCTGCCATGTTGGATTTGCGGACAGGTGCGGATGTCAGTGAACATCGCGGTAAAAACATATTAAAAAACACAACATTACACTTGTCAAACTAATGAAAGAATCTGTGATGAGGATGGGATATGGCCTTAAAAACCCCCAAAACTGGTGTTTTCTTTCTCTGATGTCCGCGAACAGTCCGGGCAGTCCTGTGATGTTCGCGAACATATTAGATGTTCTAGGGCATCGGTGCTTATTTGTGCATTACAGGGCTGGTGAAAATAGGTTTTGGATGGCTTATAACTTGGCACAACTCAATGAAACTGAATTACATTTTGGAATTTCATTCTAGACCTGATTCTGAATGGTAATTAAAAGTGGGGTGCTGTTTTGTCAAGAGAGAACAAAATTAGGGGAGTCCCAAAATATTATAAAGCCTTATAATGGTGACGCCATTTGACGAGTCTGCACAAAAGTTTGCAAAAAGATTTTAGATCTAGATATAAATGTTTTTGCAAAGATTGGTGGGATTTTGTCAAGAGGTGGCTACTTTAGAGGGGTGGTCTGAACATTTTTAGATGGCTTATAACTTTGTTGATGTTTGACGACTGTTGGCAAACGTTTTCAGAAAGATTAGGGACACAACCTTGAATGTTCATGCACAGTCTGAATGGATTTTGACAATTGAGGGCTAGGTTATATATATACGTACATTTTGACACTTTTGAAAAAATAAAACATGGGTGGAATTCCAGCAAACATGTGTAAGGAGCACTGGAAAGGTCCTGAAAGCATGGTTTTGCAAATGTATCCGTGTTTTATTTTTTGACAAGTGTCATGATGTAAGTACAAAAAATAGTGATAAAACTTTGATGACTGAGGAAAAGCCTGCGGCCATTGGCAGTTGCCAGATTGTCCGGGTCATGGCATAAGGTCATGACCCAGACAATCTGGCTTCTGGCCATGACCATGAGGGACAACCAATGGGGATAAAGTGGCCATGTGCACCAGGGATCGACTATGCGGTAAAGCTTTTCGAAATTGGGATAGGTTTGAAAGGGAAAAAAAATGTGCTTGTGGTAATATATTCAGATGGGTCTCGCTTCGCCGTATGTGCTCGTGGTAATATATTCAGAGGGTTCTCGCTTTGCCTTCTGCAGGCTTTCATAGAAAAGGAAGAAGGGCTCTGTACAGAGCACTGCTTTCCCTTTCCATGGTGGCCATCCTGTAAAAGTATTTTCCTTCCTTCAGTGGGATGCAATGCGCGTCCCGGTGTAGGAAGAAAAATCCTTTTTTATCAGCACCCCGGGTTACCGCTTTGGCAACCCAGGGTGCTAATGGCCTTCATCCCTCATTGCAAGGGCTGAAATGGGGGATAACGGTCTGGAGCCTTCACTATCCGCCCTCACTTCGCTTGGGCCAATATCTTGGACTGGTACACCGTTATCCCCTGTTCCAGTCACTGGAACGGGGGATGAACACCACATTATTCTCATTAGCATACCACACAATGCTAATGGAAATGTTGGAAAATCGTATTGAGTCTATGTACTTTACTGAGAAATGTTAAGTAGATGAAGTCTATAAGATTTTATTTTAGTTTTATTTCTTAACTGTGAAAGGTGGTTCCTAAAGGCAACTTTTTTGTTGTTTTTTGATTTTTCTTTCTTTTCAGGAGAGGCTAGTACGTAAGGTGAGAGGGAATTGAGCGAAGAGGCACCAAGCACTAATATGAAGGGACATGTGGACAGGGAAAGATGTTGCGTGTGTGTTACATCTAAGGTAGAGAGCAGTGTTTCTCATGCTCCTTGATTACAGCTTCAAAAACACTTCTAAATTGCTTCCCCATGCAGAGTGGTGTGTTGAAGTACATGCAGAGGACAGTTGTCTTCGAAATATATGGATCAACAGCCTCTTTTATTTTAATTTTTTTAAAAGTTTTTAAAATGGTATAGTTTAATATTAAACATTTCATTTAACTGGATTTTCCAGTGGTTCTGTTTCTGAGTGAATCATCAATTACTGGTCAATTCTTATATTTGGTATCTTTGTCTAGTTCTAGTATTTTTTGGAGAAATTGGGGTATGGTAAAGATGAGTTTGTTTTATTGCTTGCAAGGTACCCGGTTGGATTTTGTGTCCCACAGAAATAGGCTGTGTGGCTACAGTACTGGTTGAGGAAGATGAGGTGGAGGAAGACAGCCTACTACTTGCTAAGACAGGATCAGCCTTTCTGAGAGCATTGCAGTGGTTGGATTGGGTGTGGCAGTGTGTGGAGGTGCTCCCATAGGAGTACTGTCCAGGTAGTCTGTGACTGAGTACAACGTTGTGCTCAGTGCATTTCACTTTGGAAGCTTTAGCCTTTGGTACATTCCCTACAGTGGTAAAGAACTGCCACACCCATGATTCTCTCTGGGTGCTAGAGGTGGGCACTTCCTCTACCTCATCTTCTTAGTCCTCTTCATTGTCTTTGGAAGGACTGCACTTTTTTTGTTGTGTAGGCCCTCCAGCTGGTGGTGGTGGCTCTTGTGGAGGAGGGATGGTAATAACTGATGCCATTTTTAAGAAAAACAGTAGTTTGCTAATATTCCTCCAAGCATGTGCTTTGTACTAGATTGTTAAAGGACAATGAGTAAGAATAGGTGTAGGCACTGTGCAAGGGGAAAGCTTGAAAGTTCCTAGATCAGTAGAAAGTGCAGTTCTGAACTGTCCGTGAAGCACAGACCCGATCGTGAAGTGCAGACGCGTTTGTGAACATGTCAACATACCACGCATGAGCGCATGGTCACGTGACACTGTCTGGAAGGTCCGCAATGATGTCAGACATTTGCGAATGTCGACAGATGTAAAAACAGTGGGAAAAGTTACAAAACGTGTATAGAAGTGTTAAAAAAGATGGTGGGAAATGATAGAGTTTTAAGGTAAAACCTTGTAAATTGGACAAAAATATTGCTATATTCGGGTAAATATGATGTTAGTAAATTGTAGATAATGAGCATGCACTGGTAAAACCCATGAAATTCACTGAAAAAACATTGTTAAAGGGACGTTATGGTTGCAAGTAAAACCAAAAAACCTCAGAAATTCACCTGAATCCTGGCCTGCAGGAGTACAAGACACAACACTTAACCATTATGTTACAATTACATTATTGTTTGAATTCTCACCAGTTCCAAACTTAGCCTTTCACAATTGGACAAATTAAATTGTAGTCTAAGTATGAAATGTGTGCACTTTGTGGTTGAATGTTGGTCCTTGAACTCTGGCATATAACTTTTTCCCCCCTACTTTGATTCTACACTACGTACCTCCTCCTTCAATAACTTACAGATCTCCTGCTGCCATTCAACCCAAACAAATACAGGTGCAGGAGAACTCATGACTATAGCCATGCTACATTTCTTGTATGTATTGTTATATGCCACACACCCCTTTTTATTTGTACGATGATCATTCAGATTTCCTTTTTGCTTTGGACACTTGATGGACAAAACAAAACTACAAGTCACAAAATGCAACAAAAACAAACAAGAACTAGATGGGCATCTTCCGAATTACATGGAGACATGCACACACACACTGACACTGAAAACTCACACTTGATGTGTCACAATGCTCACATACATACACAGCTGCACATGTGTGCACACACACTAAAACTCGCCTTCACGGAGCACATGAACACTGCATGAACAATCCCTCACAAACAACTTCACACCATGTGCACACACACACACGCTCACATCAAACACACACATATTGCATGCACACCCTCTCAGATGACATTCACACCCTCACACCACACATTCCCCCTTACACTGCACATATATTCAAAAAGAGAACTACACAGTCTCCGGGTAACAGTATGAGTTTGAAGTCTGTGTTAAAAATTGTATAAGTATATGATCATAGAACATGCTGATCATAAAAGATACGGTTTAAAAACTCTTCCTCTGGAGTTGACACCCTGCACTACTCCAAATCAAGAGTGCAGTTAACCACAAAAACAAGAACACAGGGATGTGTCCCCTCCTCCAGGGACCGCTTGTGCCTACCCGCTCTCAGATGCAGGTCCTGATTATATTTCAGATCTGATAGGTTGGACTGCTTTGGCTTTCAAACTCTTACTCATCGCTCCTGCTTGCCGTAACCCTGGATGCGTGAAGATGTGCACTAAGCCTTGAATAAGACTGGGCAACATCTTGGCTTCGTACATTTTGCCTGTCTGGAGTGTGACTGCCTCTTTGGATCTCTGCCATTTGGGTCTGCACACAGCAGTGCTCCACTGCAACTCCTATGAAATTGATGAGAGTTTTTTGGTGTGTGGTCTCCCACTTTTGCTGTTTTATTGCGTGGAACATACTTTCTAGCCTCCACCATGTGCTTCCTGGATTCTAGTTTTCTTGGGGTAGCCTTTGCTTGGCGGTATGAATTTAATAGAACCCCCACCCCCAGCTTCCCAGAACCAAAAAGAAGCTCTACAAAAAAAGTTCTCATTTCAAAATTAAACATTCAATTTACACAAAAAGCTACACCTAAAAACAATTAAAAAACAATATACACATACACACAAGAAAATGCATACATTGTAAAATAACTGTTCAGAAACTTACCTTACCTCCACTCTTTCACACCACCTCCACAATCTCTTCAGCAGTCCTCTCCACTGCCTGGTCTCTCGGTCCACCAACTTCCCCCCTGACCTCACCTGAACACCTTTCATCTATGGTCGATGTCCGTGGGCTTTTAAATCCCAACCTGCCCTGCTCTGTGCCTCCCCCTGGTTTCTATTGGTCTCCCTGACCACCTGCTCTATGTTTCCAATCTCACCCTACTTTTTCCCCAAATGGGTTGTGATTGCTTTTTGCATGTTTTAAATGTTCCCTTAAGCCTAGCCCCCTTTCCAGTCTTCAGTGATTTCTCGTTAGGGCAGAGAAAAGCTGTTTGTTTTCAATGTGCCCCCTTCCTGCAGCATGTGAGGTTGTCTTTTCTCCCTCAAGGTTCTTCTGGCTAGCGATAATGGGCTGGGATCGAAAGACTCATTATGAGTTTGGCAGTCTGGCCAAAAACACTGGGAATTACCGCCACATTACCGCACCACCAAACTATGGGTTTAGAGGTAAAGCGAAGGAGAAACCACCAACAAAATGCTGGAGGTAATTCTGCCACCTTACTGACAAAGACTGAAATTTCGGTTGAATTACAGCTGACGGAATTACTGCCAGTGGTAATTCTGCTGAAATCCCTATGAGTCTAATGGACTCCATAAATAGGGACTAATAATGCCATACCACCAACTTGTAATCTGAAGGTAATTTTCTTTGGTGGTATCCTGGCAGATTTACCGCTGAGATACCACCAAACGTATGAGGCCCATTGTGTCTTGATTCTTTGATAGTGAGCATTCTGTAGTAGTTCGGTCAGTTCTGTGGCTCCAGTCCAGGTCTTCCTTGTTGTGTGCTGGGGATTTCAGGGAGGTTTAGTCACGCAACTGAAGCACAAGAAACCTGGCCAGGACAGAGGCTGTTAGGCATTGTTAATGGATAGTGGTAACAAGGCTTTCACACCACAGCAGACACTTTGGGAAGACAGGAACTGGATCCAACTCAACTCTCTAACCCCACCTCTGAGGAAGAATTGGCTCTGGCAAAGGCCATGGAAGGCTGCCTATCCCAGGTTGAGAGATTTCCCTGTTTAATTCTGACAGGGCCATGGCCATGACCCTTTCACAATATATATTGTTTTTTATTCCTCCAATACAGGAACTTATTGACACATGGAGGCTGTCAAGTTTGTAACACAGTGTGTCCCACATGACACCTTCTGTAAAAGGTAAACATTCAGCATTTGCAAATTGCACTTAAGTATATACAAAATTGTATGTAAAATTAGTACTATGGTACAGTTATTAATATTCAGTTTTGTTGTGTTACCTTTGTGGAAATGAAAGTAAGTCAACAGCCTATATATTACAATGATATCAAATATTTGTTTCTTGGTTACATGTTTCAGTGGCCTTAGCAATGTCTATGCTGGTGGGAGCTTTTATGTGGAGCCTAGGTTTTCTGAAATGTGGCTGCTGCCTCAGCAGAATAGGGGAGATTTTCTGTGATTGATTTGTAACAAGAAGCGGGAGAGTTTGGATGTGTGTGGTTTGTTAAAAGTGTGTTATCGAAGGCTTGTCCAATCATGATTATGTGTTCTTGTTTGCAGTTCGTGTGCATGTGATTGGATGGTTGGATTGTTCTGGAAGTGTGGTCAAAGTGTGACATCTGTTGTGCACATCTATTTAATTGTTCAGTGTAGTTTGTGTTTCTTACACATATTTCACAAAAGGTAGCAGGCGCTCCTCTCCAGAGAGAACATGGCTTGATAACCTGTTCTGAGGTGGGAGTTTGCAGCACATGCCTTTTGCTCACTGTACCTTTCACAGATGGGAAATATCCATTTGCATATCAGTCTTTGTCCCGCCCACATGGGCAGTCCAGCACCGAAATGCTATGGCAATTCCTCTCTGAACAAGAGTACCGACAGCAACCCCATACACGTGTTTCAGCCTTGTTGGGCATCATCAGTGAGGTGAAGCTGTGCCTCTCTGACTGCACCTTAGCAGAGTGTAAGTATTGTAGGTTTCGATGATCTGTTATGATTGTAACGGTGTGCTAGCTCCAAGTAAATAATGTCTCCATTCCTTGAGGGCGTCTTTTATCGCTAGTAGCTTTTTATCGGTGACTGCATAGTTTAATTCTGCCGGAGTAAACTTCTTAGACTGTGAAAACAGAAAAAGAATATCGAGGCTGAGTACCCCAAAAGGAAATACACCGAACACCGGTTACAAAGGAACATGCAAAGTACTTTATTCTATACTGAATCCAATTACAAAAACAGAGCAAAATCAGATAGCTATCGGCCCTCAGTACAACACAACAATCTCCAGCGTGGTTCAGTGTGTTCAGTGAGAGACGCTGTACATTAGAATGTATTTGCTTTTTATACATTTAGTGGGCGCGATGCCCAGCCCCACTTCGGGTTAATATTACTTTTAATATATCACCGATCTAGGGTTCGTGTCAAGTCTCAAATAACCGCATATAACTGGTTTGCCTTTAATACATGTATCAACAAGCGTATGCAATAGCTTTGTATTCTAAAGTTTTCTATGCAGGCCTTCTTAAACATTAATTCAATGTAGTTAAACAGATGTTCTTTGTTCAGTATTTGAATACTTTGTCTCAACATATGCTCGTGGATTTGTTTTCATTGCACAAGTAATCCTCCTACACATAGGTCAGTGAAGGACAAGGTCTCAGTTCATGACCTCAACAAGTGGCCTGCAGGCAAATTACACATTAGCTATGTACAGAGGTCAAGACGGCTATGTTGTATTCTGCAATGACATCGTCCACCATTTTAGATTACAGGGTGACTTTTACACAACGAATCCTAAAATGGCGGTTTGAACTAAAATGGCGGCCTACATGGATTTAAGGTCAGGACCTTGCAACACAGATTTCTTTCGCAAGCGACTTTCGAGCAGCTTGGCGTAGGCCAATATTAAATATATTTATTACAATAGGAGGCACGATATACTTTCTATTTCGACAAACCCTCCTTTTGGTCTATGCCAAGTGCTAAAAACTACTTTGGATCGCCTTGCAAATAACTCCATGCATCATTGTCCATGCACCCTGAATCACTATCAGAAATATCTATTGCCATTAGGTCTTTTGCTAAAATATCCTTCAATACGTATTCTTTGGAAGTCTTATCTGGGGCATATACTTTATGTCCTATCAAACCTATCGCTTGTGCGCAACATCCCCCTAGTATCGAACACATACCAGGCAGACACTGAATACAACAACAAAAAAACAAGAGTATTCCCAAAATATATCTGCCCCCAAAATGGCACAATTGATTTTGCTAAATCTCCCAATACTTGTGCCAGGGTGTCACCATTCTCATCCCGCTGTGGACGAGCCTTCGAAACTTCTTTTGTACTAGCTATAAACATGCCAGGTAACAGGATCCCTAAATAACAGGTTCCCTGCCAATCCCTGGGCAACCATGGGAATGCTACATTACCACAGACAAAGTAGATAGGCTCGCCTACATACAAAGGTCTGTTCGCTCCAGTCAAATTTGCAACGTTGGCACAACCTAAAAATGTTCCCATTGACTGAGTTCCATTCCTCTGTATGCAAAAAGAAACTAAATCGGGGCTATGGTTAACAGTGTAAGAAGGAGACATGTTATCCTTATTGCCTATCAGAGCCATTTTAAAGGAAATCAAAGATTGGAAAGGACGAGACAGTTTGTCAGAAGGCCTAATAGAAGCAACATTTGGTTTACTCCTATTTGCAAAAAGCGAGCATCCCAGGGGAGTCAAAACACGTTTCTCAAAACTATTCAAATTGGTGCCATCAAAGTTCCCTGAGATGCTATCATTCCATCGGCCAAAGAACAGTGCTCTAAGAGAAACATAGCAGGCAGTTGTCAACGGTAAGGGATGAATATACCAACCTAGCCCCTTATCCCCGTGTTTTGGTAAATGTGAGCAGACCCAGTAGTTGGATTTATTAAAAATGGCATGTGTTTCATTATGATAAGTAGTAGAGTGTTATTATGGTACCTTTGTCTGTGCTGGGAATCCCGAGGGGATAACGTGTGCAAATGTACAAAGGGAGTAGGAACAATGGGTGCACTTTCAGTAGGCAACAAAAGTTCTAAAGAGTGAGTTTCCTCAAGGTACCATAATCCTAAGGCTGTGACTATTAAAAAACCAAATATCATTACAAGAATACAGCAATACGTTTTCGGGGCCCAGGCATTTTGTCCATTGTCCCGGTTGGTCAGCCCCTTATTTACAAGTCCCATACGAGCGGCGGCGGTAGCAGGCATTGTAGTCTTCGGATAGAAACCCCAATGTTCGTTGCTGGTGGCCCCCCGGTCGCGCGGCTTCTTAGTCCTTCCACAACCCTTAGCCAAGAGAATCCCCTTTTTCAAATTTGGGCAAAAGCAAGCCCTCAACGACTCTTTTCCTTCTCCGAATGCACAACCGAACCGTGCCGTAAGTCTATCTTTGTGGTCGCAAGTTGTATCATACTTTTCGTGGTACCGATTGATCCGGAAACAATATGTCGTCACTTCCTGCTGGAAGCAACGTGTCAGAGGCAAGTGAAGAGGCTGAATTTGAAACAGCCGTTTCCGGGTGCAAAATTTGCGGAGAGTGTGGAGACAAAATGGCTGCTTCCCCAAGCCTCCTGGGCTCAGAGATATTCTCCGACACACTCTCAGTGCTGCTTACTGCTTTGGGATCGTTGGTTGCAGTATCAGCGAGGGGTTCTGTTTCTTCTGTAGCGTGTGGCACAGGGCGAGGAAGTTCCTTGATGTGTGACGCGTGGATCCAGTTCTTTCGTCCAGCTACCCGCACCGCTGTCTGGGTGACCAACAGGACCTGGAATGGCCCACGCCAGCGAGGCGTGAGGCAGGAGGTGCGCTCAAATGATTTGACGAGCACCCAACTCCCAGGTCATATGCCGTGGCCCGGGCCCTCGTATCGTACAGGTAAAGCTTCTCGTACCTGGTGGTAAATCAAATACAGGTTTTTAGTCAATTGGCTACAATAATCTGAAAGTAGTACATTTTCAACATTCTTTAAAGTTCAGCATTTTGGAAGATTCCAGATATTGGTAGGTCTCCCCGTTACCACCTCAAATGGAGAGAGCCCAGTCTTAGTTTGAGGGGTTGTACGCATGGCTAGTAACACGATCGGTAAGGCGTCTGGCCATTTTAGTTTGGTGCCGGCACACGTCTTAGCAAGCTTGTTCTTGATGATACTGTTGTGTCTTTCTACTAGTCCGGCGCTCTGAGGATGTCTGGCCGAATGGAACCCTTTGTCAATTCGTAACGCTGTACATACCTGTAGGATTACAGCAGCGACAAAATGTGGACCATTGTTCAACCAGATAACTCTCGGCAAACCGAACCGGGGGAAGTACTCCTTTAACATGGTTTTCGCAGTGGTCATGGCTGTAGCATTTTTAACAGGGAAAGCCTCAACCCATTTACTGAAGGCACAAATGACCACAAGGACATACTTTAAATTGTTGCATCGTTCCATTTCAATGAAATCAAAGTGAATAACTTCGAAGGGGACAGAAGGTGGGCCAAAACTTCCCCTTGGAGTTGATGTCCCCTTTCCCACATTGTGTTGTAGGCAAATCATGCAGTTCTGGACGTAGTGCTGGGCAATTTTTTCGAAATCTTGCCAATTGCCCAAACATTTTCTAACATTTTTGTAACCTGCTGGGCACAAACATATGTAGGGCCGTGTGCCATGACAACCATCATCATGACATAGGCGTCAGGTAACAGCCATTTTCCTTCGACCATGTCCACCCAACACCCATCATCATCAAGTTTTCCCAAGCCTTCAGCCCACCTCTTAGACTCTTCCATCGTGGCATCAGCTTGGATATCCCGTACAGACCTAACACCCTCATCCATTACATAGGCATCTACAGTCTCCCTTGAAACATACATCTCCGTGAAGAGATCTGTGGCAGTTTGTCTAGGTATCTGATCAGCGAAAGCATTCCCTTTTCCAATATCATCCACAATCTTTCCATGTGCTGCACATTTCATAACTGCTAACTGAGTAGGGAGTGCAAGCGCTGAGAGTAGTTGCACTATTAGGGAGCCATGTTGAATCTTGGTACCATGCAAAGTTAGGAACCCTCTTTCTGACCAAAGTCTCCCAAAGTTGTGAACCACCCCAAAGGCATACTGACTATCAGTATATATATTTACTGCAAGCCCTTCGGAGAGTTCACAAGCTCAGGTCAATGCTATAACCTCTGCGGCCCGCGCAGAATTATGCGTAATTCTCTTAGTTTCCACAACCGTACTCAATGTAGTGATTGCATAAGCGGCTATGGATGTACCATCTGGAAGTTTAAAGCAAGAGCCGTCACAAAACAGCTCTCCTTGCGGATTATCCAAAGGAGCATCTTTCAAATCAATTCTGTCCTTTGTTCTTGTTCGGTCGTATACAAACAATCATGTGACTCTTCATCGCCGCAAGTAGTATCTTGCGGAAAAGGTAGGAGTTCAGCCGGATTAAGGACACAAAACCTCTTAATCTGAATGTGGGGAGCAAACAAGATCAATTCATATCTTGTCAACCGTGCAGAAGTGAGGTGTTGCGTTTGAGTTCGGTTCAATAGGACATCTACAGAGTGAGGCAACATCAGGGTTAGATCATGGCCTAGGACCATTCCCTCACTCTGTTTTACAGACGCGGCAGTAGCAGCGACAGCGTGCAAACATCTTGGCAAAGCGCATGCTACAGGATCAAGGGCGGAAGAATAGCAACCGCACTGCCTATTCTTCCCTCCATGTTCCTGCGTTAATACAGCCAAAGCACATCCATCACATTCATGTACAAACAATACAAAGGCCTTTTCATAGTTTGGTGTGCCCATAACTGGTGCAGAGCATAATGCAGTCTTAAGCAAGTCAAACGACTGCTGGTGTTCCGCGTTCCATGGCAATGGCAAAGAAATGCCCTTCTTTGTCAAAGCCAACATCGGTTTGATCACTAGTGAGAAATCCGGGATCCACAACCTACAGTAAGAAGCCATACCTATCAAGGCCCTAACTTCCTTCTGTGTATTTGGGACAGACATGCCAGAAATGTGTTTTCTTCTTTCAGGTGTTAATCTTCTTCCCTCCTTTGACAGGAGATAGCCTAAATAGGCGACCTCTTGACAACAATATTGAAGTTTTTTGAGCGAAGCTTTGTGACCATGCTTAGCTAGATGAATAAGTAATAACACAGTGCCTTCCTTACAGGCACTCTCAGAGTCAGCAGCTAGAAGCAAATCATCAACATACTGAAGCAAAGTACAGGTAGAGGGCAATTCAAGGGTATCAAGTTGTTCTTTCAAAGCCCTACTATAAATACTAGGAATCTCTGTGTACCCTTGAGGTGCCCGAGTAAATGTAAACGAGCGTCCTCCTAAGGTGAACGTGAACAAATATCTACTATCCTTGTGTATAGGAATGCTAAAGAATGCATTCTTTAAGTCCACAACACTAAAGTAAGTAGCTGTAGCTGGAATCATGGTTAGGATCGTCGTTACATCAGGCACAATTGGAAATTGTGGTGCCACAACTTTATTAATGGCACGTAAATCAATTATAAAACAGAATGGAATTACATTATCGCCTTTCTTGTACACAGGTAAAATCAGACTATTACACAAACTTCCTGAAATGTCTTCAATCACAGCGCGATGCACAAAATCGGAAACAATACATATCAAAGCTTGTTCGCCCTCAACCGAAATTTTATAATGGGGAATGCGTGGCAGCTCAATTCCATGTTTCAAAACTTTCTTAACAGGCTCGATCTGTAAAACACTGACATCATTGTCGTCGACAGCTCACAAGCTCTCTGGTACATCAATGAATTCTGGAGGCAAAGGTCTAGTCAAAAATTGCGAGGCAGAAAATTGCTGTGGTGAAATCGTCAAGCGCACTCCATCAGAAGAACAATAAATCACTGCATTTAATTCTTTTAACAAATTCAACCCCAGCAAGTTCTCTCCGCAATCCGAAGTCAACAGAAAAGGACACTGGTCCGTAAGGGGACCCAAAGAAATAGGTACTGTCATAGATACCGGACAAACAACTGGTGTACCGGAAAACTCTACAGAAACATTTGTTTGCCCTGACAGTGAAATATTTGGAACCCGCGAATGATCAATGGAACACTTATGTGCTCCAGTGTCTATCAAAAACTGATGTTTCCTATTTCCCACCACCATTTCAACGTAGGGACCTTTCTGATTGACGGGAATAGGTGTAGGTTCCAAACCCTGCTTCGGGCAATCCTAACGAAACAGAATATCATCAAAAGGAAGTTCTTCAGATAAATATGCAGCGAAAGGATGATCAAATATATTCCTAGTGTCTGCACTCGGAGTCTGATTATCCTGCGAAAAAGGTTGTTGAGGGTCCTGTGTAAACTGACCTCTACCAGGGCCCCCTATGCCCGTGCGACCTCTGGATCGCCTACCCATATTACCAAATGTATTATTCGACCTTTGTTGAAGGACGGGGCATTGTGATCGCCAATGACCCTCTCGACGACAATAAGCACAATGGTTAATATTCACAGGACCCAAGGGCACATTCCCCTGCGGGACATACTGACCTGTAACCTGAGAATTACCCCCTCTGGGGCCCCTAACAATTTGCTGCAATAGCACTTTAGTTTTTAAATCGCTTTTCCGTTTTTCAATCCTATCTTTTTCATTATTGACACGGTTCTCATAGTACTGAGCCATGTGCAGTACTTCTGATTGTGATTTCGCCTGCCAAGCGCTCTCAGAAGACATAATCTGTGACTGGATGTCAGGCAGTAATCCACGTACAAATTTGTCCACAAATAATCTTTTCCCAGACTCTGTTCCTAAGTCTTGTCCACTGAAATCCGAGAATACCTGTTCGAACCAATTAAAGAACTCGGTAGCACCTTCAGACTTTCCTTGGACACAGGCCGTAAGCTTGTCCCAAATAATTCTCTTTTCGGGAATTATGGTTTTTAATTTAGAAATGATTCTATCAGGCAGAGTTAATATCACCTGTTGCGGTCTTTCGCCAGCTGGCCTTTCCCCATCGAGTCTGATTATATTCGCCCATGTATCTCCCAACCCGGGTACATCGTCAATAGTTCTAACTTGTTTCCATAAATCTACGGGCGGGAGTACAGGAAACAACAAATCAATGTCACCTAAGGTGACCACTGAGGATTGCAAAACAGATTCCATCTCTTTATAGAACCCTGTCAGATTTTTCCTAATGTCAGGAATAGACTGTCTAATGGTGTTCACTTCCTGCCGTGAAAATGGAACGTGAACAAACTGTGATACATAATGTGCAGTAATGTTCAAAGCGACTATATTATGTGCAGCATCAGCCGCAATCTCAACCTTCGGGACAAATGTCGGAGGAACCTCTCTCATAGGCAACTGAGATGTAGGCAACTCCGAACGCTTACTAAGCATCAAAGCCAAGTCGAGCGCTAAAGCAGTCGAAGAAGTGTCAAGTGAAAAAGCTCTCTTACAAATGCTCAATAACTCTGTGGGACAACTAATCTTCCTTTTTACACACTCATCCTGCAGGTACTCTACTATTACCTGTATCACTTTCCTCTGCATTTCCAACGTATATTGACTATATGTGTCATATACCTCAACTGGAGTTATCGATATGTCTGAAATCCATCTAATTGCGTCTTTTTTACAAATTCGCATTTCCTCCAATATCGGTTTACGACACGGAAGGAACCGTTTCTGTACATACATATTCTCCTCTTCATCATCCTCATTCTGTATCTTTTCTAACTCCTTTCTATACCCAAATAACATCTCGACATGCTCATTTACCTTCTCCACAGTGTCTCTGGAAAGTGCTAGAGTATTTAGATCCCTTAACCCTTGCGGAACATCCGCATTATTTAATCTTCCCCACATTATACATAACTGAATCCCTAAACCTTCAATAAAAACATTTTTCTCAGGAAAATTATCCGTATACAAAGTGTGGCAAAAACACTAGCTTGATCATCCTTCTCCATACAATGCTTAGCCATTGCAATTAACTCACGTTTCTTCTCCGGCGGTACAGTATTGCGAGTGACAACTTTTGTTCCCGTACCTCGATCGAATACAAGCGGCTCAGGACCACTTGGAAGAGAGGGAGCAGGCAAATTTGATGGAGGTACTATAACTGGTGTGATAAAAAGAGGTGGAGGAGCCGGTGGAGGGACAAAAACTGCAGGAGTAGGAACAACAGGTTGAGCAGGAAGAGCAGGAAAAACAGCAGGAAGAGGTACAGCAGTGGGAAGAGGAACATACGGAGGTGGCGCAGAGGCACCAGGCCTTCGTTCATTTAATATTTTGACAATAAACTCATCAGAAATATGAAGATCTTAAGAAGGATAGATTTTCTGAATTCCAAGTGAGAAAGCCCTATCCATATTTTTAGTCGCCTCAGCCTGTTTGTTTTGGTAATATAACAATGCTTTTTCAGCGTTCGTTTTATGACGACGTGCATGTTTCTCTCTACCTTTAAGTTGTTGCAACGCTTCTTTTTTCCAATTCTGCAAAACATCAAATGCTGCAGGTCTAGCCTTTTTCTTTAACAAGACTGACTCCAAATATTCAATGCGAGGGATCTCAAAACTACCATTGATTGGCCACTGAAGTTCGGAGGCATATCTGCTTTGTTTGTGCCAAATATCATTAAATACTATACTTCCAATGCCGTACTTACAGTACATAGTACATGCCGGCGACCCCTCCTGTGGTGCGGGATGGCTACATTCCAACAATTGTCTATCACTGCGGAATAATGCCCTAAAGCAGGTAGACAATTTCCCAGCCATATCTCAAATTCTTGGTGTTACCTGGTCAATAATTGTGTCTGCAGATACAATGCGCCAAAATTCAAATTGTCAGGGTTAAATTAAGAATCGGGTCACGACTCACCTGACCAAACCTAAGGAGAACTGATCAGTTCTTCTAAGAATCTTACCTAACTAATCTTACCTCGTGTATGGTGATTTCGGCAAATATGCCCGCCTCGATAAGAGGACCCTCGTCAAGATGCCGTCTCAGACCACAAGCTAATCGTCCAGGGATCGGGTCGTGCAGCGCTGCTGAGGTGTCGCGTCTCATCCAGGGGCCCCTTTATGTCACACCGTCCGATCCCGGTCCGATAGTGTGTGTCAACTTTCAACAATCCGGCATCAATCTTGAGGGTCCCTATTCGGGCACCAACTGTGAAAACAGAAAAAGAATATCGAGGCTGAGTACCCCAAAAGGAAATACACCGAACACGGGTTACACAGGAACATACAAAGTACTTTATTCTATACTGAGTCCAATTACAAAAACAGAGCAAAATCAGATAGCTATCGGCCCTCAGTACAACACAACGAACTCCAGTGTGGTTCAGTGTGTTCAGTGGGAGACACTGTACATTAGAATGCATTCGCTTTTTATACATTTAGTGGGCGCGATGGCCAGCCCCACTTCGGGTTAATATTCCTTTTAATATATCACCGATCTAGGGTTCGTGCCAAGTCTCAAATAAGCGCATATAACTGGTTTGCCTTTAATACATGTATCAACAAGCGTATGCAATAGCTGTGTATTCTAAAGTTTTCCAAGCAGGCCTTCTTAAACATTAATACAATGTAGTTAAATCGATGTTCTTTGTTCAGTATTTGAATACATTGTCTCAACATATGCTCGTGGATTAGTTTTCATTGCACGAGTAATCCTCCTACAAAGTGAAGGACAAGGTCTCAGTTCATGACCTCAACAAGTGGCCTGCAGGCAAATTACACATTAGCTATGTACAGAGGTCAAGACGGCCATGTTGTATTTTGCAATGACATCGTCCACCACTTTAGCTCACAGGGTGACTTTTACACAACAAATCCTAAAATGGCGGTTTGACCTAAAATGGCGGCCTACATGGATTTAAGGTCAGGACCTTGCAACACAGATTTCTTTCGCAAGCGACTTTCGAGCAGCTTGGCGTAGGCCAATATTAAATATATTTATTACAATAGGAGGCACAATATACTTTCTATTTCGACAAGACCAGAACGCGACTGGGTGCAAGCATCCAGTTTCTGGGTTTCGTTGGGATAGGACCGCCCCATGGCGACACTTGATGCATCTGTTTCCATGACATAGGGAAGATCGGGTTGTGGATGTTGCAGAATTGGAGCTGAGGTGAATTTGTCTTTTAGGGCACGGAATACCTTCTCTGCGTCGGGTGTCCATTCACATTTTTTATGTTTGCGTAGAAGTGAGGTTATTGGGTGCACCACGTAAGAAAAACCAGGTATGAAGCGTTGGTAGAAGTTTGCAAAGCCAAGGAAGCTTTGTACCCCTTTTAATGACGTGGGTAGGGGCCAGGTGAGGATGGCTTCCACTTTCCTGTTATCCATTTTGATGCCTTGTGGGGACAGTACAAACCCCAAAAACTCCACTTCGGTAACATGTAAGCTACATTTCTCAAGTTTAGCGTACAAATGGTTATCACGTAACTTGTGAAGGACAGCCCGGACGTGTGATATGTGTTCCTGAAGATTAGCCGAATAAATGAGGATATCGTCTATGTACACTACGACACATACGTCCAGTAGCTTGCGTAGCACGTCGTTCATGAAATGCTGAATTGCCGCTGGGGCATTACAAAGTCCAAACGGCATCACCTGATATTTGTAGAGGCCGTACCGGGTGCGAAATGCAGTTTTCCATTCGTCACCTTTTTTTACACGTACCAGGTGATAGGCCCCTCGGAGATCGAGCTTGGTGTAAATCTTTGCCTGCCGAACCTGATCGATTAATACTGGTATTAATGGTAGCGGGTACCAATTTTTTACGGTTACCTGGTTCAGTGCGTGATAATCGATACACGTTCTCAGATCCCCCTCCTTCTTGGGAATGAAGAATAGGGGAGATCCTGCTGGTGACTTTGATGGGCGGATGAATCCGTTTGATAAATACTGATCGAGGTACTCTTTTAGATGTGCATTTTCACCTTCAGGTAAGGCGTAGATTCGACTACAGGATACCTGTGCTCCTAGTATTAAGTCGATCTGACAGTCATAGGAACGGTAGGGTGGCAGCTCATTAGCCTGTTCCTTAGCAAACACATAGTGAAAGTCCTGGTATTTGGTGGGCAAGGTTCCAAGTAGCCCCAGCACAGATGCCGCGTTCAGGGATGTCGAAAGTCAGTGTATCGATGCACGACCTTGGCCATAACAATGGTTACATTCTTTGGCAAAGATCAATGTTCTAGCACACCAGTTAATCTGTGGGTTATGTGTTTCCAACCAGGGTATACCTAGGATCATTTTGAACTGTGGGGCAGCAATGAGGTCAAAAGAAATGTCCTCCTTATGGCCGTCTTGACAAAGCAAAGTGACGTCGGTGATGCATTGGGTTACTGGGCCTGAAGGTAGTTGTGCGCCATCAACTGCGGTGACGTCCGCAGTGTCCTTGTTCCGTACCGGCAAGCCCATCTTTTCCATAGTTTTCTGGTCCATGTAATTGCCAACCACGCTGGTGTCCACTACTGCTTTGAGCATGTGCATTCTAGAGGAATGTAGCGGATTTACGATGATCACTGGAATAGCAAAGTGTGAGGTCATGTGTATCCTTTCTGAGCTCGACAAACCGACCTCTAGGTTGGCCGGGTGTTGGATTTTTCTGCCTCATCTGTGTCCTTGTTTCTCCCATCCACGGAAGCACGCAGGCTCTGAGCGGCTTTACTGCTCTGCTGGTTTTGTTGCCAGTAACACCGCGGACATCCCGGGCTCCGGACGTGTTTCAAAGTGCAGCATTGGCGCGCTCGTGTAGGCGAAGCCTTGTCGACTTCCTCTAGAGGTCACGTTCAAGCCACCCAGCTGCATTTATATTTATTATTCCGAAAGAGCCTACGTTCAAGAAATGTTAAAGCCTTGAAAAATGTCCTTTCGGTGTCTACAATGGCGCACTAAAACCAATTAACTCTAAAAAGTTTTACACTTTCTTCTCGATCTTATAAAAGACCTTCTGAGAACAACAACGTGGGTTTCGTGCCTTTTCTAACGACACAGCACGATGTATATGAAGTACTCAACACTGTCAAATCATTAGAACATCTCGTTTCTCCTTTGTCCTGAAGACGGCTACATCTGCACCAACAGACAACGTTTTTTTGTGCATTGCCTGATTTCTTTTGGTGTCAATAGCCGAAACATATGTCGACTTTCACAAAAATAAACCTAAGAAATATCATAGGTTCCTCTCACATGATAGAGCTAGTTCTACCTATAAATGCTCTACCTCTTCTCAGTTGATGTTGGTCATTGAGTGCTTACCCACTGGGTCCTTATTATTTTCGTTTTTCATGCTCTCATCCCACTGATATCATTTTGTTAATCTGGTAGTTTGATTCCACTTCACCACAACCATAGTGCACATGGATTGTTGTTTTTTAGTAAATCATTTTTTAGAGGTACTGCATTGTGACCAAAAATAAAAAAATTAGTTTTAATTGTCACTATCGAGTGGTTGTTTTTCCCTTCTAAAAGAATTCCTTTTGTTACAACTTTATATGAATAAAGTTGAAATAATCTCCTGCAATTTGAATTGAACATCAGTCAATTGTGATTTTCACATCAAAACGTTTTTTTAAAAAAACCCTGTTTTGTGTTTGGAACAAATTAACGAGTGTACAGGTGGTTGTTTCTCCCAGCGACAGACACATCATTCACCTGACTGCAGGACCAAGGTCCCAGGGTCATCACCTCCCTCTCTCTCCCCTTGTGGGTTCTTTTCAGTGCTTGTTTCTCCCATCGACAGCTCCCAACGTTTTCCGAGGGGGCTTAGCCGGGAAACTACACAGAAAGTGACCTGCTTAGCCGCAGTATAAACATAACTGTTCCTGGCGTCTTCTGTCACGCTCGGCTTTGGTGAGAGGGGGTCAGACCATGCCCAATTGCATGGGTTCGGGATGCGCTTCTGCCGCAGGGCGAACTGGTGTTTCTTTTGGTCTAACATACAACGCAGTACGGGCACGGTCAGCCTTCCTGTTTTGTAAGCGGTGTTCCAGCTGAATGGCTAAATCAATGTAATCCGCACAGGCATCAGGGGGGTTCACCACCTGTGCCAATATGTCTTTGAGCTCTCCGTGCAGACCTCTATAAAACAAAGTAGTTTGCTTTTCCTCAGGCCAGTTTGCTTCGGCTACCAGCCGATTAAATGTAGCCACATAAGCCAGTAGATCTTGGCTACCTTGTCGGAGAGATAGTAGTTCATCGTCTAAGGCCTGACCCTGCGTATGACGGGCGACAAATTTCTCGAGCTCACGTTGGAAACCAGCGTAATTGCGCAGTAGTGGGTCATCCCTATTCACCAACAGGATCGACCAGACTGCCGCATGACCCCCCAAATATGACAATACAAAGGCCACCTTAGACTGATCTGTTGGGAATAACCCAGGTTTGCATAAGAAATGGAGGCGACACTGATTCATGAAAACCCCAAAACTCTTTGGATCTCCCATGAACCGTTCCAGTGGAGCTAATGGAATGTTACCAGGAACAACCACCTGCACAGGGGGTACTGGTTGGGGTTTTGAGGGCGGACCCACCATAGCTCCACCAGGCAGTGGGGCTATGCCAGCCTGTGTCTGAAGCAACTGTCGGCCTATTTCATCGGTTTTGTCCCTGTTTACCACTAGTTCTCGCCTTAAGGTGTTTGTTTCAGCACGGGCCGCATGCACCTTGGCCTGCAATTCCCCTAACAACTGGGACAACTGGTCAACTTCTGAGGTCTCCATTGCTCAGGCAGAGGTTTTAAGGAAGGCTTCGATTTCGGTCACGCTCACCTGAGTCTCTGCGGGAGCAACGAGAACCTCTGATTCCCTTCCTTCTTCTTGCCAACTGTGGGAAAGGTGATCTGTTAAAAGAAGGAGATATTAGTGTGGGACCCTGGTAAGTACCACTCCCACCTCTCACACCCTTCTTCCCTTAAAACTGATTGCTAAACTATGGATGTCTCGCCTTCTCTTTAAGGTTGGTGCTCTCTCCGTCCTGCATCTGCAGGGGCACTACTGGTGGCGAGAGTGATGTGCTGGCAGGTGCATGTCCGTGGATCTGGCTGGAGTCCGACTATTAGTGCTTGAGAGTCAGAGTAGGCCCAGTTAACTCCACTGGGTTAATCTGAAGCCATGCAAGGTCCCAGTTAATTCTCTGGTGAAAACCGGTTCTGGTAAATTCAGTTTGAGTAAGTCCTCGTAACTCAGTTCTAGAAGAAGGCACCACTTGCTTCACTGGATTTCTATTCAGGTGGGTTCAGTTTCAGGTAAATTCTTGGATAATGGCTCTAGCGCCGGCAACAGAAAAGTGTCCCACTAACTTTTATGTCTGTTTTCCCTAGCAGGTTAGAAGACGTGGGCTGAAATGAAAGAAGGGAGCGGCTCTGGCTCCAACAGGGCGGCGTCTGATGTGAACAGGTAAGCTTGGGCAGTGCACGATTAACAGCATGTACTCACTGTTTCTTCTGCAGCTGTGACGGCATGCAGAAGACGAGAAGTCGCGGGAACGAATGCTGGATCCGAAAGAAGGTAAGCATGTGCATTCAGCAAAAGAGAACACGCGAAGCATGGGCCGGTCTCTGGACATGGCTTATAAAGGCAGCCACGCTCAGAGACTAGAGCGCACTGCTAGTTCCTGGTTGGCACACAGGAAACAGTAACAGGACAGTGACAGCCTAACTACCTAGCTTGCAATATGGGCATGTCTACGTATTACTGTATGGATTAAATGAGTTTCTTGCATGCCAGGCTCCTACCCAAATGGCTCCTAGTTGTTCTCCCCATATGTTACCCTTACCTTGGGGTGAAAAAGACACAACAGGGAGTTCCTGGCCAGTACCCATGACAGATAATGAAACCTTGACTTGTTAGTCTATAAAATCCTCTACAGTAAAACTTACATAATATGCGGCATATTCAGCATTTCCATTCTCTCGACGTAACACAGACGCTCATTTCAGCTCAACGAATTTTCATAAAATGAAATTACATGTTTGGTGAGTCTTATCATATTTGACGGTACAACACACCTTCCTTCATTCATTCCATTCGGAATGCTCACCTTCTTCCAAGGACGAAAAACAATCTGACCTTATACTGTGTGGGATGCGTGCGTGTGCACAGCTCACAAGCAAAATTCAAACGCGGTGACCTTCACTTCCAATGTGAGTGAACAGCCTTGCAGACCACAGTGGCATCTGAAATATTTTGGAAAAACAAACAAATTGTTTGCTGGCATCCACCATTGGCGCACAAAATTTCTAGTGATTTACTTTTTTTAATGAAAACAGTTACAGTTAGTTTACTTCCAAATGCCTTCTTTTTAGTGTCCCTCTGGTGAACTGCTCACTCTCCCAGCGTCTCGCACAGCAAGCATCCGCCACCTCTCAGCTCAGCCTGCCTCTTGTTCTCAAAGCAAATCAGCTAATCATATTTGCAAGTAGCGATTCACGAACCCTGATAAAATGTGCTCGTACGAAAATGTCAGAGCAAACCCTGCTCCAACCCTAGTGCACAATCTGTCTCTGCTCACTGATTCATGCCATCTCCAACCCCTCCTGCCAGACCGCGGTCCCCTGATCCCATGACCCCTGTTCTCTTTGAACGCATCTGGTCCCCAGACCCTACCCCCGAACCACCTCAACTTCACCTCCCATATACCTAATCAGGAGTGGTAATATATTTGGTAACACTGACACCTATCCCCACTGCGTTTGAAATTGTAAGACTTTGTGGGCCGCAAATCATAGATCGGCCCCTCTGATAAGGCATCCGATAGCTATGACCCCGAGCACATGCCCCCGTACAAAAATATAGGTCAGAATTCACCTATTTATCACCAACAACCCCCTTTGAGGTGTTGTTTTGCTTACAGTCAGTAGTTCTTGCTTGCCCAGTTTCCTATGTAGCCTAGGTCTAATTCCTTTGTGGGACGCATAATTATTCAGCTGTTTGGACACGTGTTTGGTAAGGCAACTACCGAACCCCAAAGTTACTTTCATGCTGATATCCATCTGACCCTCCCCCGATCAGTGAAGGACCCACAAGAGCTCGACGAAATCGGGAAGTGTGAAAGCACAACGTTACACTGTATGGCATCCTCCAAAAGTACTTCTTGCAAAAAAAATTGACAAAAAGGATACATTTCAAAAGACAATTTGGGAGCTTTATTTGGACACTTTATATAAACATTGTTCATCAAATAAATAGTTGCTAATCATTTGAACCGGAAAGAGAAATGTTCCACGAGGTCTGCTTTCGGTGGACAGGGCACGTTTGCAACGTTTTGTGGCACTATATGTGTCCTAGGAACAAAATCATGAGCGATTCCATGAGTATGTATGTCCAACACAGTCAAAGTGAGATCTTTCACAAAATTGAGTTCCATTTCCTGGTATATTGGCTTGACCACCCATTTTTTGCTTCTTTTCATAAAGGCCATTGTGTAACGAAGCATCCCAAAGTTTCCCTTTCCGTCCTAGATTGTTCTCTCCCTTTGTTCTCGTTATGTGCTGAAACCACTAGTAATGTCCGATATTGCATCCCTTCTATGCCAAAATGCAATCTCTTGGGCTTGTACTTTAGGCACATATTGTGGAACACCTCCAAATCTCCCGTGTTTCAGAATTCTGTGAGTCCCTTCAGACCTCTTGAAAGAGTTTTATCAAACACGATCTTCTCAAGAGCTTTATGTGGAGGTGAAGATGGAACCAACCACTTCTTCTTGCATTCCTGCTCCTCCGATAAAGGTCCATGCGCACATTGGTAAAAATGTTGGTTCTCCTTCCATGAGTGAACGTTGGAACAGTGATGCATCAATGAGCGCCATTTTTCAAGTAGAATTTCCACAGACCCACCACAAGATTTGGAGCTCCACCAAAGATGGTTGCTCAAAGACTGGGACCACTGTAAAATATTTTCAGAATCTTTTTTTTACCAGCAGCTGTGATTTTTTTTGGGATTAATTTGGCAACGTGCCATACATCAAATTGATGGCGAATGTTTGGAAACTGCTCTCGCATGAGCTTGGCTATGGAAACATGTCTGTCGGTAGCTATGAGGTCTATTTGCATTCCCCTCAAATGGAGATCTTCCAGGGATTTTATAAAACCATGTTTCTCCATGGCCACTGAGGAATTACATTCAGACACCTGCACGACCACGGAACTCACAATTTCTTTAGTTTCCATGTCCTGAAAGTGGTAAGTGCAGTACTTTGCTGAGAATCTGGGGCTGTCGCACTGTCCATCGCCATTGTCAGAGAATGTCCTTTCAGTTGACATTTGTTCAATTTTCCATACTTCACTAATAGCAAGGAATAAATATTCTCGTTGATATTTGTAGTACTGCATTTTAGAAAGGAACTGGAGTCCCACAAATTGACACAAACTGAGCAATTTACTAAAAGTAGAGCCACTGAAAAGTAAAGCTGCTGCACACAGTAGATTACCAGCTGGCACTTTGCCCAGCATTGGTTGAGCGGACCATGAAACTGTAGCATGCAGCAGGACACAGGTGGCTTGGATTTTCAGGTTTGTGCCTTGTGATACACGAGTCACATTCACCAATGGATGCCCGCATACTTCCCCCCTCACAGGATGGCACATATCAGAATCAGTATAATCTGTACCAGGCAGCTGTCGAATACAATGTATTTGTGCTCCTTTATTAGACTATATCGTCCTGCATGAATGTGGTTTGTCACTCAGCTGTTGTGGACATATCGGCCAAACTGGACACACTGTAGTCAAGATCTTTGCCAAGTTCCTCAGTCAATTGCGTAGAAACTTCAGTCTCTGTTAGTTCCGCTTGCGTTATTTTCACACAAATTGAAAACCATCAATGTCGATTGTTTATTGGGTGGCCCTTTTTTGCAGGTGTAGATTGTGTGAAGTGGTCACTGAGTAATACAAAAGCATCTTCCTTGTATTCAGTTTCTTCTTCATCTTGTCGAGTTCTCACATTGTAGCAATGGTCCAAAAAACACTTCGCTTGCTTCGCCGGTCACATTCAATTAATTTTCTGGCCATTGGGAATAAGCATCTCAAGTCTGCTTATTGACTGGACTACGCCGTGCATCAAATAGTAGTTGCTCCATGGTGAAATCTGTTTGGCAAGCAGCATCTTTGGTTTCATTTGTTGTCTGTGTCGCCATACTTCATTTTCTTCTGGGCCTCTAGGAGATGGGTTGTAGAAACATGTTCAATGTAAATCCAACATACAGTATATAGCACTTTAGATTTTAAATAAAACATGTTATGAAGACAACACGAGCCCAAACCACTTTTTGTAAATTAAATTGTTTATTAGTTACCCTTGTTTTCTTGATTTTCTGTGAAACCATGTTCTTCACTGTAAAGACCGCACCAGCAAGCTGGTCCACCACCTCTGAAACATGTGCCTCCTCTTCTAATTCCCGAACTTGTATACATCCCTTGAATAGAATATTCATTAAAAAAAGTAAATCATTTTTTTAAATCAAATTCTTTCCTAGCACACATTGCTTACATACATATCCTCGTAAACTGTGTATGTCATGTAGTCAAAATATACATTTTGAATTTCACCTGATTGATGGCCAGTGTACTCGATCAGAGATCACCGTGCAAAATCCACTGTTTGTAATGTTGCACTGAAGCATTTTACATTGTATTTGCATAAGGGTAGAAATTGTAACGTTAGAACTGAAATGGTAAAAGTTTGAGAAGATGCTTGTTTATAATAATGTCACTGTCTAATAGTATCAGATGTAGGATATACTTTCTTTCATTTCTGTCAGTACGCATACCTCCTGCTCTGGACCAGCTCCGAAGGATGATGTAATTGTAGTTGAAGTTGCAGCATCGCCCTGTAACACAGTACATGTTTTAGTATGGATGAAAACAGTGAATTTGAACAGACACAATCAATCAGATGTAATCAATGGTACATATCAATAAAAGCTCATAAATTAAACATTATGTAAACAAATGACAGGATACGTACACTATTTCATATTATCTAAAATTCCATGCATAGTACATTTACATAAACAAATAGCGAAATACAATACCTGGTAAGCGCTCAAAGTTGTTGTTGACTCCGGGAAAGAAATGGATGCAGAATCTTGCTCCTTCTTTTTCAGTGCATTGCACGAAGTGGTAAAGGGAAAATTAGATTTGCATTAGATATGTGGGAAGATCCATCTCTCAGGAATATGAACTTCAACAAGTCTGTATGGCTCACCATTGTTATTGGACGTGTCAGTGATGTCGTCATTACCAATAGTCTGTGCTTCAGTGAATATGCTGACCTACAAAAAATTGACATGTGAAGCAACCGAATACAAAAATATTGTGCTTATTTCGAAGGGCACTATAGCATAGTTTTCTGTGGTCATAAATAATTTTCTATGATGCTCCTAAAACCAGGGACAGATGGCTAACAAAACGGGGTATAGTTATAAAGCAATACAATCTGATAAATATGCAAAGTTTAGTAAGAAACATTTACACCAAAAGCAGCAATCTGTCCATGTAGTTACCTGTTCAGTACCCCAAGGCCTACAGCTAAATCATAAACCGTGACTCACCTGAGGCAGTGTGTGCATGAATAGAGTTGGAATTGCATTTGGAAGCAATTTATGAGACGTCCTGAGTCGATGCTTCTTTGTGTACTGCGATTGGTCGTACATATTTGTGGTAAAATCAAGGCTGCAGATGCAGAATCATTCACCCCTCAAGTCCCACAAGACATGCTGGGCTCTACTTTCAAGCTCTTCCGGCGCAAATCTGCAATATCTGACCCATTCTCTTATTAGATCTATATTCCTCGGGAATGTATGCATTATTGTGCCTTTAGGTTTGGTATGGCTCTTAGAACGGCAACCGTAAACCATACAAGCAGGCATTGTTGAAAAATCTGTTAAAAAAAGTCCACATCGTTAAAAAATTATTTTGCATGAATGCGTGAGAAAGATGGAATTATATCATACATTTTTCTATGCAATGTTTGTTTTGGTCACAGAAGCAAAACCTGTGTAGCGTAGCTGACTGTATTCTAGGATAACTTTAATAGACAATTGATTGATGTGACGCAAATCGTAACGTGTTACTTGTCCCTTGAATGTACTATCATGCATCAAAAGTAAACATGCTTATAGGCACGGTCCATGTAGGATGCAATTCTATCCCATTTGACATTTGCTATATATCGAGAACAGAACAAATCAAGCAGAAGTCAATGGTAATGGCAATGAGATGAATGAACATTACACCACTGGGTACATTTGATCGAACTAGATAGAAATTTAGAGATCACGAAGAGATGATTAGGTGACCTGACCTTACCTTGACCAACAAACAGTTAGATTCAGCAAGCTGGTTAGTTAGTAGCAGGAGAACAGGTAGCACGATCATGACTTGACTTCCAGTGCTCCGAGATTTTCACAGGTAGCATGATGACGAGTTGACTTGCAGTTCTCACAGATGTTCTCATGATAAATGTCAAGGGGTTTATGAAGAATTAGAAAAGTGGGTGTGTATGTGAATGAGTGACGTGTATATGGTGTGCTCTTATGTGGATATGAGGGGCGCGGCTTGCTTCAGGGTTGCCTGCCTGGAGACACTGGGTCTGGGGAGGCCATGTGAAAAATGGCTCCTGCGCACAAGATACTTTTGAAGTGTACATGGTGTTTGGCACCTTGGCCGTTCCCATCCTTGGCAGCGCACATCAACAGGTGCGAACTGCCGTTGATAATGGAGGGCAGATGGATGGGAATGAGGCGTGCAGACAAGGCCCGTAACACCGCTGAAGGGAGAGACACACTTATGTGGATTGCAGGGGCA
The DNA here is from genome assembly GCF_040938575.1 of Ambystoma mexicanum. Taxonomy (NCBI): domain Eukaryota; kingdom Metazoa; phylum Chordata; class Amphibia; order Caudata; family Ambystomatidae; genus Ambystoma; species Ambystoma mexicanum. The sequence continues at coordinate 563,508,113 of NC_090938.1, read as the reverse complement.
CGGCCTGCTTCAGGGGAGCCTGCATGGAGACACTGGGTCTGGCTAGGCCATGTGTACAATAGCTCTTGCGTGGAAGATATCTTTGAAGTGTACATGGTGTTTGGCACCTCGGCCGTTCCCACCCTGAGAGCCCCCCTTGGTAGGGCACGGACACAGGTGCGAACTGCCATTGATAGGGTAGGGAGGAATGATGGCGAAGAGGCATGCAGGAAAGTGCCGAACACTGCTCAATGGAGAGACACACTTACGTGGCTTGCAGGGGCATGGCCTGCCTCTGGGGAGCCTGCATGGAGACACTGGGTCTGGCTAGGCCATGTGTACAATGGTCCCTGCGCAGAAGATACCTTTAAAGTGCACATGTTGTTTGGCACCTTTGCCCTTCCCACCCTAAGAGCCCCCTTGGGAGGGCACGGACACGGGTGCGAACTGCATTGATAAGGTTGGGGGGATGGACGGCCAAGAGGCATGCAGGAAAGGGCCGGAACACTGCTGAATGGAGACACACTTATGTGGATTGCAGGGTGTGCGGTCTGCTTCAGGGGAGCCTGCCCGGAGACACTGAGTCTGGCAATGGCCCCTGCACGTAAGATACATTTGAAGTGTACATGGTGTTTGGCACCTCTGCCATTCCCACCCTGTCAGCCTTGCCAGGACAAGTGAGCGTGTCCTTGATTCACTGAAAAATTGAAACAACCATTCATAAAAGTTCAGTTGTATTTCATTTTGTTGCTGATGTTGATGGCACAAATGTACTACACATTGTATACTTCGGGTTGCAGCACAGTGTTGGAAAAACCCCTGTACTGACCGCTGTCACTGGGGAATGTTTCTCTAATGGCACCAACAACACAGGCGGGTATTACTCATCCACCGCGGTGTCCAAGCCTCCCATGGAGCCACCATGTAAATGCATGATAGGCCACCAGCCTTTACCACCAATGGAAGAGAAAGATACAAACTGTATTTAAATGAACAAGATAAGTGTATCAAACCTTAGTTGAAAATGCAATCTTGTATCCTATGGCATTGGTGCCAGTACAAGTGTTACTTCATGGATCAATTAACTTGGGCTTTAAAGTGTAGACACATTACAAAAGTGAACAACTATGCATTCCATTACATTTCGGACAGAGAAATATTGTTTCATGGTTGTACTCGAAAGACACATAAAATGACCAATATGATTTCCATAAATTGCGAGTGATGTATAGAATTGCAAGACTACATTCATTTGGCAGTGATAGATCAAAGTTACGACAATATAGGAGACACAAATGAAATGTTAGTGGCCTAAGTGACATCACATCTAGAGTACACTTACTTGTTACTTGGATTCCGAGGGCGAAATGTTGCGCGAAGTTCGTGCATAAGCACCACCATAATCCTCAACACGGACTGTGTGAGGCAGGCTGCCCTGAAGTCATGCAGCTCGGTAACACATTGCAGCGTGTCTCGTCTTCTGATATGGAGGACAAGCATCCAGAGTTTTCTCGGCAGCAGCAGTTCTCCTCCTCGGTTGGCATTACCTTGCACCGATTGCAGGTACACTAGGTGGAGAAGTCGTCAATGCGACTAGGCTCAGGCTCTTGATCTGGTGATTCATCCTCCCAACTGTCGTCTGAAGCTCCATCGTTTCCGCATCTTTCTCTTTCGAGTAATTCCGCCACGGAATACTCTAGCTCATACTGGTAGGGCTGTATTGTTGACATTATGTGACAAAATTAAAATAGATTCTAATGATAGTACTAGTATCTGTTTGCACTGGCTACGAGCAACGATGATAGCTGAACAGAGCAGAAACAAGCCATAAGATACACAAAAAAAGATGGTGAAACAATTGGAAAAGCAATTCTGATATTGTCTGATGAGAAGCAGTCTGTTTATACTTATTGAGGAAAGAGGCGTCCTGCCATTTCCATGGAGACACGTCATTAGCTGGAGCCCAGAGAACGTTGACACGAGACATGCATTGGCGTTGTGAAATGGGCCGTACGCGTCTAGTGATGTCAGCTTCAGGGGCGGGGGATATGATTTAGTGCCGCCAGGGCAGTTCACCTTAGGGCGATGCAGCAACGGATAAGATTAGCAGAAGATGGCTGAGCGCTGCTGCCTGATTTTGCATGTGTAAAAGTGAGGAAAACTACAGGAAGGCACATAGGAAATGTTTGGACGATCGATCAAAATATGCTTAAAAACACATGCCTGAACGCTCGGGACAATAATATTTTTGAGCGCACTATTCCTTTAATTGGCCCTGACTGTGTTGCTGTGTCACAGTGAGTTGGATATTTTGTAATGGTGTATGTTGTCTAAGGTAAGGTAAGTGATCTTATATAGCACCCTTCTGCCAATAATGTTGGCCTTCCTGTGCATGGCTCTGTAAGAAGGTGGGTTGGGGTGTTAGAGAGCAGGAAAGGCAAGTGAGAAAAACCTGTAGTGTTGATGGAAGCAGTTCGACAGTGCCTGTTACCTGTATGCCAATATGAAAACTCAATGTTCTTTGTGATGGATATGGAAGTGCGCTGGATGGTCGCAAGGGCACCACTGGGCAATAAAGCATTGATTGAGATAGTGGTTGCTGATTGAAGTGGAATAGGGTATGAGTCTGTTGACTATGCTAGACGTGTTGTTGGGTCCAACTGGAGTGAGTGGAGTGCAGGGTTGCAAGATATTTAGTTAAAACAGATAGGTGGCTGAGGGATGAAAAGGGTGGGTGTAGGGGGAGGGATGGGTGGTGTGTCACTTCCTCACTCTTTGTTGTAGATTTCCTCTAGAGATTCTGGCGTGTTTCAATGTCTTGCATTGTATCCCACGAATGCCAGTTTAGAGGGTTCTGAGGATTCTGGGAGAATTATTATTCCAGAGAGGATCTATTTATATTGAGCATTGAGGAGCAGGGTGTGAGTGCTCCTCACTAGCAGCATGGATGGAGGTGGTAATGTCTGTCTATTTTTTATGCTTGCATGATGTTTTGGTGTGCTGTTGTGCTGCTTGTTTTTTTTTCTTTTTTGCACTCTATACTCATGTGCACGCAGTGATGTGGTCTAGCGTGAACGTGCATGTGCTGTCACAATTCTTTTGTTCTTAAGCGGTATATTCCGCATGTCATTGTGCCCATCTGACCGTAATGTACATGGCTGAACAGGTGTGTGCAGAATATTGTTCATTCTGCAAAATATTCTTCATGTAATGTTGTTCCTCTGACCCTACTGCGGATGTGCACAGCCCCCACCGGATGTTTGGTGTGGCAGAAGATCGTATGCGTTTTGGGGAATGTTTTTCATTTTGTGATATAGTTTGAATGTATTAAAAAATTGTGGGGAGTGACAAACTTTTGGACTGGAAAGGCGCTGGTTGGATTTGATAGTCCAGTATTTGTTTGTAGGCAGTTTGCACAAAAAATTAGATGGTCCAGGTTGTTGGTGTGTTAAACATGAGATTTTTAGGTTTATTCCTTGTTATAATCAGCACCAATGAAAGACATCATTGGATGTAAATGTAATATTCAAAACATGATGATATGTTACACAGCCGACGCGCGTTTCAACCTAAGTCTTTTTCAAGGCCAATTGGGTTTGGTGGTTGAGTTTCCAGGTGGAATGGGCTGGTCCTCCCAAGTGTGGGTGCCAGAGGGCTGAATAGCCGTACTTGGCCGGGTTCGGCAATGCTGTTGTGTGGAGTCGTGGATCCAGCATTGCCGAACCCGGCCAAGTACGGCTATTCAGCCCTCTGGCACCCACACTTGGGAGGACCAGCCCATTCCACCTGGAAACTCAACCACCAAACCCAATTGGCCTTGAAAAAGACTTAGGTTGAAACGCGCGTCGGCTGTGTAACATATCATCATGTTTTGAATATTACATTTACATCCAATGATGTCTTTCATTGGTGCTGATTATAACAAGGAATAAGCCTAAAAATCTCATGTTTAACACACCAACAACCTGGACCATCTAATTTTTTGTGCAAACTGCCTACAAACAAATACTGGACTATCAAATCCAACCAGCGCCTTTCCAGTCCAAAAGTTTGTCACTCCCCACAATTTTTCTAGACAGTAGGAACCTCGGAGTTGGTTCCTTGACAAACTATGACTCTGGCTGCAGGTCTAATTCAACTAACAACCGAATAAAGGGTGCGCAGGAGAGAGGGAGTCCCGCCACAAACTCCACTCTTCCAAAAAATATAGTTTGAATGTATTTTTGTTATCTCGGATTCTTCTGCCATGACTTAATAGGGGGGGGGGGGTTGGAGTCTACAGTTGATGTATATTTTGCAGCATTTCTTGAATTCCATGTGTCCCTCTGGGTCTACTGCACATTTCAGAAAATATTGATTATTTGTTAGCCTTCAAAAGTTCATATCTCAAGTTTGTCTGATGCCATTTTTGAAATGTTTTGAGGTGTGCGCTTCTTCCGTCAAAGGCTGAGGTGTGTGCAAAAATCTTGAAAAAGTTGAAAATTGAAATGGATACTTTTGAGATCTTAGCTGCTTTATTTTTTAGCCTTTATGCAGAGCCCTATGCATAACAGCATGTTCTTCAGCAATCTTTTTTTGACTTGAATATGGTGATGAAACTTGCTACTTTTGCCATGAGTATCCATACTTGGCCAGAACAGTAGATCGGTGGAGGCCTTTCGAATTGGAACTTCTATGGACGGGAATAAAAGTTTCCGTGGGCAGCATATGTTTGCATTTTTCTGTGTCCAGTTTGATGTAGCCTAATCTAGCTGGGCAATACATCCTGGTGGTTGAACCACCCGTGAGTAAATACTGGCACGTGGCAGAGGGACCTACAACAATCGCACCCACGAACTCATATAGAAGCATTTGAGTATCCGGGAACAGCTCTACATATAGTGTTTGAGAATAACATGACATGACAACCCTCTGTCCTCAGTGGAAGGGTACACGGAAGCACCCGCTCCTGATTAATTCTTCTTCATCAGAACAAAGTCTGTCTTCTCATAACAATACCGAAGAGGTTTCTAAGCGTTATGTAATTGGGTTATATAGTGCACTGCTGCCAACAGCATGGCCTCATGGATTCTGCTAGAGAAACGGGTTGATTTTGGTGTAATGTCCCTATGCCAGTCATTTCCCTTCCGGGGAGTGCACGCCATTTATTTAACCTTTGATCCCGGAAAGGGGGACCATCATTATTTTCAGGGTGGTGAGATGCGTGGGGCAAAGGACTCCCATTCGCGCGCGTGCGCACACGCTCTCCAGACTAATCGGCATGATGGATCTGCTTTTGCAGTAAGACTCATGCAGTGGTGAGTATGTTGTTTGATGTCTGACTGACCAAGCCATTTTGGGAAAACGTGGCCCCAGTTTTTTTCTGGATGAAGGTGAGTGCGTAAAAGATAGAGTTTATGTTTAATACTCGGATAAAAAAAGGCCACTTCGATGACTTTATAAACCACTGTCAACAAGTCTCGTTATGTGTCTGAAGATGCTTTATTTCAGATGTAAACATTTATCTCGTTGATATATGCCTATTGGGGGGGTGAGGGGGGGCACGGACGGTACCACCAGAGAGCAGTCGTTGGTCCCATAGCTCTGCGAGTTGGCTCGAACTCTATGGTTCGCGAGAAAATACCGAATGAAGACCCTTACTTTAGTTTTCCAAGTGGGCTATGAGTTCATGGGACACTGGTGTCTATCCCCTCCCCCGCCAGCCCTCTTGCTGTGGTGAGGTAAGTGTGGGCTTTCGCCACCCTGTCCCCTGAGTTCATGGAAGGGAGGCAAAGCTGACGTCAGGGGCGGAGGGGCACCAACTTTTTTTTTCCATTAAGAGCTTAAACAGAGCCACCATCTGCACTTCTTTCTCTCGCATGCGGCCGCCACACAGACCCGTCCACTGTCCGCGGAGGGACTCGCGCGCGCACCCCGCTCTATTTGCGGACATGTCGACAGCAAGGCCTTTCGCTCCCTCCCATGGGCTGCAGCTTTATTCCGCCCAGCAGACTTGAATGGTCAGCGAACCCGCCGGCATAAAAATGGCGCCCATTCCGTCTCCACCTTTCCTGGCAAGAAAAGGTAGATTGTAAACCATCGTCACGGCGTAAAGGTGACAGCATTAATATCCTGCAATTACTGCAGCTGCGACAGAATGCTGGAAGCAGGCTCCCTTGGTGTCACCGGCAGCAGCCAGTTCATTATATCAGCCTCCAATGGTGTCACTGGAAGCCGACGTCTCCATATATCAGACTCTGTGGTGCACTGGCAGCAGAAACGTCCTTATATAAAAGTCTCTCCATGTAACTCACTTCCTTCTCTACATGTAGCCCTGGCAGTGGACAGTCCCTTAAAAGGGCCTGAGACAGTTCCTTAGGAGTCTCGTCACTGGAGACACAGGCAACAGGCGGCTGATGTTATCAGTCCCTCCACATAGCAACCATACGCGTGTCCAGGGAGTGACCTGGGAGGGAGGCACGCGACCTGCTATCCCTGGAATCTGATTGGCCATCCCAGGTGCCACCCCATAATGTTAGTAATATAATATTTAAAACACAGGAATGTAAGACACTAATGTTAGTAATTAAAGTAGATCTGGGTAGTGGAGACACATATTCAAGAGTTGGACACGCCACTGGTAGCACCGTCAGAAGACAGTTTCTTTTACACCGCCTGCTGCTCTGGGAGCAGGCATCTCCGTTATACATATTTTCATGTAGCACTGGCAGCAGACAAAAACAGTTCCTTACATCCTTCGCTAATGTTCCTTTTTGCACCCGACACTTTCTTATGTCAGTCACTCATGTATTCTGCTGCCAGACAAATCATGATATCCTTCACGTATGCTTATTCTGGCAGCAGGCGGTCCAGTATATCGGTAGCACTGGTAGCACGCAATTCCTTCAATAAGTTGCGCACGTTAGCACTGGCAGCAGATATTTCCTTGTATCTGTAACTCATGCTAATATTGGCAGCAGACAGTCCCTTATCACAGTCGGTCTAGTCTCTCTGTGTCGCACAGGCAGCAGACTGTTCCTTTTCTTTGTTTCAATATAGCACTGTGCCTCATTACAAGTTTGGAAGTGTGGGGAAAAAGTAACGGTAATTCTGTTAAAGTAACAGGACTGTCTTTGAAGCACTGACTCCCTTTGGACCTCCCAGTGACTGTTCCTGTAACCTGGAGGAAGGTGACAGCCCTTCTCAAGGGGCTCAAAGAGAGGGCTTCCTGGGTTGGGCCCGACTTGGTTGTTGTGGGTACATGCAGCGCAAACAGCTCACTACACATCAGGACCTGCCATGTATGAGTCACTGTCCACCAAGCTTCCAATAAAATGAGATCAATTTCTTGAGGCTACATTATTGTGAACTCTCAATAGCCATCATGTCAAAACTAGACATGGCTTATATTTAGATATTAAACTCCCACCAGATTTCTGGGGCACACAGTTATATTTTGAACGAGAGGTGCAGAAATTTAAAAGCCAACTCCGCCTTTTGGAACTTTGAGTTCCAATAGATGTGTTTAGGAACGCACATGTGACCTTTGAGCCTCCCCTGTTGCAACTGCAGGGTAGCTGCACAGAATATCAGTAGCTGGTTACAGAAAGGTACATAGTTTCTTTATGATTTTGACAAGGAGCATTATAAAAATAGGCTCTCCTTAGCCAATCCCACTTTCAGAAACAGAATTTCCTGCATAATTGTATTCTTAAAAATATGGATTCTTTCCAGAGTCTCATACTTTTTTATCCCCCCTGATGTATGTACTTGTATTATTCCCATTATTTGTATGGCACCAATTTTACCATTATTTTAGTCTCAATGCGCTGTCAGTGAGAACGACCTTGGAGAACTGAAATCCAGGGTTTTGGAGGTCTCAGAGCACGATTATGATGTGCGTGTTAATTTGCCCAAAAAAAAGCTTTGGGTGGCTGGCCAGGCTCCGGTAGAGAAGCAACCCATGCAGTCAGGCAGGTGGATGGGTGCTGAGAAGAGTAGGGGTGGCATCAGTGCTAGAGACTTGCTATGTGTTCAGCGTGCTCAAATTTATCTTAGCTCAGCGCTGTATTCTGCTGTCCGAGGTGTTGAGGCATAGTCAGGTGTAAGTAGGCAGAGAATTTATGTTAACAGCACAACCACATTTTTATCGCAGTCCTTGCTGTATACTGATGTGTGTGGTTAGCCATGCCCATCGGCCAGTGGTGTTGTGTGATATGATATGATAAGGCATTTATAACATGTCTATAGACACGTGTTTCAAGGCGCGACGAGGCAAAGGAGGGGGACAGAGGGAAGACAGAGACAACGATCCTACTAGGCCAGGTGACATTGAGATCTTGCAAGTGCAGGGGGGGAGTGCAAGGGAAAGGGGGGCAGTGCAGTACATAGGATAACAGTAAATAAATAAGACAATAAATAGAAGTGCGGCCAGCTGGTGGCAAGTGCAAGGGTAAGAGCAGACATCAGGGGTCAAGTGCTGGTAGTGGGACTGTAGGGATACAGATACAGTCCCCAAGTGCAAGGGTTGCCATGGGGCAGTGCAGGTGTGCAACTGGCGGGGAGGGAACCTGGGCCCAAGATCAGAGGGTCGCCAGGTAACCAGTGCAGTATCAGATGTATTGTTTATACCTTGTCGCCATTGGTGGTACTTTGATGTTAGGGCGCTGGCTCAGGTATTTGACTTCTTCTGATGATTCTTGCTGCTATGATAAAAACAGTTGGCAGCAACAACAGTCTATGCTCCAAATAATCACCACAGGAGGTTGTGCTTCCAGATTCTTCTAGGTGGGTCAGGTGCACGATTGTGGTGGGGGTGCAGTTGGTTTTATCACACCACTGTGCTTCTACTATTGTGATTTTCACGTTTTCTGTGCATGGCTGGTGCCGTCATTCATCAATCCTGTGACAATTCATATGAGAGTGCTGTGAATAAGCTAGTGGCACTTGAGAGATGGCAGGGTCATGATCGGTGTATGAAAGTGTGTGGGGTTCGGGCTGCCAGAAACACAGTCGGCACTGTCTGGTTTTTGGAAAAAGGTTGGTGACGCCATGAAAGCAGTTGGCACTGCCTGGGGAGACAGTTCAAATACTCAGGGTTTATGTGGTTTTCAGTATTGCATGGTAAAAAGCCTGCTTTTTAGAGCATTTTTGAAATAGAGGTTGTTTTCGGTGCAGCAGATGTGGAGAGGAAGTGTTCCAAATGGTGGGTGCTACGATAGAAGATGACAAGCGACCTACTCTGATGGAGTGGTGCAGTGGAATAGCCAGGAGAAGAGCTGAACCCGATCAGAGGCTTCTGGGGGGCTGGAAGTGGATGACTTTGTTCTGAAGGAACTCAGGTCCCGTATTATGGAGTGCACGCTTTGTGATGCACATGGCTTTGAAGGTTGCTCATAGGCTAACAGGGAGCTAGTGCATAATTCTGAATGTGGGGGTGATGTGTGCTCTGGGTGAGAGGGCAAGGAGCAATCTAGCTGCCGATTTCTGGATATGTTGAAGTTTCCTTAACTGGCGTGCAGGGACACCGAGATAGAGGGAGTTGGCATAGACCGGACGGGAGATAATAATGGCCAGCATTACAGAAATTCTTTTAGGGTAAGAGAGGTAAGGAAATCTTTGTTTTAGGATGTATAGGTGGAAGTGGCAGGTTCTGGATACAGAGCTGATGTGCTTGGAGAGGGATAGGTCTGCGTCCATGGTGCATCCAAGATTTCTGACGGAGGTGGATGGGGCAGGTGGGGCTCCAAGGGCTGCCGGCCACAGTAAAGGTTGGGGGATGAGAGTGGTTCTGCCACATGTTAGGATCTCTGATTTGTCCAGGTTGAGGATTTGGTGGTTGTTAGTCATACAATGGTCGATGTTCGAGAGACAAGGGGTGAGGTCGGGAGGTGGCGAGTCTTGGATCTTGGGGATTTTGAAAATTATCTGCGTATCGTCTGCGTAGTTGTAGCAGGTAAGGTTGTGTGAGCTGATGAGAGCTGGCAGTGGGCTTAGGTAGAGTTTGAAAAGGAGTGGTGAACGGGACAGTCCTTGCAACACCCCTTTTGTGGCTAGGCGGGAGGTGGTGGAGAAAGGCGGAAGGAGAATGATTTATGAGTGATTGGAAATAAAGGAGGTTATTCAATTAAGGGCGGAGTCATTGATACCTAGGATGATGAGCCTGTTCCTCAGTATTGTGTGGTCGATTGTATCAAAGGCTGCAGAAAGATCCAGGAGGCTGAGAGTGGGACACGCTTCTGACTCAGGAGTTCTTTTTAGGTCCTCCCTGATGGAGACCAGGTAAGATTCTATTCCACAGAGGCGTCGGAACTCCGATTGGGCTGGATTGAGGAGACTATTGGCTTCTGTGAAAAGGCTAACTTGTTTATAGGCCACACAGTCAATTAGTTTGGCAATGAAGCGGGTATTGGAGATTGGGCGGTAGCTTGATGGAGAGAGTGGGTCGAGGCTGGGATTTTTTGAGAGGCTTTGAAGGCCTCCGGGAAAGTGCCTGATGTGAGCGAAGTATTTACAACGGAGCGGGGATGGTGAGCAAGGGTCTCCAGGCGAGCCCAAGGGTCGGCTAAATGGTAGTAGGTTGCTGATAGCCTGGGAAAGAGGGGTGAAAGAAGTGAAAGTGGGTCGGGAGGGCAAGTGAAGGTTTGAGTTTTTATGGTATGGATTAGAGCTAGTTTAGTGGTTATGGTATGGTGTCTTTCAAGTGCAACATCATGAAAGTGGTTGGAAAGTTCATCGCAGAGAGTTTGGGAGTTCAGGATGGGGGTTAGGCAGCAGGGGGATAGCTTCAGAGAGCCATAGGTCAAAGAGATCAATGAAGGGGTTTCCTTCTTTGCTAGAGAGACCTGGAAGTGTATGAAGTAGGGAATTGCCAGGTCTGGATTGATGATGATTTTATTCCAAAGAGGCAGGGTGGCTGGGATAGTTGAGTGATTGATTGATGGAAGTGGTGGGGTGGGGGGAAGGTAGTCAAGTGAGAAAGGGATAGCGTGGTGATTAGTCCAGATGAGTGGGCAAGGCGTGAGTGGGGAGACTCGGCCAGAAGTGCAGAAAAGTGCATCTAGGATGTGTCCTGCAATGTGGGTCGGGTGTGAGATCAATTGTGACAGGCCAAAAGCTTCTAGATTGTCAATGAGGGAGTGGGTCATTGGGTTGGCAGAGACATCAAACCAGATGTTGAATCATCTAACATAGTGAGTGCAGGGTGCTGGATCAGCATGAGTGAGAGGGAGTCACAGAGAGAATCGGCAAAGTGTCAGTCGTAGCTGGGTGGCCTATATAGAAGAAGGAAGATGTGAGAGACTGACGAGCTGAGCCAGAACTTAGCAAGGATGGATTTGCATTTAGTGTCACCTGAAAGAGTCTCAGTGGAAATTACTGACAGATGTTGTTTGTGCAGGATGGCTAGGCCTCCCGCTCTGCTGAGCCTGTTGTGTACGAGCAGGGAGTAGCCGGGAGGAAAGGCTTCATGTGCAATGGGGTTGAAATCATCGGAGGATCAGGTTTCAGTGATGAATAGGTCGTCTGGGTTTTCAGTCGATGTGAGGTCAAAAATGTGTTTATTTTTGGCGACCAATCTGGCGTTGATCAGTATGCATTGTCCTGCAGACAAAGCATTCTGGGTATGACATCCCCAGGCAGAAGATTTTGAAACAGCAGGCAGGAGTGAACCCCTTACAGATGACAAGAAGAGAATCAGTCCTCTGTAGAAAACTGCCTAATTAAGGGTGTGAAACCACCTCACCCTATTTAGTCAACCTTGGACATCTGAAGAAGAGGGATTGCATCTGGAATGTTGTTTCGAAGAACTATCTCCTCCAAAGCCCTCTTTCATAAAGGTAAAGACAAAGACCTCCACAAAAAGGCAAGCCTTTTCCCACACCCATCCCAGAGAAATATTAGGGGTTATCTACTGGCTAGACACTGCTTCTGCAGCTGGGACCACTAGTACCCAGGAATCTCCCCACTGGAGGTGACAGAACCCTGCAAGTGCTGTCGAAACCATTCTTAGCTGGAAAGTGCAGGTGAAAGAACCTACCTTGCCCCTGGAGACTCTGGATGGGGCCCTCAGCACCCAGAAATCAAGAAACAGCTTATGACTCTGTTTAACACTTAAATCTGTTTTCAATCTGGCTATACCATTTGCAAGCATTCAGAGGTGCCTTTGACACTCGCCGCTTTCTGATTTGCTGTTGAGCCATCTAGCCACTGACACAACCCATCACTTGTTGGCAATCCAGCTGTTTTTGAGAAGATCACCACTGAAAAACAACATTATATCATTGGACCTCTTTGACCTGATTCAACCTATTCAAGACGCAAACTCAACCCATCGCCTGCTTGGTTTATTTATCCAGTTGGAGCTGATCAATGTTACAGGACTAAACCACATCGCTGGAACATATCAAGCTTCCTCAATTTTCTCAATACCTGCATTCCATTGGGAACAAACGACTCAAAATTTCACAATGCCAACTCAACCCATTTAAAGCACCCAGAAGGCTGAAAGGATAGCTCACAGGCAACATGTTTGTTGTGAAACAAAGACAACAGAGAGCAACACAGGTCTGAACCCCGGTCCCGCTCTTAGAGACTGGTCTGCGGTAATTAGTGTGTTACAAAAGATCAATTCATTAATTAGAGGCCTGGTTCGAAATCGTTGAGCCTCACGAACAAGCATTTAAAGTTTTTAGTTATTCTATGCCATAGGCCTTCCTTAAAGACCTCTACTGACTAGTAAGACCGTGCTCTCTCCACTCTCTACCTTTTTAAAAGACATCTCCAGTGAAAGGACATTGCTGCTGAAATCATTGCCTGGACACCCCTGTCTTCAGATCTGGAGTAACCCCTTTCATAACAACGTCTGCATATTATGTGCCTCTCTTACAGGGGTGGGTCATCATATTTTTAATTAGCATGTTTTGTTTTTGTTTAATTAAACTACCCTATTTATATATGCAACCAAAATTGTATACCAGAAAATTGCACTTGTCCATTAAATTTGAGATTGTACTTTAATGTGCAGTTAGGTCACAGATACCTCCATAAGTAATTCACAAATATTTAGTACAGAAAAAAATCTGATTCATATATTCACAATGTACATGTTGTAAATCATAGAATTCACCTATCTGTCCTTATCAAGGCTTGACATGGGGGAAATAATTTTTTAACACTGTTCTATAGTCACACATTTTGTATCACCATCAGATAGACACAAAGTTGCCATCATCATATACACACAGCAGGAGATGACAGTATTGGGAGTGTTTAGACAGACATCAAGTGAAAATATAGGATACAATTTTAAAAATACCCTATGTCTATAGAACCTTGGTTGGATGTTCTTTTCCTTTGGTATTACATCACTATTGTTGTTTGGCCTCCTCATATTATAGCTCACTTCCCGCCTGAAGAGGATACCTTTGGCCCATGCTACCGTAAAGAGGCAAAGGAGGTTTACCTGCCGGCTGTGCCTGTTTCAGATTCATGGTTGGGCTCCCTGCTGGTTTCGTAGTAGTGTGAGGCTGAGTAGGAGTGTTATTCTGTAATCATCCCTGTACTCCTGCAGAACACTAGTCATGTTGGCACATACCGGTTCTGACCATTTTAATATCAGTTTCCCTAGTGGCATAGGGTTATTTCAGTTCTTGTATCACCCTCCCTTTCTGCTACAATCAGACACTTCCATATATCCGTCTCATAGGGCAGCACTGGCAGCAGACACCTCCATATATCTGTCTCATAGGGCAGCACAGGCAGCAGACACCTCCATATATCCATCTTATAGGGCAGCACTGGTAGCATACACCTCCATATATCTGTCTCTTAGGGCAGCACTGGCAGCATATACTTGGCAGCAGACACTTCCATATATGCATCTCACGGGGTAGCACTGGCAGCAGACACTTCCATATATCCGTTTCATAGGGCAGCACTGGCAGCAGACACTACCATATATCCGTCTCGTAGGGCAGCACTGGCAGCAGATACTTGGCAGCAGACACTTCCATATATGCATCTTATAGGGTAACACTGGCAGCAGACACTTCCATATATATCTGTCTCATAGGGCAGCACTGGCATCAGACACTGCCATATATCCATCTCAAAGGGCATCACTGGCAGCAGATACTTGGCAGCAGACTCTTCCATATATGCATCTCATAGGGTAGCACTGGCAGCAGACACTGCCATACATCCGTCTCATAGGGCAGCACTGGCAGCAGATACTTGCCAGCAGACACTTCCAGATATGCATCTCATAGGGTTTCACTGGCAGCAGACACTTCCATATATCCTGAAGAGGGAAAATGGGATGGCCCCTTCCCCCTATCCCCGTACAAACTATGGCCAATGAAGTCACAACCCAAGTACACGCAGCGGGATGAGTTTGACCCTCTGACTACAGCCCCAGACGTCAAGATCCACCGTGGCCATGCCCCACCTCCACAAGCCAGCCGCACCCCATCCAAAGCACGAGGTGGGAAACCAGGTGGAGCTGAGGCCGACCATATGGACCAGCTCGACTAAACGTCACAAACCAATACTGCCATCATTAGAGATGACATGACGACATAGCCACGACGGACAGAAGCACACATGCTGCAAGGCACCTGGATCAGACACATACCACCAACACAAAGAACACCCTCAGTGCTATGACTTAGAGGACCGCGCACACTCACAGACATGCATCGTTATTATTTTTCACATAGGCCAACGGTTCTACGTGATTTCGCTGAATGAAATGTCATCGTGGGACATTTCATTGCCGAAATCTCATCGCCAGAAACCCTGTATTTTTTATTTTTTTATTTCTGGGGGGTGTTACCCCCCCTTTAACCCCCTTTACTTTAATAATCATACCCCAACCCGCACAAAACACCCCCCAAAAAATATTTTTTTTAAAAAAGGGTTTCTGGCGATGAGAATTCCGGCGATGAAATGTCCCATGATGACATTTCATTCGGCGAAATGCATGTATACCAGGCCAACTACCGTATCGCAGAAATGCAAGATGCCAGAAGAGTTTGTGTACATGCTTGCAGATGCTTCATGCTACTAAAACACTGAAGATAACACCCTGTAGATGGACTGATGTATAAGGACCCAATATTCACCCTCACAACCTCGCCTTATGGACTTTATACTGCCACATATAACCAGGCCAGGTAGGTCGCAAACCAAAGTCCCCAGACCCGGAGCAGCTCAGACGGAGCTACAAGGTGCTGATCGTGCAGAACAACCCTGACTAGAGTCCCAAAGCCAAGGTCGCGAAATTGCAATCAACATGCCGCGCTCTCGACAACAAGGTTACACCTGCCACAGCTAAAGACTCCTCGGAGCAGAAATACAAATCAAATCCCCGTAATTCTGCCTAAACCACGGTCTCTGAACACGTGACCAGGCCGACCTGATACGATGCCAAGCTCCAAGGACTAAAGAAGCTCTGGAGTCTCGCGTCTGGGACCCAGCCTGCAACAAAGAAGTAACAAGTTTGACACTGGCAGCGATGGGAAAGGAGTGCTCTAACAGCAAGTAGCAAGACCTGTCCATTGTCCACCACTGACACATAGTCACACATTGTTGCCAGCACCAGGTACATCGCGAGCTGGGAACAACAATGGTCCCAGGCTTGGGGGGGCTCGCGCATGGACCAATCAGAACACGAAGGGCTAACCACTGACGGCACCTCAACACAACCAATCACTAACCTTCTCCATGTACCTCTTTTCATGTAGCAATTCGTAGGGAGGACCCAAGTGTACCACCTGACCTCTTCTCTACCAATAATATTTCCTCCTATACGGTTCTATACTGACCTTACCACTCAGGGAACCAACCCAGGGTAGCGCTAGGTTTGGGGATGAGTTTTCAGAGATGACGCACATTGTGGCGTCACTCAGCTAGAAAAAGTGCCTGCAAGCCCATTTTGAATGAGAAGTTCCTGGGTACCTACGCTCCATGAACCTGTCCCTGTCTGTTTCTATGCAATAAACAGCAGTAACCCTTTGCTCTTGTTTGTGCCTCGTACTCCTTTGGGACACGGAAGGAGTTGGGGCCTTCCCACCGCTGAGGGTCCGTGGATGGCTCTTCCGGCCTCCTCAAAATTACCCCAACATGTTGGAGGCACTGCTGAGATTCTGAGATAGATCACAGCAAGACCGTTTGCATCAAGGTCGCCAGGCAACGCGGCCCCCTCTCCTGTTTCCCCCTTTGGAGGACTGCAGGACCATCGCGGAACTGCGAAACGACCGGACTGCGCAATCCGGAATATTGGCCATCGGAGTGTCCAGGAGTGGTCTAGACGAGGGGAGGCTTTGAGCCGACTGGGAGGGGTGCCCACCGCCGAGCAGGACTGGCAGGCAAGTGCCCAATGTGAGTATGGCACACACAATCAGCTACATAATGTTGTGCGGGTGGCGGGAGCAATTGTGAATAGGGTGGCGGGTGGTTTTACAGTGTTGATTTTTGCAATCAGCGATGATCGATAAGTGAAGTGTAGTAGGGAATGGAACGACGACGATCCCTGCTTGTGTTATTGAGCATACTGGGTGGGGCACAGAGCTCCTACGTGTTGACTGGAGGGTCACGCTGATTGGTCTAGATCACAAACACATGTTTGGGGGTGTGGTATTCCTATGAGTCGGCGTTGTAGTTCGGTGAATAGATGAGGATTCCAATGAATTTGTTGTTTTAGCTTGGTGAATAGATGACGTATTTCTGCCGGAGGTAGCTAGATTGTCTCTAAATTGCGGAAGATAGTTGGCTGGATAAGCTCCCCTGGTGAGGGGGCGTATCACACGCAAGGTGACACAGCGTGTGCAGCACAACTACAATAACAAAAGTGATTAATGAATACTCCACTCCAGGTGCGGTGGGAAGACAGCTGTTGGGATTGTGAGGAATGCTATTGTTGAAATTGGCACGCATTATATGTTGCAACTGTGTGTATCGTAATACATTGTACTAGATGGTGACGTCACCCATAGGGCTTGCATAGGACATTGCGGTTCTCTTAAGCGAAATTGGAGCCGCGGCACGTGGTTAAGGCGGGGTAAAGGTGGGTGGGCGGCCGTGCACGCCGAATGCTGCAACGTCCTCGATCAAAGGGGTTGCGCTGAGCAGCGGTGTGGTCTGTAGGAGTGGGAAGATACAGACATACGCTGCCCAGACAGTGGGAGAGCAGAAAGGAGGAGGGGTTAGGAGAATAACACAGGCACGCCGAGTAGCGGCCGCACTGACAAGGTGGGGTGGCTCAAAAGCAGGCAGCGTTGGGCGTGAGGACACAGGGGACATCGCGTGCCACAGGTCGAAGACGGCTCTAGCTCCAAAGGGAGGTGTGTGTGTGAGGGGCGATAACACAGTAAAGGACAAGAGGGTGGTAGTGAACAGTGCGAGAGTATTGCAATGCTAAAATTTCTTTCCCTTACAGCGGAGAGTCGGAAGTCCCCGATTAAGGGGCCCGGTAACGGTGGTATTTACATCTGTATATTTGAAAATGTCCTCGTGTTACGGGTTAGGTGCCGATAGTGGGTTCCACACATTAACAACACCACTCCAGCACATCTGCGCAACACTGCCACCGCACAGAGATAAAATAGTAAAATACAGTATTGAATGGACTAAAGGGACAGATGAAAGGATAAGGATACCGTGGCCACCCAACTGTAGTTTTAGAATGGAAGCCCAACACTCACTGCTAGCGTATCTACACAACACATACAAGGGGAAGAAATTAGCAAGCCACTTAGAAGTTTTCAACCTCTGGAGAATGTTTTAGGGGTATAGCCCGGGGATGATGAGCATGCAGGAGGTAAAGAAGGACGAGGTGTGCAAAAGGGGAAGGGTGTAGTGCGCCCCAGGCTCCTCCTCCTCCCAGCGACACAGCAAGGAGCGCTGAGGAGAGCGAGGAAGAGGCAGAGCGGTCATACCAAATAAAGGAAGTAAAGAAAGAGAACGAAGGTCTGTACCCAATGAGAGAATTGAGAGAAGCAGTACGACCCCAGTTAGCAGCCGCTGAGGGATACTCAAACCCAGCAAACGGCCCACCCCATACGCACAAGAAGATCACTACCAGAAAGAGGTGAGTACAGGGGGTGCTGTAGACACAAAAGAGACACAGGTGAACTTTAAGGGCATAAAGACAACACTGCTAGACCCAGCGGGTATAGGACCAGACGATTGGATAGCAGCACAGGTGTTATTGAAGCTACGGGGGATGGTGATAGGAAAGGAGGAGGCGGTGATGCAGGAAATAGATAAAGGGGAAATAAGGCACACGCAGAAGGAGAGTGAGGTAAGTACCAGGGAAGCAGGGAACATGATGGAGGAAGAAGTGGCGGTACTGGAGGCAAAACTAGCCGAATTGAGGAGGCGTGAAGCTTACTCATTAAACAACTCGAGCTAAAGGAACTGGAAAGAAAGGTAAAGCTGCAGGAAGAAAGGGAAGCGCAAACGGAATTGAACTAGCAGGAAGAGGAGAAAAGGAAGAGGGAGGAGGACCACATATGGGCGATTGCAGAAAGAGTAGCACTTATGGAGCAACAGGAGATTAGGAGGAAAGAAGAGGAACGGGAAGAGAACGACAGAGAAATGACGCTCTGGAAGAAAACGATTCTGTCAGAAAGCACACGTAAATACGATGAAGGGAGAATAATAGAGAGCATTCTGGCAAAAGAGGGCGGGAGAAGGAGAGACAAGGATAGAGATGCAAGGGTGTTGGGAGAGGTAAGCGACGCAATAATGAAAGAGCTTCTCAGAACAAGAGTGGAGTTAGAGAGTGAGGATGAACAACCAAGCAACCAAGGGCTAAGAGGAAGTAACAAAGCAACAAGAAGTAAGATGAACGCATGCAGTGGCGAAGCAGCCGCAACACGCCAAGTGAGGGAAGGCACAGAGGATACAGGTAAGTAAGCAGACGTAGATTTAGAAACATTAACAGTGCGATACCCGCGCCCACATGCAAAAATGAAATTTTCGGAAGGATTTTGTAGTGATGAGGAAGAAGGAAGGATCATGCGGAGGACAGAGTGATGGGAACGGAGAAGGGGTTATCAAACTGTATGTCACACTCACAGGCACTGGGTCGTCATGGAAATGCAGAACACAAGAAGAGACACAACTGGACGGGAGGGCCAAAGCACACAGAGGGAAGGGACACTATAACCAGTAACGCTGCCTGCTAAGAACATGCCATATGTCAACCGACTGAGAGACCTTCCAGGGCGCAGAATGGAAGGATCAACAATAGCACACAACAAGGGCCAAGCGGGTCAACGGGCCAACGTGGGAGCAATAATGGCATAGGGGACACACAGCACACACGTCATGTTACTGACTCTTTTGATAATTTATCTGATATGGAAGAGGAGGGTAACAACATACACGTTACACCACATATGCACACGCCAGGAGAAATAGCAGAATACACACAGATGCCACTCTTGGAGAGAGGCAGGACGAGGCCACAATACGTCCCATGGAAACATGCAGAGAAAGACAACATTAAATGTAGACTACCATCCTTAAGCGGAGGGGTGGGAAAATAGATATACGGAATGAAGAAACTAACTGCAGGGCACAGGTTAGCGGTTGTGGATGTCAAAGGGCTATTCATTTCAAATTTGGGAGACGCTGCGGATGACATTTGGAAGAGGGCGGGATTCCCAGGGGTGACCATCAGCGACACATTGCACGATGGGTCACCCTTTGCAAACTGCAGACACGCGGTATGGCAAGAGCTGAGGGTACAATACCATGACACTTCAGACATAGGGGCAATAACATCACGGAAAATGCGCGAGAATGACAACCTTGTTAATTACATCCAGGAAATTCAGGAGAAGTGGCGCTTGGAAACGCGAGAGCCATGGGACAAAACATTATCTATATTTTACCACATACTGATACAGGTACTCCCAGAACCGGCAGTTGAAAAAATTGTTGGGGATGGAAGCAAAAGCATGGCCAGAGATACAATTAATGATAGTACACCATTGTAGGTTATGGCAAGAAAAGATGAAATAGAAAGAAGAAGATAGAAAGGCTGACAGGCAAAACTGGTACAAAAAAGCTGTCAAAATATGCCCTAGAAGGGGCACTCATAACAAGCCCTGCCCCACCGGCACCAGCTCTTGCACAACAACAATAATCACCAACAACACCACCACAGCAAGTCCCCATTATGAAACAGCAATTGCCACCCCTGCCCCCATACACGGCACAACACCTATACGTATCACTCATAGGGGGAGGATACATGCAAATGGGTAAGGCTGCACAAACAACAAACAACTACAGAGGTAGGGGAGGAGTAACGAGAGGGAGGGGGTTTGGTTCAGCAGCACACCAACAAGGAGGAGAGTTCTGAGGGTATTCCCAAAATGGACAGCAGGGGTGTTTGGACAGCACAGGAGGGTACCCATGGCAAGCTCGGAAGCCACCCACGTGCTGGATTTGTGGATTAGTAGGACAGGTATCACGCACAAGCAGGGCAAGGCCGACACAAGCAGGATGGGGGAGAGCAAGGGCCACAGGGCTTCAATGGGGGACTAAACCACAGCCACAACAGCAACCTTATGTGCCAACCACCACACAGCAGGTACAGCATTAACCAGCCCAACACCAAGCACAACAGCAAGTGGCAGTGGCAAAACAACAACACATTCACACGGTACAACAGCTCACACAAGTACAAGACGGCACACAACAACCCATGGACACGCCAATACCACAGACACAAATGGGGAAAGTAACAATACTGGGACATAACCCCTACACAGTGAATGGACAATCATTATACCCCCAATAGGACAGCCCACAGACTTGCTTGTTGTGTCCCATCCTGTCTGTAACACCTAACCCTGCAGAGGAACCATGCATAAAGGTGGCGAAAGGTGACAAAACATTTTCCTTTCTAGTTGACACAGGGCCCACTCGATCCTGTATTAGGGTGGTTCCTTTTACTGATTACATCTCCTTATTGGTTGGAGATCACGACCTATCCCTGCCCTTGTTATACTCAAAACAATCACCAGTAAATATACGAGGGCGAGACATCATGAGCAGGTTAAATATGACCATTTCTTTCACTGATAAAGGAATAGTATGCTCGACACCAGGTATACACATACTCACAGCACGACACATACTTCAGGCTTACTGTGGCAAGACAGTGGCGAGGGCAGAACCCATGGACGGGGAGATCTACCAATATGGGACAGACATGGGAATAGCATGGCTACCAGGGATTGAGGGTAAGGTATGAAGAAGGTCAGCAGCATACCTCTTCAGGCCAGAAATGCCCCCGCGTGAGGAGGAAGGGGCAATAATATCAGTAGACATTCAAAGCATTGTAGCAAACAAAGATTGGATTACAGTTCACGCCCAGGATGGGGAAGGAAAAGCATGGAGGGCGGTGATAGCAGTGGCAGAAGGATTCAGGCTGACGCAGGTGTCAGACAAGGAACTGTTCTCGGATGAAGTAGGAGATAGTATTCCAGATGAACGTCTACGTGTGGTTAAGGGTGACATACCAGGAGGTGGCCCAGAAAATAGCAATGGTGCTAGAAACGCCCATCCCCACACAATCAGACTTATACGAGGAAGATTTGGCCGCTGTACCCGCCTCACTATGGACTACTAGTCCGCATGATGTGGGATGCATAAAGAGTATTGGAGGGGTAAAAATAAAACAGAAAAAGGGAGCAATGCTGCCCAGGGTGAAACAGTACCTGTTATCCAAAGAAGCTGATGAAGTGATTTATGAGACAATAAGTGCCCTAGTGGAAAGAGGAATATTGGTACCATCAGAGTCACCATGCAACACTGCGGTATACCCTGTGCACAAGGCTAAGGGAGGGTTCTGGTGTTTCAGACAAGATTTGAGATGACTTAACCACATTGTAGAAGCAGAGTACCCGGTAGCAGCTAACCCCACCAAAATATTTTGTGGAATACCAGCAGAGGCATCACGGTTCACTGTGATCGACCTCAAGAATGCGTTCTTCTCAATACCACTGCACCCTGACTCGCAAGATCTGACGAGTTTCACGTACCGCAACACAAAATGGAAACACACTAGGTTACCCCAAGGATACTGCGAGTCACTATCCATCTTTAACAGAGTTATACTAGTATAAACTGGAACAGTCTTAGGCTGATTCCGGCGCTCCTCAGGATGTTAGAGAGAGAGGGGGGGAGTGGAGCTGCGAGACTGAGGTCTATTGCCCTTAGACTGCAAAGGGAAACAAAACTAAATATCTATCTATTTAGACCTCTAGGTGTTTCACGCTCCACTAATAACTAGATTGTGATACTAATATGTTCTGTGAAGATATGTTCTTCAGTACTTAGCCCAGGCTGAAATAGTTATATGATCTAGAAATAAATTTATATAGACTGTTATATCACAATAAGTGCTTTTACCCAAATTGGTATAGTTTAATTAGGTGCATTCCCAGGTGGTTGAACATCGAAGACCAAAACCTAGAAAGTAAAGTGCATATAATTTAAAAAGTCCTATTGTGAATAAAACAAAAAATCACAGTAATTCTCTGTTTAGAACAAAAAGAAATTGGTTGCACTTGTTGGTTTACAAATTCAGTATCTCCTGATAATTCACAGATGGATCCAGGTTTATGGATTCATTATTTCCTATTGGTTCACAAATGGATTCAGTTTACAGTTGATGAAATGGATAAATTAAGTCACAGTTGTTTCACAGTTCAAGGGTGACTTATGTTGCTTCACAGTTCAAGGTTGACTGAATTACCAGTTGTGGAGTCAAATTGCTTGCAAACACTGTTACTTCACAGTTAGAATGAAGTTGAATATTTTAAATCACTGTTGCTTCACAGTTGGAGATTCACTAAGTTTTGAGTCTAGAATAATCAGAAGTATTTGGGCAGAGTCTAGGCCCTCTTATGTTTCAAAGTTGTTATCACAGTTACATTGAGTCTGTTAACCATGAGTTAACTATGTTATTCCTTTATTTGTTTTGTATTATGTATTTTGTATTTGTTTATATACAGATGTACCTGGGGAATGTCGAGCTTGAAAGCACGGTGTTGCAGTATTTAGATGATATTCTCATCTGCAGCACCACTGAGGAAAAGTGTAGGAAGGACTCTATGAAAATGCTCACAGTATTGGCTGAGAAAGGGTACAAGGCCGACAAGGGAAAACTGCAGTATTGTCAGGAACAGGTCCTATACATAGGACAGATTACCTCACAGAAAGGAAGGAACATCGCAACACAAAGGGCACAAGCTATAAGGAACATGCCACAGCCACAAACAATCAGGGAATTGCAACAATCTCTTGGCCTGTGCAACTACTGCAGAGCATGGGATTTTGACTACAGCACATACATAGGGCCCCTCCTGGTGGCTCTCAGCGAGGCACAGAGGGGGGCGAGGAAGTTGGGATGGACAAGAGAAATGACTGATGCATTCAATGAACTTAAAGAGGTCATTTCAATGGCACCAGTACTGGGCACCCCCAACTATGAGAATGAGTTCTACATCTTCTCACATTGCAATAGTGCAGTAATGAAGGCAGTACTAAAACAAAAGACAAGCATGGGACACAAACCAATAGGATTTTGCAGCGGACACTTAGACCCGGTAATGATGAGACACTTCCCATGCGAAGAACACTTGGCTGCTGCAGCTTGCGCAGTAGAAAAACCATCTTCAATTACTATGGGTTGCTCCACCACACTATACGTGGAACACGCCATCTTCGTAATCCTGCACAAACCAAAAACCACACTAAATACTCAGAGAGCAACAGGGTATGAAATTATTTTGTCGAGGCCTGAGTTGAAAATAGTCAGGTGCAGCAATGTTAATCCAGCACAGCTCATAGCAGAGGAAGTGGCTGAAGGTGAATACGCATACGATTGTACACATGCAATTGAATACTACTCATACACCCGGAAGTTAGAAGAAAATGCCCTAGAGGGTAGTGAAGTACTGTACATTGATGGGTCATCAACAATTGATCAAAGTTATGGTATAAGGAGGACAGGAGCAGCTTTCGTGCAATTAAGGGAGGATTGGACATATGTACCAGTGAAATGTGTTAAACTACCCCAACAATATTCAGTGCAGGCAGCAGAATTGGTAACTCTCATTTTGGCTTTAGAAGAAAGCAACAGCAAAAGAGTAACAATATATTCAGATATTGCCTATGTTACTTCGACGGGGCACTCTGGCTTAATAAGATGGCTCAAAAGAGGATTTAGGAGAGCAGATGGTACCCCAGTGCAATATGCTCTCCTTCTGGGTGAACTAATAGAAGTAATAACATACCCAAACGAGGTGACCCTTGTGATAATGAAAGATGGTTAGACACACATCCCAAAGACACAGATTATGGAACTCGAGGTGTCAACCCCAATGGCAGAAAAGGAATTGTGGGTTAAAAGAGGATGCACTATGTCCCCCAAAGATGCGCTATGGAGACAGAATAACACAGGGAAAGTTGTGATGCCCCTGGCCCTACTGAAAACAGCGCTGGCCCAACTACACCATCCCACTCATACAGGAAAGGAAGTTGTGCAGCATGAATAAAAGAATCATGGTTCGGCCCTGCGCTAAACTCACACGTTGCAAACTTCATCAGCAACTGTCTTACTTGCCAACAATTTACGGCAGGTCACACACTGCAAGTGATCACAGGTACAATACCACGGCCTGAAGGACCCTTCCTGCACCTGCACATTGACTACGTCAACATGATCAACGTATGTCAAGGATACCGATACATGATTGTAGTAGTGTGCCCCTTTTCGAAGTGGATTGAGACTAGCCCGTGCTCCCATGAAGACGCATTTAGGGAAGCAACATTTTTAGTAAGGGAAGTCTTCCCGAGGTGGGGGGTGTGCAAAGTATTAGGATCAGATCACGTACCCCATTTTGCGAATTAATTATTTCAGCACATAACTGCCCTGCTCGGGATTGAACACCACAAGCCAACGGCGTCTGTGAACGCCTCAATGGCCTCTTTAAAGAAGCAATAGCCATGACGCAGCAAGCAACCAAAAATAGTTGGCTCTATTGCCTTCCTCTGGCTCTGTTTGAGTTGAGAAACAAGCCCGGTTCAGACCACCACCTCACACCCCATGAGGTGGTGACTGGATGCCAAATGCACCTGCCACTCACACCAGCCACAAGAGCAATGTATGACTGCGAAGGAAAAGATACTGTTTTTGGTGAAGAAATGTATGAGTATGTCTCTTCCCTGGTTACTAGTGCTTTCTGTATCTCTCAACAGATTCAGCGGACACATGGCGGGTCAGAGAACAATCAACAGGAACAACCAACATCGATGAGCAGACTGGATAGTGGGCAGTGAAAGAAGGAGACACTGTTCTCCTTAGAAACTATCGAAGAAAGTGTAACGCCCCTAGATTTACGGGGCTCCAAACTGTTATAAAAGTGGCCCCCAGGGCCGTTAAGTTAGTTGATAAAGACGTTTGGACACATATCCACGAAATCAAGCCCTACAAAGCACAGAACTTGCCCCACCACTGCAGCAACAGGGCCAACACTTCAGCAACAACTGACGATGACAAGGACACAGCACAAACGCCAGCTACACCCAAGGACCTAAACGGACAACCCCCCATAGCACACCCTATGATTACGAGGTCCCAGACACAAAACGTCCCCAAGGTAGTGTTAATAAACATTTAACTATGTTGGGGATGTCAGAATTAGGGAATTAAGTTTAAATTAAGGGAACTTAACAGCACTAGTAAGAAGAACTACGACAAGGATATCTGCAATACACACAACACTGTGTAAACACGTGCATGCTCTCTTCTCTTTTTGTCTCGCACATGCAGGTATCGTGCACTGTAATTATTGTATGCAAATATCCGATAAAAACATCTGCCACTGCTCAGGCTCAAATCCTACCTACTGACGACCTCCCAGAAACATTAACACAAATCTGTATATATAATTAAAAGACCAAAGTACTTAAGGCCCAGACGGCTACGTGTTTACTAAAACATATTCTCCTACTAATATTATGCTCATATCCACACCTCCACGCAGCCTTACCTGCTCTGAGAGATAGGACGGTAAGGAAGGCGTGGGAGGAGCTTTTCGCCTGGGCATTGAATGATCACTTGATACGCCGGGCTTGAATAACAAATACTAATGAAATAACGCAGACTTTTCGACATTTTCAGGCGGGCACCTGTACCATCTAAAGTAAAATAGCTGCAGGACGGCAGCAAAGGTAAGGTAAACATGCCAGTGGTTATAGCAACTGTAATAAAAATGTTGGGGATATTTTTGACCTCTGGTCTGATAACTGCCGCTGTTTGGCAGGCCTACTATGCTTTACAGGTGACTGCAAAATCCAATACTAAAATGTCCCTTACCCCAGCTGCCAAGAGCACTGTGTCAGGTGGTACGAGTAGCACGGGACTAAACGTAAAAAGAGGTAAACATAGTGTTTCCATCGATGTACATGGGGTGGACACCTATCTTACTGAATCCGCACACATCTCTAACAACATGTGTCATAAACACATGTTCAAAGTTGGTAAGGACACAACAAACAACAACTGCTACGTGTGCTCATTGATCCCGTGTGCCATGAGCACCTCCAGAACATTTGTGGCAACTGAAGTACCAGCGACCACAGCAGAATGTCTCCTATATCTAGTGTTGTTTCAAACACGAGAACGATTCCAAGGGAAAACGGCAACACTAAGATGGAAATCAAGTTCAACATACCCATACGAAGACAACTTCATCAAAACACTACCGATGTTTGGCAACTATTGGCAGCTGACCGAAGGGCTACAATACGTAACCGACAGACCCGACAAAGGGGAAACAAAAGAAGTAACACTGCCATGTAAATGGAATGCAAGAGACATTGGAGGTAAACCAGATGCTGGGAAAGACCACTAATACTGATCTATGGCAAAGTATATACAAAGAACGGATGGGCGGATGGAGTTGTGGGAAGCAAAATACTGACGTTGGCAAAATTCTCAGTAATGATGACCGTACAAGAAGAGAACGACAAATGGTCGAAGGAGTGGGCAAAGAGTGCAGCACTACTAATATGGTTGCATAAAGAGGAGGAACCCATAACGATAATTCCTGTTGCAGCCTCCACGCTATGTTACCAGCACGATGGAGAAGTTGATGTTGGAGTAAACGAAGGGTATAAAAGAACAATAAAGCTTCCTGAGGGGGGTGCGGGGACAGCAGTACTGATGGACCACTATTACAACAGTCTATCACAGTTATGGAATAGAGTATGTACTATGATACACATCAACATACCCTTCCTGGTAGCACCGCAGAAACACATGAACATGGAAAACTTCCCTAAGATGAAAGACGGAAATAGAAGAAAAAGAAGGTCTCTGGGGCAAGTAGACAGCACATCACAGAGTGACACCATCCCAGAAAAACCACTGTCGAGAATAAAAAGACAAGGAGAACCACTCACAGGAAATTACCTCTGGAGAAGGTCAGAAACAGCATTGAGTGACATCCCACCAGCTCACAGATTATTCAGCAGAGCAGCAATGTTCTTTTCCTCTGTAATAAATGCAGGAGTGCAGGCATATGCAAATGCAAAAGGGCTACAGATAACCAGGTGGGAGCTGATGATGATGATCAACTCCACAGTAAACGGATTTAACACAATGAAAGAAGAACTAAGAGCTATTAGGATGGTGGCCTGACAGAATAGGTATGTGCTGGAACTTCTAACAGCTATGGAAGGAGGTCTTTGTACAAACATTGGGAGTTCCTGCTGTACGTTCATTCCTGCGAATGACGAGGATAACGGCACTCTATCTGTAGCAGTATCACAACTGGCCAAGATGCACACGAAGATGGAAGAAGTAGCTAAGGGGGTGAAAAAGGATGGTAGATGGTTTTCATACCTCTGGTCCTAGATGCCGTCATGGTTAGCGGACGGCCTCAAAGTTTTGGCAGGATGTATGATCCTAGGAATGGCTTCACTGATGGGAATAAAACTATGGATGGTAAGGTCAAAGCGTACTGCAGAAGAAATGATCGGCATGCACATCCTAATGCCCGCCGAAGACGACCTGCACACGGACATCAACATCAAGGAATGCAAATGACTGCACCAACAAATAGTGGAAGCAGACTTGTACCCACCATCAATAAAAGTTGAAAATCCACGGAACCCGAAGAGCTATGTTGGAAAATGGGTTTATTGTAAGCCTGGTGGTGGATGTGTGTATATGTACTGGTCGTTTGAAGATCATGTGGACCGGTACGGACACCTGGCAGGAATAACGAAGGTATGGCGAGTACAGGGAGACCAAAGAGTGGATAATTTTGTGGTCGACAAGTCGACCAGATGGGGGTCTGAAGAGGGAAAATGGGACGGCCCCTTCCCCCCAATCCCCATACAAACTATGGCCAATGAAGTCACGACCCAAGTACCCGCAGCGGGATGACTTCGACCCTCTGACTACCGCCCCGCACGTCACGGTTCATTGTGGCCATGCCCCACCTCCACAAGCCAGCTGCACCCCATCCAAAGCATGAGGTGGGAAACCAGGTGGAGCTGAGGCCGACCCTATGGACCAGCTCGACTAAACGTTGGAAACCTATACTGCTATCATTAGAGATGACATCACGGCATAGCCTCAACGGACAGAAACACACGTGCTGCCAGGCACCTGGATCAGACACACACCAACCTACACGAAGACCGCGCACACTCACAGACATGCATCGTTATTATTTTTCACATAGGCCAACTACCGCATCGCAGAAACGCAAGATGCCAGAAGAGTTCGTGTACATGCTTGCAGATGCCTCATGCTACTAAAACCCTGAAGATAACACCCTGTAGATGGACTGATGTATAAGGACCCAATCCGCACCCTAACGACCCTCGCCTTATGTAATTTATACCGCCACATATAACCAGGCCAAGGTAGGCCGCAAACCAGAGTTCCCAGACCCGGGGCAGCTCAGACGGAGCTACAAGGTGCTGATCATGCAGAACAACCCTGACTAGAGCCCCACAGCCAAGGTGGCGAAGTTGCAATCAACATGCCGTGCTCTCGACGCCAAGGTTACACCTGTCACTGCTAAAGACTCCTCGGAGCAGAAATACAAATCAAATCCCCGTAATTCTGCCTCAGCCACAGTTTCTCAACATGTGACCAGGCCGACCTGATACGATGCCAAGCTCCAAGGACTAAAGAAGTTCTGGGGTCTCACTTCTGGGACCCAGCCTGCAACAAAGAAGTAACAAGTTGAACACTGGCAGCGATGGGAAAGGAGCAATCTAACAGCAAGTAGCAAGACCTGTCCATTGTCCGCCACTGACACATAGTCACACATTGTTGCCAGCACCAGGCACATTGCGAGCTGGGAACAACGATGGTCCCAGGCTTGGGGGGCTCGCGGATGGACCAATCAGAACACAAGGGGCTAACCACTGACGGCACCTCAACTCAACCATTCACTAACCTTCTCCATGTAACTCTTTTCATGTAGCAATTCGTAGGGATGGCCCAAGTGTACCACCTGACTTCTTCTCTACCAATAACTTTTCCTTCTATACAGTTCTATACTGGCCCTACCACTCGCGGAATCAACCCAGGCTAGCCTTAGGTTTGTGGATGAGTTTTCACACATGACGCACAATGTGGCGTCACACAGCTAGAAAAAGGGCCTGCGAGAAGCTTCTGGGTACCTACGCTCCATGAACCTGTATCTGTCTGTTTCTATGCAATAAACAGCAGTAAACCTTTGCTCTTGTGTGTGCCTCCTACTCCTTTGGGACACGGAAGGAGTTGGGGCCTTCCCACCACTGGGGGTCCGCGGAAAGCTCTGCCGGCCTCCACAAAATTACCCCAACAATCTGTCTCATAGGGCAGCACTGGCAGCAGACACTTCCATATATGCATCTCGTAGGGTTTCACTGGCAGCAGATACTTCTATATATCCACCTCATAGGGTAGCACTGGCAGCAGATACTTCCATGTATGCATCTCATAGGGTAGTACTAGCAGCAGACACTGCCATATATCCGTCTCACAGGGCAGCACTGCCAGCAGATACTTGACAGCAGACACTTCCATATATGCATCTCATAGGGTAGCACTGGCAGCAGATACTTCCATGCATGCATCTCATAGGGTTTCACTGGCAGCAGACACTTCCATATATCCACCTCATAGGGTAGCACTGGCAGCAGACACTTCCATATATCCATCTCATAGGGTAGCACTGGCAGCAGATACTTCCATGCATGCATCTCATAGGGTAGCACTGGCAGCAGACACTTCCATATATACACCTCATAGGGTAGCACTGGCAGCAGATACTTCCATGCATGCATCTCATAGGGATTCACTGGCAGCAGACACTTCCATATATCCACCTTATACGGTAGCACTGGCAGCAGACACTTCCATATATCCATCTCATAGGGTAGCACTGGCAGCAGATACTTCCATGCATGCATCTCATAGGGTTTCACTGGCAGCAGACACTTCCATATATCCACCTCATAGGGTAGCACTGGCAGCAGATACTTCCATGTATGCATCTCATAGGGTAGCACTAGCAGCAGACACTGCCATATATCCGTCTCACAGGGCAGCACTGCCAGCAGATACTTGACAGAAGACACTTCCATATATGCATCTCATAGGGTAGCGCTGGCAGCAGACACTGCCATATATCCATCTCATAGGGCAGCACTGGTAGCAGACACGTCCATATATGCATCTCAGAGGGTTTCACTGGCAGCAGACACTTCCATATATCCGTCTCATAGGGCAGCACTGGCAGCAGAAAATTCCATATATGCATCTCATAGGGTAGCACTGGTAGCAGACACTTCCGTATGTCTGCCTCATAGGGTAGCACTGGCAGCAGATACTTCCATGCATGCATCTCATAGGGTAGCACTGGCAGCAGACACATCCATGTGTCTGTCTAAAAGGGTAGTAAGAACAACACACATTTCCATCTCTACGAATATTATTTGCCACTAATAGTAC
This sequence comes from Ambystoma mexicanum, assembly GCF_040938575.1. Taxonomy (NCBI): domain Eukaryota; kingdom Metazoa; phylum Chordata; class Amphibia; order Caudata; family Ambystomatidae; genus Ambystoma; species Ambystoma mexicanum. The sequence goes on along the minus strand of NC_090938.1, from coordinate 563,477,107 downwards.
AGCAGCTCTAACCCATTTTTGTGCCGCTGAAAGTTGACATTATGATTATTAAGGCCATTGGGTCTCACAGGCAGCAGCGGGTAGTTCCTAAATGTGACACAGAATGTTTGTCCTTGCAATAGTCAGACCATAAAATAAACACTGAAAGGCATCACTCAAGCCTCAGGTTATCAAAGAAGCCTCTATTTGTAACATGACAAGCAGCTAGATCATGATATATGCCTCTCTCTGCAGAATTGTCAGCAATTAGATTGTGAAATTAGCATCTATTTTTAACAGTGTCAGCTGTCAGAACATCATATCAGACTCTTGCTGACATTGTCAGGAGTATGCTCATGTAATCAGTCACTATCTGCAACACTGTCAACAGTGATTTTTATTTATTTATTTATTTTATTTGAATTTATTTTATTTTTGTATTTTTATTTATTTATAAAGCGCAGCCAGGCCCAGGGGCATACGGGTGCATAAGTTAGATCTGGTTACAGTTACAATTGAAAGCAGTCAATATGGGTTACGTTACATTGCAGAAACAGGTGGGTACAAACTTAGTCAAGCAAATGCATATATACATAGTCTCGTATAAGTACATTAATTACAAAATGTGCCAGTGACAGTCAATCATGCTAGGATCAGGCCGTTAGGATGTCATAGCGTCCATGTTGAGAAGCCAACACTTCGTGTTGTGTTTAAATAGGTTAAATGAAGGTTCTGCTCGCAAAGGCGCAGGGATTGTGTTCCATAATTTAGAGGCTTGTACGGGGAAGCTAGCACCACCCGAGTTATGAAGTTTAAATCTCGGTATGGACATAGTGTTAGCTTGTGCTGCTCTAAGTGGTCTTGAAGAAGTGTGAGGTGTAAGTTGGTTGGTGAGGTAGGCTGGTGCAAGGTTGGCCCTGGCTTTATGTGTAAGGGCCAGAGTTTTAAGGGATATTCTGTGCTTGACTGGGAGCCAACGTAGTTTGCGTTTGGTCTCCGAGATGTGCATCTTTTTGGGGATGTTGAGGGCAGCCCTGATGGCATTATTTTGAATTACTTGCAGTTTATTGATATTTTTATAGCTAGTGCCTAAGTAAAGGGCATTACAATAGTCTATCTTGGATAGGACTAATGCTCTAGCAAGAGTAATGCAATTGGGTGAGTAGATGAACGGTCTACATGCAGTGATCAGCTTACAGGTGTAAGCGGCTGATGATGCTACTGCGTTAGTTTGTTTGGAAAGGGATAATGTGGCATCGATGTAGACACCAACAGGGTAATTCATAGAATTTCGCAGAAAAGTGTCGCAAGCGGCTGGCGCAGAGTGTCCACGTGCGATTGACTGCGCCAGGCACGTGCGCTAAAACCGATTTCCGCGCACAGCGTATTCATGGATTTTAGGCTTCCAAACCAGCCGTGGCGCAGAGAATCGCAGCGACCCTGCAGCAGCGCCAGTAACGCCCCCAAGAACGCCCTCACGCAAGGAAAAGCCATCAAAATCGCTAAATCATCGCAAAGGGCTGCGCTAACCCTGGACCAGTTCACCGGGCTGGCAAACAGCAAACGCCAAGCGGGGAACGTGCATTGCAGGGGTGCGCGGGAAGTTCCACACGCGATTTCAGCAGGGTACGTGAATTTCAGGGGTGCGCGGGAAGTTCCACACGCGATTTCAGCAGGGTACGTGTATTTCAGGGGTGCGCGGGAATTTCCACACGCGATTTCAGCAGGGTACGTGAATTTCAGGTGTGCGCGGGAAGTTTCACATGCGAATGGGCCAGTGCGAGCAGGGTACGTGTATTCCATGGGTGCGCGGGAAGTTCCACACGCGATTCCATCAGGGTACGTGTATTTCAGGGGTGCGCGGGAAGTTCCACACACGAATGGGCCAGTGCGAGCAGGGTACGTGTATTCCATGGGTGCGCGGGAAGTTCCACACGCGATTACATCAGGGTACGTGTATTTCCGGGGTGCACGGGAAGTTCCACACGCGATTGGCCCAGTGCGAGCAGGGTACGTGTATTTCAGGGGTGCGCGGGAAGTTCCACACGCGATTGTCCCAGTGCGAGCAGGGTACGTGTATTTCAGGGGTGCGCGGGAAGTTGCACACGCGATTTCAGCAGGGAATGTGTATTTCAGGGGTTCTGGGGAGTACTACACGTGAATTGGCCGTGTGGGTCCTCCCAGGTGTACACTCCACAACCTCGACGGCCCCTGCAGGCAGCCCACACCACGGGGGACTACCCTGCACCCCTGCTCATGTCCCGCAGGCAGCCCATCCACCATGGGCATGCCCCCCAGCCAACCCACATGTCACCTTGCACTACTGATCAACAATGCATGTCTCCCACCACCCCCACACCCCAGCACTGTGGGGCACCTGCCAGCAGGCCCCCACTCATGTCCAACTCATGTCTCCCACCACCCCCACCCCCCTGCACTGTGGGGCACCTGCCAGCAGGCCCCCACCCATGTCCAACTCATGTACCCCTGCACCCCCACCCCCCAGCATTGTGGGGCACCCTCCACCAGGCCCCCACTCATGTCCCCCTGCACCCCCACCCCCCAGCATCCAGGGTCACCCTCCACCAGGCCCCCACTCATGTCTCCCACCACCCCCACCCCCCTGCCACCATGGGCAGCCTCCAACAGGCCCCCACTCATGTCTCCCACCACCCCCACCCCCCTGCCACCATGGGCAGCCTCCACCAGGCCCCCACTCATGTCTCCCACCACCCCCACCCCTCTGCCACCATGGGCAGCCTCCACCAGGCCCCCACCCATGTCTCCCACCACCCCCACCCCCCAGCAGTGCAGGGGCACCCTCCACCAGGCCCCCACTCATGTCTCCCACCACCCCCACCCCCCAGCAGTGCAGGGGCAGCCTCCACCAGGCCCCCACTCATGTCTACCACCACCCCCACCCCCCTGCCACCATGGGCAGCCTCCACCAGGCCCCCACCCATGTCTCCCACCACCCCCACCCCCCAGCAGTGCAGGGGCAGCCTCCACCAGGCCCCCACCCATGTCTCCCACCACCCCCACCCCCCAGCAGTGCAGGGGCACCCTCCACCAGGCCCCCACTCATGTCTCCCACCACCCCCACCCCCCTGCCACCATGGGCAGCCTCCACCATGCCCCCACCCATGTCTCCCACCACCCCCACCCCCCAGCAGTGCAGGGTCAGCCTCCACCAGGCCCCCACTCATGTCTCCCACCACCCCCACCCCCCAGCCACCATGGGCAGCCTCCACCAGGCCCCCACCCATGTCTCCCACCACCCCCACCCCCCAGCAGTGCAGGGGCAGCCTCCACCAGGCCCCCACTCATGTCTACCACCACCCCACCCCCCTGCCACCATGGGCAGCCTCCACCAGGCCCCCACCCATGTCTCCCACCACCCCTACCCCCCAGCAGTGCAGGGGCAGCCTCCACCAGGCCCCCACCCATGTCTCCCACCACCCCCACCCCCCAGCAGTGCAGGGGCACCCTCCACCAGGCCCCCACTCATGTCTCCCACCACCCCCACCCCCCTGCCACCATGGGCAGCCTCCACCAGGCCCCCACCCATGTCTCCCACCACCCCCACCCCCCAGCAGTGCAGGGTCAGCCTCCACCAGGCCCCCACTCATGTCTCCCACCACCCCCACCCCCCAGCCACCATGGCCACCCTCCACCAGGCCCCCACTCATGTCTCCCACCACCCCCACCCCCCAGCAGTGCAGGGACACCCTCCACCAGGCCCCCACTCATGTCTCCCACCACCCCCACCCCCCAGCAGTGCAGGGGCAGCCTCCACCAGGCCCCCACTCATGTCCCCCTGCACCCCCAACCCCCAGCATCCAGGGTCACCCTCCACCAGGCCCCCACTCATGTCTCCCACCACCCCCACCCCCATGCCACCATGGCCACCCTCCACCAGGCCCCCACTCATGTCCCCCTGCACCCCCACCCCCCAGCATCCAGGGTCACCCTCCACCAGGCCCCCACTCATGTCTCCCACCACCCCCACTCCCATGCCACCATGGGCAGCCTCCACCAGGCCCCCACCCATGTCTCCCACCACCCCCACCCCCCAGCAGTGCAGGGGCACCCTCCACCAGGCCCCCACTCATGTCTCCCACCACCCCCACCCCCCAGCAGTGCAGGGGCAGCCTCCAGCAGGCCCCCACTCATGTCTCCCACCACCCCCACCCCCCTGCCCCCATGGGCAGCCTCCACCAGGCCCCCACTCATGTCTCCCACCACCCCCACCCCCCAGCAGTGCAAGGGCAGCCTCCACCAGGCCCCCACTCATGTCTCCCACCACCCCCACCCCCCAGCAGTGCAGGGGCAGCCTCCACCAGGCCCCCACTCATGTCTCCCACCACCCCCAGCCACCAGGGGCACCCTCCACCAGGCCCCCACTCATGTCTCCCACCACCCCCACCCCCCTGCCACCATGGGCAGCCTCCACCAGGCCCCCACTCATGTCTCCCACCACCTCCACCCCCCAGCAGTGCAGGGGCAGCCTCCACCAGGCCCCCACTCATGTCTCCCACCGCCCCCACCCCCCAGCCACCAGGGGCACCCTCCACCAGGCCCCCACTCATGTCTCCCACCACCCCCACCCCCCTGCCACCATGGGCAGCCTCCACCAGGCCCCCACTCATGTCTCCCACCACCCCACCCCCCTACCACCATGGGCAGCCTCCACCAGGCCCCCACCCATGTCTCCCACCACCCCCACCCCCCAGCAGTGCAGGGGCACCCTCCACCAGGCCCCACTCATGTCTCCCACCACCCCCACCCCCCAGCAGTGCAGGGGCAGCCTCCACCAGGCCCCCACTCATGTCTACCACCACCCCCACCCCCCTGCCACCATGGGCAGCCTCCACCAGGCCCCCACCCATGTCTCCCACCACCCCCACCCCCCAGCAGTGCAGGGGCAGCCTCCACCAGGCCCCCACCCATGTCTCCCACCACCCCCACCCCCCAGCAGTGCATGGGCACCCTCCACCAGGCCCCCACTCATGTCTCCCACCACCCCCACCCCCCTGCCACCATGGGCAGCCTCCACCAGGCCCCCACCCATGTCTCCCACCACCCCCACCCCCCAGCAGTGCAAGGTCAGCCTCCACCAGGCCCCCACTCATGTCTCCCACCATCCCCACCCCCCAGCCACCATGGCCACCCTCCACCAGGCCCCCACTCATGTCTCGCACCACCCCCACCCCCCAGCAGTGCAGGGGCACCCTCCACCAGGCCCCCACTCATGTCTCCCACCACCCCCACCCCCCAGCAGTGCAGGGGCAGCCTCCACCAGGCCCCCACTCATGTTCCCCTGCACCCCCATCCCCCAGCATCCAGGGTCACCGTCCACCAGGCCCCCACTCATGTCTCCCACCACCCCCACCCCCCTGCCACCATGGCCACCCTCCACCAGGCCCCCACTCATGTCCCCCTGCATCCCCACCCCCCAGCATCCAGGGTCACCCTCCACCAGGCCCCCACTCATGTCTCCCACCACCCCCACCCCCCTGCCACCATGGGCAGCCTCCACCAGGCCCCCACCCATGTCTCCCACCACCCCCACCCCCCAGCAGTGCAGGGGCACCCTCCACCAGGCCCCCACTCATGTCTCCCACCACCCCCACCCCCCAGCAGTGCAGGGGCAGCCTCGACCAGGCCCCCACTCATGTCTCCCACCACCCCCACCCCCTGCCACCATGGGCAGCCTCCACCAGGCCCCCACTCATGTCTCCCACCACCCCCACCCACCAGCAGTGCAGAGACAGCCTCCACCAGGCCCCCACTCATGTCTCCCACCACCCCCACCCCCAGCAGTGCAGGGGAAGCCTCCACCAGGCCCCCACTCATGTCTCCCACCACCCCCACCCCCCAGCCACCAGGGGCACCCTCCACCAGGCCCCCACTCATGTCTCCCACCACCCCCACCCCCCTGCCACCATGGGCAGCCTCCACCAGGCCCCCACTCATGTCTCCCACCACCCCCACCCCCCAGCAGTGCAGGGGCAGCCTCCACCAGGCCCCCACTCATGTCTCCCACCACCCCCACCCCCCAGCCACCAGGGGCACCCTCCACCAGGCCCCCACTCATGTCTCCCACCACCCCCACCCCCCTGCCACCATGGGCAGCCTCCACCAGGCCCCCACTCATGTCTCCCACCACCCCCACCCCCTGCCACCATGGGCAGCCTCCACCAGGCCCCCACCCATGTCTCCCACCACCCCCACCCCCCAGCAGTGCAGGGGCACCCTCCACCAGGCCCCCAACCATGTCTCCCAGCACCCCCACCCCCCAGCAGTGCAGGGGCAGCCTCCACCAGGCCCCCACTCATGTCTACCACCACCCCCACCCCCTGCCACCATGGGCAGCCTCCACCAGGCCCCCACTCATGTCTCCCACCACCCCCACCCCCCTGCCACCATGGGCAGCCTCCACCAGGCCCCCACCCATGTCTCCCACCACCCCCACCCCCCAGCAGTGCAGGGTCAGCCTCCACCAGGCCCCCACTCATGTCTCCCACCACCCCCACCCCCCAGCCACCATGGCCACCCTCCACCAGGCCCCCACTCATGTCTCCCACCACCCCCACCCCCCAGCAATGCAGGGGCACCCTCCACCAGGCCCCCACTCATGTCTCCCACCACCCCCACCCCCCAGCAGTGCAGGGGCAGCCTCCACCAGGCCCCCACTCATGTCCCCCTGCACCCCCACCCCCCAGCATCCAGGGTCACCCTCCACCAGGCCCCCACTCATGTCTCCCACCACCCCCACCCCCCTGCCACCATGGCCACCCTCCACCAGGCCCCCACTCATTTCCCCCTGCACCCCCACCCCCCAGCATCCAGGGTCACCCTCCACCAGGACCCCACTCATGTCTCCCACCACCCCCACCCCCCTGCCACCATGGGCAGCCTCCACCAGGCCCCCACCCATGTCTCCCACCACCTCCACCCCCCCAGCAGTGCAGGGGCAGCCTCCACCAGGCCCCCACCCATGTCTCCCACCACCCCCACCCCCCAGCAGTGCAGGGGCAGCCTCCACCAGGCCCCCACTCATGTCCCCCTGCACCCCCACCCCCCAGCATCCAGGGTCACCCTCCACCAGGCCCCCACTCATGTCTCCCACCACCCCCACCCCCATGCCACCATGGCCACCCTCCACCAGGCCCCCACTCATGTCCCCCTGCACCCCCACCCCCCAGCATCCAGGGTCACCCTCCACCAGGCCCCCACTCATGTCTCCCACCACCCCCACTCCCCTGCCACCATGGGCAGCCTCCACCAGGCCCCCACCCATGTCTCCCACCACCCCCACCCCCCAGCAGTGCAGGGGCACCCTCCACCAGGCCCCCACTCATGTCTCCCACCACCCCCACCCCCCAGCAGTGCAGGGGCAGCCTCCACCAGGCCCCCACTCATGTCTCCCACCACCCCCACCCCCCTGCCCCCATGGGCAGCCTCCACCAGGCCCCCACTCATGTCTCCCACCACCCCCACCCCCCAGCAGTGCAAGGGCAGCCTCCACCAGGCCCCCACTCATGTCTCCCACCACCCCCACCCCCCAGCAGTGCAGGGGCAGCCTCCACCAGGCCCCCACTCATGTCTCCCACCACCCCCAGCCACCAGGGGCACCCTCCACCAGGCCCCCACTCATGTCTCCCACCACCCCCACCCCCCTGCCACCATGGGCAGCCTCCACCAGGCCCCCACTCATGTCTCCCACCACCTCCACCCCCCAGCAGTGCAGGGGCAGCCTCCACCAGGCCCCCACTCATGTCTCCCACCGCCCCCACCCCCCAGCCACCAGGGGCACCCTCCACCAGGCCCCCACTCATGTCTCCCACCACCCCCACCCCCCTGCCACCATGGGCAGCCTCCACCAGGCCCCCACTCATGTCTCCCACCACCCCACCCCCCTACCACCATGGGCAGCCTCCACCAGGCCCCCACCCATGTCTCCCACCACCCCCACCCCCCAGCAGTGCAGGGGCACCCTCCACCAGGCCCCACTCATGTCTCCCACCACCCCCACCCCCCAGCAGTGCAGGGGCAGCCTCCACCAGGCCCCCACTCATGTCTACCACCACCCCCACCCCCCTGCCACCATGGGCAGCCTCCACCAGGCCCCCACCCATGTCTCCCACCACCCCCACCCCCCAGCAGTGCAGGGGCAGCCTCCACCAGGCCCCCACCCATGTCTCCCACCACCCCCACCCCCCAGCAGTGCATGGGCACCCTCCACCAGGCCCCCACTCATGTCTCCCACCACCCCCACCCCCCTGCCACCATGGGCAGCCTCCACCAGGCCCCCACCCATGTCTCCCACCACCCCCACCCCCCAGCAGTGCAAGGTCAGCCTCCACCAGGCCCCCACTCATGTCTCCCACCATCCCCACCCCCCAGCCACCATGGCCACCCTCCACCAGGCCCCCACTCATGTCTCGCACCACCCCCACCCCCCAGCAGTGCAGGGGCACCCTCCACCAGGCCCCCACTCATGTCTCCCACCACCCCCACCCCCCAGCAGTGCAGGGGCAGCCTCCACCAGGCCCCCACTCATGTCCCCCTGCACCCCCATCCCCCAGCATCCAGGGTCACCGTCCACCAGGCCCCCACTCATGTCTCCCACCACCCCCACCCCCCTGCCACCATGGCCACCCTCCACCAGGCCCCCACTCATGTCCCCCTGCACCCCCATCCCCCAGCATCCAGGGTCACCGTCCACCAGGCCCCCACTCATGTCTCCCACCACCCCCACCCCCCTGCCACCATGGCCACCCTCCACCAGGCCCCCACTCATGTCTCCCACCACCCCCACCCCCCTGCCACCATGGGCAGCCTCAACCAGGCCCCCACTCATGTCTCCCACCACCCCCACCCCCCAGCAGTGCAGGGGCACCCTCCACCAGGCCCCCACTCATGTCTCCCACCACCCCCACCCCCCAGCAGTGCAGGGGCAGCCTCGACCAGGCCCCCACTCATGTCTCCCACCACCCCCAACCCCTGCCACCATGGGCAGCCTCCACCAGGCCCCCACTCATGTCTCCCACCACCCCCACCCCCCAGCAGTGCAGAGGCAGCCTCCACCAGGCCCCCACTCATGTCTCCCACCACCCCCACCCCCCAGCAGTGCAGGGGAAGCCTCCACCAGGCCCCCACTCATGTCTCCCACCACCCCCACCCCCCAGCCACCAGGGGCACCCTCCACCAGGCCCCCACTCATGTCTCCCACCACCCCCACCCCCCTGCCACCATGGGCAGCCTCCACCAGGCCCCCACTCATGTCTCCCACCACCCCCACCCCCCAGCAGTGCAGGGGCAGCCTCCACCAGGCCCCCACTCATGTCTCCCACCACCCCCACCCCCCAGCCACCAGGGGCACCCTCCACCAGGCCCCCACTCATGTCTCCCACCACCCCCACCCCCCTGCCACCATGGGCAGCCTCCACCAGGCCCCCACTCATGTCTCCCACCACCCCCACCACCTGCCACCATGGGCAGCCTCCACCAGGCCCCCACCCATGTCTCCCACCACCCCCACCCCCCAGCAGTGCAGGGGCACCCTCCACCAGGCCCCCAACCATGTCTCCCAGCACCCCCACCCCCCAGCAGTGCAGGGGCAGCCTCCACCAGGCCCCCACTCATGTCTACCACCACCCCCACCCCCTGCCACCATGGGCAGCCTCCACCAGGCCCCCACTCATGTCTCCCACCACCCCCACCCCCCTGCCACCATGGGCAGCCTCCACCAGGCCCCCACCCATGTCTCCCACCACCCCCACCCCCCAGCAGTGCAGGGTCAGCCTCCACCAGGCCCCCACTCATGTCTCCCACCACCCCCACCCCCCAGCTACCATGGCCACCCTCCACCAGGCCCCCACTCATGTCTCCCACCACCCCCACCCCCCAGCAATGCAGGGGCACCCTCCACCAGGCCCCCACTCATGTCTCCCACCACCCCCACCCCCCAGCAGTGCAGGGGCAGCCTCCACCAGGCCCCCACTCATGTCCCCCTGCACCCCCACCCCCCAGCATCCAGGGTCACCCTCCACCAGGCCCCCACTCATGTCTCCCACCACCCCCACCCCCCTGCCACCATGGCCACCCTCCACCAGGCCCCCACTCATGTCCCCCTGCACCCCCACCCCCCAGCATCCAGGGTCACCCTCCACCAGGACCCCACTCATGTCTCCCACCACCCCCACCCCCCTGCCACCATGGGCAGCCTCCACCAGGCCCCCACCCATGTCTCCCACCACCCCCACCCCCCAGCAGTGCAGTGGCACCCTCCACCAGGCCCCCACTCATGTTTCCCACCACCCCCACCCCCCAGCAGTGCAGGGGCAGCCTCCACCAGGCCCCCACTCATGTCTCCCACCACCCCCACCCCCCTGCCACCATGGGCAGCCTCCACCAGGCCCCCACTCATGTCTCCCACCACCCCCACCCCCCAGCAGTGCAGGGGCAGCCTCCACCAGGCCCCCACTCATGTCTCCCACCACCCCCACCCCCCAGCCACCAGGGGCACCCTCCACCAGGCCCCCACTCATGTCTCCCACCACCCCCACCCCCCTGCCACCATGGGCAGCCTCCACCAGGCCCCCACTCATGTCTCCCACCACCCCCACCCCCCAGCAGTGCAGGGGCAGCCTCCACCAGGCCCCCACTCATGTCTCCCACCACCCCCACCCCCAGCAGTGCAGGGGCAGCCTCCACCAGGCCCCCACTCATGTCTCCCACCACCCCCACCCCCCAGCAGTGCAGGGGCAGCCTCCACCAGGCCCCCACTCCTGTCTCCCACCACCCCCACCCCCAGCCACCAGGGGCACCCTCCACCAGGCCCCCACTCATGTCTCCCACCACCCCCACCCCCCTGCCACCGTGGGCAGCCCCCACCAGGTCCTCACAATCCCCAATCATGTGCGTAATGGTCAGCCTCCACAGCCAAAAAGCCCTACCAAGTAACCCATTCACCCACATGGAAATGGAAATCACATGTTACACCCCCAATGTTCATGAAGCTAATGAACCCATGTCCGTCACACACAATGGTTGCAATTGAATGGGAAAACACCCAACATGACATGCATGAAACCAATGAGATGATACCACACAGTGAAGTATGGAAACAAAATTGTATTGAAAAAAATAAAGAATGCTAAAGAAAGGAAACAAACTACAATGGCAATGAGAAAAAATAAGCTGCATGTCCGTATTAAAAAAAAAAAATGCAAATCAGAATCCAAAAAAATGTCGTCCAAAGTCAAATGTAAAAAAATCTCTATGCAATAAAGAACTATGTAAAAAACTACCAAGGGTCCATGAGCCCAACTGAACAAAGGAAACCTACTAAAAAACCTAACTAAAAATCAACTATATACAAAAAGTGGAGCAGTGTCCGTCGACTCCAAATCATAATAAGAAACAAAGGAAACCTAAAACTAAAGAACTATATACAAAGGCGGCGGGCAAGTCCAGCGGCTCACTCCGTGGTGTCCCGGGCCAGGGCATCATCGAACTCCTGTTCGATGTCCCGGAGGCGGTCCAGTTCCATGGCCCCGAGGGTCCGCAGGGACGACGCCGTGTCCTCCTCCAACCCCCTGCGGATTGCCTCGAGGCACTCGACCTGCCTCAGGGCCCTCTGCATGGAGTTCTCCGCCCTGACCATTGTGAGCCGTGCCTCTTCCGCCCGCCGCCGCTCCGCACCTATGGCGTGGCCCAACCGCTGCCACACGGAAGACACTCTCTGTCCTGGGTCCCCCTGCCCACCGGCCGATGCCTGCCGCTCCGATGTCGAAAGCCCCAAGCCTTCATGTCTCCCACCATGTTGCTGCTGCTGCTCTGCCTCTGCCCGTGCACTGCCTCCTGCTGCCTGCACATCCTCCGCCGGCTGGGGTGCAGTTGTTGATGTGGCCACCCCTGCTGGACCTCCGACTCCTGACTTTGGCAGGGATGCCTCCTCCACCAGCCTGGCCGCACCGTCAGAGGCAGCTCCACAGGGCACCCAGGTGACTGATGGGTGGGAAGATGGCACAGAGGACGACTGGCGCGTAGGGGGTCCAGTTGAGGAGGGGGTCGGAGCAAGCCCCATCAGACAGCGGAATCCGGGCTGGGTGACCTGTCCCAGCTGGCTGACGTGGTCAACGAGCCATTCGAGATGACGTGCAGTCTCTCCATGAAAAGACTGCAGGTCACCTCGCATGGCCCGTTGACGCAACGCCACACCAGCCAGGACAGGCTCAACCCAGACCTGGATGGCCACGTCCGCAGGCAGAGGAAGGCCAGTTGACGTCAGCTCATCCCCTGCCTGAAAACGGGTCTGGACGTAGGCATCCCTGCTGGTGCAAGATGATGCAGGGACAGGATCGGGGACAGGATTGCACACAGGCACCTCTGCGGCGGCCTGTGCTGCCTCCTGTCCCTGGTCCTGCACTGCACCACTAGCACCAGTGGGATCCCCACCTCCAGACCCCGTCTCTGGTGCTTGCACGGCCTCCTCCTCCACCAAACCCCCCACCAACCTGGATGACTCTGTGCCATCTTCCCCTGTTGGGCCCTGTGGGGTCCCAGCTGCCCCTTCTGCTGCCGAGGAGTCCAACTGCAACCTCCGCCTCTTGGACCTCCCCCCGGCAGCTGCGGCCTGGGATGCGGCACCGGACTCCTCACTCCCCGACGAGATGACAACACGAGAGGGGAGCCAGCCTTGCGTCTCCGGCTGGCGGTCGGATCCCCGCTGCTGTGCTCCACAGCACCTTCTCCGCCCTCTTCATCAGTTGACGCTGCAGACAGGGAGAAACAAAACACAGGCATCAGGGCACTGTACAATGGACACATACACACATGACAGTTGCACATGAGTGGCATTGGCAAACCTCAGACATGTCATCACAATCCCCAACACACATGTCATTGCAACTCGCACACATGAGCCATACCACAGCCATATCGCAACTGCCACCACCATCCCTACACATACAACAGCATCAGCAGCCAAAGGGGAGCCAGACATCACATGCAACACAGGAAGTGCAGCACACATGTACACACACCACCACACTTGCATGCATGTGTACACCTCTGCCAAGTGTCGCACTGTTCAGACGGGCATCCATGTCACATCTGCCAATCAGGCTTCCACATACCGCTGTCACATGCATCCATGTTGCATCACAGTTGCACCCTTGTCAAATACACACACATGCACATGTACACAGTGCTCATACATGCAGCCGAAAACAACATACATGCGTGACATCACGGACATGTCTACTTACATACACATTCATCCAAACATGTGTGCACGCACAACTGCATTTGGCATGCAAGCCTACACACACACAAGCACCATCCATGTCTCACACATTACAGCCCTCGCATGTGTCAGCCCCACGGCCCTGTACACACCCACCCATACTCGACCCCATACAGACAGATGTGCAACCTGCACATACCGAATAATCACCACACGCACTGCTCACAATCAGGATGCATGTACACTCACCGCTCGACTCCAGACGGGTCTGCTTCTCTAGGACCTGGACGTGGAGCGCTGGGGATATGCGTTCCAGGACCCCCATCTGTTCTTCCGACAAGTGGCCCCGGTGCCCCTTGGCATCCGCTGCCTTCAAGAGGCGCCGGGCCTTGTTCAGGGTCCTGGACCTGAAGTCCTCCCAGCGCTTCCTGACATGTTGTAAGTCCCGGACTGCCACCCCCTCCGCGTTGATGGCAGTCACGATGTCAGTCCAGATCCGAGTCCGTCCTTCCTTGTCGGCGCGGGAACTTCCGAAGAGGGCATCATACTGCCCCAGGACTTGCTCCACCAGGACACCAACTTCGGTGGCACTGAAGCTGGTGCCCCTCTGCCTCTCTGGCCGGGGGTTGTCAGTGGTCACAGATGGTGTTTGCCCCGACATGACAACCCCAGAGGCAGGAGTGGGTGGGTAACTGGGTCCTGGGGCTGGGCTGTGGAGCGATGGAATTCCAGTCGGGAGTCTTCGGTTCCAGCAGGGGTGGTCACAGCAACAGCACCCCTGGCTGATGTGCAGGCAGCAAATGGCAGTGCATGTGGGCAGCAGGCAGTCAGGCAGCAGCAGATGGCAGGTGGGAGCGTGCTCGGGGCTCTGGGGGGCAGTAGTTCGGCCTTCTGGGCAGTAGCGTGGTCTTCCGTGTGCTTACGCGTGGCCAGCTTGGTACGGAGTGATTTGGCACGTGAAAATCCTGCACGTCAGCGTGAAAATCGAGGAAAGGCCCTTAGCGCGTAAGCGCGTCAGCACGCATACGCGATTCTATTGGACCAAAGGCCCTCAGCGCGTAAGCGCGTCTATGACGTGACCCACACGGGTGTTTCCCACACAGCACGTGATGACAGAGCACACATGGAAAGACTGCACGTCAGAGTGTCATCGCGTGTAATTGGACAGCACGTCAGAGTGTCATCGCGTGTAATTGGACAAAAGTGCGCGTACACGCGATTGGCCTATGTACGTGTATATCAGGGGTGCGCGGACACTTACACACGCAAGTACGTCAGCGCACCTGTATCCCGGGGTGCGCAGGAATTTCCACACGCTATTGGACTGGGTACTGGATTTCAGGGGTGCGCGGGTCACACGCTCGCCTAAAACACGCGCAACGCATTAATTCGCGCGCTAACAAAATAACAAGCTCAGACCCAGGATGAACATACCGTTCCTAGCAGCAGTAGGCGTGGCCTACCAAAGGAGGAGGAGGAGGATAGTCAGGGCCAGAATATTCACACCCAGAACCAGCCTTTTCGGGATGCCTGATGACCAGGTGCATGGGAGGTACAGGTTTCCACCACACATTATACTGGACCTGGTGAGTGAGTGGGAGGATGACCTCACATCACCCACCCTGTGCTCCCAAGCACTCAGCCCCCTGGAGAAGGTCCTCAATGTACTGCACTTCTTAGCCACTGGATCATTTCAGCGGACAAGTGCCATTGTGGGTGGTGTATCACAGGCCACCCAGTCACGCTGCCTACACCAGGTCTTGAACATCATCACTGCACGCCCATCAGTCCGCAGGCACATATACCTGCCCAGAACTCCTGCAGAAAGGCATGCTGCCACCCTGGATTTCTACGCTGTGGCACGATTCCCCAAAGTGCTAGGTGCCATCGACTGCACCCATGTGGCTCTACGTCCCCCCAGGGCATCTGAGCACATCTATAGGAACCGCAAGCACTGGCATTCCATCAACGTGCAGGTAGTATGTAATGCCAAGGGAATCATCACCTCAGTATATGCCAACTATCCCGGGTCAACCCACGACAGCTTCATTTACCGAATGTCCACCCTAAGCCGGGTCCTAGAAGCTGGGCGGCATGGCGATACATGGCTGCTTGGTGAGTATGAATGCCACTGCACATGCCAACCCCACCCCCCAGCAGTGCAGGGGCAGCCTCCACCAGGCCCCCACTCATGTCTACCACCGCCCCCACCCCCTGGGCAGCCTCCACCAGGCCCCCACTCATGTCTCCCACCACCCCACCCCCCTGCCACCATGGGCAGCCTCCACCAGGCCCCCACTCATGTCTCACACCACCCCCACCCCCCTGCCACCATGTGCAGCCTCCACCAGGCCCCCACCCATGTCTCACACCACCCCCACCCCCCAGCAGTGCAGGGGCAGCCTCCACCAGGCCCCCACCCATGTCTCCCACCACCCCCACCCCCCAGAAGTGCAGGGGCACCCTCCACCAGGCCCCCACTCATGTCTCCCACCACCCCCACCCCCCAGCCACCATGGCCACCCTCCACCAGGCCCCCACCCATGTCTCCCACCACCCCCACCCCCCAGCAGTGCAGGGGCACCCTCCACCAGGCCCCCACTCATGTCTCCCACCACCCCCACCCCCCAGCAGTGCAGGGGCAGCCTCCACCAGGCCCCCACTCATGTCTCCCACCACCCCCACCCCCCAGCCACCATGGCCACCCTCCACCAGGCCCCCACTCATGTCCCCCTGCACCCCCACCCCAGCCTCCACCAGGCCCCCACTCATGTCTCCCACCACCCCCACCCCCCAGCATCCAGGGTCACCCTCCACCAGGCCCCCACTCATGTCTCCCACCACCCCCACCCCCCTGCCACCATGGGCAGCCCCCACCAGGTCCTCACAATCCCCAATCATGTGCGTAATGGTCAGCCTCCACAGCCAAAAAGCCCTACCAAGTAACCCATTCACCCACATGGAAATGGAAATCACATGTTACACCCCCAATGTTCATGAAGCTAATGAACCCATGTCCGTCACACACAATGGTTGCAATTGAATGGGAAAACACCCAACATGACATGCATGAAACCAATGAGATGATACCACACAGTGAAGTATGGAAACAAAATAGTATTGAAAAAAATAAAGAATGCTAAAGAAAGGAAACAAACTACAATGGGAATGAGAAAAAATAAGCTGCATGTCCGTATTAAAAAAAAACTGCAAATCAGAATCCAAAAAAATGTCGTCCAAAGTCAAATGTAAAAAAATCTCTATGCAATAAAGAACTATGTAAAAAACTACCAAGGGTCCATGAGCCCAACTGAACAAAGGAAACCTACTAAAAAACCTAACTAAAAATCAACTATATACAAAAAGTGGAGCAGTGTCCGTCGACTCCAAATCATAATAAGAAACAAAGGAAACCTAAAACTAAAGAACTATATACAAAGGCGGCGGGCAAGTCCAGCGGCTCACTCCGTGGTGTCCCGGGCCAGGGCATCATCGAACTCCTGTTCGATGTCCCGGAGGCGGTCCAGTTCCATGGCCCCGAGGGTCCGCAGGGACGACGCCGTGTCCTCGTCCAACCCCCTGCAGATTGCCTCGAGGCACTCGGCCCGCCTCAGGGCCCTCCGCATGGAGTTCTCCGCCCTGACCATTGTGAGCCGTGCCTCTTCCGCCCGCCGCCGCTCCGCACCTATGGCGTGGCCCAACCGCTGCCACACGGAAGACACTCTCTGTCCTGGGTCCCCCTGCCCTCCGGCCGATGCCTGCCCCTCCGATGTCGACAGCCCCGAGCCTTCATGTCTTCCACCATGTTGCTGCTGCTGCTCTGCCTCTGCCCGTGCACTGCCTCCTGCTGCCTGCACATCCTCCGCCGGCTGGGGTGCAGTTGTTGATGTGGCCACCCCTGCTGGACCTCCGACTCCCGACTGTGGCAGGGATGCCTCCTCCACCAGCCTGGCTGCACCGTCAGAGGCAGCTCCACAGGGCACCCAGGTGACTGATGGGTGGAAAGATGGCACAGAGGACGACTGGCGCGTAGGGGGTCCAGTTGAGGAGGGGGTCGGAGCAAGCCCCATCAGACGGAGGAATCCAGCCTGGGTGACCTGTCCCAGCAGGCTGACGTGGTCAACGAGCCATTCGAGATGACGTGCAGTCCCTCCATGAAAAGACTGCAGGTCACCTCGCATGGCCCTTTGACGCAACGCCACACCAGCCAGGACAGGCTCAACCCGGACCTGGATGGCCACGTCTGCAGGCAGAGGAAGGCCAGTTGACGTCAGCTCATCCCCTGCCTGAAAACGGGTCTGGACGTAGGCATCCCTGCTGATGCAAGATGATGCAGGGACAGGATCGGGGACAGGATTGCACACAGGCACCTCCGCGGCGGCCTGTGCTGCCTCCTGTCCCTGGTCCTGCACTGCACCACTAGCACCAGTGGGATCCCCACCTCCAGACCCCGTCTCTGGTGCTTGCACGGCCTCCTCCTCCACCAAACCCCCCACCAACCTGGATGACTCCGTGCCATCTTCCCCTGTTGGGCCCTGTGGGGTCCCAGCTGCCCCTTCTGCTGCCGAGGAGTCCAACTGCAACCTCCTCCTCTTGGACCTCCCCCCGGCAGCTGCGGCCTGGGACGTGGCACCGGACACCTCACTCCCCGACGAGATGACAACACGGGAGGGGAGCCGGGCCTTGCGTCTCCGGCTGGCGGTCGGATCCCCGCCGCTGTGCTCCACAGCACCTTCTCCGCCCTCTTCATCAGTTGACGCTGCAGACAGGGAGAAACAAAACACAGGCATCAGGGCACTGTACAATGGACACATACACACATGACAGTTGCACATGAGTGGTATTGGCAAACCTCAGACATGTCATCACAATCCCCAACACACATGTCATTGCAACTTGCACACATGAGCCATACCACAGCCATATCGCAACTGCCACCACCATCCCTACACATACAACAGCATCAGCAGCCAAAGGGGAGCCAGACATCACATGCAACACAGGAAGTGCACCACACATGTACACACACCACCACACTTGCATGCATGTGTACACCTCTGCCAAGTGTCGCACTGTTCAGACGGGCATCCATGTCACATCTGCCAATCAGGCTTCCCCATACCGCTGTCACATGCATCCATGTTGCATCACTGTTGCACCCTTGTCAAATACACACACATGCACAGGTACACAGTGCTCATACATGCAGCCGAAAACAACATACATGCGTGACATCACGGACATGTCTACTAACATACACATTCATCCAAACATGTGTGCACGCACAACTGCATTCGGCATGCAAGCCTACACACACAAGCACCATCCATGTCTCACACATTACAGCCCTCGCATGTGTCAGCCCCACGGCCCTGTACACACCCACCCATACTCGACCCCATACAGACAGATGTGCAACCTGCACAATACCAAATAATCACCACACGCACTGCTCACAATCAGGATGCATGTACACTCACTGCTCGACTCCAGACGGGTCTGCTTCTCTAGGACCTGGACGTGGAGCGCTGGGGATATGCGTTCCAGGACCCCCATCTGTTCTTCCGACAAGTGGCCCCAGCGCCCCTTGGCATCCGCTGCCTTCAAGAGGCGCCGGGCCTTGTTCAGGGTCCTGGACCTGAAGTCCTCCCAGCGCTTCCTGACATGTTGTAAGTCCCGGACTGCCACCCCCTCCGCGTTGATGGCAGTCACGATGTCAGTCCAGATCCGAGTCCGTCCTTCCTTGTCGGCGCGGGAACTTCCGAAGAGGGCATCATACTGCCCCAGGACTTGCTCCACCAGGACACCAACTTCGGTGGCACTGAAGCTGGTGCCCCTCTGCCTCTCTGGCCGGGGGTTGTCAGTGGTCACAGATGGTGTTTGCCCCGACATGACAACCCCAGAGGCAGGAGTAGGTGGGCAACTGGGTCCTGGGGCTGGGCTGTGGAGCGATGGAATTCCAGTCGGGAGTCTTCGGTTCCAGCAGGGGTGGTCACAGCAACAGCACCCCTGGCTGATATGCAGGCAGCAAATGGCAATGCACGTGGGCAGCAGGCAGTCAGGCAGCAGCAGATGGCAGGTGGGAGCATGCTCGGGGCTCTGGGGGGCAGTAGTTCGGCCTTCTGGGCAGGAGCGTGGTCTTCCGTGTGCTTACGCGTGGCCAACTTGGTACGGAGTGATTTGGCACGTGAAAATCCTGCACGTCAGCGTGAAAATCGAGGAAAGGCCCTTAGCGCGTAAGCGCGTCAGCACGCATACGCGATTCTATTGGACCAAAGGCCCTCAGCGCGTAAGCGCATCTGTGACGTGACCCGCTCGGGTGTTTCCCACACAGCACGTGATGACAGAGCACACGTGGAAAGACTGCACGTCAGAGTGTCATCGCGTGTAATTGGACAGCACGTCAGAGTCTCATCGCGTGTAATTGGTGGAAATGGCCCTACACGCAGAAGTGACAAAGCGTGTAATTGGTGGAAATGGCCCTACACGCATAAGTGACAAAGCGTGTAATTGGTGGAAATGGCCCTAGCGCGTACATGCCGCGTAAGTGACGCTGGACGTGTGGGCCTGTATAAAAGGTACGTGTAGAACACCATTTCCTTGTACGTGCTTTTCGTGGAGAGCGAGTGGGTGAATTCTGTACTTCTTTTCGTTTCACACGCGATTTACTTCACGGCGTTTCAAGTTCGTATTCCCTGTTACCTCTGACAGCTTTTTCTCTTTTTTCTCTCATACTGGTTTACCTGGGCCTGTTCCCTCAAACAGTGTTCCCTTCTACTGTTGTCCTGTCTCCTCAGACAGCGTACAAATCTTCTTTTGGCGGGGTGTTGCCAACCAAACGCGCTCCTTTTTCACGCTCTTTTACCTGGCAGACGGTGAGTCACGCACGTATCGAACATCTGTGCTTGCCCCGTGTGTAGCCTACCCCTTCAGAGGTCATTCTAGGCTGCGTGTGACACGCATACGTTCATTCTTGTGTTACTGGGTGCCACAGCGTAGTGCAGGTTTTTCTTTCTGCACACGTGGTCTAGGAGGGGTTGCGTGCACGTCATCTCCCTTTTTTGGGGCTCCTGTGCGTAGCGTGACCCGTCATCTTTCCCCAGGGGTTACAATCAGCCTTGCAAGAGCACTAGGGTACAATTACCATCTGGTACCCAACCCCTTTGACCCCCAATTGCCCAGGACAATAGTTTACAGCCACTCCCATACGCACATTTACATCAGTGCCATGGCTGGGAGGCGAGAATTCCGTAAGGGTGGCAAAGGTGGAAGAGCCACAAGTGGTGGCCGTGGTGGATCCGGTAGGGGACGTAGTCGTTACTTGCAGGGTGAGCCTGTCCCCCCATGTGTGGAGGACCAGTCAAGGGCACCCATAATCCCCCCCCCTCCCGTTGAGGCTGATGTGGCTGACACCATCCATGCTCAGCCCTTGTTGGACCAGCCCATTGTGGCACCAGACCTGGCTGACTCCATGGCTGACTTCCAGGTCAGCAGGCCTATGACACGTGCGCTGGTGCACGTTGATGTCACCATGCCACGTGCATCTGGGGCAGCAAGGTCATCTGCTGCACCAAGTAGGCAGGGCGGAGAGGCTGCAGGGGCAGCTGCGGCTCCATCCACCCCAGCCCTCACACACCCAGCCAGGACAGTGTCGGTCCTAGTCCATGCTGCTGACATTCCCCCTGACACCATCACACTAGAGCCAATGCCTGCACCAACTCCCATGCTGAGTGTGCAATCCCACACTCCTCATACAGAGTCCACCAGGGCTCTTGCCCCTAGTATCCAGAGCGGCACAGGACACTCAGGATCACCACCACCTTCCAAGCGGAAGAGGAAGAGTGCTCGTCCGGCACAGGCTGATGCCCCAGACACGGCTACACAGTCCGGCCCGTCCAGGAAGCCCAGCTTCACGGATGACGAACTGAATGCACTTGCCGAGTATGTGTCCGCACATGACAACGAGATGGTCATTGTTGCAGGATCCAAGACCACACCTGCACAACGCCAGGCACACTGGCAGACCGTTGCGGACATCGTAAGTGCCCTTGGAATCGTGAGGCGCACAGCCTATGATTGCTATAAGCACTGGAATGACCTAAAGCGCAGGGCAAAGAGTAAGCTGGCCTCAAGTCATGCCGCAACTCTAGTGACTGGAGGTGGGTCTCCAGTAGTAGACATGGAACTCACTCCACATGAGTCAGTCGCTGGGACCTACGTCACAGAGGAACAGATCCAAGGCGTGGGAGATCTGGCTGATTACGAGGCATTGTCCGGTGAGTGCACATGCATGTGTGTGTCATCCATGTGCATGGTGTGTGTGTGAGGGCTTCTGTTTGTGTGCCAGGTGAGAGTGTGTGCGCCTGAGTCGTATGGGTCAGCCATGTGCTTCATGCAATACATCCTGCGCAGCTGCATTTGGCCATAGCAGTATCCCTTCTGCCAACAGTAGACATCTAGCCCAACTGCACGCCAGTTGCCCTTGAAGTGTCACCTTGCCACAGCATTGTTGCTTATTTTTCACTGTTCATTCAGTCAGATTGTTTGCATTCCACCACCTTTACTAGGCATGTTGCAGTCCACTAGTCACATGTCTGGCATGGCTATGGTAAAGTGGAGTGACTTTGTTACCTGGATATCATTTGTTCACACATGTCCCTGTGCAATTGGACCATTTCAGACTGGAAGCTCCAGGTGAAAAATCTGACCTGTTAGAATTAGAAAAGCTATTACATGCGGGAACTGGACTGAATGAATAGGTGCTCCCCTCCTCTCCATCTTCACTCAATATCAATGGTACATGCCATCTGTGTGATGGCATGTGTGTTTCACCTGGCAATCACAGGCCAATGTGTGATGCCACTGCCAGGCAGCATGCAGAAAATGTGTTCATCTTCCATCTTGGTGTCATCAGCGTGTGCCATTTGCCTGGCCTTCATATGCAGTGAGGGTGCATGCATGGGAGGGTTTTAGTCATGTGGGACATGTGTCAATCAAGTACTGGTTCTCTTGCTTCTCAGCCCTCATTGTGTGCCATGGTGCTAATGCCTGTTTCCATTTCTTTGTTTTTATGTCTTTGCAGGGGAAGACGCACCTGATACTGCTGGGGTTGTGGAGATGGTGCAGACCCAGGAGGGGTCCGAGGGCCGAACAACCACCAGTGAGGGACATGGTGTGGTGGTGGTTGAGAACCCACAAGTGCTGCAGGTCGTGCTCTCAAGGGGTGTCTCTGGCTGCACCTCCCCCGAGCTGTACTCAGGTGTTGATTCGGATGAGACCTACGTGCCGTCGCAGGTGAGTGTTCCAGGGAGGAAATCTGTTCTGTCCCACCCACCTGCACCAGGGTCAGAACCCTCAATGGGGATGTCAGTGTTGGCAGCTACGCCTTTGGTGGCTACGGATGCAGGGTCAAACTCCGCGACATCTGATCCTGTTCCTGGGCCAGCAGATCAGAGGGGGAATGCAGTCCTGCAGCCTCAGGCAGTGCCGGCACAGCAAGGCGCAGTTCGCTTTGCCCCAGACAGGTGTGGTGCCCGCCGACGTGGTGGCTGTACGCCACCCGGCAATACCGCATGGGAGCAATCCATTTACGGTATGGCAACACAACAGGCAGCATCATCCGAGATGATGGCTCAGGCCATGGATAGGGTGGCCACTTCCATTGTCCCCCCTGAAAGGCTGATGGAGCGACTAGAGCAGGCAACCGACTCCATCTGCCAGTCACACAGGGAGGACATGTTGGGGTCCAACAGGGACAGGCGGGCGGCACTGGTGACTCTGCAGGAGGCCATCTCCATTGAGTCCCAGGCCCACAGGGAAGCCCTGAGGCAGGAGCTCCTTCACCTCAGGACGACTCTTGTTGAGCTTGAGGCTTCAACACACCAAAGGACAGAACAGCAGCTGGAGTGTCTCACCCGTACGCTCTCAGCTGAGATGCAGGCAACGAGGGCGGAGGTCCGGGCATCCCGTGAGTTGTTGCATGGGGACCTCCGCACACTCATCCTCCAGAACCAGACCTACCACACCCGCATGCTTGCAGCCATGGAGGAGCAGACTAGGGCCTTGCGTGGGCTGCCTCCCATAGTGCAACCACCTCCGGATGCAGCTGCACAGGGTGATAATAGCGACAGCAGTGATACTCCCACAATAGGGTAGCCGTGTGGGCCATGAGCCCATGGAGGTGTTTTTTTTTCCCAGGACCCACACAGGTGGGTTTTGGTGTGCACCCTGTCCTCGGACCTCCTGGGTGGCCTCCCAAACCCCCCCGGGCCCATCAATGGCCATTTTTGATTTTTATTTTTTATTTTTATTTTTATTTTTATTTTTTATTTCTAAATATTTTTTCCCAATTTTTTTGGGACAATTTGTTGGCTTCCGTGGTTCCTGTGGGCATACGCAGCATTGTGGCTGGGCACATGCAGGCTTGTCATGTATTTGGTTCAGATGCTTGGGTTTGAGTCACACACACCCCTCCTGCTTCCCGTTTCCATGGGCTTGCAAAGGGTGTGCCCAAGTGACATTGACGTACATGGTGACATTGGACTCCCACTACATGTGTGGGTAGTCTAGTCAATACTGTGTATACATTCCTAGTGCATATTGCTGTTGTGTTGTACACTGCATGTTGCATTGATGTGTAACTCATCATCTGTGTCCACCTCCCAATTTGCAGGTCCCTTCCTCATGTCTTCACAAGGCCCTCTAGTCTGGAGATGGGGTCCATGTTGGCAGCAGTGCAGCTACAACTCTACATGGCGCCAACACTGCACAGTTGGTAGTGGTGGGAGTGCAGGCATTCCCAGGTGGTGAGACTACTAATATATAACATTTGTGATGTCATGTTAATGGTAGTACCTGCTCAAGTTTGTTGTTGGTCCTGCATTACTGTGAGCATTTCAGGTGTTGCAAGTTTCAATTAGGGACACTCTACATTGTGACACTAGTGTCATGTTGTGGGGATTACTTTGTTTACCTGCAAATAGCATGACATGGCACGGTGTGTCGTGTGGCGGTGCTGGGGATGGGTTGGCTGACATGGCACTGTCCTCTTGTTGAATTTTGCAAGTGGGTATTCATTTTAGCTGCTTGAATGTGTTACTTCACAAAACTGCATTGGTGGTGTCTGTGTGGGTAGGGATGCACACATTGTGTCACTTCCAGGTGTACAATCTCAGGCTGATATGGTTTTCACGGTTCATTCTCCAGACATTCAGGATCTGTGTCAGGTTGAGTCATCATTGATTGTCAGATGGAATGTGCCAGGGCAGTGTGCACTCCACAGGGGTGTGATTTCTATGTGAAGTAATTAGCCACTAGCTGTGTACGGGCTGCCTCCCCCCGTGCCCTTTCCCCTCCCATGCGCAGCGGCTGTGCATGTGGTTGGGGATGTAGGGCCACCACCATGTCCACGGCCAGGCCCCGGCGTGTTGCAACGTTGTGCAGGACACATGCTGCCACTATGATCCTGCACACTACTGGGGGAGCGTACAACAGCGGCCCGCCAGAACGGTCAAGGGAGCGAAAGCGTGACTTTAGCACTCCGAATGTGCGCTCCACTATGCCCCGGGTTGTAATGTGGGCTGTGTTATATCTTACCTCGGGTGGGGTGGTGGTGTTCCGAATTGGCGTCATCATGTGGGGGCTGAGAGGGTAGGCACTGTCCCCTGTGGAGGTGGTGATTGGTATCATTGGTGGGGTTGTGACCTTGCTCAGTATCTGACATGAGTGGGGGCCTGGTGGAGGGTGCCCCTGCACTGCTGGGGGTGGGGGTGGTGGGAGACATGGGTGGGGGCCTGGTGGAGGCTGCCCATGGTGGCAGAGGGGTGGGGGTGGTGGGAGACATGAGTGGGGGCCTGGTGGAGGCTGCCCCTGGTGGCTGGGGGGTGGGGGTGGTGGTAGACATGAGTTGGACATGAGTGGGGGCCTGGTGGAGGCTGCCCCTGGTCACTGGGGGGTGGGGGTGGTGGGAGACATGAGTGGGGGCCTGGTGGAGGCTGCCCATGGTGGCAGGGGGGTGAGGGTGGTGGGAGACATGAGTGGGGGCATGGTGGAGGGTGCCCCTGGTGGCTGGGGGGTGGGGGTGGTGGGAGACATGAGTGGGGGCCTGGTGGAGGCTGCCCCTGCACTGCTGGGGGGTGGGGGTGGTGGGAGACATGAGTGGGGGCCTGGTGGAGGGTGCCCCTGCACTACTGGGGGGTGGGGGGTGGGAGACATGAGTGGGGGCCTGGTGGAGGCTGCCCCTGGTGGCTGGTGGTGGGGGTGGTGGGAGACATGAGTGGGGGCCTGGTGGAGGCTGCCCCTGCATTGCTGGGGGGTGGGGGTGGTGGGAGACATGAGTGGGGGCCTGGTGGGGGCTGCCCATGGTGGCAGGGGGGTGGGGGTGGTGGGAGACATGAGTGGGGGCCTGGTGGGGGCTGCCCATGGTGGCAGGGGGGTGGGGGTGGTGGGAGACATGAGTGGGGGCCTGGTGGAGGCTGCCCCTGGTGGCTGGGGGGTGGGGGTGGTGGGAGACATGAGTGGGGCCTGGTGGAGGCTGCCCATGGTGGCAGGGGGGTGGGGGTGGTGGGAGACATGAGTGGGGGCCTGGTGGAGGGTGCCCCTGGTGGCTGGGGGGTGGGGGTGGTGGGAGACATGAGTGGGGGCCTGGTGGAGGCTGCCCCTGCACTGCTGGGGGTGGGGGTGGTGGGAGACATGAGTGGGGGCCTGGTGGAGGCTGCCCCTGCACTGCTGGGGGTGGGGGTGGTGGGAGAAATGAGTGGGGGCCTGGTGGAGGCTGCCCCTGGTGGCTGGGGGGTGGTGGTGGTGGGAGACATGAGTGGGGGCCTGGTGGAGGCTGCCCCTGCACTGCTGGGGGGTGGGGGTGGTGGGAGACATGGGTGGGGGCCTGGTGGAGGCTGCCCCTGGTGGCTGGGGGGTGGGGGTGGTGGGAGACATGAGTGGGGGCCTGGTGGAGGCTGCCCCTGCACTGCTGGGGGGTGGGGGTGGTGGGAGACATGGGTGGGGGCCTGGTGGAGGCTGCCCCTGGTGCCTGGGGGGTGGGGGTGGTGGGCGACATGAGTGGGTGCCTGGTGGAGGCTGCCCCTGCACTGCTGGGGGGTGGGGGTGGTGGGAGACATGAGTGGGGGCCTGGTGGAGGCTGCCCCTGCACTGCTGGGGGGTGGGGGTGGTGGGAGACATGAGTGGGGGCCTGGTGGAGGCTGCCCCTGCACTGCTGGGGGGTGGGGGTGGTGGGAGACATGAGTGGGGGCCTGGTGGAGGGTGCCCCTGCACTGCTGGGGGGTGGGGCTGGTGGGAGACATGGGTGGGGGCCTGGTGGGGGCTGCCCATGGTGGCAGGGTGGTGGGGGTGGTGGGAGACATGAGTGGGGGCCTGGTGGTGGGTGCCCCTGGTGGCTGGGGGGTGGGGGTGGTGGGAGACATGCATTGTTGATCAGTAGTGCAAGGTGACATGTGGGTTGGCTGGGGGGCATGCCCATGGTGGATGGGCTGCCTGCGGGACATGAGCAGGGGTGCAGGGTAGTCCCCCGTGGCGTGGGCTGCCTGCAGGGGCCATCGAGGTTGTAGAGCGTACACCTGGGAGGACCCACACAGCCAATTCACGTGTGGTACTCCCCAGAACCCCTGAAATACACATACCCTGCTGAAATCGTGTGTGGAACTTCCCGTGC
This sequence comes from Ambystoma mexicanum, assembly GCF_040938575.1. Lineage (NCBI taxonomy): Eukaryota > Metazoa > Chordata > Amphibia > Caudata > Ambystomatidae > Ambystoma > Ambystoma mexicanum. Next base: position 563,450,204 of record NC_090938.1, on the reverse strand, counting down.
ACCCCTGAAATACATGTACCCTGCTCGCACTGGGCCAATCGCGTGTGGAACTTCCCGCGCACCCCTGAAATACACGTACCCTGATGAAATCGCGTGTGGAACTTCCCGCGCACCCCTGAAATACACGTACCCTGCTGAAATCGCTTGTGGAACTTCCCGCGCACCCCTGAAATACAGGTACCCTGCTCGCACTGGGCCAAGAGCGTGTGGAACATCCCGCGCACCCCTGAAATACACGTACCCTGATGAAATCGCGTGTGCAACTTCCTGCGCACCCCTGAAATACACATACCCTGCTGAAATCGCGTGTGGAACTTCCCGCGCACCCCTGAAATACACGTACCGTGCTCGCACTGGGCCAATCGCGTGTGGAACTTCCCGCGCACCCCTGAAATACACATACCCTGCTGAAATCGCATGTGGAACTTCCCACGCACCCCTGAAATACACGTACCCTGCTCGCACTGGGCCAATCGCGTGTGGAACTTCCCGCGCACCCCTGAAATACACGTACCCTGATGAAATCGCGTGTGCAACTTCCCGCGCACCCCTGAAATACACATACCCTGCTGAAATCGCGTGTGGAACTTCCCGCGCACCCCTGAAATACACGTACCCTGCTCGCACTGGGCCAATCGCGTGTGGAACTTCCCGCGCACCCCTGAAATACACGTACCCTGATGAAATCGCGTGTGGAACTTCACGCGCACCCCTGAAATCCACGTACCCGGCCAAATCGCGTGTGAGACTTCCCGCGCACCCCGGTATACACGCACACGTATTTTTTGTCAGCGGGTGTCCGTGTTTGTGGGTACCCCTTTGCACGTCATTTGTCCTGGAGGGTCACAGTATAGGACATTCATCATGGCAGTATATAGGTGCTATTTGTTGGCGCACCTTTTGGCGCACATTTCTTACAGCCGCAGAGACGCTACCGCCTGCTTTCTTGTGGCGGTCGTGTTTGTGCCTGTGTGCTGGTTTGAGCGTGCGCTTTTTTGCCCTATTCTATTCCATGAATACGTGTTGTAGGCGAGCGTGTGGGCGTTCCGCGCACTTGTGCCCTGTACTTCCCCCGTGACGCCCACGTTTTGGCAAGTTGTTCCCCATTCCGAGTGTTACGCCCGTGTTCCGCCTACTTTTGTTGCGTGCGCCACGCTATGTGCGATTTTCGCTGTGGCCTGTGCGATTTTCGCTGTGACCTGGCGCACGCAGTTTGATGGCCTGTGCGCCAACGTGCGCCGCGCACTTTTTTATCGCACATCCGCTGGTTTTCTCGCGCACTGCCTTCCATGAATCGATGTGCACTGCTTTTCGTGCGATTTTCGCACTTGCACTGCGATTTTCGCTATTCCACTCCGATTCGCACGTTTTTGACCACTTGCACCGCGCTAATTATTCCATGAATCGGCCTGCAAGGGTTTTGGTGTTATTAGACACGGGGATGAGATTGCCGTCTATGGTGAAAGATTTAAATGCGGGATTGACATTTTTGAGTTTGGCGTGAGTGCCAAGGATGATCAACTCTGTTTTTTCGTCATTGAGACAAAGTCCGTGATGTGCCATCCATGCTTGAATTACTGAGTAGATTTCATTCAGGGTTTTGCTCTCTGTTTCATAGTACCCCGAGATAGGAATGAGTATCTGGGTGTCGTCCGTGTAATTGGTATACGTGACACCCAGATAGTCAAGGATATCAAAGAGGGGCTTTGTGAATACATTATAGAGTGTCGTGGACACGCAAGAGCCTTGCGGTACTCCACAGGGTACTGGTGAGGGTTCAGCCGAATCCGTGGGAGAGAAGACCCTCATGGTTCTATTCGCCAAGAAGGAGCTGATCAAAGCCGTGGCAGCGTCTGAGAAGTGTGCTGAGGATTTCAAATGGTGACACAGTGTTTGATGGTTGACCAAGTCAAAAGCTGCTGACAGGTCAAGCAATAAGAGGAGTGCAAGTTTGCCATTGTCTTTCAGGATTTGGATCTGGGTAGTGAGATCTATTAGTGCAGTTTCCGTACCATGTCTTGGTCGGAAACCTGACTGCCTAAGTCCAAGGAGATTGTTTGATTCTAAGTAGGCCTGTATTTGTAAATAGGCAGCTCTGTCTAGTATTATTAATAAGAAAGGTACAGTTGTTATCGGTCTATAGTTAGATGGGTTGACTGGATCGAGAGTAGGTTTTTTAAGGACTGGGGTGACCCACGCGTCTTTTAGGTTATCAGGTACTACTCCAGTTTTGAAGGAAGCATTGATGAGGTTGGTTATGAATGGTGCCAGATCGTGCGCGGCGGCTTTGATGATCGGGGCAGGGCAGGCATCACCTTGGCAATTTGAAGGTTTAAGTTTCCTGATAATGTTTTCAACTTCCCAGATTGATAGGGGTGAGAAGCTGAAAGGTTTACAGGTTCACTTAAAATTAGGTGATTTGTTAGGTAATTGTTTGTAGTCCGGGTCAGCTAGTAGCAGAGATTTTTTTGCCTTGATTTTAGATTGTAGGCGAGCTATTTTGTCTAATAGAGCCTTCTGATTATTGCTACACCATAGTGCATCTGTAACACATTTGTCTATGGGGACAGTGGGGGATTCTAGTTCTTTCAAAATCTTGAAAAGTTCCTTTGTGTTGGATTCCGCTTGTGTAATCCTTTTGTTATATGTTTTTTTTTTAGCAAGAAAGATGGCTTCTTTGTATCTAAAGGAGGCTAGGGTTAGCTCAGTCTTATTGGATGCTGTGGGGTGTTTTTTCCAGTGTGCCTCTGCGGTTCTCTTAGTTTTGCGTAATTCTCTTAACTGCGGCGTAAACCAAGAGTTAAGGTGACGCTGTGGTTTGGGTGTCCGCAATTTTAGGGGGGCAATGGTGTTCAATGCTTTGAGTATAGCCTGGTTGTAGATATCCACTGAGACTGTGGGGTCAGCCTCTGAGTCGATATTGTTCAGGATGGGGAGTAATATGGGTAAGAGTTTGTGAGGTGTAATATCTTTCTTATTTCTCGTGCTGGTGGCTGGGGCGATGATAGGCGCCAGGTGGGGTGTGTTGGCTTTGATAGAGAAGGTTATTTTGTGATGATCCGACCAAATCCATGGGTCATTGGATAGGAGGTCAATAGAGCAATTGAGGTGAGTGAGCCAGTCCAGTGTTCTGCCTTTGATATGGGTAGGCTCGTGAATAATGTGCGTGTGGCCCAAGTCCGATAAGGTGTTGGCTAGGTCATGGGCGTTAGTGTTCTTGAGGTCGTTAAATCCAAGATTAAAGTCCCCAAGTAGGATAGTTTGAGAGTTGGGTTTGGTATCTGTGGTTATGAGTGATGCAATGTCCTCTATAAAGGAGGAGATGGGACCTTGTGGTCGGTAAATAAGGTGCATAGTAGCCGTGTGGTTAGGTGATAGGGGTAGCTTAATAGATAAGGATTCAGCAGAGGGGATTTGAGCGTCCTGGATGACTTTGATGTCAAGAGTATTTCTGAATATGATGGCGAGCCCACCTCCCTTCGTTTGAGTGGTGTTTCTGTTGCATCTAATAATAGCATAATCATTAGGTATAACAAGGGCCAGAGATGGACCGGAGGCAGCATTAAGCCAAGTTTCCGTGACTGCAAGGAGATTGAGCTTTTCGTGAGATATAAAGTCAGCGTTGGCGAGAGCATGGGCAGGAAGAGACCTAGCATTCACCAAGGCTGCTTTAATGAGTTTGTCTTTTTGGGGGGATTTTTCAGGTGGTATAGGTAGGCCGTGCAAATGGGTATGGGCTGACTTGACTGAGTCAGTGGTTGAATTGGCACAGTTGTGGTCAGTATGCGAATGTTTCATGCTGCGGGCTCTTAATTTGAGGTTTCTGGTTAAAATGCTCGGGTGGAAAGAGCGTGGAATGGTAGGTAGGCTAGTTCTAGAGTTCAATTTAATGTTTCTAATAGAAATGCTAGGTGGTGGGAGCATAGGAGGGTCGGTAGGCTAGTTCTAGAATTCAATCTCGAGTTTCTAATAGCAGTAGTACAAGGTTGGTTAGGAGTTGGTCTAGTAGCAAAGTGGCGGATCCAGAGTGCTGGATCATCCAGATACGGGTTAGCAGGTGTCATGGTGCTAGGCCACGAAGTGAAGGTGGTGGTTATCATGCGTGTGCAGGTGTAAGTGTCTTGATTAGGATATGGATTAGGTTGACTAGTCCAACGTCTGGTGTAGATGTACAGTAGGTGGATGAGAGTAGATGGGCACCAATACATGATGTGGGTAGTGTTGCTAGGAAGCAGAGGTTGCAAGTGTGGTCTAATAGCGACCATAGGTGACCAAGGCCCAACACAAATCAAACAAATGTGGTCTGTAGGTGACCAGATGGCGTAATACAATCAGGTGTGGCCAGTAGGCGACCGCAAGGCACAACACAAATCAGTCCGGTGTAGTCTGTGGAACATCAGGCATGATACAATCAAGTGTGGTCTGAAGGCTACCATAAGGCGCAACATACGTCAATCAAATGTGGTCTATTAGTGACCCTAAGGCACAACACGAGTCAATCAAATATTGGTCTATCAATGACCATAAGGCACAACACAAGTCAATCAAGTATTGGTCTATTAATGACCGTAAGGCATAACACATCAAATATCCAATATCATCAAATATAAAATATCAAATATTGGTCTATTAATGACCATAAGGCACAACACAAGTCAATCAAGTATTGGTCTATTAATGACCATAAGGCATAACACATCAAATATCCAATATCATCAAATATAAAATATCAAATATTGGTCTATAAATGACCATAAGGCACAACACCGGGCCATCGAGGACATATGTGCAGGCAGCATGTAGCAACAGTATTATGCATCACCTAGATTTGAGACGGCACAGTAGGCTGGAATGCAACACCTATGTTTAGCAGTACATTGGGCTAAAGCACAAAGCAGAGCCGCACCTAGATTTGGCAGTACCGTAGGTTAAAATGCAACACCTATATTGGTAATATAGTAGGCTGAAAACACCAAGCAGGGCAGCACCTAGATTTAGCAGTATAGTAAGCTAAATGCAGCGCCTGTATTTTGCAGTATAGTAGGCTGGAAACACAAAGTAGGCAGCACCTGGATTTACAGTCTCACCGTTGCAACAATAGGCTAAGGGTGTGGGTGTATCTTTGCCTTAAATCTTCTTGGTAGGCAATAATGCGGTGCCTGGAATCAGGTAACCAGGAGTGACTGGGGATGGCAGGACTCAGGTCAGGGTAGCTCCAATGGACTGACGTGCTGCGGGGCCACGGGAGGTATTGACAATAGTTTTTATGAGAGAGAGGTGCCGCAGTAGCAGGCAGCAGGTTTAAACAGGACGTTGAAATGCTGTGCAGCGGATCGAGTCAGCAGAGGTCAGGTATGTTTATGTGGGAAGCTGATAGGTTGAGGTCTCTACGGCACATTTGACTGCGGGACCCAAGTTACCTATGCTGGCATGTGTTGGAGGTCCAGGGGGCCTGGCAGACGGCATAGTCGGCAGGTAACAGGCAGAGAACAGGCTCCAGCCTTGTTCCCGAGGGCCTTGGTGTGAGAGGGCTGGCTTCGCCAGCCGGCGGCCAATGGCTGTAGTGGTAGTTGCAGCAGCCAATCAGCAGGGCCATGGCTACTACTGGGAGCCTGGTGGTAAACACCTCGAAACAGGCCTGAAGATGGCGGCCATCTTAGAAGGGCGCCTCGTGTCGAGTAGCTCAGTGATAATGTGGGCACACGAACGTGCTCTTTCAGATGCGAGGCAAGTAGAAGGATGAAAAGGGGGTTCTGGATCCTGGAGTGTGCTTCTGGGGCAATTAGGTGAAAACACACAAGTTTTCCGAAGTTGAACAAAGGAGGCAGGGCGTAGCGCAATAAAGGCGGCGCTTACCGTGGATACTTTCCTGAGGCGACCCGCTGCTCCTGCAGTGTCGGGGCCTCGAGGAAGGCATGCATGATGGCATGCAATTAGTCACCTTTGGTAACATTGCCAGCAGTTAAATTGTGAAATCGGTCTCTATTCGTAGCTCTATCAGCATTCAGATTATTAAAAGCAACCATGATAACATGATATTCAGTTAGATAAATAAATTAGTCACTCTTGGTAACATTGTCAATATTCAGATCATGAAATGAGCCTCTATTTATGACACTATTAGTAGTCATATGTGAAAAGAGTCAACCTGGATAATATTGTTAGCAGTCAGATCATACAATCTGCCTCTGTAACCCTGATAGCATTCGGAGAATATCAACTAATATTGTTAACATTTTCAGCAAATAGGTCATGGAATCGGTCATTCCTGGTAACAAAGTCGGCAGTCACATAATGTACATAGCCACCCTTCTTAACACTGTTATAGTCAGATTGATGGATCCCCTCTATTTCTAACTTTAGCAACAGTAACAAAAAATTATACAATGTCACTATTGGCAATATTGTCAAGAGCGAGAAGATGACATAAGCCTCTAGGTGTAACACTGTCAGCAGTGAGAGAATTACACCAGCCACTTTTGTTAGCATTGTGGCCAGTCAGACCATAACAGCAGCCACTCTTGGCAAAATTATCAGCACTCTGGTAATGATATAATCCTCTCTTTGTAACGCTTTCAGAAGTCAGATCATTAAAATCAGCCACACTCATTAAAACTGCCAGCAGTCATACCATGAAGTCTTTGCATGACAGTGACAGAATTCAGAGAATCATATTAGCCACTCTTGCTAACATTGTTAGTAGGAGATCACACATCATTCTCTCCTGGTAGCATTGTCAGCAGACAGATCATGCAATCGGCCCCTCTTGGTAACATTGTCAGCAGAAAGATCATGCAATCAGCCACCTTTGATGACATTGTGTCAAGTTGGGTCATTTATTCAGTCTGTCTTGGTAGCAGTCAAGGTGTCTAACTAATCAAACAACCTTGTGGAAAATTCCAATACACCAGTTAAAAGTGGTTTGTTGGATTATTGGTGTGCAGAGGAAAACAAACAAGGGATATTCTACTGGCCACAGAACACATCACCAGAAACCAATAAACACCATTGGACACCAAACAATCAAGCTGCATTTGAAAGGAAAATGAATGTTCGCATTGCCAGTTCAGTGGCTGTCGCAAACCTACATTGCAGCTAATGTCTACTATGTAGACCATGTGTAAATGGTTAACAGGATTTTCCAACCATTGGCCTGACCAACCAAAACTAAAGGAACACAAACTAGGGAAAGCATTGGCACAACACTAAGTCTGAGGCAGCCAAATCTTGCTTTGAGATGCACATGAGGGTAGCCACAGAGAGGTCAAAAGGTTTTTGAATTTCTAAAAACTGAACCCCATCAATGAGGCGTAAAAAAAATGCAAACTGCTAGGATCTACCTTAGGTCAGTGACCTGGAGAGCCCCAAGAGCTCATTATGCGCTTCATAAATGCATCTCGAAGACCAATTGGCTGCCTTTTGAATCAAGATCAGGCCTGCTACTAATAAGAGAAACGGGAGCCTTCCCTTTTACCCCCAATATTTTTATTTTTTATTTTTTATTTTCATTTAGTTTGTACAAACTTTTGAAAAAGAAATTTTCTGTTACTTAAAACACATACAAAACACTACATCTTTCGTCCTTACATGACCTCTTACCCCCCAATATTGGACCCTCCTCCACTTTGCTCTCGTCCTTCACTTCCGTTTTAACGGACACGCCTGGACCAAGGCAGCGAGACATTTGAACGCAGATAACTTCCCTTCAAGCATTCTCAGTTGTGAACATGGCAATGAGAATAAAAGGATTGTTGACTACAGTTGATCCACTATCAATGATTAAAAACACCCACTCCTACTGACGCTGTCATACTCCTTTCCCATAAGCTTTCTTGTACCTTCTCATTTGTCTGTTGACTGCTATTCTAATCTCCTCTTCCGTTTCCATTTTTCCTTTGCCCCACAGATCATAACCTGGTTCACCCCAGGCGGGAGAACAATATGCCACTATTCACACAAGCTTTGGCACTGTCTGGGCAGATGGGCGCAATATAAATGGATATCAACATCACATAGTGAAGCAGAGGAGATATCCTTTAGTTGCCCTACCCCCGAACATCTGTACGCAAGCAACAGGCCGCAATGAACATGCAATTGGCAAGAGATTCCTCTGTTCTGTAAGGTTGGCAAATGCTTACCTTCGTTTGCTGCCTTCCACTTTTTGCCTCCTCCACCATTTCACTTTCTATTTCTTTTTCTCACAGGCCTTCCAGCTGTGACCCACTTCAAGTGTTCTCTTTGGTCTCCTTGTACCCTATCAATTCTCCCTTTGTATCTCTAAGTTTCGTCTAATTGTTCGTAGAGATAGTGCCCCATCCTGTATTGCTCCTTGGAACTCGATACACCTGAGATGTAGAACGCTCTTTTTTATGTCCTTTTGGTTTTATCGATCATTCTCTGCCCCTTGGTCATCTCTTGGACAGATCTCTTTTCTTTAATCACTTCCTTCCTACTGGGGGATCAATCATGTTTATATATGCATTACTTTTTTCTTTAATTTATCTCAGCACTTTGGTGAACGTTTTCTTTAAGAAATACGATAAAATGACAATGTTCATGGGTCTTTATTTTTTTTTATTGTACATGGTGTATTCCAAACCTTATACATCAGACAGTTAAACACATTCAAAATCATCCTTAGTACAGTCTGACAAACAATCGAAAGAGAAATTCATAATTTTCTTCATTCACCACAACCCTTTAAAACTGATAGAAAAGAAATAGTACAACGATCAACATTATTACAATCGATGAAGAACTTTTACAATTAATCATCATTTCGTTAATACCACTTTCTTTAGGAATTGTAGAGTACTAATCAGAAGTGGAGAATACGCTCTTGCTAATAAGTATTTCCAGAAGATTTCTTCACTCAGTGTAATTGGATCATAGACGTAAAAACAAAAAAATTCCATCCTGAATGTCTGAAGTCGACTCATAATCATAAGGTGCATTCAGATTCAGTGGCAGTTCCACAGTATCGACAATTCATATTTTCTACGGAGCAGGTTAAGACATGCTCCCATAAATGTAATGTCTCTCTATACCTTCTGTCTGGACATTGCATCAGGACTTTAAGCACAGAGCCCCTTTTCCTGGCCTCTAGGCATATTTCTCTAAAGGGCTTTCTTTCTTCACAAACGTCTATCCAATCACGGTCCAGGAGTTTCCTTTTTGCTTTTTCAGGGTTTTCTAATAGAGTCGTAATGAAGATCTTGTACCGAGACATTATTTCCCTGCAGTTTTCTTTTTAAAGTTGGCAAATGGACTTTCCCCATAACCCGGCGTCTGTTTCCCAATCCGGGAGTATAGAGTATTTGCTGCACTCCCTACAGGTTTTCGATATAGTAATGATGCTTCTTCCAGTGCTTCCCCCAGGTTCGATAAGTACAAATTGAAAAGGCACGCAGCCAATATGTATCCCTGTCTAAGGCGTCATGCTGTTTTTATGCTTTGTGAGGTCTCCGCATTGGCACTCAGCCTTACTTTGATCGTGGTATTAGTGTGTATTTTTATTATGATGTCTAAAATATGCATTGGCAAGCCCCACTTTTACAACTTCAACTACAGCCTTTCTCAATTTGTTGTATCAAAAGCCAAAATCAAAATATACGCTTGCCACATACAGGCGGTCCTTCCCTTTGAGGCTTGCCTGATCAATCAGGGATTGAATGAATAGTCCATTTGCATCCGTGCTGATTCCCCTCCTGAACCCAGTCTGGAATTTAGATAACCTACCAGATTTCAAGATCTAGGGCCTCGTTACGAGTTTGGAGGTAGCCATGCCGCTATTTGCAGCATGGCTGCCTCCAAACTCAGGTCCGGGTCCCCTGAATGGGGATTTACTGGGTCATTCCAGCCTTGGAGGACCCAGTATTTCCCCATTCAGGGAAGCCATCCCCATTCGAGCCCCCATAGGGCTCAATGGGAATGGGGAGGGAGCTAATAACGGGCCCGTTAATAACGGGTCCATTATTAGCTCCATGGTCTTTTAGCGGCTCCCGCTAAGGGTGGCTGATTTTACCAGCTGCCCTTAGCGGGACCCGCTAAAGGACCTCGGAACGCGGTGGTTAGGGGTTAATGGCACCGGCATCCTTACCGGCGCTGTTAACCCCTTACCGCCGGACTCGGAATGAGGCACGTAGTCTTCTATACTTTACAATACACATTTTGTGAAGACTTTGCTTTCTACTTCCAGCAGGGCAATCAGTCTATACTTCATTGGGTCTAGGTGATTCCCCCTTTTATAGATGGGCACAATTACTGATGTGTACCATGAAATTGGGAAGATATTGGTTTCTACAATGCTCTGAAATGAGTATGCAGGATCAACACCCATATGTTGATATCCTGCGTCATTACTATGTTGCAAAGACCATTTGGAACTGGGCTGCATGAATTCGAGCCTGATGAGATAATCTCTTGTAAAGTCTCTAAAGAGATATCAATATCCCATTTTTCATTACAGGTGATATTACATTCGTCTGTATTGTCCCTTTTATGAAGATTTTCTAAATATCGACACCAAAACTCTTCTGGTACTGACTTGGTCATATCATGGGATGACATGTCATGGATTCTGTTCAGAAGACCCCAAAAGTTCTTACTCAGATTTCTCCTCACTTCCTCCATCATAAATTCCCCATCTCTTTGCATAAGGAGGTGTCTGTTTGCTGTGGACCACTTTTTATAACTTCGCTTCATCTTTTTGCTTAAGATCTTTTTTTCCAAGCCTGTTTCTAGTCCTGCTTTTGTAATTCGAACTTCTCTGCGCATCTGGTATTTCCTCCATTGTACTTCTTTCTCGTAGTTATGGGGCCGTTGGCTCCTAAGGGTCATCTTTTGTGGACCACATGCATTAACACCATGCACCACAAAAAGGGGTAAATTCTCTACTGACAAGGATTTAAGTTTGTCAATCAGTGGTGTCATCTCTCTATAAGCTCTTATGAATTCACCCATCATGTCAAGTGACCTTCAGTTCCAGCTAATTCGATAATGTTTTTGTTTTTATTACAAGGTTCCTCTTTGTCCCTGAGACTAGACAGGGGGCCAGAATGTTATGGCCACTATGTGTATTACTTATCACATTGAATGCTTCTAAAACGCAAAGTAAACCATCTGACACTACTATGTAGTTGATCCATGATCGTTGGTCATTCCTATGCCATGTTGGTTTTGGAGGAATTTCTCCTGATACTTGGCCATTCACTATCTGCATTCCCCAACTCTCCCAAAACTCTCTCCACTTTCGACCTTGTTGGATTTGTTGTGTCTCGTAGTCATTCAAATGGCTTTGATTACCTAATTTACAGACATTTAATTGAAGACACTGTGAATGCAGGTCTCCTGCTAATACAACTTCAGATCTTAGGCATCTCACTTTGTAGGTTCCCATGATGTCTTCCAATTCCCCCAAGAACTTGCTCAGTTTAGTGTGGGTCTGTTGCTAATATATATTTATCACAAAAATATGCTTCTGTAGATGGGTGGGTTCTAATTCTAATTCTACAGCTAATACCCCCTAGTCTCATGGGAGTTAATACTTCCCTTCAAACCAATACCTTGTTTAATCGCTATATATATGCCACCAGAAGGTCGGCCCCCATTCATTCTTGTGGCTCCCTTGGTGAACATATGATGACCATCCCACAACAGGGTTTCCATAGTGCAGGTCTCCTGCAGGCATACTACAGAGTATGTGTTTGGAGTTTCAAGGAGGGAGGAATCCCGTGATAATTTCCCAAATCCTCTGATGTTCCAGGATGCTAAGCAAAATTTCTGGGAACTTACATTCCTAGATGGTCTTCCCAGAGCATCCGTAAGAGGCCTAATAGTCTTGTCTTCTGGTCCAGAATGGCTTGGGTCTTTCCCATCTATCATCTCTCTTGGGTACCTCCCTTTTTGGGTCATAAGTGCCCAAATCCCATCTCTCCTGGGACGTTGTTCAATCCGCCCTAGTCAGGCACTTCCTTCCCCTCCTCAGTTTGTCAAATAGCCCTGCACTCCAAGGACCCAGAACTCTTCATCATTACATTTCTTGCAGGGTCTAATTTCGAAGCCCATTGTTTTGAGCAGTTCCCCCTCCTGTAGTATCATCTTGTATACAATCCTTGAGGGTACCTTTATCGTGGCAATATCAAATTTAGATCTTACGTGAAATTTTGCTTGATCAATATCTTTAGAGGAGATAAGAGACAATGCTGGGATTTCATTAATTATCGTAAGGATATTCGTGCGGTTCAAGACTAGACCTGGGAATAATTTCAAATCCAGGGTGTAATCCATGATCAAGTATGGTGAGTAGTCCTTGCTTGTGTCTGGTATGTTGGAGTTCTGTTTCTCCCTGCATTGCTCCCCTCTATCTATTGAGTTCAAAGAGGACCTATTAGGGCCCAATGTTAGGGTTCTTCTCTTCTCTGAGGCAACATCTCTATCCCTCCAATTTATTTTGCATAATAGGGGAGTTATTGAGCCTATTTCCTGCTAACATTTGTTTTAAACACCCCTCCCCTCCACATGTGTTGCAGATGGGACATCTCTTAAGTTGGTTTACAGGCTTTGAGCTTAGCCATGGTCCGACAAGTACGCTAGACACATCAAAATGAGGTCTCCCATTCGAGGAGCTATCACATATTTGCCCTCCCCCACCCTCATGTTGACTGGAATTTCTCTACTACATTGAACATACTTAGGTTCCACACATAGATCTAATACAAGGTCCTCAACTGTATTCCTGCTATGAGGTCCAGAGATTCCCAGGGGGCAATCACAACACACTCTCTTCATTGCGCACCTGCCCTCAGGGGTATTATCGATAATGATTCTGTTTCTTGTATTAGGTGGCTTCTCTGGGGAATGTTGTTTTCAGATTGATGAGTTTGTTTATTGACACCCTCTGACATTTGTAGGCACAATTTTGGGCCACCGGTTACAGATTTTTCACATTGGCACTCTTTCATTGCCTTAGATGTTGGTGAGTTATGGGCCTTAGTGGGGGCTACATTACTTGTACCCACTATGTTTGATCCCACTTGCCCATGACTCATTTTCTCCAGTTGGGTCTTCGATAGTCTTTGAGGAGACCTTTCCTAAGGCTCCCCCCAAGATGTGGGTTTGGGTGCTTCCATCACATTTAGTCAATATGCAGTCTAGTTCTCGATTTGACGGCTCTCCTCCTGGTATTTTTTGTTTTAGTTTAAGTTTATCTCATTATTTTGTGCTCCATATTATTCTTATTTCTTGCAGGAATTTCCCATCATTGTTCTCTTTGTTCAAATGTTTCGTGGACCCAATTGTATAGGTTTGGCTTTCCTTTTCTCCTCCATACTTTTCCTCATACCGGCTGGCAGTTTGGCTAGCTTCAGCTTAAGGGTTCCCGAAAGCTTTGCTGTATTTACCGCGGTTTGTTACATTAGTTGTTTTTCTGTTCTATCATTGGACATCGGAGGGTTTTTATGGGGGGGTTTCTGAAGTTCCTTCTTGGCACTCTCTGGCCTTTTTGACAAAGCATTTTGGTGGACGAGTTGTCCTCCTCCTCTGCTCTCTTCCTACAGCGGTCCGATAACATACAGACTGTGGGACGGTCATCCGCCTCTCTTAGTGCATAATGAAGTCTGGAGTTTGACTCTTCCACGGAGGTGTCACTTCCATCATTCAGGTTTCCCTTGTCTTTTTCTATGATCGCTGTTAAATCACTTGGGGACCCCATCACAGATGCATCACAAGTTTGTTGTATTAGGCTGTCTCCATTTAAGGTAATAGTTTGATGAGTTTGTTGTTCTACCATCAAGGTAGGGTTATGTGTGTTGAAAAAGTTGATCATGCTCAAGTGGTGTACATGGGAATTATCAACTGTTGCAATTGCACGCATCAACATGGGAGGTCTTATTTCTGTGCTTACACCTGCTAGAGGCAAAAAGTTTGTGATCCTTTGTCCTGCTATTGTCGATCCTTGTGAGGAGGCCGATGTTTTCTTTACAATGTCACAGGAGCTCACACCATCAATTGGCGTTTGCTTGTTGCTCTCGACGCTCTTGCCGTAGTTTTTTCTTTTGACAATTTTTCCTTTCAGTTTTGGTAGGTTTCTGTCCAGCATTCCATCATTTTCGTGGTCTTCAGTCCTTTGGTAGCTGCTGCGTTTCCGTCATTCGCGGAAGGCTCTTCTGGAATTTCAAACATGTGGATGCCCCTCATGATATTGCACACCCTTAGAGGGTTTGTCAGATTATTCTTATTTGGTAAGGAGCCCTGACTCCTCAGTCGTAGACGGGGAGCCGCCTGTGCCCTTGCGTCCTTATTGCCTTCTTTCAGTTTCTTCATTTCTTCTTTTCCTTGAGTTTGCGAGGCGGTCTTATAGGCTTGTATAGTATTACATAAAAATAGGGGGGCCCCTGTGGGCATACGTGGATGGGGGCAACATACCATAATCAACAAAAGAGATGGCCACGCTGCTAACAACACTATATTTTGTGTATATTTATAATTATTTATGGCAATTATTATCATGAATAAAAGTCACGGAGAGTAGCTCAAGTTAGTAATGATTTTAATGTATATGTAACAATGAAAAATGTTTTTGTTGCTATACATCTCTATACATATGTGAAAGTATTCAAACAAAGAAAAGTAAGAACATATTTACAAAACATATATTCAAAAACAGTTGCTAAAAATGATGTTCTAAGGAGATACATATGATAAAATGACACAAATGACATAGAGAGAAGAACACAATTAGAAACAAAACCAAAGTCATAATAATCATACAATGGTCAAGGAACAATTCACTTTTAAAAAAAACTGCTAAAGGGTGTACTTGATAGCCTCGTATAAACAGCAATTACCAATGACGAGGCTGGCAGTAGTGAGGGGCTCAAAGGCTTCTAAAACCTGCAGTCACACCTCAGAAGAGAATGAAAGATATGATCCTCCTGTTGACAATAGAAGTTGCTGATGAAGAGGCTGGCAATGATGAGGGGCTCACAGGTTTCTAAAACCCTAAGTCACCCCTAAGAAGAGAATGAAAGTAACGACACTCTAATGTCTAACAACTTTGCGTTATTGGGGCCGCGCTAGCAGCGCACTCGTGCAGTTCGCTTCTCGTGTGGAGTCTGTATTAAGTAAACAGTAAACGGTGGGGGTAGTGCAGTCAGGAGTTTTTATTCTCCAGCATACACACACAAAAGTCCCAACAAGTCACTTTAGTCTATCCTTAACCACTTTGGAGTGCACTCACTCGATCGTTCAGTCACACAGAACCCCCCCCTTCCCCTACTTGAGGCACTGAGGACTGCGGAAGACTGCAAGACTGCTTTCACTGGCTCACAACTCAGCTCTGACTCCACGTACGCTCCGCGTAGTAGACTGGGTTTTAAAGGCACACTCCTCCCACAATGGAAAACAGTAGAAATGGACGGTAGACTGCAAGACTGCTTTCAATGGCTCACGACTCGGCTCCGACTCCTCCTTGGTCTTTACCACAATGTCCTCCATGATCGCTCATTGAAATTCATCCCTGGGAAAGGGGAAAAGACCAAACTGGACAATATTTAGAGATGGCGTCCATCTTGGATGAGGGTATCTCGGTGTTGCTGCCCTCCTGGATCTATAGACAGCTGAGGAGGACATGTTAGATCATGGGAACCTACTCAACTGCTTGGGCCATTTACAGCGCTGTCAGTGGAGTAGATCCTCAAATCATTTTTGGCACTACCACATCTCATCATTTGCAACAACAAAAAGATGTACCCTATCCTCAAAGGCACATTCAAATGCCCCCTTCTACGCCCATTGCACAAATCAGTGGGTTTTTCTGCAGATTATAAAGCACATCTCGTATCCAGAAACGGGGTGCCCTTGAAAAGGCGCAGAAAACAAAGACAGACCCTGGGCCAGTTTAGAACAGGTGCAGGGGGAACGGAAGGAAGCTCATTGCATGACCGGGCCAATCCTGACATTGATATGCATTTTGTAGTTGTTGATCATCTGCAGTGTGAACTGCTGGTGTGCCCCTTACATTTCCATCCCCCAAGCAGGGATAGAAATGCTTTCCTTTTTTTGTTTGCATTTCATAGTGGCGGGCCCTAATATGCCATCAGCACCCACGTGGGTGCTGGGAGCCTGTCATACATCAATGGTGGGAATGTATGCAAGGGTGCTGGCCATCCCCTCTTTTACACTGCCCCACAGCCCCCAAAAATGTGCAGGTCGCGTTTGTGGATGAGGTGATCTGCGCAGTTCTACCATGAGTGCAAATGAGAAAAGTGCATCCTCTGAGCATTGTTCATGTGCGTTCATTTTTTAGAATGGTCCCCTCTGTGCTTGACATGCGCAGTGCCGCAGATGCCATCTCTGCTGGAAGCTGGGTGTTTTTTCCACTGGAATAATGCCCACGATTTGAGCATTGACGGTTGTCACTCTTCCCTCAGACTCGCCTCGTGTTGACCTTGCTCCTCCTGCTCAACTCCTTCCCAAACCCATTGGCCAAGAAGTTATTAACAGTGCCTTCCACTTACCTGCTCATTCTTGGCACACTTCCCGTAGACTGCGTTCTTGTTGTGGAATGAGAAAGGGGGCTTGTTTTCAGGCTCCTTTTTCCTTTTTCATGGTGGCCATGTTTCTTTGGTCAAGTTTGCGTTCTCTGAAAGGATTCCCTCAAACATGTTTTCATGAAACGGCATGTTTTTTCAAAGCAATTAGCACCATGGACATTTTGCCGGGGTGCCAATAGAGGAGATCAGTACCAGCCCCGGTGCCCTCAGTAATGGTGCTCATTTCGTTTGGGCTGTAAGGCCCACAAGCCAAGCGATTAAAGGCATGCTTATGCCTCTCGCATCCCCTTTCTGCCAACTTGCAGAGCGCATCTCTGTGTTGCCTTTAAGACCATGCTCAGTGCACTCTGCACCTGGCAAAGTACCCCTAGGTGGAAAGTTAAAAGTGGTACTCTTGAAACAATGCCTGCTGAGCTATTTGGGCGCTTTGCACCTCTCTCTGTTTATCGTCAGAACTAAAGTGACTAGATGACTCCTTGTAACCCGGATATTTCTTTTCAAGTCATGTACTTACTCTTTACAAGCCATTGCTATTAGGTGATTGTGAGTTTTGGTCACTGAAGGTTGACACAGACTGCAGCGTCCAGAATGCATTTCATTGTTACTTGAAAGCCCAAGACATGAAAAGTGGTCTTCCATACCATCACTTGACCGTGAAGAAAGCAGAGAGTAAGTCTAACTTCTGCTTCTCCCGTGACCCGGGATTAGGAAAACCTTCGACCTATGCTCAGTCCTACTGTCTCTGATGAAGGCGCTGGAAGCCATTGTGAAATTTCAGTTGAGGGACTTTCTGGAGTCCAACTCTATTCAGACCAATTTCAATCAGGTTATCGACAGAACCAGTCCTGCTCTGCCATTGACTACCTCACTCTTATGTTAGACAAGGGCAGAGTATGTGTTCTCATTCTGCTAGCCTCTCTGCAGCTTTTGACACAATTGACCATGCTTTTTTGTGCCAACACTTGAAAGAGGTCAGAATTGGTGACACTGCTCTTGGCTGGTTCCAATCTTTTCTCGGATCGAGGCAGTCTCTTTCTTTGCCTCTGTTTTCTTCTGACCCTGCCCTTACCTGCTGAGTTCCCCAACGTTCAGCTATCTCTCCTTTAGTGTATATATATATATATATATATATATATATATATATATATATATATATATATATATATACTTCCCCTGGCCAAATTAATCCATGCACATTGCTGTCGTTTCTACTGCTAAGCGGACAACATGCCTTAGGAAAGGTTTGGCCAACATTGGAGCTTGGATGCAATCAAACTGGCTTAAGCTGAATGCTGATAAAACTGAGGTCATGGCTCTTGGCATTGACTCTCTTGAATGTTCTTCTTGATCTGCAGATGTTTGGCCTTCCTCTTTGGGCCTCTTTCCGCCTCCAGTTTGCATTGTAGAAAAAGTGGGTATTACAATTATAAATAAACACAAGGAGGGGTTGGGTTGCTTACAAATAGTTAGAACTGGGTTGTGCCCACGCAATGATTTCTAACACGAAAGGAGAAGGGGGCACACCACCCACACGACTAATAGCCTGTGTGTGAAGTTCATATTTAATGCTCCTCCGTGATTAAATGTTCTGAATTGTCTCAAGAGTGAGAAGGGGAGAATCCACTAGTTATCACCTGTCAGGTGTCTCGCAGAAAAGTGTGTCTTCTTAGACTAATGATGAGTGATAGCCTACTCAGCAGTTGCTGGTAAAGGAGAGATAAAAGGGGGGAGGACAGAAAAAGTTCTATTTACCCCTGCCTCTCTATACCTCTACCCCGATGCAGCGTGGATGGGCCGCCTAACTAATAGTGGCTACAGTAAGAAAAATGTCCAGTTTCTCAGATGTTTGGATTCTGTATCTGGTTAGGCTTAGATCTCTAACTGCTTTAATGTGTGTTTGTTTATAAGAAGTCGTAATATTGACAGGAGAGCCAGCCGGGGGCTTTTTCGTATTTGTAGCTATAAAGATAACTAGAGAGAGCAAAAGTGGAGGCACATCTTCACCAGTCCTTTGGCAATGGCTGCTTTATTGGCCAGTACTGAAGGTGAGTATGCCGTAGTTAAAAAGGTACTCTCATATGAGTGATAAAAAAAGTTGCTGCAAAGTCTCAGCCGCAAAGGGTGGATCCAATGATTTGTAGATCTCCCCACTGCTGAAACGATGAATGCAGCGGGAAACCTCCCACTGCCTCCACATGTTTTGTTAACCGTTTCGGTGGGCTCTATAATCTGTGCCACCTTCTTCAGGGCTGTCTTCTTGATAGGTTGCGAATTTTGTCTGCATGTAAAGAGTAACCGTCTTACTGGAACTCTGATTCCATTTCCAACATACATATATATGGAATGAACTCACCTCTGGACTGGTTTGAGGGAGGCATTCAGACTGGCCTTGTGGGAAATCACAGGAAACAGTATCACTACTGTTGCAGCTAATGTACAATATGACTACATACTAATTTCAATATTTTGGAGCCTGCACACATATAGAGCAGGGTACTCACAGGTAACATGAGTGACTAAAGTGCAGTTTGATGTGTAGTAACATACAGGGGACTTCCTTGTGAGACACCTGTAAGGAGCAAATTATGTGTAGCAGGTTAGGAGAGTCCAGTATCTTTTTGAATAATTTATATGTAGATGTCTTTTTAGTAAAATGCTGTGCAAGGGGAGGCGTTTGTGTATTTCTCGCTACACACAGTGAGATTGTGATGCATTGCCTCTCAGAAGAACCCCCATATACCTCTTGTGAAATGAGAGATCAGAGAGTGAGCAGGATTTTAAATACCCAGTTGAATGCTAAGGCCTCGCTCATAATTGTATCTCACACCCGGTAGCGGGTTACTAGAACACTTGCTTGCAAGTACCAATATCCTTCAATTGTTTTAAACAGAACTTTCATGGCAGGAAGAAATAAGTACCCATGAGCAGTAGCCTGCAGGAGGAGGACTGCTTTGAAGCAATTGCATGACAGTCTCAATACTGGCATGCACATGCTAGTTGTCGGAAGTGCACTGGGTATTGTGTATTTAGCTGCAGTAATGTGGGCTGGGCCAGGGCATCGTAGTTATCTGGTGGGATAGAGGAGACTTACCCGTGTTAGCAGATTTCTTGTATTACTTGCAACCGTGTCGGAAATATTCCAGCGTGTCAATGCTTTGATGCAGCCGTGTTGATAATAATGCTTCTCGTCGCAATGGGAACCATGATTACAGCGTGCATAGCTTAGATACCCAGTGAAATAGAGCCGCCATTTCGAAACAACTGCAACTGCTCCTCTTGTGAGGCAGGTTATCCGCAATTGTGCAATACATTGCCTCTCAAATTCTGAAATTCTGCAGAGCGCGAATTGAGAAGAAAAGGAGAGAAAAGTGTGATCTGTTATCTCTATCTTCAAAAATTCAAGAATTCAAAAATAAATGCTGTGCTGGGTGCAACTAGTAATGATCTGAAATCCATTGCAGTGTGTTGTGTGTGATTTAGTCTTATTAGTGATATTTCACATTGTCACCAACTGGCCCAATCCTGGTGTGTTAGGTTGCAAGTTATACAGCGTATAATGCTTGTTGTAATGGTCAGATCATTGAGTTGTACTCCAAACATGTTTGTACCATCTTGTGGATCACAGAATTGTGCATGGATGTTATCATAATGGTTAGTCACAAACAATGACCGTCATTATAGTGCCATGTGTACCAGTCGCGATAGTGGAAGTGGTGATGTTGCATCTCTGTTGATCAGTAAGCAAGTCAGTATTAACCCACGTGTACATTGGAAGTACCATTGGTCAGTTTGTGTTCTAAGGCCACTTGGTGGATGCTCGTGTTGAGTCCTGAGCACTGCGTAAAGGGGATTGTGGTACTTTAAGCAAGTGTTGTGAAGCTTTGCCAATTGATTGGTTCATTAAGACCTCGCTGATGATTTTCAAATGGAAGCTCCACCTATGTTCTTTTGAGTAGCAGGGCATCTATGTCTCTGCCTCTTGGTGGTATGAATACCTTCTCCACAATAGACCAGTTTAGTTCATTTTCCTTATGGCCTTTTTGTGTAAAGTGTTCCACCAATGTTGCATTGGGTCTTTTGATACGTATGCAGGATTACTGTTCCTGTATACTTTTCTTGATTGGCCTGTCCGTCATTCCAATGTGTTTGAAGTTACATTGGCAAGTGATGATATAAATCACGTGGCTTATTTTACAATTTGTGAATGAGAGTTGCCTCCATGGGGTCATGAGACCAGTTCTAGTGTGATGGATCTGGTGGTTAGTGGGCATACACAGCAGAGGCTGCATGGCACGTAACCAACCGGATGTGTCGAATTCAATAATGTAGGCTGCATATGGGGTGCTGGCCCTGGATGGTAAGATCTCACCAAGGAATCTCTGATGTTCCTTCTATGTTTAATGACAAACTGAAGTGGTGGTTTTGATGTACTACCCACGTTGAGGATCAGCCACAGTTTAAGTATTTCTTTTTTCACCTTTTAAGTTGGGAGGAGTAACTTAGTACTGCTGTTATTTGTTTCTCCAGTGTGGGTCTGGTATTTCACTCGAGAGTATTTGCTCTTGTGATATTACGTGCCCATTTCCTAGCATGCCTCAGTAGTTTTCTTGGATATCCTCTTGCTTTGAGATTCTATGTCAGGACTGTGCTTGTCCGTCGTATTCTGCAGTGTCTGAGCAGTTGTGGTGAAATTCCAAGTACTGGCCAAATGGCAAATTTGATGTCACTGTTTTTGGATGGAAACTGTCGAACTGCCGCAGAGAGTTCCTGTGTGTAGGTTTTCTGAATACTATGTTGCACAGACCTCCATCTCGTGCTGTGATTTTCAGATTCAGGAAATTGATTTCATCTTTACTGCTGGAGTAGGTAAACTTCAAATATCTGTTCCTGGTATTAAGCCAGGTGATGAATGCTTCCAGGTGTTCTTGGTCTCCCGTTTAAAACAGCAGTATGTCATCTATGTATCTCCGCCAGAGGGCAATCTGTTCTTGGAACAGATTGTTGTTATAGATGTGTGCCTTTTCGAAGTCTGCCACATAGAGGTTGGCTAAGTTTGGGGCAAAGGTTGCCCCCATAGCAGTGCCTAACATTTGTTCAAAGAATTCGTCTTTGTACATGAAGCACGATTTCGGCAAATTATAGCAGCAGCAATCAAAGGATCTCCAAAGAGGACGTCTGTTCTTCTAGGATTTAGTCAATCACGAACAATGTCTCCATCTGTGGGATCGAGATATAGAGAGACTCTATGTCGAGAGTCACCACGAACTGTTCTTCTGAATTGAAGAATATATCCTTTGTAAGGTTAAGCATTGCGGTAGTGTCCTTTATATAGGATTTCATATTTGGTATTTCTGGCTTTAGAAAGTAGTCCACAAATTGGGACACTGGTTTGAGAATGGAGTTAATGCCTGCAACAATAGGACGTCCAAGGGGAGGGGGGATTCCCTTGTGTATCTTTGGGAGTGCATAGAAAGTTGGAATGCACAGAAAATCGGGAGCACAGAAATTCAGCCTTCTTTTTTCTAATGTGTCCCTCACTTGATGCTTCAGGTGGAAATGTATATTCTTAAATTCTCAGTGGGATCTTATGCTAAACACTGAAAATGCAATTAGTTTTCAAGAGTGTGTCCATTTACTTCGTCTGACAATGTATTCATGAGTACAATCGCCCCACCACACCCCCTTATCTGATGGTTTGATGACAATGTTGGGATTCTTGCCAAAGTTGTCTAATGCTGCTCTTTCTAATCAGGACAGGTTTTTGAAGTGGGGGCAATTTATTTTCTTGTTTGATTTCTTCCAATTTCTTAATTAGTGCCTTTAAGAGGTCAGAATTGCTGGCAGTGCTCTTCGCTGGTTCCAGTCTTTTCTGCCGGATCGAACACAGTCTCTGTTTTTGCCTCTGCTTTCTTCTGCCCCTCTTGCCCTTACCTGCAGATTTCCCCAAGGTTCAGCTATTTCTTCTTTATTGTTTAATATGTATATGCTTCCCCTGGCCAAATCCAAGGATCCTGTCTTTCATCCCGGGCCACCTCAGTAATGGGGACTTTGGATTACTGTAATGCCACTTTGTTTGCCCAGCCAAACACCTTAATTCAGCGCTTGAGGTTGATCCAGAACTCTGAATGGGGCTTTCTAAATTTGCCTGGACATCTGCTGTGCTTAGAAAGCTCCACTGACTTGCCATTGAGGGCCAAATTAAATTTAAAGTTGTGTGTATGGTCCACCGGACCTTTCATGATGGTGGAGCATCTTTTCTATGTCAGAAAATCAGGCTATATCTCCCTCACAGCCTCTGCTCTGCCAATCCATATCTGCTTCAGATCCCTGTTTCCCGTAAATCTACCGTAGAGGGCAAAGCTTTTTCGGCTGCAACTCCTGCTCTGTGGAACTTTCTACCAATGTCTGTTTGGGCTAGTAGAGATCACCCTTCCTTTCGAAAAGCACTCAAGACTTTTCTTCTTTATTATTGACCCATCTGCTGCTGATTCCGTTGTCTTTTTTTTGGTTTTGGTTATCTGGTTGCCTAGCCTTTTGTCTGAAAGGCCTGACTCAGCGCCAGGATACCTTTTGGTTTTAGTTGTGCTTTACAAGCTTCATTAACATAACATGTCTGGGCTCTTGAGGTCATTTCAGGGTCATGTCACCTACAAGGCCATCACATTGGAGCTGCACTGTTAACAAAGGCCTGGCAATTACTAAAGTAAAGCATTTCATTGTTTGCAAGCTCATTATCGCAGCAGTCCATTTATGTATTTTCTATTTATTTATTTCTATAGCGCCGGAGCCCGCAGGCATCAGGGCACATTACATAAAGACAAGGACAACAGAAAAGTGACGGGACAGCAGAGCAAGATTACTGGTACTGAGTGAAGGAGATAGTTAATTGCTTTTAACATTGAAGCTTCACCATAAGAGTCTCTTTAGAATGTGCGAAGAAGCTAGATGCCCGAACACAAATAAGTTTGCCCTCCCCCCACAGCCTCTGAATTTACCCCTTCCACTGACATTTGAAGGGTTAGCCCCGAACCCCCTTCCCCTAAAATATTAGTCTAGTTGCACCCCTATACAGGCATAATAAAACACACTAAGTCGAGGGTACACATGGGTGGTCAGCGTCCACCCACTTTTTTCAGAGGACGGATGCCGCCCCGCTGGGTATTTTACAGGCCATGTGTGAGATGAGAAACTAACTGCCTTTTTTTGAACTACTGAATTCGAAACCACGGTCGCCAGGTTCACAGTCCGGATACTTCACCAGTGAACATGGGTGTAATTTTAGGGGGGACAGGGGTGTTTGTCCCCCCAACTTTCATGGCACACCATTTTGTCCCCATTCATTTGGCTGGGGCACCATTTCTTCATATGTCATGTCCTCCCCCCAACATTTTCAGCAAAGTTTCTCCACTGCCAGTGCACCAGATAAGCTGACTAAAAACATCAAACAAATACAGGTTAACTGTCACATTTCGGGACTCCAGGTTCCAGGGACAACATTTTTTTATTTATTTATTTATGTATTTATTTATTTATTTGTATTTTTAAAGCACACAACAGCCCGAGGGCATCCTGGTGCTGTTACATATGAGCCATTAGGCTGGTTACGAAGGAAGGCAGTTGTTAGACATTGTTATTGATTCTTGGAGTGTAAAAGGTGCACACCGTTTAACTTTTTCAAAACACTATTAGAAGAAAATATCCTCTCTTGTTTTTTGTGTGTGTTGATTTTATGAAAGGCAAATGCCATTTGTCATGTGCAATTTGCATGGATTTGCAAAGCCAATTGGACACATTTGCATATTCCACCTAGATATGCTAATTTCTGGTGGGGTCACATCCCATTGCTTATGTTAATGAGACCGGCTACTGTTGTATTTAGGACTTGACGCCTGCACGCTAGCACGCCGACGTAGGCAGTCTCCCTCAGACACAAGCACGCACGAGTCGACTGTTCTCCCAGGCCAAGCTCACGAGCAGGCGGCCCTCGAGTACAGATAAGTAAACACGGCCCCTGCCAGAGCCTCTTAAAGGCCCTCCTCGCCGTCTGTGAGCTGTTTGCCGGTGTTTGGGATCTGCCTTGTCTGTCATCGTGGGGATAAAGAAGGAATCTGCGCACGAGACCGCATCCGGTCCTGTAGTGGAGCCCTAAGCCTTGCTTATTCCCGCTGAGATAAGTGACAGGTCCACGCTCCTCCCGCGCCTCCTCTGCCATTAACTCTCTCGGGCCTGAACCCTCCCCCTCACAGCTGGGGCCGAGGTGACAGCTGAAGGACGGACACGATCCCTGCAGTCGGGGGTGGGGGGTTGCGCGCTGGGGGCTGCGGGGCTTTTCATATTCCTCCATGGAAGTAAGTACTTTAGGAAAGGAGATATTTCCTGACAGGGGGTTGCCTGTGAAAGGGTGGTAGGTTTTGGTGTGGAGTCAGTCACGTGTCAGACACCACTTGGCATGTGACTGGCTCTGCTCCAGCCCTGTCAGCCTTTTCAGGGATACCGACCTGTTGGATAAATCTGCCAGTTTTCCTGCAGTTCAGATGGGGGCAGCTTTAGCTTTCCATCCAACTTTGCAGATTCTCTTTCTGTTATGTGCCTTGCTAGAACTGGTGTGGTGCAAGAATTAATGTGGTCAGTAACACCAACAAAATGGCAGTGGACATGTCAATGGGCACTGACAAGCAGTACCTCTCACACGAGCAGAAACACGAATGTATTTCGCCTTTCTAGCAGCCATAGATAGTCTTGGACTGGACTCATCACTCATTAGAGTACAGCTACACCCCTCCATCAAATTCGGCCTAGCTGCTCACATACGAACACTACCCCATAAACACCTCATCAATCTAATAACACGCAGTTATATCCCATGACAAACCGGCCTAGCTGCACACGTAACCGTCCCACAGGCCTAACGCAGCCAAAACTCAGTCCTGGTGTCCACCCGCCAGAGTGCACGCATTCAACTGACATCAATAACACCACACCTAAATGCTAGGATGTAGCTATCATCAAGCAATTACACAAGCTGCACACATACTGGTGCACCCAAGAACCCTACGACACCTTATTCTCTCAACTGACCTGGTCTACGGTCCCCAAGGGTGTTCAACATACCAGCGCTTTAAGGTCATACCAGTGATATATAGAGCGCTGTATAAATGCCAAATAACAAGGGTGGACCAGTGTCGTAAGTTGCTACGCTACTTTAAAAACAAGTATGCTTTCATATGCGTTATTTGCAACATGTTTTACCAGAACACTCGTTTGGTAGTACTCAAAGAGCCTGTTCTGGAAAGGAATGAATTGCAATGTGTGATTGAGGGCCCCTTTTTCATTCCTGCTCAACAAGCACCCTCATTTTCCCGGAAGCAGGACACCTTTCCCATTTGTGTAACAGTTCCAGCTGAGGGCAGCAGAGTGGCTCTCCCAGGGAACTGAAACGTTCCTCGTGTCAACAGAACATTACAATGGGAGCCATTAGGCATTAATGGGTGGGAGGAAGGACTATTAGCAGGGATTTTTGTCACTTAAGAAATGTGAATGGGGGTGATTAGAGGTGAGAAGGGTGCACAATGCTGCATGCTTTATGAAATAATTACTATTGCCCCATTAGGAGTTTGTCGATAACCCGCCGTGCTACTGGCAGATTACCGGCAATCTCCTCTTAATGTTACTGGCGTCCAATATCCCAGTGTTACCAGGATATTACGGGCGCCAGCAACGGCAGTAGGTTCCCAGTTCAAAACCCTCTGCATTGTCCACAAGGCCGTCTGGGGCCTTGGGCCAAAATACCTTCAACTCTCTCTTCCTAAATATCTTCCTTCTCGAGCTCTTCGCTCATCCGCCTCCAACTCCCTCAGGGTCAGCCGCTTCTCCAAACAACGAGTTGGGGGCAGATCTCTTTCCACTGCAGGGGCCTCCCTCTGGAACAGCCTTCCTACCTCCCTGAAACTTGAGGAGAACCACCTCCCCTCTCCCCCTCTCCCCTGCTAATACTACTGAAACTGCACTGAATCTGCAACTGGGCCATTCACCGTTCTCGGCCCAGCCACTCTCCCCTGCACTGCCTCCACGGCAACCCCTGCACTACGGGACTGTGTCTGTATCCATACAGCCCCCCTTCCCAGCACTTGTCTGCACTTACCTCGCACTTGCCACCAGCTGGCCCTTGTTATTTATCCTGTATGCTGTATGCTTATAACCCTGTACTGCACTTTCCCCTCTCCCTTTCCCCCATGCACTTTTCCCTTCCCCTCTACCCTTGCACTTGCGCGATCTGAATGACACCTGGCCTAGTAAGATCGTTGTCTGTCTCCCCTTGTTCCCCCCCCCTGCCTCGTCGCGCCTTGAAACACTTGTGTATAGGCGCGTTACAAATGCCTTATCATATCATATCATTCCATGGAGTCCCAGAGGACACCATGGAATGGGAAGCACCGGCACCGTTGTTAACGTTGCTGGTGCTTCAGTGATTTTCAGACTCCGAGTATGCCGGTCTGGGAAAAACACCAGAGCCAGTACCCGCCATTTTACCTGTATTTTTGCCCAACTGGCATACTCGTAATGAAACCATATGGCTTTAAACCCCAATGCCGATTTGTTAGGCTCACATTAGTCAGCAGGATACAATTGTATCTTGGTATGCAGGATTGGGAGAATAAAACTAAAGCTATACTCATATTGTCCAACATATTTCTATGATGATGTGATGATGCATATAGTGTAAAGTTAGTTTATTATGTAAGGCTAGTTTATTATGTAATGTGGTTTGCTTCCAAATGGTCACTATAAATAAAGTATTATTTAAGCATATGAAATGTAAAGCAAAACCTTAATAAATATGGTTATCAACTAAACCTGTGAAGATGTGTTCAGTTACATAAATTGTCCACATCCAGGTTTCACCAGTTAACCAACGTGTGCGAACCTGGGCAAATCATTTAATCAAACTGGAGCTCTTTAAGCAATTCACTTCATAGCTTATATTAATATAACATGCCATTATAAAAAAAAGCCTGATGACTATAGAGTTGCTCCATATATAATATTAGTGCAATTTAGGTATTTCGCACCACAAAGTTATTTGCCACTTGGCTTACTTATGGCAACTTATTCTGAAGTCACTCCCATGGTGCCTCCAAGTATCAAAGACTGGTGATGCTTCTTGCAATGTCCTTTTCTATGAAGTCACTTGTGTCGGTGCAATCCATATGCACATTAGGAGGTTTGCATGCATGGTATGTGTTTTTACTTGGCTAGACTGAAAGTTGGGGGTAGCCAGTCTAGCTCTTTTTTGCTGTGGCATACCTTTTTTTTGGGCATCATGTCTGGGACAGTGGTGATGCTGTGGGCTCCTGCTCGGCCCGGCTACTTGTACAGCAGCAGTCCGGAGCAGGACAAGAACAGCAGTGTGGGCAAATGCTCCTGCCCTGCACCCTCCATGCACAGTGGGGGGCATAGCAGGAACACACTCTGTGTCCCACTCCGGCCCATTGACTGCACTGCAAGCCCAGCAAGTGGAAGAGCCAGACACAGAGCAGGAGCACACAGCTCCATGTCTCACTCTTGTCTGAATCTTACAGGGAGAGGGTACGGAGTCAAGTCATCATGTGTGGGGCTGGAATGATTGAGCGTCAGTTTAGGATTCATTTTCCAAGGTGCATTTGAGGAGGAAAGTAGCAGGGCTTTTTTTTAGGCTCTCTCTCCACACTCCAACTCTTGCAATGCTGGATACTCCCCTGACTCCACTCTAACGAATGACGCTGATGGTCAGGAAAAATTCTTCTCAGTTTGTGAGTGAGGGTCTCCATTAGTTTCTATTTGGACGCAAACCAGACAAGGCTTCCTTTGCAAACCATTTGCGTATGTGCAACGAGAGCTACATGATTTGGCTGTGGCAGAATTGTCAGAATTGTTTGTAGCAGAATTGACTGTAGTCAATTTTGCTGCAAAACCAATTTTGCTACGGCCAAATCCTGCAAATCTATGCCACTTCCCCAACCCCAATGCACCCCACCACTTACCTTTTGTAAGTCTGCTGCCTCTCCTGACCCCGCTGCGTCAGATCCGTCCCTCTTACGCGGGTCGGATCTGACGTCACAGGGACCCCTTTTCACCTTTGTTTTCCATCCCTGCCTCCAATCCTGTGGAAGTGGGGAACACCCTTGCTTCCCCCCAAGGACATCAATACCAAAAATGGGGATCGGTGAATGCCCTGCCACCTCCACTCCCCATGTTAGGTATTGATTACTCAATTTGATCGTTTTTAATCAATTGAATGGTACTTGTCGAATTCGGCCAGATCTACCATTCAATCAATTTAAATCGATCAAATTGGGTAATACCCGTGCAACGAGAATAGTATTTATACTGTAGCAAAATGGATGCCTTGCAGAACATTAATTTCACAAAGGCCCCCTAGAGATCTCTTCATCGGCAATAAGTCGTTCATTGTTCCAACATGGGAAGATGCACAGACAAAGTCCAAGGATAACGTTTGGGGTCTAATTGGGTGCATTAATACATAAATCTCATAAAGGAGACTTTGAATAGTACTTTTGAACAGAAATGTTCCTTTGTAAGAAGGCCACACCACTTGCAATGGAAACTTGTGTGGCAATGAATGGTGTGGCCGGTCTGTTGTATGAAGTGGAGACCAGCGTCAGCCTGAGAACAGCCTCAGCATTTTCTTTTCTTAAGAACAGAGGGCTCCACCGCTGGCATACCAGTAAGGAAACATGACTCTTATTTTTCTGTATTTATATTGAACTGGCAAGACTGAAGAGTGGGTTTGGAAGGTTTTCACATGAGAAATCACCCCCACATTTGGGGACATACAGGTATGCCAATAAGCCCTTAGGCCCCCGAGCAGTGCTGGGAATGGAAATTGTTTGTTCACGCTAGGTCCCATCAGCGATGGGTAGGAGGGGCAGGTGGAGGATGTTATTATGTTATGCTATATTTGTATAGCGCCTCCTGCCATATGTAATGGCGTTGAAGCACCGTAGAATGCATAGCCCTTCAGAAGAGCATAGTCTGAAAAGACAGAATAGCATAAATTGTAGTTTGGGCATCTACGGAAAGCAAAAAAGTCTAGCGTGGAGAGGTTGGAAGCCAAACAGAGGATGGAGAAGAGGCAAGGAGTGTATTAAAGATGATAGAAACTATGTGACAACTGGACCGTATTTGTTTCTGGGACTCAGCGGCATGGCTTTAATGCATCTAGCAGATGAGCCGGTTCGGCCTGGATGCACCCTAATAAGGAAATAACTCCACTTTTGTATTTGTATTTATTTTATTTGTATAGCGCAGACCAGGCCCGGAGGCTACCGGGCGCATATCTTGGAAGCAATGGTTACAGTGGTTACATACAGTGGTTATATAACAGTATTACAGGTATCATTTAGATAGAACATAGTAATAGGACACATTGGTAAGTAGTAGAACAATACATGGGTGATCAAATAGTACAGTAATACATGGGTTATCAAATTTTCAGAGTGCAGCTTGGGCATTGGATGTGACTAGCCAACATTTGGCTCTTTGTTTGAATAGATTGAGGGAAGGGAGGTTTCTGATAGCCAGGGGGACAGAGTTCCACAATTTGGCTGCCAGGACTGGGAAGCTGGATCCACCGGCTGTTTGGAGCTTGTATCTCGGGATCAGTATGCTCTGGTTCAGGGTAGATCTTAGAGAACGAACTGGGGTATACTGCGTGAACCGTGAGGAAAGATAAATGGGGGCCAGGTTATTCATGCATTTGTAAATTAGGGCAAGCGATTTTAGTGAGATCCTTTGGGTGACTGACAACCGATGAAGGTTCTTCCTGGTATCCGAAATGTGTGCAGATCTAGGGATGTTGAGGGCTGCCCTGATGGCGTTGTTTTGTATGATCTGTAGCTTGTCTAGGTTACCTTGATTAGTGCCTTGGTACAATGCATTGCAGTTGTCCAGTTTGGACATGACCAAGGTCCTAGCAAGGGTAGTACATTTGTGAGTGGAAAGAAAAGGGCGACATGCTGTGATCAGCTTGCAGGTGTAGGCGGCGGCTGCCGCAACTGCATTTGTTTGTCTGTGAAGTGAGAGAGTGGAATCGAGGTAGATTCCAAGCGTTTTGGTATCTTTGCAGACTTTTATTGAATTTCCATCGATGTTAAAGGAGCTAAACATGGGGTTCAGCTTGTTTAGTGTTTGCTGTGTACCTAGGATGAGGAGCTCTGTCTTGTCATCATTGAGACAGAGCTCATGTTGGGCCATCCAGGTTTGGATGACATGGTAAACGTCATTTAAGGCATTCGAATCTACTGTGTAATCACCCGTGATAGGGATGAGTATCTGGGTGTCATCCGCATAATTAGTGTAGGTGACACCCAGATAGTCAAGCACATCAAACAAGGGTTTAGTGAATACATTGTAAAGGGTAGGGGATACACACGAACCTTGGGGGACCCCGCAAGGGACTGGCGCAGGGTCAGCAGAGGAGGTGGGCGAGAATACCCTCATCTGTCTGTTATCCAGGAAGGATTGAATCCAGTTAGTGGCCATGTCGGAGAAATGAGCTGCCGTTTTCAGGTGGTGACAGAGGATTTGGTGGTTAACCAGATCAAAGGCAGCGGATAGGTCTAGTAGTACTAACAGGGCTAGTTTACCTTTGTCTTTGAGGTCCTCAATTTGGGTTTTGAGATCAAGGAGGGCTGTCTCCGTACCGTGCTTAGGTCTGAAGCCGGATTGTCTCGTACCTAGTAGGTTGTTCGATTCCAGATAGTTCTGTATCTGAAGATAGGCTGCTCTGTCTAGGATTTTTTGCAGAAATGGGACCGTCGTGATGGGCCTGTAGTTAGTTGGGACCTCCGGGTCTAAGGTAGGTTTTTTTAGGAGAGGGATAACCCATGCATCCTTCAGGTTGTTGGGGACCACTCCCGATTGAAAGGAGGAGTTGATAAATGTGGTAATGAAAGGGGCGAGGTCATGAGCCGAATCTTTAATGATCTGGGCTGGACAGGCGTCCCCTTGGCAGTTAAAGGGTTTTAAGTTACAGATGATTTTTTCAACCTCCACAACGGTGAGCGGTGTGAAGCTGAACGGCACCGTGGAGTCTGGGGTAGTTATTATAGGTGTACGTATGGTTACCTCTTGTGTTTGAAAAGGAGCAAATGTTCCATTTCTGTTCATGTTTACAGCAAGTTTACCCTGTGGCAGGAACATTGAATGTGGCACATGAACAGTCCAAAAATCATGGCGTCAACCACATCTGCATCAGCTTCTGCAAGGGGATACTGGCATTAAATTGGGTGCCTGTCGCAGGATAACTCGTGTTCCCTCGCCCTCTCTTCCCAGATACCTCAAAACAGTCACACGTTCACCGATCCATTTGTATACATCCTTGCTCTAACTTGCCACGGCACTAGTCCTGCTCTGACAAACCAATCCCACTCAACCACTCCCGAGCCTAACCTTCTGATCTGAGAACAAAGGCCCGCTAAACCTCTGCCCTGATGCCAGGAGCCCACCAGACCTCTCTGTTGTGAGATAAGAGCCTGCCACAGACCTCTTCACTTTATTAAGAGTGGGATGGGCAAGCTTGTGATGACGGATAGCGTTATATTCCCGCCTCAGAAGAAATAGGTTATTTGAGGATGTCTGGGGCAGATTTCTGAATGTGTATGAATCTTTGTGACGCTGTTAGGGAGGGTGGGGCTAGTCTGGTTGTCTGTGACTGTTAAGTACATTTTATAAATTGTGAATGCTTTTTTTTTTTTAAAGATTGGGGTGTTTGGTCACTGCGGGAGAGCACACTTATCCAATGGCATTATGCTTCTGTCAATTAGTGCAAACTCCAAGCTTCCACTCACTGCTGTGCCCCACAGCGCCGTTCAGGTGGGGCTCATCACATGCTGGAGTTGTGACCCCCGCCCCGGTGGTTCCAGCATTGGGAGCACCTATATTCATTCCTTTTGGTGTCTGGAGGGACTCCCACCAGGAAGGCTGTACACGTGCACATGGCCCCTTGGCACTGGAGTACTAGCAGTGAATATTGTCCTACGGCTAACTTGAATTCAGCGGTAGCCCACGCTCCTTCTTGGGGGGCAGCTCAGAGCAGACCCTTATCGGTGTGTGTAGGCATTTTAGCAGCCGTTCTAGGTAGATGGCACCGCCAGATAGACTACACTTAAGGCAAGGAAGTCTCAAATCACACGTTGACTCTGCCACCCCCACAATGTGTGCCTTATATGGTACACCATGGCAGGGTCGGACTGGGCCATAAAATGGTCTCGGCACCAGTGAAAAAGTGGGTCACAGTTGCAAATGCCTGTTCATTTCTTTTGTGACACTGTTTGAATAGTACCCAGGGGGGAGTTTTTTTAATAAAATGTGTTGCAAATTGTGCATTATAAAGTATATGTATTCAGCAACACTGGTCACAACTACTAGCAGTATAGTAAAGTATCTCCTCAAACTGGCCCACATTGGCCCAAAAAGTGGCCCACTTTGAAACAAAAAACCGGCCCGCCCCAGCCTTTTGCGTTTTTGGTTCGGCCATGGGCCTATTGCCCTATAGGCCAGTCCGAGCCTGCCACGTGGGACGCAAACCAGGTGGCAGAGAAGCACAGAATAGGTTTCACTGCTTCATATTGCGCCATCTTAGCTAAGAAGCAACAGAGTGCTGTGCTCGTCATTGGGGGTATCGTATGCCAGAGGCAGGGGATCGCAATATGTGGCACAGGCTGTTCCAGCATTGGGAGCAGGATGTCGTGACATGCGTTTCTTCTTTCTCTACCCAGAGGTTATTCCCTCTTTTTTGCAGAAAGCACCCCGCTCGCTTCCAGCAACACTGTACCTCCTGGCGTTCTAGATTCCCCAGCATGGGAGCATTCAGGGAGAATGTGCCAGGACTCTCCCACCCCAGAGAGACTTCACTGTCTCCCCATTAATGCGTGAGCAACCATCAAGACCCTCAGCCCCACCCACGGCAATGCTCTCGAGTGTCCTTCTGACCTGTGGATGCTCCCCCTACTGTACGACCAAATGGTGTCCCTACAAACACACTTCACGCTCAATGGTGAACCCCGGTTTATCAATTCAGAGCCCCCTGCCGCCGAGCTCTGGAATCTGCTGCCTGGACACGTGCTTGAGTCCTGAGAAACCATTGGAAACCGCCCCCTTAGTTCTGGCCACCATGCTAGCGCTTCCTGAGCCGGGCAATACATCTAGGAGCCAAGGGTTCACAGGCATGGCAAATAAAGGCAGGAAAGGGCTTGCACTTCAGTTTTCTTCACATCCATCAATTCGCCATCGTGCAGCAAGTCCGCTTGCAGGGGTTCCTGCGGCCCCTCCAGGCAACAGTCCCCCACATGTGGCTGCGCACGCAAACAATAATAACAATTCTGCTGAATTCTGAACTGTCATGATTGTGGGGAGTGGCTGGGGATATTCTGCAGAAAAGACACAGCCCTGCAGGAAACCCCGGGGGAGACCATGTTGAGCTTCACGCATCAATTTCTTCGAGTTTTGCAGGTTTGGGATGCTGCACCTGCCTGGGTAGGTGGACAGAGGAAACAAAGGTGTTTGCCATTTAGCTATGCCATGCTTGGTGCACTGTGGAGAGAAAATGAGGGTTCAACGCGCACATGCTCAGGAGCGGCTCATCCTGAGGATCAAGGGAGGTGTCCGGTGAATCCTGCAGAAACCACGGGGCGCATATTCAGATCAGAATCTGCCAGGAGGAACCTGGCCAGCGGATGGAGAAGCGGTAGGCTATTCCTGGCAGATTTGCCTTCATAAGGAGAATCTGGGTGCAAGAAGCAGGTCCGAGTCTGGTTTATCCTAGACATAGAAACAGGCTAGTTGGTTCCTTGAACCCAGCTATTGATCTGTTTCCGCACAGTCTGGAGCTGGATCACAGGGTCAACTCATTGTTGTAGTGAAAAGCACAGGAACACGAAAAACAACCGGGTGTCAGTGCACCGATGCGCTGGGTCATTTGCGGTCTCCGCCCCTCTGCCCCACATGCATGAAGACATCAAAGATCAGCAGCGGCGGCCATTATGGCAAACATGGCCATCAGTGCATATTGGTTTGTACAGACTGCACCTGCACTTTCGTAGCCTGGGAAAAGTGGGCACGGTCTTCAGAAAACAAGCCTATCGCGGGGGATCGGAACACTGATCTCCGTGGACAAGCATAAGAAGTTCCGAGCAATGCGGGTACCCTGCGCAAAAGCTTTGCTTGAGAGTACCAATGCGGGATCCCATACCTTGAAGAATATCCTCAATGATCCTCCCCAAAATGGGGACGATTGATGGGTCAGCATCAAACAACTTTTCCATGCCTTTCTTCCGCATCCGACGCCAGCCGAATGAGAGCGTTATTTGGCAATAGTGCCCTATTTAAGACTCCAGATTCACCACTGCACACTGCACAGGAGGTTTCAGTCTAAACACCAAACAATCTACACAATAATGGAATAAGAATCTCCACTTCCAACCATTACCTCTTCTAAAACTCTCCACATTCCTGCAAACACACCACACACCTACCAAATACAACACCCACACACGGCTACCACAACGCCAACTCTAAAATCATACAGCAAAATGCGCACCTCCTCCAAGAACTCACACAATCACAACACACACAACTACAAACCCACGCGGCACGCACAACAACCTATACAGACTCACACGCCCGGCAACCCATACCATCTAAAAGCACACCCAACAATGGTGGGTTTTTCCAAACTGAAACTACCAACAGAAAAAGCATTATTGGGCTCTCCTTCTCCCGCTAAAAAACTCACCCCTGATCTGCCAGAGCACCCGGAGACCATGGAAATAGCAGTGGTGCCTGGTACAAATCAAATGAACACACCATAGCATTCATTCACGCGTTACATATTGTTCCTAATTCGCGTTGCCCGCTTTGAGTCGTTTCTCACACATCAAGAAGGGGAAAGTTTCTAAGGTACGTTATCATTTAATACTGAATTCACTGAAGTCCTACCTTCTCGACTCCCTCTAATTTACTGTTTGCCGTTCTGTATACCCTCCCGCTTCCCTGCGTATTTATCCTGCGTATGTAAAAGAGGGGTTCCAATAGACCCAGGTTATTTTAAAGAAAGGTTAATTGCATGCAGTGGTTCAACAATGTTATCACTTACATGCTGTTGGGACAGTGCCGGATTATCCAGATGGCCAAGTAGGCAACGGCCTATGGGCCTCACTCCTTTTAGGGGCCGCGTGACAAAAGGTCAAAATAAAGCGGTGCAGAACATTAAAAACATATTAATAGATCATTTTTGAGGGGGGGTGTACATTTCGACTGCCTAGGGGCCTCCATAGGGTTTAATCCGGCACTGTGTTGGGACGCTGCATGCAATGTTAAAACTTCACAAAGTGGAGGAGAGAAGGAAAGAGTCTCTTAAATCTCTGATTTTCCTCTCCATCTTGTAACAAATGGAAGCGCTGCTTGCAACTGCCCTTTACAGGCAGTGGGCCTCATTACGAGTTTGGAGGCAGCCATGGCTGCCTCCAAACTCGGGTCCATGGTCCCTGAATGGGGAAATAACAGGCCATTCCGACTTTGGAGGGCCCGGTATTTCCCCATTCAGGGAACCTGGACAATCCCCATTCCCATTTGAGTCCCCATAGGGCTCAATGGGAATGGGGAGCATGCTAACAACGGGCCCATTAATGACGGGCACGTTTTTAGCATGCTAGTCCCCTCGCGGGACCCGCAAAGGACTTCTGGTCTGACCAGACGTCCAGAGCGGTTCACGCGAGGGAACCTCATAATGAGGCGGTACAGGGTTAACGGCGCCAGCACCTTTAACGGCGCCGTTAACCCCTTACCTCCTCAGTTGTAATGAGGAACAGTGTTTATTAATGGATGCCTACTGTGTTTTGAACAGGTGGAAAACCAAGGTGGATTCCATAGGAATCCATTTGTTGCTCGTCTGCATGAAAATCTCATGCAGGTGCACAATGAGACACATTGAGAAGAGGGAGGAGGAATGCACGGCGGAGATCTGTGCTGCTCCTGCGACTTGTGGCTGCTGCAAAAAAGGGCACACCGTGAAATACAGGCTTGCTTTTATGCTTCCGTTTCCGGCTCCAGCATATTACAATGAGGCATTTTTCCTCTATCACTTTCTTGCAAACTCACGCTCACACACTATCTCTCTCACACTCTCAACCTTTGCCTCTCCTTGCAGAAATGGCAAGCAGTATTTACACCGATTTTACTACGAAGTGCAAAAGAAGACGTAAAAATGATACCACCTGCTTTTAACACTTCTTTTTGCACTTAGCAGTGAAATGATGAAAATTGCATGGAGGGGCAGCCTGCTCAGAAATGCAAATGTAACAGGTCCCCGCGTGCCAAGGAACGTTGCTTGGGAAGATGGCAACCCCCCCCTCTCTGTCACTCGTCTCTATTCCACCTCTCCATGCCTCCTTCTCTCGCTCTCTGCCTTCTCCCAGCCATGGGTGCCTGGTGGGCCCTCACCACTATTGTACGCATGATGAGGTGTTCAACCCATGATAGCATTGTTTGATTTGACATTGCTTTGTGCCACTACTAAGCCTCCCCATCTCTAGCCTGCCTCGAGACAGACCGATGAACCTTTGACCCGGGAGCACTTGCGCTATCGCTGGCCATTCTACGAGGAATCCCGCCCACAGTGGGCGGGGCATCAGCATGCACGAATCACAGCAGGGCGCTTGGCTGTGAACTCCAATGCAGCTGAGTTCTGCCGGTCTGCGTACAGGCAACCCTCTCGCTCCCCTTTTTTAACAGTGTGAAGTGAAGCGCCACAGTGTCTGGCATGCTACCCAAAGTGTCCAAGAACGAAGCGCAGCACATCAATCCTCCATTTAATGGAGGACGCCCTGTCCAACGTAGTCCTGTTTAGTACCTTCATTTGGAGACGGAAGATAGTAACAAGGGAAAGAGGAAGTCATATATACACTGCTTCTCTGAGGATATGGCCTTCTAATATTTTGCTGATCGGTCTCCTCACAGCATACAAAGAGCCTCTCCCCCTCTTCACTACTGCCCATGACTCTTCTAAATCCTCTTGCTATGTTAACACCATGTTTGCTATTCGCTCACACCCCCAATAGCCGTGCATGGCCATGAAAGCCTGCCTAAACTCTGCTTCACATCCTCCTGCCGTTCCACAGCCGACTTTCTTCTCCCAAATTCCCGGAAATATGAGATGCTTGGCAAACCTTCTATCCCTGCCCGTCCTCCTTCTCTGCACCACCTTCCACCCCCACCGTCGCCATTCTACCCTGCTCCCTTACCAGCCCTGCTGAACTGGAACACATCTGTTCATCAACCAACCCATTCCATGATAACAGATTCACCCCTTTGCACCCCAAACGGTTTAGACTATTGCACCAATGACCAGCTCCTACCTCTCTTCCATTTTCAATCTTGAGCCACTGGAATCTCCTAAGTTGGCCATGGTCATTCCTATCCTGGCCATAGCATTCCCTTTGTTCTGGTGACCCACCCCTCTCTGCTCATCGCTCCAAATTTGAATTGTCTTCAATGTCATTGTAAATTACCTGGAGATCAATGCCGTGCTGGCCCTCCCTCCAATCTGGGTTCCTCTTCTGACACTCCACTGTGACAGAGCCCTCTCATGCCTACTACTTCTCAGCAGTCTCACCACGCCTCTATCTCCATTCTATTTGATATCCTTGGCCATCCCTCACTCCTCCTTACCGTTTCTTCCCCCAGCTTTAAGCACACTGCAATCAAGTGGGTGGCCTCACATCTCCTTGATCGCTCCTTCTCCACCTCGTGGAACTCAAACACCTCATTTCCTACCTCTCTCCCATTAAGTGTCAGACAAGGGTCAAACCCGGCCCAATTCCCCTCACTCTGTACACCTCCTCACTGAGCAAACTCACCACATCCTTTGACTTCTCATGTCACCCCTTTGCTGATGCAGCATGGATCCTCCGTTCCCTTTCCGCCTTCTCTCCTGATATCTCCTAGGGTGTTGAAAGTTGTCTTTCTGCGAGTGGTGAATGGGCGGCTCGATGATACCTCATGCCAAACCCATCCTAGATAGAAGTTGTCTTTCTCCCAGACCACAATGGGAACCCCATTCTCCCTTCCCTAATGTATTTCCTTCACCATCTTCTCACACCATGGCCAAGGCTTGCAACCTTGGGATGCTCTTTGATTGCGACCTCAAACTACACCCCTTCATCACCACTACTGCCACTGACGCTGGGATAAGCCTCTTGATTGGGCCCATTTACCCACCCTCTGCCGAAACCCTTATCTCCACCCTGGTTCTCAGTAGACTTGACTGCTGGTCCAGCTTGCTCCTGGGACGTGGACTGTGTACAACCTACCTAGACATTTCAATATCTCTGCATATCGTCACAACCCCGCTTGGCATTCCATGCAATATCCCCCACCTTCAAATTTCTTCTCCTTGTCTTCAAATCAGTCCATGGCCTATGCCCCTCACTAAGTGGCCACATTCCATTCTATGTACTCTCCTATTCAAAGTCTCTACTCTCCAACCCTCAAAACCTCTGTCCGCGTCCCCTTGTGCTGCATCCCACTACCACTCTATTACTCTCATGGTCCATCACCACTGCAATGCTCTTGTAGCTGACTTCAAAGCACTACAGTGGGCATATTTAAGAACAAGCTGAAGTTCCACCTCTTGGCCAGTAAAGTGGAACCTCAACCCACCCCCCTGAACTCCCAAACCTTCCCACCACATCATATCCTAAGATAAACTTGCAAACTTGAAGCAACCAACCCTTGGCCCAATGCCTAGGTGTACATAATATGTGTAACGCTATGATGTTAGTACACATCTTCACTCCATGTGTACACATCCTACCCCCTCTCAACCCTCCTCATGAACACCCATACAACCGTTGTTACTTTGTAAAGGTACCTACAAATGGCACTGCCCCTGACCTCTGTGGATACTATTTACAGCACTTCGGGTAGATGTGCCAACCCTTCTACCAAATACATAAAACAATGCAAAATGTACCTTTCCAGGCCTGCTTATTCAAAGGTGTTCCCATTCACAGCTTCATTTCAATCCTTCATAGGTAGATCAAGTTTACGTTACGCGGGTTCCTCTGGCTGCAAAGTGGAAATGTCATGAAGAGACAATATGAGCTGCTCTCCCAGGCGAAAAGGAATAGTGAAGCCAATACGTTCTATGAAAATTCTCTGAAAACATAATCTTGCCACTTAATATGTTGAGACACATCTTTGCTCAGACTCGGAGAGTGGTGCGGGCAGTGAGAACAGCATTTAGACTGGAGAAACCCTTTTGGAGGTCAAAAGTAGGAAATACGACAATGAACTGTGCAGTAAACCTTAGAGCAGGGGCCTGCAATCTTTGGCTCTCCCGATGTTTTGCTCTGCAATTCCCATCAGCCTTAGCCAGCATAGTTAATGGCGAGGGATCATGGGATTCGTACTCCAAAACGTCTGGAGAGCCTCAGGTTGCCGACCTCTGCCTCAGAGAATTTAGCCACGAATACATAACCTCAGGATTGATTTAACCCCTTAAATGCCAAGGACGAGTTTGCTCGTCCTTTTTGCATAGACTTGCATAACAGCTTGCACTTGTAAAGTCAATATGGGGGTTTTCAGCTAATACAAGTTTTTACTTTGAAACAAGTCATGTTGAAGAAGGTCGAAATTCAGATAATTTAGCCGAAACATGTTGGCATGGTGACAGCAGCTAAAGAAGGGGATGATAGCCTGTCAGCAACCATTGAGAATATTGTTGTATTGGTGCCAGAGAGATTTGTCCTCTGGGGAGTTTTGGAAGTTCCAAGTTGTAGTTTCGTATCTGGGCTTACACCTATGGACATACAGTTAAACATGTTCTCTGTTAAATTCAGGTTTTGGTGGGCATACCTTTAAAAGGTTTTCGATGACTAAATAATTGTCATAGACAGGTTTTCTGTGTAGATGATTGTTCATGCAAAGGCATAAAGTATCAGAAGATTTTCCATTTTTGCAAATAGGTCCACGCTTAGGCTTGTATTAGAATGTGTTTTGAAGCACTGAGTCAAGCAGGGAAATAAACAATGCAATACAATTTACTATTACAAAAACTGGTTTCCATCCTTGTGTTGGGTGTCGCCTTCTTTCTATGGTGGGGGAGAAGGTGTGCTTCTGTGCTCTTTTGGTTCGGTGGTTATCCTTTGGCTTTTGTACTTACCTTGCTCTAGTCACTACCTCTGACCGCGTCAGGAACCCAAGAATGGCGGCAGGTGAATGGCAGGGGCTCTGTTTTTCCATTGCTCTGGGGGGTTCTTATCCAAATCTTAGCACGCTGGATTTCTTGGCTGATCTCAGATTAATGTCTGGTTGTTGTGTCAGCTTTAGGGAAATTAAAGTATGTTCCTTCCTTTCTGCACAGTTCATATTTGTCGTGCGCAAACTTGCCTCGTGCACTGAGCTGCCGACTTAGAGCTTATGTTATTGTGAGGGGATAAAGGCTGTGATCCCCCTGGCTTTAAAGATGAGACACAGGAACTTGTAGCCTTTGATTCGACTTTCTGTTGGCGACAGTGGCCCACGAAGCTCGGGTTTGCCAGATGCGTTTTGAACCATTTGCAGCAGCTGCTAAAACCTAAACACTAATATCTGGGAGTCCTGATGAACCCCCTGAGTAATGCAAAAGAAGACGCCAATTTGCCTACTCTGAGGGTTCAGGCTTTGCTCTATTTGGGGGCTGGACTGCAAGTAGCCGGCAATGATCACTGCTATCTACCGATACCCCGTATCCCGGCCTGATTCACTTGTATCAGGATGTGTAGTTCTTAGAACCATCTTACTGAGTGTTCAGTAAGAAAGAGTTTCTAAAACAGTGCACCGGTAAGATAGCTCAATGGGTTAATGTGCCTGCTGTGGAGCTCTATATGTAACTCGAAGGACACTGGTTTGGATGCCAAAGAGTTCTGACTCAGCCAAGGGAATAAAACGAGGTGAGGTGAATGATGGTAAAACCAGGTATAGCTGCGTGTTTGCAGTGCATGCAATTTCAACACTTCATTTTATTTTGAAAACAGTATTAAAAAATAAGTGTGTGAAAGTCAGGAATTTGACCAACATCCCAGTTTCTTTTTCTAACCGTTATCTCCCATGATCCAGTCCTCTTTCCTTTTATTCAAGAGTGTTGCTGTTTCAAGCATTCTCAATCTGTATCCACGGGGCACTACGATGGAATATAGGCCAATTTCAAACCCACTGACAAATTCAAACCACACCAAGACCTTTCTCCCAGCAATGACCAAGGGTGGCGTCTCCATAGGGTAGCGTGTCACATTTTAGAGGGATGAATGTGTTAGGAATTTGATATGCTCCATTTAAGAATCTGCCAACTTAGTTTGTATCTCGTCACATTTCCTTCTGTGATCAACATCTTCCATTGCAAAGTTCTCAAATGTTGCCGTGATCTGTGCATGCTAATATCGTATTTCAGTTGACTCGACCTGTCCTTGTGGTGGTATTCACAAGTTCTTTAGTTCCTCATACATGGATTGCGTAAAGATAAGTAGATATTTGGCCATTGGTGGTGCATGACCGTAACAGGGCACAGATGGATATAGCTATATTTCCAAAATCAGATCAAATTATTAGCTCGCACATTGGCCATGTTTGTTCCAGTGTAGCGATCTTGCTACCATGCGGGCACAGTTTGTCCATAATAATAATGTACAAGGGATCCATTGCAAGCAAATGGTTAAAAGGTAAGGGATAATCGAGAGATCACTATTATTCCCCCCGCCCAGATCAATTCGTCCAGAGCCTCTGCAATTGATCATGTCACCTGTCTCGGGGCTTCCAAAAAGGGCACTTGCCTAGTTGCCTAGTTAGTAAAACCCCTCCTAGTCTTTTAACCATTCATGTGAGTTAAGCAGGAATACCAAGCTCTTGCTCTGTGTTGATAGACAATAGCCCTGTCCATCTTACACTGGCCATCTTCTTCATCTGTTAAGGAAAGCTAGGTTATTTTGGAGTTTTCAAACTTTTTTAGAAAGTTCATTCTGGATTATCCATCCATACAACTAAGAAGGCGTTTACATTCGGTCATTTGCTGCATCATCCCAACACTCCTGGATCATTTCTTGCTGAATCTGGAACTTGAAGTAGGGCAATTGGAGCCTTTTTTTCTGCAAGTTCGGGGAGATTATTCTACTCAACAACTTTATATTTTATATTTATTTCTT
The DNA here is from genome assembly GCF_040938575.1 of Ambystoma mexicanum. NCBI lineage: Eukaryota > Metazoa > Chordata > Amphibia > Caudata > Ambystomatidae > Ambystoma > Ambystoma mexicanum. Next base: position 563,407,417 of record NC_090938.1, on the reverse strand, counting down.
GTGAGAGAAATGATTCAGTTATTAAATGGGGCTTGTTGGCAATGAGCGCAGCCTAATCAGAAGTTTCCGACTGGTCATAATAATCTGCAGGTGTTACATCAAGTGCATTGTACACATGCTGCCCGGCAAGGTGGGTTTACATTCTTTGTTATAATTCACCTTCCAGGTCATAGCAATGTGAAAGCAGGTGACTTCTTGAACTGACTTCTAGAGCTGCTCCAGTGGAGACTGTTCTTTCTTTCAGACTCGTAGTGGGGCATCATGATCTTTTCTTACCACGTTTAAGGCAGTGTTAGATTGAGATTCTGGCCTCTAATGTACAAATGATTAAGAGGGTTGTTTGCTTTGGTTGGATAATGCCTTGTTTGTGCCTAATAGGGCACTACAGCTTCAGACTTTCAGTGCATAGTAAAGAGCAGCCCATTTGTTTCTTGTTCAGATATTTGATCATCATTGCATTGCACGGAGGATCATTTCTAATAGGTGATCTCAGTACATTCCAAAGGTTTCTAGTACTGTTTGTGAGGCCTTAGGTATAGGCCATCAACTTTCCTTTGGTTGTCATCCGCAGACTGACAGTTGGACAGAAAGGATAAATCAGATATTGCACCGATTTTGGATTATTTTGCTAACACAACTGTGACAAATTGTAAAGTTCTTCCCACTGAAGAAATTGCTTATAATAATTTGCCACTCAATGATCACTGCAATCTGAATGGCATACAGCCTTAAGCATTTTCATTTCTATTTTCACCCCAATGGAGGGTACTCACTTCTGATTATTTTATGCAAAAATGACAACAGATGTGTTATTTTGGTTGCTGAGAAACATGGCAATCCATGGAGGCCTGGTGTTTGTAGCTTTCATCACTGAAATACTGTAGTGTTGTTTGTACTCATACTCCTTCTAGGTCTTTTTTGCCAGTAAAATTGGCGCCAAGTGTTGCATGCCTTTTATTGTTTACTGTTTTCTTAATCCTGCCTCTACATAGTCAAGTCCCTGTTCATTGCATCAGTCATTCAGTGCTTTATGTCTCAAGTGAAACCTATTGGTAATGCTCCTTTTTCCTTTTTTCTGTTCCAGCCCCTTCCTGTGGCTCTGCATGCTCAGGAGGAAGGTCAAAATCCGTAACATGCAATACTCACATATGTGAGGGGCATTTGCAGTCTTTGCTTTATTGTAAGAGCACACCAGTTTGTTATGGAACTAGGGAACTTGCATTATTTGTTTACACTTCTCAATTGACCCATTCTTTTCATTATACATTTCTTAGAATATACCTTGGGCTACAGGGGCATGCGCTGTCGCGCCCGTGCATTGCCACCAGCATAATGGTGGGGGCTTCGGGACCTGCCTGGTGGCTTTGTTTGTCTGGATCACCATGCCACTTGGGGGTGGTGGTACCAGTGTGGTGCCTAGGTAGCCTGGACCAGGATGTCCCTCTGCGGCTTCAAGATCAGCAGGGCTCTCGGGGCCTCAATACCAGCAAAGGGGTAGACATCACTTGCTCTCTCTCTTTCATACATCTTTTCTTTTTATTTTATGTTTTCATATTATTAACTATCTTACTTTTTCTTTCTTACCTTTTGATTTTCCCTTACTGTTTCCTTTCCTGTTTTGTAAAATGTTCATTTTCTGTTTTGCTATTTTTTATTTCTTTTTTATCTTTCTTCTCACCTTTTTATTTTTCACTTATTTTTATTCAAGCGCACCTTTTTCTTTGTTTTCCATATATTTTCCTTCATGATTTTACATCTCCAATTTTTCTTGTATCGTTTTTGACTTTCTTTTTTCTCATGTTCTCTATGTTTGGCTCTTTCCTTTTTAATCTTAATCTTAGCTGTATTTCAATTTTCTTTTTTACAACAATATGAAGTTTTGAAGAAATTATATATTATGTACTTACAGTGATTTTATTTGGTTTAACAGCATCAATATGATATTTATTTATATAACAGCTCGCCTCCCCCCTCCCATTGGTTGCAATTTGTCCATTAAGCCAATCGTAGCAACGGGGAGGCAGGAAGCGACCTTCACCAACTAAGGCCCACAACGAGGCCCCTCCTTGGTCTCCCTCACTTCTCCTCTGACCGAGTGCGACAAACGAAGTTGTGGACATCTGGAGGCCTGAAATCTCTTTCTGCAACACCCACTGTACACAGGGATAAGCCATTGCTAATTCCACAATGCGGCCGTGGGCTTGACACTAATATTCAACTTATTGACTTTGGACCATCTAAATATGAAAATTAACTTGTGTACAATGCAGATGTCTGCACCAAAGGTGCTGCGCTGGGATTTTTGTCTTATTTCATAACTTTTCTGCCACTCTGAGTGCTTCCTGCACCCCACCTCATGTTGTTTGTTGGCCCTTCCCAACATGGCCACATTATTTTCATTGTTCCCTAATTCTGCCTGGCCTGGCTCGGCTCCCCCCCTACCATTGGTTACAATTTGGCCCTTAAGCCAATCGGAGCAACCGGGAGGCTGGAGCCGGCCTTCACCAACTAAGGCCCTGTCTACCCCTGTCCACCTCTGAACGCCGCAGGGACACCCCCTGCCCCTCTGTCATCTGTTGTGCCCCCCACTTCCCCCATTTCATTTGCTGTGCCCCCCTGCCCATGTGTCTATCTGTGTGCCCCCTCCTGCTTTATCATCCTGTTCCACTCCCTCCTCCTTCCTCTTCGTCTCCCTCACTCCACCCACCACACCCTTCCTTCCTTCCCCTCCACCCCCTCCTTTCCCTCCTGCTTTCAATCTCAGGCACTACCCAAATTGCCATCAGGCATAGTAATTGTAGCAGCCTGTCTTTACCGCAGCTTGCCCTCTCCTCCTCCTCTCCCACCCTGTGTCCTGTGTAAGTTTGGTCACTACCTCAATTGCCGTCAGGCATAGTAATTGTAGTTGTTTGCCTTCTGCAGACATCTTCCCTTCCCCTTCCCCCTTCCTATCTATTATCTAAGCAGGCACTTACTCTCATCACTGTCCCTTGACCTCTGATAATAGCTTGGCAGTTCCCCCTTCTTCTTGTCTTCTCCTCCCTCCCCCTCCAGCACTACCTTGATCAGTCACTGACCCTTTAAGATAGTCGCTTGTTTGTTCTTCTCCTCTTCCCTTCTCTCCCCTCCCCCAAACCTCCCTTGCTCCCCCCTCCTTTTGTCATTCTTGCACTGCAACAATTGCCGTCAGGCATAGTAATATTACTGCTAGTATTGTTTCCTTTTTTCCTCCCTCAACTCTCCCTTATTGTTTCCATGAACTTATACTATCTGTTATGATATGATAGCTATTCTCACATTCTGATTTGTTTCAAGGACCTGTAAGAATGTAACTGTATTGTCCCATGTTCCCTCCCTCCTTGCAGTGCTTTGAAATACTTTGTGTATAGACGCTTTACAAATAAACAATCAAATCAATCAACAGCAGCAGTGACTAATACATTTAAATGTCATTTAATTCATAGTATTTGGCACCTTATGGGACTGGTTGTGTTGCTTCTTTACTTATTATTATAACTTCTCTCTTTCCCAGTGATTTGTATGTTCTAGTCATGGCCCAGTAATGATGGATGGAAAAAGGCCTCAGCATCAAACGTAGGCAGAACAAAAGAGGTGGCATGAAGCAGTTATGTGTGCGTAAGTATGTTTTAGCAGCTAGGGATGTTAGGTGGAAGCAATTCTGTCAGTAATGTTTTAGTGTTTCACAGATTGGCATTAACATAAAACACAAGCAAGGGGACCTACACACAAGCCACTGTCAGCCAATTCATCAGACAGTGGTGTGCAGGGCAACATTGAAATAAACACCTATATTCAGCCCGCTCTATTATCACATTAAATGAAGTAAACAATTAGAAATGTCTGCCGTGTCTTGGTGATATATGCGGTATACACCAATTTTGTTGAATAATCAGTCTGACCAAATCCCATTCCACAGTATTTCTTTACCTCTTATTTTTACCGAAAATGAGAGATGGAGGGTCTGGGGTTAGGTATATAGCAAAGCGGGGTGAAGGAGATTGCTGGGGCTCTTTCCCACGTTTTGCAGTAAATAAATCAGTAAAAAGCAATTCAGCAAAATGGGATTCAACCAGATGAATTCAACCAAATATCATGGATCCACATATGGGGGCCTACTCTGCTATTGGTTATATGTACTCATTTCCAGAACTAGAGGGAAGCAACACAGACCTGCAAATATTCATGGGAGGCTAATCCAAATATCTGGTGGCTGCAACTATACGCAGGTCACATTTGAGGGTGTGAGCCGAACCCAGATAGCCGACAGCATCCCGGAGCAACCCCTTGACCCCCTCTGCTCCCCACTTCTCCCCATGATTTACCCAACAGTCCTCAAAGAATAGATTACACATGTCTTTCTATTCCCAGTGCAATGGTTGTGGAAGCCGACAAGAAGTTTAAGATGCCATAGCATGTTATGGGGCAACTGTCCTCCATATACGAGCCCTAATGTGTACCCCTAGGTGACCTCACACTTTTCTAGATGAATCTCCCACATTTGGTTGGTTGGGTTTGTACCCAAGCTTGTTTGCCCAGGGCTATTCATAACCACTCAGATGTACACTAAACTGCCATGATGGATTGCCCAGCAGGCATGAATATATGCATGCAGTTATATTGTGTAGTGCTAGATGGCGCCCTCGTGGGGCTTTGTGTCTAGACCTGATGGTGAATCAATGGTATGGTTGTAATGACTTGTGGCTATGGTGACCACATTTTCCAAAACAAAGTGAGAACAATTGTACAAAGTGAAATAGAGGAAAGCCATCAATGACTGAGCCCTAAGATATATATCGGACAGGCCAGAATGGTTAACTCTAAAGCGTGATAATTATATCGGAGTTGCCTTCATTTCAGCAGGTTGTGGGGGCAGGGCACCATTAGACTCTTGCAGAGTCATTCGATTGCCTTTGGGAATATTACAAAGCCCTGCCTTCTGCTAACAGAAATGTACGACTAAGGGTAACGTCTACTCTTAAAATGAGAAGAACTAAATGCAGCTTCCTCAAAAGATTTGGGGCCTGATTTTCCAATTTCTATATCTGACGTATCCCTGGAAAACGTGCACTGTCACATCACATCAAAATGCACAGCCATTCAGAATATCGCAAAGATATGAATTTACAGGACATCTACCTTTACATGCAAAACCAAAACAATTCTGAACCCTTTGCCTGGGTCCCTTTGAACAATAGGTAGCCCAAAGAGATGGCCACCCAGTAGCTATTGGGACCTACAACTGTGGATCTTCCACGTGTGGTATCCTGAATGTTTGTGTTCATGTGATGGATAGGATCAATGATGCCTCTCTGCTAAATTGTTATGGTGTAACCCTGATTAAAGTACCACTAATCCCGGAAGCAGGCACCCAATTCCTAAGCAGGTCAGACGCTTGTTGGTCATTGTGTAGGGTTTGTATACTGTGTTATTGTCACACAGTACCATCATCACGCCATCCAGTCAGTGAAAACCCTGCCTCTTCCTGCTCATTTCCAGTTCCATAATTTTATTTATTTATTTATTGGATATTTGTAAGGTGCCTACACAACAAATGGTGTTTCAAGGTGCCACACAACAAAAAAACGGGGGGTGGGGCAAGGGAGAAAGATAACAATAACGGTCCTACTAGGCCTTGTGACATTCAGTTCATGCAAGTACAGTAACAAGAAGTGCAAGGGAGAGGGGGGTAGGGGAAGTGCCATTATGCGTAAACGCTAAGTGCTAAGGTGGGAGGGGACCTACAAGGTAAAGAGGAGAGAGTGCAAGAGAAGGGAGGGTGGAGGAGGGGGAGAGCAACATGGCTGAGGCGACTGCTAAATTGAGGCCAGGAGGTCAACTGCCAGGGAACTGCATGGGGTGCAGGTGGTGAGGCTCTACATGCTATGTGCGAGGAGGTGGGGTTGAGGGGGGGGGGGGCTGGTGCCCTATAGACCTCAGCGGTAACCAGGCAGCCAGTCACTGAGGTAGACAGCCGTGTTAGCAGGCGAGGGGAGAGGGAAGGAATAAGAGAAAAGGAGGGTCTTGAGGAGCTTCCGGAATTTAAGGAGTTCCGGCTCAAGCCTGAGAGGGGCAGGGAGACCATTCCAGACGGTGCTTCCTGTGGAGGAGAGAGATCTACCCCCCACTCTCTGCTTAGCAAAGTGCCTGATCTGCAGAGAGTTGGAGCTAGAAGACCGAAGGTCTCTAGCAGGGAGGTATTCAGGGAGAGAGAGTTGGTAGTAGGGGGGTCCCAGGCCCTAGAAAGTCTTGTGGATGATGCAGCGGGTCTTGAATTTGATACTAGCAGCAACTAGGAGCCAGTGGAGAGATTTTAGGGCAGAGAGGTGTGGTCCTGGGTCTTGAGGCCAAGGATAAGTCTTGCAGTCCTATTCTGGATTAGTTGAAGGGGGTGAAGGAATGATAAAGGAAGATTGAGGAAGAGGATGTTGCAGTAGTCCAGCCTAGAGAGGACCAGAGCTCTGATTGAGTTCCTGGGGGAAAATGAGGAAATGGAGAATGCCTCGCAGCAGGTGCAACTGAGTGGCCCTTCTTGGCAAAGTCTGCAATGTGAGGAGTGAAGGACAGAGAGGAGTCGAAGATAACACCAAGGGTTTTTTCCTCACAAGAGGGTGAGGAGGGGGACCCATAGATGTGGCCTGAGGGTAGGGGGTGTTGGGGTATTTTGTTAGCCCCAGAGACAAAGGACTTCCAGGGTTATTGTTATATTGGGATCATGAGTGGCAAGCCACAAAACGAGCCCGGATTGCACCAGGGCACAATTTCTCCACCTTAGTGGTATTGCATTGCTAGTATTTCATTGGTGGTAGAGGCTCAAAATAGACCTACCAAGTCATCTGGAAACTGCAATATGGAGAATCAGCACCTTATGATTTGACCCAGCTCTCAGTATTTTGGTATACCTTGCTTTTTACTGTGGGCAGTAATAGAAAATACCTCCTTAGCTCTGTGCCTCTCTGAGTTATCACTAGTGGTTATGGCACACAATAAATAGACCAAACTGATATGTTTCGTTCACATACTTTATAACTAACTGAGATTCATGAGTGACACAAAACAGTATATGCAGTGACATGAGTTCAGTATGACATTGTCTGCAAAACAGAAATGAAAGTGCACTTCGCTATTTCATATTTTCCCTTTGTAGTGATAGCAGACTCCACACTTCAGAACAAAAAGGTGCTGTGGGCCACTTCACGCTAACTGCCTCCCACACAATAAAGCCCTTTCTCCCACAATAGATTCCAGTTACACCTCTAGTGTTGGAATTCGAAACAATGTTATCTAATGGCCTTGAAACGTATCCTTCACTTTAGCAGAGCCTTGAGCTTTCAGTTTATGTATGTGAAATCTGATTCTTGGACGGAGTAGAAAACACATGGAAACAGCTATCTACATTTGTACATGTAAAAGTTTGCCAGCCTGCAGCTCAGCTGCCTACAATATGCAAACACACAAATACACCTCACTTATACTTTATCCTCACCTAAAGAACACTTTAAATATTCTTGCCAGTAAATTCAGGGAAGGATCGGTTCTGTGTGCCTCGGTCTGCTAGACCCGGTTTGCCCCACCTTCCTCTGTTGCTGAAATTCTCTCTCTCCACAGGCTCACAACCGGAAAGCTCTTCTCATCTGCTTCTCTCCCTTTGGGCAGGAAAAGAACAGCAGGCTGCCGAGCAGTCCAGGATCAGTAAACAGCAGCCAGATCCTCCGAGAGACAGCCCCCCCTTTTTCTCTCTGCAAGTCCCCTTTAAGGCCTCTCAATTCACCCTGCACCTTACTGTAAGTTCCCCTATGGAAAGTGTAAGAATTGCCTGCCCCTGATTGTGATGTCACATTCAAGCTCGTGTCTCTGCGGCATCGAACAACTCGTCCGAACTCTTTAAAATCTGCAAGGAGCTGGCCAACCATGCTTCAGTCTCTACCCCACCTGTTGCCTCCCAGGCTTTTTGCAATGCCCTTGCCTCTCACTTCATTAAAAAAAACCAGGACATCCTGTCCACCCTCTCCACCCCCAACCCTCCTCTCCCCTCTCCATCTTTGCTTGCTGACCCTCCTTTAGCCACCCCCCCACCACCCTTCTCGTCTTTTACTCTTTTCTCTCCTGATGAGGTCGCTAGACAAGTCTGATCTATGAAAGCCTCGTCAAAACAGGTTCATCCCTATTCCTCTAAAACCATCAAGGATCACATTGACATGCTCGCTACGGCCCTTGCTGATTTTTGCAACCACTCCTTTGCCTCGGGGTCCCTCCCCTCCCCTCTGAAGCACTCCCTTGTGCATCCTCTTCACAAGAAACTCAAAGCTGATCCTTCCTGTCCAGCTAACTATCGCCCAATTTTCATTACTCCCTTTCTGGGCAAACTCCTGGAAAAGTTGGCCGTCTCTCAGCTTAACCTTCATTCCAATTCTGTTGGCTGTCTCCATGACCACCAGTCTGACTTCAGAGCTTCCAGAAGCACGGAAACTGCTCTCCTGAACATCCGTGAAGATCTGCTCTCCAACCTTGACTAACATTCCCTCTGTCCTCATCCTCCTCGATCTCTCTTCTGCCTTCGACACGGTCAACCATACCATCCTGCTCAACCATCTCTGTGAAAACCTGGGTATCACTGATCAGGTTCCGGCCTGGCTGACCTCGTTCCTCTTTGATTGACCCTCCCAGGTCCAACTTGGGTCCTTCCTATCATCTATCTTCCTCTCTACCTGTGGTGTTCCCCAGGGGTCTAACCTCTCGCCCTGGTTTTTCAACCAATACCTGTCAACTCTCTCCCTCTGCATTGCCATTTTCTTTCAAATTTCCAGTGCTAAGCTGACGACACTCAACTCATTTTCAAGTTGCCCTCGACCACCTTCTCTCCCTCTCTCATCTCCGATTGCCTAACTGCCATTCAAGATTGGTGTGCCGCCAATGATCTTTGTCTGAATGCCAACAAGACAGAGATCCTCCTCACCGGCACACCATCACTATCCTTTCCCCTCACTCTCTGGCCGGCTTCCCTTGGCCCTCCTCCTACCGCCACCTACGAGGCTAAGAACCTCAGGGTCATCTTTGGCTCCACCCTTTCCTTCTCCGCCCACATCTCTGAGGTCTCTAAAAAGTCAAGCATCCTACTACACCTCCTCGGAGGTACTCAGCCTTTCCTCTCCTTCCCCCAGAACCTCATGGAATCCCAAGCTCTGGTTCTGTCTAGGTTGGACTATTGTAACAGCCTCTTTCTAAATCTACCTGACTCTACTCTCCGCCCTCTGCAACTAATCCAGAACAGGACTGCAAGACTTGTCCTTGCCTCAAGCTCTGGGATCGTATCTCTCCAGCTCTGAAATCTCTCCATTGTCTCCCAGTGGATGCAAGGATTAAATTCAAAACCCTCTGCATTGTCCACAATGCTTTCTGGGGCCTGGGTCCAAAATACCTTCAGCTATCCCTCCGCAAAGACCTCCCCTCTCGCGTTCTTCGCTCCTCTACCTCTAACTCCCTCAGGGTCAGCCGTTTTTCAAAGAAATGAGCTGGGGGTAGATCTCTGTCTTCGGCTGGGGCCTCCATCTGGAAAAGCCTCCCTGCCACTCTAAAACTTGAGGAGAACCATCTCTGGTTTCCGGAAGCACCTCAACACCTTCCTCTTTTCTTCTGCCTTTGCCCCGCCTCTCCCCTACTGATCTGTTCTCTCTTTGCACCGTGCACCTGGCCACCCTCTATCCTCCAGGCCCAGGTACCTGCTCACCCTGCCACCCTCCTGCACTACCTCTGGGCCACCCCTTGCACTGGGGTCTATATCTGTACCCATACAACCCCCCTTTTTCTTCCTGCACTTATCAGACCTACCCTGTCTAATGCCTTAAACCTACCACTTGCAAATTGCTGCCTGCACTACCACTGTTTGTTACCTTTATTATTAATTTATTTATTATTATTTATCTGTTTCTCCTCTGCTTCGCACTATCCACTTCTCCCCCTTCCATGCACTTTTCCCCTCCCCTTCTCCCATGCACTTGCACGTTCTCAATGTCACTGGGCCATTTAAGATTGCTGTTTTGTCCTCCCCTGTTCCCCTCCCTTGCCTTGTCGTGCTCTGAAACACTTGTGTACGAACGCGATAGAAATAAAATATCAATGTCACATGCCGATCAGACACCACCTCCTCTGACCAAACCTCTAGAATGTTCAGAGAACACATGTTTTGTCTGTCACCTTTGCAGAGATTCAGGGCAGCAAGCGGATGCCAAGCAGTTACATTTCTCTATGCCGGCTTCCTGCAGCAGAACATGAACAATGGAGCTACTTTGAGCAACATGACTTTTCACATTGCTCAGTTCACACCTTCATTCCAGAAGAATCTTTATTTCTTTCATTTTTCAAACAATGCTGCACTGTCAGCGCTTGCAATCTCATGCAATGGGACAATTTGTACCAATGATCTGCACCAATGTTTGCACCAATGAGTCATGAACTGAGCTTCCTTCAATACTAGTAAGCGATTAGTAGGTTAGGGTATTAATGGTCAGGAATTATTAGTCTTATGCTTCATTGCAACTCAGTACATGCTATATCATGGTGTGGCAATATGGTATTGTATGGCTACCATGCTAAGCTTGGTTCACATTTTCTCTTTCTCATATATGAATTCACAGTACTGCCTCACACCAGCTGCACATCAGAGTCTCACACCTCTTGCTGTCAGAGTCTGAGTCCTTGATAAAATTCTGCCGCAGCTGAAATTCGGAGCCTCACTTTCCCTACATACTCCCCCCTTTATTTCTGTTGTGACCTGCCTAAAACTCTGCAGAAAGAAATGACAATCCGCTATACCGTTTCATCAAAATGTGTGATCTTGTGCCTGTCATAAGAAAATAAAGAATTCTCATGCTTTTACTTCAGGATATTGTACACCAAATCATTCACACATTTTCATGTTAACAAATACCATGTGATTTGTACCCAAAATCTTCAAATAGCATACGTTTTAGAATTCTTTTTAGTTGAGATTTTTGAGTTTTTTTTATCAGACTTTCTTTTAGATTCTTTATCTTCTGGTCTTATCATTTGTACACCTTCTTGTTTTTCTATTTTTTTATTAGTGATTTAAAAAAGAAATCATTTTGAAACTCTTTTTTTTTGTCTAATACCAAAGAAATACCAAGTCCTTTTTTCTACAAATAAAATGAAAATATTTCAAAAAATGTTGATGTTGTCCATATTGTCCATAGTGCCTATTCTATCCCTTGACCTCTCAATTTCTCCTCCTCAGAGACCCCAACAGAGACCCCAACATCCATCTGGATGCTTCCAATCCCTCCTCTGGGCTCTTCAGCAACCTATGCAACTCTCCCGCCCTTTCCATGCTACCCTCTGGTCTGACACACTCTGCTGGACACACGTTGGCTGTTCTCATCTCCTCAGACATCCCCCTCTTTAACCCTCTCAGCACTGCTCTCTCTTGGACTGACCACTTTCTGCTCTCCTCTTACCTGAAATTTCTTATCCTCTAGCAAAGCCTACCCCAGCACTGCCACCTTCCTTCTCAGTCATTCGGCCCATGAAGCGAGTGTCAGTGGTCGCTGTTGCCTCTACTTTCTCTGCTCCTCCTCCTGTGTTTGACTCTCACCCTGACACTGCCCTCTCCTACCTACATCTTTCTAACTCCAACACCCTAGACATCCTTGCCCCTTTCACGAGAATGCATCTGAAGCCTATCTCCTAGCAGAGCGCTTGGTACGACTCAGACCTCAACGCACTGAAGCGCAAGTGCAGGATGGCTGAGAGAAAGTAGAGGGCTTGGGTGCATCCTCTGACAATCTGGCCTGCCGCCTGCTCCAAAGGCAATGCAGACTCTCTGTCCTCTCCAAGAAGATGGTCTAAATCCAAACCTGTATTTCTGCTTCTAACAACACAGCCAAACTCTTTAAAATCTGCAAGTAGCTGGCCAATCCTACTGCAGTATCCACCTCTTATGTTCCCTCTCAGGCCCTCTGTATGGCTCTAGCCTCTCATTTCACCACTAGAACTCAGGACATCATGTCCTAGATTTCCTCTTCCTCTCCCTCTACCTCTCTCAGGCCCCCTTTGGCCACCTCTCCCTCTCCTCTTCCTTTTTCCTCCTTCCCTCTGACAACAACCGACAATGTCTCTAGACAAGTCTGATCTATGAAAGTGTCATCCAAACAGGTGCTCCCCTGCTCCTCTGCACCCACCATCAAGGACCACATTGCCACCCTTGTTCTAGCCCTGGCCAATTTCTGCAATCACTCTTTCACCACTGGATCTTTCCCATCCCTCCTCAAACACTCCCTTGTGCCCCCCTCCTAAAAAAGTCTTCTGCCGATCCTACATGTCTGGCAAACTATCCCTGATTTTTATCACTCCTTTCCTGGACAAACTCCTGGAAAGGCTGACCATCTCCCAGCTTACCCTCCACACTGAATCTGTTGGCGGCCTCCACAACCATCAGTCTGGCTTCAGCACAGTCAGAGGCATGGAAACTGCTCTCCTGAACATGCTTGAAGATCTGCTATCTAACCTCGACTCCAGCTCTCACTCTGTTCTAATCCTCCGTGACCTTTCCTCTGCTTTTAACATGGTCAATCATGCCACCCTAATCAACTGAATCTGTGTGAACCTGGGCATCATGGATCAGACCTGTCCTCGCTGACCTCCTTCCTCCTGGACTGTCCCTCCCAGGTCCAACTTGGGTCCTTTCTCTCCACCACCTCTCTCTCCCCATGTTGTGTCTCCCAGGGCTCTATCCTATCACTTTGGCTCTTCAATGTCTATCTAGCCCCATTGGCCCACCAGATCTCCTCCTTCTCTTCTAACTTTCAGTGTTATGCAGTGACAGCTCTCTTTCAGGCTTCCCTCAGCCTCCTCTCCTCCCTCGCTCATTCCTGACTGTCTATCCATGATTCTTGATTGGTGTGCTTCCTACGGTTTTTGCCTTAATGCCATTAAGACTGAGATCTTTCTCATTGGGACCACTGCTCCCGCTTTCCATCTCTCACTCTGGTGCCCCCCCCGTGGGCCCTCCTCCCTTTCCTTCCAGTGAGTCAAAAAGCCTTGGTGTCACCTTCGACTCCACTCTTTCCTTCTCTCCTCACTTCACGGACCATGCCAAAAAAGGCCCACTTCCAGCTGCCCCCCCCCTCCGAGAGGCATTATTCCTTTTCTCACTTTCCCCCAGAAGCTCACTGTCTACAGTGCCCTGGTTCGTTCCAGGCTGGACTATTGCAACAGCCTTTTTCTCAATCTGCCCACCTCTACTATTCACCCCTGCAACTAATCCAGAACAAGACTGCAAGACGTATCCTTGGTTTTAAGACCAGGGACCCTATCTCTCCAGCCCTGAAATCTCTACACTGGCTCCCAGTGGCTGCAAGGATCAAGTTCAAGACCCTCTGCATCATCCACAAGGCTTTCCGCGGCCTGGGCCCGCACTACATCCAACTCTCTCTTCCGAAATTTATCAAACAGCCTTTAACGTGGCTACTCCCTCACTTTCTTCCTTTCCCCATATCCAGGCTACCTCTTGCTTCACTAATTTAGTCAAAGGTTGCATGACCTCTGCATAATCTTCAAAGAATTTCCTGTTGTAACTTGTCATTCCTAACAAACATTTTAGGCCTTTCAAATTGGTGCATCTTTTAGTTTCTGAATAGCTTCCACCTTTTTATTTTGTAAATTTATTTATTTATGTATTTCATTTGTAAATCGCCCAAACCCTGAGGTACCAGGGCGCTGTTGCGAAACGAGTTAAATGAAACATAACAACTTAAAGCGGCAGTGTATAACGTGCCATGGACATGAAGATAAAAACATCAGTGCAGGTTATTTAATCCATGTTCTGTTACATCACACCCTAGCAAGTTCACCCTTTTTCTATACCACTTGTGCTTTCTGTAAAGATACTTTTGCTCCAGCCTTCTGTAACTGACTGAGCACATGTCTAATTTCATTGAAGTGACTTTTTAAATCTTCATTTCTTATTAGCACATCATCCACATACATAACAGTTCCTCTCTCAGCTGCATCCGGGAGTGCATTACTTAGGAATATCTCAAACTCACTTCCACTATTGATGTAACCAAAAGGGGTCTGGGACCATGCATATTGTAATCGGTTAAAGGAGAAGGCCAATAGATTTTGTATATCTTTAGCTAAAGGCACACACCAGTACCCAGCTGTAAGATCAGAGTGGTAAATATCTCTGACCCCTGAACTTGCGCAAGACCAGAGGCGTAGCCAAGATTGTCTAACAAGTGGGGCCTGAAGCTAATGTAGTTTGGCCCACTGCAGTGACATTAACATTTGTAAATTCCCACACAATGATGCTGAGTCGGCATTTACAGATTTTGGGTGGCCCTTGCCTGCTCAGGCCCTACCCTGTCTACGCCTCTGTGCAAGACCCTGACCAATAAATGGGAGAGGCCACCTTGAAACGGGTAACTAATTATTTAGTTCTCTCAAATCTTCACACAAGCGCCATTGGACATTACACTTTAGCACACTTAATATGGGAGTATTTGAAGTACTGTGAATAGGCCTAATGATACCTCTGGATTATTTCTGCCAGGGACTCTGGGCAGGCCAGGGTAACTTATTTTGTCTCACAAATACTGGCTCCCTACCATACCATTCAGGTAGTGCAGCAACATGTAAATCAGGAAGCCCACAGTCATAGGCATCATTTACAATAACCTATTTGAACTGACCTCTCCTTCATTTGTGCATACATCTTCAGCTTGAATTTGGTCCTCTACCATTTTAGAACATTCTGAGAAGTGCTCCAAAGGAAGAACCTCTGTGCTTCCCTCTAGTTATGTGGCAGTGTCTCTTTGGAGTGCAGTCACCCTTAAGTATCTTGGCACATTAACCTCCATCTCAATTTGCTGCATTTAACCTTGCTGCTCTTCTCTTTCAGATACACCTGTTTTGAATAGGATGTAATTGTCCTGATGACAGAATATCACTTCTTCAGGTTCACAAGGATAAACAGACTGGATCCTGAAAATCCGATTTGGTTTAGCATCCAGTGACTCAGGCAATTTTACCCATGAAGTTACATAGTCTTTAGGGATGTTCCCAATCACTGTGTTGTTTAAATCTACAGTGTATTGAAATTCCTGTATTGCCATCCCTAATGCAAAACAAGGGGAGGGGTCTGGGAATTTCTCTACCAGCACGAACACAGCCCAAAGACCTGTTCTTGGGTGAGTAACCCCTGGGAGAGACTCTACCAAGTCTGTAGCTCACTGTCCCTTTCACAGAGAAGAGATTTCCCTGCATATCAGTCTTTGTCCTGCCCAGGGGCAGTCCAGCACCGAAATACTAGGCAATTCTCCTCTGAACAAGAGTACCAACAGCAACCCCATACACGTGTTTCAGCCTTGTTGGGCCTCATCAGTGAGGTGTAGCTCCGCCTCTCTAAGAACAGTGAGCAAGGGGTCCACGTCTGGATTGCCCTTTTAACTTAGGGTGAGACCCAAAGTTAATTTATGCAAAACAAGGGGGGGGTCCGGGAATCTCTCTTCCAGCACAAACACAGCCCAATGACCTGTTCTTGGGTGAGTAGCCCCTGTGAGAGACTCTACCTAGTCTTTAGCTCACTGTCCCTTTCACAGAGAAGAAATGTCCCTACATATCAGTCTTTGTCCTGCCCAGGGGCAGTCCAGCACCGAAATACTAAGCAATTCTCCTCTGAACAGGAGTACCATCCCTAATGCTGTATTGTCTTCCAAATGGATGTTCTGGCACCAGTTGTTATTCACCAGTATTCGAATGGGGCCATCCCCAATCTCCACCAATGGTTTATATTCGCATTCTAGCCCTTACTCTTTCATGGATACATTAATGCACACAAATGCGTCGGGCCCTTCCATCTGTTGTCCCTTCCTGTACTTTAATGCTATTGTGAATTGTCTGGTGAAAGCAGAAATAGTGCCTTCCTTCTATACCTGAAGCTGAACTGTATATGGCATCATTTGGGCACAATGATACCCTTGTCTTTTGTTCTCAAATTCAGGTGCCGCTGCACCCAGCCTAGATCAAACCTTTTGGTTCAAGAAATCTAACACCATACACATTCTGTGCATGATGTCATTTCCCAAGCAGAACTTATTCTTAGTCCCACTTACAATCCAAACATTGTGGTAAATACTTTTGGAACCAATTGTGATTTTCAACATGCACCTTCCCACAATTCATTGCCCCAATTCAGGGTTATCCAGCCCAAATGTGTATTGATTTTAAATCTTTAAACTTGGTATTTCCTCTCTGTCAAGTATTTGTTTAAACATACCTTCAATAATGAAACTCTTTTCTTCCTCTAAGGCCAACACTGCCTACATCATTTCTGGATGCCCTTTCACCTGCACCGGGATCCAGGCCTGCCCTTCTTCCATGTGTATCTCTGCAATGGTTGAAATATATTTTTTCTGCTCTGACTTGGCAGCAACGTTGGGTTTCAATTTTCCCCATTTACATAAAAATGCAATGTGTTTTCATCAGTCAGTGTCTGTCAATTTCTCTTGGGTTCCAGAAAAATCTCTACAGATTGCTTTTTCTTTTCTCCTTGCTTTTCACGCTGGCACATGAGAATGACATTGACACTAGGCACACAGCCATTTTGAAGATACACCTCGGCCACACTTTCTGATCTAGCAATGGTGTGACATTCTGAACTGTTGCTCTGGCTCATTACCTTTTTAGGTTTCAGGTTTATTTTGGCCCAAGACCACAATACCCAATTTACCCCATCAATAAGAGGCAATTTGATCCTATAAGGAATGGTATTTCATCTACGGGCATGACCACCACTTCCTATCTCATTCTACGTCTCCCTATTTTAATGTCAACTTCAGTGACCCCCACCACTGGTATTTCTCCCCCATTTAAATTATGCACAGGGCCTTCACTCTGCCTTATTATCAGCATGTCCTTTGGGGATTTTCCCTCATTTAGACTTTACATTAATTTCTGGGACGTCACGGTTGCATGGGCACCTGCGTCAATCATTTCCAATGCATTGCACCTCTCTTCGATGTTAATAGGGGCATAATATCTGTCCTCGCATTCTTCTAGTATACATAGGAAATGTGAATTGTTACTGATTTCAAGGCTTACTTTCCTTAGGCCTGCCGGACTTGCTAGGCAAAGGGACATATGAAATGACACTTTACACCCCCCTTTTTGCCCATCTATCTATGTAGCTCTTTGTTTATCTTGTTTGACTCAGAACCCGTTTGGAGCGCAGCCACTGACTGCCTCCCTGTCTCGGGACCACGAGTGTTCATCCCCCTTCATGTTCATCACAGTACTTTTTTCCTCATTGCCTCGGTCCTTTCCACTTACCTCCTTTCTGGAACCTAGTAAATCTATATTTTCACAAGTGTCATGTGGCAGCATGTCAGTTTCTGTTGTGTGACACATACCTACATTTTGTACTTTACCTGTCATTTTTGCCTCCTGAACTATCCGTGGCTCAAAATATTCTTCAAGTGACTGACCTGCACCTGTCTCTTGGGGCGTTTTCATTGCTGTGGAAGCATAAATAGTATTTTGATAATCAGATAAGCATAGGTCACTTGCTCCTTTCTCTTCATGTATTATTGCTGAGATATTCAGTGCACCATTAACCCTGCGATGATCCACTTTGTCACAAACCATCATTTGTTAGACAGCGTGTGTTTCATCATTCTCATATTGCACATTCTTTTTAAATTGCCATATATCAAGCTGCTCTTTAGGTTTTTCTTGTTCATTTTTTACTTCCTGCTGGTCTGCTTCAGTCTAAGTTAAACCACACACCCTTTTTATTTGTGTTTTCGTTCCCTGTGTCTTGTTTGCTCATTTGTTCTCTTGGTTTTAAAACGCTAAGCAACTCTGTGTCTTCATTCAAAGGTAATTCATGGTCATCTGTGTTCACATCATGGAAAAAATGACTAACTAGTCACTTGTTGTCACTGCACGCAAGATCACTCCTGTGACATTCTGCACTTTCATTTGGCTGTTGATTTGTACTGCACACAATTTCCCTATTTGCTCAGACAACATTTTAACCTTGGATATCTAAGCATTGGAACCTGTCTATGACCCTACTCTGTGCTCTAGGTCGGTAATGGTTGAATTCACACTGATTAGGCCTGATCGGTACCTTTCAGGAGATGGATTTCTGTTTGTGTTTCCCTTGAATTCCCATGACGCAGGAGGCGGGGAACGTGGGGTGACCATCCTTTGACCATGGTCAACCTGTGGTGGGGAATGACTATATTGGCGAGGTTCATAGTTCACATTCTGTCTTTCATTTAGGTGTGGTTGCTCCCTGTGCTGATTTTCGTTTTCAATGAACCTATGCCCATACCTGGTCTTTCCTGATGGCCATAAAACATTGTGTTATGGTGAAATCTACTCTGGGTCCCCAATGCCTAAAATGGCCTATTGTACATCTGATTCTCTGTGTTATTTAGCCCTGGCATATCATAGCAAAATACCACCTTGGGAGCATAACCAAGGTACCGAGGACTAATGTATGTGCTTCAGTCAGTGGAGTCTATGGACTGGAAGATAGGAGTTTTGGGGTGGTGTTCTCTGCAGAGCCACGCTCCTTTGATTGTGTGGTGTGTCATTCTTTGCTTGAATTTGGGGTGTTTCTAGTGGCATCTTTACAGGTTTTACCTCTAAAACGGCTGGTGTGGATTCCTTAGCTTTGGCTTTGGGTTCTCTACTCTTAGCTGTCTCTTCCTTCTCATTAGATATTACCTCATAGATATTAGTTGCCTGTTCAATGATCCATTCCAGTGGCTTTTCCATGTCGAATTCACAGATTAGCTGAGATTAGCTGAGATGCAATATCTTGCTGGAGCCCATAAAAGTAAGGAGTCTTGAATTCTACTTAATGAGGGTTAAAATTCACATCAAAGTGTGAGAATGCCCTTTTTAAGTTTTGAAAATATTGGCGAGGCGAATTCTTTGGCTGGGCTGTCATGCTATAAGCAGCCTTCTTGGCTTGCTGTATAGAATTATACAGAGAACATTGGTATCTAATCTCTTTCTCAAAATCCTCCCATGACAAATTCTGTTGCTCATTTAGGCCACGAATAACACTGGCAGATGCAGAATCAAGTGTAAAATAAAAATATCTGCCATATGAATCCAAGGCATCTGAAAAATCTCGGTCACAACTTCGAGATGATCTTCGATACAGCTATCTGATCCCTTTTTGAATGGTTTGATCAAAGCCTTGATAGACTTCATTATGCATTGTGGCATGTGGCATTTCCCCCTGTTCTCTAATGGGAGAGCATGTGGGTGAGCAGTCGTGGGTGGTTCAGCCTCGAACACTGGCCCATAGTCAGGCCTTGTCGAGTGGAGAGATGCCAGCAGGTTTCCCTGAATAGAGCTGCGATTGAATTCAGCTTCAATGACTGTGGTGCACCATCGCTTTCCTTTGGATTCAACATCTGAGATTTGTTGCTTCATTTCTCTGCAGTGAGCATGAAGCTGCTGTGTTTCATGATGGAGTGCGGACTTCTCACCCCTGTCTTTAGTGATTACCCTTTGCAATTCATTCATTTGTGTCTGGTAATGGTTTAGGTTTTTCCCTCATTTTTATCTAACAACCTAAATATTTCGTTTTCCATTGCTCGCAATTCCTTACTACGATCCTTCCTAAGTGTCTGACCTTCTGAAATGTCCATGTCTCTATCTTTATTTTCGGGTACTCTCTTACACGTCTTTGAAATGTATTCATTATTATTTTCTTTATTAAAATTTTTATTTTATTTTATTGTATGGCTGTATTAAAACAACCTTTCAATAAACACATAATACATTTTTAAAAATACATTTAAATTACACTTTTTTACAAAATTTCAAAAATTCATCACAGGCAATCATAAAAGGAACAATTGTGCACTAATAACCAGCTAGTCCATTGTTTTTTAGATCAATTCATTTAAAAAGTTCTTGCTAGTCTAATTGCCATTTGTCTTGCACCAAAGATTTTTAGCCATAATTCCTCAGGGTCAGTAATGGTCTGCTCTTTAAAACAATGCAAGAAGTATTTACAGCGCATAGTAGACAATGCTGGACAAAAAGCAATGACATGCTTCAGTGTTTCGATAGAGGTACAGTCTTTACAAAATCGGCAATCATTCTCATTGATGTCTAATAATTTCCGTCTGACTAATATGTCTTTGGTATGCCAAAGATTAAGGCGAAAGCACATATAATCGTCTCTAAATTTAGGAGATGGATATTTGATAATATATAATTCAGTGGCTCTGAACCTCTTTTGACCGAACTGAGCTATATTCCAATCTTTAAGATGATAGCATTTGTCCAAAGTATATATCCTGTATTAATTATTCCTCACTTTCCTGAAAACTGTTTGTCTTTCTGAATCAGCCGTGCACTGAGATTGTTACATTTAGTTTGAAGCTAAGTGCCCAGCTCTCTGTGTTTCAAATCTGCTTCCATCTGTATCAACCATTCATGTTCTGCATCCAAACTACACTGTAACTCAGCAATAACATCAGAACATAATAAGCTTCTGCATGGAAAACCACAGTTTGGCACACAACCGAATAATACAGTCAACCCCCTGTTTGTGTTCTTTTGCTTGGAATAGTCGTAGAACACACGTTCGTACAATACCCCTTTTTTCAAAAATGTCTTCAGGGGTTTCTTTCTCCAATTCAGTTCTTATCCTGTCTCGCCAGGTAAAAACATTTTCAGATGACCATGTAGCAAAAGCAAAAAGTTTGTCTCAAGGTAATCAGACAGATCAGGAAACTCTGCTTCTGTTTCTGACATGTCGGAACACAATAAAAAGAAAGAAATCAGAGTGGGCACTGCACAATCACTGCCACAGGTCGGGGAAATAGCACACAATTGCTATACTAAGCCACCCCCAGTTATTGCTTTACCGCTTCCCGGCCAATGCACCATAAATATGTTGGGGTATTTTGTGAGCCCCAGAGACACAGGACTACCCATTGTTATTCTTAGATTGGGATCATGAGCGGCAAACCAAAAATCAGACCCGGTGCACACTAGGGCACAATATCTCCACCTTAGTGGTATTTTATTGGTGGTATTGTATTGGTGGTATTTCATTGGTGGTAGAGGATCAGAATAGACTTACTAGGTTACCTGGAAACTGCAATATGGACAATCAGCTCATGATTTGAACCAGCTCAAAGTATTTTGGTTTAGCTTGCTTTTTACCATGGGCGGTAATAAAAAAAACCTACATAGCTCTGTGCCTCTATATGAGTTATCACAAGTGATTATGGCACCCAATAAATAGACCAAACTGATATGTTTCATTGATATACTTTATAAGCAACTGAGATTCATGAGTGACACAAAAAGACATGTGCAATGCAATGAGTTCAGTATGACATTTTCTGCAATACAGAAATGAAAGCACACAATGCTATTTCATATTTTCTCTTTGCAGAAATAACAGACTCCACACTTCACGCCAAAACAGAGCTATGGGCACACTTCACAGTAACTGCCTCCCCCGCGATAAAGCCTTTTCTCCCACAATAGATTCCAATTACACTTCTAGTGTTGTATTTCAAAACACTGTTATCTAATGGCCTTGAAATGTACCATGCACTTTAGAAGAGCCTTGAGCTTTCAGATTATATATGTGAAATCTGCTTCTTGGACGGAGCAGAAAACACATGGAAACAGCTATCTACATTTGTAAGTGTAAACGTTTGTCAGCCTGCAGCTCAGCTGCCCACAATATACAAACACACACCTCACTTAGTACTTTATCCTCACCTAAAGAACACTTGAAAAATTCTTGCCAGTAAATTCAGGAAAGTATTGGTTCTGTGTGCCTTGGTCCACTAGACCGGGATTACCCCACCTTCCTCTGCTGCTGAAGTTCTCTCTCTCCACAGGCTTGCAACCGGGAAGCACTTCTCATCTGCTTCTCTCTGTTTGGGCAGGAAAAGAACAGCAGGCTTCCAAGCAGCCCACAGTCAGCAAATGGCAGCCAGATCTTCTGAGAGACAGCCCCCTTTCTCGCCCTGCACTTTCCTTTTAAGGCCTCTCTCCTCAACCTCCCCCTTACTGCAGGTTCCCCTACGGAAATTTTAAGAATTGCCTGCCCTTGATTGTGATGTCACATGTCAATCAGACACCACCACCTCTGACCAATCTCTAGAAGGTTCCAGAGAATACATGTTTTGCCTGTCCCCTTTCCAGAGATTCAGGGCAGCAAGAGAATTCCAACGAGTTACATTTCTCCTATGCTGGTTTCCTGCAGCAGAACATGAACAAAGGAGCTACTTTGAGCAAAGTGACTTTTCACATTCCTCAGCTAACATCTTCATTGCAGAAGCAGCTTTATTTTTTGCATTTTTCAAGCAACACCGCACAGTCTGTGCTTGCAATCTCACGCAATGGGCCAATCTGTACCAATGATATGCAACAATATTTTTCACCAATGAACTATGGACTGAGCTGCCTTCAATATTAGTAAGGGATTAGTAGGTTAGCGTATTAATGGTCTGTAATTATTAGGCTTCTGCTTCATTGCAAATCAGTGCATTCTATACCATGGTGTGGCACTATGCTATCGTATGGCTATCATGCAATGCTAGCTTCACATTTTCTCTTTGTCTTATATGACTTCACAGTACTGACTCGCACCAGATGCACATCGGAGTCTAACACCAGAGTCTCACACCTCTTGCTGTCAGAGTCAGAGTCCTTGATAAAATGCTGCCCCAGCTGAAATTCAGAGCCTCACTTTTCCTACAGGGGGGAGGTTGGAACTGGGGTCCCAATGAGAAGGATCTCAATCGAGATCATTGGCAACACACCATGTCTGAAGAGCAGTCAGACAATCAGGCATGACAGAGGAGGAAGAGGAGGCATTAGAGGGAAGCTTGAAGGATAGCTGCATGTCGTCTGCATAACACTTGAAGTGAGGAGAGAAAGAGGAGATCAGATAGGCCAGACAGACGAGGTAGATGTTGAAAAGATATGGCAAGAGGATGGAGCCTTGAGGGATGTTGCAGCTGGAGAGTGTGATAGGAGTGAGAAAAGGGCCATATTGAACCTGGGAAGGATGGTCAGAGAGGAATGAGATCAACCACTTAAGTGCCAGGCCCATGATGCCAAGGGTGTCATGGAGCCGATTAGTCAGACTGGCATGATTGAACGTGTTGAAGGCAGAGGAAAGATCCAGAAGGATAAGAACGGATGTAGTGTTGGAGTCAAGATTTGAGAGCAAGTCTTCCCGGGTCTTCAGTAGAGCAGTTTCTCTGCCTTTAGCTGCTCTGAAGCCAGCCCGGTGTTCATGGAGACATCCATCCGAGTTAGTGTGTTGGATCAGTTGGGAGAAGACCAGCTTCTCCAGGAGTTTTCCCAGGAAGGGGGTAATGGAGATAGGATGGTAGTTAGGAGGAGTCGGCAGAGGGCTTTTTGAGGAGAGGATGCACAAAGGAGTGCTTGAAGGGGTAGCGAGAAGGACCCAGTGGCAAAGGAGTGATTACAGAAATCAGCCAAGGCTGGCGCAAGGGAGCCAATGTTGTCCTTCATGGTTCTGGAGGAGCAGGGGAGCACCTGTTTGGAGGAGACCTTCATAGAGAGGACTTGTCTAGAGATCTCATCCGGTGCTATGGGTGAGAAAGAGGAGAGTTGGAGGGGAGGGGCGAAGGGGGGGTGGTCCTGCGAGCAGGGGAGGGAGTAGGGAGGTGCGTAGATGAGGGCGAGGACAGGATGTCCTGAGTTTCGGTTAAGAAGTGGGAGGTTTAATGGAGGCATGGCATCACAAGTATGACACTGACACAAAATATACAACCTTTATTCAACTCTCGGGGTTTGGAAAAACTCCTGCTTTGCACTATAGATAAGATGGGAGTAGTCTTATTCAACTCTCGGGGTTTGGAAAAACTCCTGCTTTGCACTATAGATAAGATGGGAGTAGTCTCTACCATTAAATAATAAAGAAAACACAGTCCTAGTCAGTGTCTGTCAAATCAAAATGGCCTATGCTACAAAACCTATTGCCTGCCCTATCTATTATACAAAACGTGTGTAAAGGAGAATATGTATGCAAAGAGAATAAGTGGGAAAATACAAAGAATCAAAGTGGCTGAGTCAGCTCTCCTTCCCACGTTGACCAGCATGGAGTAAGGCGGTCCCTGTAGACAGCATGACACACTCTGGCTAAGGTCCTCAACACAAAGCAGTTAAAAACGTGGATCGAGGCCCGCCTGGCCTTCCACGTTAAAGTCTCTTTTCCAGAGTTCCAAAAGTTCTTTCAATGTTCAACAAAATGGTTCACAGTTCAACCAAAAGTTCACGCAGGCCTCCTTGATCGGACTCAGACCTCTCAATCACAACACTTGTATGGGTTCCATTCCCCAAGCTTTATTGACCTTCATGAGATGTTCCCTTCCGCTACCTTATCATATTTCTGTTCTCCCTCAGTCCTGCTTGGACATTTTCCTGATGTCAAAGACTTTCGAATGTGCAAGGCTTTTGCTATAGACCTCTATAGGACCACTTCGACTTTTCCTTCAGCTCGCACTTTTGTGTTATTTTCCCCAGTTTTTCTTGGTCTATGTAATTCAACACCATAAGAACAAGAGTTCAATATTCACTTTCTACTTCCCCTTTTACCAGGATCAATCTTGATGATCACGCCTTTTTAAAGTTCATTCAATTTGTTGCTTTATAAAAAAAAACACCTTTCGCAGAGACTTTCAAGTGGGCTACTTCCTATTACCGGACCACTCCACTACTCTCAATCAATGGCTTCGGTAATTTTAAGTTCAACACAGGTCTGCCTTTCTTCGTGTCTCATCCACCCGCTTGCAGCCTTCAAATGTAAGACATATTGTTGCCACTTCAATCCTTCCTTAATACACACCGGTCGTTCATCACACTCTCCAACTCACTGGCTGTGGACATTCTTTTCTGGTCTTTGCCGTTTATTTCATGAGCCAAGGTTAATACCACAGGCTTGGCCTCGCCTCCCCAACTCTGTCGTTCACTGGGAGGGTTGTGGGCCACCTTTGAAACACAATGCAGTCTTCTTGTCTGGGATTCAGCCTTCTCTGTGCATCTCTTACAGTTCTCTGGAGGCAACAACCTCCTGCAGGGAAATCCTGGTTTCCTTTACCTTTGGCTCTCGTCACTCGATCTGTTACTCTGCTCCAGTAGGTTTGTCTTTCATCCTGGAAGTTCTGCTGATACACGTCTTCCCCCTTGCTCAGAGTGTGTCTTTATGTTCCGCCTTTTATCCATGTGGGGAGAGCTAATGGGTATCAGAGGTATGTGATTAAAGTCAAGTGCCTCACCTTGCCTGACCCAATTAGCGGTACATGTCCAATGAGATGTGTAAGGGTTAGCCTTGTTACTCTCAGGCGCCCTCTTCCTCTGCCCAGTGTTTGTGTAGAAAAGGGGGGTTGGGACATCAGAGAATCCTATGAAATAGGAGGGTTCATCGGTATGGGAAAGGTGGGAATACCGCTTCTCACCATGGTTGCCCCCCCCCCTCCCTGAAGAGCCCTCACCCAGGTGATCCTCCTGCAATGGTCCACCCCCAGGGTCTGGATCCAAAGACGATGGCCGTGCCACAGCCACCTGAGAGGGAGATCCCCAGGGACTAGTAGGTAAGACCTCCTTTGGTTTCTCACAGAGTCCAGCGAAGTAGAGCAGGACAGCGATGGCAAGGTAGAAGTGGAGACTGCAGTACGATTGGTGAGTTCCTTGCAGATTTTTAACAATTTGCCTGTGTTAGGGGCCCCAGAGAAGCGGGATTGGATATGTGCCCTCTTCTTCGAGTGGATGGAGAGTCTGTATTGCCTTTGGAGCAGACGGCAGGCCAGTCTGTCAGAGGATATGTATGAGGCCAGTAAATTTCACTCAGCAACTCTGCACTTGCGTTTCAGAGAGGCTAGGTAAGAGTCATACCAGGTGTTGCACTTGGAGGCAGGTTTCATGCAGATCCTCATGAAAGGGACGAGGATGTCCAGGGAGTTGGTGATAGAGCGATAAATATTATCAAGGGCAGAGTCATTGTGAGAGTCTGTGGTAGGAGTGGGAGGGTGAATGAAAGTGGCGGCAAAAGCAGTAACTACCACTGGCTTAATCAGTCGAATGACAGAGAAAGAGACTGGCAGTGCAGGCAGAGGCTTAGACGAGGGACCTAAGAGATCCAGGTAAGAGGACAGCAGAGCATCGTCAGACAAGGAGAGAGGTGTAGTGGGTCGGAGATGGGGATGTCTGCTGAGATGAGAGCATCCAAGGTATGTCCGGCTGAGTGTGTCAGACAGGAGGGATGAATGGTGAGGGAAAGAAAGTCACAGAGGCTGTGGAAGAGTCCAGTGGCCGAATCAGGAGAGTCAAGGTGAATTTGAAGTCTCAGAGGAGGAGAAGTTTGGAGGAGGAGGCAAGAAGAGAAGAGGAAAAGTCAGACCACTCCGAGAGGAAGAGGGAAATTGGACCAGACATCTTCTAGATGGTGGCGAGAATCTATGAGAGGGTTGGAGAGACACTAAGCCTTCAGACAAGGCATTAGAAGGAAGAATAAGTCTGAGTGGGAATGATAGTAGCAGGGACCCATTCAGGGAAGATCAAGGCCACAACGCCTCCCGACTGGTTAGGCCTGGGCTTGGAGAGGATCTTGTAACCCTCAGGGAGGAGTGTGTCAAAAGCAGTGACAAAGCTTGCAGTGAACCACATCTCTGTAAGAGTGAGAATTTCAAGGTCAAAGTCTTCAAGAAGGAGAAAGATATCAGAGGAGTGTTTAACAGCAGAGTGAGAGTTGAGGGTAGCTAAGTGAAGCTGGTTGCTACCTTTGAAGGTCTTCCGAGGAGGGTATAGGGATGTGGTATGCCCATTGGTTATGGGGAAGGGGCAAGGGGGGTGGAAGACAGAGGAGAGGCAGGAGAGGGGAGGAAGTTGATGAGAGATGGAAGACGCCTATCAAGAAGGAGGAGGTTGGGCTGAGAGCCCTAGCCATGACAGTGCCATTCTGATATACATTAATGAACCACCTAGAGGATGAGAAGCATGCCAAGAGTACTTTACATCTGCTGCCACCGTTAATGTGCAACAAAGAGAAAGGGGGGAGAACAGAGACAATGTGGAGAGTCCATAGGTCTGGGTAGGGAGCAACAATGAGAATGTCAGTGACAGTCTGCTTGGAATAAGCATTGACGTAGGGTTCAATGATGGCCAGGCCTTGGTTAGAGACCAGGAGATCTTTCTTGAACTCTTTCCTTCCAGGCTTCCAAAGAGGGGTAGGATAGGTGATAGAGTAACAGTTAGCGTAGATAGGGGAAGTGGAGAGCACCATGTAGGGAGATGGCAGGGAGATGAAAGGAGAGAGGGAAAAAGGAGACTGCACAAAGCCCAATGAACTCACCAGGCGGCCTAGCAGCAAGACAGGTGCAGACGAATCAGGCCTGTCAACCAATCCGTAGTGGGGTATTGTGCAGCTCCAGCAACAGAGGATGAAGGTGACAGCAGGTGGCCTAGCAGCAAGACCAGTGACATCACACAGGTCACTGAGTGGCAGCAGCAGAGGAGGGAAGGCAACGAAGGTGGGATGGACCCTTTACCGGAGGATAATGCCTTAAATCACCAGTCATAAGGCAACATCAGCCGAGCGCTCTAAATGGGCCGTCCTGCACAATCCCAACAAAGAAGTGCAGCAGCAGGCCATAAGGACAGACATCCACCTTCTGGCACTCCATATCTTGGCTAATAAGTGGAGGTGTATAATACTCATAGGTTACTCTTGTGTCACAAGAAAGGCTGGGACTGGCAATCACCAGCAGCACACCAGCCAGGAACATCAGGGTCAGCCACGCTCCGAGGTTGGGCGTGACACATGCCCATGCAGCCACGTCCTCCAGGGCTGCCTGCAATGTCTTTCAATAAGCCCTTGAGTGCCGTCCTCTTCCCAGGGTGGCAGTGGGTGTGGCAGTGTGGCTCTAAAGGATCACCAGAGTGAGCAAGAGCAGCAGGGTCTGCAGGCCAGGCAGCGTCCACAAGAGGGGAGCAGCATTCGGTTTCCAGGCCGACCGAGTTCAGAGCCTGCCCCAGTGCGTATCTCCCATTAGTAACCCGGCGAGAGCGAAGCAGAATGCAACAAGCATTCTGATTGGCTCTCGCCAGGTCCCTACCCAGCCGGGAATCCCTCCGTCGGGATTCCACGGCCTTTGTCCCCGGCGGAGGGCATGGCAGCCCCTCAGCCAATGAGGAGGCTCGAAGCAGGGCCATCCCCGCTCCGAGCCTCCCCGCGGCTGAGAGGCTGCCTTTGCCCCCCGCTGGAGACTCGGGTAAGTCTTTTTTTAATTTTTTTTTTAATTCCCTCCCTCCCACCCACCCCCCAACTTACCTTTTTAGTCCTATGTCCCCGGCGGGGGATGAGGGAAGCCTCCAGCCGTGTGGAGACTCGGAGCGGGGCCATCCCCGCTCCGTGTCTCCACACGGCTGGAGGCTTCCCTCGTCCCCCGCCGGGGACGCAGGTACTTTTATTTTTTGTGTTTTTTTTTTTTTCGTCCCACTCCCGCCCTCCCAACCCCACTTACCTTCTTTTTATCCTTTTTCTGGAGCGGAAGCGCTGGGAACACTTGTGTTCCCAGCACGTCCGCTCCCTATGGCCGCCATGGAAAGGGAAAACGGACTCCGTTTTCCCTTTCCATGGCGGCGGCCATTTACTTTTTCTTTTTTTTTTCTCCCGAAACGCCGCAGCGCCGAAACGCTGCAGCATTTCGGGACAAAAAAAAAGCTTTTAGTACCCCGGTCATGCAATTTTTGCGGGCCGGGGTACTAATAGCAATAGAACCCTTGCATCGCTCGGGTCCTTACCTATGGGCCCCGGGGCATTACCTGGGGTGGTAATGCCCCTGACGCTCGGTTTCTATTGCTTAATTAGAAGCAGTCCATCAGAGCCACAGGTGAAGCACTGGAAACGGCAATGTCAGCGGGCTTCGCTACAACAAGTATTATGCCAAAACATGAAGGTGTAGGAGCAATGGGCATCCGATGAA
Organism: Ambystoma mexicanum; assembly: GCF_040938575.1. Classification (NCBI taxonomy): domain Eukaryota; kingdom Metazoa; phylum Chordata; class Amphibia; order Caudata; family Ambystomatidae; genus Ambystoma; species Ambystoma mexicanum. Next base: position 563,378,369 of record NC_090938.1, on the reverse strand, counting down.
GGTCCAGGACTCGGAACCTCTAACAAAGAGCAGCCATATTGCTGCACGCTGTGATGACGCTGCGTTGTAATCACTGCAACTGATGATGAGGATGAGATATGCCGAGTTGGAACCTGTGAGGTTCATTTTCTACAGAGCATACTCTTAGAGAAGGCACTTTGCAGTCCATAGACAGAGCTGCGAAAGCACTATACCCAAAAAAAGAAAGAACTATTGCGCTCATTTCTTAGATCCACAGAGTATGATTCTATACACATAGGGCCTCATTCCGAGGTTGGTGCTATTCATGGCGCTATTAGCGCCATGACTAGCACCATTACCGGTACCGTGTACGCCCTGGTTCAATGGGAACTTACTGGTCTAGTCTGACCTTTGCGGGACGGGTAAGTCCCCATTGAAAATGCCAATCCCCATTCCCATTTGAGCCCCCATAGGGCTCAATGGGAATGGGGAGGGTGCTAATAATGGTACCGTAAATTACGGTACCGTTATTAGCTCTGAAGTCCCTTTGCGGGTCCCATCTTTAACGCCTGCTGAAACCAGGCGTTAAGGAAGGACCCGCAAAGCGGCCTCGGACTAGGGCGCAAAGGGATTACCGGCACCGGTGTCATTACCCATCCCCGGTATCCCTTTGCGCCCGGGTCGTAATGACCCCATAGAGTGGTTTACAGAGAAATCAGGACCCATACCAAATCTTGCGAAGTATGGGGTGGCACGCATGGGTTGATGACTGCAAATCGGCGTTCAATGCCAATGAAGATGAGATTGGTAAATATCCAATTGTGATAGGGATATGTTCATCACAACTGACACCAGTGCTTAACCCAATGGGACAATGACACGACCCTAATGGGACTGAGGCTGCATTATCTTACAACAGTTGTTATCACAGTATTATTGCGAGTATTACTTCTTGGTTCCTGGGCAATATCATGCGTAATTGACTGAAACCTATGTTCATTCTACCTATCAGATTCATGCGTAGCACACGTCTACATGGACTTTCATAATCCAGGCCTTTTTTCCATTAGAAAATGGTGAACTCACTTTGCATAGCATTCTGCTAAACCAAGGAAAGTATGTGCTGTTTAATCCCTGCACCTGGTGCCACAGGCACAGGGTCAGCAAGGTTCTGTTGTGGTTTCCTCCTTGTTTCTAGATTTGATGCCCCAGGGTACATCACCCCTTTCAGCCCATGTGCACATTTTCACTTTATTGTAAAAGTACTTCCCTTGAGTTAGGAATCATTCGCACAGGGCTGCGTTATGCTCCTATTTGCATTTAGCAAATCCAATAATACCTTTTTGGATTAAAACAAACTATTAATGTAAATGAGCATGAAGTTCATGGCACATCTCCACGTGGCAGGCAATCGCTGAACCCATTCTAAAAATGGGCATGACTTCGAGATCACCCAGTCTTTGAAACGCTTCGTTTACTTAAGAACTTGTTGCCATCAGGACATTGTGAGCCCTGAAAATGGTTGGCTGAGATCCTAAGAGATTTTTTTCTATTTGCTACTCACCTTAGTCTGCCAAAAACTGCTTAACTTTCCTGCGGCCAGAAGTACTAAGCACCGGTGCTTTGGTATTTTGTAATAAAATGTACACTATTCCTGTTCCAGCAGGCACGGTTCTGCTGCCATGGCATTACGCCAGGCACACTTTTGCTGCCATGGCGTTACAGCAGGAATGGTTTTGCTGCTATGGAGTTGAGACGGTCACGGTTTTGCTTCCATGGCTTAACACCAGGCACACGTTTGCTGCCATGGCGTTGCAGCCAGCACACTTTTGCTGCCATGGCGTTTCAGCCAGCACACTTTTACTGCCATGGCGTTACAGCAGGCACACTTTTGCTGCCATGGTGTTACAGCAGGAATGATTTTGCTGCTATGGCTTTGAGACGGTCACGGTTTTGCTTCCACAGCTTAACACCAGGCACACTTTCGCTGCCATTGCGTTGCAGCCAGCACACTTTTGCTGCCATGGCGTTACAGCAGGCACATTTTTGCTGCCATGGCGTTGCATTCGGCACACATTTGCTGCCATGGCACTACACCAGGCACACTTTTGCTGCCATGGCGTTGCAGTCAGCACACTTTGCTGCCATGGCGTTTCAGCCAGCACACTTTTACTGCCATGGCGTTACAGCAGGCACACTTTTACTGCCATGGCGTTACAGGAGGCACACTTTTGCTGCCATGGCGTTGCATCCGGCACACATTTGTTGCCATGGCACTACACCAGGCACACTTTTGCTGCCATGGAAGACTTACATGCAGTTAAGTCTTTTCTAATTTGCAATGTCAGTCCACCCACTCTGCTGCATGAATTGCTTTGCCCAGAGTTGGATTATTTGACCTAAAAAGCCTATTCTGCATATTCACACTATTTGTCTTCATAATTAAATGACATCAAAACATCTAATCGATAAAATCTCTAAAGTTGCACATAGCCCCTAGGGACTTCAGCGCCACCATTCATTTATCAGCTTTCTCTAGGTTTTGTGTTCTAGACTAAAACCTGCACCTTTCTTTCCTAACATTCCTATGGGAGTGACGATTTTCTGTAATGGTTTAACCAAACCTTTAACATTATTACAACATATAAATACTTAAATACTTCACACCTCTACATACTTATCTCACTCAAAAAACTCACACAACCATCTCTTGCACAACAACCCGCACGCACCTCACAACACTGCAACAACACATAAGCCGCACCAACAGCACACGCAGACTGACATCGATCCGATACACGCACCAAAGCTCAGCACCCGGTATCTACCGAGTTGAAGCTGCCAACAGAACACCACTCCTCTCACTATCCTATTCCCTCTTCACCTTACCAACCCATCCCACCTTCTCGTTTGCAGATGCGCCAGACCGCCTGGGGACCAACTCCATTGGTGACGGTGCGAGGTACAAATACCTTTAACATTTAACAACATCTTTAAAAATTAGAACACCAACATAAAAGAAGAAACTCAAATCTCCATATAATAAAATCCCAATTTAAAATCAAAAGAAAGAACTGAAGTTAGGAAAAAGAAAAAGAAACAGAAAAATAAATGCCACCAAAATTACAAATGTATTAATCCATTCAGTTCTTTCTTCCTCAGTAGCTTGATTCTATTAAAGACACAGAGGCAACCATTGTGCTTCTCTCTCTTTATTAGAAGCACACCCAGAAAGATTTAAGCCAAGCATACCTACTAAAACGAAACTCTTAACAATGCTTGAATGCTAAAATCTTAACAATAACTCCTATCATATTCACAAATGTAAAGAAAAATAAATGTCCTAAAAATCTCTCTAGTACTTAATTGAGTCACTGAACTTGTGACCTCAGTCCTCCAATCCTGTGTCAGCCAGTCCTACAAGAACCTGCTAACTTCCTGCTTCCTCTTTCAATAAGGCGAGGGCTGCCTGCTAAACTTGCCAAAACCGCTGGATCCTGGTTCTGCAATCCATGTCACTGCCACAAGCTGCGTCTCAGCTGGACTTGACCTCAGGCTGTGTTAGCAATTGATTTGAACAGTTCATTTCCCCTTAATTGTGGTAGTACAAGAATTTGTTCACTGAATAGTTTTGAATAAGTTAAACCAACACGGGAATTCCTTGATATGGTCTAGGAATACTTGAGTCTTTTAACTGGCATTCTTGTTTTCTTTTTAAATAACATTCCCTTATAGTCCATCAAGGCTCTTGAAGAAGAGGAACCGAGTCCTCGAAACGCATCGGTCGAAAAAGATTGGACTTGAACAATTACACTTTTTTGTTTATATGTTTGCTTGCTTTGTTCTTTGTAACACATTTTGTATATGCAAACAAAATACATACATTTAGTTATTGTTGTTCTTTTTCAAGTAAGTTTCCAGTTATCAAACTGGGTACAAGGATTTATGTACAAGTACTTTTCCAAATTTTAATCTAGCTGAGTTTTCAAACTCATATTAGTGGGCAAGGTACGGGAGGGTTCAAATTGTGAATCTTCTTTCTTTCTTGATTGTCTTGTGTTGGTTTTGTGCCAGAACCATAGTTCCTCCCCCACACCTTAAAAGCCTTGATGGGTTAATTAATTTCCAAATAAACTAAAAAGGCATATTTATCTAATTAGGAGTGCACCCATTTTTCCTCTGTAAGAGGAAGAAGCCTGCTCACAGCAGCACCTGGCCTTGGCCGGCAGTTTTAAGAGGGTGCTTGGTGCTTCAGGCGAGATCACCATACAGAAGGCCGTCTCTGACATATTAGTGTCAATCAAGCTGAGGCTCGACGACAAGGAAGCGCACATGAGAGGCACATTTAAAGCTCTAGTCGTCAAAGTGCCAAAAAGGAAGGGAGAGCACTCAGACGATAGTACAATGGCTAGTAAAAAGCGGGAGGCCCCACAGATGCCCCCCCGACAAATGACCGATGGAGCCAGCTGCGGCAGCACTGCCCGATGTTTTCGGCAGACTCAAGAAAGCTTTCATGGAAAGGAAATGAAATCCTCCCGGTGCCAGACACTCTAGCCCAGAGGTAGATAAACAGGTCACGATAGACGATAGCGACGAGTACTTGGATGAGGTACCTGAGCCAAGTCCAGCACTGCCCCATGCAGAGCAGCTCGACTCGGGCCAAGGGCAAGCACGTAGCGTCAAGTGACGGAAGAGGAGAGAGTGGACCATATGTTCATCATGGAAGACCTTGTGCACCTTAAAGGCATGGTCTAGTAACATTTTTTATTGTCCCTACGGGTTGGCCATGTTTTTTTTAAGCCTAAGTGGCTCGATTTTGGAAAACTTTCCTATGGACCTTACCCGAGTTTTCGTCCATTAAACGCACGCGAAAACAAGCACCAGGGAGCCGCGATTTTCTGATAATCCTATCTTTTCCCCCATCGCCCTGGCTGACCTGCTTTTGCGGCACTAATTCAAATCCCCCGCCCCTGAGCCTGACATTATCAAAACATTCATATTCCCCGCCTCACTCCGTGACGTTACTGTGCTGCGTAGGCAAACGCGCCCAGTCATCTTCTACGCGACTCCACACAGAACCGGAAACCAACACAGACCATCTCACAACACAGCACGCCACAATTCGGAATATGAAACTGTACTTTAAAATCAAACAGCAACACGGTACATTTGGTAAAGTACATTTATTTTACATTAAATGTTTAGAGAATATTCAGCAATTGCTATATGAACTCCGAAAGCCATTTATTTTCTTTTATCTGTATCAGCCATGGTACACAGGGTGTTGCTTTTCGTTGAAAGAAGCACTTTGGAAGCACGGTGACCTGCAAGGCTGTTCCATCAACTAGGCACTAGTCCATCATAAAGGTTGATATGTTGCTTCTAGCCACTAGTACAGCGTAAGGGCATGTGGGCCCTTGGCGATCGTCCCATAAAATTGTCAGTGTGCTGCAGTTGTTCACACGAAGCTGCAGGTGTCTACTGTAAAAGCCATCTGCTGGTGTCTCAAACCGATGGCAGTAGCAGAAGGGGAGCAAACACCTGTTATGAAAACAAAAAAATTATAATTAGTCTCGCCAGCCGATCTTCATTAATATTACTTATTTTATTTATTACAGCCGATCAGAAACTATTTGCTTGCAAGGATAGTTCAGTGGAGTATGTTCGGCTCTAAAATCAATGCGAAAAGTAACAAAATAAATCGAGGCCAACACACAATGATAAACGACAGTTAGTCTACATGCGTGAGGAATGATATGATATATGATATGGCATTTGTAACGCACCTATACTCAAGTGTTTCTAGGCGCGACGAGGCAGGTGGGGAACAAGGGCAGACAGACAACGATCCTACTAGGCCAGGTGTCTTTCTGATCGCGCATGGGGAAGGGCTGTACATGGTTAGTTGAATACAAATTAAATAATAGGGCCAGCTGGTGGCAAGTGCAAGGTAAATGCCGGGAGAAGGGGCTGAAGGATACAAAGACAGTCCCGTAGTGCAGGTAGGCAGTGCAGGGAAAAGTGGCTGGGCCAAGGACTGAGATCGGTGAGACCAGTGGACCTGCATGCCCATGTGCCCACTACAAACACGTTTTACCTGCTTTTCCTAGCTCTTCATTCATTCATTTATTCATGCATCCATTCATTAAATCTTCATTCCGGTATAAAAGCGTGTAAAGATTTACTTACATTATATTTGAAATTTCCCTTGTGTCTCTTTGTAATGCAGTCTGTAAAACGGACCGTTCTCTTGACAACGATTTTTCGTATACTGAACTAAATTGAAACTCTGTCTAGTTTCTGAATTTTCTGCCTTATCGTTTCTTACGTTATTGCGCACCCCCTTCAAATGTAATTCTTTCGGCATGGTCCCTGTCTCAAGGTCAAAAAACAATAGACCCTTATACTTCCAGTGCGACTTGTGGGCCTCATCTGGGCGCGAGCTGAAAATCAAAGCTGCTGTCCTTCGCATTCTTTATTTGCAACATCACGTATTATAGGCATCTGTGAGAACTTGAAGTTTAGAATCCGTCTATGTAGTGCGCCTCAATGTGCAAATGCGAACTGGCTTGGCTGGCACGTTCTAAGTGCCCCAATTTTGTCCCCGTTGTCTGCGAGCTTTGCAGCCCAAATTGAGACATTTAATTTTTGGCGGAAGGTCAGGGAAAGTATAAAGTACCACAAGAGTTGAGTTAAAAGTGAGATTTATTGTTTGTTTGTTTTTTTTATTATTTGCAATACGCAAGCCTCCCCTCCGTTAACAGTGCACAGCATTTAAATTTACATGAGATGAGACATGAGAAAAATATATACATACACATATATGAGGTGAATAGAGAGAATTCAAAGATGACACCCAGCTTGTTCGCCACCCATGATGGTGAAGGTAGGGGTTAGGTTTACAGGTACACTGTACAATAACATCTATTTACAAAAAGACAATCGTATTGCAATTATCTAAACCGGGATTTGTACTTCACAATAAGCTGTGCTTCGGGTGGGCATGGCACAGTCGCAATGTTCGGTGGCAATGGATCACTGCTCTGCACAGAAACGTCCAAAATTCCATATCTGTGCTTCTCTAACACAGCAACAATAAGGCCTTTCACAAAGTCGAACTGCATTTCATCATAGACTGGTTTGATCACCCATTGCTTACTTCGTTTTGAAAACACCTTAGTGTAGCAAGGCATCCTTACTTTACCCCTAGTCCTAGATTGTTCACGTCCGACATTGCTGTTATGGGCCAAGACCGCTAGTACAGTGCGATGTTTCATGCCCCGAAAGCTAAAATGCAAGCGTTTTGGCCTGTACTTTAGGCACATATTGTGGAACACCTCCAAATCTCCTGTGTGACAGAATTCTGTCAGTCCTCTCAAATCTCTAGATAGAGATTTCTTCTCAATGGCTTTGTGTGTTGGTGAAGATGGAATCAACCACTTCTTCTTCCGTGCCTCCTCTGGGGACAAAGGGCCATGTTCACATTGGTGGAAATGTTGATTTGCTGTCCAGCGGTGAACGTTGGTACAGTGGTGCATCAGTGACCGCCATTTTTCAAGTAGTATTTCCACTGACCCTTCACAAGTTTTTGAGCTCCACCAAAGATGGTTGGTGATAGAATGTGACCACTGCAAAATACTTTCAAAACCTTTTTTTTCCCTGCAGCCGAGATTTTCTTATTGATTGATTTAGCAAGATGCCATTCGTCAAATTGATGTTTAATATGTGGGAACTGCTCTCTCATTGACTTGGCAATTGAAACGTGTCTATCAGTGGCTATGAGGTCGATGTGCATTCCCCTTGATTGTAGATATTCCACTGATTTTATAAATCCTAGTTTCTCCATGGCCACTGACGATGTACATTGTGTTACCTGCACGACCACCGAACTCACAATTTTCTTACTATGCATGTCCTGAAAGTGGTAGGTGCAGTACTTGGCAGAAAATCCAGGGCTGTCGCACTGTCCATCGCCGGCTAGCCTGAATCGTTTGCCTTCGAATGTACTTGCTAGAGACAATTGTTCAATTTTCCAAGCATCACTAATGGCCGGAAACAGATAATCACGTTGGTATATGTAGTACAGCGCTTTAGAAATGAAATGTAGTCCCACAAACTGAAAGAAAGCCTCTAACTTTCTAAAACTGGAGCCACTAAAAAATGATGCAGCTGCACACAGTAGATTGTCTGCTGGCAGTTTCCCCAGCATCGGTTGTGCAGACCATGAGAACCTATGATTTAATCTACGGGCGGCATTTATTTTGACGTTACTGCCTTTTATTTGACGAGTCACATTAATCAATGGCTTCCCACATACTTTCCCCCTAATGGAATGCACACATTTCAGCATACTTATAATTTCCATCAAACAACTGTCGAATACAATGTATTTGCTCTCTTTCATTAGACTGTCATCCTGCATCAACGTTGTTTCGGCCTGTGACGTTGTGGAGATTTCAACACATTGGAAAGTAATATCGCTGATATCAAGTTCTGATGCGTCTATGGATGCTGCGGCTGGTTCATTCTCTGTCATTTCGACATCTATTACTTCAACATTGATGGGAGAACACAACAATGTCGACAGGTTTTTTGGTGGCAAATTTTTGGCGGGTTTAGATTGTGTGAATTGATCTGCAACTACTTCAGAGCTATCTTCAATACATTCAATAACATCTTCTTGTGGTGGTGCGGTCGCACTGTAGCTATGGTCCAATGCAACTTTGCTGTAGTCTCCAAACACAGTTAATTCATGTTCTGGCCATTGGACATGAGCATCTCGAGCCTGAACACGCCTCGCCTCAATTAATAGTTCCTCCATAGTGGACACGGTCTGGCAAGCCACATCTCTCATTCGCTTCACTGTCTGTGTATGTATAGTTCTGACACCCACGGGTAACTGGAGGAGAGATTGGAAAAGGGATGTTCAGTTTAAACACAAGATGGAGTGTAGTAGAATTGACTGGAAAAAAACATAAAATAGTCCCCAGCACAAACATTTTTTTAAAGTTATGAACTGTTTGTGACTAACCCTTTTTTGGTTTTTTTTCTTTGCAACTTTTTTGACTCGACTTTCAACATCTGCACGCTGTAGCTCTGATTCGTTTCCGCATGTCCTCCCTTCCTGTTGCGCTGCAACGACTATATTTTCTGTATCCGCATAGACAGCACAGAATGAGGCTCCATCGTCTCCCTGAAACATAGTACTTTCATTACTATGTATCAAAATATTGTTAGCATAAAACACACGTGAGGACGAACACACAGGTACATCTCAATAGCCAAACAAGATTTAAACATTGTGTGCAACAATCAAACGACAAGTATTTGACCAGTGATGATCTATTTCGATGGAACTGTCAGTATCCATACCTCTGGCTCTGCATGGACTGCCATGAATGGTTGTATTTGAGAGGAGGCATCCGCATCTCCCTGAAACACAGTACTTGCATTAGTATGCTTTTCAATATTGGAAACACAACACACACTTGGGGTCGACGGCACAGGTACATATAAAGAGATAACCACAAATGATGCATTGTCCAAAAGAATCAAGGAAAATCTAAATATGATCACATTTCATCGACTTATTTCTCTGATTCCTTTACATCTGCATCATCTCAATGAGATGTTGTGATTGTGGTGGAAGCTCCGTCATCTCCCTGAAACACAGTACTTGGATTAGTATGGTTTTCAATATTGGAAACATAACACACACTTGGGGTCGAACGCACAGGTACATATAAAGAGATAACCGCAAATGATGCATTGTCCAAAAGAATCAAGGAAAATCTAAATATGATCACATTTCATCGACTTATTTCTCCGATTTATTTACATCTGCATCATCTAAATTGGATGTGTGATTGTAGTGGAAGCTTCGTCGTCTCCCTGAAACACAGCACTTGCGTTAATAGGGAAGAAAGTATAGCAAATGGAATCACGTTATATGATCACACATGATGGTGCTGTCATTATCCATACCTCGTGCTGCTGAAGAATATCTATGGATGTTGCAAATGTAGTGTGCACTTCCGAAAGCTGTTGCGCCGATTCGTATACGCATGGTCCCGCTTCCACTTCCCCTGGAATTACTTGAATTTCAGGCTCTGCATCAAGTGCAGGGGTTGACGCTCCATCAACTGCCTGAAACATAGTACTTGCATTAGTGAGGATTACAATAGTGAAAACATAACACACACCTGGGGTCGACAGCACAGGTACATATCAACGGCTAACCACGAATGAAACATTGTGTAGAACAATCAAACGACAAGAATTCCATCTCTGATGATGACGCTCGATGGAGCTGTCAGTATCCATACATCCTGCTGGTGAAGAACATCTAGAAATGTTGTAGATGTGGCGGACGCTTCAGCATCTCCCTGAAAGACAGTACTTGCATTAGGATGGATAACACTAATTATAACTGAAAACAAACACCAGTGGACGATAACTAAGGTGTATATCAATTGGAAAGCACTAACCAAACATTTGGTAAAATAATTACACGATAAAATAAAACTATTACTTGACATGCATAAAACAAGTCTGTAGCGGATTAGCCCAGTAAGATTACCTGGTACGCGCTAGAAGTGGTTGATAACTGCGACCACGTCAAGGATGTAGAATGTTCTTGCTTCAGATTCAAGGGATAGTCAAGAAGTTGTAAAGGTAAATTAATGATTCATAATGAAATGCCAATATTAAAAATAGCCATGTAAGGCGACAGAATACTTGAAAAATGCTCAATACAGCACAGTTCCCTGTTCCCATATATATACATTGCGTTTGTGGGTTATGAAATCGAAAAAGAATATAGTGATAAATGTCATTATTCAAAAATCGATACACTCATATCAATATCAAAATTATTACAAGGGATAGAACACCTAAAATATCAATTAATCCGTTCAGCTACCTACACACTTCCGCAAGTTCTAAAGCTAAATCCGGACACTTGACTCACCGGTGGCGGAATGTGGACGAATAGAGTGGGAATAGCGTTTTCAGCAATTTCCGTGTCGTTTGCCGTTTATTCTTCTTTGTTACCCAAGATGTTGTGTACATGTCCAAGGAAAAGTGCCGGCTGCAGAGGCGGTATCGATCACCCCTCTTGTCCTGTAAGACTTGTTGGACTCTACTTTCCAGCTCATCCAGTGGATATCCGCAATGTCTGACCCATTCTCTTATTCGATCAACAGTTTTCGGGAATACATGCATTGAAATGCCTTCAGATTTCGCATGGGTCTTCGAAGGGCAACCGCTAATCGAACAGGCAGGCATTGTTGATAAATCTGAAAAGTAAATATGAACATTATTATACAATCTTCAAGAATAAAGATTTGATGCAAAAGTAAATGAATCATACAATGATCAATGCAAGGTTTGTTTTGGTCGCAGGAACTATATCGGTTCATTATGTGCGGCTTAGTATTTGCATAAGTTGCAGAAATGTATAAATGATGTGTCTAAAATCTGAACATGTGACTCGTCCCTTGGATGTTCTGTCTTGCACGAGAAGGAAACATGCTTACATTATAGACTGGACCCCCGAAGGATGCAATTCGATGACAATAGACACAGATGAAAATAAATAGATCTATTGATAGCATAGCAATGGAAACTCAAGTCAATAGCAATGAGACCAATGAACATAGCACTATTGTGTACTCTACTCGCAAATAGATAGAAATTTAAAAATCTGCGAAATATGACTAGGATACATGGCCTTACCTTGACCAACAAACAGTTGGATTCAGCAAGCAGAGCAGTATGTTGCAGGAGAAAAGGTGGGTGGCCACAGGTAGCACACTGATGGGTTTGCTCTAAGAGGTCACAGAAGTTCACGAATAGCACGACGACAAGCAGATTAGCGTAGATCTCAGTGGTTGCCAGGTAACACGTTCAGGAGTTGACTTGCAAAGCACAAAGATGTTCTCATGAGACATATCAAGTGGTTTATAAAGTATTAGAAACAGGGGTGTGTTTGTGAATGAATGACGTATGTATGTTGTGGTCTTAGGGGGGCGGCCTGCTTGAAGGGGAGGCCTGGCTGGAGACACGGGGTCTGAGGAGGCCATGTGACCGTTGGCCCCTTGGCGTGGGATACCTTTTGAAGTGTACATGTAGTTTGGCACCTTGGCCTTTCGCGCCCCTGACAGCCCCCGATGCCAGCACGCATCCACTGGCGCGAACCGCCTTTGATAGAGGGTGGGTGGGATGGATGGGCCTGGGGCGTGCAGATAAGGCACAGGAAGACTGCTGAATGGAGATACACTTATGTGGATTGCAGGTGGGCGGCCTGCTTCAAGGGGAGGCCTGGCTGGAGACACGGGGTCTGAGGAGGCTATGTGACCGATGGCCCCTTGGCGTGGGATACCTTTTGAAGTGTACATGCTGTTTGGCACCTTGGCCGTTTGCGCCCGTCACAGCCCCCCATGCCAGCGCTCATCCCCGGGTGCGAACCGCCTTTGATAGAGGGGGGTGGGATGGATGGGCCTGGGGCGTGCAGATAAGGCACAGGAAGACTGCTGAATGGAGACACACTTATGTGGATTGCAGGGGGGCGGCCTGCTTGAAGGGGAGGCCTGGCTGGAGACACGGGGTCTGAGGAGGCCATGTGACCGATGGCCCCTTGGCGTGGGATACCTTTTGAAGTGTACATGTAGTTTGGCACCTTGGCCTTTCGCGCCCCTGACAGCCCCCCATGCCAGCGCGCATCCACTGCCGTGAACCGCCTTTGATAGAGGGTGGGTGGGATGGATGGGCCTGGGGCGTGCAGATAAGGCACAGGAAGACTGCTGAATGGAGACACACGTATGTGGATCGCAGGGGGGCAGCTTGCTTGAAGGGGAGGCCTGGCTGGAGACACGGGGTCTGAGGAGGCCATGTGACTGATGGCCCCTTGGCGTGGGATACCTTTTGAAGTGTACATGCTGTTTGGCACCTTGGCCGTTTGCGCCCGTCACAGCCCCCCATACCAACGCACATCCCCGGGTGCGAACCGCCTTTGATAGAGGGGGGTGGGATGGATGGGCCTGGGGCGTGCAGATAAGGCACAGGAAGACTGCTGAATGGAGACACACTTATGTGGATTGCAGGTGGGCGGCCTGCTTGAAGGGGAGGCCTGGCTGGAGACACGGGGTCTGAGGAGGCCATGTGACCGATGGCCCCTTGGCGTGGGATACCTTTTGAAGTGTACATGTAGTTTGGCACCTTGGCCTTTCGCGCCCCTGACAGCCCCCCATGCCAGCGCGCATCCACTGGCGTGAACCGCCTTTGATAGAGGGTGGGTGGGATGGATGGGCCTGGGGCGTGCAGATAAGGCACAGGAAGACTGCTGAATGGAGACACACGTATGTGGATCGCAGGGGGGCAGCTTGCTTGAAGGGGAGGCCTGGCTGGAGACACGGGGTCCGAGGAGGCCATGTGACTGATGACCCCTTGGCGTGGGATACCTTTTGAAGTGTACATGCTGTTTGGCACCTTGGCCGTTTGCGCCCGTCACAGCCCCCCATACCAACGCTCATCCCCGGGTGCGAACCGCCTTTGATAGAGGGGGGTGGGATGGATGGGCCTGGGGCGTGCAGATAAGGCACAGGAAGACTGCTGAATGGAGACACACTTATGTGGATTGCAGGTGGGCGGCCTGCTTGAAGGGGAGGCCTGGCTGGAGACACGGGGTCTGAGGAGGCCATGTGACCGATGGCCCCTTGGCGTGGGATACCTTTTGAAGTGTACATGTAGTTTGGCACCTTGGCCTTTCGCGCCCCTGACAGCCCCCCATGCCAGCGCGCATCCACTGGCGTGAACCGCCTTTGATAGAGGGTGGATGGGATGGATGGGCCTGGGGCGTGCAGATAAGGCACAGGAAGACTGCTGAATGGAGACACACGTATGTGGATCGCAGGGGGGCAGCTTGCTTGAAGGGGAGGCCTGGCTGGAGACACGGGGTCTGAGGAGACCATGTGACTGATGGCCCCTTGGCGTGGGATACCTTTTGAAGTGTACATGTAGTTTGGCCCCTTGGCCTTTCGCGCCCCTGACAGCCCCCCATGCCAGCGCGCATCCACTGGCGCGAACCGCCTTTATATCAATATATAGTATATCGCCTTTATATCAATGATAGTATATCGTTGCTTATCAATAACAAATGCCACATACCGGAGATTCTTGTGAGCACAGACCCACACTTCAACTGGTGTATTATAGTGGTCAAGACCCTAAGGCCTGTATAATCCAATGGTAATTGTTAGTATAGATATATGTGTGACTTTTATAGAGACATAACCTACTGAAAGACTTTGAACAAGTGTTATTTAGTGCATGCATTATCGAGAATATGTTATGTTAGCTTAGATAGATAGTGACCACCCTCCTTCACAGCGACCAGACCTTCACCCATTCGGAGAACAGATGTCTGACATCCATCCTTGAATGGAGACACACTTGATTCATTTAAAAAATCGAAACAACCGTTGTTAAAATATATGTGGTGTTTTATTTTGTATCTCATTTTCATGACACAAAAATACAAGACTTTAAAGATTATACAGGTCAGGTTGCAGCACAGCGAGAGAAAATCCCCTGTACTGACCGCTGTCACTCGGGAACGTTTCTCTAATGGCACGAATGGCACAGGCGGGTATCACTCTTCGAACGCGGTGTCCAAGCCTCCCGTGGAGCCACCATGTAAAGGAACGATAGGCCACCAGCCTGTACCACCTGTGAAAAGTAATGAAACAAACTGTTTTTAAATGACCAAGATAAGTTTAATAAACGTTTGTTGTCAATGACAATTCTTGTAACTAATGGCATTCTGCACGGACAAATGCTATCTAGACAATGCACACTATTGAACGACTTACATGCGTTACAATGATATGTAGATGTAATTTTGGATATAGTAGAAGAACATGAAATAGGAGTGGCATGACAAGCAGAGTCTACTTACTCGTTACTCGGATTACGAGGACCAACAGTTGCGCGAAGTTCGTGCATAAGCACCATCATTATTCTCAACACGGCCCATGTGAGGCAGGATGCCCTGAAGTCTGGCAGCTCGGTGATGCATTGCGGTCGTGGCTCGCCTTCCGAAATGTAGGCCAGGCATCCCGAGTTTTCTCGACAGCAGCAGTTCTCATCCTCAGTTGGCATTAGCTCGCACCGATTGCATGTGCACCAGGTGGAGACGCCGTTCATTCGACTAGGCCCAGGCTCTTCATCTGTTGATTCGTCCTGCCAACTGCCGTCCGAATCCCCATCGTTTTCGCGTGCTTCCCTTTCCAGTAGTTCCTCCTCGGTATACTCGGGCTCGTACATGAAGGGCATTATTGTAGCCATTGTGTGTTAAACAAACTAAAATAATTTATAGCGGTGGTACTGGTATCTGTTCACACAGGCTACAGGCGGTGAAGATAGCTGACCAGAGCACTGAAACGAGTCACAGAATACTCAAAGTAACACAGAGAGAGGAATGGAATCGAAAATCTGCTGCTGTGTGTTGTGAAACGGTCTGTTTATACTTATTGAGGAAAGAGGCGTCCTGCCATTTCCATGGCGACACGTCATTAGCTGAAGCGCAGCGAATGTTGACACAAGACGTGCTTTGGCGTTGGGAAATGGGCGATACGAGTCTGCTGATGACAGGCTCAGGGGCGGGGGATTTGATTTAGTGCCGCAAAAGCAGGTCATTCAGGGCGATGGGGGAAAAGATAGGATTATCAGAAAATGGCGGCTCCCCGGTGCTTGTTTTCGCATGCGTTTTATGGACGAAAACTCGGGTAAGGTCCATAGGAAAGTTTTCTAAAATCGAGCCACTTAGGCTTAAAAAAACATGGCCGACCCGTAGGGACAATAACATTTTTTACTAGACCATGCCTTTAAATCCTCAGAGTGATCCCAGTCCCCTCTGCTGAGTACTTCAAAAGCAGGCTTTGGAAAGCGCTCGACAAAGAGGTGAAGGCCAGGGTAAAAGCAGAGTTCCTCAGGCCAGACATTAAATGGAAAGTAGCAATCCTGCCTGAGCTAGATGCCAGGATGATCACCTTCCTGTGGAAGGCATCCAAATTTCAGAGAAAAGGCTTTGATAGATCCTGGAAGGCATGCAGGACTGGATGTTGCTGGGCCGTTGGCAAGGACCCTGGATCTCTCAGATGAAGTGATGGAGACAGGCATGGTCATTGACCCGCTTATTTTGGCAGAATGGGCCCAACACACAGTATGTCTCTTGGGCAATAACAATTGCGCCATCTCCACATAGAGGCATAATGGAGTGCTGATAAAAATAGACCCTAATCTATGGGAGCTATCTGCATCAGCGTCAGGGTCAGCAGCCCAGGGGTTCTTATTCGACAACACTTTTGCCAAAGAAATTGCAAAAAAATTGTCACCACATTTACCTCCCTGGATAAGGAGCAGACCTCGATAAAGAAGGTGCTTCCGTCTAAGATTTTTGTGAGGGCAGGAAGAGGCAGGGGCCGCTCCTCCAGCCGCTTCATGCTGGATAGGAGGTCCCAGCAGGGTTGCACGCCAGGACAATATTGGCAGCAACAGAGAGTGGATGCATTCTTCCACACGAGAGGCAGATCCAGAGGCTGCAGTTGGAGGCATCCTGCCAGACAGCCATCACAATCGGCAGGTGGGTGCAAATTGCACAATGCAGGTTCCACTCATTCCTATATGGGCAGGACAACGCATTGTTCACAGGCTTGGGACGCCTTATCAAGCAATGTGTGGGTTAGGAATACAGTCAGGGGGTTTCACCAGGACTTTTTCGCAGAGCACTTGCAGTTGTGGCAGCCTTGTCAGAAAGCATTGTCAGAGGTAGACAGGTCAGCTCTGGGTGCAGAGGTGTGCTCGCTATGGAGCAAGTGCGCAGTCTGGCAGTGTCAGAGCAGCCAAGCAGGCTTTGTCGGTTCCCTATTCCTAGTCAGGAGAAAAGACAAGATGCAGCCAGTTATCATTTTGAAGAGCCTGAATAGGTTTATGCTCTATTGGCACTTCAAGATGGAGGGCATCCACATGCTCAGGGATGTTCTCCACCACAGGGAGTGGTTGATCTGCCTGGACCTCAAGGACATGTTTCTCACGGTCCCTATCTGCTCAGAGCACAGGTGATTCCTCTGCTTTATTTGAGAGGAATGACTATGGGAGTTTGTGAGCCTGCTCTTCGAGCTCTCCGCAGCAGCCCAGGCCTTCATCAAGTTGATGAAGCTCGTCATGATGTATGTTGGGCAAAACGGGGTCAGAATGATAGTCTACCTCGACAACATGATCCTCATGTCAGAGAGCAACAGTCTCCTAGAGGAGCAGGCTCAGATGACAATCATCCTGCTGCATAGATTGGGTTTCCCCTTAAACTGGGGAAAAAAAGAACTGACGCCAGTGCGTTGCCTCAAATTTCTCGGATTCCTAGTGGACAAGGAGGAGTGTATGCTGCGTCTCCCCATGGCCAAGATACATACTACATGGATAAAAATATGATTGCTTCGGAAGAAGAGCACAACATCGCTACGGGACTTGGTGAGAGTGATAGGATTAATATCCTCTTCCATTCAAGCCATATTTCCCAGGCTGTTACCTTGCAGGAAGCTGAGGAGGCTTAAGGGAAGTCATTTGAACTGCAGTCTGTCTCATACTCAACCCGTAGTTCTATCACACTTAGTGAGGACGGAGCTGCACTGTTGGCTGACTCAGATGGAAGCCTGGAACGGAAGGGCAATATTTGGGTTAGCGCAGATCTTATCATACAGTCGGACGCCAGAACGACGGGCTGGGGAGTGAGATGCAGGCTAATTTCTACAGGAGGAAAATTATCATCTCAGGAGCTTGAGCTCCACATCAACTGTCTAGAACTCCTAGCATGGTAATTCGCAAAACGTTCCTTTGTCAAAGGCAAGGTGAGCTGTTGTATCCTACTGAAGATGCACAATATATTGGCGGTCAGATATATCAACCATCTCGGAGGCACCAGGTCCAAGACTCTACCAGAGAAAGCCAAGGATTTTTTGCACTTTTGTCTGCAACACCAGTTCTCTGTGACAGCAGAGTACCTGCCGGGGTTGACAAAGGAGATTGCAGATTGGGGTACCTGGTGGATTACAGCGAATGGAAGTTATGTAGGCAAGTTTTTTTTCATCTGCATCACAGATGGGGCCCTCTAGTGGTGGACCTCTTTGCCTCCCGGCTGAATGCCCAACTCCCCAAATACTTTAGTTGGAGGCTGGACCTAACAGTGAAGGCGGTGGATGCTTTCCTTCATCTGTGGTCCAGGAAGGTGTGCCATGCCTTTCCCCCATTCATCATGATTGTGAGTACACTAGAGAAGGGCTATCATGAGCAAGCAGAACTCATTCTCATAGCACTGATGGGGAGTTCGCAAGTCTGGTTTCCAGGTCTTCTGGTACTTTCTTTGGATTTTCCAATCCTACTGCCCCGCGATCCATATCTTCTGATGGGTCCAAAAGGAGACCAATGTCCCCTTGTTCAGAGCGGGATGTTAGTCCTGGCAGCCAGGAGGATTTCAGGTGTAGGTGGAGAATCCCAGGCATTTTAAGCAAGGCTGCTAGCCTCATCAAGGACAGCTGGGCCCCTACCACTCCAAGGTGATACACTAACTCATGGGCGTCCTGGAAGCACTGGTGTGTGGAACAGGGTTCCCATCCAGTTTCAGCTCCTCCAGCGGACGTCCTACATTTTCTGGCAGCACTGACAGACCGGGGAAGGGCATACAGGACAGTCAATGCTTATAGATCGGCGATTTCAGCTGGCCACAAGCTAATAGGGGTCTGCTGATCGGCGAGCACCCGCTGGTATGTCGTATGCTAAAAGGGGTGCGTCTGTCTACGCAGCCGTCTACTAGATATGACAGGTTGTGGGACATCAACTACCTTGCTATGTCTGGTGTCATGCAGGAGAGTATCTGACGTCTGAGGGCTGGACTTGGCCGGGAGAGTATATTATCCAGACGTGGTGGTATTTCACATCATCAGGCGCATGAAGTGCAACTCCAAAGTTTTTCATATCCAGCTTACAGGAATCAGCCAAAGTAGCGCGTTGTGAGATGTCTCAAAGCATATGCGGCTATTTCTGAATCCCTGAGGAGGGAGAGAATGGGTCAGTTACTAACAGCTATTCACAAAATCTACAAAGAGGTAGCTGCTCCAACGCTAGCCCGCTGGGTGCACTGGATGCTAGGCCAAGGCGGGATTCATACTTCTCATTTCGGTTTTCACTCTTTCAGAGGGGCCATGGCCTCGAAGGCTTTTCAAGTAGGAGTCAGGCTGAAAGACATTATGAGAATGGCAGATTGGTCAGGGGAATCCATCTTCGGTGATTTCTATCTGAGGCCCGTTGCACAACTGGCATCGTTGGTGATGAGTAAGCTGTAAATTAGCATAATGCTCTTGCCATAGATTTAAGATTTTTCGTAATAACTTTCAAAAAAGTCTTGATTCTATTAAAGACACAGAGGCAAGCATTATTCACACCCTATGATAATTCTCTATGATGTTGATGTTGCATCTCTCTGGATTGTACTGTATTATGCCGATCAGCTAGGTCATGGAGTGATATGTTTTATTGAATAGTTATGAACGGTTGTTGAGTATACATCAATGTTTAGTACGTTTATGTATTTTAATTCGTGACTAGTGCAAAATATGCCCTCCCTAAAGCCAGTCTGTTTTTCACAGGGAAAAACACAGATATCTGCATAGGGATGTGACAAAATGGCT
The DNA here is from genome assembly GCF_040938575.1 of Ambystoma mexicanum. Taxonomy (NCBI): domain Eukaryota; kingdom Metazoa; phylum Chordata; class Amphibia; order Caudata; family Ambystomatidae; genus Ambystoma; species Ambystoma mexicanum. The sequence continues at coordinate 563,358,669 of NC_090938.1, read as the reverse complement.
ACTGCTCTGCAGGAGTACAAGGATGAGTAGTCGCTTAACTGCTTACGTAACCCCACACTACTACTAAACCAGCAGTGATCCCTTTCATATAGGTGAAACAAGCACAGCCTCAAAGGTATACACTCCTTCAACTCTTTTGGTAAAGCATCCAGAGGGCAGGATTTATCTTCAGGATGGCTGTGAGCTGATAGCTGAAGCAACCCAAACATAATTAAAGAAGGTCCAGTAAAGGTTCTATAAGGTTACAGGGAATTTAATCAAACAATGAAGTGCAAAGAAACTAATTTCATAAATCTGAACCCGCCCTGTTAAAGAAACGGAGAGTACACAACTCGATGTGAAAGGGAACCATGGGTTCATAAGCAGAGGGGGTTCAGGCAAGGACTTCTGCAGCTGTCAAGGATATGTCTAGTAGACAAAGGTAGAGAAGGGTGGAGTAAAAGTCACTAAGGTCCCGAAAAGTGGACCCCAGGATAGACCTTCTTAAAGTACCGATATGTCTTATCGTTGGTGCTCATCAGTCTCGAGCAGGCCTTTTAGGTGCTTTTGGTCTGGTTGTTCCGATGTTGAGATGTCTGAGTCGATACAATCCCACTGGCAGTTGGCGTCAAGTCGGTTTGAAGGTGCAGGCTGCTGATGGGTTAACTCTTCGTTCGAGATGGCTGAGTCGATGCCTTTCAATGATTCTGGGCAGAGATCGAGTTGGCAATGAGACAATGGCTTTGCTTGGTCAGGTCAGCCTTCCAGGTGGACAATTTGATGGCCTCCAGCAGTCAAGTCGGTGCTTTAGTCAGTGGCTCTCATGGTGTCGAGCCTGCAATCGGGTTTAGACAAATTGGTCCACTTCAATGGATCAAACTGGTGCCTGGATGTCTCAAAGCACAGCAAGCAGTTTGAAGTTGTGTGAAGTGGCAAATGTAGCACCTTGGGTACCCTGGTGGCTCGAAGAGTGTCAAGCATGGTCAATACAGCTTGAAGATGTCTAGAGGTAAGGAAAAATACAACAGGATTGCAAGCTGCTTATGGGCTACTGGGTTACTGGGAGGCCCACACAGGCTCTGCAGGACAAGGCAAGTCCCTCAGTTCTGCACTTCCACTCCAGGAAGTTGGTTGGCACATTTAGGGGGTCCTTCTCCTTCAGTGATCAGGGTTCTGGTTCCAGTGCAGCCAACAGAGAGGCCTTGGTGCACAGAGTTTACCCCCCACTGTTCCCTTGGGATGAATAGAGGTGATCTTGTAGCATCCTGCTTCCTGTGGAAAATGAATGTCATGTTGGAATGTGGAAGATGGAACAGTGTGAGGCTATTTCAGAACAAAGAGACTGGAAGAAGTCAGCAGATGACATGATGGTGGCTTTCAGATTTACTTCTCAGGTGACAGGTGTGTGTCTTCATTTGAGATGCTTAGAGGATGAAAACCCAAAACCAGGGTGTGTCCACTGTGATTGGGTAGAGCTAAATTGTGTGAGTTGAATATGCAAGCGGTCAAGGAGAAGGTTATGAAGACACAAGTGTGCAATGAGAACCATTTTGATCTGAGGAAAGCAGTTAAGGCACCTAATGTCCATGTAGGAGATTGGGTGCGTGTAAACCTTCCTCCACAGAGAAGGAGTGGAAGTTTGATCTGGTCCAAGCCAGTCAGAATTGTTAAGTGTTTGCATGGAATAATTAAAACCTCAGATGGCAAGGTTTGTGCTTGTGTGTGTGTTTGTGTTGCTGGAAGGGAAGAGGTTAAAGATGGTCACTCCAAGAGGGAGTCTCTCAAACCACATACTTGAAGGATTATGTGGGGTGAGATATTTTTTGCAATCATACTGTTTAAGTAGACACTGACATTTTTATTTGTTGCCTGCCAACCTCTACATAATACCACTGTACATAGTTCTGTTTTTAATTCCTTGTTCAAACATAAGATGTTTTGAACTTTTACTGTAGTTGTTTGGTTATGTCCCAAAGGAGGGAGATGTGTAGCATCCTGCTTCCTGTAGAACACATGCTGGCATGAGGAGAAACGGTGTAGAATGAGAGGCTGTTGGAGAAGGAGAGCTATTGTATGCAGGAGACGGTGGAGCACTGAGAAGAATCAAAATAAAGAGATTTGCCTACTTTGGTACCCTGTCTCATCATTTCACTTGTATCTGCCTTTGATGCCTTTAGTCTTCACCTCTCTGGCAGATGACTTTGGAGTAGACTGTAGTTACAACAGATGTCCAGAGAATCCGTCTTCTTATCTTTGGAATCTAAAGGTGAATTTTAAAGAATGAGGTGGTTGCCCCCTTCGATATAAAACCAAATTGTCCCTGGAAATTAGTCCAAAGCATGTCTGCTGTAAAGGAGTCCAATCCAGACTGTTGTAACAAGTGCCCTTTGCCATCTGATATCATAACCAGAGTGCCTTGTTATGCAGGAAATGGGAGGTACAGGAAGTTGTCGGGAGCCCTAGCAGAAACCTCTCCTTTGAACCTGTCTCGTACCATTTCATTGATAATGCTGAGGGCTTTTACACCCTCACAGATGGCAAACTGTTGTTGGGGAGGGGCTGTTTCTTTATACGGTTGGAAGTATAATGAGAGCAGCCACGGCAGAAACATAATTGTGTGTGTCTTGCAAGAATGTCACCATTACACCTTGCATTCTCCGTACCTCGTGAGGTTAAGGGGATGCAGATTGGATGTGCATGGGGTGCTGTGGTTCTGACAAACCTTGTAAAGGACCACACTGCTGGGTCTACATTTGCATTTGTTCTTTCCTATTTTTTGTAAATTGTTAATGTTTGTGTTAACTGTTACATTGCCTTGCGGTTCACAAAAGAAAGAAATCATTGGATTTATCAGAGCACAAATATTTCTAAGAAAGAGGACATTTTGAAAAACAAATTGGTGTGCAGTCTCTTCAAAAGAATATATTAAAACATGACATTATTTAATTATATTAACATTGTAAACTGTATTTTGTTTCAAAACTCTTAATGATCACTTCCAGTATATATTGAAGTCATAATAATAATGGTGCACTTTTATGACTGAGCAAAGCACATTATCAATACCTATAGTAACCTAATACATTATTTACTGATACAAGGTTATAATTGATAATCTCCTGTTGTATCCTTTTGAAATACCCTGATCAGAATAGGGAAATGGAGGAATAGAACCAAAGAGGGTTCCTGGCTGCTAAAATCAAAGAGCTTTTTGGGGACATAAGAGTGACCAAACATCTACAAATTTCAGCAATATGCCAGTGGTAAAGGGGCTGTATGCCTGAAGTACTCATTTTATAATGTTGAACTTAATAAACCAGCAGCGAGTTGCATGTATCATTTCTTGTGCACATGATTTATTGTGTCTGGAGTTTGCCTATTTCTGTGCTAAATAGCATCAATTATCAGGAATTCGCTACATAAGTATTGTTGCCATGCATTGGTCTGCAACCTGTGGCTCTCCAGATGTTTTCGACTACAACTCCCATGATGTTTCATCATTGACTATGCTGGCCGGAGTTGTACTCCAAAACATATGGAGAGCCAAATGTTGCAGACCCTGACTCAGGGAATGGGTTTGCATGTGTGGTTACACAAAGTAAACTGGCAGTGCACAAGCAACGCAAATCATCTAATGCTAGTAACTGCATTAGGCTGTACAATTATGTTCTGTGTTAATATTGTATTTCCCATTTTCTGTGAGTTCTAGTTCTAGGTAGTATTGTTATCCCTCCCTTAAAGTCAGCTGAAATTAAGATTACTCAGTTTAACAACTCAAAACCCATCACACACTATGTTTATTTTATTTATTTATTACATTTGTTATACACCCAGACCCTAAGGTATCACGGCGTATTTACAGACAATTCATAAAACTTACAAACTTAACAATTGTGGGCATGATGCAACATCCCTGCATGGTTATAAGACAGTTCAGAATTACATAAAATACATTCTTGACAATTATGGACAGGAAATGGCAGGAGAAGGGTGTATGGTCCAGCAGGTAGAAGAGTGTAGGGCTGACAGTAACTATGGACTTTTGGTGTTTTTAGAATTGGTTAAATAACCAAGTTTTCAGCGATTGTTTTAATAGTTGGTGGGATTCTTCTTGTTTGATGATAGTTGGGAGAGTGTTCCAGTGTTTTGGGGCTAAAACTTTGAAGCTACTGCCCCCTGCTCTTGTGCTTCTGAATCTGGGGATAGCAAGGAGGGGGTTATTGCTGGATCTGAGCGGTCTGGAAGAGGCTCTGTAAGTAACAGTGTTGTTGAGCTATGTGGGTGATTTGTTGGCAATGCATTTGTGTGTAATGCATAAGATTTTGAAGATAATTCTTGCCTTCATGGGAAGCCAGTGATTGTTTTTCCTGATGGTCGAGATATACTCATTGTTTTTTTTCCCAGTGCGGCTCAGAGTACTTTATTCTGCATGAGTTGGATTTTGGACATGTTGGCATTGGACGTACCTAGTAGGAGTACATCACAGTAGCCCAACTTAGAGAGTACAAGGGCTCTTGCTAATGTGATGCAGTTTTTTGGTGTGAGGAATGTGCGACTTAATGAGATAAGCTTGGTGGTGTACGAAGTGGCTGAAGAGAGGACATTGACTTGTTTGATCAGGGATAAGTTGGTATCAAGGTAAACACCTAGAGTTTTGACCTGTTTGAGAACTGGGATCGTGGTGTCATCTATGGTGAAGGAAGAATAAGAAGGCTGAAGGGATTTTATTCTGTGAGAACGGAGGGGTCTAGTGTAGGCTTTTTTAGTAGAGGAGTTACCCAGGCTTTTTTTATGCTGATGGGGACCGTATTGGAATTAAAGGAGGCATTGACAAAGTTAGTGATGAGAGGGGTTAGTGTGGCAGCGCAGAGTTTGACTAACTGAGGGGGGAAGTGATCTTCTTTGCAGTTGGACGCTTTTAGTTTGGCTATGGTGTCTATTGGGTGACGGGGGCGAAGTAGAAGGGAGTGGTGGGCTTGGTGGATGCAGCGTCCTCAAGGGTGGTGGGTTGTTTGCATGCTAGGCATTGTTTTTTGGCCTCAATTTTATTTTGTAGTAGGAGAATTTTGGAGGCTAGTGCATCTTGGATAGTGGTGCACCAGGTTCTGCTGGCATTGGCTGGGGGTGCGGCTTGGCAGGGGTTCTCTAGTTCTCCTATCCTTGCAGGACTGCAGATAAAGGGAGTTCCTATTAACAACCCCACTCATGGTCACCGGCCACCCTTCCTGCCCGCCATTGCAGGAGGGATATCATGCAGCTCTCTTGCTCATTGCATTGAAAGATTGGAAGAGACAGCTTGGCACCACCCTTTGCTTTTTTCGAGAAACAAACAGAACTCTGCATAGCCCAGCTGCTGTAGGGTGTGCAGAGTAATGCTGGTTTTTCCACGTCATCATGTTGCGTGTGCCACGGGGCAATGTAAAAGAAAAATGTAAATAGAAATTGGGCACCACTTTATAAGTCTACGCATTTATCAAAATACAATAACCCTTAATTATGCATTTGGTTCACCCCACTGTCCCCATTTGCACTTCAGGGAATTACAATACACAAACAAAAACACAAGGAAATCCTTCGTAAGTGCAGGGTGATCTTTGGGGGTGAACATCACGTCAATTCATACAAACACATTTCTGTAACTTAAGTACATGCTGTTCTATAATGAGCTGTTTAATTGTTAAATATCACATTTGAGTCTTTTTACTTCCAAAAGGACAGACATTGAACATAATCCAATGCCTTTTGAATGGAAACATCCTTTATCAGGGAAATGTCCGCCAGGAATATCTAACGAGGCTCTGAACAATGCCATGCTAGGTCTAAACTAAATAAAATACGATTTAAACAATTAAAGTAAAACATACCTGTCACTGTAATCATTCAGTAATTACCACTGTAATACAAAGCAAAACGAAAATAATGTATTACAATAATAAGAGTTATTCACCACAGATAGAATACGCTTATGTATTGTAAAGAGTTTATAATGCAAAACATGCAAAAGGTATACATGCAACAAAAGGCCTGTGCATATTGAATTTAAAATTCTGCAAATGGAATTTCCACAACCTCCGTGAACCAACATCTATGGATGCATAGCACTAACACTTGCAAATTGCTGGCTGCATTACCACTGTTTGTTGCCTTTATTATTTATTTATTGTTATTTATCTGTTTCTCCTCTGCTTCGCACTTTCCACTTCTCCCGCCTTCCATGCACTTCTCCCCTCCCTCCTCTCCCATGCACTTGCGCGTTCTCAATGTCACTGGGCCTAGTAAGATCGCTGTTTTGTTCTCCCCTGTTCCCCTCCCTTGCCTTGTCGCGCTCTGAAACACTTGTGTAGGAGCGCGATAGAAATAAAATATCAATCTATCAATCATAATACGCTGTCAGCAAATTACGCACCTAAAACTATATCAAGTGGTCAAATTCAAAAGTGAGAAAAAATAAAACGAAAAAAAGACACAAATTACTAAAAGGCAAAAGTATGATATTTTTGCACTTTTTAGTTATCTTTGTTTCTTCTTTTAAATATTTGTAGATTCAAACGGTAACATTTTGCCATTCATAATATGCAATTCCAATTGTGGTAAAGGCTAGGCCTTGTACCTCTTCAGCGATTTGCGCCTAAAACTATGATATGACAATGTCAGTTTCTTCGTCAGCAGGTAGTCGTCATTTACTATTCATGCCTTCGACGCCATTAATGCAAACCTCCCACAGTTGTCCTTCACCTGTTGACATTTTCATTAAATCACATTGAAGCAAAACAAAAATATTCATCACCAAGGACAGTTGTAGTCCGTCCAAATGAAACCATATACAGCACCAGACCCAACTACTGTAACAACCCGCACTATGACCGTCCGAAATTACTGCACTGCACTCTCCTACTAAACTACTGGCAAAGCAGCTCAGCTCTTTGCTGGGCCTAAAACCCCAAGATCGCATGTCATAAGCATTGATAGGTCACCTCCCACATTTTAAAATACCGCCAACACTGCAAACGGAGATCCACCACTGCATACAACCGATCCTTTGCCCCCTTCCGTTTGTGACCCATGCGCTCTGATGGCATGACCCTCTGGAACAGTCAAATTAAGTTGGAAGCCAGTTACCTGCAGTTTAGACTAATGGTAAAAACGCTCCTCTTCAAACAGATCTATGTGGGCGCCTAAATGGGAGCTTCCACCATGGAGGTAAAGGATCTGTCCGCACGGAATTCGGACAAGTACCCTGCTCGCACTCCCCGGTTCCTACACTCCCCACGTCATGGCTGTGCCTTTTTCTCTGTCGTCTGGCGCTTGACTTCTCTTGCCCTTTCTTGCTCTACACGTCTCGAATGTCCTCGTGCCCCTGCTCTAATATGGTGGGAAGGCCACGAGATCTCTGAGTGACCCGTAGTTGCCCCTTCCTTATCTGTGTCCTGTTCCATGTCATTTTACCGACATCCGTTCATAGGACGGGTGTTTTGCCGCGGGAGTTTTTCCGAAAAACTTAAACACGTTTTTTTTAACTTTTATTTTTGGGGGTTTCCCCCCCAAGTGCCACTTCATTTAACAATTTTTTTATTTACCACCACACCCAACCCTTTATTTGCCCTTTCCCACCGCCGCCCCAAAAAAAATTCAATGGTGTTTTTCTGAAAAACTCCCCCGGCAAAACACCTGTCGTAAAACCGAGTGTCGGTAAAAGGACGTTATACCCTGTGTCCACCCCACCCCCTTAGGCTTTTATGAAGCATTTTGTGCAATGTGCTTAGTGCCTTGCAAATAACAGACACAATAGTATATCACTTCAGTACACTAGCTACAATGGTTGGCTTTGTCATGTTACGTGATCGTGCATTTGTATAGCGCCTACTGCATTAGTTCATGGTGGCGAAGCACTTTTTTTCCTGTCAGAGAGGCAAGGAGGAGTATGATAGAACATTAAGGAGTGGTACAGAGAACAGAAGGTGCTCAGGAAAACATGGGCAGGAACATGCGGAAGAACTATAAGTGCGACTGGACCGAGTTTATCACTGGACTCCACTGTATTTGGACCGAGTTTATCACTGGACTCCACTGTATTCTAGGGGGCACAGAGCGGAAGGGGGAGGGAGCGGGGGAAGAGATGCTCGCTGCGCCAGGGGGTACGTTTGGAATTTATTCACTGCATTATTATTATTATTATGTTATTATTATTAGTTTATTTATTGAGCGTGGAACTTGTTTCGGGAAGCAACCAAGCACTTAAAAATTGGGGAGGGGCAGAGAAAAGGGAGCGGGAGCAAATGAGGATACAAGGGTGGGTGATTGGCATCAAGGAATCTACAAGCAACGGGAGAGACAGTGGGGAACACATCACAGAGTCTCAGTTAAGGTGGGGAGTGCATGGTGAGTTTGGGCATTTTTATTTATTTTATGTATTGGGTATTTATAATGTGCCTATGCACAATGTGTTTCAAGGTGAAACAAGACGAGGGGGGGTGTAGGGATACAAAAAACGGTCCTACTAGGCCTTGTGACATGCGGATTGTGCAAGTGCAGTAACAAGAAGTGTGGGGAGGGGGGAATTTCCGGTCACGTGGGTTAAGAGAGTGCAAGGGGGGCCAGATGGACAGAGCCAGGGGAATGTGGCGAGTTCAAGGGAAGAAAGTCCATGAGCTGAGTGCGAGGTAAGGGGCTGGAAGGGCTCAAGGTGTGCGGCCCAGCCAGGCAAGTGCAGGAGGAGGGGGCCCAGAAGAGCAACTGCAGGTTGCGTCGGGAGGGTGGGGGTCATGGGAGACCAAGTGCAAGGTTAGACTGGTCGAGGAGGGGCTGGTGACCTGTAGAGCCATGCCCAAGAAAACACAAGTGGCAAAGATCTTCTACTTACTTCCCTAAGATTCCCAACATTTAGCATGGGTCAGAAATCCAATTATACAGCAGCTCTCATTTCTGGGGTTGAAGTGTTCTACTGCTCCCGGGGTAAACTTTCATACAGCTTTAGACATATGCCCCAGGTTTCCTCGAACACCACATTTTTCCTCTGAGTTGCAGCATCACTATCTCAAATGTCGCAAGTCGAGAGATTTCCTCAATCCATTATTCGATTCTGAGGTCTTTGTTTACTTTCCTGGGTTGCCGAAACACATCTTTTCCCTTTATGTCTAGCTTTATCAACCATTGGACTGCCCTTTGAAGGTCCATATGCACATCCTTATTTCCACAGGAAAGCCCAGAAGACCCGGCAGTTAAAGGGTTAACTAACAATCACTGGTGATGCTAATTCTCGAAAGAATGTATAATAATAATAATAATCATATTTTATTTGTTGATATTTGTTTTTATTGATTTTGAATGCATCAATACAAGCAACCAACACAATGCAAAGAGTGACTCATTCTCCCAACCAATGCAACCCTTAATGACCCCACACCTGAGCTCTACCCACCCCCCCTCTAACATGGCACAAACAGTACATAGATAAAGCAGCTTATCATTCAAGTGACTACTGGTGTCTCTGGGTGAGTACTTGATGGATCTTCCTCAGCATCCTCCCCATCATTCTCAGGTCTGTGGGCTTCCTCCTGCATGGTAACGACAGGGCATATTGTGTTTCCTTCTCCTCACAATCCTTCATACGGTTGAGCCACTCTAGGAAGGGAGGTGCATGGTTTTTCCCCCATGCCTTGGCAATTAATGACCGTGCAACAGTAGAGGCAATACCCAGCAGTTTCTTTTCCAGCCGGTCCCCACCTGCAAACAGAGGCAAAAGCCATACTCCAGGTTCATCAGGTGCTGGGCACGTTATCATCCGACCCATTGCAACAATAATTTTCGACCATAGATTGTGTATATATGTACAATCCAAAACTACATGCCTGAAGGTCAGCCCGGTCGTGTGGGCACCACACACACTGCGCCGACCTGTCAGGATAAAACTTCTGCAATTGTAGTGGAGTGTAATGCATCTGATGGAGATACTTGAAGTGGGTCAGTCAGAATCTGTTATTGAACGATATCCACCTCATTTGCATACACGCAGTCTTCAGTCAGGACCATTCCCAAAGTCTCATCCCATCTGGACCTAGACCTAGACCCCTCTTCATTCACAACGGTATGGTATGTATCCTTAACGTTCAAAATTAATCTGATTTTGTTTTTAAATGTGATTGGAACCCGTCTGTTCTATATATGGAGTAGTCCAGTTCATATAGACATTCTTCCCCTGTCACATGCGCTACACTGTCTTAGGCCACCCAGAGGATGTCCACTGGTTGTGTCTGTGTATGAACAGGTCTTCTCCACCCCCACAGGAGTGATGTCAAACTGTCCTGGTGCGTGGTTGCTCTCTCCAGCCCCACATGAGGTAGATCTGGAGAGGGGACTACCACTAAACACTACAATAGATCTGGGCCTCTAAGTAATATATAAACATATCTGGATAGTCAAGCCCCTCTTCACTTTCGTATGGTTGTGTCAGAATGTCATACGCACCCTTGGCTGTCTACCTGCCCATACCAAACAAACCGTCATCTGCCTTACCCGATTCCAAAAGTGTACCGGAGGTGAAATTGGGACGTTGTTAATTATATAAAGGAGTTTTGGGACCACAAGCATCTTGGCCAAGGAGATCCTAGCAGCCTCGGATAGTGGTAGGAGGAGCCATGCTTCAACTCTACTCTCAAGGGTCTCAAGTGTTTTCAAATAATTATGAGTGTAGTGTGACTCGCCTGCTGTTGACACTTGTATTCCCAGGTATTTAATAATCTGAGGGCACCACCAAAACTAAGCAGCAATATCTATTTGGCTGGTTATTGGAGTCACTGGCAGCACTTCTGAACTGGATGATCTCCAAACAGCCCTTTAAGATGAGCAGCAGTACCCTCGAGATAGATGGGGATGCAGATTCGTACTCTTGCATTAAATAATTAAGACAACTCAATAGTTTGGCAAAGGGAGTCCGTTTAATGACAAGTTAATAAAACGTGGAGTACAACGAACATCAGCAACCGCTCGATCTTCTCGCTCTCTTTACTTTTAGAAAAAACACAATATTTATAGCAGAAACTCGTCATCGCTGACGTACAACCTGCGCATATACTAAGTCATTCTGCGTGGCAATCTTAAAACCCTAACATGCAACATGATTGGTTATAGGAAGGTAACTTAACATAGGTGCTATATCTGTATATGGTAACGGGGAGAGGGGACTGAATAATAAATGTCAGGTGGGGCAACTAAGCCCTCCTTTCAAAATGGCCACTATGAACGTCACTAAACATACAACGTCCCATTGGCTCTACTCACTATAGGACCTCAGATTACACGGTCCACTATGATTGGGTTGGCATCAACCCCACTCATACTTTTCCACCTACATCTAGCAGCACGCATAAAGAACATCCTGGTGGAGAGAAGCTTGTCGGCACCCCAGCTTCCCACCAATTATGCTACAATCAATCATCAGATCAGTGGTCATGTGTCAATTACTGCTTTGTAGTTGGGCCTTGTGTCTGCTCTGTGTTCTGAGAACTTTCAAGGAGTATGAGCATGGCGGGGATCCATGCATAGGTGGGAAAGTCTCCTTCTACCAGCCTGCCTTTACCACGTGACTGGACACAGTGAAATCTGCTTTTCTCCACATCTTTTCGTATATTTGATTTAATTCTATCAGTCTTCTGACGTCTGTGGCTTATCTTGTCCTTTCTGAACAGGATCCTCGGTTCTCTTCTCTCCTTAATTGTATCCAATGTTGGATTATTCCAGCCAGATAAAACCTTGGCTTCTTGGCATGGTCATCCTTTAGCTGAGTTTTGCTCTGTCTTGATTCTTGATTTTCTTGCTGCGACACACTTCGTCTGAGGCCTTTTGTAACCTTTGTTCAATTCTGCTTATGTGCGTAGTGGACTTAAATTCATACATAAAGTGCTTCTTGAGGTATATACTTGTAAACGTTGGTGCTTGCCGCAATCTATCAACTATTAAGCATAAGCAAGCTTCACGATTTCTTTGCCTCTTGGAGTTACTTGCATCTGTACACATTTAAACAAACTAAATATCTTCATCATGTATGTGGCTAAAGTTTCTTCATCTTGACATCAACTTCTTCACCTTGGGCTCAAGATGTCACTTATCCATGGTATCTTCCTTATATTTCGTCTTTTGTCAGTGTTCTCAGGTCATTATATCTTCTATATGTCCGTCAGTCCGATTTCTTATGATGTCACCATTCATCTTCCTTCATTATCTTCTTTGCTTCTTCTGGTATTTTATTCAAACAACTGTCATATTGTTTAGAATGTAGGTATGGCCTCTTTAAAGGATACCTTAGTGTCCAGGTTTTCTTTGGTGTCGGTATATTAATAGGTGCTGTCATCCTGATAGGAATTGGGCAGAGCCCAAGTGCTGCTGTCTGCTGATTTTCCTGTTCTCCATATGTCACATACTTTGGTGTGAACTGAATAGGTAATGGGAGGGGGGCAACTGGATTGGGGACGATACTTGGCACTTCCTCTTCACTTTGGATTTGTCCCAGTTAATTTTGAGCCCAGATAATTCCCCAAAGGCCTGAACGTAATAGGCCTCCCATGGGCTGGGAGGATAGCTCAGGAGCAACGTGTTTGTTTTGGAAGCAAGACAACACATAGAAACACAGGTTCAAATAACTGTCTCATGCTCAATAACTGGTCTCCGGTATAAAGCGTGTTATAAAAAAACTATTATAATAATAATTATGATGGCGTGTACCACCGGTTGTAGATTTTGAGGGCAAAGAGAATGAGCGATAGGGGGCAAACCTGCCTCGTGCCCTTAGCGTAATGGCATCTGAAACAACCTTGCTCATCAGAATTTGAGCCTTTGGCGTCAAGTAGAGGAGCTGCACCCACCACTTATATCCTATCCCAAGTCCGGATCACCACAATACCTCAAATGGAAATCCCCACTCCACGAGTCGTCAAGTCAGGCCACCATGACCAGCTCTTGATCATCTATGTTATGCATTATTGTAAACAACCTATGTAAGTTATTTTGAGTAGACCTGCCCGGGATCAACCCTGCCTTATCAGGGAGTACCACTGCTGACATGTGGGGAAGCAACCTGTCGGCAAGAAGCTGTGCTAATATTTTATTATCTGTGGTAGTTAAGGACAGAGGTCTGTACGATATACATTTAACAGGGTCCTTGTGCGGTTTCACCAACACAGTAGCCAGGGCGGTTCTGGGGGATTCTGGCAGCCCACCAGATTCGCAGGCAGCCTCGTACAGAGTCATCAAGTGGGTTATAAGTAGCCCTGCATATATAAGGTGGCCAGTACCGGGGGCTTTACTATTAGGGAGGGAATCAATTACTTGTTTCAGTTCTTCTTTTGTCATTGGTGCATTTAAGGTAATTGCCTGCTCCGGATCTAGCCACCCAAGGGCTACCCCATTTAAACAGTGGTTCACCGCCTGACTTCTGGTCTAAGATTTTGAGGAGTACAGTGTTGGATAATAGTCCTTAAATACTGTATTAATACCCTGGGACTCCCTCATCATTATACCTGCAACATCATCCATTTGAACTATATTTACAGTCAGCCTTTCTCGCCTAATTGCCACTGCTAGGGTCCTATTACGTCCACCCCCCGCCCCAAACACTGCTGCGTTATTTCCCAGGAACATTTCCCCCCTTTCAGATAATGAGGAGAACTCCCTCCTTGCCGCTTGTAGTTTCCCCTTCACCTCAGGGTCTGAACGGGTTGCTTGCTGTTGCTCCATTACCTCCATTTCCCTCTCTAGTGAGGTCAGGGATCCTCGCAGTGATCTCAGAACCCCACCCTGTCTAGAAAGGCAGCACCCCCTAATGTACACCTTAAAGGCCTACCAAATGATTCCTGAATCAGGGATTAACCCAACATTGCTCCGGAAAAACAGATGTACTTGTCGTTCAATATCATTCTTAAAGACCTGGTTGTCCAGAGCACACCCCTTGAAATGCCCTGGGCATAACTTGGGGCTCCTCCCTCTCGGGATGGAGAATGTAGTTAACACTGGGGAGTGCTCAGAGATGGTCTTAGGCAGGATTCTGGCATCGGACAGAGCCCTGGCTACATTCACAGAAACCATAATGTCGTGGCCTGGTCGAGTATGAACCCGAATTTCTTTGCATTCGTGAACTCCTGAATATTCCAGGTCATCACTACTATCTTATTTGCCATAACTCATAGTCATAAAACCCTGACCCATCCCTGTAGCTACTCTGGACTCAGGGTCTTCTGTTGAAAAGGAGTGCATTTGAATGAACGGGTCTGAAGTACCTAGGTGCATTGAACATGATAATCCCAGCGTATTCACTGTATAGTAACAACAACACCCCAAACTCATACACCCCCATGCCAAAAATGGAAACATACCGGCTATTGTCCCACTTCTCCTCAACATAACAACCAACCATCAAACAATTCACACATGCAGTTACTGCATAGATGGAGAATGACCGTGGGCCGCTACGGCTCCTCATGGGAGGCGGCAACTAGGTCTACTGGTACTTTCCGCCCTTGCAAAGGTGTTCCAAGCCCTGCAGCATATTATGGTTCTCCTTGATAATATACTTAGGGCTTCATCACGAGTTGGGCGGTATCCCGGCTGTAATACTGGCCAACTGTAATAGCGTTAGTGCCCGCCGGTCTGGCGGTATTACCGTCGAATCACGGATTGGGCGCTAATGGTAAATCCCCATTCCCCATTGGGTCCATTGGTTCATTAGACTGCTGCAGTCTCCACCCCCCCTGCTCTTGCCTCCCAGGCTCTTTGCAATGCCCTTGCCTCTCACTTTCATTCCAAAACCCAAGACATCTTGTCCACCCTCTCCTCCTCCATTGCCTCCTATCCCCCTCCCTCTTTCTCCTCCTTTCCTCTTTTCTCCCCGGAGGAGGTTGCTAGACAAGTCCGATCTATGCAAGCCTCATCAAAACAGGTCCACCCCTGTTCCTCTAAAACCATTAAGGACCACATTGATGCCCTCGCTCTGGCCCTTGCCGATTTCTGCAACCATTTTTTGCATCTGGATCTTTCCCTTCCACCCTCAGGGACTCCCTTGTGCATCCCCTCCTCAAGAAACCCATAGCTGATCCCTCTTGTCTGGCTCACTACCGCCCAATTTCCATTACTCCTTTTTTTGGGGAAGCTCCTGGAAAAACTGTCCATCTCCCAGCTTAACCTTCTTTCTGACTCTGTTGGCTCTCTCCATGACCACCAATCTAGATTCAGAGCTGCCAGAAGCTTAGGAAACTGCTCTGCTGAACATCGTGAAGACCTGCTCTCTAACCTTGACTCTAACATTCCCTCTGTCCTCATCCTTCTTGGTATCTCCTCTGCTTTTGACACGGTGAACCATACCACCCTGCTCAATCGTCTCCGTAACAACCTGGGTATCACTGATCAGGCTCTGGCCTGGCTGACCTCTTTTCTTTCTGATCGACACTCCCTGGTAACACTTGGGTCCTTCCTATCCGCTATCACCCTCTCTACCGGTGGTGTTCCCCAGGGGTCTAACCTCTCGCCCTGGCATTTCAACCAATACCTGGCAACTCTGGCCTACTGAATTTCCATTTTCTGCTCAAGCTTCCACTGCTATGCTGATGACACCCAACTTATTTTCAGGCTTCCTTCAGCCACCTCCTCGCCTTCCCCCATCTCTGATTGCCTATCCGCCATTCAAAATTGGTGTGCTGCCAACGATCTTTGTCTAAATGCCAACAAAACTGAGATCCTCCTCATTGGGACACCTTCACCATCCTTTCCCCTCACTCTCTGGCCGGCCTCCATTGGGCCTCATCCTACCCCTACTTGCGAGGCTCAGATCCTCAGGGTCATCTTTGACTCCCCACTTTCCTTCTCCGCACACATCTCTGACGTCTCTAAAATGTCAAACTTCCTACTTCTTACTGCACCTCCTTAGAGGTACTCTGCCTTTCCTCTCCTTCCTCCAGAAGCTCAGTCTCCCAAGCTCTGGTTCTCTCCAGGTTGGACTGTTGTAACAGCCTCTTTCTAAATCTACCTGCCTCCACCCTCCGCCCTCTGCAAATAATCCAGAACAGGACTGCAAGACTTGTCCTCGGCCTCAGTCCCTTGGATAGTATCTCTCCAGCTCTGAAATCCCTTCATTGGTTCCCAGTGGATGCAAGGATTACATTTAAAACCCTCTGCATTGTTCAAAAGGCTTTCTGGGGCCTGGGACCAAAATACCTTCAACTATCCCTCCGTAAATACCTCCCTTCTCGAGCCCTTCGCTCCTCTACATCTAATACCCTCAGGGTCTGGCATTTTTCAAAGAAACGAGCTGAGGGCAGATCTCTGTCTTTGGCTGGGGCCTCCCTTTGTGAGCAGCCTCCATGCCACCCTGAAACTCGAGGAAAACCATTTACGGTTCCAGAAGCACCTCAAGACCTTCCTCATCACTTCTGCCTTTGCCCCTCTTCTTCCCTGCTGATCTGTTTCTCTCTCTTGGCACTGTGCCCCTGGCCACCCTCTGTCCTTTGGGCCCAGGTACCTGTGCACCCTGCCTCCCTCCTGCACTGCCTCCGGGCCACCCTTGACACTGGGATCTGTATCTGTACCCATACAGTCCCCCACACTTCCTCTGCACTTATCAGATATACCGTATCTGACTAATCATGCACTTGCCACGTGTCTGGCTGCACTACCTTTTTGTCTGAATTTATTTATTTATTTATCCCACTTATTATTTATTGTGTTTTCTCCTCTGTCCGCACTTTCCACTTCTCCCCCTCCACACACTTCCCCCCTTTTTCCCTTCTTCATGCACTTGCGCGTTCTTAATGTCACTTGGCCTAGTAAGATCGTCTTTTTGTTCTCCCCTGTTCCCCTCCCTTTGCTTGGTCGCACTCTGAAACACTTGTGTATGAGCGTGATATAAATAAAATATCATATCATATCAATGGGGCATATTCGGCAGTAATACTGCACGCTTATACAACCGGGGGTAATACAGGGCACTAAATGGGATTTTCACATCCAGAAAAAAGCTGGAGGTAAAACAGCCCATTTAGCGCCCAGCTCGTGATAGGGCCAGCTCTTAAATGTGGCGGTAATACCGTTACTGCCACATTTAAGGGCTACAGCCCGACTCGTGATGAGGCACTTAGGGAGAAAGCACCCCAGCATGGATATATTACGTTGGCATATCCACTCTTCAATTCCTAAATGTGGTGATCTTGAGCACGGCCCCCAGGGTCCGGAAGATCCCTTGCCAAACGCTTTAGGATCTGAAAAAAAACAGAGTTTTGCCTTCACTCACAACTCTGAGCTTCACCCGATATAACATGGCGTATCGTACATCCTTTTTATGAAGGGTCGCCTTCACCTCTTGAAAGGTCTTCCTCTGTTCTTGCACCTGATGGCTAAAGTCCGGAAAGATCTTGATAAAAGCCAACCCCCAATTCAGCTTGCCCTTCTCCCTGGATGCCCGGTGCACTGCACACAGTGAGCAGTGGGCCCTTTTCCCCAGAAACATTGGGGAAACCCGAGGGTCATCTAGCACATACATTAACAATTTCTTTACAAACCTTTCCATATTGTCTATGGGCATCATCTCAGGTACTCTCACAGTGTGCCCGTAGGTTCTATATACCTTTCTTATCATCTCAGGTATTCTCACTATTCGAATATTGTTTCTTTTGGATCTGCCTTCTAGATCATATTTTGCCACAACCCTCTTCATTGCTTGTTGGAGGTACGCTACCTCTTTCTGTAGTGTTGATATTGTATCCTCAACGTCACTGATCCTTTGTTCGGCTGCAGACATTCTGCCACACAGCTTCTCAAGTGGAACAGCCGACACATCAACTTTAAAGGTGAATGCATCATTTCTTTTACCTAGCGTGTCTGGGCTGTCTTTCAGGGCCAGAAGGGTCTGATTAAAGGGTGAGATATCCACTGCCAGAGAGCAAGACAAGGCTTCCATCTGGGGGGATCCTGTCCAGCTTTAGCAAACTGTTCCATCTTGGCCTGTTTCTTTAGGTTCTGCATAGCAGAGTCACAGAACGGTGCGCACCGCACAGGGAGGTGCAGTGTTATCCTTGCTGTTGGCATGAGAGGGGCAGGGCCCACTGGGCCAGCACCACCATTCCCCTGCAGCCTTCACCACACAATTAATGAGTGCACACTTGCTCTCAGCAGTACGGAGCTACAGCTGGAAACCAGCCAGCTGTGCAGCCATGGTGTGTCCCTCTATTATACGCCTACTCCGGTCCAATAGCCAGGCTCCCCTACAGCCCCACAAGTGATGCAATTAGATGAGTCAAGGCATCATCCGGGCCGCGAGAATGCTCACAGCACCTGTGCAGGAGTTACTCAATGCCCCCTTCACATTATTAGCCTCATCACGAGTTGGGCACTAACCCCGGTGGTATTACCGCCGGGGCTATTACCCCTACCGCCAAACCCCCTGGCACTATTAGCGCCGGATCATGGGTTTGGCAGAACGGTAAGTCCGCATTCCCCCCATTGGGCCCAATCGGGAGTTTCGCTGCTGGCGGTAATAGCGCAGAGAATCACGGCAGATTTGCCCCCAACTCAGAGCTGGAGGTAAATCCGCCAAGCCCGTGATTTGGCGGACCCTTAAATGTGCCGGTAATACCGTTACCACCGCATTTAAGGGTTACTGCCAAACTCGTGATGAGAGTACTTATGGAAGCTGTTTACCAGATGCTTTTGGGAGAAGGCACCCTTGATGACTCTACTGAGTGGCACTTAGTGTAGTAGGCAAGGACAAAATACCCAGGTCAGTGTCCTCTGGGGCTGCTGGGTTACACGTTAATAGAGCTGCAGGGGACCATGTGGCACACGTACTTCAGTCGGATGTCCGGCAAGCAAAGAAAGTCCTCCTGGTTCCTGCCAGACAATGGGCCTCATCACGAGTCGGGCGGTAATCCAGCGGATTTCCCATCAAGCGGTATTTGCACTAATGCCAAGACCCCCAGTGGAAAGCCCACCAGATCACGAGTACACGTGCACGCGCACAGGGACATGGCGTTAACGCAAATAGCGCTCAATGTAGAAATTGGCCAGGAACCCGTAAATCCAGCGCACTGTGCGCTACCGCTGTGCTGCCGTGCTATTAGCGCGTGGCAAACGCATCACCGCTGGAACGGGAAATAAAGTGGCGGCCATTTTGGAAATCACAATCCGTCGAATATCACAGCCCCTGCAAGCCATCCACCCCCGGGAAGAGTGAAAAATGTCACAGGAACGCACTAGGGGCAAGTCAGCCCTGGACAGGGTCAGGAAATCCAAATTTAGTGACCAGGAGCTGGCCTAACTTGTGGAGGAGGCAGTGACCCACCATGAAGGACTACATGGTGCACAGCAGCGCAAGACAAGTGGGCAGCGTAGGGCACAGATCTGGCGGGAAATCAGCCAGAGAGTGTCTGCAGTGGGGCGTGTTCCCCGGGATGGGGAGGACTGGCCCAAGCGCCTGAATGACTTGCATGTCAGAGTACGTGGCATACTATCCCAGCACAGGAGTGCAAGCATGGGTACTGGAGGATGGTCACCACCACCTGAGCTCGTACCCCGGGAGGAGAAGATGACAACGCTCATCGACATGGGCACCATAGAGGGAGTCAGAGGAGCGGAGGCTGGCACCGGTATCCAGCAGGCTGCAGGTGAGGCCACCCCCCAAAAATGCATGAAACTGTAAGGCCCACACATGCAGACCCTGAATGAATGAATGTGCATGCAATGTGCGTGAGGCACTGTAGACACCCATAACTGTCCCCTTGTACCACTGTACCGTAGCGCGCCCCTGTACTCCCCTGTAAGTACACTGCATCAATACAAGGGCCAGGGGACAGACACCCATGACCATTGCACAGCTACGTGATGTGGGAGTGTGCATGAAACCCCCCCCCAGCAACATGGGCACGGTGCATCCCCAGCACGCATGTGATGATGACACACAAACATGTTCGTGCAGTGTCCCTTCACATTGACACATTCCATCAATCACAACATGGGAGTAAACATAATGCAAGTGCAATGCATGATTGCTACTGTCTACCATCCCACTTGAAGGCATGATATGCATGATACTTATCTAGACCACCCTGAACTCATACCACACCCTATGTACCCCACAGGCACACGGCGATCACCACAGGGTGACGATGACAGTGAGGAGGCCACTACATCAGGGCGCCTGAGGCAGCGCTCCTCGACCAACATCACCACCCCGCAAAGGGCCCGCCCGGAAGCAACCCGACACCGGACCCATCCCACATCACCAGACCGCAGCCCAACCAGATGGCTACAGAACCCACATGGCAACAGGGGGTCAGCGCCTCGTTCACCCCAACCCATCATGCAGACACTGGATGGAGAGGGAGCCATCAGTGGGTCAGTGCCCGATGAGGGACAGACAGCTACAGCTGCACCTCAGCCAGAATTGTTGAGCCCACGCAGAGGCAGTGACACAGAAGGAATGGCCACACCTCAGGGGAGCCTAGAGCCAGTAGCACAGGAAGCACACACCCCAAGTATGCGCATGAGTCATGTCCGCACACCAGAGCCTTATGTCGATACTCCATCATATGGTACCCCAGAGGATAGGCACTCGGACCGCAGCAGCCCAATCCAAGCTGCCAACATGTCCCCATGCAGCCCCCCTTCCAGGCAGCGCACAGCTGTTAGCCAGGACCGCGTCACACCCGAGGTACCTTTGATCACGGGAGCTGCCGTGATGGACGACTGGACGTAATTGAGGCCAAACATGCGAAAAATAGAGTCCATGGCCAAAGTGCACAGCTACCACATCAAGGCCATCAGCGGAGCCATACGGGATGCCACTAAGTACATGGCCCGAGACAACGCGCGGACCTGGAAAGTGGTGGAGGGATGCACCGTAGACCTGACAGGTTTTGGGCAAAGGGTACGGGAGTTGTGCGAGGGACTGTCTGCACATGCAGAGCAGACAAGGGAATCCAATAACCTTCTCCGCCAGCAGCTGCAGGTCACCGGAGCCATTACATTGACCTCTACCACGCCCATGGAGGGGTCCCTGGAGCCTTCACCTAGGTGCCGGTCAATGCGCCACCTGAGAGCCCGCTCACCAGAGGGTCCCGGACTTGCAAAGCACCCGCGACCATCATAGATGGACATGGCACAGTTTTCGTGGGCCCTGGGGACATGCACCTACCTGCACTGTTTTGGGGAGTTCACTGGGGAGGAGGGGGTATTGTGTGCTGGGGAATTCACTGGGGGCCAGGGGGTATTGTGTGCTGGGGAGTTCACTGGGGGAGGGGGTATTGTGTACTGGGGAGTTCACTGGGGGCAGCGAAGATTGTGTGCTGGGGAGTTCACTGGTGGGTAGGGGGATTGTGTGCTGGGGAGTTCACTGGGGGGTTGGGGGATTGTGTGTTGGGGAGTTCAGTGGGGGCAGGGGGATTGTCAAACATTTAATAAATCACGTTCCAAAATCATACAAAGCATGGACATTCATGATTGTGATCATGCACTCTTGAATGTGCAAGTGATATTTGTTACATGTACCCATCAACTGTATCTGAGTCAATTCTCAATGAAGCCCCCTGTCTGGCCAACCCCCCCTGCCCTACCCCATCCCTGTGTACACGTGCACCAGCTCCGGGCACATCATGATCTTGACTTCCATCCCCAGGTGGCTGCACATCGGCATCGTGGGGCAGTGGAACATTCCTGCAACAGCAAATGTAGTGCAGCATGGCACATGTTAGGACGGGTTTGCAGATATTTCAAGGTGCATATGTCAATGCGCCTCTCGTACAGCATAGGCACCAATAGCGTGCCTTCAGCAGTCCAAATGTACTCTCAATGCATATATGTGTACGTCCATGCGCAATGTTGTATGGCCGCTCAGCTTCAGTGTGTGGATGACGCACAGGGGTCATGAGCCATGTGTACTGGGGACATTATGAATCACCTGCAGGGGAGGGAATGCAGGTATGAGAACAATGTTGGTTAAGTGGTGGCACAAGGCTCAGTAATCAGTGTCATTGGAAGCAGAATCAAGTTTGTGTTGAAGAGGTCCTGCTATCTCATTGCTATGTTGCCATGCGCACTGCGTCTTGCAGGACATGCATGGTCTGAGGTCGACATGTAGCTGTGTTTTGATGTATGTGTGAGTCTTCATGTGTATCACACTCATCGGGTACATGTGCACTACTTGTCATATGGACACTTCCATTGTGGTGTGCAAGGGGCATCATTGGATCGATGGAATACGTACTGCTAACACCACAACCCTGTCTAGATGTATCAGGTCTGTCCCTTGTCGCTGGATGGGGAGACCCTTGCATCTGCATGCGACAAGTTGTTTGGCCATGTGTCATTGGCTTCTCCTTTGGGTGGTGTTGCGTTTGCCGATTTACACTATTATGTACACTTATCCTGGCATGTGATTGGCCAATCAGGACTCATTGTTTCAGGGATGTACATTGTCGTGGATCAAGCAACTGGTGTGTTGTGTTGTTGTGCATGAGCCTACTTTTGGGCACCAATGCCATGACTGTCGGGTGGCCAGCGTGGTATGTCTATGGTGTGTCAGGGTGGGGAGCAACACTACGACACACACAGGATGCATTGTGGTAGTTGGCCTTCCATATCTGACTGTGCTCCCACGTGTCTTTGCCATACAGACTGGCTCTGTTCTAATTTGTTCCACGTGTCCAAGGGTTCTCGTGCAAGGGAAATGCATGTGAAAGTTGCTGTGCCAGTGCTGCCTATGTCTTCTGATCGCATGCATGGATTTCACTGAGTGTCTCCACCCCCCATCAGATGTCATTTGGCATGCATTTCGGACTTCATTTGTACTCACGCAGCATCCATGTGTTGAGGGCTCAGTGCCTTTTCATGTACGGTGGCAGGATATTATTGCACTGGTTCATGGAGTCGTCAGTGTATCCTGGATAGCGGGCACAGAAGTGGCTGAGGGTTAGGTCAGGTCTACATATCATCTGCACATTCATGGAATGGTAATTCCTACGTTTTCTTTACACCGCATCATGTGACCTGGGTGCTACTAGTGGTACATGTGTGCAGTCCACGGCTATGACGTTTGTCTTGTCCAATGGCATGGCACTGGCCCTTCAGCTGGTCCACCTGTGCATGTGTGGCTGCCAAAGCAATGTGCTCATTGACATGGGACAGCGGTGCATCCAGCACCTGTCCCAGCACGGCACTGAGGGTGGACTGGGCCATGGCATACATCATGGCAACGGTGTGTTGGTAGCTGCCAGTCCCAAGGTATTGTGGCACGTACACAAGCTACACGAGTGGGGGAACTGCAGTGCTGATAGCCATACGGCTGCCTATGTCTGCCTGGATTGTGTCCAGCAACTGTGTGATGGTTGCCATGTCCATTCTATACTCGGTCACCAACTGCCCATTAGTCAGGGCCCAGGGTGTTGGCCTGACCCTGGGAATGGCTGTCCACCTTGCTGGTGATACTCTGCTCCTCCCTCTCCTCATTCTCACCACCCCCTGTGCTCCCAGGGCCCTGGCCTGGTTGGCTGGCCTCTGCAGCTTCAGGCGCAGCAGGTAGATGCCCATGTCATGACTCCCGGCTCCAACTGGCAGCATAGTGTTTGGAAGTGTGTGTCATGCATGGGTGGGTCCTTTGTAGGCCTCCAATTTGCATTGGTTTCACCAGGGCACTTTTGGCTGTCTCCTGTGGTCTTTTACCTCCAGCATTTGGCTAGGGGTATTCTCAGTGGGTTTCCTGCCGGTTTTCTGACGCTAATAGCGCCTACGCCGGACTCGTGATGGCTCTGTAATTGCGCAATTGAGTGCCAGCGCTTTTACTGCTGGCGCTATTGCAGCCGGCTGTACTTGCGCCGGCTAGCATAGGTCCGGCGATATTTGTACTCATGATTCGGCAGACCCTTAAATGAGGCAGTCATATCATTACTGCCGGATTTAAGGGTTACCGCCCAACTCGTGATGAGCCCCAATGAAGGAATGAGCCGTGGAGCCATCGGGGAGCACCAGAGGCTGCACCGGATCCCCACTTCAACACACTACATTGCTCCTCCAGGCCAGCCCCACAGGGAGCGCTATTGCTGATAGACCAGCGCACTCCCTGAGGGGATCCTCGTATTGTCCGCTGCGTCGCCCACACTGTGAGAGACACAACTTCTGCAATGGGGGGTGGTCGGCAGCAGCACAGCTCCGCCTCTGTTGAGCGGCGCAGCGGGCCTAGTCGTTCTCTCCCACTCCCACACTCACTGTGAGCTGAAGAGGGCCGAGTTTCAGTGAGGCATGGGGCCCAGCAGTGTGGCGAGCCGCTGCTGTCTACAGGCAGTTTTGGGAGGTAGATGTTGGACCGATCGATGCCACGAGTTCTCTGGTTCACGAACAGCGGAGACTCCTGTAAATATGCTGGGGAAGCAGGATATGCAATCAGGATTTATTAGCCGCCTATTGGAGCCTTTTCAGCAGGCAGCCATGTTGTAGCCACGCAACAGCGCCCCCCCAATAATAAGAATAATAATTTGGTGGTTAATATAGTACCTTAGACCGGAAAACTCCAGCTTCAAAGTGCTGTAATAATCCATGCTGTGTTGCAACTAACCAACGATCCACAACCTTGCAGAGATAAGCCTGCTGTTCCATCCACGTTACCAAAATTGGTCAAGTAGGTTTATCATTTGCTTGTGTTTCCAATCTGTTCAGATCCCATCCAGTGTGCTAGAGGTGTGGGTCTGATTGATGGTTTAGAAACCGATATTCATCCCTGGACCACTGGTGCCCCGGAAGTTGGTTCATCACAAAGATCACCTGCTTATAGTCATTTTTTGACACAGCCTTCCAGATTATTATTCAAGATGTGAAGAAAAATATTTTCTGTGTCAAATTAGCAGATTTGAAAATCAGTTCTACAGGCATTTCGTTGGCTTTCTCATGCTTAGCAACGCACATATTTAAATGGTCTACAAGAAATGAAAGAGCAGGCAATGGACAAAGAATCCCAATAGAATATGAGAAGGTAGGGCCTTTTTAGTAAAGACAATTGTATGGTGAGATAATATGATTTGTTCACAGTATCCTCCAATGGCAATTAAGGCATATAGGCCTTGATACTTTGGTTCCACTCTCTACAATTTGGCTACCTAAACACCTGTCTCGACTAAATCATGATGTTCTTTATGGGTGGGGGAGGATGGGTGATGAATATTTTGCTTTGCTTTGCTGGATCCTGCTGCCAAGTTTTTGCAACACTTGTTTGGAGGAATGGTGCACTAAACCTGCCAAATATGTGTTATCCAGGGCTTTCTTTGACTGGTATGCTATTTTGCAACACAGTCTGTGCCACTATCACAAAGGTTGTTATACTTTGGTGATAGTAATAGTTTACATACTGAAGTCGGAGTTGGTCGTGACAGGATTAGGTACTGGATCTTGCAAATGAACAGAGATGTCTGCAACAAGTCCTTAAGCCACTGAGCTATCTTCTTAAACAGTGCGGCACTCAAACCTATCAATCTTCACGTGAACTTCAGATATTGCACATGATCAATATAGCCCTCAGTGATAGGTGAAAACATAACGCAATGTGCGCAATAGTGAATGCATAAACTAAGTACTCCAGTGAACACAGAACAGATTACAGGACTAATTGATCAAATCAGAATGTACTTGTCAACAAGAGCCAGGCATCAGGCTCTGTCCCTCTGCACGCCATTATGCAATAAAATGACATGCTATTCATGTTTTGTGAAAAAGTGC
The DNA here is from genome assembly GCF_040938575.1 of Ambystoma mexicanum. NCBI lineage: Eukaryota > Metazoa > Chordata > Amphibia > Caudata > Ambystomatidae > Ambystoma > Ambystoma mexicanum. The sequence continues at coordinate 563,332,959 of NC_090938.1, read as the reverse complement.
ATTGCATTTATTGTATCAGGCACTTAGGTGGGGTCCTATTTGCCCAGCTTCGATTAAACAAGACTGGGCCCGGAGAAACAAGAAACTGCCTGTCTGCACACCTTTTTTTTACATTTGGAACTATACCCTAAAAATGAGGTGAAAATTATTGTTGCTTGTTTTTATTTCAATACATTTAAGAAGTACAATGTCAACAGAGTCCTGAAAGCTACTGGAATTCCTGGCTGATGTGAATAACAACCTGACACCTGCCCACTCATTTCTATTCACATTGCCCAAATCACTATTTTCTGTCCTGACAAAGAGTCATGAGAGTAGAAGTGGATCAAAAGTACTGCTTGTCCCACCTGTGGATGAAGGTGGATTTACGTTGCGCGTGATATCGCAACGAAGGACATAAGAAATAGTCCAATAACCAGACTGGGTTATTCTACACTTGAATTCTATGCTGCTGAGAGTGGCTCTGCTGGAAGCGATGCCCGATTTGCTACCATTGGGCTTTGAAATAAGTGAAGAGCTTCAGACAAATTCAATAAAATCCTCCTTTGGCCAAATGCAATATCTAAAAAAAGATAGATCCCCCTCTGACCCCGAAAGAAAATAAGTTAAATCATGCTCAAGTCCCAGCCACTTCTACAAGCATTATGGACAACCAACTACCAATGGCCATAGAAAATTCGGGTCGCCATGATAAAAGTGACATTAAATTGTGCTAATAGGCAAGACAGGAAAGTGATGAAAGTAACTAATAGAGGTGAATTGAAAGGGAAGACCCAAGTCTTAGTGGTCTTCTGGATCGATCGCTGGTAGCATCCTGTGACAAATAACATCTAACGAAACAGGAAACCAGCCCTTTGCAAATGGCCTCCTGGAATACTAGAGGATTTGTTAAACTCTTTAATAAGGAATACCTAGGCCTCCAGTGTTATGACATGTTATGTTTGCAAGAAACATGGATATGATCAAAACCAATATGTGATGGGTTTATGATTTACTTGAAACCTGCCCTTAAAGGCATGGTGGGAAGACCCCACTAAGGAATAACCAAATTGGAAACATCTGGACAGGGACTATTAGTGGTTGAAGAGAGAAATCCTAATCCATACACATGTTGATTTTTAAGTGGCAAAGGACAATGTGTAGTCCTGCTAAAACATTCCTATTTTCCAACTTGTATTGGAACTCTGCAAGGATTGTGGATGAAATTTTTATCAACTGTGTAAGATAGCTGATTTATGACTCTTATGTTCTACTAAAGGATCCTAACATAATGATCTGTGGAGACCTTAACATAATGTGTAGACAACCAGGGAGATGTGATCTCTAAATCTGACTTACATAAAAGAGCTGCAGCATGGGTCACAGAATTAAAAGAGTGGGTTTCTTTATGCTCAATGGTCAAATGAAGGGTGAAATTCCGGGTAGAGCAATGTGAACTTGGGGCGACCAGAAATCACACCTGGATTATTGCATTATCTCCTGTAATATGATAAACGTGATTGCCCAGATACTATTAGTAACCCCTATGGAAAATAATGATCATCATCTTTTAATGGTAAAATGGAAGGGCACACAAGAGTGCCCCCAGCTATTTGCCATTGAATCCTTACAGGCCGCTCACGGAGGGAATAGATTGAGAATCAATCCCAGTGAGGTGCCATCTATTACATCCAAATATTAAAATCATTTAATCTTGAAGAAGGCGGGCCTTGACTACTCGTGTCTCCTATTAGAATTCTGGGGAAAACGACGATTTGGATCCAAGCCAGAATTTACATGACTACATACATACAACAAGGAGCTGATACAGGTGAGGAAAGTCGATCGAGCTGACCTAAAAAAACTGAATAGATTCCAGTAGGGGAAAAGAGTGATAAAAAGAAAAAAAGGAAACCGTAATATAGAAACTGGTTATTATCCTGTAAAGCCCAAAGAGATGCAGAGCAAATGCTAAAAATAATTAGCAAGAACAACAGCACTCGTAATCACTGGGCACTGCTTAATAATGGTAAAATGATCCAACCAGCGATACTCCCTTTCTCTGTCTCAAAGCGGAGCTGGATTTCCCACTTCACAGCTCTTTTTGCATTTGAGGGGAGCCCTAGAGGAGCTTGGAGTTGGTAGAAAATGGCTGATTGATTTCGAAAAGGATGATATTGAATCACTAATAAGGAAACTAAACTCCTCAAGAGCCCTGGGACCTGGTGGTCTGTCAAATAGTATATTCAAGCAAACCCTGAGTGGTGGGTGGACTTTTGTGTCTCATTGTTTAACCAGATTCTAGTAGCAAGGGAAGTACCCACTCCATGGCATACAGCATTGATCATCCCAGTGTTCAAGAAGGGGGATAGGGAAGACCCTAGAAACTATCGCCCAATTGCCCTCCCTGACAGTATTGGATTTTTTTTGCAGCAGTCCAATTACGTCATCCAGGTTCCTGGGTGTCCACATCGGGACGTTTAGATCCTAGACAATCTGGGTTTGTTAAGTGTGTTGGCACAAACCTAAACCTCTTTCTGCTGAACATGTTAAAATTAAGAACAATCATGACCAAAATTACAATCTATTTGGCGTTCATCGATTTGGAACAAGATTTTAACAGTGTCAACAGGGAAAGCATGTGACAGAAACTGAGATCTTGGAAGTGTCGTACGGATTTGGTGGAGGCAATAAGATCATTATATCCATCGACATCGATCCAGGTGAGGCTGTTAAGGGATGGCATCGTCTCTAAAAAAAATGGAACCTATCGGGGATTGAAGCAGGGTTGCCCCTTGGCACCTGCATAGTTCAACTTATATTTGTCAGATATGGGTGAAAGCCAGAAGGTTGTAAAAGCCTTTCCTCCAAAAATATGATACCCCTTTTTCCGTGGATCCTATATGCTGATGATCTGGTCATGATTGATCAGACATCAATAGGATTACAGCAGAGATTAAATCATCTTGAGACATAAATGGGAGAGAATGATCTTCAAATGAATGGAAAAAAAGACTAAAATAATGGTATTAACTACTGTACAGAGTAAGCAAAAAGCAAGATTTACATGGTACGCGGGGAATCAAAAACTGGACCGGGTTGATTTGTTCATTTACCTGAGCGCCCCTATTAATTGCAGTATAAATGAGAAAGGATGGATGCTGTTATTGAGATCCAAATGTAAAAAATTGTCAACCCAATCCTTAGTGCTGCACAGAAAGTATGGTAAGTTTACAATGTGCCCGATTGTAACTTTCTATAAACAGAAGGTGACCCCTATTTTAACCTACAGAGTTGAAGTGACGTTGAACCGCCTGTGGCAATTCTGGGAGCTTCTTGAAGGTGACCTTTGGAAAAGGGTACTCCATCTTCCCAATAGGTTGCCCATGACACTACTTAGGTATGAGAGAATTATATACATTGGGTAAATAGCCTAGATATGTCTGTGGATGTATTATTGGCAAATCCTTAGAAGTTCAAAAATAAAATATTGAGACAAAACAGGATCAACACCCAAGACAAACGGAGTACAAATAGATTATCGCTGAATCTGGTAGATGAAAGGAGAGCCATTATTCAACTACCGGTATACCTATCTAAGTTCCCATATCCTCATTTGTGGGATCTATTTATGCGACTGTGTCTAAATCTACTGCCTACCATAGAGGTGTTAAGTGTTGGGAGGCTGATGGATAAGTCTGAGTCGTATTGTAGATTTTGTAAAAAGGAGGAATTGATTGAATCTTCCAAGTATTTAGTTGTCAAATGCAATGGCCGAACATCTTTAAGAACTAAATATCTAGCTGATATTGGTAAAAAATATAAAACCTTGATGGTAGACAATTGGTGGAGTATGTTCATAATTGGGGAGAACCCCTCCATGATTTTAGCTGTGACGAAATTCCTGGATGAAATTTTATTTCGTGTGTCTGCTTAAGGTGTTACTGTTGTTGAATTTTCTTTTTTTTTTTTTACTGATGATGGAATTGTCTGTAGGTTGAGATTATTTTGTAATGGCTGAATTGTAATAACTGGAAAATATGAAAGGTTTGTAATAAAGAAAACATAAAAAATGTTTTAAGCAAATTACGCTTGTAGGAAACATTTGATTAACATAGAAGAGTCTTTAATTCCTTACTTCAGATAACATGTTGAATCCTAGTACTCTCTTTAATTATTTAACTCATTGCTTGTCATTCATTTTGACTGTTCCGTTACCAGAATCACCATTACTTTCTATAGCAACACAAATTGGCCTCATTACAAGCTTGCCGGTCTGGAAATAGCAGTGCCGAAATATCCATACCAGCACCCTTTTCCCAGACCGGTGTAGTCCGAGTTGCGACACCGGTAACACCGGCATCGCAAGGGACCAACCGCATCTGGCAACCCCATTGCCGGTATCTCCAGAGACACGTGGCAGCCGTGCCTGTGATACCGGCATGGCGTAAGTAAGTGCAAATTCCGAGGTGCACGGACACGCAACCACCGGCATGGACATGCTGGCAACAATGTGAAAATGATGCCCGAAACACCGGAATTGCGGAGCAGGCGTTAAGTGGATACTGGTGTGTAGAAACATGCCACAGGTGCTCAAAATCAGCACAAGTGGACCCAACGGACAGTTCCACAGCACAAAAGGACCAGTTCCACACCCCTTCCAGAACCACAATACTAGCATTAGCAATAGCTGTACTGGAGCTGGAGGACATGCTGGTAGAGCTACTGATTGAAGAGGCAGTGAGGCAGAGGATGCAGCAGAGGTGCATGAGGAGAAGGAGGGCCATCATGGCCCAGCAAATCTCCAATGCGCAGCAGGTTGTACCCCAGAGACAGCCACCAATCCCTCGCCTAAGTGCCACCCCATTCAACCTCACCCCTGCTCAGATCCACACCCTGTACCGGCTAGACAGGGACACCATCACCACCATAGTGGACCTCATACATGATGACCTGGTCAGCCTCATTAATATCTGGACAGCCATCCTCCCCTTGCTGAATGTAGTGTCTGTGCTACACTTTATTGCCACAGGCACATACCAGCACACAGTAGGGCAGCTGCATGGTATCTCCCAACCCTGTTTCTTCTGTGTGCTCTTCCAGGTGCTCAGTGCACTCATGTCACACATACAGGACCACATCAACTTACCACGGACTGCTGAGGAGGTGAATGCCAGAAAGATAGCATTCCATGCACTTGCAGGCATGCCTAATGTAATTGGTGCAGTGGACTGCATATATGTGGAGCTGGTGGTCAGTTATGCTGTGGAAGTAGTGTACTGCAACAGGAAGCTGTACCATTCCCTCAACGTACAGATGGTGTGTGATGCCCATCACCTCATCACACATTGCTGTGCAAGATTCCCTGTCCCAAGACATGACTCCATGGTGCTGCAGAATTCACATTGCCCAGGTACATGGCACGACATGCCGAACATCATACCTGGCTGCTGGATGAGTCTAACTACAAGGCCATGTTGAGTGTTGAATTGGGGGTGGGTGGGCAGTGAACAGCATAACATACCTGACTGCTGGGTGAGTATAACTACAAGGCCATGTGGAGTGTTGAATTGGGGGGGGTTTGACAGTGAACAGCATAGCATACCTTGCTGCTGGATGAGTATAACTACAAGGCCATGTGGAGTGTAGACAAAACTGCACCAGTATGACACCCATGACCAGTGGATGTGCACACTGCATGCATTAATCCATCATAACTCCTACTTCAAGTTCCTGATACAATTACCAAATCCCTGTGAAAGTGCACAGAGGCCGGATAGGTCATTGAAAGGCAAAGGTTGATGAGGAATAAGAGCAAGGAACATCATTACACATCATTGTAACAATAATAAACCTCACACATTGAAGGGGACATGATCCTACTCAGTGTTGTGAGGGCATGAAATGTGCAAGTGTGTAGGTGCAACCGAAGGTGCAAGACAGCAGTAGCATGCCAGAGTGCAAGGCCTTGACAGCCGTGTCTCCATGTGTGTAAAATATACAGTGCATACATGACTCCATCTATTTGGTCCAGCAATGAACCAAAACCACATGTACCAGAATACACCACACCATGGTGACAATGATAGGCAAATACACAGTTAAGGAAAAACACAACACATGATGCTCAGCCAGAGAATCCAGAAGCTGCCACCCCTGAAAAAACTTGTGGATGCACACACATTTGACAGGTACACTGCCTGTTAGTACCTGTGTCATGGCTTCAAATTTTAACACCTTGAAATGGAATGCTCCTAGACCAAAACCTCTGAATTGGGAATGTACTTCACTACCACTAATATATGATTTCAAGGTGGCGGCATCACCCGATCCACCATTTCACACCCCAAAATCCACCCCCCCTCATAGCAAATATTAAACCCTTTACCCCACACACACTTATTCCATCAATATGTCCTTCGTCATATGGGTCACAATTTCAAAGCATGTCTATATAAAGGATTCGTAATAAAGACTGCATACCGGTACTACCACTAAACCACAAATGCATACCATTCAAATGCTAAAAGTACCCTTGTACTGGGACATATAGTTGATTTTCATATGTGACACGTCAATGACATTTACATCCATTTGTGTCAGTTGCTGGGAAATTGTTAGAGGTAATCTTGTCTGTGAATGGTCCATGTGAAAGCAACAGCACAAGACACACCCCACACACAGCCTGACAAAGTTCCCTTCTGGTACACAAAAAAGAACGTATGTTATCTAAACTCTATTCTGCCTGTGCATGTTAGTCTTCTCAGTTTAACACTATAAAGCCTGTGCCAACATGGAATGACAAGGAAATTGACATGTACCCTTTCTGTTGAACCCGTGCAGGTGATGCTGGTTATCCCCTGATGCAATGGCTAATGACCCCATCAGGCAACCCCACAACACGCACGAAAAGGTGTACAACCATGTCCATGTTCACACTTACTGCACCATTGAGCAGACTTTTGGCCTGTTGAAAGCCAGGTTCCGCTGCCTCAGCAGATCGGGGGGAGGCCTCATGTACAGCCCTGAGAAGGTGGGAAAAATTGTACTGGCATGTGCCATGTTGCACAACATGTGCATCCGGTGCAGCTTCCCCCTGCCCTCAAAAATGGACATTCTGCTACCAGAGGCTGAGGACGAGACTGATGAGGAGAAGGATAATGCACAGCGCCGCAAAGGCAATGATGGACTTGCCACACGTGCAGACCTTATACACCACTACTTTTGAGCACCTGCTACACACAAGGCTCTGGACATTAAGCACACTGGACACTGTACATGAATAAATGCACTCACACTGAAAGATCAATGTCCACTCATGATTTTGTTTTGAACACCATAAATATTGTGAGAAAAATTACTAGTTACTTTTGTGATAGGCCTTAACTGCCTCTACAATCCCACCCAACTATCCCTCCACACCCCAACTAGCCCTCTCCACAGCCACTCCCCAACTAACCCTCCCCAAACCCCCTCCCCAACTATTCCTCCCCACAACCCCACACCAACTAACCCTCCCCACACCCCGTGCCCAACTATCCCCCCACACCCCCTCCCAACTAGCCCTCCTCACACCCCCTCTCCAGGTGGCTCCTCTCGGGGGGTGGGTGTACAACAGGTGGCTCCTGTCGGGGGTGGGTGTACAACAGGTGGCTTCTGCCAGGGGGTGGCTCTACAACAGGTGGCTCCTGTCGGGGTTGGGTGGATATACAGCAAGTGGCTCCTGTCCAGGTGGTGGCTGGGCGGCTGCAGTAGTAGCCTGCTCCCCTCTGCTGCCGGATGCACTGGATTCATGGTTGGAGGTGGTGGTTGGCCGGCGGTGGCGTGCTCTGGTGTTCCGCGATGTGGTCGGCTGTTCGGCCTCATGGCCAGATGATGTGCCTATGTGGGTCAGAAAGGCAGGGCATCAGTGATGGGTGTGGATTCATCAGAAAGACATAAGTACTAGTGATTTCAGATGCATGTGCATTGTCATGGACATGCTGATGGCCATGGCCTGGTGCACACATGCATGTGTCGGGGAATGCTGTGTGAGTGCATGTGCGGTGTGCGTACATGGTGTGTGCAGTGCCTGTTGCCTGGGGTACTGCTGTTTTTCAGTTTGGGTGTTATGGGTGTGGCACACATGCTGTATGATATGGGGTTGTCTGATTGTCACACGGATATGTTACACATGTGTCTGCTGCCTATGGCATTTGCTGCATTGATATTGATTCTGAGGGATGGGATATGGTGGGTGAGACAAGTGGGCCACATGTATCATTGATGTGTGCATATTGTCATCTGCTGGTGGTGGGGGTACTTGACACTGACTTTACTTTTGGCATGTGGTAGCACGGCAGTGACAACAGCAGTTATGCAGTGTCAGAGGGGTGTGTGTCTGAGTGCCTGCAGATGCAACTTGTGGGGGCAATACAGGTGACCTGTGTGATGTGTGAGTGGTGTATGGGTGTGGATTGCAGGCAGGTATGATGTGCATGTGTGCAACAAGGTTGACGGTTGGTGGACTGCCAGTAGGGCTATACTGGCCTCGGGTACCACATACTTGACATGTTGGCCCAACCATTGGCATTGGGGCTACAAGGTGTGTGAAGTGACATTGGGCTTAAAGGGACTCACCAGCCTCATTGGATGTGACATCTCCAGCCTCCGCATCTCCAACTCCCTTGATCGCCTCCAGGTGCATTATACTGCTGCAGGTTTCCTCTCAGGCCTGCAGTTTTATTGGTGATGGTGGTCCCCCTCCGGTGGCCGTGCCCTGGGCGCACTGTGAAGCAAGGTGGTTCCGCACCCAGAGACGTAGATCATCCCACCCCTTGCGACAATCCCTAACTGTTCTGGGGGTTGTCCCTACTGCTGACACCTTCTGGGCAACCTTCTCCTAGAAGGCCTTCTTCCTAATTTGGGTTTGGCACCGTAGGTCATTGCAGAAGACTTCTGCAGAGTTCTCGACCAGCGTGTCCGCTAACATGTTCAGTTTGGCTTCACTGAATCTTGGCTTACGCCTCCGTGTGGCAGGTTGTCTTGAGGACATGTTTCTGTATGTTCTTCAGTGCTCAGAATATGCCTCTGACTCCTGTGCACTGAGGATTGCAATGGATTGTGTTTTTTTAATGGCCGCCGGAACATTTCCTGTTCCAGCGATTCACGTTATATAACAGCGGTGCCGGTAAGTCCGTGTGCACGGAGCCGGGATCGGAGTCAGTATCAGCGAGGATGACTGTATGGGGGGTTTTGGGTCCTTTTGATGGTGTTACCGGCATGCCGGTGCTACCGTTTCCGTCATGCCGGAATGTGCATGCACACTGACTCGGAATTAACCGTTGATTCCGACAGCAATGCAACACAGACTCATTAGCACCGGCATGCCGGTAATTCTGATTATTTACCAGCAAACCTGTAATGAGGCCCATAGATTCGAAATAATTACAACTAGCTTTTCTCAGCCTATCATGCACAGATCTAGAGCTCACCCTGTATGCTCTGTCACTCTGGCACTCTTTGCTTTCTGTCTCTCTTTTTCTCTGTTGATCACTCTTTCTGTTTCTCTGTGTGATCTGTCCCTCTGCGCAGTCTAGCTCTCTGTCTGCCCGTGAGCTGAGAATCTTTGTGTGCGCTCTGTCTTTCTGTCTGCTTTGTTTTCTCTGTCCCTTCATCTGCTGTCTCTCTCTACGGGCTCTGTCTCTTTCTGTGTTCCATACTCTCACTCTGTCTCTGTTGCTCAGTCTGTGTGCACATTCTCTCTCTGTCCGCTTTGTCTCCTTCCTATGTCTCTGTTTCTGTGCACTTTGTATCATCTGTCTTTTCTCTTTGTCTGCTCGGTCTCTCGTTACCTGTGTGTGTGTGCTGTCTCCATACACATATTCTCTCTCTGTCACTCTCTCTCTCTCGCTTCACTCTGTCTTTATACCTATGTATTCTGTCTGTGCATGCTCTCTCTCTGTGCTCTCTCTCTCTCTCTGCACGTTGCATGTGTGTGCACACTGTCATTGTATGCTCATCCCTCTGTCCCTCTGCTCTGTCTCTCTGTGCACTCTGGCTTTCTGCCTGCTCTCCCCTCGGCCCCCGTGTGCTTGGTATGGTAGCGCTGTCTCTGTGCACCTTGTCTCTCCTTTTGGCTCTTGGAGCATTCTGTCTCTTACTCTCTATGTGTCTGTCTCACTGAGTGCTCTGTGTGCTATGTGCCTACTCTGACTGATCTTTCTTGTTCTCTCTCTATGCACGCTGCTCTGTTCTGTGCCTTTCTGTGCTCGTTGTGTGCTCTCAACAGAAAAGTTGGTGGTAGCTAGGCAATCTCTCTGTTCAAATTCCCAACCATCCGGGATGTGATCACAGAAAATATCACTACTTCTTTAGAGAGGACATCGACTATAAAGTCTAAAGTTATCGGTTACATGTCTTTATAACGACACATTTTATAACGAATGCACATATAACGAACATTTTATAATGCCAAAACATAACACATTTATATCTTTTTTGTGGGGGTCTTCCCCAAACCTCTGTTCCCCACCCCTAAAAACCCACCCCAACCGTTTCCCCACAAGATTTAACCCTTTACCCCACCCCCACATACATTTTCGTTATGTTTTTCGTTATAGGATTTTCGTAATATGTGAATTCTACATAAAATGTGTCGTTATAAAAACTGCACACCAAGTTATCTTGTCTCCCCACCATCAGAGATGAACTTCCATTGCAAATCTATCCACACTGACTAATAAACAGATTGAAACCTATTAATGCCACACCCACGAACTAAGTGCTTATGCATATCACAAAAGAGGTGGGTGAGGGCGGGTGAGGGAATTGGGTTTGCAGGGATGTCCCCCACGGTGGAGGAGGGTGTGGCTGGGGATCACTTTGAGAATGGTATTGTCTTGTGGTGCCGAAGCTGTGCCTGGGAATCTGGGCTTCAGGGAAACTGGCCTGCGGGAAAACATCATGGATCTGTGTTAAGCAATAGTAATTCATCTGTTTGCATTACAACGTTTGGAGAGCTTGCCTGGCCCACTGAATAGGCATTGCAGCTAACCATGAAATCTTGTGGATGGTGGGGTGCTAGTTACACATTGTGCAAAAAGTTCTATTAGTCATTGGGGGGTGCAGAGGGGAATGCGGGAGAGTCTTGCAAAACTCACAGGCAATTTAACATTATATTTAAAGTTCGAGGAATGATCTGCATAGCACTGCTTTACACCGGAGACCAGTCTCTAAGCGTAGGACCAGGATTCAAATGTTGCTCTGCGTTGTCTTGAATCCAATCCAAGACCAACACTTTGTGCCTGAGCTATCCTCCCGGCCATAGTCCTGTGGAAGCTCCTTCTTGGAACAAGCTGCTCTTTCCTGTGACAAAAGGGCTATAATCCTCTGCAGCCAGTCATCATGGCCTGGTACAGAGCTACTCTCCTAGTGTTTTTGAACCTGGTATTTTAGCAACAACCGTTGCTCTTTAAGTCCAATTTCTTTCTAGCGAAGAATGAAAATCTGAAGGTAGCTGGCCTATGAAGCAGTAGGGGGTAGAGGGAGTTTTCAAGAACCAAGTCCAGAAATAGGTCCACCTATTGGAGTACATCTTCTTAAAATGGCCACACTTCTTCGCATTCCATCAATTTGGGTCTAATCCAGAGTCACTTGAAGGAAGCAGCTTGCATTCCCGCATCCTCCATGGACACCAATACAGATAATGAATAGTTCCTTGTTAGTAGTACCGCAGAGCCATGTCTACTTGCATCTTGGCAGCGTTGAAGCTACCAGTTCCACTCTGTGGCAGAGGCTAGTAGATCCGCCTCCTTAGTGCCTTCCCTCCCCCCAGGCATCACGTTGTTTGGCTGATGTTGCAGCCGAGAATCTGGTAAATGGTTGAGTCAGGCAGCGGCAGTGACGTGTAGAGTAGGAATAAGACGTGGGGGGGGATGTCAGCATTCAACACTGTGCGGACGGTGGTGAGTCAAGGTGAGTGTCTCTGATATCTTGGCAGTTCACAAGTCCATATTGAGTTTGATAGCCAGGTGTTTACAGAGGCCTGGGTCCCCGGAGAGACAGTATTTTTCCCCACTCTCCCTTTTCCTATTTTTCCTCTTGGAGATAGCGTGCCCGATTGATGGTGGCGTAGATGGAAGAGGTTGCACACATTTAATGATTAGGAGAAAGTGCACAGTGGGGTTGGTCTGACAGATCTCGTTTAATAGTTGTCTAGTTGCGGGCTAGGCTACTTCTGCATTCATCGAATAATATAAGCAGCATAGTGTGTGATCCCTCTGGAAGTTTTATAACATTTGGTAAGACACATCTCCCTACTTGAACAAGGCAGTGTAGAAGGCATCTTGGTATTTTTGATCTGACCGCTTCACCCCACAAGAAACTAACAAGGACTTTGTATATTCCTGACATGGTTGTGTAGGGTAACTAAAGGACATGGCAACATTCCAAGGAAGTCGAGAAGTTTCGGCAATATTACCATTTGTATTGCATTTACTTTCCCGCAGGGCATCAGAATGAGTCTACCCCACCTTCTGCAACAGTCCTTTAAGTGCACTAGTTTCATGTGTATGTCATAGTCTAAAAGGTGGGAAGTGTCCTTTGTGATGTGAGCCCTGAGATATTTAAAACCATCCTAAACCGCGAAAAATTGCCAATAGGAAAGAAAACTGTGTGGGTGCCTAGGCCTTTGTGAACATTTCGGGTTTTCAATCATTTATCTTAATTTGGGTTTGACCACCAAATAACTCCAGAGCATTGAACAGATGCCCATGATAAGCCTCTGGGTCAGATGCCAGGACCAGCAGCTCGTCGGCAGACAGGAAGCCCTTGGAGGTGCAGCCCACACGCGCAACACCTCAATATCAGCCTCTTTTCAGATCAGAGCCACAAGAAGTTCCATAATAATGTCAAATAACTGGGGATGGTGCCCCCCCCAGTCCAGTTCCCCACTGCATCTTGAATTGAGAGCATATTATGCCAGTCACTAAAACCTGAACGTCCATGTTACTATTAAAGGGTGCCAATGAGCTAAGGAAAGCAGGGTGAAAGTGGAGTTTTTGAAAGACAACCCTGCCGGTCGGTTAATAAAGTGCCAGTATTTACTTATACCGGCACTTTACCGGACTCGCAGAATACAAGTATGCCGGTTGGGGTAACCAGACTTGCCTCCAGCCAACAGCTGGAGGCAACTCAGGCCCCCACTGGCATAAAACAGCTGATATTTACACAACCGGTATTGCTGGTGCCGAAAATACCAGCAAATGGGGATTTGCTGCCCTTTCTGCCACCTGTAATATCCCGGTAACCTTCGCTAGAATCTTCACATCTACATTCGATGACAAGATTGGGTCAAGGTCTGTGCAGTCAGTGTAAAGTTTCCGTGGTTCAGGGGTTAGGGAGATAAGGGAAATTTGCATATATTCTGTAATTTCACCCCTTTGGACAATTTCAGTTTTTAAGAGTAGGCAACAAACCATCACAGAAAACTCAAAAGAACTTGAAAGGTAGTCCAACTGGATTAGGGCTTTACCCAAACTGAATGTTTTATGGCCTTCTGAACTCTTTGGTGGTGATGGCAGCCGCCCCGGCCACCACCTCCCCGAAAGCGAGGCTTGAAAGATCCAGCTTGTCTAAAAACCTGCCCAGTTCCGAGTGGTCAGTTCGTGTGCCCTTTTCTAAAGGGCCAGTTCACGTCACTTTTTTTGCAATATGGTCACCATTTCTGTCCACAATGGATATAACCCTTCTACTCTACCCATTTTTTTAATCCGGCTAGCCAAGAAAGCCCTGCATCTCCATGAACCCACCAAATCTCACATTTCCATCGGTGGGTCAGGCTCTCCTGTGCTCTGCCTGGGAGAAAGTGGTGCTGGACCTAGCCTACTTAGCAATCGGGGACAAATTAAAATCTCTACCCGCTATCACTTCATCATCTACTTTGGCTCCCAAGGGCCCTCCAATGTCTCCAAAAAAGGTTCTGTGCTCAGTTTTGGTGGGGTCCATGTTCACTATAAACCATTATCCTTTTGCCACACTTACCATTTACTATTATCTTTTTTATCTTAACAATTATATTTAATAATATGCTGAAGTTGCTCTCGTTTCCAGTATTCTGGAGGCAAGCAATTATCGTACCCATCTACAAAAAGGGGGCCAGGGATTCGCTGATAGCATACCAACCAATTTTTTCGGGACTCCCAGTTAAAGTTATTCGGTAAGGTCGTCCTGTCTCATCTGCATAACTGGACTGCTGGGCAACACATCCTTGTAGAGTATCAATTGAGGTTCCGCAAGGGAATTGGAACAAACAAACAAGCATTGAACCTATATCTGATTATAGCAAAATCCCTTTATATGAATAGATAGCCAATCTAAATGGCATTCATGGATCTGAGCACTGCGTTTGACAAGGTAAACGGTAAAATTCTGGCATTGTCGTAGATCCAGGAAGTGACCTACAGATCGTGTTAACATTCTCTTGAGCCTGAGCCTGCATACGGGAAACATGACATGCCTGTGTTCGAGTAAAAAAGGACATTGCACCCCTTGGTTCCCTGTGGAGGCAAGAGTATGGAAGGGGTGTGCCCTTGCCCCCTACTTTTCTCATCATATACCAACGTCCTCACAAACATCTTCTTGAGAAGGAACGCCAATGTCGCACCTTTTGGAATGCGTCGTATCTCAGTTTTAGCGTAGGCAGATGACACAGTGTTACTGGCAAGGACTCCCCATGTGCATTACATAAACTATTGGGTGCCTATACTAAGTGTATGAATGGTTTAGATCTATAGATACATGTTTCAAAATCGATAGTTCTAATTTCATATCCCATGGGTAAGATACTGAAGACGAAACAGCAGCACTTTAATGGGAATGTCTACGACATACTAATTCCTTCGATTATCTGAGGATTCCTTTTTCCACTAACCTGGGGATGCACATGTGTTAACACAGTCATCCAAGATGGCACAGGCACTAGGGGATATACAAAGATTTTCCAATCTGTACAAGGCCCAACCGATTCCAATCATCTTAAGGGTATATAATGTCAAACCCAAAGCCATAGCTCTTTATGATGCTAGTATAACATCTGCATGAGTAATATAAATCCTGTTTATGATCGTCATCTTAGGCCTGCTGCACTCAGTAGCCAATGCTGTGCTCTGTAATGAATTGGATCTTTCCCCAATTGAAGATATATTGAGAATATAACCTGTAAAGCTTTGGTGAAGGGTTTGGACTAATGACAGAGCAGTTCTGGCCAAGGACATTATGGCATCCTTGATTTGTAGGGAAAAACATTTCAAAGATACCATGGATGGCTTTTGTTTAAAAAAAAACCTGCAGGAGGCAAGTTGTAAAGCTCCTTTTTCGGATATGATCATCACTAAAGGTATGGCGATTCTAGCATTTCCTCCATCCAATTGAGCTATGAACTGGCCAGAGATTAATTGGAATTAGAGAACCAAGCTATCAGGAGTTGTATAATTACCATCTAACATGTCCTAGGGCAAGAAAAGACTGCGTCCTTATTACTCGAGCTAGATTGAACGCTATTTTCTTGAACTGTATCATTGCGAAGTGGGCGGGGAATGTCATAACTAACCCGACCTCCCAATTTATATGGCCGACGTAGTGGATCAACACCTAATCCTCTTTTGCCCAGCGTTCAACAAACCTCGACCAGCACTGCTTGATTCCTCTTCTTAGACTGTTGGCTTTTAGCAAGGTAGACCAGCTCTGCTTTATTTCCTAAAACCTAGTATACCCCTAATCGCCTGGTCACTTTCAAGGTATCTCAATGCTTCATTGAATATTACATCTAAATTGTTAAAACAGGGATTAACTTAAGGGCCATACCAGATTTCGACATAATGCTCCTTACTTTGTAAAACTTTACACAATTTCCCAGCATTGTGATAGTGTATATCTGTTTTATCAGTTTGTTCAATTTGCTCTGTCGGGCTGGTGTAACCTTTGTATTTAGAATTTTAAACAACGCACAAAGTTGAACGGGCCAGTTTTTTGTGGGGTTTATGTACATATAAGTTAGCAGGTTTTTTTTTTTTTTAAGATTCCTATGCATATTTGCCTACAGATTATGAATTGTTAATCCGAAAACAAAATATGACTTTATTGTTTATCCAATGTATGCAATATGTGATGCTTTTCTTTGCTGTGAGTTTGATGGAATTGTAGGTTCCGAATAAACTTGATTCATATTGTTATTATCTTGTTACTTTCAATATTTTTGCATTTTAGGCTTTGTTCTGCTGAAAGTGAAATTGCTCAGGGAGCCATTACCAAATGGATTAAATTGCTAAAAGGCCAGTCTCGCCACCAGGAGTGGAAGAACATTGCGGCGCAGCAGCAACCTAAGAGCCTAACCAGGACAGCTACCAGCCCAGACTCACAGAAGCCGGGTATAACCATTGCTCTAGCCTAAACAGCACAGTTCAACCAGCCCAGGGATCATACAGGGCATGACACAATAATTGCTAGCTTTGAAAAGGACCCTAGAGGTTGAAACACGTGTCGGCCGACCCATAAAGATTACATGTCTTCAATGCAATAATAAAACCACATTGGGTTCAGAATTAAACTACTGTGTAGACATCTATCTTTTTTTAATTAAAAAGTGCAAGGTCTCCGGGACTGTATCAATTTCACTCTACCCAAAGAGGAGGTGTGGGCACCACCTCCACCCACCCGTGACCATGCTGCGACATAACTCAGTGAATTATAGAGCGAAGCGCAAGGATAGTTTCAGCCTAGGGCCCTACCTCTCTGTGCACAAAGGCATATGGGTGCTCTGCAAGTGGCACTCACATGGCATAGAATGGGGCGATTAGGCTTTCTTTGCCCTGAAGATGGATTGTCTTTCAATCCGAAACCCGGTGGCTATGTAACATCATATACAGAAGTCTTTTCGGATAATGTTATAAAAGAAAGCAATTGGACTGTTATCTACACACCTGTCAATGCCCGATTTCAAAGGGTGAATCTATGTTATGTGGGGCTAAAGAAAAATGTCATAAGGCTCGCATGTGTGTTTCTGATCAAAAGTGATGTGAAGTACTTTGTGTTTTGAATGGACTTTTTTGTTTGAATTGATTTGATGCATATTTGCTTTATGTATTAGAAGTTGACTGAATCCCTAAATTGCAATCAAGAGATGATATGTTGCATAATTTATTTCTGTGTTTAATTTGTTTGAACTACACCAAATTGGTATAAGTTTTGTTTGTTAAATGAAACTGGTTTTGAATTTGGACTGAATCGTGTTTGATGATTCAGACGTAAGTGTGTTAAAGGGGGATCCTAGTGTTGTGCTGACTCCCCATATGCACACTACGGTACCAACTTTGGGTTCGGAGGAGCCCTTAGGAGTGCATGTGGGGGTTACTGTAGGTGACGTATGGCTTTGTTTTCTCCATAGCATGGAGTGGGTTCCAAATAAGGAGCTTCTGAGTGCGAATGGGGTCATGTCTTTGGAAACTCGTGTGCATCTTCTTCTGTTTTGTCTCTCTAAGGGCCTCTTAGGATGGGTAGGACGGAGGCCGACCCTGCAAGCCTGCGCTATATAAGCAGTTAAGATCACAATGGTATTTTTAAGGAAGTAGTGATTTGTGCGACCTCCCAAAAATTAGAGAGAGGAAGGAAGCAAAAATGATGCAGCTCCCCAGGGACCGATTATTTGGGTGGATTTAGCAATGCTATTGTGCCTAAGAGTTTACGCATCTGTAAAAGAAATAACCAATTACAAAAGCTTTCATCTGTTTTTATTACTAGTGTCTATTGGTTTTATCATGTGTGCAGTCCAAAAAGTGTTTTCATGAACCTATTGGGTTTTCTTTATTTCACAGTCTATGATTGGTTGGTTTAATGAAGCTTGCATGAAATGAAATGTGCACCGGTGTTCTGGATCCTTCCCATAATTGCCAGTGAGCCCCCACCCTATCTTTTCTTTCTGGCACTTGCAGTGCATGCTGATGGGCAGCGCGCTTGAAGCCGCCATTATGTGTCTGCGCACAGTATTGCGCTGAAGCGCCAAATGGAAGAAAGGATTGGTGCCGAACGCCTCTTGCAAATTCATTAGTAATGGCTGATTACTGGTAGCATATGTTTCGCAAGACAGTCGCTTACTCAAGGCTACAGCATTTTCATTTGCAACAGCATCGGCATTGATCAGCCCGATATACTACCAACAAATACAATAGATGAATAAATAAATAAAATACTGAATAGAGGAATGACTGTCGTCACTACACATCACTAAACTACGTGTACAAGAATGATTTCGTCAGAACTGCATACAGGGCTTGCAGAAATGATTTTGATTTTACCATATGCCTCATTGACTGATAGAAGGGAATACCTACTTTTTTCAATTACATTTCGGCTAATGGGGGAATATGAGGAATTTGACAATTGGATTGCTAATTGCGCAAGTGGATCCTGAATCCCAGAGACCCAGAGCTTACTTTCACCCATGAGGATTCACTTCCTATCTACGCCCTATTTTCGTTTATGCGCTGAATTTGCACATTTTGCGGCGTAACTCAGTGACAGGAAGTGAGGTGAGTGACTCTGACTCCTCCCCATCTTATAACGAATTGATTGGCTGATTGATTGATTCTATTGTAAATGGCACTGACGTACCTTCGAAAGCTGGCTTCTTGGCGCTGGGAGGAATGCAACACTCTAGGACAGCGCAGTTCAATAGAATAAACAGCATGCAAAGAAAAAAAAAAGATTAAAAAGCCCACCAATGGGATAATGATGAGAAACAAATGGGGATATTAAAGAGAAATACTAGACTGTAGAATTGCACTCCCTAACAGACATGCTCTTGAGACAAAAGCCTGACAAAACAGGGCACGAGAAAAAGACTGAACACCCAGGGTCCATCGAATTCTTGAATGCTATCACTATGCAACCCATACCCGATAGACACCAGTGACCAATCCCAAGTACAGCTGTAGGAAGTTCCACTGAGGGTTGGGGCAGACATTGAAGAGTTGCCTGTTGACATGAGTGTCAGCATCAATGTAACATGATGGGCCTTCCCCCCTACACTCCACACATAGGCCCCAGTCTACCCCTGGAGAGTAAGAGAAAGGTTGTTCTGCTCGGCGTAATGGGTGGCTCTCCGCTGTACCAGTCATACTCAGCTACCTTGGAATCCATTGGTGGCCGGATGAGTGGTCTGTCACAGCATGGTGCATGGATCATCGGAAATGCAAATACACATCCGCTGTGGCCTTTCCCACCATTCACAGACCCTTGTCCGCAAGATGTCCATCTCCCCTCTCCCAAACTTGAGGCAGGGCCCCCAGAGCGCGCTGTCAACTTCCATACATCCAGGCCCCCAATGTGTCACAGCAAAGAGCAGCGTGGATCATACAGCGTATCACACACGTGTGCATCGAGCTAACATATGTGTTTCCAACTACTCCCACTTCACATCCTTAATGACTGGAAACCTGGCCTATTCCCCTTTTCCACAAGGTACCAATTTCGCCTCAGGCACCAAGGCAAATGACCAAGTTGGACAAGACCACTAGACCGATCTGCCTGCTTACTCATATTCCCAGAGGTTTCGAGGGAGTAAGAGTTTCTTTAATGCTCCAAAATCTCCTTAAATACCCAGAATAGGGCGGCAGAATCTGCTGTTTTCTGAGTGAAATAAAGGGGTATGTGGCAGGCTGAGGGAGGACCACTTGACTTGGGACCAGCACTTCCTAAATCCTGACCTAGCACTGACATGAAGTGGGGAGGAAGGAGAACTGCAGAATCTCAGAGTTTGAGGACCAGTATAGACCGCTAATTGTATCCATGAACTAACCCTTAACAAGTATGTGGAGCATTGAACTTACCAGGTGAGGTCATTACCTACCGCCATCTTGATTGGCTGAATTTCTGGAGCTACTGTGTCAATTTGTTCTATTTCATCCATAGGGGTAGGCCCCTAATCACCTTAACCCAAAGCGGGCCCACCAACTAACAAGCGAGTGCATGTTTTATACGTAAAGCAAGCTTAGTGTACAAATGTCAGGGAGCGGCTAGATGACCCTAAGGAGTCAAATGAACCCAGGCCTCTCTGAACCACACCAGCTGACACATTATTTACATTTTTGCAACAGATAAAACACTCCCCTATACAAACCACCCCCACACGCGTTATTGGTTAAAACCTATACAAAGAAATCACATCTTTATCCAATTCCCCCATTCTCATTGGTGGTTGTTATCTTAACTACCATCTTCAGCTCATGTGTAGAACACACCTCTTTTTAGGATTTCTCTGTGGTAGGTCATGAAATCACCATACAGTTATAGATTCACATACAAACATAATTCATTACAAGTACTAGCTGGGCTGAGAACTCTTAATCCTGAATGTAATGTACACATGGTTTGCATGGATACTTCAAACGACATGAGAGAGAGCAGAATAAACAGGTTCTCTTTGAACTGTTGATAACCATCTCAACCACCCCTGTTCACTGGCGTCATTGGAAAATTCTAATCTAACGACTACCAATTCAGTACACATGGCACATCCCAAAAACAATCGAAACACAGGGAGTATCAGTCACCACTGACCTCAGTCGTCCTTCACTCTGTGTTTATTGTTGGTCAAAAGCAAATGTTTGGATCCCTCTGCAGGCCCCATGAACTTAAAACAGATGACACCTGCCTTTGCGATATGACTAGGCCATAAAAACCCTGTCCGGTTTGTTAGCTGAGCTGACCGTCTGCTAAGGTCATACTTACTAATTTATCCTTCCTCTGGCATCTGAAACTCTGCAAAACAAGCATCTCCAAGTCACTTAAAATTCATCTCACGAAACTCTGACTGATGAGTTTAATCCATTTTTTTAAAAAAGCCCACTATATGTAGATGTATAATTTCCTAATTATTTATATCAGTGTGCATGCATGTTTTAATAACTGTCATGTTTTCTTCACAGTGGGTCCTCTTTGACCAGTCCCCTTCCTTGCATGCACATTATGAAACTTCTTGTTTCCCCGCCTCTAGGCTCTTCATAGCACACCATATCTGGATCGTGTTTATAGCTCATTTGCGATTTTGACATCTTGCTACGTGCGTGCAAATCTAATATGTATCAATCTTGCACACAAAGTAACACTTAAAATAACACAACCCATTCACATTTAACTACACTGGATACATATGAAATTGCAACATCACATCCATTTTGAGCCCCCCCAGTCACAAATATGGCGCGCTCAAGATGGACCCCTCTTTATCATTGGGGCCTTCCTGACCACCCCAACACAGCCAAACAGCAGTAGACATTTCAATTCCCAATGACCCAAATCATCCTCCATAACATTTTCTTATCAGCCAAAAATAGATATTTCATTCACCAAGTGGATATCAGCCCATAAAGGGTGCCCCAGCTTTTCCAGTATCTGGCCTGCTCTTCCCGTCCCTTGCGGGATGCATTATAAGCACCACACCTTCCACACTATCTTAAAACCCTCTTATTGATATAATTCAACTTCTTCTCTGAGGACTGACCCTCTGGCCTCTACAATAGTGTAGACCTCCATGGTCACCTTCCAGCCACCACCACTCCTCCTTCACCTCTCTTTCACCCCAGAGCCTTTGCCCCCCCTGTGAATGATGCAAATTAAAAACATATCTGTCAAGTGGGGATGGGGAACCCTCTCAGCTTTGAGCAGGAGGCCCACAAGGGTGTTTGCCAGAGCCATTCCTGCCCCAGAGGTGGTGTGCAGGAGTTGAGAGATCCCAGATTCTGTCCCTTCTACCTGTGCCTGGCTCAATGTGGGAAGTACCTCTTCTTCTTGCCCCTAGCCTATGGGGCACAATGCTGGCCAGTGTTTCTCATTGTGTCCCATAAGACTACAGGTACCAGAGGTCCTTCCAGTGGCGCGTCAACCTCAGAACTCACCCAGGAGGGAGGCAGTGGTGAGCGAGAAGGCAGCAGAACACTACACCAGTCAGACCAGCAATCCAGACGCTCCATGTAACGCGTATATGAAATTCTAGAATTTACTTTGTTTGCTGTGTGCTGCCACTAGACCCGCGTATGAAAAGGGTCTGTGGCTTAAAGCCGTTTTATATATTCTGAAACATGTAACTCGGACCACGGGGAGAAAGAAGGCAGCCATTGATCTGTGGAACTAGCTGAACACGAGGACCAATTAAGGGACCTGGGGGAGGATAAAGAAGAGCAGAAAGGACAGCTTATTGTGGGTAGTCTGGGTGTGGTCAAGGGAGGAGAAGGTGGACCAGTCAGAGGAAGGATGATGCAGCAGAGCCTGCAGCAGGATTACAGAGTGTGTGCAATGTGAGGTATTGGTTAGTGAGGGAAAGTGGTACTTGGGTATGAGAGTGCATTTAAGGTGTGTGAGTGAAACTAATGCAGAGTTTAGGGGTGTGAGTGATAGTGATTGGGAAAGGTGACTTAGATCGTGAAAGGAGGGTGACTGCGGGAGAAGGTGTGGTGGAGTGCAGTGTAGTGGTTTTGTGGCAGAGAGGGGACTGGACATTATTGGGAGGAGAGTGTAGTGGTGACTAGTGGTAGTGAGAGGTGAGAGCAGTGGAGAGTAGTAGTGAAGAGGGTAGTGGGAAGAAAGGGTAACAGCGAATAGAGTGGAGGCTAGAAGTAAGGAGTAGAGGAGAGACAGACAGAAAGAAAGAGAGAAGGACATTGGAGGGATGGAAGAGGGGGAAGAAAGAGAATGGGGAGACAGTGGTAGGACGTGCAGGGAGGAGAGGAGGAAGACCAAGGAGAAAGAGAGAAGATTAGGGGGAGGAATACAAGTTTGTGAGAGGGGAGGGCAAGGGGAGCCTGGGCAATTGCAAGCCACCTACTCCAATTGTACAGAACATTGTTATTTTGTGGGAACTCTGTATACGATCCACCTAGAAAATCCCATAAGTAGATAGCTACATGAGGTATTTGCCTTTAGGTCATTACGACTTGCCAGTCAGCTACTGGACAGTAGGGCTCACCGAGCTTTAGTAACCACCTTGGGATAGAGGGGCAGCAGGGCTAGGGAGGGACCAGCCAATGGGAGAGGAGAAAGAGATGTCCCTTCTCAAACCTTTTAATAAAAACCATTGGATAGTCTTTGAGAGTTCTTGAGGCCATCTGTGACAATGTGTACAGCAAGAAGATGGCCTACTGAATTGCCAATAGTTGCTAATTATGTTTCAGCACTGCCTCTGTTGTTTCTCATCGAATAAAACCTCCCAGGTGCTATTGCAGGCATGTGCAACCTTTTGCTCGCCCGTCGTTGTTTTGGACTACAACTACCACCAGCCCTTGCAGCATGGTCAATGGTGAGGGATCATGGGTGTTGTACATGGGTGTCGTAATCCAAAATATCTGGAGAGCTGCATGTTGCAGACCCTTGTGCTAATGTGAATTGCTGTTCATACTTTACTGAAAGAGGCACAAATGTAATGATTGTTTTAAATGACACAAGTGTTGTATCAAGATACAATAATTTGCGCCTCATTACGAGTTTGGTGGTATATGGGGGCAAATCTACCCAGATACCACCAAACTGTATTACCGTTACTGCCACTTGGTCCAGCAGTAGTACCGCTGGATTATAAATGGCAGTGTTGGTGTAAATCCCCATTTTATTTTGTCCATAGGATTCAATGGGGCATTATTATTGGTGAAATTACTGCCGCGGAAATTTCGCCGAAACTTGGCTGAAAGCTCATGGCTGGAGGTGAAAGCTCCAACTTTCCACAAAACCTATAGTTGAGCAGTGCGGTAATGCAACGTTATACGGTAATACCGCCACATTTAACCTGCACTGCCCAACTTGTAATGAAGCTGTGTACGCTCAACCACCCCTGTCTTTACCCTATATTTCATGCCCCTTTATTTGGAGTTTTATAGATATTCCTATAATGTTACTGCATTGCAAAGAAATCAGCCTGTTGACCAAAGGGTGTCAAATAAGAACCCTGCCATGCTGATTCCTACGGCCACCCTTTGGTTCTCTAGCGCTTAAGAAATGAGCCCAGATAGATAGAGCGAGAATCATAATGTTGCACTCCACGCAGATAGACGACACAGCCTAATAATTACAGTCACTCCCATGTGCGTCACCATGTATGTATCTGTAATGGATCATGGCACATTGCGCCCCCTCTGTTTCCTTTACATTCAAGGCTTGTTAATCAGGCATTTGTTCACAAAGGGGACTTTTTTCGTCAGCAGCCTTTACGGGATGAAAAGGGTGGGTGGCAACGGAGGGGTCAGCTGACAAACTGCGCCTAAGAACGTGACAAGCGTAAGAGCCATTCCAAGCCAAAGGCTGCAGTGCCTTCAGCGGGCTGTGAACATGACACGTTCGGATTTGCCTCCTAGCCGAGTAGACAAAAGCCTGCTATTGAATTCTGAAAATCCATGTAAGTAGCTGGCTTGACATGAGCCTTCCCCCTTGCCTCCTTATGCCACATCCTTCTTTGCATTCACCGACTTGCCCTCCCCCCGTCACCGCCCCCTTCAGAAGAAGCCCTCGAGATGTAGGTGGGAACTGAATGGACTCCCATTGTGTGATGCACTTCTGGGCCCTGAATTGAGGGGTGGATCGTGTTACCCCCCCCCCCCCCACCCCTCCAACTCCCCACTGACGGTGGCAAAGTTCCACTGTAGGTCACCACTGGATTAAAGAATTCCAACCCCGTTCAGAGCCCAGTGAACCAAAGCTAAAGGCCCAGACAAAGGTGTCCTGGGAACGCAGCCGCGCGGCGGTGGTGGGCGTTGCAGGTGGGGAGCCACCTGTGTTCAGGTAAATGTAGGCCCACGGGCAACATGAGTACCTCCGAGTCATGAACCGGCCGGGCATGTGTCTGCTGTTGCACAGCTGGACAGGTGGACAGGTGACTATACTGGCCCAGTCAATGTGTATGCTTCAATCTGGGCGGACATTATTATGCGTAGAGGTCAATGGCTGTTGGGGGAAGCCTTTGTGTTTATAAACAGGTTTGGCGTCTATGCTACAATATTGCTCGGAGGAGTTGGCTAGGTACCAGCGCAAATTATTTTCAAGATTCTAGTAAAAGGTATTTTCGGCTATGTAAAAACACAGACCAGGTGTTTAAGATATCCAACGACTACGTAAATAACTTCCATTTACATTCACTGTATTTAAAGGTCTTTTGGACGGATAGCCAAAAAACATGGAGTTTGTTGGGTGCGTTCATCAGCGTTCATCAGCACTGGACTTAGAGACCCCCTGCTCTATTTATTTATTTATTTGTTGCATTTATTGGCAGCGCCCAAACACGTAAATATCACGGCGGTGATAAGATTAGGAAGCAAAAACAGAAGGTACAATAAGGTACATAAACATGATAGTAACAGGTAGGGGGCTAACTCCGATTTCAGGTTAGTCGTATTTGTCGAGCAACCAGGTTTTCGGCAGTTTTCTGAAGATGAGGTAGGATGCCTCTATATCGACTTAGTGTATGTTGGGAGGTAATGTTCCTTTAACTCCACTAGTTAGAACCTTCGTTAATAAGACTGTAATGAGGGCGCCGATCCCTCAGTCATGGGCCTTTGCAATATATGAAATTAAATTAAATGATAATTTATTTATATCGCGCTATTACACAAGTGTTTCAGAGCGCGACCAGGCAAAAAGGGAGGGGAACAAGGGAGAACAAAAAAGAAAACAGCGATCTTACTAGACCCAGTGACATTTAAGAAAGCGCAAGTGCATGGAAAAGGGCCATCATTGATCGACAACCAAAGAAAGTGTTGGCGGACTGTAGGCCTTTCTTTTAAACATCAGCGTGAAGATTTGTGCTCGAGTTTTAATGAATAGGCTTAACCTCTGTTTCGAGGAAGTGGGCCTTCCCAATGAATGCAACTATATGTTCGGGGAGCTAGAGCCTGACCGCTGTAATAAAAGGATTGACTCAGACCACCCAGCCGTCCATGAGGACAAATCCCTTCCATAAGCGCCTGGAGTAGAATCAGGCCCTGCTTTTGGTTACGCTTAGAGGTGGTCATTTAAAAAAATGATGATTGCACTGGAAAGGAGCACATAGGTTTGATCTTCTGTGCAAAAGGTCCCTCCATGCAAGTTTCAACTTTTCCGCCACTTGGTGAGAAAAGAAAAAAGATAACGGGTAACACATAGGCCAAATCACCTCTGCACCTTGCTTTTCCACTTGCTTGGTGGATCATTGTAAACACCTCGTGCCATTAATGATTTCAGGAGGCATTTCCAATGGAATCAGCATGCTTTTGCAATTTGGCCAGGCGGAGACCCTAAGAATCCCTTGGTTTTTCTCCCATGAAAATACATGCTGTCAGAAAACCAGGCCGATTTGGCTGCTGGGGAGCAGAAAAGCAGGGAGATGTGTGAAGTCCACTCTACTTAACTAATTGCCAAATTCCGGAAAACTTTTGTGAACCGGAAACAGTTGCAGGAAAAGTTACCAGGGTTTGTACAAGACAGTCAATGTCCACTTGATAGTTAGAGGAGTGTGGGAGCTCCACAACTGAGAACAAACAAGGTTCAAATACCCTGTTCTGTGGAATTTTTTCCACTCGGGAGAAATAACCATTTGCATATCTGTCTGGTCCCACCCACAAGGGCATTCCAGCACCGAAATGCTTGGATATTCTTCTCTGAACAAGAGGACCATCAGCAACCCCAGACACTTGTACTGCCACTTTTTCCTGTCCGCAGGATCCAGGCAATGACTCCTTATATGCTTAGGTATGTTTATTAAGGTGATTCAGGGGTTGTGCAAGACCGACAATGCTTATTTGATAGTTATTGATCAGCTGTCTCTTCAAAAAAGGAATGTCAACCATAACAGAACAATTATCAATGTTTATGTTTTTGCCAATATGTATGTCGTAGTGGATTGTTTACATGTACCTTAATACTGTACACATCACCACCGTAGTGGTTTTAAAGCATAGAGCCTCGTCTGTGGATAGGCAAACTGTGACCCCTCCCAGGGTGGCAACCAGACCGCGATCTCTGTTGGAAAAGGAAATAGGGAGAATGTAAGCAGGAGGAGGCAAAAGCGAGGAAGTTTCCCTACTTTTTCCCTACTTAAGGAGCCCTCCAGCCTCTCTTCCTTTGCAGATGGGGAGCAGGTGCAAGTGGATCTAGGTCACCTGGCCTAAGCCTCGTCCACCTTCTTAGCCCTGCCTTTGCTTTCCTACTCTTAACTCTTAGATCAAGGGCATCTGAAGCGAAGGGCAGACTAAGAATAGGGCAATTTCTGTTTGGGCCTGTTCGGACCAGGAAGGCCCAGGGCCCGAACCACTGCTCATACAGCAGATAAGCATGCACCAACATGTGTTTACTCCCTCTGTCCCCACAGGCCATCCCCACCATCATCAGGCAACGCCAACGTCAACTTGTCCGGTGCTGGGGTGAGGAGAGATGCTCCGTGGCACAGTAAGTTGTGCAAGTTGTGTAATGCTGCCTGCCTCTTGTATTTTGCTGTGCCCCCTGCTGTATGCATGTGATGCATGAATGCTTAAATCCTTCATCTTGCTGCCCCCTGCAAGGCAACGCTCTCCTGCTACCCCCCCCTCCCGCATCAACAATCCCTCTCTGCCCATTGTGGGAGTTTGTATTGACACATTATGGTGACATCATCACCGCCTTGTTGCTGATGCTTTGATTTGATTTATGGACTCATGTGACTCATGTTGGTTCACCCATCTCGAATCCCGTCGTTCTCATGCTGGACTTCCTTAAGCATTGTGTAATCATGGGGACCACGAGTCATGTTGTGCCCATCTACAACTTGAATCCTGGCTTGCACTTGCTGATCTCTTGCAACATTATGTGTTCATTACTGACCTCTGCAACTTGATGTGCTCTCTCCTCTTGCTTATGTGCTCTATAACACTGTATTTCACTGGCGTTGCTTCTTCCTCTCTTTCACCACAATCACTGCTTCTAAGTCTTCTCTTCCGCTTCCTGTCTTTTCCCTCTCTCCTCTCCCCTCACTATAGTTTATGCACTTACCCTATCAAAATTGTCATCAGACATAGGGCCTCATTCCGAGGCTGACGCTATCCATGGGGTAAATAGCACCATGGTAAGCAACCATGGAGCTATTTACTCCATGGAAATCCGGCATGGTGAATGGAGTAATTACCGGTCCATTCCAAGGTTGGAGGGACCGGTAATTCCCCATTCACCATACCGGTTCCCCATCCCCATTCCTGCCCCCATAGGGCTCAATGGGAATGGGGAAGGAGTAAATTACGGCACCGTAAATTACGGTGCTCTAATTTACTCCAAGGTCCCTTTGCGGGTTGGATTTTTAACGCCTGCTAAAAGCAGGCCTTAAATGCCAACCCGCAAAAGGGAACTCGGAAAATGGTGGTAAGTGTTAACGGTGACCGTTGCCATTAACGGTGACCGTTAACCCTTACCTCCAGCCTCGGAATGAGGCCCATAGTATGGTATTCGCTTGTTTGTTCCTCTACTCCACCGCTCCGTCACCTTTTGTCAATCTCCAGCACTACCAGAAATGTCGTCAGGCCTAGTACTATAGTCCCTTGTTTTGTTCTCTGCCTCCCCTTCACCTTTTGTCTATCTCCAGCACTACCAGAAATGTCTTCAGGCCTAGTACAACAGTCGCTTGTTTTGTTCCTCAACGTCCTCCCCCCCAACCCCCTTGTCTCACCTTTTGTCATTCCCCTGCACTACCAGATATGTAGTCAGGCCTAGTATGATAGTCGTTGTCGGTCTCATCTCCTACCTCACCCTCCCTCCCCTCCTTATCATTGTCAAAGCTCTTGTACTGTCTGAAATGTCGTCAGGCCTAATACAATAGTTCATTTCACATTCGTAATGTCTCAAGGCCTTTTAAGAATGTCATTGTATTTTCCCTTGCTGCCTCCCTTTCCTTGAAGCACTGTGAAACACATGTGTGTGTGTGTATAGGCGCTATACAGATAAACTATCAATATCAAGTCAGAGGAAACAAACATATGGACTTGACTCGCAACATCAAGGGTTAGGTTAGGATGAGGTTTGTGTTTTCTGTTGTCTGTCTTGTTAGCACTACTATGCCTGCAGGCCTGTTTCTAAATCCATAAAGTAATGATGGCTTAAGGATGAATGCTAGCCATTGCTTGGATGAATGCCTGGAAATGTGGGAGCATTTGATCAAGAGAGGAAGGATAGCTGCCCATATTTGTAAGCCAGGTTTCCTAGAAGTGTTGGTGAGGTTATTAGCATGAATCAAGTTATGGATGCATGACACATTTAGATGTGCTCAAGAGCGCCTTTGGGTTGGTTGGCCCTCTCAACCAGCTACCCATATCGAATCCCTTCCAGTTTTAATCCAGACCAGGATCTGATAAAGTTGAACCCTCTGGCAGAGGAGTCAAGGCCAGGGTCAAACTGGGCCATACAATTGTCTCAGGCACCAATGAAAAAGTGGCCCACAGTTGCAAATAGCTATTCATTCCTTTTGTGACACTGTTTAAATATTACCCAAGGGGAAGCTTTCTGATAAAATGTGATGCAAATTGTGCATTTTAAAGAATATTTATTCAGCAACACTAGTCAAAACTATTAGCCACATAGTGAGGTAACTCACCAAACTGGCCCACATTGGCCAAAAAAGTGGCCCACTTTCACTCAAAAAACAGACCCACACCAGCATTTTTCATTTTTGGTTCGGCCATGGGCCTATTGCCGTGCAGGCCAGTCCGAGCCTGGTCACGGCCAGGATTAGACTGTGAACTGAGCGTCGGAAGACACAATAAGGAAAGTGACCAGGATGGCCTCAGGTAGAGACGAGACAGTGGGTGTCACACATGTATGCCATGTTTTGGTATGTAATTACACTGTGCTATAAGGAATATGCGCTACGATCATGAAACGGCAAGCTTGTCTGTTCTTTGACACATGATAGTGCTCCCATTGCAAGGACACAATGAAGATGCTTGTAGCTAAACATAAATTCCCAGATCTCCCCTCCTGCCCCCGACCGTCCAGCGGGGGAGCCGTGCATCCATTGAGGTATTACAAACATAACTGAGAGGTAGCGCAAGGGAGCGAAAGAGACAACAAAGTCAATCGGTATCCAGTGATGATAGAGAATACAATTACAGAGAATGCTATAACAGAGAAACAAAAACAGAGAAAAAAGGAGTAAGGGGAAAAACGGGTGAGAATGCGGTTGGGGTTGGTTTAAGCACATAGAGAATCAGGGGGTTTGGGGTGGGACCGGGACCTCCCCTCTCGCTCCCCAAAAAAGGAAAAAAAAATCGATATTTTTTCACTGTTATTATTTTCGCTGAACAAGCATTCTCTGTTATGCATCATTCTCTGTAATCACATAGAACCAGTCAATCTACTAGAGACACCTTTTATTGAGCGACCACCACGCAAAAAAAGCCCAACATAAATAATAGAGCAAGACCTTTGGAGAGAATTCATTTTCAAGGGCACTTTGAAGCAATCCCGACATCAAGATCCAGAGCACTCTCCGGCCAAAACTGGACCAGCGTTGCCACAGGACCGTTGACTGCAAGCCTTAAATGCCTATGGTAAAACGAAAGGCTATGACCACCTATGTTGTTAAGTTAAACCTATCCCCCTCTGCAAGAGCGATATGTTGCGCCATGTCTATCGGGAACAAATGTGGGTCAAGGCCTGATAAAGGATGGCATGCTGGGCAATGAGAACGAAGGCTGGTATTCTTTCTTCACTAGGCATGCGCCAATGGGGAAACATCAAAACTGAACGATCAACCATTAGTACGAAAATAGCAAAGTTCTGATTGCATTTTTAAAACTTCGAAAAGCTCGGATTGCTCTGATGTCCCTGAGGAAGTGTGGTGCATACATGCCAACATTACCCATTCCATTTGGGAGAGGCTAGTCCAGTCCTCGTTTTAACTGTGCAATCTGGGACTTGCATTTCTGGATTTCTCCACAATATATCTAAGACTACAAGCTCCAGAATGCAAAGTTATCACCAGGACTGGACTAGCGTCTCCCACATGGAATGGATAATGTTGCCATATATGGTGGTAGAATGTTGAACCTCACATTTTCTTTTTGTGATATTCTGAGACCTCCACCATCAAAAGCAATGCGGGTGAGAGCTTAGTTTTGGAACGTGACTTTCAATTTTTGACTGCAGATTCTTGGGTCCTGTGCCATGCAGAAGTTTTGAAGTTTTTGTTTAAAGAGGCTTCGGACGTTAGGCCTTTGATGTGTCAGCATTGTGACCGAAATACATAGAATAATAAAATAAAACACAGTATTGAAAACATTAGATCATGAGTAAATTAATTTAATATATAAGTGCAACAATCATTATTTCCTTTACAGTATTCATGCTGTATCAGGTCTAGAAATCAATACAAAAACCTTTTGGCCCAAAGAACACTGAAAGGCATACAAGTAATATTAGGAGCACAGACTGTGGTCCGAGGTTGAAGGTTTGGGTAAATTGGGAAGACTTCCAAAATGTAGTCATTCAAGATTACATTAGTTGAACATGACCCTGGATGAGTGGAGCTATTCTATCTGCGACTTGGCTTTGCATGCTGAATTCAGTCCAACACGATTATCAGGTTGGAATCCGATAGCACATTCCTCGGGCTCTAACAGATGCTCAAAAACAAAGGCAGATTGCTTTTACCACTGCCCACACCAATACAATCTCTGTCACTGGAGGGACACCATTTGTCAATCTGTACCGTAAAAATAACTTTCAGGTTGTATGATCTTAGGAGCCGATGTCCAATTTTATGATGTAACCAGGCTAGGACTTTGTTTCTCTTCTCTTAGTTGGCTTCATGTCGGCTTCTGGACATTAGTGATAACAATGTTCCTCTTGTCCTGAATCAATTCGCTTATTTTGTAGCTTGATATCAATGGCATTTTAATTTTCCTTAAATGGGGATCCGTTAGTATATGGGCTGGCGTGTATGTTTTTTGATTGGAGCTAAAGGTTTTGACTAGGCCTTGGAGAGGTTGTACGTGATCACGTGGCTGGCCTTCCAGAGTTGGCTGGATTGCTAGCGAGAAGGCTTGAAATGGATACATGCATTTAGTTTGCATGTTCATTTCAGGCTTTCCTACTGCTTTTATTCGGCTTCTTGGTGTTGTTTGGTCGGTTTTGCAGTGTATTTCCGCTGTCATCTGGGGCTCTTTCCCCTCCTCCAGTTCAACAGTGTTGAGCCATTGTGGACCGCCTTAAAGTTACTCCCTTCATTGAGTTTTAGCTGCATGGATTGTCATTCAGAGGAATCGGAGGAATCATCCGACTCTGGGCCTGGCGTCATCCATCTTGGGCTTCTTAAAGTAACTTGACACAGTGGGGCACTTTCAGGAATGGGCATTGAGGACTGTAGCAAGGAGCTGTTGATCTGAGGTGAGACATCTGCTAGAGACGGTTAGGCCCGCGACATTTTGAGCTGTGGCCGGCCGGTCTCTGTTTGAAATATAACTGTGGCATCTGTGATATCTACGACTCTATCTGTTGGAAGACTCATTTGGACATTCGGATCAACCGGACCGGTTAGATACACCAACATTCTCAGACTTCATATTCGCTTTCCTAGACAACTTTACAGTTTCTTTTTCAGTAGGTATGTTTGGAGTCAACACCTGGGGTATTGTTAGACACAATCATTTTTCTGAAACTACTGGGGAGTTATGGGTTGGGCCAGCCTCCTCCTCCATCGCTCCCACTTTCGACTCTCTCAGTCTTTGTCTTTCTCTTGCGCTCCTCAAAAGGACCTCTAAGAGCCGACTTGCACTTGGTGATGGGGGTGATGGTTAGAGGATTGAAGGCAGCGATACAATCACATTGGGGGTTGCTGGCTGGCTCTTGCTAGTTTCCTGCACAAAGGAATCCATAATCATGGGCTGAAGGGGAAACTTAGCTTCAAGAGGTATTTCATCATTGGTTAGGATCTGAGAGGTTCCTCTTTCTTTCATATATGCAGCTGCGCATCTAGATGTACATGGGGAGGACGCCTTTGTGGTATTAGACATTGTGAGAGACATCTTCATTAAAGGAATTTAAAAACCGCAAAAAACAAACAATAAACAGTGAAGTACTCCTGAAGAAAGCACCACACATATATAATGCGTAGCACGCTCACTGAATACCCATCCAAATACAAATATGAGGTTTTTCCGACTGTGGCTGGGCTTAGTTCTAAAAGGCACATAACAAACGCATAAGTCGCATGACATGCCACCTGCCTAATCCTATTGATACCTCAGTGTGACTCGCTCTTGGGTGAGTAGCTCTCGGCTGCAGTGTCTCTCATCCACTCTACTCACTCTCCTCACCACCATACCACCCACGAGCCCAATGGGCTGGGGCTGCACCTCCGAGAGGGACGCGAAATAGAAGCCAGTCGCGGCAAACAGGACCCAGAGTGGGAGAAAGCGGGAGAAAACAACAGAGCCACTGCGGAGCCCGCCGCGGAGCTCAGAGCATAGGACATGGGCCGACTCCTCATGTGGGTAGAGGTGAGCTGACAAGCCGCTCCGCTTCCGTAAGCCACAGACAGAATGCATGTAGAGCATTGAAAGTGATGCAAAGCATTTTAAAGGCAATTCTCCTGCTTACCGAATGCCAATGAAGACTCTGGAGAGAGATGTCATTGAGATGTTAATGTTAATGTTAAAGGATATTTGTACCGCGCACTATCACCACTGGAGTGGTCGAGTTTCTTATGGCTAAAATGGAGTATGGCAGGTGAGGTTGCTTTTTTGACTCTGGAGTCTGGCAATGAGGTATGCTGAAGCCCCAAGTCTATTCTCGAAATTACCATGGCAATAATGGTGGTGCATCCTGGGAGAAAGGGAGGATTCTTCTTAGAACTTTCAAGTAAGCAAAGGACTGTTTAGCTACCAAGGTCATTTGGGGGGGGAGGGGCAAGAGATAAGTATGCATCATATGTAACGCTTTATTTTTTACTAGAGAGGCATTAGGTGCCAGAGATGAAATGTCTGTGTTTGATAAGGGGAGGGGTTAGGGAACTGTTTTTACAGAATTAAGGATTTCTGTTTTTTCGGCATTATCCAGTGGGGGATTATTTACTATTGAGATGTACATTTTTTGACACATTCCAAAATATTAAAAAGGATGTGTGCTGTTGTTAGAAAGCTTTAAAAATAGTTGTGCATAATTATAACATCAAATATTAAGTGATCTTAAGAAGGTGGGGTGTGGAGACTGACAGGAAGGGAGTACTAGAGGGAAAACATGGAGAATTGGGGTTCACCAAATAGACATTTTTTAAAATCTGATTGGAAGTGATCAGTAGTAATACATTGCAGGCCGCTGTTAGTAAGGACATTATCCAATCCAGAGGCCTGTCTCTAATTCCAAAATCGAACACTACATGACTAAGTGCATTCTAGTTATGTATAGTTGCTTTCAGGATACAGGTCATTATTTCTTATTATTATTGATAGAAAGAAAAAATGCCTGAGAATGAGCATACATTGTATACAAGGATTTGTCTGTTTGAGCATGGCAGAAAAACAGGAACGTCCTGGCCTCTTATGCCAAGAATATAAGATCTGGTTAAGGTCTCCTAGGGAGGACATCAATAATGCCAATTGGAAACTACTTTTAGGCATTTTCAAATCGATTGACAACAAATAATTTTGGTATCTATCTAGAAAACATCTCATTAGAAATATGGTCATAGAGGTTAATCCCATTAGTCAGACTGAATGGGTACAATTTGTCAATGAACTGTATTGCATTAATGAAGGGGTATTAAATCATGAAACACCTGATAAGTATGAATATATACCTGGTGACTTCCCCTTCGATTTTGAAGATATAACCAGAGTCATTGGTAAATTAAAGACATCCAGAGCTCCTGGGCCTGATCATATTGCAAATGTAGTAATTAAGCTCTAGGCTTTTTTATTGTTGAGAGCATACATTTTCATTTAGTACAGTGATAAGATTCCATCTTGTTGGAAAAAGTCAATCTTGGTTCTGGTTTATAAAATAGGGTGGTAGAAATACAGCCCAGAACTACAGTCTGTTCGCCATGATTGATTCAAGGGCCAAAATCTTCTCGATACCTATACTCCACATGGTTAACAGATGGATACAAGAAAATAATCTTTTATCCTGGAAGCAGACTGGTTTTCCTTCCAGGTAAAGTACCTTAGATAACATCCGGGCATTACATTATATCATGACTGAAACCCACAGGGATCCGATTGTACGTCTGATTAATTGATTACTCTGGCGCTTTTGATACTGTGGACAGAGGTAAACTCTGGCACAAATTGGAATACTGGAAAATGGACCCCACATTGTTACATTTCATAGGTTCTATGTACACAGACACATCTGTTTAGGTCAGGTTGGATGTGGAAGGAAGAACTACAAGCCCCATTTTTATCAATCTTGGACTAAAGCAAGGATGCGTCCTTACTCCTGTACTATACAACCTTTTTGTGGCCGACCTTTACAATGCTATCATAGGTTGTTGTAATTATCCCCCTAAAGTCGGTCAAGAGCCTGGTGTTTGGCTCTCTTATGTGGACGACATGATCGTGATGGACCGCACCCCTCTGGGTCTTCAGAGATCTTTGAATTCTGTAATGGAGTATGCTAATAGTAATAATAATAATAATAATTTAAAAATCAATCGCCACAAAACAAAAGTCATGATCACTGGTGGGAGATTGCGCAAAAGCAAGTCCCTTATTCTTGGAAAATCTGCAGAATCCCCTTGGAGATCTTTGATTCCTAATCTTACCTGGGTGTGTTTATCTGTAATGCCCCTATTCTGGGACATTATGAGCAGTATGATGGCAGGAAAATCTTTAAAAAGTTCAATATCCAGTGTTTTTATCGCATTTATAATATGAGTATCATCCCAGGGTAATCTGTGGGCTGGAGGTCCTGGAACATAAATACCTGAAATTACATGATCATTTTGAGGGGAAAATTTGGAGAAAGGTACTCAGAAATCAGAGGACAGTTCCCATCGAGGCCATTAGATGTGAGGTCTAACATCGTTAACCACACTATGGAAAGTGCGTTGTTGCAAATTGTTTGTGAAAACAATGTGAAATAATTCAGGTGAGGTCACCCTATTGAGTTATGTGAAAAATGAAATGGTGAAAAATAGTGGCAGTAGAAGAATTACTAATCTAGAAAAAACAGTAAAGGATATCTTGGTCGATATTGACCTGGAAATTCCTGAAAAGAATAACCTTGGCGTCTTCTCTGCATCATTAAAGAAACATGCTGTGGAATGGGATATAATTAAGAACATTGCTTCCCTAGTTAAGAAAAAGCGCTATGAGAATTACTGTAACCAACACTTTCACATGTAAAAGTGTTGCTCGGGCGAATTGAGGCACTTCATTCTATATTTAAGACATAGGCCCTTATTCACAAAGCATTTGCCAATGGGGTTTTGCCATTATAAAGCACTTCTGTGAATCAGGCCCTTAATGTCTTACCGACTATGGAGTATGTGGCAATATGGCAAGGATTGTCACAGAAAAAAAACTGAGTGGAACACTCAGCTAAACAGTTGCTCTCATGCTGTCCCCCTAACAGGGTTGCTATAAAACCTTGCAACGGTAGGGGAAAAAACTCATCTAGTGTATCCTTGCAATATCTTCAGGCTGACGTTTATGTTCAAAGTATGCATCAGTACTCCAATGTACTTAGTAAAGAAGTAATTTAATCTTTAAACAGAAGGAGAGGCCAACTGTGGCTTAAGAAGAGTTAGAGAGCTGTCCTGCCAATGCATTTCGGAGCATTAAACTCCTTCTTCAGGGCTGAACTCTCATCATCTTACTGCCCACTGCTCGTGGGGTCACAAATATATGCGAGTGTTCAAGGTTCTTTGTGTCGATGACACATCCCATGCGCGTGTTTGTCAAACGCGCTGTCTTAACGTAATCCGTCTCAAGTCATTGGCTCATAAACGAGTCTCAGGAAAGCCAGGTTGGTTACAGGAATGAAGAGCGCGCATGTGGTGCTCAATCAGCTGTTAAAGTACTGTTAAAATACTGTTAAAGTGCTGTTAAAGTACGTCAAACCCAGATTGATTTTCCACCATGTTTGTTGCAGTTGAATTTGGTTGGCCTTCTGGTTCCGCATGAACTGCATCTGAGGGGGCGAATTGGGGATAGTGGGTGGCATCTGCCGAGGACCCGGCTCTATGCCCCATTCTGACTCACATATTCTATTTGATATTATTGCTTATAGCGCAAACTTAGCTCAAGATCATGGCGGGGAGGCTCCTCCTCCCATCCAGGATCAAATTCGAAATAGCATGTATCAACTACAAAGCAGTCTAAAACGGAACAGCCACCCTGCAAACAGAAGACTCACAAGCAGTCATGCTGCTACGCCCGACCGTCTGGAACACAATGCCAGTAGAGGCTCGAAATGCCCCCACCATCCTCTAGCTCTGCAAAACACTAAAAACGTGGCTCTTTCAACAATACCTCCCAGACGGATAAAAATCCCTCTCTTCTTCCACCAACAGAGCTGCATTACTGTACAAAATGCTAAGGCCCAATCCTGTTGTAAAACGTCCCACTGCCAATAAAATAAACTACATGCGTCATAATGGAGCATGTATCCTCTGCAGATGTCAGCCACTCACTGTCCCTCAATTATTCCCCTCAGATGCAGTTCATCAGCATCCAGAAGGCCAAGCAATTTCAACTGCAACAAACAGAGTGGTAAATCAACCGGGTCCGAAGTCGATGGTGATGGAACTTCTTGGAAACCGTAGCCTGAGGTCATTCCCTGATGTAAAACTTCATTCAGCGTAGGGAGGGTGCTCCCAAGACTGCTAATCCAAAGGTTGTTGAATTTGATTCCCCGCTCCAGTGGGAACCAGTTCAGAGATTTCCATGTAAAGGTTATAGATTCTGATTTCTTTAGGTTGGGAGAGAGCCTCGCAGCTTGACTATGGACGCTGTGCTCAATGTCCCTTTAGGATGCCTCCACACAGTAATTTCAATGGGAGAGAGGGTGCCGATATTCTGCTTTTTGGCTGTCTGATCTGTCCTGATCTGTCACACCCCAAGGAAGACAGAGAAGACCGTCCCTGCAAACAGCAAGGCATCTTCAGCTTCGTAGCAAGAAAACCACAGAGGGGAAGTGGCCTTGTTTTAGAGACAAAATTACATCTAAGTGACGGTCTGATATTGAATCAGGCCAACGTGATGCGTTTATTGCTTCGCATTCCGGCTCTGCACTTAATCAAGTCAAATGACCTGACCTTGATTGAATTCCCTGACAAGAAATATATGGACAGGGTCTACGTCATTATTCCTTCCGACATTGTCTATCAGTTACTCTTGGCGGAAGTAACAACTCTGCGAGTAATGGGATTTGACTTATGCGAAAAAACTCAGCCGGCCACCATGGAAACGGAGAAAGAGCCCGCAGACCAAAAAACTAAAACTAAATTCCAAGAGGGATACGACAACCATAACAAATCAGTCGTCCAGCACAACCGGAAGGGGGGAGTAGATGAAGACCAAGCAAAATGGAAATAGTTGGCTAATCTAGCGGCTGAAAGAATGCAAGAGAAATAATGCCTACAAGCGCCTTATGAAAAAGAATGGTCAGTGGTAATCTGGAACACAAGAGGATTTACTCATCTGTTAAAAGAAAAGGAATTGGGAAACAACAGACCTGAAATAATTTGTTTGCAAGAAACATGGTTAAGGCACGCACCACTGATAGAAGATTATCAAGTCCTCATCAATCCTATCAAGTCCTCATCAATCCTGCAGTAAAAGGTATCAAAGGAAGACCCATGGCAGGGTTAATAACAGCAATCAAAAATGATCTCAACTGGACCGTATTGACCTGCGTGAAACCTTCCCCCTACATCTTGATGGTGGTGATACAAACGCCAATAACATCAGAGGTCAAAAGCTCTCAAATCCTAATCCTAATTAACATCTATTGGCTGCCGGGGAAAGAAAAGGATAACTCTCTCCCGGTAAACATTATTGACCTAATTGCCGAACAGAGAGAAAAATGTCCGGAACCCTTTCTAATAATCATGGGAGACCTAAATTGCACATGC
Source organism: Ambystoma mexicanum (assembly GCF_040938575.1). NCBI lineage: Eukaryota > Metazoa > Chordata > Amphibia > Caudata > Ambystomatidae > Ambystoma > Ambystoma mexicanum. Next base: position 563,293,895 of record NC_090938.1, on the reverse strand, counting down.
GTAGACAAAAGAAACAACAAAAGTCTAAGGGACGAAACCCCTAATCCAACACTGAAACAGAAACAGGGTATTGTATCGAGAACTGCATTGGAATGCCAAGATTGCATAATTCTAAACGGAACTATAGTGGGAGACATACCGGCGAAAACTACCTTGCAAGGACTAAAATGACAGCTATCTTAGATTATATTGCGGTCTCATCTAACCTATCAGCCTACATTAAATACCTGGAAGTGAAATCAACAGAGGCCAGTGATCATAACCCGGTGAGGTTAACATGCTTGAATTTCACACCGAAAAGTACAACTTTTCAAGCACGCTATGGGCCTCATTACGAGAATGGAGGTAATGAAAAAAGGAAGGCGGAATAGTAATAACAGCATCGTTAACGGGTCTGGGTCATTACGACCCGACAACCTGCCAATACCAGCAACGCCCGTATCGTGCCCCCTCATACTGGCATGGGCACGTACACGCGCCCCTTCGGGGAGCAAATACCAGCATGCCGGTAATTGGAGGACATCACAACCCACGTGGGCATGCAAATACCGGCATCCCGAAGGCGGTAATCAGGGGCTGCACGATGGCGGCCATACAGGCATCCCGGACCACCCGTAAACAGCAATCAGCAATCAAGCCAACTGCCACAGGTGCACACAATCACCACATGTGGACTCAATGGAGTCTGGCCCAGTATAAAAGGAGTACACCCACACCCCTTCCTACACTAAAATGCTACCACTAGCTGTTGCAATCATGGCGCTGGAGGAAATGCCTATACTGCTACAACTACAGCAACAACAGCAACTACAACAACAACTACAGAAGCAACAACAGGCAGCACAGAGGAGACGCAGGAGGAGAAGGAGGGTGGTACAGGCCCAGCAATTACCACCAGTGCAGCCAGTAGTTCCTCGTAGGCAGCCGCCAATCCCTTGCAACAGACCCAGTTCATTCAATCTAACCCCTGAGCAGATCCACACCCTGTACCGGTTGGACCTGGACACCATCACCACCATAGTGGACAAGATACACAACGACATTGTCAGCCTGATAGAAATACGCACTGCCATACCCCCGCTACTAAAGGTGGTGTCTGTGCTCCATTTCTTAGCCACAGGCACCTACCAGCACACAGTGGGCCAGCTGCATGGCATTTCGCAACCACTATTTTCACGCATGCTGAACCAAGTGCTGCATACCCTCCTGAAGCACGCTAGCACCCACATATCCCTACCACGGACTGCCCAGGAGATATCCGACACCAAAGTAGGCTTCCATGCACTGGCAGGCATGCCCAATTGTGTTGGTGCCCTGGACTGCACCCATGTAGAATTGGTAGTCCCCCATGCCGTAGAGGCGGTGTACCGCAATCGCAAGCTATACCACTCCATCAATGTGCAGATGGTATGTGACTCCAGCAAGATCATCACACATTGCTGCACCCGATGTCCCGGATCAACACATGATGCCATGGTGCTGCGTAACTCCATGCTACCCCGTCACATGGGGCGACATGCTGGACCACGTGCCTGGCTGCTTGGTGAGTTGCCTGACTGGCTCATGGCAGTGCTCCGAGGTAATGATGTGTTGGGATGCATAACCCACCTGGGTGGGAACGGGGGGATGCATACTCCACCGGGGTGGGAATGGGGGATGCATACTCCACCTGGGTGGGAATGGGGGGGATGCATACTCCACGTAGGTGGGAATGGACGGTGAGTGAAGAATGCACGCAGAGCTAATGGCACCTGACCTGAACCTCCCAACCCCAACATGACACATCATTGGCACACATCTGACCATTTACGCATATCAATGACCACATGTAAGAAGCACAACCTGCCCACGATGTGTATGTCAAGCAATGCATGACTAAACAGGATCGCAACTGTGCCAATGTTGCTAGTGTGACCATGCACAGTGTAGTATACACAGCATAAATGGGAGGCTAAACATTGTCGTACAACCACAGTACATCCGCCTCAGCATGCATTATTTCACCCTGCATCATCTATTGAAGGCCATCCAGAATACCACACCTCATAGCAGTATAGAATGCATCTAGATAATATTTGTGCATACGTACAGGGACAGGTGCATGTCCACACCAAATAGCTGCGGGCATGACTGTGAATCCTGAAGCTGGCAGCTCAGAGTGACACACACCTATTTGTATTTGTTTGCAGGTGATGGAGGATATCCCTTGAAGCCATGGCTACTTACCCCTGTGCGGAACCCGCGGAACAGCCATGAAGAGGAGTACAATCGGGTTCACACCCGTACCCGTGTTGTGATTGAGCAGACCTTTCAGGTCTAAGCAGGTCTGGTGGAGCACTCCTTTATAGGCCTGAGTAGGTGGCAAAGATCACCATGGCCTGTGTCATGCTGCACAACATGTGCGTCTGGAGAAATGTACCACTGCCACCTGACATTGACATGCATGCACCCGGTGAGGATGATGAGGATGGAAACGGAGGTGAAGCAGCACCCCTGCCAGTACGTGATGCACAGGAGGGCCATGCAGTACGCCAATCACTGATTCACAAATACTTCTGAACCACAGGGACTTTGATAGACATGTGTCAGTGACACACTGGGTCCATGTGGACATGCACACAGGGAATGTTGGGAGTTGGGCACTGAAAACCGTCATACATTAAATGGATACACACGAAATGAACAATGTCCAGGTATTGAATGTTTTTCCACACAACGGGTGTAATGATTCAAACTGCAAAAATGTGACAACTGCCCCCCAAACCCCCAGGGAACTCACAAAACCCCAGTGAACTCCCCAAACCCCCCAGTGAACTCCCAAACCCCCCAGTGAACTCCCCCTAATGCTCCCATTTACCCCCAAGACAATCTGAGCCATTCCCATAGTTCTCCCACACTATTTGTGGGACTTCTTGCTGTCCGGGGGCAGCATTTCAGTGTGCTTTGCACTCCTTCTCGTAGCTACGCACAGGGCTGGGGGGGGGGTCCAGAGGAAGTGGGGACAGAGGAAGCAGGTGTGGTGGCTGGTGAGGAGTTGGTGGGGATTTCCACGCCTGCTGCAAGTCGTGGCCGCTGCATGTGCAGCAGGATGGATGTCAGTACCTGTTTGTTGGCCCCCAGCCAGTCTCTCATCAGCACTGCTGAGGCATTGACCGCGGCTGTGTTGGCCGTTATGGCGGCTGTGGTCCCCGCTATGGCTGTGGCTATCTCCCGCCTCCTGTCCTCGCCATCCGCGATGTATTGGCGCAGCAGGTCGAACATGGACTCCTGTCGGGGCTCCACTCTCGCGGTACCTCAAGGCTGTTGGTAGTGCAGCAGTGGTTGAGGGTGTTGTCACGGGGCCTGCATTATCAGTGCTGTCCTCGGGGATAGTGCTCAGGTCAAAATCGTGCAGGCAGGGATCGGCACTGCCGTAGGTGGGTGAGGGCTGAGTTTGGGGCGGGGGGTGGACACAGGGCTTGGGGTGCATGGACATGCCAAATGCATGACTCCTTCCTGTTCCACATACTCCTCCAAGTCATCTTCGGTGGTGGCCAGTGGTTCTAGGGCCTCGCCTTCCACTGGTGTATGTGTGGCCAGCTGGGTGTCCACAGTGTCAGGCGCACTGGCTGTAGGTGTGGGCTGCGAGGCTGCCCCGGAGGTGGTGGTGTGGGTTACTGTTTTCTGTGGACGAGACGTGGATGCCCTTGTGGTGGTATCCTGGCTGGCATCTTCTCCATCGGTGCCTGGGGGGGTAGAAGAGATGCAGGGCATCAGTGATGGTGTTACATGCCAGATGCATTCTATGGTGCTGTGGAGTATTTAATTAATCATACATTCATGTCTTACAGGTGTGTCACACAGGGTGGTATGAGGGGGTATTTTTGCATTTGCTGCATGGCAGGTGGCATGCCGTTGTATTGGGGTTTGTGTGATGTATTACATGGGCACAGCCCATGTGTGTTGGCTGTGTGTTGGTAATGGGATTGGCATTCAGCATGCATTTCAGTGTGGCAGGGTTTGGCCCTCCATCTGGACTTGAATATGTTCATGTGTGTGTTGGAACATGCATTGCCTTGCCTAGGCTCTCTTCCACATCACTTGTGCTACGTCATGGTTTCCCCTACAGGGATCTGCAGGGTCACTCACCTCCTTCTGCTGATGTTGCCACAACCCTCTCCATCTCCCCAAATCCCTCGATGGACTCCAGATTGATGAAGATGCTTGCCGTCTCTTCCCAGGTGGTCAGTTTGGCAGGAGAGTGGGGACCCCCGCCTGTAGCCATGGCCTCCCTCCTGTTGCTTGCGAGGATATTACGGACCTTCAGGCGGAGGTCATCCCACCCCTTCTTGCAATCCTTCACTGTCCGTGGGGTGCTTCCAACAGCGGAGACCTTGAATGCTACCTCCTGCCAGATCTCCTTCTTGCGTTGCTGCACCTCACGCTTCAGGTTCTGATCTTTAATCACATCAGCATGTGCGGCAAGGGTGTCCGCAAGCATGTTCAATTCTGCATCATAAAAGCGCTTTTACAGCAGGCGGGGGGTAGTCTTCCGGGTTGCCTTGGACATGATGTAAGTATTGCCACTGGTCTCTCCTGTAAACAACTGTTGGTTTGGGAGGATTGCAATGGATTGTGTTTTTAAAGATGGCCACCGGCGCATTTCCCGTTCTGACGCGATGACGTTACTTCCGGGCCTGGTATTACGAGCCCGGTATTAGCATGTTGTTATTACCGGGTCGGTATTAAGGGGTACCTCCTAGGCAGAGGTGGTAACGGCGGGTCCCGTGATGGCGCTATCGGGGGGTTGGAGGGCCTTTAGCGGCATGCCGGTATGGCCATTACCAGCATGGGGTTTCGCGCGTGCTCGTGCACTCATGATCACCCGCTATTAGCGGTGTCATACGAGCACGGGCCCGCTCGTACCTCCATGCCAGTAATGACCCCGTTTTTACCGTGCTACTCGTAATGAGGCCCCATGTGTACGAAATTGCAATCAACCAGGGAAGAAACAGGTTAAAAATCCAAACCTCAAAAATGCCAGGCCTAAACAGTAACCTATTGAATACAATAACTGAATTACATCAGCAAACACCCCTGTTAACAATTGATTATATCCCACTACTGAAGATCTTTGAAACCACTCAGAAACCCGGATCTAACAAACCAGTAATGTCTCATAGACGTGTCTACGACAAAATAATAACTTCTAAAAAAAAATCCAATAACAGCAAAAGAGGAATGCCGTAAAATCAAACAAAAATATCATAACTGGTTGTCAAGACACAAAAGAACAAGCTTAAACCAAGACTCCCATCGAATGCTAGCAACGATGGGCAACAGAAACACGGCTGGTATATGGAGTCTGATTAACGAAACGCACACACCCCAAGATGCCCTAATGAGTAACCCAATATCAGGAGCCCAATGGCAATTCTATTACACCCAGTTGCAAGATAAAGCACCGAACACCTTGAATCGCCGGCAGAACAGAAGTGGAAACCCAGGGGCCCTTGGACATCAGCAGTGATACAACTGAAATCCTTATCAGGAAAATTAAAAATTCCAGAGCCCCAGGCCCGGACGGCCTGATGAATGAAGCCCTAAAAAGCAACCCTGAACACTGGTCGAAATTTTTGCACAAACTATTTAAATACATCTTGCTCTCAGGAAGCGTCTCAAAGTCTTGGAAAGAGAGCGTAGTGGTCCCAATCTTTAAGAAAGGCTTGAGAGCCAACCCAGAAAATTATAAGCCTATAACCTTATTAGATGTGGCAGGCAAGATTTTTGCCTCCACACTGCTAAAAGCCCTAACAACATGGAGCGAATCCAACGGCCACAGAGACCAATGGCAATTGGGCTTCGTAAAAAGGAGAGGAACAACACTGAACATTTTCATACTAACAGGGTAATTCATAGAATTCAGCGCACAAGTGGCGCACGCGGCTGGCGCACAGTGTGCGCGTGCGAATCCCTGCGACAGCCGCGTGCGCTAAAATACATTTCCTCGCACAGCGTATTCATGGATTCCAGCCACCAAAACCAGCCGTGGCGCACATTGGCGCAGCGACCCTGCATGCTCAGGGAAAAGCCATCAAAATCCCCAACAAGCGCAAAGGGGGAACGCGTATCACTGGGGATCGCGTGAAGTTTCACATGCGATTTCAGCAGGGTACATGTATTACTGGGGTGCGTGGGAAGTTTCACACGCGATTGGCCCTGTGTAAGCGGGGTACGTGTATTACTGGGGTGCGCGGGAAGTTTCACATGTGATTTCAGCAGGATACGTGTATTACTGGGGTGCGTGGGAAGTTTCACACGCGATTGGCCCTGTGCGAGCGGGGTAAGTGTATTACTGGGGTGCGCGGGAAGTTTCACACACGATTTCAGCAGGGTACCTGTATTACTGGGATGCGTGGGAAGTTCCACACGTGATTTCAGCAGGGTACGTGTATTACTGGGGTGCGCGGGATGTTCCACACGCGATTTCAGCATGGTACGTATATTACTGGGGTGCGCGGGAAGTTTCACACGCGATTTCAGCTGGGTACGTGTATTACTGGGGTGCGCGGGAAGTTTCACACGCGATTGGCCCTGTGCGAGTGGGGTACGTGTATTACTGGGGTGCGCGGGAAGTTTCACACGCGATTACAGCAGGATACATGTATTACTGGGGTGCGCGGGAAGTTTCACACGCGATTTCAGCTGGGTACGTGTATTACTGGGGTGCACGGGAAGCTTCACACGCGACTGGCCCTGTGCGAGCGGGGTACGTGTATTACTGGGGTGCGCAGGAAGTTTCACACGCGATTTCAGCAGGGTATGTGTATTACTGGGGTGCGTGGGAAGTTCCACATGCGATTTCAGCAGGGTACATGTATTACTGGGGTGCGCGGGAATATTCACACGCAATTTCAGCAGGGTACGTGTATTACTGGGGTGCGCAGGAAGTTCCACAGGCAATTTCAGCAGGGTACATGTATTACTGGGGTGCGCGGGAAGTTCCACATGCGATTTCAGCAGGGTACGTGTATTACTGGGGTGCGCGGGAAGTTTCACACACGATTTCAGCAGGGTACGTGTATTACTGGGGTGCGCGGGAAGTTTCACACGCGATTGGCCCTGTGCGAGCGGGGTACGTGTATTACTGGGGTGCGCGGGAAGTTTCACATGCGATTTCAGCAGGGTACGTGTATTACTGGGGTGCACAGGAAGTTCCACATGCGATTTCAGCAGGGTACGTGTATTACTGGGGTGCGCGGGAAGTTCCACATGCGATTTCAGCAGGGTACGTGTATTACTGGGGTGCGCGGGAAGTTTCACACGCAATTTCAGCTCGGTACGTGTATTACTGGGGTGCGCGGGAAGTTTCACACGTGATTGGCCCTGTGCGAGCGGGGTACATGTATTACTGGGGTGCGCGGGAAGTTTCACACGTGATTTCAGCTAGGGGTACGTGTATTACTGGGGTGCGCGGGAAGTTTCACACGGGATTGGCCCTGTGCGAGCGGGGTAAGTGTATTACTGGGGTGCGCGGGAAGTTCCACACGCGATTTTAGCAGGGTACGTGTATTACTGGGGTGCGTGGGAAGTTCCACACGCGATTTCAGCATGGTACGTGTATTACTGGGGTGCGCGGGAATATTCACATGCGATTTCAGCAGGGTACGTGTATTACTGGGGTGCGCAGGAAGTTCCACACGCGATTTCAGCTGGGTACGTGTATTACTGGGGTGCGCGGGAAGTTTCACACGCAATTTCAGCAGGTTACGTGTATTACTGGGGTGCGCGGGACGTTCCACATGCGATTTCAGCAGGGCACGTGTATTACTGGGATGCGCGGGAAGTTCCACATGCGATTTCAGCAGGGTACGTGTATTACTGGGGTGCGCGGGAAGTTCCACATGCGATTTCAGCAGGGTACGTGTATTACTGGTGTGCGCGGGAAGTTTCACACGCGATTTCAGCTGGGTACGTGTATTACTGGGGTGCGCGGGAAGTTTCACACGTGATTGGCCCTGTGCGAGCGGGGTACGTGTATTACTGGGGTGCGCGGGAAGTTCCACACGCGATTTCAGCAGGGTACGTGTATTACTGGGGTGCGCGGGAAGTTCCACATGCGATTTCAGCAGGGTACGTGTATTACTAGGGTGCGCGGGAAGTTTCACACGCGATTTCAGCTGGGTACGTGTATTACTGGGGTACGCGGGAAGTTTCACACGTGATTTGGCAGTGTGGGTCCTCCCAGGTGTTCCCTGTACACCCTCCACGGCCCCTGCAGGCAGCCCACACCACAGGGGACTACCCTGCATCCCTGGTCATGTCCCGCAGGCAGCCCACCCAACATGGCCATGCCCCCCAGCAAAGGCACATGTCTCCTTGCACTACTGATCACCAACTCATGTCCCCTTGCACCCCCACCCCCCAGCATTGCGAGGCACCTGCCAGCAGGCCCCCACTCATGTCTCACTCATGTCCCCCTGCACCCCCACCCCCCAGCATTGCGAGGCACCTGCCAGCAGGCCCCCACTCATGTCCCACTCATCTCCCCCTGCACCCCCACCCCCCAGCATTGCGAGGCACCTGCCAGCAGGCCCCCACTCATGTCCCACTCATGTCCCACTCATGTCCCCCTGCACCCCCACCCCCCAGCATTGCGAGGCACCTGCCAGCAGGCCCCCACTCATGTCCCACTCATCTCCCCCTGCACCCCCACCCCCCAGCATTGCGAGGCACCTGCCAGCAGGCCCCCACTCATGTCCCACTCATCTCCACCTGCACCCCCAACCCCAGCATTGCGAGGCACCTGCCAGCAGGCCCCCACTCATGTCCCACTCATGTCCCCCTGCACCCCCACCCCCCAGCATTGCGAGGCACCTGCCAGCAGGCCCCCACTCATGTCCCACTCATGTCCCCCTGCACCCCCACCCCCCAGCATTGCGAGGCACCTGCCAGCAGGCCCCCACTCATGTCCCACTCATTTCCCCCTGCCCCCCCACCCCCCAGCATTGCGAGGCACCTGCCAGCAGGCCCCCACTCATGTCCCACTCATGTCCCCCTGAACCCCCACCCACCAGCATTGCGAGGCACCTGCCAGCAGGCCCCCACTCATGTCCCACTCATCTCTCCCTGCACCCCCACCCCCCAGCATTGCGAGGCACCTGCCAGCAGGCCCCCACTCATGTCCCACTCATGTCCCACTGCACCCCCACCCCCCAGCATTGCGAGGCACCTGCCAGCAGGCCCCCACTCATCTCCTACTCATCTCCCCCTGCACCCCCACCCCCCAGCATTGCGAGGCACCTGCCAGCAGGCCCCCACTCATGTCCTACTCATCTCCCCCTGCACCCCCACCCCCCAGCATTGCGAGGCACCTGCCAGCAGGCCCCCACTCATGTCCCACTCATGTTCCCCTGCACCCCCACCCCCAGCATTGCGAGGCACCTGCCAGCAGGCCCCCACTCATGTCCCACTCATCTCCCCCTGCACCCCCACCCCCAGCATTGCGAGGCACCTGCCAGCAGGCCCCCATTCATGTCCCACTCATGTCCCCCTGCACCCCCACCCCCCAGCATTGCGAGGCACCTGCCAGCAGGCCCCCACTCATGTTCCACTCATGTCCCCCTGCACCCCCACCCCCCAGCATTGCGAGGCACCTGCCAGCAGGCCCCCACTCCTGTCCCACTCATGTCCCCCTGCCCCCCCAGCCCCCAGCTTTGCGAGGCACCTGCCAGCAGGCCCCCACTCATGTCCCACTCATGTCCCCCTGCACCCCCACCCCCCAGCATTGCGAGGCACCTGCCAGCAGGCCCCCACTCATGTCCCACTCATGTCCCCCTGCACCCCCACCCCCCAGCATTGCGAGGCACCTGCCAGCAGGCCCCCACTCATGTCCCACTCATCTCCCCCTGCACCCCCACCCCCAGCATTGCGAGGCACCTGCCAGCAGGCCCCCACTCATGTCCCACTCATCTCCCCCTGCACCCCCATCCCCCAGCATTGCGAGGCACCTGCCAGCAGGCCCCCACTCATGTCCCACTCATGTCCCCCTGCACCCCCACCCCCCAGCATTGCGAGGCACCTGCCAGCAGGCCCCCACTCATGTCCCACTCATTTCCCCCAGTACCCCCACCCCCCAGCATTGCGAGGCACCTGCCAGCAGGCCTGACACATGTCCCCCAGCCAACACGTCATCACAATCTAGATCCCTGGCCCTTATGGGCAGCCTTCACATGCCAAACACCCACCCAAGTATTGCATCCGCCCACTCAGAAATGCCAATTACATGATACAACCCCAATGTCAAGTATGTAAATGAACATATGTCCCTCACATACACACAATGGGTGTAAGTGAATGTCAAAATCCATATCATGATATGCATGAAACCAATGAGATGATACTACACATTGAAGTTTGATGAAAAAAATGTATTAAAAGCAACATAAATGGGATTAAAAATAAATAAAACGACAGTGGGAATTAAAAACAAAAAGCAGCATGTCCGTAAAATAATGAAAAACCACAAATCATAATCCAAAGGCAAGGTGTCCAAAGTCACAGTTCAAAGAAGTACATCCAAGGGAAAAACAAAACCGAAAACCATTGCTCCATGGGTAAATCCAAAAAAAACCCATAATCCAACAGTCAACTATATACAGATAAACAATCCAGGGTCCATGATCCCAACTGAAGAAATGAAACCTATCTAAAAATAATACCTAATAAAAAAACTATATACAAAAATGTGGTCCATTGTCCAAAAGGTCCAAAATCAATAATAAAGCAAAGGAAACCTAACACTAACTACATAACTATTTACAAGGGCAGCGGGCTAGTCCAACGGCTCACTGGATGTTGTCATGGGCCAGGGCATCATCGAACTCCTGTTCAATGGCTTGGAGGCGGGCATGTTCCCCGGCCCCGAGGTCTCGCAGGGATAATGCAGTGTCCAGCTCCAACTCCCTGCGAATACCCTCGAGGCACTCAGCCCGCCTCAGTGCCCTCCACATGGAGTTCTCCGCCCTGACCATTGTGAGCCGTTCCTCCTCTGCCCGCTGCCGCTCCGCACCTATCTGCTGGCCCAACCACTCCCACACAGAAGCCACTCCCATTCCGGGGTTCTCCTGCCCTCCGGCCGATGCCTGTGCCCCTGATGTTGATGGCCCCGAACCATGATGCCTCCACGTCGAGCCTGCCGCTGCCTCCGACGCAACTGCCTCTGCCAGCACAACGGCATCCAGGCTGATGGAATCCAGCGACGCCGTCGTGCACGTGCCCTGCCCGATGATGCCGTCACATCCTCCATCTGCTGGGGTCCAGTTGCTGGTGTGTCCACCCCTGCTGGACCTCCAACTCCCGACTGTGGCAGGGATGGGATCCCCACCGAGTTGGCTGCATTGGTCGGGGCCGGTCCACAGGGGGCCCTGGTGGCATCTGGGCCGGAAGACGGCATGGAGAACGACTGGCGCATAGCCTCCACAGAGGAGGAGAGGGTCACCAGAGTGCCTGACACATGTACGAGACCCCCGACCACGACCGCTCCCAACTGAGCCACGTTGGCATGCTCTCATGTGTCCATTCCGCATAGGGCTCCCCATGTAGCATTTAAACACATACACCAACCGTGTGCTTCACACATTACTGGTCTCACATGCATGACCATGATGTCCCTGCACACACACACGCGTACATGGCCTATGTCACAAATACAGACAAGTATCAGACAACCAGCACACTGCAACATGCCCTGTCTCACACAGCAATGCTTGGCCACTTACCACTTGACTCCAGACGGGTCTGCCTCTCAAGGACCTGGACGTGGAGCGCTGGGGATATGCGTTCCAGGACCCCCATCTGATCTTCCGACAAGTGGCCCCGGCGCCCCTTAGCATCCGCTCCCTTCAAGAGGCCCCGGGCCTTGTTGAGGGTCCTGGACCTAAAGTCCTCCCAGCGCTTCTTGACATGATGGAATAGTCGGACTGCCACCCCCTCCGCGTTGATGGCAGTCACGATGTCCGTCCAGATCCTATCCCGTCCTTCCTTGTCGGCGCGTGATGATCCGAAGAGGGCATCATAATGCCCCAGGACAATCTCCACCAGGACACCAACTTCCTTCTGACTGAAGCTGGTAGCCCTCTGCCCCTCTGGCTGGGGGTCGCCAGTGGTCTCGGATGGTGTTTGCCCCGACATGGCGACCCCCGAGGCAGGTGTGGGTGGGCAACTGGGTCCTGGGGGTGGGCTGTGGAGCGATGGTATCCCAGTCGGGAGTCTTCTGTTCCAGCAGGGGTGGACACAGCAACTGGACCCCTGCAGATGGCTGATGTGCAGGCACCAAATGGCAGGGCACGGTGGCAGCAGGCAGGCAGGCAGGCAGGCAGGCAGCAGCAGATGGCTCGTGGGAGGCTGCTCGGGGCTCTGGGGGGCAGTAATCCGGCCTTTTGGGCAGGAGCGTGGTCTTCCGTGTGCTTACGCGTGGCCAGCTTGATACGGAGTGATTTTGCACGTGAAAATCAAGAACGTCTGCGTGTAATTCGAGGAAAGGGCCTTAGCGCATAAGCGCGTCAGCACACGTATGTGAATTCATTGGCCCAAAGGACCCCAGCGTGTAGGTGCGTCTATGACGTTACGCGCACGTGCGTATTCCATGGCGCGTAGAAAAAATAAGCACGTCAGAGTGTCATAGCGTGCAATTGCTGGAAAGGGCCTCAGTGCGTATGCGCATCTGTGACGTGCGTGCGTGGGCGTTTCCCTATGACTGCACGTCAGAGTGTCAGCTCGTGTAATTGGAGGATAGGGCCTTAGCGCGTACACGCGGAAGTGACGCTGGACGTGTGGGCATGTTTAAAAGGTACATGTAGAACGCCATTTCCTTGTACGTGCTTTTCGTGGAGAGCGAGTGGGTGAAATCTGTGCTTCTTGTCGGTTCACACGCGATTTACTTCACGGCGTTCCAAGTTCGTACTCCCTGTTACCTCTGACATCTTTTTCTCTTTTTGTCTTTTTCCTGGGCCTGTTTCCTCAAACAGCGTTCACTTCTCCTGTTGTCCTGTCTCCTCAGACAGCGTACAATTCTTCTTTTAGCGGGGGTGTTGCCAACGCGCACACGTGCGTATTTTTCACGCAATTTTTCCTGGCAGACGGTGAGTCGCGCACGTATTTAACATCTGTGCTTGCCCCGTGTGTTGCCTACCCGTTCAGAGGTCATTCTAGGCTCCGTGTGACACGCATACGTTCATTTTTGTGTTTCTGGGTGCCACAGCGTAGTGCAGGTTTATTTTTCCACGCACGTGGTCTAGGAGGGGTTGCGTGCACGTTATCTCCCTTTTTTGGGGTGCCTGTGCGTTGCGTGACCCGTCATCTTCCCCCAGGGGTCACATACAGCCTTGCTAGAGCACTACGGTACGAATTCCATCTAGTACCCTACCCCTTTGACCCCCAATTGCCCAGGACAATAGTTTACTGCAACTCCCATACGCACAACAACATCAGTGCCATGGTTGGGAGGCGAGCACGCGGTAAGGGGGGCAAAGGTGGCCGAGCCACAAGAGGTGGCCGTGGTGGATACGGTAGGGGACGTGGCTGGGACTTGCAGGGTGCCCCTAGCCCCCCATGTGTGGTTGACCAGTCAGGGACACCCATGCCCCCCCCCTGGTTGAGGGTAACATGGCTGACACCGTCCCTGTTCAGCCCTTGTTGGACAAGCCCATTGTGGCACCAGACCTGGCACAGGGTGACTCCATGGCTGACTTCCAGGTCAGCAGGTCTAGGCCATGTGTGGCGGTGCACGTTGGTGTCACCAGGCCACGTGGATCAGGGGCAGCAATGTCATCTGCTGCCCCGAGTAGGCAGGGTGGGGAGGCTGCAGGGGCAGCTGCGGCTCCATCCACCCCAGCTCTGAGTCTCCCAGCCAGGACAGTGTCGGTCCCAGTCCATCCTGCTGATGTTCCCCCTGACTACATCACACATCAGCTAATGCCTGCACCAAATCCCATGGTGAGTGTTCATTCCCACACTCCTAGTCGACAGTCCACCGGGGCTCCTGCCTCTAGTGTCCAGAGTGGCGTAGGACACTCAGGATCCCCACCACCTTCCAAGCGGAAGAGGAAGAGTGCTCGTCCAGCACAGGCTGATGCCCCAGACACGGCTACACAGTCCGGCCCACCAAGGAAGCCTAGCTTCAATCAGGCCGAACTTGATGCACTTGTTGAGTATGTGTCCGCACATGACAGCGAAATGGTGATTACTGCAGGATGCAAGACCACACCTGCACAATGTCAGGCACACTGGCAGACCATTGCGGACCTCATAAGTGCCCTTGGATTCGTGGGGCGCACAGCTAATGATTGCTACAAGCGCTAGAATGACCTGAAGCGCATGGCAAAGAAAAAGCTGGCCTCAAGTCCTGCCGCAACTCTAGTGACTGGAGGTGGGTCTCCAGCAGAGGACATAGAACTCACTCCACATGAGTATGTTGCTGGGACCTACGTCACGGAGGAACAGATTCAAGGCGTGGGAGACCTGCCAGATTACAAGGCATTGTCCGGTGAGTGCACATGCATGTGTGTGTCATCCATGTGCATGGTGTGTGTGTGAGGGCTTCTGATTGAGTGCCAGGTGAGGGTGTGTGTGCCTGAGTGGTTTGGGTCACCCATGTGCTTCATCCAATACATTCTGTGCACCAGGGTTTGGGTATTGCAGTATCCCGTCTGGCAACAGTAGACATTCAGCCCAACCTCACACCAGTTGCCCTTGAAGTGTCATCTTGCCACAACATAGTTGCGTATTATTCTGTGTTCATTCAGGCTGATTGTCTACATTCCACCACTTTCACTAGGCATTTCTCAGTCCTATTGTCACATGTGTGACATGGCTATGGTACATGCCATCTGTGTGATGGCATGTTTCATGTATGTGTATTGGACATGCCAATCACAGGCCAATGTGTGATGGCACTTCTAGCCAGCATGCAGCAAATGTGTTGGTCTTCCATCTTGGTGTCATCAATGTGTGCCATTTGCCTCCCCTTCATACGCAGTGAAGGTGCATGCATGGGAGGGTTATAGTCATGTGGGACATGTGTCAATGAAGTACTGTTTCTGTTGCTTCTCAGCCCTAATTGTGTGCCATGGTGCTAATGCCTGTTCCCATTTCTTTTCTTTCATGTCTTTGCAGGGGATGACGCACTTGATACTGCTGGGGTTGTGGAGATGGTGCAGACCCAGGAGGGGTCTCAGGCCCGACCGGGCACCAGTGAGGGACGTGGTGTGGTGTGAGAACCCACACTTGCTGCAGACCATCATCTCAAGGGGTGTCTCTGGGTGCACCTCCCCCGAGCTCTATTCATGTGTCGATTCGGATGATGAGACCTATGTGCTGTCGCAGGTAAGTGTTTCTGGGAGGGATTCTGTACTGTCCAACCCACCTGCACCAGGGGTAGAACCCTCAATGGGGATGTCAGTGTTGGTAGGTCCGCCTTTGGTGGTTACGGATGCAGGGTCACACTCCGCAACATCTGATCCTGTTCCTGGGCCAGAAGATCAGAAGGGGACTGCAGTCCTGCAGCCTCAGGCAGTGCCGGCACAGCAAGGCGCAGTTCGCCTTGCCCCAGACAGGTGTGGTGCCCACCAACGCGGTGGCCGTACGTCACCTGGCAATACCGCATGGGAGCAATCCATATACGGTATGGCAAACCAACAGGCAGCATCATCTGAGATGATGGCTCAGGCCATGGATAGGGTGGCCCCTTCCATTGTCCCCCAGGAAAGGCTGATTAAACAACTACAGCAGGCAACAGACTCCATTAGCCAGTCACACAGGGAGGACATGTTGGCATCCAACAGGGACAGGCGGGCGGCACTGGAGACTCTGCGGGAAGCCATTTCTATTGAGTCCCAGGGCCACAGAGAAGCCCTGAGGGTGGAACTCCGTCAGCTCAGGGTAACTCTTGTTGAGCTTGAGGCTTCAACTAACACAAGGACAGAACAGCAGCTGGAGCGGCTCACACGTACGCTCTCAGCTGAGATGCAGGCAACTAGGGAGGAGGTCCGGGCATCCCGTGAGTTGTTGCATGGGGACCTCCGCACGAGTATCCTCCAGAACCAGACCTTCCACACCCGCATGCTTGCTGCCATCCCATAGTGCCACCACCTCCTGATGCAGCTGCAGAGGGTGAGGAGAGCGACAGCAGCGAATCTCTCACAATCGGGTAGCCGTGCAGGCCATGAGCCCATGGAGGTGTTTTTTTTTTTCGCAAGATCCACACAGGTGGGTTTTGGTGTGCACCCTGTCCTCTGACCTCCTGGGTGGCCTCCCCCAAGCCCCCTGGCCCATTCATGGCCATTTTTGATTTTTGATTTTTGAATTTTGATTTTTGATTTTTTGGACAGTGTGTTGCCTTGTGTGGCTCCCGTGGGCATACGCTGTATTGTGGCTGGGCACATGCAGGCTTGTCCTGAATTTGGGTCAGATGCTTGGGTTTGTGTGACACACACCCCTCCTGCTTCCCGTTTCCATGGGCTTGCAAAGGGTGTGCCCAAGTGACATTGACTTACACGGTGACGTTGGACTCCCATTTGATGTGTGGGCAGTCTGTAGTCAATACTGTGTATACATTCGTAGTGCATATTGTTGTTGTATTGTACACTGCATGGTGTATTGATATGTGCCTCTGCATCCATCTCATCCTCCTAATTTGCAGGTCCATTTGTCATGTCTTCACAAGGCGGTCTACTTTGGAAATGGAGTCCATGTTGTAAGCAGTGCACCTACACTTTTGCGTGGCGCTAACACTGTACAGTTGGAAGTGTTCGAAGTGCTGGCATTATCAGGTAGTGAGGCTACCAATTTTTTAAGTCCGTACTGTCATGTTTATGGTAGGTTGGAGGTTGTGTAGGTGATTAGTATTATTGGTAAGTATTTGGTAATGTGTGTTGTTGGTCCTGCATTACTGTGAGCATTTCATGTGTGGCCAGTTTCCATTAGGGACACTGTAGTTTGTGACACTTGTGTCATGTTGTGGGGATTAATTTGTTTGGTCTCACATAGCATGACATGCCATGGTGTGTTGTGTGGCGGTGCCGGGGAGGGGTTGGGTGACATGGCACTGTTCTCATGTTGTATTTTGCAAGTGGGTATTCATTTTTGCTGCATAGAAGTATGTCTTTTGATGACACTGCATTGGTAGTGTTTGTGTAGGTAGGGATGCACACATTGTGACACTTCCAGATGAACAATCTCAGTCTGCTATAGTTCTGACAGTTGACTGTCCCTTAATTCATCATAATTGTCAGATTGAGTCATCATTGATTGTCAGATGGTATGTGCCAGGGCTGTGTGCACTCCACAGGGGTGTGATTTCTATGTGAAGTAATTAGCCACCAGCTGCGTACGGGCTGCCTCACCCCGTGCCCTTTCCCCTCCCATGGGCAGCGAGCGTGCATGTGGTTGGGGATGTGGTGGCACCACCATGTCCACAGCCAGGCCCCGGCGTGTTGCAACATTGTGCAGGACACATGCTGCCACTATGATCCTGCACAGTACTGGGGGAGCGTATAACAGCTGCCCGCCAGAACGGTCAAGGGAGCGAAAGCGTGACTTGAGCACTCCGAATGTGCGCTCCACTATGCCCCGTGTTGCTATCTGGGCTGTGTTGTATCTTACCTCAGGAGGCGTGATGGGGTTCCGAATTGGCATCATCATGTGGGTGCTCAGAGGGTAGGCACTGTCCCCTGGGGAGGTGGTGATGGGGATCATTAGTGGGGTAGTGACATTACTCTGTATCTGTCATGCATGCGTGTGCTGTGGCATTTATACTCACCAAGCAGCCATGCATTGCCATGCCGCCCAGCTTCCATGTCCCAGTTTAGGGTTGACATCCTGTAAATGAAGCTGTCGTGGGTGGACCCTGGATAGTTGGCATATACTGAGGTGATGATTCCCTTGGCATCACATACTACCTGCACGTTGATGGAATGCCAGTGCTTGCGGTTTCTAAACATGTGCTCACATGCCCTGGGGGGACGTAGAGCCACATGGGTGCAATCAATGGCACCTAGCACTTTGGGGAATTGTGCCACCCTGTAGAAATCCTGGCTGACAGCCTGCCTTTCTGCAGGTGTTCTGGGCAGGTATATGTGCCTGCGGACGGATGGGCGTGCAGTGATGGTGGCCAACACCTGGTGTAGGCACCGTGACTGCCTGGGCTGTGACACCCCCCCCCCCACTATGGCACTTGTCCGCTGAAATGATCCGGTAGCCAAGAAGTGCAGTACATTGAGGATCTTCTCCAGGGGGCTGAGTGCTTGGGAGCACAGGGTGGGTGATGTGAGGTCATCCTCCCACTCACTGACCAGGTCGAGTATTATGTGTGGTGGAAACCTGTACCTCCCATACACCTGGTCATCAGGCATACCAAATAGGCTGGTCCTGGGTGTGAAGATTCTGGCCCTGACTATCCTTCTCCTCCTCCTGCAGTATCCCACGGCCACTGCTGCTAGGAACGGTATATTCATCCTGGTGTCTGAGCTTGTTTGTTGTTTGCGCACTCTTTTATGCTGCGCGGGACGTGCGCCTGCTTCATGCTGGCGTACGTGTTTCCGGATTGGACCTTTTTTTTGCGCGTTGTGGGCGACTGTGTAAATCTTCCCACCCACCCCAGGAATACACGTAACACGCTCTCCCAGGCCTAGTCGCGAGTAAATATTCCCGCCCACCCCTGGAATACATGTACCCCACTCTCACAGGCCCAGTCGTGTGTGGAACTTCCCGAGCACCACGAAATACACGTACCCAGGGCAATCGCGTGTGGAACTTCCCGCGAACCCCGTAATACACAAACCCTGCTGATATCACGTGTGGAAGTTCACGCGGACCCATAATACACGTACCCTGATGAAATTGCGTGTAAGACTACCCGCGCACCCCTGAAATACACGTACCCAGGCAAATCGCACTGCTGGGGGGTGGGGGAGGGTGGGAGACATGAGTGGGGGCCTGGTGGAGGGTGCCCCTGGATGCAGGGGGGTGGGGGTGCAGGGAGATATGAGTGGGGGCCTGGTGGAGGGTGCCCTACAGTGCTGGGGGGTGGGGGTGCAGGGGGACAGGAGTGGGGGCCTGGTGGAGGGTGCCCTACAGTGCTGGGGGGTGGGGGTGCAGGGGGACATGAGTTGGACATGAGTTTGGGCCTGGTGGAGGGTGCCCCTGTCTGCTGGTGGGTGGGGGTGCAGGGGGACAGGAGTGGGGACCTGGTGGAGGGTGCCCTACAGTGCTGGGGGGTGGGGGTGCAGGGGGACAGGAGTGGGGGCCTGGTGGAGGGTGCCCTACAGTGCTGGGGGGTGGGGGTGCAGGGGGACATGAGTTGGACACGAGTGGGGGCCTGGTGAAGGGTGCCCCTGACTACTGGTGGGTGGGGGTGCAGCGGGACAGGAGTGGGGGCCTGGTGGAGGGTGCTCTGCACTGCTGGGGGGTGTGGGTGCTAGGAGACAGGAGTGGGGGCCTGGTAGAGGGTGCCCTACAGTGCTGGGGGGTGGGGGTGCAGGGGGACAGGAATGGGGGCCTGGTGGAGGGTGCCCTGCACTGCTGGGGGGTGGGGGTGCAGGGAGACAGGAGTGGGGGCTTGGTGGAGGGTGCCCTACAATGCTGGGGAGTGGGGGTGCAGGGGGACATGAGTTGGACATGAGTGGGGGCCTGGTGGAGGGTGCCCCTGACTGCTGGTGGGTGGGGGTGCAGGGGGACAGGAGTGGGGGCCTGGTGGAGGGTGCCCTGCACTGCTGGGGAGTGGGGGTGCAGGGAGACAGGAGTAGGGGCATGGTGGAGGGTGCCCTACAGTGCTGGGGGGTGGGGGTGCAGGGGGACATGAGTGGGGGCCTGGTGGAGGGTGCCCCTGACTGCTGGTGGGTGGGGGTGCAGGGGGACAGGAGTGGGGGCCTGGTGGAGGGTGCCCTGCACTGCTGGAGGGTGTGGGTGCTGGGAGACAGGAGTGGGCGCCTGGTGGAGGGTGCCCTACAGTGCTGGGGGGTGGGGGTGCAGGAGGACAGGAGTGGGGGCCTGGTGGAGGGTGCCCTGCACTGCTGGTGGGTGGGGTGCAGGGAGACAGGAGTGGAGGCCTGGTGGAGGGTGCCCTACAGTGCTGGGGGTTGGGGGTGCAGGGGGACATGAGTTGGACATGAGTGGGGGCCTGGTGGAGGGTGCCCCTGACTGCTGGTGGGTGGGGGTGCAGGGAGACAGGAGTGGGGGCCTGGTGGAGGGTGCCCTGCACTGCTGGGGGGTGGGGGTGCAGGAAGACAGGAGTGGGGGCCTGGTGGAGGGTGCCCTACAGTGCTGGGGGGTGGTGGTGCAGGGGGACAGGAGTGGGGGCCTGATGGAGGGTGCCCTACAGTGCTGGGGGGTGGGGGTGCAGGGGGACATGAGTTGGACATGAGTGGGGGCCTGGTGGAGGATGCCCCCTGACTGCTGGTGGGTGGGGGTGCAGGGGGACAGGAGTGGGGGCCTGGTGGAGGGTGCTCTGCACTGCTGGGGGGTGTGGGTGCTAGGAGACAGGAGTGGGGGCCTGGTAGAGGGTGCCCTACAGTGCTGGGGGGTGGGGGTGCAGGGGGACAGGAATGGGGGCCTGGTGGAGGGTGCCCTGCACTGCTGGGGGGTGGGGGTGCAGGGAGACAGGAGTGGGGGCTTGGTGGAGGGTGCCCTACAATGCTGGGGAGTGGGGGTGCAGGGGGACATGAGTTGGACATGAGTGGGGGCCTGGTGGAGGGTGCCCCTGACTGCTGGTGGGTGGGGGTGCAGGGGGACAGGAGTGGGGGCCTGGTGGAGGGTGCCCTGCACTGCTGGGGAGTGGGGGTGCAGGGAGACAGGAGTAGGGGCATGGTGGAGGGTGCCCTACAGTGCTGGGGGGTGGGGGTGCAGGGGGACATGAGTGGGGGCCTGGTGGAGGGTGCCCCTGACTGCTGGTGGGTGGGGGTGCTGGGGGACAGGAGTGGGGGCCTGGTGGAGGGTGCCCTGCACTGCTGGGGGGTGTGGGTGCTGGGAGACAGGAGTGGGCGCCTGGTGGAGGGTGCCCTACAGTGCTGGGGGGTGGGGGTGCCGGGGGACAGGAGTGGGGGCCTGGTGGAGGGTGCCCTGCACTGCTGGTGGGTGGGGTGCAGGGAGACAGGAGTGGAGGCCTGGTGGAGGGTGCCCTACAGTGCTGGGGGTTGGGGGAGCAGGGGGACATGAGTTGGACATGAGTGGGGGCCTGGTGGAGGGTGCCCCTGACTGCTGGTGGGTGGGGGTGCAGGGGGACAGGAGTGGGGGCCTGGTGGAGGGTGCCCTGCACTGCTGGGGGGTGGGGGTGCAGGAAGACAGGAGTGGGGGCCTGGTGGAGGGTGCCCTACAGTGCTGGGGGGTGGTGGTGCAGGGGGACAGGAGTGGGGGCCTGATGGAGGGTGCCCTACAGTGCTGGGGGGTGGGGGTGCAGGGGGACATGAGTTGGACATGAGTGGGGGCCTGGTGGAGGATGCCCCCTGACTGCTGGTGGGTGGGGGTGCAGGGGGATAGGAGTGGGGGCCTGGTGGAGGGTGCCCTGCACTGCTGTGGGGTGTGGGTGCTGGGAGACATGTGTTGGTGGGCAGTAGTGCAAGGTGACATGTGGGTTGGCTGGGGGGCATGGCCATGGTGGATGGGCTGCCTGCGGGACATGTGCAGGGGTGCAGGGTAGTCCCCTGTGGTGTGGGCCACCTGCAGGGGCCGTGGAGGGTGTAGAGGGTGTAGAGGGAACACCTGGGAGGGCCCACACGGCCAATTCACGTGTGGGACTCCCCGGCACCCCCGAAATACACGTAGGCTGCTGGATTCGCGGGTGGAATTTCCCGCGCACACGGAGTACACGTACCCTGCTGAAATTGCGTGTGGAACTTCACGCGCACACTGAACTACACGTACCCTGCAAATTTGCATGTGGAACTTCCCGCGCACCCCGGAATACACGTGCCCAGGCCAATCGCGTGTGGAACTTCCCGCGAACCCCGTAATACACGCACACGATATTTTTCACACAGCGGGTGTCCGTGTTTGTCGGTACCCCTTTGCACCTCATTTGTCCTAGAGGGCCACAGTATGGATCATTCATCATAGCTGTATATGGGTGCTTTTTGTTAGCGCACATTTTGGCGCACATTTATTTCAGGCGCAGGGACGATACCGCCTGCTTTCTTGTGGCATACTTGTTTGGCCCTGTGCGCGTCTTTGACCGTGCGCTGGTTTGCCCTATTCGATTCCATGAATACGTGTTGTGGGCGTTCCGCGCACTTGCCTCCTGTACTTCCCCCGTGACGCCCATATTTTCACGCGTTGTTCCCCATTCCGAGTGTTACGCCCGTGTTCCGCCTACTTTTGTAATGTGCGCCGCGCTATGTGCGATTTCGCAGCGGCTGTGGCGCACGCCGTTGGATGGACTGTGTGCCGCGTGCGCCGCGCACTTTTTAAGCGCACATCCAATATATTTCTCGCGCACGGACTTCCATGAATCGATGTGCGCTGGTTTCCCTGCGATTTTTCGCAGTTGCAGTGCGATTTTCGCACTTGTACTGCGAATCGCACGTTTTGACTCCTATGCGCCGGAATTTTCGGCGCACTTTAATTCGATGAATCGGCCTGTAAATCTATTTAAAACACGAACAGTGAGAAACAGCGACCTAAGATTCTATGTGGTGTTTATAGATTTATCCAAGGCGTTTGACACAGACAAAAGGGCAGATCTCTGGAAAAAACTAGCCAACTGGAATTATCCCGAAGTGGTCCTAGAAAACATCAAGGACCTCCATGAAAACACCTCGATTAAAGTCTGACTAAACAAACGAGATCTGTTGTCAGAGAACTTAGCCACGGGCATCGGCTTAAAACAAGGATGCCCGCTAACAACCGGAACTATATAACCTGTTCATATCTGACATCGATGAAGCGTTCACAGAAATAAGAATCTTCCCTCCCAAGATAGCAGGAATTGCAGTCGGAAGGCTAATATATGCAGACGATATAGTTCTGATTGATCAGACACCCTTAGGCCTACAACACCAACTGACTGCTCTCCAGAGATACGTGGACTGTAAAAAAGAGAATTAATCCGGACAAATCGAGAAACTTGCAACTGGGTAAACCTGAGAGAACGAAAGAAAACAAAAAATTCAGCTGGACGCTAAAAAACAAGAAAGTCATGTAAATTACATAAATGACATACTTGGGAGTCTGTATTAACAATGACAGTAAAGCGGCTCCACGAACGCTAGATATGAGAAACAAAATGAAAAATCAAGCAAAAATCCTCAAAGGACGATTCTGCAGGTTCTCAATTGCCCCATTGGTGGCATTCTATAGAGCCAAGGTAGTGGCAATTTTGACATATGGAGCAGGAAATCGTTCCTACTACCGGCCAAAACGTGGCCTCTTTTGGAAGGAATCTTTTGGAGAACAGCACTCCAACTACCTAAAAGCTATCCCATCCAAATAATTCACAAAGAACTGACATTAACATCTTTAAAAGCAATTGCAGATTGGAAGGTTATCTCCTTTTACCGTAAATGTCGAGAAAAACTATCAACGGGAGGACTCAAGGTGCTCAGAAAGGCCCTTGAAGAACATACAGAGCCGATTCTTTCAGAATGGGAAACAATATGCAGGGCAATTCTAGCAAATCTGAATGAAATGGAGGAATCGTTACAGAACAATCCAGACCAGGTAAAGAAAAAGATGTTCACATACGACTGGATAGAGACCCAGGAGGAAATTTTGAAATACCATAAATATAATGATTTTTGGGTAACCCCCTATAAACTGAACAGACTGCCAAAATACCTGACCCTTTTTCCAAAATGGTTTCTGAGGAATACTTACCTACAATTCTGTTTAAATTTCCTTACCTGCAGAGACAATCTGTACTGGAGAAGAGACATCAACGAACCAAAGTACTGTCGACTGTGTAAAAATTTAAATACAATTGAATCAATGAAACATTTAACATTGGAATGCCCAGACTTGATAAACGAAAGACACCTATACTTGGGTGAAATTTGGAAATTATACCGACTGAGAGAGGTAGACACTTGGTG
Organism: Ambystoma mexicanum; assembly: GCF_040938575.1. NCBI lineage: Eukaryota > Metazoa > Chordata > Amphibia > Caudata > Ambystomatidae > Ambystoma > Ambystoma mexicanum. The sequence continues at coordinate 563,269,839 of NC_090938.1, read as the reverse complement.
GACCATACTTCTTCAAGGGATGAAAATGAAAATCAATCTAGCAGTGACAAAATGTATTTTGGTGATAATCAAGATACTTTAAAACTCCACCGTGATAGACACTCAGACCCAACTATTCTTAGAGTCCTAAAAAGGAAGTACAAGACTTACACCCAACAGTTCTATTGGGTTTGCTTTAGAAACGTCACTGAGGACAATGATCGACAATTATTACACCAAATTTGGCATTGTGACTGATTTTATTATTCTATTATCTAAGGAACTGCATTCCTTGCTTCTTCTATTTTCTTTTTAATTGTTATGCCCCATTTCTCTAGTCTGTTTCTTTTTTCCTTGTATTATTCTTTTTTTTTCTCTCCCTATTTTCATTTCCTTGAAACTGTATAGAAATGAGATGTAGACTAGTAAATTAGCCAAAGGTTTTCACATTTTGTAAACCAAAGTGCTAATAAAAAAAATAAAAAATAAAAAATGGAAGAGAGTTAGAGCTGTGGTGATTGCCACACTATGGCTGGTTTGCAGGAGTAGAGGACCTTTCCAGATCATCTTACATTTCAGCTTTTTTGTTTTAGTGGCAGGTAGGATATGTGGTTAGACGGAGAGTCGAAAATTACCCCACAATCTTTAGTAACTTTACAGTTTCTGGGGACATTGTCAGAGTTCAAGGCCATTCAAATTTTGTCTATTTTCTGGTGTCTCTAATCACAAAGATATGTGTTTTGAGACCATCCTGCCCTATGGTATGTTTCTTCTTGTAATGGGGTGTGTGTGCAAGGCATTCTGCGATCTTTCTCTGGTTTCCCTGTTGCTCTTCCACCTGAAGATGCAGTTGCGATGGATGGGTAACTTTTGTGCTCACTGGCAGTAAGGTAATGTTAAGAGTGACACCAACAGATGCTTGGTAATGGTCTTTTGGTGGCAGGGACCTGAAGGACTTGGCTTTGGCTCACTGTATTGAAGGTTGCCGATGGGGTTATGGGTGGGTGTGGTGGTATTTCTGGTGTAGCCAGGATTTTTATTCAGATCTTGGCGATCCTGTTAGGAAGGAAGGCATACAGCTCCTTAGACACCCAAGCACTAGAACATGGCGTGTTCCTGATGGTGGATGATTCTGTGATCTCACTGTATATTATGTATATCTCACTGCTGTGCTTGGCCGCTTCTCTAATACGCCACAAACAGTATTCCTTCTTGGCTCACTCCATCACTCTATTATACCTTTTCACGTATATTCTACAACGCTTTTTGTCTCCGACTACTTCTTTTTTTCTTTGTCATTTTAGTTTGCAATCTTGTCTCTTCATTAGTGCCAGGTCTCAGTTAAACCACTTGTTTGCAGCTTCCATGTTGGATTTTACTTTCAGGGCCACTAACACATAAACCCCCTTGGAAATATTGGCATGGAGATTCTCCCACCAGTAATCTGGGTCTGCACCAACACACAAAGTGGGGCCAATTCACAAAAGGTTCCCATGACTTACCCCTGACTTAAACCTGGCGAAGGCTATTTTGACTCACAAGGAAGTTACAGTGAGTAACTCTGACTTACATGCAAGTCAGGAGTAAGTCAAGAGTAAACTAGAAGTACTCATAGGAACTTCTTGGTGAATCTCCAGGTTGAAGTCAACAGTAAGGCGTGACATCTAGTCTCCTTGCTTACCCTCATCACATTTCACCCTGATGGCTGGAACCTCCCAAGCCATATATTGTAACCCCATAGTCCTTACCCCATATATTACCCTCAACGATTTACACAGCGCTCTGTTTCTTCCGAGCTAGATTTGCAGTATAAAAAGTCCAAATACAAATCCTGCAGAGTAACTCCTAGTAAATTCTTAGTGAATTGCATGGCCATCTCCATGTTGAATTAAGGAATAAGGAGTGACATCCACTCTTCGTGCATTCTCACATCACATCTGATTCCCATGGCCAAAACATCCAATGCCATGTATTGTAACCCCTTACCCCTTAACCCATATATTACCCTCAACGACTTGCACAGCGCTCTGTTTTTTTTCGAGCTAGATTTACAGTATTAAAAAAAAACAAATACAAAATCAGTCAGAGTAACTTATAGTAACTTCTTAGGGAATTAGCCCACGTTTTGCTAACATTGGAACACTCTCACAGTTGCCCAGTCACACACAGTATCTGTACTCCTAGAGTAGTCTCTAGATAACCTCTTCATTCAGGGGATCTTTGCCACAATCTTACAGCCGATGCATCTAAAAGGGTGTGACGTTCATTAATCGCCAGTTTTTTTGCAGCTACATTTTTTGCCGAAAATATTTGCCAAAACAACTCATTGAAAAATATGTAGGGGGGACAAGGGCATATAAGGGGTAGGGTGGGGTGGGCAATAGGGAATAAATAATAGGGGAGGGTTTGGAGGAACCCCCAAATTTAAAAAAGTAAAACATTTGATGAGTTTTTTCAGGCAAAAACTTTTGACGAAAAAACAGCAAAAAAACTGGTGATAAATGAACATGGAAGCATCTAAAAGTCGCGTATTTTTGCTGTTGCACCATTCACTTTAGTATTACGATACAAGATATTTGCTTGAGTCCGCTCTCTAAAAGAATGAGCGTCAGAATCAATTTAATTGGTCAAAACAATTCATCTCCAAAACTCGAAATTATTCAAAACATTCACACCCCCATTCGGGCATCTCAAATTGCTAAAAAGTACTTTGCTCGAACCAGCCCAAACATTTGGCAGTTTATTTTGATTTTCGTTTATTTCTTTTAATTTAATTTTGGTTTCATTTTATTTTATTTGACACGATTCTTGATTTGTTTATATTGCTTAGGACCAAGTTGACAAAATAGGATCCAATAAGTGGTTTGCTTCATTCTGGTTCTGCCGGATTTCAACTACAAACCAAAGCCCAGCAGGCCCAGGATATTCTGGCATTCACGTCAACCTTTTGCAGCAAGGAAATGAAATATTGCACCTGAAATCGCTACATTATACTTCATTTACTTGAATTAAATAGCTAGCTACTAACCTACAGGGTTTATTTGCAGGTGTGCTGACTGTGCCTGTCAATTGAACACCAGCGTGTACAGAGGGAGTGTCTTCATTTAAATGGTGTGTGGGACTAGGGGACAATGGCCTTGTGGGTTCAGATATCAGAAACTGACACTGATTTCTTTTTCGGACACAATAAAATGGGGGGGCAGATGGGTGCAACACTGTATTTTGCTCCTGTTTAGTGCCATTTAAGAGATTTGTGTAGCATATTTGGCCAAGGCACAATGGGCACTTCTGTTGCAAGCCCGAAATTGCTCTAAACTGGAAGGTCTCACAAACTGGGCATATGAGTTATTATAGACGAGTTTAAATCCTCTCCTGAGTAAACTCTCTGGCAGAGTCCATCCATGCAAACTCATTTGAACGGTTATTTCAATGATTTGAATCATGATTCAAGTCGAGCAGTTTAAGGCAAACCCTAGCACTGGCCCACTTTCCCTATTAGGTGACATTACTCAGCACCTTACTTTTGTAATGCCGGAAAATCTGGCAAAAAGCAGCTGATCTGCGAGTGCTTACCGAGCTCAGTTCCTTCCACTGAGTTTTTTCTCACTGACTGCATGATGTGGTGTAAAACTCAGACATCAGTTTGTTAATGGGTTCCCGCGCATTACACTGCATCATGGGGTCAATGCGCTAGGATTCCAGGTGTTTGGTAATTATGTCCAACATGTACAAACAGGGAAGCCGTCATTACTCTTCCTGCTATTTTATAGCGCAAAAGGGCGGGCAGAAGCATTTGAAAGCCCAGCCGCTCCACCAGCATCAAGATATGGGCTCATTACGAGTTGGGTGGTTTTCTGGTGGTAAATCTGCCGGAATACCGCCCAACTGAATTACTGTTACCACCACTTGGTCTGGCGGAATTACTTCCAAATTACAAGCAGTGTTGGCAGAGTTAATCCCCATTTTCTGAGAGTCCATTGTACTCTGTGTCATTTTTGGTGAAATGACTGTGGGCTGTAATTCTGCAAATTTTGCCGATTTTGGGTGGAAGTGGGGGGGTTTAATTCCAGTATCCGGCTGGAGATAAATCCCCCACTCCAGGGCCATACTCTGAGTATGGTAGAGTGTGAAAAGTGGCCGTAATGGAGTGAAGAAACGCGCAGAGCAGGTTTTCTGCTCCATGTCCTGTTCCAGCCAGGGCATACCCATCAAAATGGCACAGCAGGGCTAAACATAAAAAGAGATTTTCCCTGCATCATTTAATGCCTCTCTACCATTTAACAGGACCATCAAAGTGAGCCTTCTAGCATTTTCAAAGTTACACAATTGTCAAGGGTTCTTTTAACAAAGGAGCACTCTCCCTCTTCCTCTTACTTTGTCATCGTCGTACATATCGCTGAAACACTCCCTATTAACTTACGACACTCAGCAGATTTAACACACAACACTTTCGTGATTATGTATGTATGTATGTATGTATGTATGTATGTATGTATGGAATTATAAATATTGAACCAAGGTGGAGACCTGTAAATTACGGAAGTTTCCTGGGGGTTAGGATTAAGGGTGCAGGTGTAGCTGAGGAATTGGTATACAAAGGATGATTAGGAGTGGACTTAAGGTTGAAAAAAGCGATCAGCTAATGACAACATGTTCTTTGTAAAGTACAGTCTTCAGTAACAGTGACATTGATGGGGCCTCCACAGCTCCTGTGCTGCGGTGGGCCTCGTGGCCCCATGTCCAGGCTGAGACCCCGCCTCACCCTTCACCCTGATTAAAGTCAGGGTGAAGGCTGTGCTGAGGCTGACTGCAGCTGGCAGGCGGCACAAGAAGTGGGGGCTCCACCTCCAGCTCCCTGGCGCATGTCAGGCAGGATCCAAGAAGCCCCCCCCAGCTTCCTGCTCCCTGTCTGCATAGAGTGCGGGAGCCTGAGGGCTGGAGTGATGGAGTATGTGTGTATTATGCATGCATGCATGTTGGACATGTATGTATGTAGGTATAGATGAGTGTGTGCATGTGAACGGTGTGTATGTGTGTATGTGTGTGAGTGTGTATTTTGTCTCGTGAATTAAAATGCAGTGTGTTTGAATGTTCCGGATGGGTGCCCGTGTGGAAAATGCAATGTGAATGTTCTGTGTGCTCATGTGAGTGAATGTGAGAGAAGGTGTATGGGTGAGTGACTGGTGGGTGAATGGGTATGTATGTGATTATGTGTGTGTTTGTGTGTGTGAATGTTCTGGGTGGGATCTCGTGCAGAGAATGCAGTGTGATTGTTCTGGGTGTGTGTGAGTGAACATGAGAGAAGGTGAATGGGTGAGTGACTGGTGGGTGAATTGGTATGAATGTGATTATGTGTGCCTAAGAGGCGCTGGGGAGCCCAGAGGGCACTGAAAAAATGTGGATTTTTCCTTAAAGTGACATGCTATGTTTTACTGGCATTTTTTGGGCGAAGCCAACTTGTGTTATTACGTGGCTAGACTGGCATTTTGGTGCAGCCAGTCTAGCCATTGCTTAAATTGGCATGACAATTTTTACTGGGCATCTATGATAAAGCAAGCAAGCATGATAAGTGTTATTACATAAATAGACGGGCATTTTGGTGAAGCAAGTCTAGTTATTTCTTGCTTTGGCATGACATTTTTTACTGCCCATCTCTGATTAAGCCAGCATAATAAGTGTGACTACGTAGCCAGACTGGAGTTTTTGTGCAGCCAGTTTAGCCATTTCTTACTGGTTTATGATATTTCTTACTGGCCATCTATGATAAAGGAGGTATGATAAGTGGTATTATAGGGCTGGGCTAGCAGTTTGCTGCAGCCAGTCTATCAATTTCTTGTTGTGGCATGGCATTTTGTACTGGGCATTTATGATAAAGCAAGCATGGTAAGTGTTCTTATGTGTTTAGGCTGGCCTACTCTGGACCACATTGGACATGTTTTCTTACTGTGGCATGGCATTTTTAATAGAAAAGCCAGCAAAAGTGTGTTCTTATGTGGGGTTACTGGCATATATTGACAGAGCCAGCTTGGACATGCTTTCTTATACTATCAATACTGGCAATATGCTCAACGCAAACACAAGTATGTTCTTAATTGGGAATACTGGCATATAAACCGGTGTAGCTAACATGGAATTGTATGGGCACAACCAGCGTCAAAATGTTTTTATACTGGCATATATTGTGAGGAAAGGCATCATGAAAATGCATTAGAATAAACTCCTGTATGCTGTTGGTACTTGCATCGATTGGATTTTTTCATAAGTTACCCTAGAAAAACAATTGAAAATGGTATGGCTTTTTACCCAATTTTTCACAGATTGTGTGTTGTATAATGCACCATTTTAACCCACTATATAATAAATGTAAGAGGAGGATCGCCCATCCCTCCCGAGCCGCCTTTCATTGATTCAGGCTTCTTTGCTATGATCGGGCACTCTTGCATACTTGTGGTAAATATTTATACCCCTCGAATTAAACAATTCAACAGCTGCCACTGGTGGCTGGTACATTTGGGTGCCTCCTTATTTCTACAGTAGGTGAAGCATGATCATCCTGGGCATTGTGCATGTGTGGTGGTACAGACTGGCCCAGAGTGCATTGTTAAGGACCTTGGAGTGAGGATCCCTCAGCATGGCTCGCAAGGGGGCCCACATTGTGTGCTATGCCACTTTTCTTCAGGTCCTTCCTGAAGTGTAGGATGGAAGTGGACAGTCTTACCTCATTGATAATTTTTTTTAACTCTATTTGTGTACACTTGGCATTTCATACAGATATAGGAAACCATTGCTTTAAAGGGAATACATGTGCTGATAAGTAAACTTAGGTCTTTAGATTGTGCATTCCCTTGTAAATGCGTTTACATCAATCTGCAAAAATTGATCATGCGCCATATTTCGAGTATTATACATGGGGCTGGGGGGTCAATTCATCCTAGTTTCATGGCAGTTTCTCAGGCTCATTAGGTATGCCCTTAGGTAACGCCAAATGTCCTTTAGATGGGTCGCCTTAGGCAACGCTGGTGGCCATAGTTCCTCTGTCTTGTTTGCCCAAATAATATCTTCCATCCATTGTTCCCTGACTTCGCAAGCAGGAGGCACATGTTTATAAACTTGTACAGGCTTCGGGTAGTTCTGTCGATGACACTAAACAAACATGTTAACGGGGTTGGGCGAATATCGACCCCTGTGATAGCTTTGAGTGTAGTGCACAGATCAGACCAAAGGGGAGCTAGTAAGGGACAGGGCCACAGCATGTGTATGTAGTTGGCATTGTTCCTGCTACAGCGAGGACACTTACTGGACGATTCTTGCGTGAATAGATGTAGCCTGGCTGGTGTGTAGTGGTATCTATTCAGTATCTTAAACTGGATACGTCTAAAACGCGAGTTTAAAGATACCTCTCGCGTTAGCTTACACATTGCCTGGCAGGTGTCGGCTCATATTTCTGTATTCAGATCCATGGCCCACCTATCCCGGATTTTGGGAGGGGCCTCCGGTCCATGATTTACTATCATCTTGTATAGGGTTGATATCAGTTTCTGACATCACGTGGAGTGCATAATATATGAAAGAATGGATTCAGAGCTAGGCTCTGCAGGGAACCCCGGCCACTGTGCTTGGAAAGAACCTCATAGCCTGTAGTACTGTAACCACAATGAGGTTCTGTGGTTGGGAGCCGTCAGGATTCACAAGCTTCAATAAACTGACCTTCTACATGCATGTCTCCCAATGTCCGAACTCCATATCCAGCCCATTCTTTAATTATAGTTTCATCTGTAGTGGGAGGGAATTGCATACAGTTCCAAAGTGGGACATCTCTACTGTAGGGATGCTCCAACTTCATCAATCGCCACATTTTACTCCATGCCAATGGCGTCCCGCTCACCGCGTTGAATGGGCATTCATCTGTGCATCCCAAGGATATCAATTGGGATCTGATGTCAGTTTCTCTAGCTGCGTGCGTCTCAATAAAAATATGTTGGTAAGCATGGTGCTCTTCAAACCAGTATGATGTGCATTGGGCTTGTGCCACCATCCAATATATTCAGAAATACGGTGCTGCAAGCCATCTCTTTCAAAATGTTTAGTAAGGTCAGACCACTTCAAGTGCACCGCCCCTGAATGCCACATGAATTTAGTGATTGCTGAGTCAAGATCTTTAAAGAATTGTCGGTCCGGCCAGATCGGCACATTTTGAAAGATGTAGAGTAGTTTTGGGAGGGTGACCAACTTGAGCACTGACATGTTTCCTGCTAAGGTGACCAGTAATTGCATCAATTGTTGGAGTTAATCTATAAGGTGAGACAGGTAGTTCTGATAATTATTGCTATAAAGGGTATCGACCTTTCTCTAGATGTCAATTCCTAAATATTGCATTGATTGTGAAGCCATATAAAACCCTGTATGTCATATGGTTGTTTGTTGCGTCTGTCAAAGGGAATAGCTCAGATTAACTACAATGTATGTGTAGTCCAGAGTATAAACCAAACGATATAATATCTTGCATAATCAGGCCTAGGTTGGTCTCAGGGTCCCTCACAAACAGTACAGCATCATCTGCATATACAGATTTAATATCTGGGGTACCCACTATCCTGACGCCTCTATGGGAGTGGCTAAACCTAATGAGACCTGCCATAGAGTCCACATCTATAGCAAAAAGTAACAGAGATTGAGGGCATCCCTGCCAAGTGTCTCTTTCTGTGGGGATGGGTAAAGACAGCAGGCCATCACTGCTGACTCTGGCGACTGGTGCTGTGTATAGCAATTGGATATATGATATGAATCTCCGGCCAAAGCCACATTTTGTGGTGGCCATGTAAAGATATTGCCTTGACACTGAATCAAATGCTCCCTGTATATTGGGGGCCGCTGTGACTGCTTGGGTTTTAGGATACATTTGCACCATTATATTAAAAATGTCCCATCCATTGAGAGCAGTAAAGTGCCCAGGGTCAAATCCGGATTGACAGTGCGTATCATATAATTCATCAGAGGCATCAGTCAATTAGTCAGTACCTTGCCAAACCCCTTGACATCAATTTTTTAAGTACAATGGCCTGTAGGAGTTGCAGTCATCAGCTGGCCTATTAGGTTTGAGGAGGACAGTGGTGATGACCTTGTGCATGGATGCAGGCAGTAGTCGGGTCTCTAAGGGCCCCTCACACACTTGCAGGAGATATGAACTAAGGGTCAGTTTATAGTGTTTGTAAAATTCGGCAGTCAACCAATTTTAGCCCAGTGCCTTCCCTCTAGGTAGAGCTTCAAAGACATGAATGATCTCTTTTGTTGAGATTGCTAAGTCTAATCGGGTCTAGCACTGCGTTAGAGGAAGAACATCTAAAAGTGTTCCTATGTCATCCACTGAGCTAGCATCATGTGAAGGCATGCCCACAAGTGCTCACGTCAGAAAAATACAACCCACTAGGGAGAAAAGGCCAAGAGATTCTTGCAAGGAGAACAAGTTTTAATCACACAAAAAATAGGTATGCCAGCAAAGAACACTGCTGCTCAAGAACCTTCTGCCGACAAATGGTACAAGCAGAATGTTATAAGGGAACAAACCGTTATCAGTGACACGTGGCTGGTTGGTTGAGACCTTTTCCATGGTCAGCCTGCTCTATAGGTTGATGGCAGGCCATTGGCCCAAGCTCCGTCCATCCGTCTTCCATCACGTGGGTTCTGCTGTGCTCATCTCCAGGGAACTAAGGTCGAGTTCGCAATTAGTTACTATGTAAGACAGTGATACTCTATCATAATGGCATGGACCTGGGAGGCTCGGGGACTGGCACAGGGGGAGGCTTAAGATCACACTGACCCACAAATTCTTCTCTCATTCTCTATCGCACTACAGGCACCCAAGGCTTCCACCCTGGCTTTGGTATATAATGTATTCCACTCTGTACCACACATTACAAATCTTGTCATTATGAAATAGGGTGGAATGGTTGTGTTCTTTTAGATAATTTATGACCTGTGGGTTTATGGTTGGTGGCCTGGGGTCACTTACTATCATGGAATTCAGGGGTCATGGACTGGGACAGTTGTGGGTGCCATAATTCATGGTTGGCTGGGTGGGGGTCGGACCAGCTTTGGCCAGGCTGTAATGAACGTGCACTGTGAGGCATCTGGTACTGTCTTGCGGCCTTGCAGGGCACATTCCTTCTCGGGATAACATGTATTGGCAACAGTGGTGGAACAAAGGAGAGTTTCTATGGAGGTCATCCGCGTGGGTCTGTCTATCATCAGCACTTGGGCCTATTCAGATTTCTTCGTTAGGTTCGTGGTCTGTGTCTACCCTGCAGCCATGGAGGCCTGAATGTTTCTAGCATGACTACAAAATGGTGCCTGTTTATATGCACGCACTAAGTCTAAGCATCTACATTTCGCATACTATTGTGTTTGTGCAGGATCTCTTAATACACACCCCCTGACACATCACACTTGAATTTATGGGATTTGCCTTACTCTAAAGCACCCATGGGGGTGGGATAGGTCTATCTCCTTCCAAACACATGTCATGCATATAGTCTAGCATAGAAGGTATGAAACACACCACTAATGCCCTCACTTATGTGTCAGCTCCATCTCTGATGAGCGGAATGCAATTGTTTCCCTCTTTTTGTCGTATTCTCACGCTAGTAGTTTCCCCAGTCTCCCGCCCTCTCGGTAGCATCTTGCATCTACTGGGGTGCTAAATAATTGAATTTCTCTTTCCGCAATAATTTAATTTCCCTTTCCGCATCATGTCGGAATGTATCTATTGCCTCTTTAACTTGCGCATGCGTTTCTGTGGGGGGCTTCGGCGCTTGAGCCAATTCGTGTCTGTGTAGATCGTCCTCACAGCCCCTACAGCCCCTACTGTCTTTTCTTATTACTTTTAACACACTGAGTTCTGTACACATGGAAATGCCCTTTGTGTATACTTTGAAAGTCTGCAAAAGCGCGTGCATTGTGTCTACCATACCTACATTATTCTAGACATTCTTTTTATATTATCTCAGATATTTGATTTGAACACTGCAGCGCCTGCAGCTTGAATCGCCAGCTACGAAAGTGAACAGGGAGTCCGCTGAGTAAGTTCTTGGAAGTATCGTGGCCACTTTATCCCCTCCACGACGGTGGAAGAGATAAGCTACATGTAGATCCTGGAAAAAGAATCGTGCACGGAGGAGTAAAAGGTGTACTCACAGTTGTCAGGTTTCAATACCCTCCATACCTCAAGTAGTCCCAATCTATTTATCCCATCTAGTATTGTGTGAGAAGCTTAAGTCCTGCCTCTAGGAACAGTAGTGGAGCAGTCGAGCATAGTGTTAATGATAGTGTTGAGATCGCCTCCCATAGCAGTGGCACCATGGGATAGGAAGATATAATATCAATGATGCTTTTATAAAACTGTGGATCATCTACATAAGAGCCATATATGTTAACCAACAGTATGTCTTTGTATGCAATCTTGCCATACACTATAACATATCTCCCTAGATGCTCTTATGTTTAACAGGAATGATTTATGCCCGCGATTGGGATGAGTAGGATGTGAAATGTTTATATTTCACCTAATTCCAATCAAAATGTTTTTACTGCTTTGGTAGCGCCTGGGTCTCTTGCAGGATTGCTGTTTTTGCTCTGTCTCGTTAAATGTGTAGGAGCAGTTTTTACACATCTCGATGGGGTTGCCTAATGCTCTATTATTCCAACTCATCCTTATTATTTCAGCCATAGTTATATTTGTGCAATACAGTCACTGTACCGCAATAACGGAGCAGTTATTAAGTACGCAGGAGGGGCAAAGGTATCCTCTAGAATAGAAATTGAGGCCGGTGTACGGCAGGGCTGTGTACTTGCCCCAATTCTGTTTTGTCTTTTTATCTACCGATTGATTAAGTTACTACTGGCTGAACAGACTGATGCCGCATCTTTGGCGCTAGAGAAAATCCACATTTTGTATTAGCTGACTACACAGTATTGCTTTCCCTGACCCCCATTGGGCTAAGAAAGCAATTAGCTATTTTTGAGGCATTCTGCGTAGCCAATGGTCTTGAAATTAATCTGCAGAAAACTCAGTCCATGGGGTTTTGCAAACCCTGTGCCAAGAAGCACCTCTGCTTGAAAGCGGTTTTGAGGGGTGGACTAATTGAACAGGTTGAGAGTTTGGATTACTTGGTGTTCTGTCTAACGACAAACTGTGCCTGGGTAGAACAGGTAAAGTAGGCAGACTTAAAGTTGGTCAGGAACAGTGCAGCCATATCTAGATTCATCCAGGCACATGGGGCGGGCCCAGTCAGAGTAACCCTGGACATCTATAAGAGCCAGGCAAGGCAGGCAGCTCTATATATGGCTGAGCTGTGTGGGCTGTGGGGCATTTGTAACTTAGCAGACATCCAGGCAGAGGAACAGAAATTCCTAAAATAGCCTCTGGGGCTTCCTATGAATGTGCAAAATGCACAGGTACTGTGGCAACTGGGCCTGCAGCGCATTGGATTCATAGCTCAGCTAAGGCCTTTGTTTCTTTGGGCTAGACTGTGCTTAGCTGTAATCTGGCCCAATATTGGAGAGCGGTTACTGATGTGCTGGCTGGCCCGGGTGGCCCAAGCCTACCTTGGTTGCAGGCAATTTGCAGGGAGGTGTCCGCAGTGGGAATGAAAGGCTACTGGTTGCAGCTTGAATCTATCCCAAGGAATTTCAAACAATTATTAAAGCGGTCTTCCAGTATTAGATGAGAGAAAGACACTAGATCGACCCTTGCACACTCAGCCAGTCTAGCTCCCTATTTGGCCAGGAAACTAACTCCAGGATATGAATGCCACCTAAACTACTGAGGGCCCTGTACATGAAACTGCGCATTGGTATATTGCCTTTGGCATCTATTAAGCATTCCTGGGATGCGCCTTATTCGGCTATTTGTCCATTTTGCACTAGTGTGGTTGAAAGCATTGAGCATATAGCTATAAGTACAGGAGGAAGAAATATTTGCTACTGCTGGTTATGTTCTCAGATTCTAATAGGGAATCCCGGATCTTGCGCATCTACCTGGCTGCGACCCAGTCGTGTTTTTCGGCATGGAACACTATTTGTTGGCATGGGGGAAGCGATTTAAGCATATGGCTGCTCGAGGGCTTTTTCTATGAATTATAGTTAATGTATAATTTTATCTGATCTTTTAATGTGCGTTGTTTTATCCTCAGGTTGTTTTAACCTCAGTGGTGTTACTGTATCGATACATTTTATTGTTTTCCTGTGTATTTTCATGACTTTTAGGAATTTTATGAATTTTAGGACCTACTAACAGTCAAAACACTGCAGTTGTCAAACTAATGAAACAATCTCTGGGGAGGTGAGGGGTGATGAGGATGGGATGGGATATGGCCATAAGAAGCAAAAAAAAAGAGTATTTTTTCATCTCTGAATTCCGCAAACAGTCTTTATGTTCGGGTACAGTCCTGTGATGTTTGCGAACATATCAGGTGTCCAGCGACATCCATGCCTAGTTTTGAATTACAGGGTTGGTGAAAAGAAGTTTTTGGTTGGCTTATGACTTTGGCGCCACCCAATGAAACTGCATGATATTTTGTAATATCATTCTAAACCTGACCCTGAATGGTTCTGCAAAGTTTATATTTGAAAGGCTTATACATTTGGTGCCATTTGACAATGTGTTAGTTTTAGCAGTGCACAGAGGTGGCACAAGTTATGGTTGCTTAACTTACCATAACTGGTGAATTTCAAGGGCTTTTCGGTTTTATTTGTATCCATAACATCTCTTTAACAATGTTTTTTATTTGAATTATTTCATTGGTTTTTGTTAGTGCAACTTAACCATAACATCTCTTTAACAACATTTTTTCACTAAATTTCATAGGTTTTTACCAGACCCCCCCCTTAATTTGCTACAAGTTCCTTATACCTATTTTTAATGATTACACCTAAAAATCACACTCACCCGCAATGTAGCTGCTCCAGAGTCCGGGGACAGTGCGACTGTCCGCGGACATCAGGTATCAGTCACCCAGAAGCACTGGGGACAACGGAAAATGTTGTACCGTTCAACCAACAAACACATATACATAAAACAACATTACTTATATTTACTACACCCAAATATACCTTTTTGTACAAATCATCATGTTAAAATGTTCACGTTTTGTTTTCATTTAGCACATAATATGATGGAATGCACCGCGCACAAACCATAACTGAACACCTCATATTACCACTTCAGTACAACTCTTCATACAGATTCACATACACCAGGTGCTCATTTCCAAAACATCCTCTTTAAGTACACTGTATTTATTTATCTATTATTACTATTCATTATATTAACATTTCTTATGAGCAAATATCCCTATTTTTTATTTTAACAGAAATGGCAAACACACTTGAGTGGTTGGAAGAAAACTTTCCAAAAGAAGAAATGAGTGATGATGACATCTCTAATGGTAAACAATACATCTTTCAATATAAACAAATAATGTAATGTGTGCAGCGCTCAGCGAAATAATAATATGTTCTTTTCTCATAGCACATACTTTACATAAAGAAACAACACCCCAATTTAATTTATGGAGAACCCCGACAATCACAAAGAACATCTCTATCCCCAACTGTACATAATGAAATCATGATCTTGTCTGCAAAATTTGATGAACTTAGTAATGACTTTAAGGAACTTTTAAATTATATTAAGAATCATGTAATTAGAAATGTTGATTATCACTGTCCTTCTTGTACCTGTCCCCCTTATCCCCAGAAATCCCCCCATCAAATCCCCAAAATATGAATTAAAGATGCGAGTGGTATACGGAAGGATAACAGATATAATGAATTTAGTAAAGGCTCCTGCTTGAAATCTAGGCAGGAAGCGAGAGTACCGGTGGCTATAAGTTCTCAGTATGATGATGCTCCTAGGGAGCGAGGGGAGAACGCTCATAGAGTGCAAGATATGGCATATGAAAACTATGTGAATGGGGAAAATCAGAGTAGTAACCAATATGATAGAGTGCGGCGGATTAATCGACCTACTGAACCATGCTTGATCCTATACTATGTGTTCGATGATGGTTACTACCCTATATTAAATAGATCTTAGATCTTTAATCTGTTTAGAGAGATACCTGAATTAGCTCTTGTTTCATCTTGTGATATACAGCTAGTGGACTTCATTGATCCAAATAGGTTGGACTTTGTGCGCCTAGTGATTGCATCACCAATGGTGAGAGCCCTTATACTTAAGGAAGCTGGGCTTTTGCAAAAGAGGGGGTTCGACACGTATGAGTTTGTGGATTCTGGTGAGAATATGCAAGAGAGAAATGAGGAGCATTTACCTCGAAATAAGAATATAGTAGAGAAACAAAGGGTGATGAATCAAGTAGGGGGTGAGCACTTAACACGAAGTGAAATGGATGAATGGAGAGTAATGGCGGTTTCACTTAGGGATACCCTGGAACAACTAAAAGGTTTGGGTAAATCCCTTTAGTGATGATAGTTTTTTTAACTTGGTGTCGTGGAATTCAAGAGGACACACACATCTGGTACAAAACAAAAAAGTATGCATGAATTTAGAGAAGTTCGATTTTGTCCTGTTACAGGAAACTTGGGCATGTGGACCACTGTTATGGGATGGCTTTGTTGTACTTTGCCTATGCGGCACAAAGGGACAAAGTGGGCGACCTAAGGGTGGCTTAGCGCTTGCGTATCGTAATGATCATGATATATCATTGATAAAAGAGAGACATGTTCAGGAGTCATGCCAAGCAGCAAATTTCAGAATTGTAACCAATGAGGGGAACATTCATCTGATGATTATTAATATCTATTGGAATGATGCGGAAAAGGATTATCTTATGCTTAAAAAGCTGTTGTTAGAGTTGAATACATTGCTAGAAGAGTTGACAGTTTCCAATCCAAAGGGCTTGATAATCTTAGCAGGCGACCTAAATGCGGATTGTGATTTAACAAGTGATGAAAGAGCGGCAAGACTAAGTGGATGTGGTAATCAGGGAAGGGGGCCTAATAACAAACAGAATAGAGGAGCATTATGGTGTAATTTTGCTAATTCCTGGGGCTTGACACGGTTGTTTAATGATTCACCGACCTGGAATGCGCGTGGAGCATCTTCTGTTATTGATTTTATCTTTGCTAGTGATCTTCTAATTGGGAACAGGTCAAATATGCATGTGGAAGTCAATTTGGTAAGCGATCATGCAATGTTATCTATAAATTTAAATATAAAGAAACAAAATAGGCTTAATAAAGTATATTGTGCGCAAACAATTGTACATGTTAGGTGATCGAGAATAAAGTGGAATATGAACAAAACAGCTAAATTTAATAACATGATGAGTCATGATTTTGAGAAATGTGCTCTAGAGGTAAAAAGGATTCAATACTCGGTTGATAAATTTGGCGAGTTTTTGGACATAATGATGGACAAGTTAGAGCAACCAACGTCTAGAGTATTGCCAAAAAGAAAAAAAACCATAGGCACACTTTTGACCTTGAGATCAAGATGCAAAGGGCCAGGTTGAATAAGGACCTCCGTGCCATAAAAAAACAAAAGCTACCCCCTGAGGATAAGAGAGAGCTATGTAGAAAGAGGCGACAAGCTTACAGGAATTGGAGGTTACATCATCAAGCCTCCTTATTACAGAGGGATGGTGAAAAAATGCTGAAAGCTATGAAGGAAAGTAACTCAAGAAATTATTGGGCCCTCATCAATAGTACCGAGATTACACAAACTCAATTAAACACTAATCCGATTAGTGAAAAAGTATGGTGTGAGCATTTCGATAAGTTATACACAAGTTCTTGTAATGAGGATTTCGTGTTTGAAAAAAAGGCTCCCAATTGGACTCTTGATGTATCTGTGAATAAGATACTATCGATTATAAAGAAAATGAAAGCCTCATGTACTCCGGGTCCCAATAATTTATCTATGGTACTGATAAAGCAAAATGATTTGTTGTGGGCGAAAATATTCCATATGATATTTAAAAATGTAATTGCGACGCAAACTATGCCAGTCTCCTGGAAAATTTCCTATGTAATACTGATCTTTAAAAAAGGTAATCGTCAGAGTACGTCAAATTACAGACCGATTTCTTTAATAAGCATTGAAACAAAGATATTTTCAGCTATAATACTTGAAAGTTTACTTGATTGGATGGAGGAAAAGGATATTTTAGACGTCCGTCAGATTGGCTTTCGTAAAGACCTGGGTACCGATGCTGGGGGTCTTATAGTGACTATCTTGCAGAACCAAAGATCTAAAATAGGGAATGGCCCCATATATGCTGCATCTATGGACCTCTCTGCTGCATTTGATATGGTGGATAGGCCACTTCTATGGCAGAAACTGGTAATGTTAAACATAGAGGGGGGCCTACTCTCAATGATTATTCACCTATATTCAAATACAAAGCTGAAGGTTCGATTGAATAATGAGGGCCTGATGTCCAGGGAAATTCTATCAAAGAATGGCTTGAAACAGGGCTGTGCCTTGGCAGCAATTTTATTCAATCTGTATGTCTCTGGAGCAAATGCTAGACTGGAATCTGCGGGCCTATTAGCTCCCAAGGTCGGTGGAATTGCGATCAGATGGTTAGCCTATGCGGACGATTTTATGCTCCTTGATAAAACTAAGATCGGCCTACAGAGGCTTATTGATGCCTTAGTCAGTTTTATTAGTGATCTGAAACTGAAAATCAATCCACATAAAACAGTGGTGATTAACCTAGGGGAAAGCAATAAAAAATCTGCAAATTGTGTATGGTATGTAGAGGGAACCGCAGTTCGCCTACAGAAAGCATTCAAGTATTTGGGCTACTCTTTTGTTAGCAATATGTCATATAGCTTTGTGAAACAAAGTTTGGAAGTGAAAGCCATCGATGCAGCGAATCAAATGAGAGTAATTGAAAGCAAATATGGGAAATTCTCCATGAATGCTTGTAGGGATTTCTACCTCATGAAGGTGACTCCAAGGTTGGCATATGGTTTGGAATTCTATCCAGAGAAAGAAGTATTACAGTTAAAAAGTATTGAATCTAAAATCTGGAAAAAGTTATTATTCTTTCTGCCAAAATGCACACCAATGGAATTAATAAGATATGAGTTTGGTTTTAATTCCCTAAAATGTTGTATGGACTGCAAAAAAGCGATGCTTTATAGAAAATGTGTGCTTGCTAAGCATAATTCATTATATCAAGTTTGTATGAATGATACAGGGAGATATATGTCTGATTTGAAAGCTGAGGTGGAAAAGACGATGAGTAACATTGGGGCGACAATGATTTCCCTCTTGGAAAGACCCGACAAAATCAAAATGATGATTAAAGCTTTTGATTGGCTAGCGAATAATTATGTAATAACAAACTCAAAACTGTATGCGCAAGCATTATCCATCTGGAAATGGTTTCCCGAACCTGAGCAGTATCTGGTAAAATGTCCATCGCGGAAATTGCGTTGTAGTATCATGAGATTCAGATTTAATGTTATGAATACTAATGAAATAGGCGCAGTAAGAAAACTGATCCCAGAAAATATGAAAGTGTGCAGATTCTGTATGTATGAAGGATCTCTGGAATCACTGTCACACTTGCTACTTGGTTGTCCTATGTTAAAGGAAGAAAGACTTGCTTACTTTGCGGAATTTGTAACTGACACTTTGTGTGTATTCAGAGAGCAAATATGGTTTGAAATGCTACATGGTCGCAACATCATATTGAAAATAAGGGTGATAGCGTTTTTGGCAAATGTATGCAAAGTTGCATAGAAGGTCTCAAGTCGGTTTTTTAGCTGAAAGAAATGTATTGAATTGAAGACTTGATTGAGTATATTTTAAGAAAGAAAATGTTTATGCAGTTGTGGACTGAAAAGAATGTTTATTTGATGTGTAAAATGTTGGCTTAAGATGTTTGCGTTAAATCATAACTGCATTTTTACTATTTTATGCTTTGATAATGAAAATTTGTAAAGGTTTTTTTTAAACCAATATACAATAAACAAAAAAACAAAAACAAAAAAAATTAATTAAAGATGCTTTGATAAAATGTCCTAGTCCCTAGTTGTTTCTCTGCATTCTGGGATTTGTAGTCAAACTACAAGTCCCAGAATGCAAAGAAAAAAACAAACCTTGATAAGCACCTACAGATTGGAATGGATCATGTTAGCAAGTATGCATGTACTGCTAACATATTAAACTGCCACACACCAAGTGCCACTTAAACATTTTCTACAAATCTTTTCCATCTGCTTTTCCTTTCGTTCTTTTAGAAATAGGTTACACACAGTGCTGCTATAAATGCACATATATTTTATTTTACTTTCATGAAAATCCTCCCAAAAATATTTTTTTTAAACACTCAGCATTTTCCATTTTTCACTCCATATAAATGTTACACTTTCCAATCTCTCTCATTACACCCCCCCTTATACTACCACCACTATCTACCTGCTCACACATATGTGCATACTGCCAAAGTATCTATATACAACACTTCACCTTACATATAAAGTATTGTTCTTCCTCTACCATAAGACACCAAGCACTGATGCAACAACAATCCGCCATTGCATTATCACAAGGCCACAGTTTCCATATTCTTTAAAAACACTGCAACACATAAATTGCAGCACAAACACAACACGTCTTTTATTAAAATCACCAGGACAAAAATAACCTAGATATACATTTTGACTCTGTTCCTTGTAATGTCCCAAACAGCACATCTCATAATCCAATTGTTCTAACAACATAGTTAACATACTTTACTACACCACCCATAACACAATGTTATTAACTTTTTTCCCACCAACTCCTCCTATCTTCATAAATAACAACCTCTCTTCCTAAAAGTACTTCACCATTACCACATATACCCACTAACGTTTGTTTACAATTACAGGAGAAAAGAAGATTGCCGAACAGCTACCGAAAAAGAACACTCTTCACATCCTTTAAAGTAAGTACATTGCTATAGCATGTATATCTCTCTAATTGTAACAATGCACTTTCACTATATATTAGCCTAAAGTTTATTTTTGAGTCAACAACATTTATTTCACTCTTACTCATTATATTGCAACATTCACACTCTTTCTATTCCCATCTAAACATTGATCTTTATTCAATACACCACCGTTTCCTTACTGGCTAACAACACATCCATCTCCCATCAACTTCTATACTGCAATTTTACTTCCTTATTATTCCATACCCCTATCCACATGAGGTCCTAATTCCAATCCAAAACGTTTCACACTCATTGCATTCCAAATCACTATCACACATTACCACACATACACATACATCCTCACCCATTTTCCATTACACCCACACAACCCTCATAACTATTCACTAATTCACACTATTATAACAGCCACTGTTTTCCTCAGAACATCATAATGTCCCTATTTATTCAATCACACAACCACTGCCTTACTCACTAACCCAAGCCCATCACACCTGTACAGACTCTTACACTAACAACCTTTCCAACCACACCTATCATCCTACTACACAATCACATAGCACTCTATTCATCTCTACAATCACACCCACACCCATGCAAAATACATGCATATGCATTCCATAACTTTGGAACCCAAACTTTCTTTTTTCCCAACAGACACAACAGAATGCCTACTAAAAACCAACTCTGTAGAAAACAAAGGGGAAATAGAGCAGATAAGAATACAAGCAAGCCATATAGTCATCCACCTCTAAAACAAGGTATAGAAAACATTAAGACAAAACAGCTAGTAACCTCACTCAACAAAACTAAACCAGACACCACTTTAAAAGTAAGGCTACTCTTGCAAAATCTAGAAGTAAAAAAAAGATATACAAACAAAAGCAGAGCTTCCTAGCAACATACATCTATATCTAGCAATGTTAACATAGCCACAGTAAGGCATTCCAAAAAATGTATTGTACAAAATATTTTCCACCGTAGAGTTCTTCACAATCTTATAAAAACAGCTAAAACA
Source organism: Ambystoma mexicanum (assembly GCF_040938575.1). NCBI lineage: Eukaryota > Metazoa > Chordata > Amphibia > Caudata > Ambystomatidae > Ambystoma > Ambystoma mexicanum. The sequence continues at coordinate 563,248,872 of NC_090938.1, read as the reverse complement.
TCACGATCTAGCCTTAAAAACCACTACAGAAGACTAACTCTTGAAGCTCTAATTGACAGCACATTTCTACTGAAGAGAAAGTTGTTTATATTGATTTTAAACGGAATGAAACCACTAAATTAATCAATAAATTACAAAAAGTACTTCTAAACATGTGCAATGTACATTTACATACCTTTTCAAACTTCTGTGAAGGTGAATGGATTCACACAAGCAGCACAGGACCATATTTCAAGGAAGAGGCTTATAAACAAGAACATAAAAAACAATTTCCGTAGACAGAAATGGCTGAGAGTATGAAATGGTATGAGAAACCACTATGACAAAAGAAACGCTTATAGCAATAACTTCCCCAACAAACTTTCAACCAAATGTGCTTTTCAACCAAACAAACCATCCAGTGTACAAATGGACCTGCAGTTCAATATTTAACATACACCAACAATCCTTCATATCTTTATGACAACTCCTCAATCACTATTTGAAACTAAAAGACAAAAGTAGAATGAAAACCTTACAAACCATAGATGCACTTGGAAAAGCACCATCCATCACTTCAAAGTGTGAGCAATACATCATTCCGCTATATGAAATCTTGTGCATACTATAATATGCAAAACGTCCTGCTCTAGAATTCCAAAATGTAAATAACATTCTCCTACATGGACCAGCCAAAGAAGTTCTTCAAGAAATAAAGCAGAGCCAAACTAAATATTTTGGAACTGAAGTTGACTTAGAAAATTCAGTAACTTCACAAACATTAGCGAACGCCTCACAAACACCAACCTCCTGACAAACACATACAAAAAAGAAATAGCTAAGTTTCAAAACACTTATACTGAAATACCAGACTGAGTATGTGTATATTGTCGCAGAACCTTTTATAAAAAGATCACACAAATAGTAGATATGGTTTACAAAATAGAGGACAATCAGGAATACCAATGGTTCCAATTAGCTTAATATCTAAAAACAGAAAAATAAAAAACAAATAACACATCCCTCAATAGTTGGCACACACTGTGATACAAAGCTTGACTATAACCAAATGCCATTGCGTGCTATCACTAATAACTCCTATAATAAAATATTCCCACTTCCAAAGGCTCACCAACAACTTAACTTGTATGAGAGCATTATAATCCAAACAATGCACCCATTTCAAGCTATAATACGTCTTAAACAGAAAACAGCCAAATTGCCTCAATCTGAGTTACTAAAAGGCATTTGTGGCAAATTAGTATATTTCCCATTGGCTCTTAAAAACGACAACAACTAGTCCATTTAAACAAAGTTAGACAGGCCCTACAATATCTCAAAGAAAACAATGAATACTACAAAGATATAAACATAGGTAAAAACCTAAGAGAAACCACCCAAATAATTCAAGATCCACCACCAACTGGCCATTTTCAACATGTAGATCCTGTTACAGCAACCAACATTTTAGACCAGTATGTCATTCACCCACTACATTCCAAAGACACCATAGAAGATGCATTAGAAACATATCAAATGCGTGAAGCCAAAGGATCCCCAATGAGCATATGGGAGAAAAGTGTACAAGCACATTCTTATCCTCTACTCTTTCCTGCAGGAAAAGGAGGAAGATATGATGAAAGATTCACACAAATGTCTGTATCAAACTATCGCTCTTTGCAAATGTATTATGAAGACCCCAGATTCAGACAAAATGTAGAATACATTTTCCACCTTCTGTTGGAAAGTGAACTAGCCACTCTATGTTATGGAGTTGCACACACATTAAAAAACAGGCTCTAGTTTTTTAAACATGTCTGCTACCCAACTGTTTCAAAAGATAAAAGACAAAGATTCTGTTTTGCAGTCAGAAATCACACATGTCTTGGCAAACATGCGTGGTACAAAATAATACTGGTTCCAACGTCACGCTGATGCACATTGTATGTTAAGGAATCTACACCCACCCACATGGTTTGTTACTTTAAGTTATGCAGAATACGCATGGGATGACTTGCTTGCATGATTTATGCACTGCAGACCAAAATAAAGAGTGAATATATATAAAAGCTGCAGGAGAACTCTGTTCTCTTGATCCTGTCAATGTATCAAGGTACTTTCACAATCGCTTCATTGCAATGCTGAACTTCATCTGCAATAAAACTAACCCTCCACTAAGAGGAGTGGAACACTTCTTTTGGAGAAAAGATTATCAATCTAGAGGAGCACTGCACATCCACATGCTTTTGTGGTTAAAAGATGCTCCCAAATTCGGCCATGACAGTGATGCCACTGTTTTACAGTTTATTAAAAAATATATTACCTCTGACATCCCTTCAGAAACCACACATAATGACCTACATGCACAAATCTCACGCCTCCAAAAACAGAAATGTGGCAAATACTGCCGATGTAGATATAAAAACAAAGGTAAATAATATACCAAATGTTGCTTTGGCTTCCCTAGACCAATCTGTGCAAAAGGACAAGTAAATAGCTTGATATTGTCTGTTAGACACAATGTAAAAGGCAAATTCCCTAAAAACACATACAACATCAAAAGGGATGATGCATCTTGGTACATCAATGATTAAAATGCAATCATTGCCCTCTTGTGGAATGCAAATATAGACATATAATACATTGCAGACAATTCCACTGCAGTTGCAAGATATGTCACAGCCAAAAATGAGAAAACAGAGCTAAAAGACCTCTGGGATGACATGGCCGAAACATGTCTGGGGTTGCTTGTGTTTCCGTGCAGAGGGGACCTGGCCCAGCAGTTCAGGCTGCGCTGCTACCATTGGTGGCAGTACCTGACTGATTTGCATATGGCTGGACCCCTTTTGCAATAGCTCAGACGGGCTAAAACACGGTGGTGTGGAAGGTTGCCCAGAGCATTGCCAGTGGTACAGATTAGTTCAAAACCTTCCACCCATCACTTTTGTGGTCACAGTTTGTCTCACTATGTGAGAGAGGGTATGCCCAGACGTGGGTCCCTTGCTCGCTGCGCCACAGGGAACCAAGCTGCACCTCACTGAGGAAGCCCAACAAGGCCGAAACATGTCTGGGGTTGCTTGTGTTTCCGTGCAGAGGGGACCTGGCCTAGCAGTTAGGGCTGGGCTGCTACCATTGGTGGCAGTACCTGACTGATTTGCATATGGCTGGACACCTTTTGCAATGGCGCAGATGGGCTAAGAAATGGTGGTGTGGAAGGTTGCCCAGAGCATTGCCAGTGGTACAGATTAGTTCAAAACCTTCCACCCATCACTTTTGTGGTCACATCTGAAAAAACACTGTCACAAACCTTGTACAGCTCCTGTATAAAAATGCTCTCCCATAGAGAATGCAGGTGCTGCGAAGCTGCAGACTGTTTAACAGGTACAGCCTTATATGGCAAATCTGATCACATTGTCTGGCTAAACCTTTGTCCAGCTTCATCCCAAAAAATAATACTAAAATCCTGCCAAGAGATAAAAACAAAAGCCACAAATGATCCCAACAGCTAGGACATTTAAACAAAAAAACAATTTAACTGACAGATACTACTCAAACAGAATTAAGTATGAATTAATTGATAAAACAGATAGGTAATACGATAAGGTTTGAACGTATATTATAAGATTAAAACACAAACCTGGAGGACTCTGAGGAGGAATAGACTAGCCATTTATAATTAGGTGGAGAGGAAAATGGCCAATTTATGCACATAGAACATGTTTATGCTTACCGACTAAATGTGAATATGGAAAAGGTTCATATCTAACATTGTACTTCTGTGCTTTTTCTCTGTTTTGTTTGTCTTTGTTTTTTGCTATATTTATTTTCTGAACCTGATAAATCCTTCCCTATCCCAACCCTTCATTCTCTGTCTGGATTATGACAATTTTGCAATTACATGCTATGTAATGCTTTGATCATATAAATGTACTCAGAGATAGCACAGCATGAACACAAATCTCGTCAGTGTTTCTTGTTGTCTGCTTTGCACGTCCAGGCAGCTCCACAAAACAGGATCATATTTTCATCATGAATACACACAAAGGATAAAAACCTTTGAATAAAGACAGTCTTAAATACTGTATAAATACGAAATACTAAGTCTAATACAGATACTTTTCTCTTATTGTATTATTGTTATTTTTCCTAACAATTTGTTTTCCTCGTACCTACTCTTTTTTTATACCTGAGACTACATTAGTCTTTGCAATTTTTATGCTAAATGTGATTTTGTCCATGCTTTGAACAAAGTTCTCTCTGTATATGTTTTAACCGTTTACTTTTACAATTCTGTTTAATTCACTGATTATGTGTCAGTACAATATACGTACAAAAAATCCTTTATTGAATTGTCTGTAACTATTTTTCACTTTATTGTATATTGGGTATTTTAACCAATTTCCTTCTTGTTTCATTAAAATTCAAGGTCAATATCGCTCCAGTTGTTTTTTCTGGTACTTTCCTATTTTCGGACTCTTATACATTGGTTTGGAAAGTTAAGTATAAATAAGACTTTAATTTCTATGTCAAAATACAGTGTGAGTTATTTTCCTTTTTGTTTACTTTGCACGTCCAGTGAGCCACTTGGCCTGTAATGAGAAGGGTGTACTCCAGAGGCTTCTGCAATCAATCCTACATGGGCACTGCATGGCCTGGTCAAGATCTACCAGACCTGCATCACAGGCACACTGTTGATAGACGTATGGTGAGATAATTAATGTACATGAAGTTGCCTTTTAAGTAAACCACCTGCTGCTTCAAATATTTACATTTGTTAAGGATATCTCGGGGGCAACACACTTGCTATGGGAACAAGAGGATGCAGTGCAACATGGGTTCAGTTCTGGTTCCAGTTCCAATGCTTAGAAGCTGGAGGAGGCTGGCCTTAAGTAAGATATAATGAACCAAATCAAATAATAGAATTGGCCTTTTCTAAAGGTGATATCATAGAGCTGCTGCTGCTTACATTTCAAAATGTAAAAAAAACTGCAAATACTGTGGCCTGCAACACATCCTTACCCTCTATTTCCCATCCAACAACTAACGGAAAAAAGAACTGTGGGTTACTTACCAAATAAGCAAAGCAGAGAAGTGATTGCTGGAAGGTTTCAAATTGTTCATAACCACTGGCACAGCTTTGAGCAACCCTCCAAACCATTGTGTGTCAGCCTGCCAAGCCACTACAGAAGAGGCAAGACCATATTCAAATCTTATGTATACAAACTTGGGGAGCTTTTCTGACCACACTCTTAAACCTCATCCACACATAGATAAAAGTCAACATGGGCTTTAACCAAAAATAAAAAAGCATACAAAATAATGCAAAAAACAAGTTTTGAGTGATACTTCCTGTGGCGCAGAAACAGATGTGTGTGGAACCCCCTTTTTTTATATTCAAATCATGCTTGGTCCCAGCCCAAACTGCTAGGTCACATCCCTTCTGCACGAGACCACAAGCATCCCCAGACATGTGCCATCCTCATTGTGCATTCTGCGCGAGGAGTAGCCTAGGTCTCTAGACCCAGCAGGCTTTTCTAGGGGTGATGTTGTGGAGCTGCTGCTGCTGTTTGCAATATAAAATGAAAAAAACATGCAATTACTGTGACCTGCAACACATCCTTCCCCTCTATCTCCCATCTAACAAGGAAAAAAACATGTGGGTTATTTACCATATGAGAAAAACAGAAAGGGGGTGGCTGGGAAGTTTCAAATCATTCATAACCATTGGAACCCTCCAGTGGCAACCCTCCAGACTATCGTTTTGTCTGGTTGGACTTGTGCTGGTCAGTTGCTGTTTCCAGTCTGTGACCAGACACTTGACAGACACTGGATGTCTGTGCTTTGGGGTTTAGGCCTTTTCGAGATGCTCTGTCTGCAGTTTAGCCCACATTATGTCCAATAGTCCAGGTTGTTATGTTGGACGTCTGCTTACATTCATAGTAATTTGGTAATATCGGCTTATACACACTGATATTAATGCTACATGTGGTGATCCATTCTTGTATAAAATGTATATCATATTGCAGTTACGTATCCATGTGTTTCTTAGTGTGCTGAGGTACAATGTTATCTGATGCACTTCCTGTTTTGTCAAAGGGTGAAAGGTCGTGTGCATCACTTCCTGTGATGTCACTTGGGGATGGGGACAAATGACATCACTTCCTGTGATGTAATCAGTGGTCAAGGTCATGTGGTGTCACTTGGCTACCCCAGGCATTTTGGTGAAATGATATCCCTGCGGGAACTCCCCATGATCCGCCTGCATTCGCGTGGGCAGACGCAGGAGAAAAATGCAGAAAATATTTTTCCATGATGCAACAGATGCTGCTGTTCTGCCTGTACTGGTCTCCAGTTAAAATGCGAAGGTTAAGTTTGCTTGATAAGGACCGCTGTTGCGGGTATGGAAACCAGAGAGGGGACTTTTGACATGCTTTGGGATTGTGAAAGGGTTACTGGATTTTGCTGAGATGCTCTAGACAGGATAGACGTGGTTTTGGGGGGGTTGAGTAGATAGACAACCCACATTGGTTTTATTCCACTTCCGCTGGCACACACACAGACTGGTCAATGCGCAGAAGTAGGGCACGAGCTGTGGGTAAAAAGAGAAATTCTGTGAGCCTGGAAGAGGAGGAAAAAGCCTAAAATTGAGGAGTGGATTGCTGATCTCCAGCTGCTGTCTAAATTCTAGAGGGCGATGTATGAGAGGCGCAGGGATGGGACTAACACGTACCTGGACACTAGAGAGTCTTTTAGCATGTTGCATGAGTGAATGTTAGTCCTTTCCATCCTCCCCGAGTACATTTGAAAGAGGTTGACTGTACACTATGCGACTTTAGTGGTTATGTCTTGTGTGTTTTTTTCATTTTATCCTTTTTGTGTACTGCTATTTACTTTTCTTTTTTTTATTCTCTCTATACTCCCTTTGTTTCTACTTGTATCTATGTGTGGATGAGGTTCTTCAACAGAGAAGGGGGCCGGGTATCCCGGGCATGAGGAATAAAGAGAAATATTGAATATGACTGTATAGTGTGATCAAATGGAACTGTGAATTTAAATTATAACATGCCTGTGTCCTGATAATACTACATTTTCACGTGATCTAACCCCTGTATATTATGTCGTAGTTTGTCCATTTATTGAACATTTACGGGAACATAAATAAAAATTATTAGAAAGGGCATTAACAAGGGCATAATATATACATGCCCATCCTTGACTTCTTCAGCTGATTGGTCGGGGGCTGATACTAAGAGGTTTCAATTGGACAGGTTCTTACCAAATTTCACTAGCTTCTTATCCCAATGTAAAGTCAATTGAAGAAAAGGGTGTGAGATGGTCAAGTAAGAGGATTGGCGAGTGAGCGTTATCTCTCTCTCCTCATTAGCTGGTCGGATGGCACAGTGAACAAAGCGCTCCCCCCTGATATCTGTGTGCAGTCTGCTTTGGGAATCCCATCAGGGTAAACTCAGCCTTTCATCCTTCTGAGGTTGATACATCGGGTACCACTCTTAATGTATTCCGTTACCCCAGAGCTCTGAGACCCCTGGGTGTAGCACTATATAAGAAATATAGTATTGTTTGGTCCCATTTTGTACAGCTGGGGAGCACATGTGTGTGATGAGTTGTTTGTTAAGATAGATCCATACAGTGGAATCTATGACTGCCTGGGAGACACCACCTTCGATATTATGTATTAATTATCTTTGGTTCAGAAGCTTCTTTCATGAATAACCTATTTCTGCAGAATATTTAAGAATAATAGGATTGAGATCAAAGGGAAAACAGTTGGCCACTGTGCCTAGGTGTACACACAACTCTTTACGGGGAGAGCATATAAGGTGTACTGGCCCATAGGTGCTTTTTAAAAGGACAGTGGGAAATTAAACATCTTCTTGGGCAAATGGCCAATACTCAGCTTCCAAAAGGATTCCTTATAACCGCAGCACTTGGCAGACTTCGATGTCAGGGCTGGCAGCTATATACCATCTTTGCTTCTACCAGTTAAAACGTAGGTGACTCAGACAACAAAAATCAAATAAAATAATGCCACATCCTGCATTCAAAAGTGCCCCCAAACAAGGCAGCACCTGGAGTTTTGTAAGAGTTGCTTCAGACAGGTCTGAACCCTGTGCATTTACTAAGCTCCCTGCTGTGGTGTTAGACCATTGTAAACCCTGTTTACAGCCCCACAGCAGCAGCCGGAGAGGTCACGGTAGCTGCAGGGCTGGAAACAGCCTAGGAAGGTTCAACTTATCCGAGCGTGTACTGCACGCAATTCAGCACTTACTCAAGTTGGACTAGACCCTGAATTGCTGACACTCCCCTAGAGTCCCCCTGGCACCGAGAGATCTTCATTATTGCACAGTCAAGCCAGGTCTCATTTTGGTTCAGGAAGTCTGTGCATATTTCGATGCCCTATGGCATGGCGTTTTACTGCACGCTTGCCAGGGAACCCAGCATTGCATTTCTGGGTTCCCGCATCCGTAGAGATACACTTGGTTCCGCAAGCCAGGTATATGGGGTAAATACTATGTTTTTGCCTTCTTATATTTTGTACCGGTTACATTTTGTTTGTCTCTTTTTGTTTGTATGATTTGTATGTTGGTCTGTTTGTATTAGTGCCTATTTGCACATTGGCCTAAAGCGCTATATAAATGGATGAATATATAAATACATTCTGATTCCTGGAAAATGTAGTGATTTCAAGGAACTGGGTCTACTTTTCATGCCCTTGTGAAAACAGGCGTAATCTATGAGCATCGATGGAGGAAGAACGGTGGCCATTCATGCGATGGCGGTCATCATTGCTGATTCCCGGCACGTCCATGTTCCTGCGTTCAGTGAATGGTCCTTAAAAGTAGGGATTCCGTATTCCTGCTCTAGTGGTGGCCTGGGTCGAGAATGCCTCAAAATGAAGGGAGAGATTTGCTAGGGCTTTTTACATCACCCATTGTTATCTTATGTTGACTTATATCACACACCGCTACCAGCCCAGGGGCGGTCTCCAGGCGCTCACGTGGCACTGCAAGAAATGGAGGCAGGAGGAGCTAGTGAGGTTAGGATAGCAGGATAGGTTCAGAACCAGGAGAAACTGCCGTTTGTGTGTGTGTTGTCATACAGATGAGACCTGGGTTGTTGTTTCCATAAGGGTAAGACAGCTATATGATGTGTTTATGTTTGGTGTGTGTGTATCACATGTGTGGTTAGCTGGTGTGTAAATTGTGGGCACTGGCTTGTATCCGTAGGGATGTCCAGTGTCCTCGTAGTGTGGTGCATGCACGATACGTTCAGTTGGTGTGCGTTTTTAGGGCGTTGTTATGTGTAGTTTGGTTAGTGCTTTTGGTTGCATGAGCCGGTTTGTAACGTCCATATAGTAGGTCCAAACATGGGCTTTATTTTAGGGGGGGAAAGGGGTGTCCCCCCGAACTTTCATGGCACACCATTTTATACCCATTCATTTTTCTTCAGATGTCATGCCCCCCCCCCCCAACATTTTCAGAAAAGTTACTCCACTGGGTCCAAAGTCTATTTATTGTTTGCAAGTGTAAGGTGGTGTGGTGTGGGTTCGTGTAGTTGGCTAGCCCGCAGGCATGTATCATATTTGTTGGTTATGTAGGAGGGGCAGGGGTAGGGTGGAGTTGTTAGTACATTGACTACTCACAAAATTCCCAGCGTGATCTCAGAGCTCGTCCTGCTGCAAGCTCAGTGGTACCTTCCAAGTACCTTATTCCCTAACAAGTGGCACGTTTCTTTTGCAGTTTGTCTAGTGCAAGGCTGTTCTTTCCAGGTCTGTCTAAGGGTGACACATGGCTAGGAGGGGTGGGACGGGAGGATAGGGTGTTCCTTTGGGTCTTTTTTGGTTTTGCTGCTATGTTTCCTTTTGTTCTCTTCCTGGTAAGTATTCTGGTTGGTATTGGCTGCTCTTAGTCTGGAGGAATTAGGCTCTTTGTCTGTGTAGAGATTTGTGGGCAATGCACTTTTATTTTTACGGGGAGACAATGCATGCTTCTTTGGGGTGGAATGATGTGGTCTCTTCTGTTTAATCTCAGGTGTATCCTCGCTGCAGTGTTTTGGATGCGTTAAAGAATTTTGGTGAGGCTTTCAGGCATTCCAAGATAGAGGCTGTTTGTATAGTTGATTCTTGACAATATCAGAAATATAATTGTAAGGGATATATGTGGAAAGGAGAGCTACAGGAGCATCACACTGACTAGTTTCAGGAGGTACAAGCACTTCTTTGTGATAGCGTTGACTTGTTTTTCCAGAGATAGTCTGTTGTCCCTGAGCATTCCGGTTGTATACGAATTTTTTGTTTTACAACTGCTCGAATGACAATTGACCTTTTCAGAATTGACCGAATTGTGAAGGTCAATTGTACCATATATGTGAGGGGAATCCCCCCACAACCCCCCAAAACCCATATATATATATATATATATATATATATATATATATATATATATATATATATATATATATATATATATATATATATATATATATATTCGGTCAATTGTGAAAAGGTCAATTGTGACCCTTTAAATTCAGTCAACTGTTCATTCGAACAATTGTAAACGAACAATTTGGGTAATACCAGCATTCCTAGGTTGTTTATCACATTTTCAGTCTCTGGTTGGGTTCCCATGTCTGGCAGCCATTCCAATTGTCTCTCAGTTACCTTGCACTCTGGGGGTGAGATCGTTATTTTGCCGAAGACAGCGTCCAAGGTGTGTCCAGCATTGTGGGTGGATCCATTTACTATTTGTTTGAAGTGGCGCATTTCCAGGAGTACACAGAGTGAGTTCGCTTTGATTTCGTTCTCTCTTTCAAACCAGATGTTGAAATCCCCCAGTAGAATTAGGTTGTCATGGTAGGCAAATAGGTTGGCGATGAAGTCTGCGAGTTCCGTCACAAAGCTCGGATTGTAGGGTGGCGGTCTGCATATCAGAAGGACTATGTTGGCATGGTCATTGAGTTTGATCGTGACGAGGAGAAATTTGCAGTCTTCTTTGTCGGTGGGGGAAGTGGTGAGGCGCAGATCTGTTCTTTATACACCATTGCGATTCCGCCTCCTCTTTGGTGTTCTCTGTTGACATGTAATAGGTTGAAATTGTCCGGTATGGATTCATGCACAATAGTTTTGTAGTTGTCTGATAGCCATATTTCCATGAGCAAAAGCACATCTGTTCCTCCCTCGCATAGGAGGTCATGAATTTCTGTTTTGTGTTTAGCCATGGATCTTACATTAAGTAGCCTGCTGTGTATTTTCCCTTGTGTGTTGTTTTTATTTCCTTCATCTGTCACATTCAGTGTTGTGCTTGTCAGGTTATCATCACTAGGGGTTCTCTCCAGGTTGTGCTTGTTCAGAGTGATTGTTCTTGGGTGTTCCATCTATTCGTTGAGTAGTCTTGTTAGGTTGATGGTATGGTTGCTTAGATTTGGTTGTGCAGGTCAGTGGGTTGGTTCGGTGTGGCTCCTTCATTCCAGTCTTTAGTGATGTAGGGCGTGGTAATGATTATGGAATCGATATTGCCCCTGATTTTTTTCGGTGTATTTCCAGAGGAGTTGTCTGGTTTGCGAAAGTTTTGTGTTTGGTGTGCTTGATTCAGCGTCCTAGTGGTGTTGATTATGGTTCTTGCCTGTGAGTTGATTGCAGGTTGTCCATTAAGTATTGCAATGGATTTGTAGGTGGAAAGATAGCGAGAGAAGAATTCAGTGTATGTCCTTTTCATGGTCTATCCTTTGTCCATTTAGCAGTGTTCCCAGGGGGTTCCTTAGTCCTGTGATTCCAAGGGGTGTGTTCCTTCTGTTCTGGTTATGCGTTCCCTCCTGTTTCTGTTTCCTTTCTTGCTTCTTTATATTTCTTGTGGCGTGGCATGGCTGTCGTGTAGGTTTCCGGAGCCAGTGTTTTCTTGGTTGGGCCGCGTCCTGGTCCCTGGTAGTATTTCCTCTGCTTTAGTTGTTTGGTTTGTGGTTGAGGTGTATTGTTTGTTATCAGTTATAAATTGCTTATTGATTAATAGTGAAGTGTGAACCAGGGGCGTGAGCCCTCGTGGAGGGGTTGTTTCTTGGTTTCCAGTTATATTTTCATGGAGTCATGGTTTCTTTTAGGGTTGGTGTGGTCTGGATTTGTACATGTGTGGTGAGTTCTGCTTCGCGGAGATGCTGGTTACTCTGTATTTAGTGGATTGAGCTTGAGTTGGGTTTACAGAGTCGAAGGCTTCCCTGTGGCATCCTTGTATTGCTTCACAGTGGTGATGGCCTCCCTGTGGTGTCCTGGTGTTGCTACACAGTGGAGGGCCTTGCTTCACAGTGGTGATGGCCCTCCAGTGGTGTCCTGGTTTTGCTATGATGGTGGCGGGATCTTGCGTGTAGCAGGATATCCAGTAGTTATGGTGTGGTGTTTGAATGTAGAATGTAGTTAGATTTGATCTGTTGTCGCAACCAACTAAAGCTAGATCCAATGCGTTGTTTGGTGCAGCAGGAATGTAAGCGGTGGATACGCTGTGCTGTTAGATTAGGGCAGCTGCTTATCAGATGACCACTGGGGTCAGGGTGTGTGTCGTGGTTCTATGCGAATGGGGCAACGGTTCAACCCAGTGGCTGATTAGGTATGCAGCATGATTTAGCTCAATAGGCGCTAACTGTGGGGTGAAACAGAAAGCTAACTATAGGGAGCTGGGTCGTCAAAATGGCTAACTATTGGGCCAAGCACCGATCAACACAAGCTAACTATGGGGTGGAACACAATAGCTGACTAGTACAATTCAACAGAGTGGTTGGCTATAGTGTGCAGCATAATTCCACACAGTGTAAATATGGAGTGAAGTATAATGGCTGACTCTAGGGGGCTGCTCGGGTCGACACAGTGGCTAACTCTAGGGTGCAGTTCCTTTTGGCACAATCGTCAGCTATGGGGTGCAGCACAGTTGGATCTGATGACTAACTATGATGCATAGCATGATTCACCACAAGCTAACTATGGGCAACACATAGGGTGCAGCACAGTTCTATCTCAGAGTGCAGAGGGGGGTTTAACCAGCCTATAGCAACCGTTCGTTCAATTATAGCTACCTTACTCACTTAGGCTAAGTGCAAGATATGGCTACCTTACACCATTAGGCTACGTGCAAGATATGGCTACCTTACACAATTAGGCCAATTGTAAGATATGGCTATCCTACACAGTAAGGCTAAATGTATGATATGGCGGCTACCCCAAACAGTTCAGCTAAATGCAAGCATGGCTATCCACGCAGCCAGGTTAAATGCAAGATATGGCTACCTTACATAATTAGGCTAAATGCAAGATATGGCTGCCTTGCACAAGTAGACCAAATGCAAGACATGGCTACCCTACACAATTAGGCAAAACACAAGATATGGTTACTCTACACAGTTAAGCTAAATGCATGATGTCCCTACCCTACACAGTTATGCTAAATGCAAGATGTGGCTACCCTACACATTTAGGCTAAATGCAAGATGTGGCTATCCTACACAGTTAGGCTAAATGCAAGATATGGCTGCCCTACACACTTAGGCTAAATGCAAGATGTGGCTACCCTACACAAATAGGCTAAATGCAAGATATGGCTACCCTACATAGTTAGGCTAAATGCAAGATGTGGCTACCAGACATAGTTAGGAGAAATGCAAGATATGACTACCCTCCACAGTTAGGTTAAGTGCATAATAGTTAATAAGCGTGGCAGGGTTTTAATGGAGTACAGCAATGGCTGTACTCCCCGCCCACACCACACTTATGTTATCAGTCACAGTAGGTTGACTTTGAATGTGTCCACAGGGGAACAGGGGCAAACAGGAAAGGACCTGCCTCAGGGTTCTGGCCTCTGCCTTGTGTCCTCTGCCGGCTGCACAGGGCAAGGATGACCTAAGACTGATGTTGAAGAGATGTTTCCAGATCACAGAGAGGCCTCAAGGGCCAATCAGCAATTGGTGGGCAGGAGGAGAGTTGGGAAGCTGCAGGGACGACCAACAGAGCGGACTGGGAGTGGGAAGGAGGAAAAGAAAAAGAATGGGGAGTGTGGAAACAAAAACGAATTCAACAACAGTCAAAGCGAGAATGGAAGCGCTCTGGTCCTCTCATGATATTCACCTCACCAGAAGTTTAGATGAGGTGCCTGGAGGGGCGGCTGCAGGGTCTAGACCCTCTCTACTCTTCCGGGTTGCATGCAGGCCTCATGGGCCAATCAGCAGTTGGTGGGCAGGCGGGGAGGTGGGAGGCTGGTTTTAGCAGGCGTTAAGGACGGGACCCACAAAGAGATACCGGGGTCAATAACGGTACCACAATTTGCGGTACCGTTATTGCCGCCTTCCCCCTTCCCATTGAGCCCTATGGGGGCTCAAATGGGAATGGGGAATGGCATTTCAAATGGGGACTTACCGGTCCCGCAAAGGGCAGAATGGACTGGTAAGTCCCCATACAACCACATCGGTGGCGGTACCGGTATTAGTGCTGGTCATGGTGCTAATAGTGCCATGGCTAGCACCAACCTCGGAATGAGGGCCAATCACTACCTCTAAAACTGAGTCCCATTCACTCTTCAATGCACACACTGTTCTGTTTGGACATAGATCAGCCCCTTTAACATTTACATGAACTTTGTCTTGCTCAAAAATGGCCAATCTGTTGGCCCTTTATGTCTGCGGCAAGGGCGATATATGCCCTCAGCTCCTATTTTAACTTGGATGCCCATTTGAGATAGCAGAGAATCCTGTAAACTGTTCAAAGCTGTACTTATCCTTATTGATGCTGTGTTAGGAGACATTGACATGTTTCTTCATTGGTGCTCTAAAGCAGAATGGCTTTGCCCAAACCAACAACCATTGGCAAAGTCCATAGAATTGCCTTTTGTGTGGGCATAGGGTAGACATTTGTCAGGCACTGCCATAATGACCATAACAGCTGCAAAAGGGAGTACCAGGTTATATGAAAGTAATCCCTGGTAAATGTCTGTCGAATGCCTAGACACAAGCCCAAGCTGTTGGTGTTGCCAATGCATAATTTTTAACAGGTCTTCAGTGCAAGGAAACAGAAACTGCTTATAGTTCATATGGCTGAAGGCACATTTTGTTAAGAGATGTTTATTACACCAGTAGCGCGTTTATAGTTGTAATTAAGCTACTAACTCCTTTGAAGACTGCTTTGAAATAGCACTGGCAGGCACTTATAGTACAAAGTTTGACCTTACGCTTTGATAAAGCTACCTCAAAGAAATACCAGATGGATGCATTTTGGGGTGGGGAGCATTTAGTGGGTGGAAATGTCTGTAGGAAGTAGCATAGCCATGGGAAATCAATGGGTTAGCAAATAATGGTGGATTCGGTGGATTCTGTTCTGCCTTGGAGGGTCGAGTCTAGAAGGTTTCTTAGGGCCTCTAGGTCTAATTTCTTCCCATTTCTTTTCTTGCTGGCCTGGAGCATCCCCTTTCCGGCCTGTAGGCGGGTTTGGTATGTGATGTAGTATGGTATCAAATAGTGGTCACTCGGTGCAGTGGGCGCAGATGTACACAGTCCTTTTCTGCAGAAAATTGCATCCAGCGTGTGTCTGGTGTGGGTGGATGCATTTACTATTTGCTTGAAGGGAAAAGTTTACAGGGGTGTGCAGAATGAGTCGGCTGTGGATTTGTTTTCTTTTCGAATCAGGTGTTGAAGTCTCCCAGTATGACTAGGTTGCTGTGGTAGGTTGATAAAATGGCAGACGCATTCACTAATTTTGTTGCAAAGTTGGAGTTGTAAGATGGTGGTCTGTAAATCAGGAGGAATACTATGTTGGTTTGGTCGTTGATGAGGAGGGATTCACAGTCTTCTACATCGGTTGTGATGAGCTGAGATGCTCCCAGACTAATGATGTCAGATGCTGTCAAAGGTCAGAAAGATGTGGGTTGGGAGCACAAGGCGTGAGAAGTCAACTGAGTAAAGAGAAGAGCTGGCGAGGATGAGGGCAGATGGCGGTGATGGGATTTTGGTAACCAAGGTGCTTAGGGTGAAATAAAGTTAGGTAACAGTAAGAGTTACTATCAGAGAGCCTGCCAAGATATGGAGCTCATTGATGTATATATTCTGCTCCTTGCCAATTGCTATTTTGCAGCCCAGTGCTGAGGTGAGTGAGAGGAAGGCCGATCTGGGGCCATTGCCATATGCTCGACCCTTCATTCCCCTCGGTAGACAGGGATTCGGAGAAGACAAGGACATCAAAGTTTGTGCAAATACTTTTGGTTGGGTTAGGCCTACAATCAGAACTTCAGTTACCTATTTGGGTGAGCAGGTCATAAAATATCTATCATAAATATCTGGTAGCCAGTCCATCCACTGGAAGTCAAAATACTTCCATGTTTAAAGTGTTGGGAATAAATGACTGCTACCTGAACAAAAATGAAATCGAATAGGTAGGAAGATGGGTTCTCCTGCCACCTGTGTTCCCAATTCTGAGAATAAAATGCAACACAAAGTATAAATTATACTTTTTGTGAAGGAAGTGAGAAGAGGACAGGCCTTCCAGGAGCCATTAAAGGAAACAAAATAATGTTCAAGAATCTTGCTGGGGCTCCACAAGTGGCTGTCATATCTATAGGAGTGAGCGGCTTTGGAAACCTCTAAGAGGGACTGAAGCCCCAACCACAAACAAAACCACTGAGGACCAAAGGCTGTCAAAACAGGTTGCAGTAGGGGAGAGGTGGGTACCAAAGTCTGTGCAGCAAGATGGTGACTCTGCTGCTACCGCTGCACAGTGCTTAATTTGTGCTGGTGTTTGCCAATTGGGCCAAAACTAGCACTCTTTTATCGGCACTGGCACTCTTTTGAGTCTGCAACCAGGGTCCCATGCTCAGGCCCGGTTGCATGCCATTGTTGGGGGGGGGTGAGATCTGACTGTTCCCAGTGCTCCACTGCGGAACAGACAGTGACAGTCAGACCTTCTTAAAAAAGAAATGCCAACAATGACGTGACCGCAGAGTGCACCAAGCCCTCTGCAGCAGCTGGCCTACCATTAAGCACTCCACACAGTGTTCAATGGCAGTCCAGCTGCAGAGGCCTTTGACGTGCTGTGCGGCTGCTTCGATGTTGGAATTTTTTGGGGGGTGGGAGGGTTGGGAGGAGATCAGTGGCCACTGACTCTCATCCCCCTCCCCAATAAGCGTTGCTGCAGTACTATTGACCTGCACAGAGAAGTCTTTATGAGTTGGAGAAATGGGGCACGTGAGTATTTTGATTTTGTATTCATGGACATAAGTTTCATATCCTCCAAAACATTTGCTTATTTAAATTTAAGCTTGGATACCACTACTCTCTGAATACTCCCTCACTTTTCAGTTATTTATGGTGATTGTTCCACAGCTTCATAAGACTGGGCCTCATTACGAGTATGGCGCTAATTGGTTAAATTGGCGGTAACTCTGTTACCGCCGATTGTACCACTACTCCAAATTATAAGGCCAGGTCTGTAATGGAGGATTTACCTTCAGGAAAATCCTGGAGTTAAATTTTGCCACTTACTGCCGAAAAATCAGCAGAATCGGCAGAATTACCGCTGTGGAAATTCCTCTGCGGTAATTCCACCAAAAAAGCCTGATTGAGTCCAATGGACTGAATAATGGGGAATTACACCACCACTGCCACTTGTAATCTGATGTTAATTCTGCTGGACCAGGTGGCAGTGACAGTAATTCAGTTGGGCAGTATTCCGGCACATTTACCGCCAGAACTGGCGTTTTGGTGCCCAGTTGAGACTTACTGCAATGTCATGATGTAGCGCAGCTTTTGAGTCCAGTACATTTGTTTCTCCAGCCTCTCTGGCCCCTCAAGTGAAACATATCAATCATACGGCACATTAGCATACCAAAGACCAACATGCTCAAAAGCATACGGGGACTCAAATTGTGCCAAACAAGGCACCACTTAATGCTAGTTTTGCTAGGGAGGAAGAAACCCAGATGCAGAAGAGTGCAAAATGGTTGTTTTGGAAATGTGCTAAAAAACGGTTGATGTAACAAGTATAGTCTAGAAGTGTGTTGAAATGACCTCTTTTGCTTCTTCGGGTGCCGGAACCACTAAACCTACCATAACAATTGTTTCCAACTTTAAAGCACTATACTTCCTCAACCCATGTGTGCTCCTTCCCCATCCATCCTACTACTAGCCTGTGCCAGCAGTTGCTGCTGCGCCATACATGTGACATGGACCAGCAGCTATGTGATTGGCTAGTACCAGCACCGGGGCACGCCGGGGCGCACCGGGGCCAGCATTAGTGAGCCAAGATACTGTGGCCCATGACACTTCTTTTTTACAAATGAAGCACTGCCACCGCATATACTGCCAGTGCGCAGAGGACAGTTGCATCATGCAGGAGAATATTGCCAGCCAGCCTTCGCGTGCATGCAGGTCAAAGAGGGGAAGCAGAGTGGCTAAGATGAATGTGCCAAGAACTATTGATTTAATTTGATTGAGGCGGTCGTAATTTACAGGAGGACAGCAGCATAGCAAATTGATTGCCTCTGCAAGCTCAGGTTCTAGAGCAGGGTCTGAAGCATGTGGCGCTCCATATGTTTTGTGCTACAACTCCAATGATCCCTTACCGTGGACTATGCTAGCTGGGGGTGATGGGAGTTGTAGTCCACAACATCTACAGAGCCAAAGGTTGCAGATCCCTGTTGTGACGGTTGTCAAAACAAGGCAAGCCAAGTTAAGAAAGAGGATAGAAAGAGTCATGTCTTGACAGCTTTCCTAAATGTCGGAAGACTGAAGAAGATAAACGTTGAGGCGGAGCGCATTCCAAATTCTCTGAGCCTCAGAGCAGAAACTCCAACTTCCTCTGGTAATGTACTTAAATTGTGGGTCTTCAAAGAGAGGAGAGTCTAATGAATGTAGAGTTCTCACTTCATGATAAAGCTAAGCAGGGGCCAGGCCATGAAGGCACTTATAAAGAAGGCCTCAGGCATTGAAGATAATTCTGCTGTGAACTGGCAACCAGTGAAGAAGCTCCCATCGCAGCTGTGTGGCGATCGAGCCCGTCTTCCTTAATTGAAAAATATGCCAAATCGCTGAGTTGTGAGCATATGACAGCCTCTGAAGCCGACATGCACACAAGCTTGTAGTGATTGAAATAACTAATCGAGTTTTGAATTAAGCAAGCAGACCACCGCCATGTGGTGTGAAGATGGCAGAGGTATAAGGGCGGACGTGTCTAAGTTGATGTTTTTTTTTTTTTTAAACAAGTGTTTTGCCACAATGCCAATCTAAGAATCTAGACTCATATTGGCCTCCCATGTGACCCCCAAATTATTAACCCTTTCGGCTTACTGATGATGATGATGATGGCCAAGAAGAAGGAGGAGGGGGCGGTAAGAAAAGTTGTGGTCCAAAGCCTATGAGGGGGAACTGAAAGAAGCACCTCGGGATCAGATTGAGGTTGAGCTCACTGCCCCTCATCCAGCCACTAACTCACGCAAAAGCATCTATCTTGCCAGCGTGTGAGTGGCAGTGAAGACCAAGAGTGCCTATGAGTTTCAAAAGTGAAATGATGGAACTATTAGGTAATGATGGGGACGGGGAACCCTGAAACAACCCCATAAAACAGGGAAAAAGTTGGACACATTGCTCTTTCTCACTCAAAAAAACGAAACCAATCCAACTAGACCCCCTGAACACATGCTGGTGTCAGAAGTTCCCAGGAGTACTATAACTGTATGCCTTTTTCTGATGCCATGCCTATGATGACCAAGCGTCTAGCAGTATGTAAATTCCAAACACATAGGGCCTCATTACGAGGTTGGAGGTAGCCTTGCTGGTTTAACCGACAAGGCTACCTCCAAACTCGCATCCGGGACGGGCCCCTGCGAATGGGCAATTACCGGGCTATTCTGGCCCAGCTAGACCCGGTAATTGCCCTTTCACGGGTGCCGGGCCCGGTACATCCCCATTCCCATTGAGCCTTAGGGCTCAATGGGAATGGGGCGGGTGGTAGCACTGGTACCGTTAATAACGGTACCAGTGCTACCATTATGTTCTACTCGCGGGTGCCGTTACGACCACCAAGTCAGACCTGGTGGCTGCAAGGGCACCCGCGAGCAGAACTCCTAGTATGGTTGTACGGTAGCAACGGTGCAGGTAGCAATACCGGCGCAGTTGTTGCCTTACCGCCATACTTGTAATGAGGCCATAATGTTGCTCTTTTTTAGGTAGCGCTTCGTGCCAGACTCGTCTCACTAATAATATCAACAATAGGTGTTACTATTGCTCAATGCAATGATAGTTAATGTTTTAACCTAGGAAGGATGAATGGCTAAGTGGGCCGTGCCAGGACTTGCGATGTGCAGACAGGCACCATTTTTAGGGCCGCTTTCTCTCCTCCCAGACAATATAAACAGAGTAACCGTTAGTCAAGCTCCCGTTCAGTTCGCTCTGTGAGCGTTTCAGATGGCAACCAACTGCCCACAGACCAGAAGCCCCCGATCGTCCCACGTTGGCAACATGTGGAAGTTGCTTGGTGGAAATTGCAGCAGATAAATATGTCCTGAGTGGGAGTCAGGTGCACTTATCTGTCTGAAAGCCGAAATTGTCTGGGCTGTCGCGCTCCTCGATTTCTGCCTTCTGGTCTGCTAATGGTTCTGGAGGGTTCCCTCTCAGGAGATACTGGGAACATGAGGAGTAGGGGTGGGAGGGCAAGGGTGTTGCTAGGTCTGGAAAAGATCCGGGACTACGCTAATGTCAGGACTCCCGGGATTTAGGACTAGCTAGCTTTTTGGTTATAGCCCCACAGCTTCTGTCTGGGGCAACAACCAACAGACCCGGGTCTATAGCCCTGTCAGACCCTCCACCCTAGCGACGCCCCTGGGGGATGGAGGCACTAATAACAAAGAATCATCCGGCAGGTATTTAAAAAGACTCAGAGCTATTTCTTGCATGAACTTCCTCTTTATTCTTCCTACCAACCACCCCGCACCTTCCTGTGACATCACTTCCTTCTATGAACATAGAGAAAGGGCGTTAGAGGGAGGCTGTTAAGGTGTATTTCGTGACTGCAGATGGGTCTGAAGTAATGCGGCTCTAAATGGGCTAATGATTTTGTACCTTGCTTAATGGAAGTTGGAGTGTAAAATAGCAGAGCCTCATAATATAGACCTTCAGGCCCATCAAGGCTGACTAGGAGACTATTTTAAATAAAAACACATTATGGCGCCTATATGCCTTCTGTTTTGGATTCTGGGTGAGGTTTCTAAATGTTGGGCCGGATACTGCCTGCATCCTCTATCTTCAAGTGAAAAACAGATTGAATTTGTTACGGCCTTATAACGCAACTGGTCCCCTGGGGATCCGGTTGCATCTTGATGGTGCCTGCCAGTGCTCAGAAAAGAAAAGTCCACATTGAAACCAGCACTAATGTTGTGTTCATGTCTGTACATGTTTCTCTTTTCTGCATCGGATCTGTAATGGCTAGTGGTGCCATTACAGCATTAGCGGAGCCTTTGTGAGTGGTCTGCGATATGCAAATGAGGCGCAGGCTGATTGGCGCAGCACAGCAAGCATCTCTGCGGGGGCGGGAGGGGTGTAGGGTTGGAGGGCTGCGTCTTCAGGACACGCCTCTCACTTCACGCCGCCATCTTTAATGGGAGCATAGGCCACTAGAGCGTAACTGTGGTTCAGGCCACGTGTGACGCGACTTCTTAATACTGGACCGGTCCTTAAGAGCTGAATCCACGGCGCCTCTTGGCTAGCCATGCCAGAGTACAGAGTTTCTGAAGGGAAAGGATTTGCCGGCAGTGGCTATGCACCGTCACAGCCGCAGGCAAATTACTATATTTCGGATATAGATCTGCAAAAGCAGTAGCAACCACAATGTGTGCAATCTATTCAAGTATTTAGCGTATTTGCCTAAAAGAGAAAGAAAAAAGAAAAATACAACAATCACAGAAATAAATGCATATTCCATATCTAGTCGCGAAACAGGAAGTCACCATAGATATGAACACATATCGGTGTCGCCATCCGCCCCGTGCTGTCATTTGGGGCTTCCTAGGTAGGCTAAAGGAGCTTGAGTGCAATAATTCAGCACAATAATACAGCACATATCAGCACTTGCAATATAACAATGAAACCCCATGCATATAATCACTGTTTAATAGTTCAGAAACAAAATCTGATGTTCACTGGCATAGGTACATCGGCAACACTCACAAAGGAAGGATAAGGTTAGGATGTCAGCCTGAACCCAAGCCCCCCCGTCGTCAGACTTGGGCAGCGCCCTTTGGTTTAGTGTCTGGTATTTTCCAGGCCCTGCATATGTGGAGGGGCTATGCCCAAGCCGCGACAGGAGACTCCACATTCAGTAAAAAATAAAGTGCCAGGCGGTATTGAGTGACTATGTTCCCTTCCAATGCGGGCACCAATAACCTTGTTCTCAAAAAGCCTCGGCTACTTGCCCTGTTCTTTTAGATAAAAGTTCACACAAAAGCAAGAAACTAAAACGGGTTCTAGTTGTGGGACTCATCTGGGCTTTCGTGGTTATCCTGAAAGGCTAGTGTGTTCGGGGATCTTGAGGCGTACGTCTCAACCTCACAGGGTCCCCATGGCGGGTGAAAGCATACGGTTTTGTTTTGGGGGTGGGTGAGAGCCCATTGAATTATATGGGTGGGTAGGGGGCTTGGTGGGTGATTGAACTATTTCCAGTGTGGGTGACACCAGCTCAGCGCATGTGGGATGAGAGCTATGCTTGAGGGCTAGACTTGCAAACCCTCACTTGCGACATAATAACAGGCTTGAGTCAATGATTAATTTGTAAATAAATATGTGCCAGTGACCAAATATGTTTTAGTACATCTGAGCGGGCAACTTCTGGCCCACTGGTGCCACCATCCACGGCTGTGCCCCAAAGTGTCAACATATTTAAGGTAAAACCTGCAACTCTTACAGGCTACTGCTGGTGATGGATACACTACCCATGGCAGATGTGCAATTCATATATAACAATCAATATCAAATAACATAACACACTAGTTTTAAGGCAAATGTTTGCGTGATTCTTTAAACACATCATCCTTGTTAACAATTTGCTCGGATTCAATCGGCGGCAAGTGGACCATGTTGACCATCTATCCACAGAAAACAAAGTAAACATGCTTTCTTTAATGGTGAATTAATTGACAAATGCAGGAAAAAGAATTCCTGAAGCACTGAACTTGCCTGTAAAACACTGCAGAAAAATATGTGTGTATATTTTGGCGATCATGGCAGACACTCCTCTAAAGCAGTTGCCTTTTCCCCAACTTTGCCCCTGTGTTGGTGCTTTTGGCTGGTGACTGTCCCCTTTTTGTCAACCCACACTGCAGCAGTAGACCAGCACCATTGTCATGCAGGATGACTGGAGCACCCAGCATTGTCACCTTCCAACTCATTGTTATTCATGAAAACTAGCACTGTCCTGCCCATCTGCTTCATTAGGTTCAGGGATAACAATGAACTGGCCCAGGATGAAGAGACTGCGTTCGGTGCAAGCGGTATTCCCTTGTTGTGTGTCAGCTACTGAATGTGAGTTAAGATAATAAAGTTTCCAAAACACCACAGTATAATCAGACTTAGTCTCAGAAAATAAGTGCCAGAGCTCAGAAATAAGAGAAATAAGTACTGGGGCTGAGCCCTGGCAAACACCCCAACAAATTAAGCACTGTTCTTTTGGCATATGTTTCTGACAAAAGTACCTCCCAATTATTTTGATTAATCAATTACGATGCATTCTGGTTGGCAGGTAATAGTCAGTTGCATAAGTTTAAAGGCTTGAGCGACGCATGGGCATAGCACAAGGATGTTGAGTCATTACCACACAGTAGAGCACACCAAATAGAGTTGTATTGCTGATAGTACCTCGTCCAAATGGCTGCGGTGGTAAGGGCCATTTGTGCGAAAAATAAAAAGGGTGTGCCAAATAAGTGACCGATGTTTTAACACAAAAAAAGAAACTACATTAGAGATAGACAAAAGGTGCGGCAGCCGCTCTCCCTGGAAACATGGCTTGGATAGCCTGTTCTATGGAATTTCTCCCACTCTGGAGGGTCTGCAACCACGTTTTAGCTCACTGCACTCTTCAGCGTCCTCAGTAGGGAGGCTCCCACACTTCTGTACATTACATTAGAGGTTGCTTCCATTAAAACTGGCAACCGAGGCTCCTCCTCATGGCCCTTTTGGACATTTTCTGGATGTGGAGACAGTAAGGGGGATGCGGCATAGGCAGAGGAGTGACTGTAACTGGGAATGGGATTATGTGGAAGTTACTGGAGAGGGTAGGGGTCAAAAGGCTGGCACATGGAGGCCCTGGTCAGCAGGAGGGAATGTGGGCTTTGATCAGTTAATCAAGACAAAGTTCCAAGGGTGCTGATTGGTTGGCACTAATTACAGGGTTTCTTGATAATTCTATATGTAGAATTTTCTAAGGATAGTTGTTCATTGGGCATCGGCACACAGACATTCTTAACCTACGTCCCAGCCCCTCCTCTTCTAAAATTCTGCAAGACTCTCCTCATTTGGGAGAAGAAACTTTTTGACCCCAATGGATTGACAGTTTTATTTTTGTCATACATTAACACCATATCCATAGTCACATCCTCACTTCACCCCACTTGTTGCCCCAAGACGCATTTGGTCATAACTCCTGTGGTCTGCCCATGGCTCCTGCTGGCTCACATGTCAGGTGTCTCATGCCTGCTGTGGCCCATACCCTTGTATGCCCCTCATGCTTCTCCACATGGTAGGCTCATAGGGGCACCCCATGGGAAGCGATAGCACTAGGGTTCTCGATCTTGCTTGCCCACCCCAGTTGTGCAAAGCAACCCTTTCTCACCTACTGCATCCATTAGTGTTTCCTCACAAGTGTCTCCTCAGGCTTTCGATGCCTGTGCAACACTCCATGTGTCTCTCACATTTTTGTCCCAGGTGGAACTCCCATAGGTTTCTTCAACATAGTCCCCTTGATCACACAAGTCACACTATTCCTGCATAGGTATGGCATTGATTAGTTTCCAAATAGTCTCCTTGATCACACAGACACGCTGTTCTTGTATAGGTATGGCGTTGGTCAGTTTCCACATAGTCCCCTTGATCACACAGCGATGTTGTTACTGTATATGTACGGCGTTGATCAGTTCCCACATAATCCCCTTGATCACACAGTCACGCTGTTCCTGTATAGCTATGGCAGTGATCAGTTTCCACATAGTCCCCTTGATCACACAAGTCACACTATTCCTGCATAGGTATGGATTTTGGTCAGTTTCCACATAGTCCCTTTGATCACACAAGTCACACTATTCCTGTATAGGTATGGCATTGATCAGTTTCCAAATAGTCTCCTAGATCACACAGACACGCTGTTCTTGTATGGGTATGGCGTTGGTCAGTTTCCACATAGTCCCCTTGATCACACAGATGTTGTTACTGTATATCTATGGCGTTGATCAGTTCCCACATAATCCCCTTTATCACACAGTCACGCTGTTCCTGTATAGCTATGGCAGTGATCAGTTTCCACATAGTCCCCTTGATCACACAAGTCACACTATTCCTGCATAGGTATGGCGATGGTCAGTTTCCACATAGTCCCGTTCATCACACAGTCACACTGTTCCGGTATAGTTATGGTGTCGAGCAGTTGCAGTTGGTAGCAAGTGCTTTGTCTTGCACATTTCTCTGCCCCAGATCATCTATACAGATACTGGGTGCTCACGTGTTCTCTTCTGGACCTGCCCAGTCTGTCACACACACCCTGTTGGCACCAGGTGCTTTTGTGGCCATGCTTCCATTCACTGTTCTGTCAATGCTTGCATGAAACATTTCCCATCCATAGTGTGTTCCTTAGGTCTGCCGTTTCGCCAGGTGCACACCAAGGTGTACTGCTACAGTGGAATCACTCTTCGCCTTTGGTGTAGTCCCCATGGGCATTAGGGATGCACTGGTACTTTGTGTTTCCCATGGAGCATTTCTGCATACCCTGGCCATCGCCCACCTCTCAGTGCTAGGTGTTCAATGGATTGATAGCCATTTTATCCTCATATCAAAATGCTGAGGTGGTCTGAATATGTGTGTATGGTTCGTGGTGGCCAAGACTTTAATTTTATGGTAAGCGTTGTGGAAAATGAAATGAGCACCAAACCCAGTGTGCGTGATGTTATAAGTGTTTCACGCATACACACTTTCACCACAAAGCTTACAGGCCAAAAACGTGGTTTACTGAGGGTGCCTTACATCCCTCCTGCTCATTCTGGAGCTCCTCGGGGCTAGTCATTCCCGCTCTACAAAGCAACCTGAATTCAACTGTAGGAACCCAGGGCTATGGGGTGGGAGTGGGGGTAAGTTAGCAAAGTCACAGGCGCCCTGAACTTACTCAAAACTTCACTGAAAGCAAAACAATATTTTAGAACGTTCAAGAAAGCTTTGGCGACCTTCTTATTCCAACAAACTTTCGATGCCACCTCCTCTCTAAGGATGGCCTAGATGTGTATCTAACCACAAATGAACTACCCTAGCTTGTTGAGCTTGGGTCCCATTACAAGTTGGTTGTACAAAATGACACGTGCCTCAATAGACCTTCCATGGAGCCACACATTGGCGTGAGGGACGGCACCTTCAACACTTCAACTGGGTTCAAGGGTATTACCCAAATTGACTTTTTACAATTGACCTTTTTCACAATTGACCGAATTATAATGGTCCTAATTGACCTTCTGCACAATTGACCTTTATATCATTTTAGTTATTGTATATATGTATTGGGTTGGTTTTGGATTATAAATAATATAAGGGGATTGGGTTGGGGGTTGCAGGGTTCTTTGGATTGGGTCAGGGATTGCAGTGAGTTTCCCCCGCATATATGTCCTAATTGACCTTCTAAATTAGGTCAATTCTCCCGAGGTCAATTCTCCCGAGGTTAATTGTGAAAAGGTAAATTATTATACAACCGGGTCAAGAGGTTTCCTTCCATTGCACCTCTCCTACTTGGGTCCATGCGCAATTGAACCGGAGCTTTCCTTTGGCACACGTCAGTTGCCATCTTTTGTTCTCTGAAGTGGTCCTGTGGGCTGTGCCAGCTACCACCGTAGAGGTCTACCAGCCCTGAGGCTTGTCCGGAGTGCATATGGTAACAAGGCTTGAGTCTGTAGTGTGGCTGCTAAGTGGAAAATGTACTACTGTACACTACTTTCAATAAATAGAGTGTCAGGTGAGATCAGAACTTCTTTGACGATATATCTGCAAATACCCTCCTGGACATAGGAGAGTGAGTGCATCCTACTCGCTGTCTATTGAATAGAATTGAAATAAGCTAAACAAATGGTCAGGATGGTGTGAGAAGGATGGGTTTCTTTTGATGTGTCGTTGTATTCGTGTGATTGCGGGGTTTTTAGTGCAATCTTGGGGGTCCGGTCTGTAAGAATGGTTTGCACGGTTGTTTTCTGTTTTTTGTTTAAATGTACGATTTGTACTCTCTTATTTTAGAACAGTGTCTGTCAAGCCTGGCCTATTACCGTGCACATTGATGTGCGCTTTAATGCACGCCTCTTTCACGTGTTACCTTGGCCTAGTTTGCTGAGTGAAGAAGTGAGCGAGCTATGGGTTTGCCTTCAAAATCCCCCAAACTCAGCCACCACTCAACTTTCCAGGCTCAGCAGGTTTTTCGAGTGTTTGTGTTTTATGTTGTGCTTCATGCTGGTGTGTCACCCGTTTCTGATCACTCCCATTTTTTGTAGATAAGGGAATTGGAGAAAATGGCAGACAAAATAAATGGTCTGCTAAGATCATACAATTTAGATCAACCTCGGAAGCCGAGATTAGAGGAGAGCTAGCAAGGCTCCGGTGCCAACATAGGTGTCCCCAGCAGCAGCTGTGGTCATCAAATGCATGAACATGTGGGGCTGGCGGGGCTCTCCTCCTCCCCCACCAGTGGAAAAGCGTCGCCTTTTCCCAGGCTTGCTAGATATCAGCGGCTGGTGCGTTTATGCCTTCTTTGGGGACAGACGGGATCACTAAAAGCCCTCCTTGATAGAATGCGCTGCGAAGGTAATGTGGGAAATTATGAAATTGCTCGTCTATTCTGAGCAGAAGTGGTGGGTGTCTTGCCCCCCCTGGTTCCCGAGGATTCCTCTCTGCGAATTATGGAGGTGAACTCGAGTTTCTGCTGTCACTCAGCGCCGCAGAGCCGGGGCAACAAAGCAATTTTCTATCATCAGCCGGCAACTGCTCGCAAATGAGGGTTGGACGCGCTGTCAGCTCGGAGCGGCAGTCTTTCCTGCCGGAAAGCGCTCCTCGGCTGCCTACCACTCCATCACATGCCCAGCCCTTGTGGGCGTCAAGGGCTTGGGAAACGGGGGAGCATATTCTGGAGAGGGGGCGGGGGTCCTGTGGGCTTTCTCAGCCGTGGAGATGGAAGCGCTGCACCCGACACCGCTGTTAGCGAGGTCCCACGCGGCGTCAGCCCTTTATCAGGGGAGATGCTGTCGCGAGTTCTGATTTCAGAGAGGACTCAGAATGGCCAACATTTTATACAGGCAGCATAACAGCCACTCCTTTTGATAGGCGGGAGGGGCCGACCCTGCCCGTGGTCCATGTGGGATACAATCCTATTGTTAAGCAGTGATGTCCCTAGAGTGGCTGGTTTGGATAGAGGCGCCGTGAGAAGCATTCAAAATGTCTCTATCAGATGATTTGGACTACGACTTCTATGGTCCCTCACCAATGGCTACGATAGGTGGGACTGATGGGAGTTGTAGTGACACACAACTGGAGAGCCGAAGGTTGCCCTACTCTGGGCAGTCTGGTTCAGATAGTGGCACTGTCCTGTTGTTAAACATCGATGTCTCCACAGCCGAGGATGACAACCTGTGGCTCTCCAGATGTTGCGGACTACAAACTCCCATCAACCTTGGCCATACAGATCAATGGTGTGGTATCATGAGAGTCATATCCCAAAACATCTGGCGAGCCTTTGGTTGCATCAGCCATACAAATCAATGGTGTGGTACCATGAGAGTCGTACCCCAAAACATCTGGCGAGCCTCAGGTTGCATTGGCCATACAAATCAATGGTGTGGTATCATGAGAGTCGCACTCCCAAACATCTGGCGAGCCTCCGGTTGCAGAACCCTGCTTAGAGCAGCTGGCTCAGATAGACACACTCTTACCTGTACTCCGTTTATTAGGCATGGATGTCTCCAGAGAGACCGGTTCTGATAGAGGCCTTGTGATATGCACTACTGCTGTAATGCTGGATAGGGGGGCTGGTTGGGATAGAGCCCCCCTGGCATGGACTTCTATTGTTAAGCAGAAGATGTCCCCAGAGTGACTGGTTTGGATAAAGGTGGTGTGTAGGGTTGCCAGATGGCTCATAGCCAGGAGGGACACGATGCCCCAGTTGTGTGCTTTAACTTCTCCATCAATTGCCTGTTGGGAGTTGTAGTGTTGAGTAACTTCAACTGCATAAAATAGACTGAAATTAAACGAATTTAAAAGCACAGCCACGGAGTGGAGCAGGGAATGCTTTGTGACACACAGTCATCTGGCAACCCTAGCTCTATGATGTGGAGTATTATTGTAAGGCATTGATGAACATTTGCCTCCCCAGATGTGTTGGACCACAACTCCCATCAGCCCTAGCCATCCATTTCAATGCTGCAGAGTCATATCGTCCAAAACATCTGAGGAGCTGTAGGTTGCAGACCCCCGCTCTAAAGCGACTGGTTCAGATAGACACACTCCGGTTGTTCGGCAGTGACGTCTCTAGAGGGACTAGTCCTGTTATAGGCCTTGTGACACACCCTCCAATTCCCAGGTAGTGATGTCTCTAGATAGGCATCAAGAGACAGAGACTGCTTATTTTCCAGCTCAGTGTCACCTCTGGAGGGATGCACTGTCTCTTGTGCGCTCCTTCTAAGGCAGGGATTTCTATAAGTGACTAGTGGTAGAAATACTCTTTACTTCCTAGGCAGTGATGCCTCTTGAGTGACCAGCCCTCACATACACTTTGTGTGTAATCTCCACTTACAGTCTGGGTCAGTGTTTTGCCTGAAATACTGCAGTGCAAAAATCTGCCCAATTACAGAAATGCCGCCAACCCAGTGCTAACAGTAGTGGTATTGCTGGAATTGTAGACATAACACCTGATGTTTTCTTTCTTTTTTAATGGTTTTATCTATTTTCACCCTCATTTTGATGGTGGAGAATTGACAGTGTACAGCAGTGCGTCATACCGCTACTCGTCATATTTCCTTAACACAGAAAAGGGCAACCTCTGAACCTCTTTTGCATGATATGGGATGGTATAGTACAGGGTTAGTGGAGAGCTGCATTCACACCAAAAGGTTCCTTGTCGCTAGAGTGCCTTACTGCGGGTTCAGACTGAAAAGCTCACATGGTCAAAGATCTACCTTCCTTCTCTTCTGATGATCTGACCCAGAGGAACTGATCTCAGGGTCCTAGATGTTATATAAGGGTAACATCTCTCAACGGTGGGGCCCCGACCATAGATCTCTTCATGGGTCAAGCATAATGTCTTAAACATACCCTTGCCTTCACCGGCAACCAATGACGCAAACGAGGGGCTGGCTGATATGATCCCCACGGCTCAATTTTAGAAGAATTTGAGCCGAAGTGTTTTGGGTTAGCTGAAGTTCTTTAAATCTGTGAAGGGGATGCCCAGAGAGTGTCACCGAAAGCCATCTGCTGGAAACAAATATTGCTTGCACTAATTGGACTTTATGATAAAAACAAGAATGGGTAACTGTCATGATGCCTACCCCCGGGGACCCAGACCAAGTCCAGCAACCCCAGAAGCAGGCATCAAGTTACCCCAAGCAAGCCCAACAACCCCCGCTAGGGGCTATTTGGGTGCAGTCCTGGCGCCTATGGCGCCAGGCTCATATGGAGGGTCAGTCCTGGTGCCATAGGCGCCAGGCTCATAGATTAAAACTTATCTGATGCAGACCATACTGCAAACTTACCTGATGCAGACCATGCTGCAAGAGCTCCAAGCCAAACAAGGCTTGGAAGGGACTATTTTACCTAGGGACTATTTTTTTACTCGGGTGCGGCTGGGGAGGAATACTTACCTGGGACTACTTTGGAGGCTATTTAAACCATGCCCGAAGAACAGCACACGCTTTGCGTTATTCTGCATCCAGCAGCGTAACGCTCACCGTGCCTGCAAGTCTGCATCCAGTCATCTGCCACGCCCGCCTCGAGTTTGGAGCTCCTAGAAAAAGGGAGAAAGAAGGAGAAAAGGTTACAACAAGAGCAATACCTTTGATCCTTACCTGAATTCCTGATCCATCGCGCCTTCGAGCTGAAAGAAAGAAGTTATTTGATGCGCGTCGCCTCGCCTGCTGCAGCGCCGCGCTGAACTCACCGGCCTTTGCAGCATCTTTGCATTTCACCGCATCCTCCTGCATGTTACAGCCGCACTCCGGCACCTAAGGAGAAGACAAGAACAGCAAGGTGAGCCAAGGGAATACACAGAGGAATACCCCCCATAGACTTACCTGATTTTACCACCGGGGGTAATATTCTTCTTCACGGGTCGGCGCAGCTTCCACTGCATCCTAGCCGAACCCCGGCCCCTAAGGGGAAACAAAAGGACAGCAAGGTGAAACAAGGGACTAACAAGGGGAACCCTCCTCGCCACAAAAGACTTACCTGATTTTACCACCGGAGGCATTATTCCCCGAGACTTCATACTTTCTCTCAGCGCCTGAATAAGGGAGAAAGCAACAGGTTACATATTGACATTATTTTATCGAACTGTGTTAGATAATACAAATCCTTACCAGAACATTACCGGTTGCCACGAGGAACTCTTCAGTAGGGTCAAGCTGCAACCTGCAAGGAATTGGACAAGAGTGAAAGTCAGGCATTTGAACTCTTACGAACTACATACTTACGGCGTATTGCCGGGAATATCTGAGTCAATATTGTCCTGGAACTCACCAATTCCTTCGAGCCAGTGAAGAAACTGGTTATCTACGCGCCCCTGTGCTCAATGCAGGATGGAGAGCTC
Organism: Ambystoma mexicanum; assembly: GCF_040938575.1. NCBI lineage: Eukaryota > Metazoa > Chordata > Amphibia > Caudata > Ambystomatidae > Ambystoma > Ambystoma mexicanum. The sequence continues at coordinate 563,216,846 of NC_090938.1, read as the reverse complement.
ATCTTTTCAAATCATCAGGTGAGACTATAATAGGGAACATCCAAGGTGATCAGTGGGCAGAACAGCGGGGTGGGGGAATTTACGCTCAACTCCACAGGTGGTTAATTCCCTTTCTCCACTTGCAGAAGAATATTCCTACGGGCCAAGCAAACGAAGCTAGGTGGGCCAGTCCAGTCTGTCATCTCGGCCCTACACGTCACATTGGTGGAGACCGCAGCAGTCCAGTCCAGATCGACGCCTCTGTGTGAGCCAGGTGACTGTAACAGTAACTTGTCTGATTTGAAAGCCAAAAGTTAAAGAGTAATCTATGATAACATCTGGGTTATGCGCATGTGGCAGTGGAGCAGGGCTTGGACCTAAAGATGGAGGCCATGAGTTAAAGAGCTGACATTCCCTGGGATGAGTCACAGACTCCCCAGGATCCGTCTGAGCAAGCCTCAGGTTTGGGGGGCAGACAGAATAGAACCCCCGCCTTGGTTGCATTAAATGTAAGCCTGTTTCAGTTCATTGGTTGTCCAACCATTTCCATGCATCCTCTGCGTAAACGTCATATTTCAGACCCTGGGAGCGACTTAAGACAGCTAAAGGTCTCATATGCAAATTGAAAAGTAGTGGACTCTGGGAAGAACCCTGTGGAACTCCACTGTAGACTGCCACTACTGATGTGCCATAAGGAGGGATTGGGTCGGATTGACTTCTCCCAGTTAGAAATGATTGAATCCAGTATAGTGCAGTACCTCTATGCCGAGCCACAACAGTTGGTGCAGCAGAATTTTGTGATCGTCAGTGTCCACGGCTGGTGACAGAAAGATCAGGACGTTGACACCGCCTTTATCCATCACCCCTTTTAGATCGTGGACTGCAGCCACCATCACCGACAAGGTACTACCCCCTGGTCGAAAGCCTGCTTGGGTATTATCAAGTAGATGGAAATACTCCTCAAATATTTGGAGTTGACCTCTGATGATATCACTTCTCTCAATTTTCCCACGTAAGAAGCTGTGAGATCGGGCGAGAGTTGGTGAGATGATGTTCAATACTAGGATTATCACTGCTGATTTTAACTGGTTGGGAACTACCCAAGAAGTTACTGAGGCGTTAATGATCTCACAAAACTCATTGACCACTAGTAATCGAGTCTCTTTAAAGATACAAGGGGGGGGGCCACAGGCCATGCGGCGAACTAGTCACCCAACGGGAAACCATTAGATTTGAAAGATGGGCTATCACTCTGGATATGCTCGGCCGACAGCAAAATCCCACGAGAGTTGCCCTCTGGTGAAACTGTCAGTGATCAATTCAGTTTGGATTTTAAGAATTTTGTAAGAAAAGTATGAGGCCAGCTGATTTCAATGAAGCTAAAGTGGATTAACTAATTGCTTTGAAGCAGAAGGCGTTCAAAGTTCTTGACAGACTTAATTAGGAAAGCTGGTGAGAAAGTAGGCATCAGGGTTTTCCTGTATTGACGTGAACTGCGTGCGCTTTCCGTACGTGCAGTTTAAAAAAGGTTAAAATACCTCTGGGGACATTTTACAATTTTTACCCCTTTTTCACGAGTAGGGATGGAGCATATTTTTGTGTGTGAAAATTCACTGCGTAATACATTCATATTTACGGGCCATGGCCACTGTTGTAATGGAGTGGATATTAAAATAGCAATATTTCGCAAATACCGCCATTTTTACCAAGACCTGTAATTGACTTGATTCGTTGGTGCAGGCTACCCATCCAATGGGTCTGGGCTAGAAAGAGTTCTTTTGCTTTGGGGCACTGCTCTCATGCTTTCAGCAGAGCTTATTGGTCAATCTTTTATTATATGGTTGGGAAACAGTAGTCTTTTCTTTACGACCATGCAGTCGCCCTAGATGGAGGAGCCAAGGCAGTCGGTCTGCTGGGGGCAGATTGTGCCAGTGGCTGGAAAGCCTGCACCTTCCTCTTTTTAGCTCTGCTCTCTCTGGCTCCTCTTCATGGGCATTTGCCATATGACCTCTCCCTTAGAACAATGCTGATAGCTATCCCCAGCCAGGAGAGAAGGAGGGAGAGAGAGAGAGAGAAAGGGTGAGAGAGTGAGAGGTTGCGCGAGAGAGAGGGACGGAGAGAGAAAAAGAGAGTGAGAGAGAGATTGAGAGAGAGTGAGAAACTGAGAGAGAGCAAGACATTGTGAAAGAGAGAAAGGGATAGGGGGGGGGGGTGCTGTCTATTGAGGCCAGTGAGAGGAGGAGGGCTCACTCATTAATATCTAACTAGAATTCCTTTCAAGGCCCTTACCTCAACACATAGGGGTGTGCACGGGAAAGCCCTGACTTACCTAAAGACGAATCTGCTTGTCTATGTACCGGGCCGTGCCCTCAGATCCGTTGCCCAGGGTCAACTCGCAATCACCAGATTCAAAAAAACAAATGGACTAGGCAAAGCGTTTCACACCAGGGCGGCGGTCCCATAGAAAAAGCTTCCATTACCAATCAGATTTGAGCCCTCCTACAGCATTTTCTGCAGAAAACTCAAGACCCACCTGTTCAGATAAATCCCCAATTCCACTCTAGACCCTACAACTACTTCTCGTTCAATGTTCTCTCGTAACATGTATGTATAAAGTTCACATGGGTTAGCGTTGGCGCCCGATGCCTGATGGCTCCGGCGCGGTAGTAACAAACAAATAAATAAATTAAATAAAAACTAACACCTTACAGACATCTTTCATTACTAGAGACCATATTCTGTCCTCAAATATAGCAAAGTATTCACTCTTACTCGATACCGTCTCATTGACCTTCCCTCCACACAAAAATCAGCATGCTAACTGCCTCTCCATGATTATGTTTTGCAGTTTTTGGTGCTGGGGGTGCAACTATTTCCCCCAGAAAGTGGTGTGCGAAACTGAGTGTAGCAAGGAGCACAGATCAATGCAGAGGGATTTGGTGGGAATGTTTTCTTTAAATGTTGGGTTGAAATGGTCATTTTGCAGCGTAACATTTAATCATACAATTTATAATTGTTTCTGTAGGATAGCACAGAAAAAATAGATGCATACAAGGCCACCAATGGTATTTAGGAGAATCTTACAACATTCACATGATGACTTTGCCAACAAAATATGCCAGCTTTGCCACTGTAAAGCACACTGTCATGATGCCTGGGTCCACAATTTATGCAAGGATGGCCTTGCAAAACATCTTTTCATAACAACTGTGCCCAAATGTATGCCAGCACTTCCACTGTAATGGATATGTTCATGATGTGTTGGTTCAAAATATATGCCAGCATGGCCATGAAAAACATGTGCTCATGCTTCCTTGGCCCAAATATATGCCATTAGTGTCACTGTTAAATGCCTTTCACAATGTCTATAACATATGCCAGCCTTGCCACTGTAAATCACATGCGTATGATGCTCCAAAATATGTGCTTGCACAACCCTGTGAAACATTTTTTTAGGCTGCCTGTTCCCTAATATATACGAGTATTGCCATTGTAAAACGTTAATGATGGTGCTGACAGTATATAACAGCACTGTCGCTGTAAAGAACATGTTTGCCTCAGCCCACAACACATATATCCATGCTTCCTGGGTCCATATATATGCCAGTAGCACCACTGGCAAACAATATATGTTAGCACTGCCACTGAAAAGTACATGCTTATTATCCTTCATAATGGTATGATGTATTTTACATGAAGTTAAGGGTGGAGAGGTGTAGAGGAGTGTGTAACAGAGGAAGGTGGGACATGTGAGATGACAGAGCAACGAGAGACGGGCACAGTGGTTTGCTTCACAATGTGTTTTTATTTAAATCATAAGAGAGTTGGGAAAAAAGGCCTCACTATCCCTAACTCTATGAGGGGTTTCCCTGCCTCAACAAAACAAACTAGTGGACCTGTCTTTGTCAGGATGTCCAAGATAAATGTCCACAGTCCTGTGTCCAAAACCTATTCTGACCCTCAACCCTAATATTCCACAAAAATCACCATCTGGAAAAATAAACAATATTTGGGTGTCTTCCTGCAGACTTCCACTAGTGCTCGCACCCACTAATTTGAAAATGGATTTTATATGCCAGGGGAACACTCCCCTTCCCTGGTCTTTCCCAGTTCTCAGGGCCTCTGAGACCTATTATGCCAGGGGGACAATCCCCTACCCTGGTATTTCCCAGTTACCAGGGCCTCTGGGATCCACCATGCCAGAGCCAGAGGGACAATCCCCTTCCCTGGTCTTTCGCGAGAGGTTCTGTAGGATGACCCGGTCAATGATTTCCAGATTCAGATGGATTGCCTCTGGTTTAACATATACAATGCTTCTTTCACAGTCTCTTGCCCAAAACCTCCTAAAATGAGGAAGAGTGAGAATAATACCGCCTCACTAGGTTGTGCCCCTTTTATCTTGTAGTACTCTTTTTCTCTTAGCACTAGAGTGGGGAGGGGGGTCTGGATGTTCTCTGCTCACACGTATTTCTTTGTTTGTATGGTTCACAATGATTCCTCTTGGGGTTTACTCTATGTATTCTCTGCGCACAAAAAACGGTTTACAAAAAAAAACAAAGCAATGTATCTGCTTACATGAGCCGCTTCCTGGGGTTTCCCAGGATGTTCTCCCACCGTCGCCGACTCCAATTAATAAAGGTGCTTTCCTCTTCTTTGCAAGCATGGGTTTCCTTCTGTGTGCCGCAGCGGTGGGGCACCCGTTCATGTTGCACATACGCTGTCTCCACGGTGTGCATGTATGGCATACTCCCCTTACGACCGTTTTGCTCCGCGCAGCGTTCCTTACTTGTGGGATCACTACACTGCGTCCAGGTGTACCAGAGCCCTTCCCACCCACCCCCCCAGAAAGTGGTTTGGGGCCAAATCCTGCCCGTGCTGCTCCAATAAGGCGGCAAGCCTGCAGGTCCTGAGTTCACCTTTCAGCACTTCCCTTCCTCGGCCTGCTGCTCAAAGGGAGTTATGTTTCCCAAACTCCATGCCTTATTTTTTTTACCTTACTCTGTGTTTGCTCTGCAGACTGGTTTCACTACGCCTCCTGCCAATATTACTTCTTCTTCCTATGCGTTTCCCGTTGCTTGGATGCTCCGGAGCACTACTTCGACAACTGATATTGCCTCTGCCGCTCCGCCCCTGTCGGTTCTATCGACTGCTACTACTCTCTTCTCGCACAATCCCTGTCCCTCTTCTCTTTCGCCTTCAGCTTTTCCAATGGACATAAAAAGAGAACTAAAGTGTTGGGGCTTAGATTTTACTCGTTGCCTCTCCAGATGCAGTTTCCTCACCCCAGTAACCTGAGAGAGGGGGTTGTTTTACAGATTTACCTACACCGATATGGTATATCTGGGTTTAACTAGTAAGAAGAGGAGGGATTTTGCTGTAATTCGCAGGGTTTTGGCGCTGGGGTTTTCTTTCTTCCCCTTGATTCTGGGCTGAAATCATCTGATTCGTCAAGCGGGCAAAAATGCAACATATGGAGGAATATCGGTAAAGAGGCCAGGGTATTCATAACTCTGACATACATTTGTGAAAATGCAAGACAGGATAGTGATGGTCGAGACTGCCACCTACATCCCTCTATGATACATGCTAGCATGGCCATTTAAAACAAGTTTTCATGCTGTCTGTCCCCAAATATTCCAGTGTTTCCATTGCAAAACGCTTCATGGTGGCATGGCAGCGCAGTGACTGCAAAGCATGTGTTCATAGTGCCTCAAACCACAACATTTGGCACCATTTGGCAGCATTAGCGTGCATCTGAAGCCATAACAAATAAACATCCATGCTACCAGCACCCCACCAGCCACTTCATCCTAGCACAGACCCATACACATGCCCGTGCCTCACATGCCCATATAAGCACTGTCACAGTCACTCTCTCACACACACAAACATTCACACCTAAGCACACTCACCCAAAAACGCCTGTATACATGCATTGCATAACAATCAAACCCACGTATGTGGACAATTGCATCATTTTATTTTAAAAAAGCAGCTTACCTCCACGCGTTGATTAGGTCTTCCTTTTTCCCTCCTGGGCTTCAGGAAGGCAGTGCACACAGGTGGACATGTGTGGGCACCTGTACCCACGGTCACAGTTATTTGTTACCTCACGCTGGACTTCAGCATGGGCACCACTCAGCTCATCGACACCAGTGCACACGTTGTATTTCTTCTCCAGAAAGGGGAAGGTGCACCAGGATGAGGGGAACGGGCAAAAGTAGGATAGTTTAGGAGAAGTATGGAATTGAAAAATGCATGTGCTCCGCTAGCATACTGCTGCATTATATTATTGAGTAGGTACTGCAAACAGCCATGTTTATACAACTGTTTCTTGCCTGTGCGAGATGAGGCTTTAGGCTTAAGTGTGCATGTCCTTACAATGAAGACTCTTCGCCTAGTGTGTAGCCATGCTCACCTCCACATCTCTCGCTTCTGACGTGTTTCCCTTTTTGCATATGTAAGCATGTTTTAGGAAAATCGGCCTTAGCAGACGGGAGTCATCAAACTGCAAGCGTGCTTGCCTGCCTCAGACCATGTGTGAACCTCTGAGGGGTATATTCAGCTCCACCAAATGTATCACTGTATGCTGTCCTTTCTGGTAACACTGTCACAACATGTGAGAACGCAGTGGCTTTCAACGACTTGTAAAGTGGGACTTTGTTCCATGCTTGTGACATTGTTTCAGTATGATTCCTTGCCCTGTCTGGGCCTCCACTTACATTAAAATGCATGTGGTATAAGAGAATGGTGCATGGAGGGAGAGGGCTTCTCACTTGAGTTGAAGTCTCGTATTGTCGTTGGAAAGTTTGTGTCCTGTTTATTGCTACTTACTAATAAATTGTTCAACAATCCACCGGAATAGTCAGTGGTAATTCTTTCCATGATAAGTTTGGTGCCTGCGACTTTGGCATCCCGCTGCTTTGCGTCTAAGTCCAAGGGTCGCCAGGCGCACATCCCAGTGAGCCCTTTGGGCTCAGGAGAGAGATTTAGTTGGAAGGGAGAGGATGCAGGAGGGAAGGTACCCTGCCTACAGAACTGTTTTTCTGAATATGAAAAAGTAAAAGCAATTGGTCACCACAATTTAGAATAAATTTAAAAAGGAAAACCAGCGCATCCATGCTCGCTATTAACATAAGAGAACATGAGACCACTGCGCCAGTCAGAGTAGTGTAATATGGATAAGGGACAAGGGTGGATGTGTTAAGAAAATATTTTGGATGCGACCCCCATGATTGTCCTCTATAGATTGTACCTTGACATTTAAAACCCTAAATGTGCAACTGAGTTGCAACTAGGGGTGTACCAAACTTTGGCTTTGAGTCACTATTCGGCTGAAGTTCGGCTGAAAGACAGCTCTTCAGCTTCGGCAGAATAGTTTCTGCCATAGTGACTCGAAGCCGAAGTCCACTTTCTATGATTAGCTGTGTTCTCCCTGTTTGAGAGATGACAGCCAATCATAGAAAGTGTCACTTTGGCCTGACATTTCTTTTTTGAAGAAGGGGGCATTAGGATGCTGTGGGGCTATGCTCACCAGCTGCCTCGAAATATGATAAAGTACCCCACACCCATCTCAAACACAATGAGGCCCAGGGTCAGACTGGGCCTACCGTTGTGAATGGCAACGCATTCCTTTTGTGACACACTGTTTGAGTAGTACCCAAGGGGGAGTTTTCTGATAAAATGTAATGCAAATTGTGCAATATAAGGAATATTTATTCAGCAACATTGACCAAAAAAGGGGCCACTATGACCTCAAAACTGGCCCACACTTGCATTTTGCGTTTTTGGTTCGGCCATTGACCTATTGCCCTATAGGCAATATGTTTACCTAAAAAAACAACTATTCGGCCCACTTTCCGGCACCGGTCAAATAGCTGCACCAACTATTCAGTATTCGGCCGAATAGTAAATTAACTATCCGGCACACCCCTAGTTTCAACCCTGCTTTACATTTTACACTCTCCTCTATGCTAGTACGGGAGCTGTAACAGGCTTTGATTCTACCGATTATGTGTCTTGTCTTTGATTCTCGCTTACTCAAGTCGAATATTCCCACAGTGGGTCTCCTAGACACTTCTGCCAGAAAGGCTCATTTGACTTAGATAAGATAACAAACTTACGTAAGGCATTAGAAAAGAAAGGTGCACATGTACACCAATGGAAATGTGACAGCTATCTAGATTGGTATACCAAATCTACAAAGAAACAGAATGAGTCCGAGACCTGGGCACTGAAAGATGCTGAACACCGAGCACTCCATCCTGCAGGTTCCCTCCAACAAAGCTGGGTACAAACATTTATATCCTGTACTTCAAGGGGAGCACCCACCAAAGGAAACTCACAAATATAGTCTGACCACTTACAACCCCACCCTTTTAAATGCTTTATCTGACCACCAACCAGCTTGCCCATATTCTACCCAACCAACAACCTATCATCTGTCCACCCCAATAGACCCTATGGTTGGCCCTTTCACCCCTGAAATACAAACCCAAATCTCCAAATGTTTTTTGCGTTCCTCAGCCATATTTGAAAGGTTCCCGAATTTGACAGCCAAAACCATTACTGATGCATTCCCACTCAGACGGATCTATGTGATTACTGAGCCAAAATTCCTCTGACCCCTTTTCACCCCATATATATGCGGGGGGAGATCCCCCACAAGCCCCCCTATATGTATTAAATACTATACCCAACCCCCCACATGGGGGTTGCAGTAATTGTTGGCTCAGTAATTGTGTAATCCCGCTCAGACAGCTCCCTGGAGAAGGTGATACCTTAGTTACTTTACATGGTCCCTAGTTACTGTACATGGGCCCTGAAGCACTAGGGTATTGTTCAGAGATTCACAAAGATACGAGAAGATGCTGTTCAGTTCCAAGAAGTGCTACAGGTTATAATAGATTGCTATCACCCCAGTGTGTTCATTTGAATCAATTGTTGTGAGCAGTGCTGCCCACAGATACACTTACCCTGCAGAAATTACACACCAATTGGCCAGCTGAAGAACCTGCCTCCTCAAGGGACTTCAAACCCTATACTGATAGCCTGGTACTAGCTATCACTGAAATTCGCACTTGAAAGACTAATTGGTCTAAAATGAATGCATGCAAGAATGCCAAGGTTGAAAATCCTGCGGAATATCTTGAGCGTTTGAAACAATGTCTTCAACAATACTCTCGGATCCTTGATGCAGACGTTATAGCACCTTAAGCTGTGGTGCCTCTGTTTGTTATGGGTTTGCAACCTAAGATATCAGAGGGAATTAAGGCAGTGCTAATAGGGTGGGAAAGAAATGGTTGGTAGAGGTTTTATTGGCTGCACATCACCTCCATGAAAAGGTCGAAAGATAGAAAGAACCTACTGAAACCAAACTTATAGCATTGCAGATATAGAGTTTATAACCTTCCCAGGGCAGGGGAAGGTTCTGACCCATGAAAGAAGGATGAGGACATGGACAGGGAAGAGGAAGAGGAGTGCCCCAATCGCATGAACCAGGGACAACTGCTGAGAGGTATTACACGAACACATACAGTGATCAGTATAATTACTGCAAAGAGTTTGGACACTGGAAAGCCAAGTGTCCACATCAGTCTAAATATGACAGTCGAGGAGGACAGCCAACTGTGCCAAACAGAATGAATAGATGCCACCCTCCACTGACACCACTCCAGACTGATGGTTAGGATTGCCAAGGGGTCTCCGAACTTGTGGCACTAGTCATACCGATTGATTCTACTGCTCTGTATGTTGATTGTGTTATTGCTGGTCAAAAGGTTTCATGTTTGGTTGACGCAAGAGGATCACGCTCCACCCTAAAAGCCTCTGAGTTTCCATGAATGATGCATTCTGATGAAATAGTTAACGCTGTAGGTATAGGGTGTGTACCAATACCCCATCCTGAGTCTACCGCGCTCATGGTCAAAATAGGTCAAATGTCTGACCAACATGCATTCTTGCTGCATTCCTGTTCTCCCGTGAATTTGTTTGGATTAGATTTATTTTATAAGCTAAATTGCTCTATTTACCTTTCCCCTGATGGAGTATTCCATGACACCCCCATTCACAGAGAGCATGAGGTACTGGCAGTGTTACAGGAAATTATCTATTAGAACCCTGGAGACCGGACCAGCACTCCCTGTTCACGACAGGGACTGTTGGACCAAGTCCCACTTAAATTATGATCCACCAATGCAAATTACACTGATTACATGCTTAATGCTGAGCCAGTCCAAATTACTCTAAATCCTGCCAAGCCCCTGCCATGTTTACCTCAGTATCCTATTTCCTGGCAGGCTGAAGAAGGCATTTGCCCTGTAATAGAACCCCTTCTCTAACAAGATATTATTGTAGCAATTCGGAGTCACTACAGTACTCTGATTTTGCCCACAAAGAAGCCAGGTAAAGAGGGTTATCATTTCATTTCAAATATGAAATCCAAATTCAGGAAGTGCACACAGTTAATGCAGTGGTGCTACTGGCTTTTTCCATTATACCTAGCCCGGCTGCCATCCTGTCATGCATTCCTTACTCTGCTAAGTACTTCACTGTTGTAGACCTGTGTTCAGCAACTTTCTCCATACCTATAAATCCTGACAGCCAATATCTCTTGTATTTAAACATAAATCCACACAGTATAGCTTCACTCATCTACCAGTGGAAAACGCAGAAAGCCCTACCCTATTCTCCCAAATTTGAAAGAGAGGAGGGCCGACGCTGGTGCAGTATGTAGATGACTTGCTCCTAGTTCTCCCTTCCCTGGAAGCATGTAAGGAAGACTCTCTCATCCTGTTGTCAGCGCTTGCTGAAAAAGGTCACAAGGCATCGAAAGACAGGTTACAGTTGTTTCTGCCCAAAGTGCAATACCTCGACCATGAGATTTCAGCTGGGGAAAGACCTTTATCCCAAGATCTAAATACAGCGATCCAGAAACTCCCCAAGCCCCAGACTAGGAAGCAGAAGAGATGGTTTCTGGGAATGGTCGGTTACTGTAAACAATGGGTCTCTGGATATGTAACCATAGTTAAGCCCATTCCAAACCTCACACCCGATTAGACCCCCGATCTCCAGCCATTGCCTAGGGAAGCAGAAGATGCCTTTGTCACCATTAAGCAAGTACTCACAATGGCTCTGTCTTTAAGTTTGCCGGATTATAATAATCCTTTTGTGCTGTACTGCGACAAATGCAATGGTTTTGCTTTAGGTCTGTTGACCAAGTTACATGGTGACAAGCACCAGCCGTATCCTACCACAGTGTAGCCTTAGATCCAGTAGCCAAGCTACTCCCAGCTTGTCTCTGAGTGGTCGTCACTGTGGCTTTGTTGATAGAAAAGACTGAGTCACTAGTGCAAAGTCACCCTGTCACGATTGCAGTTCTCCTTGCTGTTTTGTCATTACTGCTTAAGGAGAAGACACAGCATGTGCCTAACTCTGCCTCACTCGATATGAAAAGTTGCTCATTTCTTCTGCTAATGTAACCTTGAAACATTGTTCTATCCTGAATCCTGCTTCTTTGCTGAAAACCCTGCAGAACGGGGAACAGCATGACTGTTAGGTTCATGTTGAAACACTTTTGCCAGCCTGTGCTGAATTATCAGAGGTGCCCCTGTTGAATCCCGATCTGATCCTTTTCATGCATGGCTTGTGCATATGTGTCCCAGAAACTGGGGAATTGGTCTCTGGTTATTCTGTATGTACCACCCCATGCCGTCCTAGAAGCATATTTATTGCCCATGGCCAGATCTGCACAGGTCACTGAACTTGTAGCTCTCACCCATGCTTGTGTCTTGGCATGGGATAGATCGACCTTGATCTATACCGACTCCAGGTACGCCCATGGCGTAATGTATGGATTCAGAGTCCTCGGCAAGCAGCGTCGGTAGTTAACATCCACGGACACCCCACTATTGAATGGCAAATATATGTCAACCTTAATGAATGCATTTTTACTTCCCTCAGCTGTGGCTATTGTTAACTGTAAAGGACATAAGCCCTCTCAGTCAGTCACTGCCCAAGAAAAAACACTAACACATGGTGCAGCCCCCCTGGCTCCAAATTGTATTCTTGTTTTTGTTGCACTCCCACAGCCACCGATTGCCTCCCTTTCCAACCTGAAAATCCTCCAAGATCAAGCACCCGAAGCGAAAAAGGTGACCTGGGCCCAACTTTAATGTAAGTTGGAAGTAGATTCCCGGTGGCTCATTCCCCAGACAGCTGCCCGGTGGCACCCATGGTACTACTCCCCTACCTGGTCCATGAAGCTCACGCCTTAGCCAATTCAGGTACAAATGCCATGACTACCCTATTGAATCGATATTGAATGGCCCCTGGTTTAGCCTCTATGGCTCAAGGTTATTATGACAATTGTGTTAAGTGTTTGACACACAATGTTGGGAGAGCTGTACCCATGAGGCTGTCTGCAGGTCCAGTACTGGAGGGTTCCTTTCTGCACATGCAAACAGACTTCATGCAGCTCCCCACTTGTATGAGCTTTGATTATTGTTTAGTGATGGTAGACATATTCTCTGGGTGGGTTGAGACCTACCCATATTGAAAGGCAGACACTAATACAGTAGCAAAAAACTTGTTGGCAGAATTCATACCCAGATTTGGATTGTCCCTCAGTATAGACAGATACTGAGGCACCCATGTTACTGGTCAGGTTATTAAATAAGTGTGCAAAGTTCTAGGAATAGCTTAACATTTTCATCATCCCCAGTCCAGCACGCATGTTCAACACGCAATGGGGATCTTAAATTAAGACTGTCTAATGTGTGTAAAAAGATGAGGTTGAAATGACCCCAAGCCTTACCCCGGGCTCTGTTTGATATGAGCAGTAATCCCCAGCATAAACACAAACTGCCTGCAAAAGAAATCTTCGTAGGTCGTCCCCTGAGAATGGCAACCACCCCCAGCAGTCCCCCACACCCAAAATGTGCCTTTAGATGATTATACTTTACTCCATTAACTGTTGCATGTTGATTAAAACTGTTTAATCACTCAACGGTCAGGTCCGCGAAGCCCTGCTTGAACCAGCTACTGAGCCCTGGAACCCTTTACAGACAGGAGACTCGGTCCTGGTGAAGGTGCATCAGCGGAAATCTGCACACCAGCCCAGTTGGCATGGCCCATTTTAGGTCTTCCTGATTACACCCACCTCAGTTAAATGTGCTCACATTCATGCAGCACATTGACGCAAGATCGCCACACCAGCCGACAACACCACCTCCCCTTCGACAATCTTCCTTGGCTTGAAACAGGTTCCACTGCGACCCCCAACTCCTCCACTAGTGATGCCACCGGTCATTTGCCGATTTCAGACCCTTCCAGCACTGCTGCAATGGAACAGCAGTAGCAGAGATCGATGGTGCTGCCCTTGATCACCTGGTATACCTATGTGCTGAATCAGAAGCCACAACTTCTAAACCTCTTCTGATTGGTAGGGTCCCTGTGGGAGCTATTGCTAAGGCTACTTCGTCATTCGGCCGGAGAACTGCTTCAGATCTCACTTCTGGCATACCACCTTCAGTGCCTAACTCCCCTGAATCTCACAATGCAGCCTCCAAAAGTTACGCTTTACGATCCCGTGGAGGAGCTCCCGAGAATCAGTACCTCTGAACCAAGTGGCAGTTGGCCAGGTGGCTCGCCCCTGAATTTGTCCCCTCAGTGACGATGAATACCCCTGAGGTGGCGATACACTGGCAAAGAGTAGAAGCCACAACTGTTGACTCACCGATACCTGTAAGTTATGGTCCCTGCTGGTATCACCTGCTGATCATTCTCTTTTTTGTAATGACCCTCATATGAACGTGGCTCTTGTACTTTGGATATCTCTACTTGGAACTTTTAGCTGAACTGTAACATTTACCTTGCTGCAACTTCATCGTGCCTACAAAACTTTGAACTGAAAGCTCTGACCTGCCGAGTTAATATCACTCGTGCACTGCACATTACCTGTACCAATGATTTGAAATGAACCTTGTCTTCTAGCCACTAACATTTGTGCTAGTGCCACAACCTGATTCCTGAACCTGAACATTCGAGGATTGGCCCCTAGCGTACACCATGTTTGGTTATAGTTCTGTAATCATCATTATTGTCAGATTACTGATATATTACTATTTCACTGTGACTGCTGCTTTTCGTACAACCCGTCATGAAAATGATTGTCCCTCTGCACATCCCTTGGTTCACAGTGAAAACACTTACCTGCACCCGTCCTGGCAGTATGTCTGCATCTTCAATCTTACTGACTGATGGGTCTGTGCCCATCTGCCTCACCACTTATCCTCCAGGGTTTCCTATTGAACCCATCCCCTTCCAGTAGGGGGATTTCTGTTTGGATCTCAACTTGGTGACCCAGTTACAAGGCCCAGGACCCTGTGGCGATGCTCATTCCCACTTGGGTTTCACCAGTCCTCTGAATTTCCCCACCCCAGACCAAGTACGCACCAAGCCAGCAGCACTCCACCTTTCCGCCCCGGCAACTGGCCTTGTATGCTAAACCAGTCCATTTCTTCTGTTCATTTATTTATTTCATTGTTTTTTTATAACACGCCTAACACTGTACTTGAGTTTGGTTTCTATGCATGGAACCGGGATTCAAACCTCTGTTGCTTTGCATGGTCTTGATTCCAAGACCAGCACGTTATCCCTGTGCTATCCTCCGGGGGAACTAGCAAATGTCATTATTACTTGTCCACCAATTCTAGTTTAGTGATCAATAATGCCACATTTGCCTTTAACTGCTTTTTTTTCTTTTCCCAATACACTATGCCGCATATTCCATATGTTGGGACAAAGCTTATCCCTGGCTGCCCATTAATTGGGGAGGGAGTTGTGCCATGGGTTATGGCCTCTCTGCAGTGCATCATACTCCCACCTTTCCTGCTCAGCCCCGCCCCAGCTGAAGCACTGCCTGGGAAGATTTTGTTGATAAAATAGAATATCTCATACCAGCCATTGGGCTTAAGATAAGCAGAGACCGTTTGTGCCAATTGTCATGGTTAGCCTAGGATATTGCAAATGCCACATCGTCCTTTTTGACTATTATCCTGAGAACATGTAACCATCCAAACCATGGGGCTTCAGAAGCGTATGGATTTAGACATCATCCTAGCCTCACAAGGTGACATCAGCGCAATCGTGAAAAGTGAATGCTGTACTTTCATACCCAGCTACACGAGTAATATTACTGACATTGTTATCCACATTCGCCACATTGCAAGCCTCCTTCACACCAGTCCGGAGGCTTCCTAAACATTTCGATCTTGGATTGATGCTCTACTGGGACTCTAGGGTGCATCTATTACCCTACTCGTAGCACTAGCTATAATCCTAAATCTGTCCTGTTTGATGATGGTTTGTAAGTGTCTCTATTATTGAGCATGTGTCACCTGCTCTGACGTTTCCCATACTGCCCAACCAATTTACTGTCATACTACTGAAGACATAATATGTTATGATATGCCTGGATGTGATATTTGTTCCCCTAAAGATGTATGTAATGAGACTGGAGTGAAGGTCTCATAGGAGGGAATTATAGGTGAAAGTCTGGAATTGGTATGTACGCCCATAGCATACTTCTGCATTATAATATTGAGTAGGTACGGCAAGCTGCCATGTTTAAAAAAACAGTTTCTTGTCCGTGCGATGAGAGGCTTTCGGCTTTACTGCACAAGTCTTTGCAATGAAGACTCTTTGGATAGTGTGTAGCCATGCTCACCTCGACATCTCTTGCTTCTGACGTGTTTCCCTTTTGGCATATGAAAGCATGTTTTAGGCTCCTGCTTTCTTACAAAAAGCAGCTTTTGCAGATGGGGTGAACCTCTAAGTGTGTGAACTTCTGAGGGGTATATTCGGCTCCACCAAATGTATCACTTTATACTGTCCTTTCTGAGAACACTGTCACAACGTTTGAGAACACAGCTGGTATCAACGACTTGTATAGTGGGGCTTTGTTCCGTACTTGTAACATTGTTTTAGTATGGTTCCTTGCCCTGCCCGGACCTCCCCTTCCATTGAAATGCATGTGTTGTTTTGGCTAGAAGAGAGCAGTGCATGGAGGGACAGGGGTTCTCACTTCAGTCGAAGTCTTGTACTGTTATTGGTTTGTTTTTGTCCTGTTGCTTGCTGCTTACTAATAAATTGTTCACCAATCCACCGGAATAGTCAGCGTTAATTATTTTCACAGCAATAGTCACCCATCTGTGCCTTCTGGTAATGCCACGGATACAGGCCAGAAAGAGACCTCTCAATGCTGTCTGGCATGAAGCCGATAGAACACTCTGAGATCTTACCCTGTAACACTTGCATCACTATATACTTTAAAACTCTCATCTTCATTCCACATGCAGATGCGTACTCGCACCAGACCCCGGTTTCTCCGAGCTGACGTGTAACAGCATTCTAGTAACAGCAATCTCGCCCTTGTCTTGCTACCCCACAAACTACCACACCTCATTCTCTTGCAGCAACCAAGTGCCAAGCGGCAATGCAAATGGAATTAGCCATGCTACATAAGACCCAATAAAATATCATAGCGCAACGCCTCTTTTGTTACAGAGTGGACACATACCAGCTCTCTCTAGAGTTGTTCACCTCAGACTCAGCTAAAATTCCCCTGGCACAAATCAGCGGAGAAGAGTCTGTGTAGGTGAGGGTCCTTCTCATCTGTTTACTTCTTGATGACTTATTCCAGGGGGGCTTTTCATCCAGACTGCAGGGGCACTCCACTGAGATGGCTTCAGGAATCCTGATTGATGACCATTACCCATGGTGGGGCTGGGGTACGGGCAGGAGCAGTTGGGGTTGTTGGGATTCAATGCATGCCTTCTGCTGCCTCACAATAGGCCCTCATTGACTCCCCAATCAGACATCACATGGTGATAAAAAGCAAAATTGTAATTGGTAAAATCTTTGAGAAGTCTGTTGCCGACCAACTCCATGATCAGAAAAACAACATCTCTCTCTCTCTGACTACCAATCTGAATGTAGATGCAGAATGGAAACTGCAAACCCACCAGGTGATAAATGGTGCTCTTTAAATCATAAGTAAAGATGATTTCTGCCTCTTGACCCTCTTTGATTTCTCTGCCTCGTTTGGCATAGTTGATCGTTACACACTTACAAGACCACTCACACATAGAAAGGTGATCACAGACACATTCCTCAACTGATTCAACAAATACTTCTCAGACCGATATAGGCAGTCCAAAAAGGTAACATCAGATTGTCACCCGGTGACTTGTCGAGTTCCACAGGGATCAATACTCTCCCCAGTGACCCGTCAACTTCTATATGCAAACACGCGCTCCACTTCTCGATGGCCTTATAATCTCAATTCATCAATGCAGCAAAAATAACCATTTATACTGCAAAGTGAATTGTACTCAACACATTTCAAACCTCAGGAAATGCCTCACTTTCATCCATGTTTGGATGTCAAGCACCTACCTGAATCCCATTTAAATGGAATGTGTTCTACTAGGCCATCCATCTAAACATGAAGCCATCCAAGAGTGGCTGAATGACACGCATGTTGGTGGATTCACACCTCTGGTAGTTCCATGTGTCAAACCACTCGGGTTCATTATTGACAGCAATCCTTCCTTTTTGCAACATGAAATGTAAACCTGTGCTGCCACCTAAGGATTTCTGAACCATATTCACCACCCTAGTAATCTCACACCTTAATGGAGACAACGCCCTCCTCACCGGTGTCCCAGACTTATCCCTGGATCCTCTAGGGCTGAAAACTTGATAAAAGGAAGGAAGACATTTGATCATGCTCTGCAACTACTACAGTGATAATTTGGCACAGTATAAAAGAATATTAACATAACCTAACATAAACCTAACATAAAATATCCCCATCCTAGGAGAATTATACTGGCTACCCAACCCAGCCAGAACACTTCTCAAAATTGCCTGCATCGCATACAAGGCAACTGCAGCCCAAACACCAGTCAAACTGTCCATGAACCATGCAGGCTTAGGTGGGAGATGCTCCTGTAGGAGACAGACCATTGTGCGCCTCAAGACGAAACTGACACACAAAGAGAAAACCACAAAACAGGCCTTCTCCTTCTACAACCGACCACCCTACTGGAAATACATCCCGGTGGCAATCAGGAATGCTCCAGAACTCTTGCAGTTCAGGTAGGAACTCAAGAGCCTGCTCCTCAGGGAACACCTCAGGGTCACTTACAATCTTTTACTCCGGGAGATATCCCACTCCAGTAGTATGGGATATCCAACCTACTAGAACCTGTATTCTCCCCTTTCACCTACCTCTATTAACCCCAAATCACATGTACCCATGCTCTGCTGCTTTAAGGCTAGGTTCATACCAAATAAACCAAAATACATCCAACACATACTTCCATAGAAGAATATGGACCTTTGCTTATATGCAGATGTGCAGTGTTCTGTTGAACTACATCCTTTCCGGGATAGATCACATGGCCATTAATCTTCTCAATATAAACTTCACGACACGTGCCAGTCTTGGGTGGGGCACGCTGTGATGCCTGTCTTTATTAATATAATAGTGCACACACATGTAGCCAGACAAAGAAACTGTGTTGCCCGGTCATGCTGCGGCACACAACCCTGGACACTACTAGCGAGTTCTGTACACCCTAGCCTGGTGTATTGAGATGGTTTGGGTATTTAAAAGTATCTAAGAGACTCCAAGTCGTGTACTCAAGATTCAAATTCACTCCCTGCTTTCAGGAGATCCACCTAAAATACACTGGAATGCAGTGAATCTGATTGCAAGGTGTTTACATTCTCAGAGGTTCACTGGAAATCCAGGCGGGGCGGGGGCTCATTTGGCCCAGGCTTGGAGACCCCTGCCTGGATTAGGCCATGCAGATTGCGGGACAGGGGATAGGGCGGTTTATGTTGTCGAGGTAAAAAGAGCGGTCCATAAAAAGCAATGAAAATGCATGCTAGCAACGGGGGCAGATAGGCCTCCTGCATTAAGAGTACCAGAGGCATAACAGTGCTAGGTGTGTCCCATTCCCTGATCCCAGATAAGCAGTTTATGCAGCTATGTGTAACAAAATATATGCGCACACACTGGGCGCGAAGCAACCAGTGCCCCTCGAAGCAGTGAGTGCAGTAACCAGCGTTTTGATTGATTCCAACACGTACACTGCACCTGTACCCCAGGAGTCTCTGCTGGGCGGTGTCTTGCCACTCCCATGCTTCTAGTGCAGTACAACACTTAACGATACAAACCCAGGTGCATGTTCCAGGAGTAAGGCCTATAGTCCCCAGGGTCCACAGTGTTACAGCTGTGCCATGAAATAGAGTAGATGGGTGTGGCGGTCTGCCTTACATTTAAGATCCGTGTTTCTGTAGTCACTATTGTGAGCAAAACCTGTTACTGTGTTTTCTTTCATTGGACATTGGCAGTGAGATCTACAAGATCATTACTGCAGATGTACAAGAGCGAAAATTCATCTGCAGTACTAACTCCCATTCCCGGTGCTCTACCTGGGTTCACAGTCAAAGTTTCGAAAACAAAAGGCTCAAATGCCTTTTTCTCGACAGTCAAAGGACCGTTTTATTTTTTATAAAAAACTTTTTTTACATCCTAAACTAAAAAAATAAATAAATAAATAATTCGAACCTTTTTTTCGATCCTTTTACTTTCAAACAAAAGGTCATTCGACCCTTTGTTTTCGAACATTTGACCAGACACCCTCTACCTGGACTACCGGGGTTGGCTATAGAGGTTGTATCTGCAGTACTACCTCACAATTTATTTAATTGTTCATTTAGAACGCGCTTAATACCAGCGTTGTGTTTTCTAACTGCGGGATCTGGTTTCGAACCTGTGTGGCGCTGCGTTGTCTTGCACTGTGCTTTCCTTCTTCATCCCAGCATATCTGGAGTATTGTGGTGAATGATGGAAGTTTTATCTGCAGTACGTCATCGCATTTCCGAGGCTCTACCTGGAGTACTGGGCATGGGTGTAATTTTAGGGGTGTTTGTCCCCCCAACTTTTGTGGCTGACCTTTTTGTCCCACTCATTTGGCAGGGGCCCCTTTCATTTAAATGGCATGTCCCCACAATATTTTCGGCAAAGTTACTCCACTGGTACTTGGGTGCACGATGGAGGTTTTATCTGCAGTACTAGCTCGCATTCCCAATGTAGAGAAGGAGCTTAGTACCCCCATCTCAATCACCTTGCCCATATTACCTACATGATGGGATCCAGAGTATGAGACACGTATAGAGCCACTGAAACTACAGATACCAAGGAGAATCAAGGAGGCAAGGTTCCCATTGAGAAAACCATACCTGCATACGAGACAATGGCCCTCATTACGACCCTGGCGGAAAGTAACTGACCCGACCGCTATAGCGTAAATAGCGTTTCCGCCATTGCACGATGGAGTAAAGTGCGGCCAATTCTGACCCATCGGGCACGAGCATTACGCCATGGTTGAAGTGCAAAGTCCGCGATGGCGGAAATCTCCCCAAAACGCCCCTCACCGCCGTCGTACGGCGCCCTAGGTGCAATTCCGCCACCCATCATAGCGGTCACCGTATTGAGCGCTAATCGCAAAATACGGTGACCGTAAATATACGGAAACGGAAGTAAAAACATGGGGCCGGAACGGGAAACAGCACACCGTACACCCATAAAATCAGAATCCCAACACAACCATTAAAAATCCGACCCTGAGACACATCCCAACCCGTTAGCCACCCTAGTTAAAACAATCAAAATGGGAAAAGTTGCCAAAAAAGCATGCGACCGCAAGCGGCAGGTCCACTTCTCCCATGAGGAACTCACCGTGCTCACAGAGACCCTCCAGGAGAATGCTGGCGTCGTCTTCTCGACGCAAATGACCGGGACGGCACTTGCGAACAAGAAGGCCATATGGGCCCTGGTGGCACAGCGGGTAAGTGCGGTGGGGACCGCACCCCGCAACCCACAGCAATGCAGAAAGCGATGGGACGACTTGCGGATACGCGTACGGAGCATACTATCAGCCAACCGTAACATTGCCACAGCTACCGGGGGAGGATCGGAATCACCCATCAAGTTGACCCCCTGGGAAGAAATCTGTGCCTCCACCATTGGAATGGAGAGTATAGAGGGAGTCGGAGGGATGGAGAAAGGAGTGCAGACATCCGAAGATTCAGGTAGGTGGGCCAAATAAAACAATGCTAAATCCACAATGTCCAATCATGTGAAGTACCATGTGTCCACATAGTGCAACAGAAACACATGTCCAGGAGAACGTCCACATACATAGGCCTGATAGCGCACTTTAAAAGCCACATAAAAAACATAAATAATTGAAAATCCTAAAAACACCCTCTACACGTGCAGTATGCACACCCTAACTGCAGGCTGCAAAACAACTGCATCCTCAATCCACACAGAAATGAAACCACCTCCAAGGCCCTGACCCAAATCACCCTCAGGTACCACCCCAATGCATGTGACACATTGCCATTCCAATTTCCACAGACCCATAAATAACGCTCGCCCTCCTTTACTCCACCACAGGGTCCGAGTCAAACGACGAGCTGCAGGACACCCCTACCAGCACACCTGCAAAGAGGGCCAAGACCAACGGCCAAAGACCCTCCACCTCAGCTGCACGGATCAAGAAACGGCAGCAGCACAAATCAAGTGGCAGCACACAGGAGGGGACTTCAACAGGCACCCCAGCAGCCAGCATGCCCACACCAGCAGCACCACAGGTCCCCTCAATGGATGCCACAGAAGGCACTGCTTCTGATGGCAGCAGCACCATAGGTGACACTGCATTAATGCCAGCATGCTCCGACACAGACAACGGTGCTGTCGATGTAGGACCCATCCATGACCTGTCACAATCCCCCTGTTTGTTTCATCCCGTACACCATGAGGATACCACGCAGGGGCACCCACAAGACGACGACTGGCCATCCCCCACAAGCCCTGTGGCAAGGCAACATGAGTTGATCAGCCCCTCTGTGACACCACCGCTAATGGCCATGGCCCAGCAGAGGCAACAGTCCCTCGACCAGGTGATCGTGCAACAGCAGCAACTGGCCACGCTCCTCAAGGAGCATGCTGATGAATGTGGGGCATCTAAGGCAGCCATAGAAACATCTACTGAGACACTTAGGGCACAAATGGAGCGAAGTACAGAGACACTAAGGGTACAAATGGAGAGAAGCACCGAGAGCCTGAGGGGGGAACTGCATGCGACGTCCAAAGACGTATGTGGTGAACTTGCCGCTGTGCGCCGTGTGCTCACTGAGCTCTCACAAACCCTTAGGGACATGCATGGGCGTGAGCAGGCAGAGACATCATCCGTTGCAAGTTCCGTCCAGGGCAGCCCCCAACGTAGATCTGGGAGGAACCTGCGCTCCACAGGCAGGGGTGCCCCTGATACCCAGAGAGGGGGCTTGCAATAGCGTCTGCCCACTGACAATGAGCATCTTTGGACACTGGTGTTCGGGGGGGAGGTAGGAGGGTGGAGGGGGGGTGTTGGGCTTTCTTGGATTGCGGGTCGATGGGGTGTGTAACATAATTTCACATATGCTATAAACATTACATAATCATCCAATGAGATGTGTGGACATTGTTCCTTGTGTACGAGGCCTTTATAGGCGTACAGTCCACAATGTGCATGTTCCAGACACACACAGTGCCACAAGACCCGTGTCCATGCATCAGCCACCATGCGTGAGTGCTAGAAGCATGAATCTATGATATTCTGACGGATTTCACGGGCCTCCTGTGCCTCGCGGACTCCTTGAGGTGCTGCCACATCCCCACCCTCATCATGACCATCTTCAGGTGCTAGCAGTTCTGCGTCAGGGGGCATGGGCACATTTCTACGTACGCACATGTTGTGTAGCATGACACATGCCATGACTATCTTTGCAACCTTCTCATGGCGGTACAGGAGTGCCCCGCCAGACCTGCTGAGGCAGCGGAAACGAGCCTTCAGTAGGCCGAATGCCTGTTCTATGACTACACGGGTACGTGAGTGGGCATGGTTGTACTCCTCCTCATGCTGGTCCTGTGGGTTCCGGAGTGGTGTAAGGAGCCATCTCTTCAGTGGATACCCGGCATCACCTGTATGTGGACAAGAAAGGATGTTTGTGGGATGACATTGCTACGTACGCATCCCCCCCCCTTCCTGCCAGGTCATTGCCGCATCACATACCCCACAATATCATGCATGGATTGAGACTCACCGGGTAGCCAGGATCTGTTCCCTGCGTGTCGCTCCATGTAGCGTGGTATTGTAGAGTTCCTGAAGACCATAGAATCATGGGTTGATCCAGGAAATCGGGCACAACAATGTGTAAAGATCCTGTTGGAGTCACACACCATTTGTACATTAAGAGAATGATATTGTTTCCGGTTGCGGTACTGGACCTCCATGGCATGTGGGACAACCAATTCCACATGGGTGCAGTCGATGGCACCAATGCAACCCGGTATGCCGGCAAGTGCATGGAATCCCACTTTTGTGTTTGTAATCTCCAGCTCCGAGCGTGGTAATGAGATGTAGTCGTCTGCGTGCTTCAGGAGGGCATCGAGCACTTGCAATAGTGTCCGTGAGAACAGTGGCTGTGAAATGCCATGCAACTGTCCGACTGTGTGCTGGTAGGTGCCTGTGGCCAGGAAGTGGAGTACAGACACCACCTTCAGTAGGGGTGGGATGGCGGTTGGGCTATCTATCATGCTGACAAGGTCAGCGTGTGTCATGTCCACAATGGAGATTATGGTGTTCCGGTCCAAACGGTAGAGGGTGTGGATCTGCCCAGCAGTGAGGTTGAACGGATGTGCTCGGAGGCGTGGGATTGCGGGCTGCCTGCGTGGTGGTAGTGGCTGTGCTGGTGGGCCTTGCTGGCCCTGCCTTGCCCTCCTCCTCCTCCTGCGTCTCCTCTGTGCGGCCGGTTGTTGTAGTAGTTGGTGTTTGTCTTCTTCTTGGAGTTGGAGTACTTGCAGTGCTATCAGGTCCCCCAGGCTCAACATCGCTAGTCCTGCCGGTAGCATTTTGGAGTGGGTGTGGTTGTGGGAGGGGGTTGGGTGTGCAATTTATGTGTTTTCAGGCTGTAAAGCCTCCACCTGTGGTGATTCATTCCACCTGTGCCAGCTGCAATCCCCTTTGGGCGAGCACTGTACCGAGGTTCACCGACGGGCGGGGCGTCCCATTTGTGAGTGAAGCCAGTTGCCATTTTCACACACTGCCGCACTACATGGATGAATTTGTGATTTCAAGCAGTCACAGATGCCTTTTCGACGTGATGTTGCAAATGAGGAATTCGAAGGACAGCGCTTTCGGTATTCAGCTAGCGGCGAGGAGACGCCCACAGGTCTGACTGCAAATATAACGTTCTATTGTTTAATGTCCTTGGGACAGGGGCCATCGCGAGAATGCAATGATTGATATGAATAGTATGGGATGCGCAATAGCGTAGTGGACGAATAGGCAGGACGTTCCCACATACATGTTACTTCACAACACTATTATTCCGGCCTGGAGCACAGTGGATTTTGCAGGCTGCATTACGCACAGACTCAATGGAGATTTCAAATGTTATGTGAGTAAATAATCAGGCGTTTTAATACCGGGATGAGGGAATGATGTATGGATGCATGGACAGATGATTTAATTGAGAGTATGCCATGTACATGGCTTATTGGAATCTATCCCCTTCCCCTGCGCTATGTGATGCAGAGCTGCCATAGTGGGACCATCGTCTATCTGCCCTTGTTGAACCCTCCCAGTCTCGACCCGCCTTCCGACACTTGTGTCTATGCACGTTACTAATCCCATCTCATGGATTCTGTTTTAACAGACGCATGCACACAAACACTCGTTTGTAATAGTGTTTTCACCTCGATTTATATGGTTATGATTGGCAAGTGATATTTGGGTGGAAATAATCCTTTTGAGTGGGCTAGCATGCATATGGCTGTAGATTTAGTGTGATCATTGAAGTGAGTAATACTAATGAAGTTCTGATGGCCATACTATTCTTTTTCATTTCATTTGGGTGACAGGTATCTCCTCCCCTTTTGCCGCTGCCATCTGTATGCCACTCCTGCAGATGGCTTTTACTCCCGACACCTGCTGCTTCGAGTTAATCAGTGGAGCACCATTACGATCTTATGGGACGATCGCCAATGGGCCACATGCCCTTACGCAGTACTAGTGGCTAGGAGCAACATATCTACCTTTCAGCTGGACTAGTGCCTACCTAATGGGACGGCCCTGCGGTTCTAGGCGCTTCCATGTTGCCTTTTTGAACGTGAATGTAGCCCCTGTGTACCATGAAGGAACAGGGCGTCACACAAGGAGTAGCTGGTCATTTATTGCGGATGCAGCCCACAGTAATGTAGATATTTTGGGGTTTATGACCTGATAGCTGTATGGGCTTGGTGAATTTGATGTGCATTAAAATTGTATTCTGATGTTAACCGTGTAGCGTTATTCTTTGCAAGTAATGTAGCATATTCCTATTTGCGGAGCGATGTATTGTGAGTAGATCTGCATTGGGTTCCGGCTTCTGAGTATAGTTGCGTGGTACTGTACTGGCCGCGTTTGCCTACGAAGCCCACTAAGGTCAGGGATGGGGCTGCCATTATGACTGTTTTAATGATGTCATGCTTAGGGGCGGGGGATTAGCTTTTGTGTAACAGATGCCAGTCAGCCAGGTGGATTGGTGGAATGACGTGATTATCAGAACATGGCTGGTCACAGGTGCCTGTGTTTGCGTGCGTTTCTTGGAGGGAGACTGAGGTCATGTCCATTGGAATAGCTTCTGTATTCGTGCCATCTGTGCCCTGCAGCTCCCATTGGCCCCTCTTGAGATGAGCCTGGCTGCTCAGTCACTCTGCCAACTTGTGTGGTACATGCTTATGCTGATGGTTGGTTTGTTTACTGGCATGTGTACAGGGCTGGTGCAGTCTGCCTCGGGATACTGCTTTGAATGTTGCCTTACACTGGTGTCAGGCGATGGGGGCCTGTTGTTGTTTTGTCTCATCTTTCAGTTCATTTTGCTGTACTTGAACCTTCACATGCCTGTGCTGCATCAGTACGGCAATGGTGACATGCCAAATATGGATGGCCACTCAGAAGGCACTTGGAGCCCCTACATTCATTTGTTCGTTGGCATGCATGGGTGACTTGTGCATTTCACTGGTTGCATTGTGTGAC
Organism: Ambystoma mexicanum; assembly: GCF_040938575.1. Lineage (NCBI taxonomy): Eukaryota > Metazoa > Chordata > Amphibia > Caudata > Ambystomatidae > Ambystoma > Ambystoma mexicanum. Next base: position 563,190,666 of record NC_090938.1, on the reverse strand, counting down.
TTCATTGCACCTACGAGGAGTTGTGCAATGTGGCCAGGGAGTGGTGTACAGGCACTCAGTAGGGCCATTTACGGTTGGTTCACGATGCCGTAATTCTCACCATGGCGGAATGGTACTTTCCGCCTTGCTTGATGGCGTTAAGTAAATGTCCGCGTACCATTGCGCCATGGTGGTAATTACGGTTTTGCATGGCGCGCGTGCGCGTACTTGGTGCAGTTAGCGTTGGCGTTCACTACGGTGTCGCTAATGGCATCGTACTTTACGGTGACGGGTCATAGTCGCACCGAGCGGTATTCGATGGCGGTATTGCATTTCCGCCATCGTTTTTCGATTTCCGCCAGGGTCGTAATGAGGGCCAATGTGACGATCGTTCGAATGAAATGCTGAAAGAAACAGGACAAATAACAACGAAAAAAGTGATGATGTCATACAGAACAGAGATGACGTGTATAGAAGAGATGCAGAGATGAGAGAATGCAGGCAATTCTATAAGGCATCAAGAAAAAATCAAAGATAAGTGCCATTGAGGGATCAAGATGAGGAAGCTTATGCAACAAGATCGATGAAAATGTTAAACTGTTTTACACGTGTACAGATGCAACGAAAATGCAAGCAGCCTAACTATTCTTGAGGCTAGCTTTATAGTGATTAGATTGCGGCATCACCAATATATGCATATATATTAGTCAGTAAAGAATTGATGTTTCCACCACGTACAATAGCAGAGCTGAGCAAAAGAAGTAAGGCTGCTTTTCCAGTATGTCGCAGTTAGAAACACAAGCAAAATTACAGGTGAATCTCAGAAAGGCGGGCTGGGTGAGCCAAGAAGCCAAGGCCGTATCAGGCTGGGGTGAGCTAGCATTGGATACAAATCGTGTGAAAGAATGAAGCTCCTGTTCAGAAGGTATGGACGAAAACAAGAAGATGTCAGAGGTCTATTAGAAGAAGTTGGACAAGCATGATGGTCACACCTACGCACGAGGGCAGCTTGTGCCTTCACTCCCCTGAATTTCCCAGGGCAAAGAACACTCCCAAGGACAAGTTCAAAGTCCTAATTGACAGCAGACCTCTGAGATGATGATGGATGGATATGTTAATTGGTGAGAAGCTATGGTTAAGACGAGCTCACCAGCACCTGGATGCCCAGCCTACGTGCTGCTATATGTACGTGGGAAGGTACTGACAGAGGTTAGAAGCCAACCAATGATAGGGGACGGGACGATCAAGGGTCCTATAGTTATTTAACCAATAGAACATTTTATATTTAGTGACATTCAAAGTGACCTGTTTGAAGGGAGGGCTTAGTTGCCCCACCTGATGTTAAGCAGCCTGTTACTTTATTCCATTTCCTAAACGAGTATGGATCGTATACTTAGATGTTTTCTTAGACCCTATCACACTTGCACATAGGTTTTTGTATTTTGCCACGTAGAATGACGTTAGGAAAACGCAGGTTAACGTCACTTGTGACAATTTTCTGTTATATAAACAAGCTTTCTTCTAAAATGCATTGAGAGAGTTTGCGCTGAGACGTCCGTTGATGTCTGTTGTACTCCCTGTTTTAGATAATGGATATTAAAACAGTTATCCTTTTGCCAACTATCTGAATTGTTTCGATTACTGATGTTTGAATAATTTCTGCATCCCCATCCATCTCAAGCGTATTGCTATCTCATCCTAAAGGGCTGGGAACTCCAGTTCACGACGTCTCTACCTGGTGTACTTGGGTGGACTAGCTTGCATTCCCTGTACTTGGGTGTACTTGTGTGGATGATGGAGGTTGTATCTGCAGTACTAGCTCGCATTCCGACATCTCTACCTGGTGTACTTGGGTGAACTAGCTTGCATTCCAACATCTCTACCTGGTGTACTTGGGTACACCAGGTTGGGTGGATGATGGAGGTTTTATCTGCAGTACTAGCTCGCATTCCCACGTCTCTACCTGGTGTACTTGGGTGGATGATGGAGGTTTTATCTGCAGTACTAGCTCCCATTCCCACGTCTTTACCTGATCTACTTGGGTGGATGGGGGTTTTATCTGCAGTACTAGCTCGCATTCCCACGTCTCTACCTGGTGTACTTCGGTGGATGATGGAGGTTTTATCTGCAGTACTAGCTCGCATTCCCACGTCTCTACCTGGTGTACTTGGGTGGATGATGGAGGTTTTATCTGCAGTACTAGCTTGCAATCCCACGTCTCTACCTGTGTACTGGGTTGGATGATGGAGGTTTTATCTGCAGTACTAGCTCTCATTCCCACATCTCTACCTGGAGCACTGGGATGGATGATGGAGGTTGTATCTGCAGTACTAGCTCCCATTCCCGGGGCTCTACCTGGAGTACTGCGACTGGTTTGAAGGTGTGGGGTAAGGGGCTAAAAAGTATGGGGAGGAGGTTGGGATGTGGTTCAACGCATAAGGATTGGGAGGGTTTCAGGGTGAGGGTTTTGGGGGAGGGACCCCATCCCAAAATAGAAAAAAGAAAAGAAACAATATTTTTGTCACTGTTTTCTAATCACTGTTATTGTCATTCACCATTTTGTATCCACTGTTATTGTCATTCACTATTTTCTATTAGGTGAAATAACATAGATCCACCTGATGCTGTATCTGGAGCACTGGAATAGTTTATAAAGGCTTCATTTCGACTAGTACCTCCATTTCCAGAAAGCTATTTCTGGGGTCCTGGGCTGGGCTATGTAGTTTTCATCTGGAGAACTGAGTCTAGTTGCACAGACCATACCTGCACTACTACGTTTGGATTTTGACACTTCATATGGAGTACTGTCTAAAAGGATAGCTCAGCAAGATAAGCGTTCTTCTCAGACATGGATCCAACTGCCATTTCGCTAGTTTATTTCTTGGCGGGATCAACTCAGCCTCCCTTCTTCCAAAGTTGAGGATTTGAGCATGATTCGATTGGGAAATACTAACAGATGTCTGCCTGCACTGAACTCTTCCTGAGGGCTTTCCCTCTCTTCATCATAGCCCATGAGGCTATTAACCCCTTGAACAGAATTTCCCCTGGCTCTATGGGGTTCTGAATTCTGCATGGAAGTGAGCTGGCCAGCAGCCTGGCTCCCCTGCTTTCAGTTCCTTCAATGTCCTATTCTTGGTATAGGTTCTCGCTCCCTCACCTTCACAACAAGGACGGCATGAGAAGCTTGTGCTAGTACCACATTGCAGTAGCAGCCCTGTAGTTATGATTAAGTTGCTCAACCCATAGGAGGAGCACTTTTTGGGCGGCTTATAACTTTGCCTCTCCCCAAACAAATCCTTATGAAACCCTGCAAAAAGAGTATATGGCCCTGTCAGATTGATCCTGTGAAGTTTGGTGAGGTTTCGTCAAGGGGAGCAAAGTTATAGGGGGGGTCCCAAAGTGTGTGGTTTTTCCCATAGACGCAATGGAACATTTTTTTTGCTCACGTCTGCAGCCCAAACTGCTGGATGGATTTTCACCAAATATGCGGCAGCAGCGGCAGTTTGGTCCCAAAAGGTAGGAGAAAATAAATTAGTGATATCTGGGTTCGGTGCGCGGACAGGCCTCCGATTGGTCCAGGGGCAAAGTGAGGTGCGTGGACATCGGACGCACCCCGCTGATTGGTCAGTAAAAACGTGAGCTGCGTCAGATATTTGGAAACACCCGCCATGTTGGATTCGCGGACAGTGCCAATTGTACGTGAACATTGCGGTAAAAATATATTAAAAAACACAACATTGCACTTGTCAAACTAATGAAACAATCTCTGGCCAGCTGAGGGGTGATGAGGATGGGATGGGATATGCCCTTAGAAAGCCAAAAAACAGGCAGTTTTCTTCTCCGATGTCCGAGATCAGTCCGGGGCAGTCCTGTGATGTTTGCAAACCTTTCAGATGTTTGGGGACATCTATGCTTATTTGTGCATTACAGGGGTGGTGAAAAGCAGTTTTTTGATGGCTTATAACTTTGGCACCACTCAATGAAACTACATTGAATTTTGGGATTTCATTCTAGACCTGATTCTGAATGGTTGTGAAATGTATGGTGCTGTTTTGCCAAGAGGGAACAAAATTAGAGGGCGGGTCCCAAAATATTATAAAGGCTTATAAATGTGGTGCCATTTGACGAATCTGCACAAAAGTTTGCAAAAAAGATTTTAGATCTAGATATAAATGTTTTTGCAAAGTTCGATGGGATTTTGTCAAGAGGTGGCAACATTAGAGGAGGGTCTAAAATATTGTAAAGCCTTATAAATATGGTGCCATTTGACGAATCTGCACAAACGTTTGCAAAACGATTTTAGATGTAGATATGAATGTAGATGGCTTTTAACTTTGTTGCTGTTTGACAACTGTGGACAAACTTTTTCAGAAAGCTTAGAGACCCAACTTTGAATATTTGTGCAAAGTCTGAATGAATGTTGTGAAGTGGGGACTAAGTTATATGACTATTGTATGTACATATATTTTGACACTTTTGAAAAAATTAAATATGGGCGGATTTCCAGCAAACATGTGTAAGGTGCATTGCCATAGTCCTGAAAGCATGGTTTTGCAAATGTGTCCGTGTTTTATTTTTTGACAAGTGTCATAACATAGGTACAAAAAATTGTGATATACCTTTGGTGATTGAGGTATAGCCTGGGGCCATGGGCAGAGGCCAGATTGTCCAGGTCATGGCATAAGATCATCACCCAGACAATCTGGCTACTGGCCATGACCACAAGGGAAGACAAATGGGGATAAAGTCACCATGTCCACGAAGGACTGGCTATGTCGTAAAGTTTTTTTGATATTTTGATAGGTTTGAAAGGGGAAAAAAAGTGCTCTTGGTAATATGGTCATAGGGTTCTCTCTTCACCTTCTGCAGGCTGCCATGGAAAGGCAAGAGGGGCTTTGTACAGAGCCCCGCCTTCCCTTTCCTTGGTGGCCATCTTGGAAAAGGATTTTCCTTCCTACAAGAGGACGAAAAATCCCTTTTTTAGCACCCCGGTGTGGTAATGGGTTTCATCCCTCATTGCAGGAGCTGGAACGGGGGATAACGGTCCGGGGCCTACGTTATCCGCCCTCACTTCGCTTGGGCCAATAACTTGGGCTGGTGGGCCGTTATCCCCCGTTTCAGTCCCTGGAATGGGGGATGAATGCCACCTTTTTTTCATTAGCATAACACAAAATGCTAATGGACATGTTGGAAAATCTTATTGAGCATATGTACTTTACTGAGAAATGTAAAGTAGATGGAGTCTATAAGATTTTGTTTTGTTCTATATTTTAACTGTGAAAGGTGGTTCCCAACGGAACCTTTTTTGTTGTTTTTTAAATGTTTTTATTTTTTGCAGGAGAGGTTAGAGCGTAAGGTGGCGAGGGAAATGAGTGAAGAGACACCAAGCACTAATATGGAGGGGAGGGTGGACTGGAGAAGATGTTGTGCGTGTGTTACATCTAAGGTAGCGGGCAGTGTTTCTTATGCTCCTTGATTACAGCTTCAAAAGCACTTTGAAATTGCTCCCCACTGCAGAGTGGTGTGTTTCAGTATATACAGAGGACTGTTGTCTTCGGAAAATATGGATCAATAGCCTCTTGTAGGTGGCGGGATGTTGTGTCCCACAGAAGTAGGCTGTGTGGTTACAGTATTGGTTGAGGAAGATGAGGTGGAGGAAGACAGCCTACTACTTGCTAAGAAAGGAACAGCCTTGCTGAGAGCATTGCAGAGTGGTTGGATTGGGTGTGGTGGTGCATGGAGGTGGCCTCGTAGGAGTACTGTCCAGGTACTCTGCACCCGAGTACAACGTTGCACTCAGTGCATTTCACTTTGGTAGCTTTAGCCTTTGATACATTCCAACAGTGGTAAAAAACTGCCACACCCATGATTCTCTCTTGATGCTAGAGGTAAGTAATTCCTCTACCTCATCTTCTTGGTCCTCTTCATCGTCTTTGGAAGTACTCTGCTTTTTTCGTTGTGTAGGTTCTCTAGATGGTGGTGGTGGCTCTTGGGGAAGAGGGATGGCAATGGCTGATCTCATTTTTAAAATAAATAGCAGTTTTGCTAATATTCCTCCAAGTATGTGCTGTGTACTAGATTGTTAATGGACATTTGTGATGTCATCTTTTATGTCTTGGGGGCTAGCCTTAGCAGTGCACCGTGGTAGCGCAGGTTATGGTTGCTTAGCTTACCATAACTGGCGAATTTCTGAGGTTTTTCGGCTTTACTTGTAATCATAATGTACGTACGTTTAACAATGTTTTTTTATTGAATTTCATAGGTTTTTATTAGTGCAACTTAACCATAACGTCCCTTTAAAAGTTTTTTCAGTGAATATATATATATATATATATATATTATAATCAAGCACCATTGCCTGCCACAGAATGACCCAAGTGGGCCCTGGACCGTTTGACCCCCCCCCCACACACACACTCTTTACACACTAAAATACCTGCCTTGCTCCGATCTTTTGCAGGTCTAGCTCTGATGTTTCTGTCTTTTCCTTTCAAGTTCCAGACGGGTGCTATTATTGCCCCTTTCTAACACAAATCATCTATTCTAATGATACGGCTTTGCCCAACCCACTTCCTGGTCTGTGGGCAGCATTAAATGGGAGGGTCGTCTTTGCTTATCGCTCACATATTGTCTTCTACCAAATGGGGAGGGGGATCCGGAAGTACCGTGAAGCACTGGGCCTAGGACACTCGGTTTGTTTGTTTGTTTGTTTATTTATTTGGTATTGCGGCCAAACCCATTAGGTAGCCGGGCGCAGTAGAGGTCAAGACAGCTTAAGTTTGGTTACATAATGTGTACAAAGAAGCATAAAATATACAAGACAGTTTGAAAATAGGTTGCCAGGATGGTTACAGTGGCATACAGAAGGAAGCAAGTTAAGAGACATGCAGCAGAGACAGGAGTGCAAGGTACCGAGAAGGTAAGATAACAGTCATGCGTTCGTAGCCATTTAATTACATTGAGTCTAAATTTAGGATATGGTTGTTCCTTTCTGAGGTCATACGGTAGTGCATTCCAGGTTTGTGCTGCAATAACTGGGAAGCTAGATCCTCCAGCAGTAACATGTTTAAATCTAGGCTTTTCCAAGGTATGGGCATTGGCTGTTCTCGTTGGGTGTGTGGGCGATCTTCTATTTATCCTTTCAGCAAGGTAGGGTGGGGCCAATTGGTTTTAGCATTTGGAGGTAAGGGAGGCTATTTTTAGAAGTATCCTGTCAGATATTTTGAGCCAATGAACCTCTCTTCTGGCATCAGAGATGTGTTCTCTCTTAGGGATATTCAAGGCTGCTCTTAGGGCATTATTTTGCATTCTTTGTATTTTGTCGATTATATTTTTGTTGGCACCTGAGTAGAGAGCATTACAGTAGTCTAATCTCGACATTACAAGGGCATTGGCCAAGGTGATGCAACTCGAGGTTCAGAGGAATGGTCTGCAAGCTCCGATAGGCTTACAGCTATAAGCCGTGGAGGATGCGAGTGAGTTGACTTGTTTCTTAAGTGAGAGAGTGGCATCAAGATAGAAGCCTAGTGTTTTGACCACTGGCATCACCTTGATGAGATTGTTGTCGATATTGAAGGCGGTATAGTTAGGGCTAAGTTTTTTTATGTTAGTTTCAGAGCCTAGGATTAGAATCTCAGTTTTATCATCATTCAGGCAGAGGCCATGAGATGCCATCCATGCTTGAATAAGGAGGTATACTCTGTTTGCTAAGGCTGTGTCCTCCAAAAAGTTGCCCGAAAGGGGGATGAGGATCTGGGTTTCATCTGCATAATTAGTGTAGGTGATACCCGGTCTGTCCAATTTGTCGAACAAAGGCTTAGTAAAGATGTTATACATAGTGGGTGAGACACAGGATCCTTGGGGTACTCCGGTGGAGCCTCGTAATATAATGCTGGTCTGCAAGATTGTCTTTCACTGAGCGGTGGAGTCGTGCAGAACTAGTTGGGAGGGTGCACTTGAGTGGAGTGACTTCTACCAGCCTGTGGCCTTCAGAAAAGGGATTTGGGAAATTGTTTGCCGAAAGCCTTGTCCCGACAGCCGCCAAGAGTGGGTGCTAAACCTTTTGCTTTTCTGATGATGCCTTTCTTGTTGGGCACATACCTGCCACTCTGCCTAACCTAGTACATAAGTACAATTCATGGATTCCAGGAAGTTGCTGATGAATATCTCAAAATCTTCAGAACCTTTTCTTTGATTTGGTAGCTGTGAAACTTTGCCAGAATGCCTAGAGACTGCTCTCTCCAGGTGTGCCTCAACAGAGCACCTATGTCTGCCCTTTCTATACTGTATTGCATGTCTGGTGGTTCATCGAGAAAGGGATAAAACAGTTGTGACAAGCAGCCCTTGATATCTGCTCCTTTTGAACCCGGCTTCAGAATTTTTATGTGTATGTTGTTGTTATGGGGGTCCTGGGGTCTGCGGACCCCGCCATTGTGGTAGTGCCCCTCCGGGTGGGGCAGCCTGATGGGCCCATGATTCACGCTGGGTGCAGCGCACCAATGTTGACACGGACACCGCTTTCTGTGTCCAACTGCGAGCGGGAGACCGCTCGGCTCTTTTATTAGAGCGAGACACGTGTCTACACACGTGGCCCTAAAATGTGACTTTGGCACGACCAACAGTGCTCCTGCTGATGTTACAACATCCCAGGCCAAGGGTAAAGACAAACGAATGTTGCAACAAATTAAGATGGCGTGTGTTAGAACACTCACTGAACTCACTCCGACCTCCAGGGTCGTTAGCACACATTATGCACAAATGCACTCCTTGCAGGTGCCAGCAAGCAAAGCTTGCACAAGTTCCAACTGATTCAAAATCATGTGATAAGAGTAATTAAACAAAAAGCAAGAAAAGATCACATTAGTGAAGCCAGACGTGACCTCCACTGGTTGAAAATGGAGGACCGCGTACAATTCAAGTCCTTATGCCTAACCCATAAGTGTCTATATGGCAAAGTACCTACCTACTTAAAGGCCAAACTCACACCCTACAATCCCACCAGGACTTTAAGATCAGAAGCTAAGGGCTTGATAACAACACTGAAACATAAAAAAGAACTCGGATTGGGGAGAGCCTTCCCCAACCGTGCGGCAGCTAGCTGGAACAAACTGCCGACCTGTCTCAGCCTGGAAACAAACCTCTACTCTTTTCGTAAAAAACTAAAAACATGCTTTTTAAATAAACCCTGGTAAGACTCCACGATCTCCACTTGCCCCAAATACTACTGTAACAGACCTGTCTCGTCACTCGTTCGTCATTTCTCGTCTGTACTTGTCTCTATGTATGCGCCCCGATGCTTGCAAGCAGTCGGCGTAATACAAATAAACAAATAATAATAATAATATTATGCATCTATATTTACATTGGTTGACACACCTTTGGAGCTCAGTTCTTAAAAGCTTTATTAGTCTAATACGAAAGTGGGGATCGCTTCACTAGCCGGAAAAGCCGCACCTGGGATACGGGGGCCACATTGGCAGATGATCACAAGGCAGTCCCTTTTTGTCCATTGGCCCAAGGTGGAATGCACTCTACTAGCTGGCAAAGCTGCAACCAGGAATACCAGGGGCCAAATCAGCTGTCATCTTGCCAGCAAGCATCTGGCCCATCTGCTGTAGGATGGTCTTCCAGCGGGGCCTGGCTGGTCTTTGTCCCTTGCGGCATACCGTCTGGTGTCTTTCCGGCCCTCTCTCCCCCATGAGGATAGGGGTAAGGGGAGGACACTCTCACCGCATCCTACACCAGGTGAGGAACAGCTAAACGGAAGCAGGCAGACCCTTGCCCAGGCTCCCCCTTCAAGCGGGAGTTCTTTAATGCTACTGCTGTGGCGGCAGCTCCACCATGTTGAGGGTCCCAACTGCCGGATTCAGCACGTGCACAGTACCCGTTAGAATTAAAGACAGACCCTAGGGAGCCTCTAGCGTGGTCTCTGCCTCTCCCAGACAGCCCAGGACATCTTAGAAAGTGCTTATGTAGTGCCATGGTCTATCTTCTCTGGTTCCTCCTCCTTCCGCCCCCCCCCTGAGTTTGGAGGTTGCAGAAGGGAGTAGAGCTTTTCAGAGTGCAGGAGTCTGGCCCTGGTACCCGTGCACAGTATTGGGGACTAGTCTGGTGATGGACTGGGGAGCTTGAGTGATCCTCCTTATAAATCCTATCCACACTCCTTTCCTTTGATGCAAAGAAGACATGTTGCTTCAGCTCAATCCTGCATTAAAAACACAAAAAGGAGCTTAAAATGATCCTGTCATTGTTATAACACAGGTTGTAGATAGTAATCCGACCAACTACAGTAAGATAAAGAATTGATGCATTATGCATTTCTACAGGGTCATCGATTTATTTTAGCATCATATTGAATGACGTGAACGAACAGCCAACACGTGTTTCAACCCCAAAGGGTCTTTCTCAAGGCTGGTGGATGTTATATTATTTCAAAACATCAGTCGTGACCAAGGAGTAGTACATAGCATAGACATATCAGTTGATGTTGAAAAAACGCATATAAGATAATAAATGACTTTTAAAAATGAGAAACAATACGAGAAGGAAGATCAAAAATTCCTTCATACTGTGGCATGTTGATGCAGAAGAGGGAAAAGGGGAAAAAGAAACACAACAAACACAGAAGTTAGTTTAGCCGCATTGGGTTATAACACGATTCTAAAAAAGCTGGAAGACTTAGTGAGAATCAGCCAGATTTAGGACAATTCTTACCCACATGTGGGTCCGTAGATGGGGAGGATCAATTAGATATGCCAGTGTATAAGAGATAGTGTCAGTTGGAAACTCAGTTTTACTTCATGATAATCGAGGTGTGATTTAGGCGGCAGTATTACCTGTGCCACATACAGTTTAGACTTGGACACCATTTTGGAGTTCTGAGACACCTGAGCGTAAGTAGGGTTATCCCAATGGTTAACTGGCAAAGGAAATGCCTGCAATGAAATGTGAAGAATATTGTGAATCAGACATATTAGTTGTGGTATCAGGATTTGGGAGATGATGAGTAAGCAATACGTATCTTTACCGAAATGATTAAATTGGATACATTAATACTAGCCCGGTTAGGCTGCTTGAATACCGCATGCACGTCTGTCGGTCACCATATTGGTTTTACCCTTATGTATACAGCGGTGATGTGAAAAATGCAACGTGTAACGCTGTCTTGTTTGCATCCTTACTTGGCAAATTGTGCAATGGTCCCGTAAAGTGACACTAGCGTGAAGGGGAATTCATTCAATGGCATGATGTGGAAAATCAGAAATCTTGTAGTGTCAATTAAAAGATTACGGTCAGATAGCCAGGTGTTTCCGGAAAAAGCAAGATTGAAGAAAAATCGGGCGCATGTGGGGTCTAAATTCACTACAAATTATGCAATAGGTATAAGACTGAAATTGTCCAGAGAAAAATTAAAACAGGATACATGTTGAGTACAAAAGGAAGCCCGGAATTGGGTCTAGATCTGTATCTCATTGAAAAGGAGACATATATTTGAAACTGACAACTGGATGTTATGACTTAGCTGTATTGTAAATGACGTGGAGAGCTGTGAAGGCTCACGGAATCTTCCTGAGTTCATACACCTTAAAGCTAATTGTAATAAGTAATCCTGTCATCGTGCAGTTCCTGTACCTCATTGCAATAAACAATCCTGTCACCATGTAACAGAGAAAGACATTAATTTCGTGTTCTATGTTGAGTCCATCAGATGTTGCACAGAATTGGCAGATATATCATGCCTCCAACTGCCTGAACATCAATTCTCCATTTCCTCCTCGTTTATCGCATTTGACAGCATGTAATCCCACAAACTTGACATTTTTCTTTTCATCTTGTTGATGGACTTTTTGCCAATGGGCTGAAAGAGGGAGCTTTGGATCCTGTCTCCCCATCATATTCAAATGTTCTCTAATCTGGATCCTTAATTTATGTATCGTGCTACTGATGTAAATCTTGTTACAGACACATTTAATGGCATAGATAACAAACATAGTCCTACAAATTAATGGTATCCTTGATAGTAAATTTGCCAAATGTATTCATGTCAAGATGCTTAGAGTTAATGGCATATGGGCCCATGGAACGGGTGCCACATTTGAAAACTCCCACCATGTCATGCCTGTCAAGCCAAGTACTGTTTGGTTAGTGTGGCTAATGAATGAGGGAATTAATATGGACCTAAGTGTTAGCGCTTTGGTGTAGGAAAAAGTAAGTCTTTCGAAAAAGTAAGACTTTCCTCAATAAATTGTTGCACATCATTTTCAATCATAAGTATACGCCAATGCTTTTTAAAGACTCTGTACAGTATGCTGCTATCAGAGTTGTATCGGGTGATCAACCGGACTAATGACCTGTCAGTGTTGGTGTGTCTATTCTTGAGAATGAACACATCCTTTCAATCTAGTGTAGTTGATCTGTTTAGTATGGATTTGAATTTGTTAGTATCATATCCTCTGTCATGAAATCGGGTTTAATGACTGATCAGTGCTGCAATTTCTGAGAGCCTGAATGAATTCACCCATTGGGATGTTGTCTATGACACCTTTTCTCTGGCAACTGCTAGCGTGCAGTGTAGAGTTGACTTTGGTGGGCTTGCGAAATGTTGTAGTTTGTTGTACTTTGTTATGGTCTACATAAATGTGGATGTTATGTTTTTGACCATGTGGCCTTTTACCATGGGTAGGATCCCAAATTGTTGTTGGTTGAACGCCCTGGCAGGCCGTAGTCCAGGTCACTGGAGAGAGTAAAGTAGTAGAGCACTTGGGTGCACTCGGTATGTGTGCAGCTAGGGCAGATTAAGTGGTGTGTAGCTGCATTCTAGTGCTAGGTGTGGCGCAGTGGTTGTGTGAGATTAGTACAATGTGCTCAGCCAGTCCAGTTGGGTAGCTGCATTCTGGCTGCAGCGTTTGTGAATGGGATTATGTGTGCAGATAGGCCAATTTGTGTGGATGTAGCTGCGTTCTAAAGACTGTTCAGGTGATCATGGAGGTGTATAAGGTGAGCAGCTAGACCAAATTAATCGATGGATATAGCTGCATTCTATCATCTGTTGGTGCAGAGGGAAGAGTTAGCATATGTGTTTGAGTGTTTGTGTAGATTTAAGGGGGACCCTGTTCCTGACGAGCTTCCAGTGCCTGTCGAGAGAATGGCATCTCCCTTTGGGTTCGGCAATTTGGCCAGGTCTGTCTGTGTTTTGATGGGTATGCAATTGCTCATTTGTGCCCTTGGTTGGTTGTTCTGCTAGATACATTCCCAGATTAGCCAGGATTAGTGACAATATATATAGGTGCCAGTAGGCCCACAATGTGATGTTTTGCTGAAAGATTTCCAGATGAGTAAGATCTGCAAGGATGGGTATCTCTGGACTGATAGCGTAGTGCATATCTGGAGGGAGTAAAGAAAGCTCAGCCATCGTATTGGTACATAACTGGTAGGGTTACGGGTCTAGTACAGTCAATTCAGATAATTGGAGATAAATATCTCTTGGCCTCATAGTGTATTGTTACTTAGTTTAGTTTAGTTTCTTCATTTGTACCGCGCACCAAATCCTCAGGTAAATGGCCAATTAAAGCTCATAGATGAGTTACAGACAGTTTAGACAATAATAGAAATAAAAATAAAAAATAAAAACAACAACAGAAATAGGTGCAGGTTGACCAAGGTTACATGGGGGCGAAAGATGAGAGAATCAGTTACAATACCAAGCAGCTAGGTTACAACAGGCAAAAGAGAGAGTACGGATAAGCATGCATGGTGTACACCGGGAGAGGTAGGTGATCACTCCAGTTTCTTACTGAAGAGCCAACTCTTTACTTTGGCTCTAAAGCTCCAGAATGAAGGTTCCAATCTGAGGTTAATGGGTAGGTCTTTCCACTGTTTGGCGGCTAGCACAGGGAAACTCGCTCCCCCAGCTCTTTTTAGAAGAAATCTGGGAACGACCAGGCAGTGTGACTGCATGGCTCTAGTTGGTCTTGTTGGTTGACGTTTGTTGACTTTATCTGCCAGGTATTTAGGGGCGGTATTTTAGAGGCACTTGTGGGTGATGACGAGTGTGCGAAGGGCAATTCTGTCCCATACCGGCAGCCAATGGGCATCCTGCCTGTAACTAGTGATGTGCGAAGATCTAGGTATACTTAATGCCGCGCTTAGGGTATTATTTTGAAGGACCTGGAGTTTGTTGAGGTTCCTTTCGGAGGTGCCTAATTCGAGGGTGTTACAGTAGTCGATCTTAGATAACACTTGTGCCCTGGCTAAGGTAATGCAAATACTAGGCGAGAGGAATGACTTGCAAGTGTTAATTAGTTTGTTAGTGTAGGCCATGGAGGAGGCAGTGGCATTTACTTGCTTCTTGAAGTAGAGTGTGGAGTCTAGATAGACTCACAGGGTTTTGATTTTGTTGGCCACTTTAATTAGGTTTCCATCGATGTGGTAGAAGCATAGCAGGGGTCTGATTTGTTCAGGTTGGTTTGGGAGCCGCTGCCGATCAAGAGCTTGTTTATTTCGTCGTTGAGGCGGAGGCAGTGAGTGATCTGCAATCAATGCGTGGGTTTCCAAGTAAATCTCGTTGATCCTTTTACAATCACCTTCATAGCACCCTGTGAGTGTGATGAGAACCTGGGTGTCGTCGGCGTAGTTTGTGTATGGAACACCCAGGTTATCAAGACGGCCAAAAAGGAGCTTAGTGAAGATGTTGTAAAGCTTTGGCAAGACACATGAGCCTTGTGGTACGCCCCAGTGGATTGGGATTAGGTCGGCCGAGACAGAGGGAGCAAAGACGCTAGTGGTGCGATTGGACAGGAATGATTGTATCCAGGTAGAGGCGTTGCTGGAAAAGGCAGCTGCTGTAGACTGGTGATCAGTGAGGATCTGATAGTCGACAAGATCGAATGCTGCCGATAAGTCTAACAGCAGGAGCATGGAAAGCTTACCATTGTCCTTAGCCTCATCCATTTGGATTTTAAGGTCCAAGAGAGCTGTTTCGGTTGCATGTCTTGGCCGAATGCCCGATTGTCTAAGGCCTAGTAAGTTGTAGTCCTCCAGATGTTTCTGGATTTGGAGGTAGGCCACTCTGTCTAGAATCTTTAGGGTGTAGGGAATTGTGGTGATGGCTCTATAGTTAATAGGAATATTGGGATCTAGGTTAGGATTTTTTAGGAGGGGCATGACCCAAGCCTCCTTAAGGTTATTGGGTACAGTGTTGGTCTCAAAGGAGGAATTAATTAGTGCCGAGATGAATGAGGCCAAATTCTTGGTGCCTTCCTTAATGATTGCCGCTGAGCAAAGATCTTCCTGGAATCTGGATGGTTTAAGGCTTTTAATTATCTTTTCCACTTCATTGGCCGAGACCAGTGAGAAGGAAAAGGGTGGTGGGCAGTCTGGAGTGCTGATATGCAGAGGGGAGGCGGGGTTGATGTTCTTGGCTAAGCTGTTCTTTTTTTGCTCAATTTTGGATTGAAGCATAGCAATTTTGTCTGCAAGTGCTTTCTGTATATTAGCACACCAGTCTGCGTCTTTCACGCAGGTTTCCGATGGTGGTGCTGGGGACTCAAGTTCCTTGAGAATACTGAAAAGGTCTTTAGTCTTGGATTTGGCATTGAGAATACAGTTGTCATAGGTTTCCTTTTCAGTGTTGAGGATAGCAGATTTGTAGGAAATGGCAGCCGAGGTAAACAGCGCCTTGTTAGTAGGGTTAGGTGATTTTCTCCAAATGCATTCTGCCGCTCTTTTGGCATTTCAGAGGATTTTTAGTTTGGGCGTGAACCATGGGAAACCTATGACAACCGTATTTTCAATGCCAGGTGGGAAATTGGTTTGGTTTGGGCTAATTTAATTGGAGCGATGCTCTTCACAGCGGCCTCCAGTGTTTTATTGTATAGGTCAACTAGCTTATTTGAGTGCAAGTCCTTGAAGTTGGCTGGGTCTAGGATGTTTTGGATCAGAGGTTGTAGGCTTTGGAGTGTTAAGTTTTGGTTGTTTCTGGCAAGGACTTACGGGACAATGTGGGGAGTTGGTGTGGTCAGTGCATTCCCTTGGATGGTGAAGGAAATAAAGTGATGGTCCAACCATATGGTGGGAGAATTTTGAAGAATGGTGGTAAAAAACTGCAATCCAATCCAGTGTTCTTTCCTTATTGTGTATCAGGGTTGTGACTCAGTGGTTAAAGCCTAACAGGGAAATAGCGTTTTCCAGGGATGAGGCATTGAGGTTGTTCGGATAAGAGAGACCTAAGTTAAAGTCACCAAGGAGGATTATTTGTGATCCTGGTTTAGTGTTATTGGTCAGAAGATCAGAGATATCTTCCTCGAAGGAGGAGATATGTCCTGGGGGCGGTAGATGAGGTGCATGAGGATGGTTTGAGTTGCTGATAGGGGGATCTTGACTGAAAGTAGCTCTGTTGGAGTAGGGCTGGCAGCAGGGATGGCTCTAAGGCCTAGGGACGTTTTAGCAATTAATGCTACTCCGCCTCCTTTGCTGTCCTCTCTATCTTTCCTTTTTATTGAGTAGCCATCTGGGATGGCAAGTGATAATGCTCGGCCTGCTGCCTGATGCAGCCAAGTCTCGGTAATTGCCAGGAAGTGGAGGTCATTGCTAGAAATTAGGTCAGCAATGTCTAACGCATGGGTGACCAGAGATCGGGCATTAATGAGTGCGCCTTTAATGATAGGGTGTTTAGCTAGGCTAAGTGTTTCAGGTGCTTTAAGCGTGGTGGGTAGGCATGGAGTTGACTGATGAGTGTAGACTTAGGTAGGCAGAGTTGGTGGACTCTTCTGTGAGGAGTCCTACGTAGAGGGATCCGAGAGCCTAGTCTTAGGTTCCTTGCCTTCACTGGACAGAGAGTCCAAGGTGTAGGTGGTGCAAAGCGCTGGATTCATTCAGCAGGGATGAGGGTGGAGTTGGACAGGGAGTCTGTTTTGCAGTTGTTGCGAGCTGAGGGCTCTCTGTAGGTATGTGGTGATTGAAGCAAGAAATATGGTTGCAATAGGGGACGGATGTCAGGTGGTAAGAATGCGTTGAGAAACGGGAGGACAGTTGCCATAATTAGGGTGACACTATAGAGGCAGGCCATATAGGCGGGAGCGAATCAGAGTGCTAGTTTGACAGTAGAGCAGATGCTAGCTCAGTTCTAGGTAAGGAGCAGTTAATGCACTATGGAGGTGGAAGTAGTGGTCTTGCACGTATGTTGTAGGATGGATCTAGGATCAATGGGTGGGCCTGTTCAAGTACAGAAGCTAGTTCTGTGGGCGTACAGGAGGCTAGTTCACTTATAATGCAGTAGGCTCTAGTTCACATACAGTGCAGTAGGCTAGTTTACTTATAATGTGGTAGGCTAGTTCAGATATGATGCAGTAGGCTAGTTCACTTATGCTGTGGTAGGCTAATTCAGATATGATGCAGTAGGCTAGCTCATTTATAATGGAGTGGGCTAGTTCACATATAATGCAGTGGGCTAGTTCACATATAATGCAGTAGGCTAGTTCATATATAATGCAGTAGGCTGGTTCACTTATAATGCAGTAGGCTAGTTCACTTATAGTGTAATAGGCTAGTTCATATATAATACAGTAGGCTAGTTCACATATAATGCAGTAGGCTAGTTCACTATGAAGCAGTAGACTGGTTCACATATACTGCGAAAGGCTAATTTGCTTTGCAGTGTGCTGGTTTGTTTTAAGCATTGGGCTGGCTAACACAGAGTAAATTAATGGGTAAAAAAGCTCTGGCAGCGGTAGGTTAAATAAATGGATGCGCGCTAGGCAATATTAGGTACCAGGTTCTGAAAATGCTGTGAGGGGTCAGTAATTTGAGGCTCACGACTGTATGGATTTTTCACAGAATTTACAGTTTTATTATGTTCAAAATAACGATAAAAATCCTAACTAAATCAACTTTACCAGTGGATTTCCTACATTTTCTGATTTGATTGATTTGATTTGATTTTTGCATTTATATAAGCGCATATCCCAAGGGGAACCGGGCAGCAAGCTGCAACTAGGTTCAGATGAAAGCAAGATGATAAACCTAGGAGCCCTTCAATTCAAATACTGAACAAACCGATAGGTTTTTAAGTGTTTACGAAAGGCCATTAGAGAATCCAATTGGTGAAGATGTATTGCCAGAGAATTCCAGGCTCGAGGGCCTGCGACCGAAAACCGTTGGTCACCCCAGATCATAGTTCTGGAGGGAGGGACCAACAGCAGACATTTGTCCAATGAGCACAATGCACGGGAAGGTTTATACTTTCTAATCTTAGGCACTAAATAAGGAGGGGTGAGATCATGAACGCATTTAAACACCAGACAAAGCTACTTAAACTGTACTCATTCCTGAATTGCGAGCCAATGAAGGCTCCTCCAAAAACCTGAAATGGCATCTCTGCGAGACAGTGAGAATATCAGAGGTACTCCCCAGTTCTGTACCACCTGCAGCTGATGGAGTTGATGTTTGGGCAAGCCAGTCGACAGAACATTGCAGTAGTCCAACTTGGTGTTCATGAGGGAGCCAACCACCATAGGGCGATCCTTCTCGGAGATCAATGAGAGCAATGGTTTTAACACCTTCATCTGATAGTAGCAAGATTTCACTATCTGATTCACCTGTAGGTTGCCCTTCATATTGGATTGCCAAACGACACCCAGATTCCCCACTATCTACGAGTAGACCATGGTTTGTCCAAACAGGGTGGGGCAGGGTATTGATTGCAAATCATTATTCGGTTTGTTCCTGGGACCAAAGACAATAATCTCTGTTTTCGATGGATTTAGTCAGGGCATATTGTCCTGCATCCAAGTTTAAATTTCATCAGCGCATCTCACTATGCGCTCAATTTCTGCCATTGGCTGTGTGAGTCTTACATACATCTGCATATCATCTGCATAGGAATGATACCACAGATTAAACTGGGCCACAATGGCCAGTAGTGGGCGTATATAAAGATTGAACAATATCGGAGACAGGGATGAGCCCTGTGGAACTCCCCAGCCAATAGGCAAGGATTCAGTCAGAAATGAACCTGCTTTAACTTGTTGCACACAGTCTGACAGGAAGGATCTAAACCATTTGTTGGCTATATCTGACGTGTGTGCCATGAGAGAGAGCCTGGCTAGACATATATCATCCCTAGAAAGGATACATTCAGCCATGCTAGCTATTTAATATCTCCAATATTTAGGCTGCACTGTTTTCACTGAAGTAGGGACTATGGAAATGAGATGTGGTGCACTATACGGCTGGTCCCACTGTGCGTGAATATGTAGCATGCTTGTGAAGTATTAGGACTAAGTCTGCTGCGTGTGCAGTGTGTGGCGATGCCCAGTGTCACAAGTAAAACAGGCCATGCTGCTTCAAAACAATCTCCCATAACATCAAAAAGAGTTTAAAAGGATCCTTTCATTGACATAACATATGATGCAGATATTTATTCAGTCAACTACAGTAAATTAAAGAATTGATGCATTAATGCCATAATACGAATACATTTTTGATCTGCCTTCCTGCACTGTTTCTACTTCACAAAAATCGTTTATTGCTTATTTTATATGGGTTTTTTTCAAAACATCAACTGATATGTTTCTGCTATGTGCTACTCCTTGGCCACTATTGATGTTTTGAAATCACATAACATCCACCAGCCTTGAGAAAGACCCTTTGGGGTTGAAACACGTGTTGGCTGTTTGTTCATGCATATATTATGATGCTAAAATAAATATATTACTCTTTCGAAACGCATTATGCATCAATTATTTAACTTACTGTAGTTTGCTGAATAAATACCCACAGCATATGCTATATCAATGACTGGATCATTTAAAACTCTTTTTGGTGTTAAACGTGATTGTGCTGAAGCAACATTGTTTATTTAATATGTGACTGTAGAGAGGCAGATGTACATTTCATCTATAGAACCTACTTCCTCACCTCCGTCATACCGAAAGATTAACAAGAGAACCATGGGCATCACACCTGGTACTATCCCAATACCACATCGAAGGTATGAGAGAGGTTATGCGCTCAGACAACTGTACCAAATGTTCCCTCGAACTTAGATGGAAGACAAGAGTCTGAAGACACCACTGGACATAGAAGAACTGTAAGTAAAGTCGGACAGAAGAGAAGGGACGTCATGAAGGGAGAAGCTAAAAAGACGCACTGAATCTGATGAATGGATGTCCAAAGAATGAAGATGTAACTGAAGCAACAAAGTAAACAAATATGCGAATATGAAGAAAACCATACACAAGTAGAAGATAAGTGACAAGAAATTCAGTAGATATATATATACACGCAGAAGAGCAACCTATATAAGACAACATAGAAGCCTGCTAAAGTAGGAAATATAACACAAGTAATGCAGCCATGTTGAAAAAATGGATGTTGGCATTGTATAATAGTAAGCAAGAAAGCTCGAGGAGAGAGACCAAGGTTGCAGAGCTGACAGTTGCTGGAATACAGCTTTTTGCAACAACAAAGGGTATTTGCTTGGCTTATGAGCAAGGATGCCAGAGCAAGAAGCAACTTGCAGGAATGAAAGGAGTTGAAGAGGATAAGCCATGTTCATACGACACATTTCTCTCAGATTAAGTAAAGGAGTGAATAATTATGAGTGGCAAGTATTGAACAATCAAAGATGCAGAAAGGACATGCAGGACGTAGCAACCAAGTCTCCAGAGGCCAAGAGGAGTAATAGCACCCAATATCATTGAATCAAATATCAATAAATAGAAGGGCAGAATGGACAAAATTCTAGTCTCCTCACACGTGGTGTAAGACCAGAGACAAGGCATATTCATAAGGCTCCAGACGAAGATAGCAATGTACCTTCACTCCCTTTAAAGTTCAGAGCAAGAGAACAGCCAGCAAGGTCAACTACAAAGAAGAAGCCTTGACTAAGGGCCTAACTGATGAGAGATGGTGGGCTAATTAGCTAAGAAAGGCAGTTGTCTTATGTTTATTTATTTATTTACATTTATAAAGCGCTCACACAGCCCGCAGGCATCGAGGCGCTGTTACAGGAATTGTTTGTTTTTCTTAGTTGCGTAATTGTGTTTGTTTGTCTTAGTTACGTATTTATAACGCGCTTAAACACCCGGAGGTTTCTAAGCGCGGACCCGGGGATCGAACCTGTTGCTGCTTCGTGTCGTCTTGCTTCCAAGACGCGCACGCTGCCGCTGAGCTATCCTCCCGGGTCCCCGCTATGTTGTTCCCCTGTACCTGGGTTTCATGGCTTACGAGCTGCTCACGAGCCGAATATCAAATATTGGAAGAGAGTGCCAACCAATTATGAGGGCATAAATAATGGTGTACCATGCATTGTTGCAGAAGCCTATCCACTGCTGGTATTATGCCAGTATCTGAATTTTACATAGTTAGCAGGTTTTTAAGGCGTACCTACCAGATAAGGGTCAGCCAATGATGTCACTAACGCTTACCTAGGCTATAGGAATATTTATTTTCCCTTAACCAATCCCTCCACCCGATAGGTTTAACTGGTTGCCACATAGGATGATGTGGTATCCAGTCATTATCTCGAAAACAAAATGTCGAATTACAATAATGTCGAAACAATTATGTCGAAAACAAAAATGTCGAATTGTTTTTTTTTTAATTTACATTTTTTTTGGGGTTCCGGTGGTAAAAAAAAGGGGTAAAACATAAAAAAAAATTTAAAAAAGGGGGGTTGGGGGGAACCCCCCCATTTCGAATAAAAATCAACAAAAAAAAAGAAATTCGACATTTTTGTTTTCGACTTTATTTTTTCGACATTATGACTTTCGACATATTTGTATTCGAGATTATGACTATAAACCGGATGATGTCATAACTCTTAACTCTTAGATCAAGGGCGTCTGAAGTGAAGGGCAGACGAAGAAAAGGGCAATTTCTGTTTGGACCTGTTCGGACCAGGAGGACCCAGGGCCCGAACCCCTTCTGAGACAGCAGGTAAGCATGCACCAACATGTGTTTTCTCCCTCTGTCCCCACAGACCATCACCACCATCATCAGGTAATGCCAACGTCAACTTCTCCAGTGCTGGGGTGAGGACAGGTGCTCTGTGACACAGTAAGTTATGCATTTGTAAGAATTGTATTCTTGTGCCACAGCACGTGTGTACCCGCTCCCCCCTCCCTTTGCCCCGGTTGCTACCCTGTTTATTGGCCCTCCCGCTCCCTTCCTCCCACTACACTCCCCTTACCGTGCTCCCATTAGTTGATGGGCCCTTTAAATTGGCCACCGAAGGCAATCCCTGCAGTGGCAGCCCCCTCGGCCAAGGACCAGAGGCTAAGGACACCTCCAGTAGTGTCTGCCGGTATCTGCCGTGGTAGCACCTACCCTGCAGCAGTAGACCTGCTGTGACTGATCAGGTAAGTCGCATCTGGGTGTATTGTGAGGTGCTCAAAAACTTAGCCAACTACTTGGCACGCACAACTTGGAAATGTGCGCTCCCTCGCATCGTAGGTCCCCACATCCTGTTCCATTGTTCTTGTTCTTTGTTGTGCCCCCTCCCTTTTGTGTCCCCCCTATGCCTCCCTCCTGTCTGTCCACCCCTGGGCAACCTCCCATCCCCTTCCCCTGCCTAGGCACCACTCTCCCTACACCCCTCTTTCCTCCCCATAGCCCCTATGGAGCTCTCTGTCTCACCGATCTTTTCTAACTGCTAATCTATCGACTATCCTATCCCTCTCACTATGTCTGGCAGGACGAAGCTTAAAAGGGACATCCTGGTAACCAACCCAGGCCTCTCTATCTCTAATACCTATACCGGTGCTTCCTCCAGATAGACCCTTACCAGCATACTCTTTGTCGTTCCCTCTCCAGGCCTATGAACTCCCATATGATCTCTGTTCACTCTCCTTTTTCCTCTTCTCCCATTGATGGTGGCACCTGGTGGGAGGCCCTCCTGGCCCCCTTCCATTCCTCTAAAACCATCATTAATGTCTACTTAAATGGCACTGTCTTGGTCCAGGACACACAGGCCAATTGTTTTGACTCTGATGGACGCGTCCTGCACCTTATCAACTTCCTTTCTTCCCCTGCTATCCTTTCTTACACCTCTCTGGCTCCTCTCCCGCCTCCTTCCTCTGACATCTCTTTTCGACTATCCCCTGCTGCTTCTCTGGTCCCCCTGTTGCCTCCCTCCTCTGCCACCCCTCTGTCACTCTCTTCTCCCTCTCTGACTACCTTGCCTTCTCTTCCTTCCTCCTCTGCCCATTCTCGGGCACCTCCAACACTTCTGCAGGATGTACCTCTGGCCTGTACCCCTCCCTGGAAGTCCTTCAAATGTGGAACCTGATCCACATTCTTACTCTCAACTCTTGTTCAGCTGTCAAACACTCCTCTGACATCTGCCATCTCCTGCCATCTCTTTGAAGAGCTTGATTTGGATGTACTCGGTCTCACCTATACTTGGTTGGATGTCACGAGTTTCTACACTCTCCTTCCCGATGTCTACAAGATGCTCTCAGACCCCAGAACCAACCATCCGGGTGGGGGAGTAACCTTGATTTTCCCAGAGTGGATCCCTGCTTCTATCATTCCTATGCAGCACTACTCCTCCTTTGAATGTCTGGTCTGTACGCTCTCTATCTCTCCTGGCCTCTCTCTCTCTCTCTCACTATGGCCACTATGTACAGGCCGCCTGGCCAGGTCACCCTCTTCCTCTCTGAGTGGACTGACCTCTCCTCCTCGCTCTTTGCCTCTACCTCTCAGCTTCTCCTCCTCGGAGACGTGAAGATCCACCTGGATGCTACCAGCCCTTCTTCAGGACTCTTTCCCAACCTCTGCGATTCTCTCTGTCTCTATATATATTCTTTCCTCTGGCCTGATTCATTCTGCAGGGCACACCCAGGATGTTCTGATCTCCTCAGACCTCCCATTCTCTAACTCTCTCACCAGTCCTCTCTCTTGGAGTGATCACTTTCTCCTTTCTTCCCACCTCTCTCTCTCTCTCTTCCCTGCAGGTGAAGCCGACTCTAGCACTGCCACCTACCTTCTCGGTCATCCGACCCATGAAGTGTGTGTCAATTGAGGCTTTCCCCACTACTTTCTCTCCTCCTCCTGCACCTTTTACTGGCCCACACCCTGACACAGCCCTGTCTAACCTTCATCTGTATCTCTAACACTCTGATGTCCTTGACCTGTCATGAGGATCCGCTTGAAGCCCAAATCCAAGTGCAACTCCTGGGACGATTCTGACCTTTCCACCCTTAAACGCAAGTGTAGGGGTCGCAGAGGAAGTAGAGGGCATTGGGCACACCCCTGACAAACTGGCCTGCCGCCTGCTCCAAAGGCAGTACAGACTCTCTGTCCTCTCTGAGAAGAGAGCCTACATACAAGCCTGCATTTCTGCAGCATCTAACTCAACCAAACTTTTCAAAATCTGCAAAGAGCTGGCCAATCCTGCTGCAGTACCTACCTCTCTGGTTCCCTCCCAGATCCTCTGAACAGCCTTGGCATCTCATTTCACTACTAAAACTCAGGATATCCTGGCCACCCTCTCTTCCTCTACCTCCTCTTCCTCTTCCTCTAACACTCCTGGACTGTCTGAGGTCGTCTCCCCTCCTCCTTTCTCCTCCTTTCCCCTGTTCACCCCTGATGTTGTTTCTAGACAAGTCTGATCTATGAAAGACTCATCAAAGCAGGTTCTCCCCTGCTCCTCCAGAACCATCAAGGAACACATTGACACCCTTGATCCAGCCTTGTCCGATTTCTGCAATCACTCCTTTGCCACAGGAACTTTCCCCTCCCCCTGTCATGATTCCTGCTCCTCATGTCCCCAGCCCTCCAAGATGTCAGGATGGAGCCAGGCCACGATCACCTACATGGCCCTCAAGGGCCTCTCCATCCATCCAAAGACCCACTTGGAGTCAGACTTGGCACTTGTGGCACCAGACTCACTCACTCCCATAGGATAACATTGGGGATTGGACTTGTAGTGCATAGATGGGGACAAGATGGATGCCCCCACATATTTTGGTTCCAAGAACTGCATGTGCGGTCTAGTCTTTTGGGTGTGGTTCAGCCCAGAGTCACCTGGGATACCCAGAGACTATTTAAGCCACACCCAGGCTAAGAAACATGCTTTGTGTTTTCTGCACCTGCAGCGTGACACTCACTGTGTTTGGATCGGTCTCCAGTAGGCCTGCATCTTTCTTCTGCGTTCAGCTCCTGCAAGAACACGGTTAGGAACAGTCTTACCTTGCGGCGCTTCTGCCCATCATTCATCGCTCCTTCTGTTCTGCAGGCATCTTCGGCGGTGTCATTCCCATCCCGGCACGCCGCTTCCTAAGGAAAAGGGAAAAGAACAGAAAAAAGGCATTAGTAAGCATTCTGCAAATCTTCGCTTATTTTTAAATACTGTACGAACTTCAAACGCTTACCTGAATCCCAGCCGCTCTGGGGGAACTCTGTCTCCGGAACTTCTCATCCATCTGCAAGAGGGAAAAGACACTCCAGGTTAGCGTAGGAAACATCTAGAGGCACCGCATACCGCGCTTACCCACCGCATTTGTTCTTCATAACCGGCATCCACGCTGAAAACGTTGCGGCACCTAAAAGACACAAAAAAAGAACTCAGTTCAATACAAATACGAAAGGGGTGCATCGCGCATCGCGCTCTCACTCACCTTCAGTGCTACTCATCTCAGCAGCACGCCACCATCCCTGGACGCCGGCCATCATCTACGGAAGGAAAGGAATGAAGTTAGAGAACTGTTCAAAAGACTCATTATACTTACCTGTCGTACTCTTGCCAGTGAAGGAACTAGGCAGCAAGGAGCCTGCATCAATCAACGCGCCCCTGCGCTGAAAGCAGGACGGAGAGCACAATATCCAAGAAAACAAGGCCCAGTCTCCAGTCGAATAGTCTCCAGGGAAGGGTTCGAGGTCATAAGAGGTCAGAACAGGCTGAGTGACGTCCCCGTGGATACCACGTGAGCGTTACAGAACGCAAAGCCTTACATCAAAATCCACCTGGGCGTCATGGAAACATCAGAAACCGACCAGTTAGCCCACATGTTGGGGCATCTACGTTCTGAAGTACACGCAGCCAGGCAGGAGACCAACACCCTGAGGAGAGAGCTGATAATAGCCAAAGAACGCACTGATGATTTAAGCCGGCAACTTTTCCAGTCACAAGCAGGGCATGCACCATTACCGGGAAGCGTGCCCTCGATGCCAGCGCCATCAGCCAATCCCGTTCAGATAACCCTTCCTGAGGTAGTTCCCTTGGCCCCGCCCGAATGATTTACGGGGGATCCCAAGAGGTTTGTAACGTTCATGAACCAGTGCCGCCTGCACTTCCTTTGTAGGCCAGGGACCTTTCTGAATGATCAATCAAGTGTCGCTTTTGTGCTATCCTAGCTGAGTGGTAGAGCCGCAGACTGGTCTGTACCCTTTGTGGCCCAAGACGATCCTTTGCTGCATGACTTCAGGGGCTTTCAGCAGGAAATGGAAAACCTGTTCGCCCGTCGTACTCATGGGTAGGCATTAGACAACAAACTTCTGTCCCTACGCCAAGGGAATCAAGACCTATTAACATACATAGCCACGTTCAAAAGACTCGTAGTTGAAGCAGAATGGCCAGTGGAGAAGAGAACCACGTTATTTCATCAGGGGTTGCGGGGGGAGCTCAAGGATGTTCTTGCACAAGTAGTGAACCACCCGAAAGCCTGCTCAGAATTCATTGTTGTTCAACTGGATCATACGTTGCAGGACCGAAGAGCAGATCGAACCAGACCGGACCCTCGCCCTATGTATGTGTGTTCAAAGGACAATACTGCCCGAACAACGGAAGGTTCAGGCGAACCAATGCAAATCGGGGGGGGGTCAGATCCCCCTTGACTAAAGCGGAAATGGATAAAAGGAGACAGCAGCAGTTATGTCTGTACTGTGGAAGGTCAGTCATTTCCTTAAAGAGTGCCCTGTGAAGCCACCGAGGAGGACGGTAGGGGCCACGAACAAGGAAGATACCATCAAGGAATCAGAAAACTCCCCAGCCCGGCAAGTGTAGGGGTCCACTTGTCGGGCGAAGAAAGTGAACTACAGACCTCCCATTTTGCACTATCTGTGGTCTTGATCAATCACCAACAACCATCTCGGATGCACGCAGTAAGAGCATACATAGACAGTGGAGCCGTTGGGAATTACATCGACCAGGATCTTGCGGCAAAAATGGGGCTTCCGTTACGCCCTAAATCAATCACCGACACTGTTACCACTGTCGACGGCACGGAAAAAGCTTCTAGTCCAGTATCCCAATGCACTGCAGCTTTAATCCTTCTGTGCCAGGATGGACACCAAGAATCTATTGTTTTCGACCTCATTAAGGCACCACAGTTCCGGTTGATTTTGGGAATGCCATGGTTGGTAGCTCACAATCCTCAAATAGATTGGCAAGCAAAAGAATTGGCCTTTCCTGAGACTTGCGCCCACACATGTTATTGCCAAGAGAAACAACCAATAGACACCAGAACCTCCACGCTTGCGACTTTGGCAATCGGCACCCTAACAAGTGAATACCAGGACATTCAAGATGTATTTCAGAAAGAACAGGCTAATACCCTGCCACCGCATAGACCATACGATTGCCAACTCGACCTGATACCCAGCGCACAAATCCCTTGTGGGCAAATTTACGCACTCATGGAACCAGAAAACCAGCACCTGTAGGCCTATCTTGACCAATACCTGGCTAACGGGTTCATCCGTCCCTCGACGTCTCCAGCAGCCAGTCCTCTATTCTTCGTACCGAAAAAGGAGGAAGACTTGAGAACGTGCATCGACTATCGCGCACTGAACCAGATTACCGTAAAAAATTGCTACCCCCGCCACTGATCCCTGAATTGCTTGATCAAGTCAAAGATGCCCAAATCTACACAAAACTAGACCTGAGGAGGGCATATCACCTCGCGTAAAACAGAGGGACGAATGGAAAACCCCTTTTCGCACCAAATACGGCTTGTACGAATATCAAGTAATGCCCTTTGGCCTTTGCAACACGCCTGCTGCATTTCAATACTTCATGAGCGATGTCCTATGGGAATTGATTGATGTCTGTGCTCTATTGTACATTGACGATATCCTAGTATATTCCGCATCAAAGCAGGACCACGTTAAACACGTCCGATCCATATTGGAGAAACTCTGTCAACACCAGCTCTACGCCAAGCTCGCAAAAATGTTCATTCCACGTCTCCCATGTGGAATTCCTGGGCTTTATTCTCAGCCCGAATGGAATCCAAATGGATGTACACAAGGTAGATGCTATTGTGAACTGGGCATCCCCAAATTCATACAAGGGGGTTCAAAGTATGCTGGGTTTTGCAAACTTCTACCGGCGGTTCATCCCAGGATTTCGTAAATCGTGCATCCCATCACGTCATTACTAAGGAAAAGCAACAGAAAGTTCCAGTGGACAACAGAAGCCGAGGAGGCTTTCCAGGAACTCAAAGCAAGATTCACATCTGCCCCAATCTTACACCACCCTCGCCCTGATCTCCCATACCTGGCGGAAACAGACGCCTAAAGCATGGTTATGGGAGCCGTCCTCTCACAAAAGGACCCCGAAACGGGCCAGTTACACCCTGTTGCCTTCTGGTTGCCTAAATTCACACCCCCTGAACTCAATTACGCTATTACAGACAAAGAACTCCTGGCCATTAAGTCAGCCTTTAAGGCATGTGGGCACGACTCTTGGGCGCCAGACACACAATCACTGTAATAACTGACCACCGGAACCTCCAGTACCTGAAAACGGCAAAGGCCCAATCCTCATGACAACTACTTTGGGCTCTTTTTTTTGCTGAATATGACTACGTGATTACATTTCGACCAGGGGTGAAAAATGGGAAGGCCGATGCCCTTTCTCGTATGGGGGTGGAAGAGCAAGGGTATCAGATCCCTGACCCAATAGCAATCATCCCGAGTGACAAACTACTAGGAATCACAGCAACCATAACTCAGAAAGAATTACATGAAGAAATCCAAACCCTGATGAGTCCGGAGCAATTACAAGCGTGGAGTGCACAAGGAGAACATTACATGATAAAAGATCAGTTGCCCTACTTCAGGAATCGTTTATTCTTATCAAACCAAAAACTATGAGAACAAGTCATGTCTGGTTATCATGATTCCTTGATCAAGGACCACCCGGAATCGCTAAAACCCTAGCCAAGGTAAAACGAAATGATTGGTGGCCCACGTGGCGTAAAGACATTATCCAATTCATCCTATCTTGTGGAGTGTGTGCTCAAAACAAGTCATCCAAGCAGAAACTGGCTGGGCTATTACAACCATTGGAAATCCCACCAGCACCCTGGCACACGTTGTCCCTCGATTTTATTACTGATTTACCACCCAGTCAAGGGTTTAACACTATTCTTGTGGTAGTGGACCTATTTTCAAAAATGGCACATTTCATTCCTCTTAAGGGGCTCCCAAATTCTTCCACTCTGGCAAAGGTATTTCTTGAAGGCATTGTACGGCTCCATGGGTTTCCTTCAGTTTTGGTCTCCGACCGAGGTACTCAATTTGTATCTAACTTCTGGAGAAAATGCTGCTCTATGGCCCAGATAGACATCCGCTATCCACCAGTCACCATCCCCAAACGGATGGTCAAACTGAGAGGACAAATCAGACGCTCAAGCAGTATCTGTGTTGCATGTTACACCAAGCTGAAGGAAGCTGGTTCGACCTATTATGGATAGCTGAATATGCTTATAATAATTCCCTATACACCAGCACTGGGCAGACACCCTTTTATACCATGTATGGCAGGCACCCACATACTTCTGAGTTGGACGTTCCTACAACCCTGGAAATGCCAGCAGTCAAAACCTTGCACACGACCATTTCTCAAACCTTTAAAAGGGCAGCAGAACACCTACTTCAAGCTAAGAATCGCCAAAAGAAGTATGCTGATCAACACCGAGCAAAGGCCCCCAACTACCAAGTGAGAGACAATGTCTGGCTGGCATCTAAACACATGTCCATTAAAGGAACCTGAACTTTCCGTCCAAGATACCTAGGTCTATTTACCGTCACCTCCGTGATAAATCCTGTGGCGGTCAGACTAGCTTTGCCGTCAAACATGCAGATTCATCCTGTGTTCCACGTGTCTCTCCTTAAACCTGTTCAACCTGTGACCCGGGTAGCAATGCCACTGCAGCCAGTAGTAGTCGCCGGGGAGCCAGAATTTGAAGTCAAGGACATCCTAGATTCAAAGTACGTCAGATCCAAATTATACTACTTAGTAGACTGGAAGGGTTATGGGCCACAAGACAGGACATGGGAGCCTTGTGAGTACATCCATGCACCTCGCTTGCTTAGACGATTTCATCAAAACCATCCAACCAAACCAGGACCAGACAGAAGAGCCACCTTGAGAGAGGCCTTCGGGGGAGTGCTATCATGATTCCTGCCCCTCATTTCCCCAGCCCTCCAAGATGTCAGGCTGGAGCCAGGCCACGATCACCTACATGGCCCTCAAGGGCCTCTCCATCCCTCCAAAGACCCACTTGGAGTCAGACTTGGCACTTGTGGCACCAGACTCACTCACTCCCATAGGATAAAATTGGGGATTGGACTTGTAGTGCATTGATGGGGACAAGATGGATGCCCCCACATATTTTGGTTCCCAGAACTGCATGTGCGGTCTAGTCTTTTGGGTGTGGTTCAGCCCAGAGACAACTGGGATACCCAGAGACTATTTAAGCCACACACAGGCTGAGAAACATGCTTTGCGTTTTCTGCACCTGCAGCGTGACACTCACCGTGTTCGGATTGGTCTCCAGTAGGCCTGCATCTTTCTTCTGCGCTCAGCTCCTGCAAGAACAAGAACACTGTTAGGAACAGCCTTACCTTGCGGCGCTTCTGCCCATCATTCCTCGCTCCTTCTGTTCTGCGTGCATCTTCGGCGGTGTCATTCCCATCCCGTCACGCCACTTCCTAAGGAAAAGGGAAAAGAACAGAAAAAAGGCATTAGTAAGCATTCTGCAAATCTTCGCTTATTTTTAAATACTGTACGAGCTTCAAACCCTTACCTGAATCCCAGCCGCTCTGGGGGAACTCTGTTTCCGGAACGTCTCACCCATTTGCAAGAGGGAAAAGATACTCCATGTTAGCGTGGAAACATCGAGAGGCGCTGCATACCGCGCTTACCCACCGCATTTGTTCTTCATAACCAGCATCCACGCTGAAAACGTTGCAGCACCTAAAAGACACAGAACAAGAACTCAGTTCAATACAAATACGAAAGGGGTGCATCGCGCTCAGTCACCTTCAGCGTTACTCATCTCAGCAGTACGCCGCCATCCCCGGACGCAAGCCATCATCTAAGGAAGGAAAGGAACGAAGTTAGAGAACTGTTCAAAAGACCCATTATACTTACCTGTCAGACTCTTGCCAGTAAAGTAACTAGGCAGCAGCGAGCCTGCATCAATCAACGCGCCCCTCCGCTGAAAGCAGGTTGGAGAGCACACTATCCAAGAAAACAAGGCCCAGTCTCCAGTCGAATAGCCTCCAGGGAAGGGTTCGAGGTCGTAAGAGATCAGAACAGGCTCAGTGACGTCCCCGTGGATACCAGGTGAGCGTTACACCCCCTTAAGCACTCTCTTGTGCACCCTCTTCTAACGAAGCCCTCAGCCGATCCTTCCTCTCTGGCTAACTATCGCCTGATCTCTATCACTCCTTTCATGGGCAAACTCTTAGAAAAGCTGGCCATCTCCCAGCTTAATCTACATACTGAATCTGTTGGTTGCCTCCATGACCACCAGTCTGGCTTCAGAGCTGCCAGAAGTACGGAAACTGCTCTCCTGAACACCTGTGAAGACTTACTCTCCAATCTGGACTCTAATCTCCCTTCTATCCTCACTCTCCTCGATCTATCCTATGCTTTTGATACGGTCAGCCATGCCATCCTGCTCAATCGTATATGCGACAACCTTGTTATTACTGATCAGGCCCTGGCCTTGTTGAACTCCTTTCTCACTGACTGGCCCTTTCAGGTCCAACTGGGGTCTTTCCTTTCTTCTATCGCTCTCTCTGCTTGTGGTGTTCCCCAGCGGTCTAACCTCTCTCCCCGGCTCTTCAACCACTACCTGGCACCTCTTGCCCACTGCATCACTACTTTCGGCTCCAATTTTCAATGTTAGGTGGATGACACTCAGTTCTCTTTCAGGCTCCTCTCGGCCACCTCTGCTTCTTCTCTCATACCAGACTGTCTTGCCACAATTCAGGAATGGTGTGCCGCCAATGATCTCTGCCTTAAAACCAGTAAGACTGATATCCTCCTCGTTGGGATACCCGCTCCCTCCTTTCCTCTTTCTCTCTGTCTGCCAACTCTGGCTCCTCTTCCTGCTCCTTCCTGTGAGGCTAACAACCTTGGTGTCATTTTCGACTCCACCCTCTCCTTCTCTCCTCACATCTCTGGTGTCTCTAAGTCAAACTATCAGCTGCACCTCCTCTGAGGTATTCTTCCTTTTCTCGCCTTCCCCCAGAAACTCACTGTCTCCAGAGCTCTGGTCCTCTCTAGGATCGACTATTGCAACAGCTTCTTTCTAAATCTTCTTTCCTATACTCTTTGACCTTTATAACTTATCCAGAACATGACTGGAAAACGTTTTCTTCGCCTCAAGCCCAGGGATCATATCTCTCCAGCTCTGAAATCTCTTCACTGGCTCCACTGGCTGAAAGGATCAACTTCAAGGCCCTCTCCATCATCCACAAGGCTTTCTGGGGCTTTCTGGGGCCTGAGACTGCTCTACCTTCAACTTTCTCTTCCAAACAACTTCCTTCTCGAGCTCTCCGCTCATCCACCTCCAACTCTCTGAGGGTTGACGCATCTCCAAGCAGAGAGCTGGGGGCAGATCTATCTCCTCAGCTGGGGCCTCCCTCTGGAACAGCCTCACTGCCTCTCTCAAACTTGAGCAGAACCACCTCAGTTTCCGGAAGCAACTCAAGACCTTCCTTTTCACTTCCGCTTTCTCTCTTCCTCTCCCCTGCTGATGCACCTGACTGCTCCGTGCACTGGTCACCTGGTGACACTCTGAACTCGGGTCCAGGCTCCTGCA
The DNA here is from genome assembly GCF_040938575.1 of Ambystoma mexicanum. Taxonomy (NCBI): domain Eukaryota; kingdom Metazoa; phylum Chordata; class Amphibia; order Caudata; family Ambystomatidae; genus Ambystoma; species Ambystoma mexicanum. Next base: position 563,157,625 of record NC_090938.1, on the reverse strand, counting down.
TGTCCAGTTTCCCTTGCACTGCCTCTCAGGTCCCCAGCACTAAGGGTCTGCATCTGCAACCCTACAGTCCCTTCTCTCTGCACTTATGAGCCACCCGCTGGCTGCACTTGTGAGTTAACTGCACTTCTCCCTTCACCTTCCCCCTGACACTTCTCCCCTTCCCTGCACTTCCGCAATCTGAATGACACATAGCCTAGTAAGATCGTTATTTTGTCCTCCCTTTGTTTCCCCCTCCTTGACTTGTCACACCTAGAAACACGTGTGTACAGGCGCGTTATAAATGCCACATCATATCATATCATAGCTGACGTATATCGATGGTATAAAGCCTTTTGTGTAATGGAAATGCAATGAGAGTGTGTGAGCTACAATCTGTTTGTTCGGCAGGTTTCCCTACTTTATTGAACTGATAATAAAGTAGTATTTTGCCATATTCTCTGAATCTGTCCAGTTATTTGTGCCGGCTGAGATTATTTATTTGATAATCTCATTCGGGACTTGAAATGCTCCAGGTGCTATTGCATATGACGCTGGGCATCACCACACACTCGCCTCGGCACACGCAGCAGACTTAGGGCCTGATTCATGGAATTATTAGCACTGGTTGAAAGTGACTTTGCACTGCTAACAAAAACCCTCATTCGCAGAGTGGTCCAAAGTCTATTTTTGCAGTGCAAAGTCTCTTTGCGGTGCAGAAGTGCTATTTGCACTGTGAATTAGGTCCATTTTGCACTGTACAAAGAGTACTTTTACAGTGCAAAGTGACTTTGCATTGCAGAAATACAGTTTGCACCGCTCTGTGAATCAGAGTGTTTGTTGGAAGGGCAGAGTCGTGTTCCATCATGCTAAACATGCCATGAATGAGGCCCTTGCTCCCAATACTTCACCGGCACGCGACATATTCAGGAGCAGTGGGACCAGCGGTATAGTGCCCCACCTCTCATTTGTAAAGAGCTGGGTCTTTCACAGGGGATCCCTGCTCCACAGACTCCTGCTCTCTCGGCTTGTGGACCTGAGGGACGGGCGGGTGAAAGCACATGTGGTCTCAGACAAGACCAGCCTCTGATATGCACAGGCTCTTGCAGCACCATGCCATTCTGCAATAGTGATGAACAAGCACAAGTTACTTTCAGAGAAGTCTCCTTCACATTGGCTTCTCCACACGTTGGCCCCTGTTTTCCTAAAGGCCCCTTTGGTTATGTGCACAAGCTAGTTTTTTGGTGTTATGAGGGGTTCTACATTCAAATTAGGGCTCTCTCTTCTGCTGACTCTCAAAGACCAGGGACATTCTGAAGACGTATGGGCCAGTTTATCAAGCGGTCACCGCTCCTCTTTGTGCTTAGGCCCTACTAGCCTGACAGGTTATCCAACAAGAGCCGTTACTCAAGAGCGCCATGTGCAACAACATTTTCCCACATGCCTTGAAAAAGACCCATGTCGGGTCGAAACACGTGTCGGATTTAAGTGTGTAAATACATCACTGTCCTATCTGTGAAACAAGTGGCAAGAATCCTCAGTTATAACCTGACAATTCATGTCATATTACAACCCTCATTATCAGTATTCCAGCGCCTCGGTGAACGGGGCTTACCAAAAACCTGCTTCACAGGGTGTCACATGTAGCACATTAATGACAAGATAAACTAATGTCTGTGGATATCGCTGGCAGCCTTTTTGTTCCGACTACCCTGCTTATCCCCTCTCTTTCTCCTTCAGTCATGCAAATCTCTCTCACACCCACCTCATGTCCATACATAACGACTATCCAAGACACACCACCCTGCAGATCCCGTAGGACGCATGTAGACTTGTTTCGTCATGTATGGCGTTAATTATATATTTATTTTATATTTGCAAATAAAGAAGGTAAAGAACCAAACAGTTTATTTGTGTGCATGTCGACCAACTGGGGTGGGAGCAGACCTGCAGGGAAATGAGGCACAGTCAGGTCAACTGAATTTCCAGGGTGGAGGTGATGTGAGTCACAGGCCAAAACATTTGATGAGGATTTTCAGAGAATAGGAACATTGCTCACCTGAATGTGTGCAGCTCGGGCCAGACACAAAATGAAAAAGGTTCTGCCCATTCACATTAGTAAACATTACTACACACATTACACTACTGCTGTCTTCTGGCATTTTGAATACATACCAAAGCCGGGGAACCAAGGTTTGAAGATCATACTGTACCTGGGATTTCAAGATGTTTCAAACTACAACTCCTATAAGCTCTGCTTATTTAATAGCTCGGGTAGTAGGCCTGATGAGAGTACAAACTCAAAACATTTGTCGAGCATCAGCAGAGAGAAAATGGCTTATCAGAATTTAGTACTTGCCGATGGGGGTGTGGCGAACTTCCAGCCAATGGGCAGGCTCAGAATGCAGACGTTATCAGGCGGTATTCCCGCCGCCCTGAGCCTCCTCAGGACTGAGAGCCACCATCCCCCTCCCTCTATCCACAGAATTTCCTCCAGCCCTCCCACCCCCACTTACCTTCTTTTCTGTCTATTTCAGGAGCGGACGCGCAGGGAATACTTCTGTCCCCTGTGCATTCGCTCCCGATGTGAGACAGGCCATCCTGGAAAGGACGAACGGACTACACGTAGTAGTTTTTTTAAAACTTTTTTTCAATTGTGATCATTTTTTTTTTCTTTTTATCAATAATTTTCAATGGCCGCCATGGAAAGGGAAAACAGACTTAGTTTTCCCTTTCCCGGCGGCCATTTTTGGACATTTTGACATTGTTTTTTTCTGTTCCAAAACAGGAAAAAAAATGCTTTTAGTATCCCGGTCTTACTGGCCGGGATACTAATAGCAATAAGCCCCTCGCAGGGGGGCATTACCTGGAGTGGTAATGCCCTCCCTGCTCGGCGCTTATTGCTTAAGCATGCAGCTGGGGAGCAGGCGGGAAATGAAGACAATCACATCCATTTAAACTCTGATGCATAGCTAAACACATGCAAAAAGATGTAACCTGTGGATCTCTAGATGTTTAGTCCCAAAATTACAATTCCCATCGCCCTTCCCCATTGAATACATGCCACTCTGGAGCAGATAGGAATGAAAACAGTCACTCTCTTTGCCATTAGTAAACATTATTAAATACAAACACATTCCGATGCTACTGTACAGTATGTTAGCATGTGCATACTGAAGCCGAGGTCCCGTGCCCGTGGCTCAAAGGCCCCAAGCCTCCAGTACTGTTGGGTCTGCAGTACACACTGGCTGATCGGTGCTGCAAAATGAGGGCTTTGTTGAACAGAATGGGTTCAACTTGCTGGCCAACCTGAGCTTTCACCTCTGAAGTCAACAGCACTAACACAACTCAAATCTGTAGGTATACAGTAAAAGAGTTTGGTACACACCATCTGCAGGCGTTGTAATTCTACACCACAGACAGATTGGTCATGTGTATCTGCGGGACAAAGGGAGGGGAAGAAACGGCATTATTGTTGTGCGCATTGTAACAAATAATACATTAAAATAGTTTAACATTATCTGGGTTTGCTAGACAGCTGGGGGGCCATAACATTGGTCTCTATCAAAAGGACAGCAAAATAAAACTTTGAAAGAAAGTCCCCTAAACACTGTGTATTGTTCACCCAAAAAATGTTTAATAGCGTTTCGATAGCCGGGTGGCACAATGTACTTAACATATACAATACTATGAACGGAGGATAGAGCAGGGTCAACGCTAGTCTTGGAAACAAGACCACACAGCAACAGAGGTTCAAATCCCGGATCCGTGCTTAGAAAGCAAACTCCTTTAAAAATCTTTGGGAGAGTGCTTCTTGGACGCATTGAAACCTGGCTGTCGGAACAGTCGATCTTATCCGACATCCAGTTTGGTTTTCGTCCAGGAGTAAGAACTATGTGGCAGAGCCTCAATTTGTATCTCCTATTGGCAAACTCTGTTTTTTGCAGAGGAGAGGTGGTGTATTTAGCGTTTATGGACCTGAGCACCGCATTTGACAAGGTAGACAGGTCAAAGCTTCTGGCTGTGCTGGGATCCATGGGCTGCCCAGGGGACATATTGAGGGTGCTGGTGGATATCCATAGTGACAATGAGGCATGTGTGCACAGTGGACCCGGAGGACACTGCACAGCGTGCTTCAAGGTAGGCTGTGGCGTGCGGCAGGGTTGCTTTTTGGCCTCAATCTGTTTTTGTTTATATATCAATGGCCTCTAAAAGGATTTGATAAATACATTGGCAGATTTTTTGGTATGGGGGGGGCTTTCCCTGTCCTATCTTATGAGGATGACACCGTATTGCTAGCCAGGACCCCGAGAGCACTCCAGATTCTGATTAATGCATATGAAGCCTTTATGAGTAATTTGGGGCTAAAAATCAACTCCAAAAAATCAGCCGTGATGGCATGCGTGGATAGAAAACGGCCAGTCGCAATGCGTCCCATGGTTTGTGCCGTTGAAGTCATCCCTAGGGTGAAAACCTTTGATTACCTAGAGATTCGTTTTTCAGAAGCTCTCACCGGGAAGACACACCTAATAAAACAGTCTGCTAAAATAAGCCAACAAATAGGGGGTATTTTTCACTTTATGTCACGGTGTGAGGGCCAACCACTTGATGTGGTATCTAAAATGTACGTAGTTCAATCAAAGGCAGTTACATTACATGGTGCTCCGATATGGGGTTTCCAGAAGGCCGATGAGTTGCAAGCCAAAGAGAATCCATTTTTTAGGAGACCTTTGGGGCTCCCTAACTCCTTAGCGTGTTTATCTATTCATAGAAAATTGGGCCTGGAATTCTGGGAGGACCTGTGGGCATTGTCCCCAATCTTTTTTTGGGTTTGGTTGTGGGCGAATGTACATGCCTCTCTTTGCCATTTCATTATTAGATGTGTATTGGGTAGGGTGGGATGGAAAAGAATTCCTTGGTTTGACTATATAGATAAAATCCTGAGAGAGGCCAATCTAAGTATTCTTTTTCCTCCAGCTGCCATTTTAACAAAAATTGAGGTGAATGGTCACAAATCTGCTCTGGGCAAAGTGTTTACTAGGAAGAGAACCCTCCCTGAGTATGAAAATAATTTGGCTAATCTTCATGCAACGATTAGTCAGCCACATGATATCCAACCCTATTTGATCTGGGGCTTGTATAAAAAAGATTGCTGGCTAATCACACGGGCCAGGTTTGATTGCCTCCTGCTGCGGGAGAATACAGTGAACTGGAAAGGTTATCCGGACTCTGCGGCATGCCCAGTGTGCGGACATAATAAAGAAGACTTGGTGCATTTGTTACTGTTTTGCCCGGGGTATATTGGGTTCCGGAGAGCAACGATAATTCCAGTTCTTAGTACCATGTGTCCACATAGTGCAACAGAAACACATGTCCAGGAGAACGTCCACATACATTGGCCTGATAGCGCACTTTAAAACTCACATTAAATACATAAATAATTAAAAATCCTAAAAACACCCTCTACACGTGCAGCAGGCACACCCTAACTGCAGGCTGCAAAACAACTGCATCCTCAATCCACACAAAAATGAAACCACCTCCAAGGCCCTGACCCAAATCACCCTCAGGTACCACCCCAATGCATGTGATACATTGCCATTCCAATTTCCACAGACCCATTATTAACGCTCGCCCTCCTTTACTCCACCACAGGGTCCGATTCTAACGACGAGCTCCAGGACACCCCTACCAGCACACCTGCAAAGAGGGCCAAGACCAACGGCCAAAGACCCTCCACCTCAGCTGCACGGATCAAGACACGGCAGCAGCACAAATCAAGTGGCAGCACACAGGAGGGGACTTCAACAGGCACCCCAGCAGCCAGCATGCCCACAACAGCACCACCACAGGTCCCCCCAATGGATGCCACAGAAGGCACTGCTTCTGGTGGCAGCAGCACCATAGGTGACACTGCATTAATGGCAGCATGCTCCGACACAGAAAACGGTGATGTCGATGTAGGATCCATCCATGACCTGTCTCAATCCCCCTGTTTGTTTCATCCCGTACACCATGAGGATACCACGCAGGGGCACCCACAAGACGACGACTGGCCATCCCCCACAAGCCCTGTGGCAAGGCAACATGAGGTGATCAGCCCCTCTGTGACACCACCGCAAATGGCCATGGCACAGCAGAGGCAACAGTCCCTCGACTAGGTGATCGTGCAACAGCAGCAACTGGCCACGCTCCTCAAGGACCATGCTGATGAATGTGGGGGTACTAAGGCAGCCATAGAAACATCAACTGAGACACTTAGGGCAGAAATAGAGAGAAGTACAGAAACACTAAGGGCACAAATGGAGAGAAGCACCGAGAGCCTGACAGTACAAATGGAGAGAAGCACCGAGAGCCTGAGAGTACAAATGGAGAGAAGCACCGAGAGCCTGAGGGGGGAACTGCATGCGACGTCCAAAGACGTATGTGCTGAACTTGCCGCTGTGCGCCGTGTGCTCACTGAGCTCTCACAAACCCTTAGGGACATGCATGGACGTGAGCAGGCAGAGACATCATCCGTTGCAAGTTCCGTCCAGGGCAGCCCCCAACGTAGATCTGGGAGGAACCTGCGCTCCACAGGCAGGGGTGCCCCTGATACCCGGAGAGGGGGCTTGCAATAGCGTCTGCCCACTGACAATGAGCATCTTTGGACACTGGTGTTCGGGGGGGAGGTAGGAGGGTGGAGGGGGTGTGTTGGGCTCACTTGGGTGGCGGGTCGATGGGGTGTGTAACATAATTTCACATATGCTATAAACATTGCACAATCATCCAATGAGATGTGTGGACATTGATCTTTGTGTACGAGGCCTTTATAGGCGTACAGTCCATATTGTGCATGTTCCAGACACACACAGTGCCACAAGTCCCGTGTCCATGTATCAGCCACCAGGCGTGAGTGCTAGAAGCATGAATCTATGAGAATCTGACGAATTTCACGGCCCTCCTGTGCCTCGCGGACTCCTTGAGGTGCTGCCACATCCCCACCCTCATCATGACCATCTTCAGGTGCTTGCAGTTCTGCGTCAGGGGGCATGGGCACATTTCTACGTACGCACATGTTGTGTAGCATGACACATGCCATGACCATCTTTGCAACCTTCTCATGGCGGTACAGGAGTGCCCCGCCAGACCTGCTGAGGCAGCGGAAACGAGTCTTCAGTAGGCCGAATGCCTGTTCTATGACTACACGGGTACGTGAGTGGGCATGGTTGTAGTCCTCCTCATGCTGGTTCTGTGGGTTCCGGAGTGGTGTAAGGAGCCATCTCTTCAGTGGATACCCGGCATCACCTGTATGTGGACAATAAAGGATGTTTGTGGAATGACATTGCTACGTACGCACCCCCCCCCTTCCTGCCAGGTCATTGCCGCATCACATACCCCACATTATCATGCATGAAATGAGACTCACCGAGTAGCCAGGATCTGTTCCCTGCGTGTCGCTCCATGTAGCGTGGTATTGTAGAGTTCCTCAAGACCATAGAATCATGGGTTGATCCAGGAAATCGGGCACAACAATGTGTAATGATCCTGTTGGAGTCACACACCATTTGTACATTAAGAGAATGATATTGTTTTCGGTTGCGGTACTGGGCCTCCATGGCATGTGGGACAACCAATTCCACATGGGTGCAGTCGATGGCACCAATGCAACCCGGTATGCCGGCAAGTGCATGGAATCCCACTTTTGTGTTCGTAATTTCCTGCTCCAAGCGTGGTAGAGAGATGTAGTCGTCTGCGTGCTTCAGGAGGGCATCGAGCACTTGCAATAGTGTCCGTGACAACAGTGGCTGTGAAATGCCATGCAACTGTCCGACTGTGTGCTGGTAGGTGCCTGTGGCCAGGAAGTGGAGTACAGACACCACCTTCAGTAGGGGTGGGATGGCGTTTGGGCTATCTATCATGCTGACAAGGTCAGCGTGTGTCATGTCCACAATGGCGGTTATGGTGTCCCGGTCCAAACGGTAGAGGGTGTGGATCTGCTCATCAGTGAGGTTGAACGGATGTGCTCGGAGGCGTGGGATTGCGGGCTGCCTGCGTGGTGGTAGTGGCTGTGCTGGTGGGCCTTGCTGGCCCTGCCTTGCCCTCCTCCTCCTGCGTCTCCTCTGTGCAGCCGGTTGTTGTAGTAGTTGGTGTTCGTCTTCTTCTTGAAGTTGGAGTACTTGCAGTGCTATCAGGTCCCCCAGGGCCAACATCGCTAGTCCTGCCGGTAGCATTTTGGAGTGGGTGTGGTTGTGGGAGGGGGTTGGGTGTGCAATTTATGTGTTTTCAGGCTGTATAGCCTCCACCTGTGGTGATTCATTCCACCTGTGCAAGCTGCAATCCCCTTTGGGCGAGCACGTCCCGCACACAACACTGCAATTCGACGCATGGCATCTTGCTATTACAATCATGTATTTAATCCCGATGGCAGTGAAGTATTGGTTCATATGTTCATTCTGCTATGGTCCCATTGTTTCACATACTATCTTTGCAGTCACGAACAAACTTGTGAAGGGTCAGTGGAATGTAGTACTCGATTGACGGTGGACCCTCATGCAGCACTGTACCGAGGTTCACAGACGGGCGGGGCGTCCCATTTGTGAGTGAAGCCAGTTGCCATTTTCACACACTGCCGCACTACATGGATGGATTTGTGATTTCAAGCGGTCACAGATGCCTTTTCGACGTGATGTTGCAAATGAGGAATTCGAAGGACAGCGCTTTCGGTTTTCAGCTAGCGACGAGGAGACGCCCACAGGTCTGACTGCAGATATAATGTTCTATTGTTTAATGTCCTTCGGACAGGGGCCATGGCGAGAATGCAATGATTGATATGAATAGTATGGGATGCGCAATAGCGTAGTGGACGATAAGGCAGGACGTTCCCAAATACATGTCACTTCACAACACTGGAATTCCGGGCTGGAGCACAGTGGATTTTGCAGACTGCATTACGCACAGACTCAATGGAAATTTCACATGTTATGTGAGTAAATAATCAGGCGTTTTCATACCGGGATGAGGGAATGATGTATGGATGCATGGACAGATGATTTAATGGAGAGTTTGCCATGTACAGGGCTTTTTGGAATCTATCCACTTCCCCTGCGCTATGTGATGCAGGGCTGCCATAGCGGGACCATCGTCTATCTGCCCTTGTTGAACCCTCCCTGTCTCGACGCGCCTTCAAACACTTGTGTCTATGCACGTTACTAATCCCATCTAATGGATTCTGTTTTAACAGACGCATGCACACAAACACTCGTTTGTAATAGTGTTTTCACCTCGATTTATATAGTTATGATTCTCAAGTGATTTTTGGGTGGGAATAATCCTTTTGAGTGGGCTAGCATGCATATGGCTGTGGATTTAGTGTGATCATTGAAGTGAGTAATTCAAATGAAGTTCTGATGCCCATACTATTCTTTTTCATTTAATTTGGGTGACAGGTATCTCCTCCCCTTTTGCCGCTGCCATCTGTATGCCACTCCTGCAGATGGCTTTTACTCCCGACACCTGCTGCTTCGTGTTAATCAGTGGAGCACCATTACAATCTTATGGGACGATCGCCAATGGGCCACATGCCCTTACGCAGTACTAGTGGCTAGGAGCAACATATCGACCTTTCAGCTGGACTAGTGCCTACCTAATGGGACGGCCCTGCGGTTCTAGGCGCTTCCATGTTGCCTTTTTGGACGTGAATGTAGCCCCTGTGTACCATGAAGGAACAGGGCGTCACACAAGAAGAAGCTGGTCATTTATTGCGGATGCAGCCCACAATAATGAAATATATTTTGGAGTTCATGACCTAATAGCTGTATGGGCTTGGTGATTTTGTTGTGCATTAAATTTTGATTATGATATTGACCGTGTAGCGTTATTCTTTGCAAGTAATGTAGCATATTCCTATTTGTGGAGCGATGTATTGTGAGAAGATCTGCATTGGGTTCCGGCTTCTGAGTATAGTTGCGTGGTACTGTACTGGGCGCGTTTGCCTACGAAGCCCAGTGAGGTCAGGGATAGGGGCTGCCATTATGACTGTTTTAATGATGTCATGCTCAGGGGCGGGGGATTAGCTTTTGTGTAACAGATGCCGGTCAGCCAGGTGGATTGGTGGAATGATGTGATTATCAGAATATGGCTGGTCACAGGTGCCTGTGTTTGCGTGCGTTTCTTGGAGGGAGACTGAGGTCATGTCCATTGGAATAGCTTCTGTATTCGTGCCATCTGTGCCCTGCAGCTCCCATTGGCCCCTCTTGAGATGAGCCTGGCTGCTCAGTCACTCTGCCAACTTGTGTGGTACATGCTTATGCTGATGGTTGGTTTGTTTACTGGCAGGAGTACAGGGCTGGTGCAGTCTCCCTCAGGATACTGCTTTGAATGTTGCCTTACACTGGTGTCAAGCGATGGGGGGCCTGTTTTTGTTTGTCTCATATTTCAGTTCATGTTGCTGGACTTGAACCTTCACATGCCTGTGCTGCATCAGTACGGCAATGGTGCCATGGCAAATATGGATGGCCACTCACAAGGCACTTGGAGCCCCTAGATTCATTTGTTCGTTGGCATGCATGGGTGACTTGTACATTTCACTGGTTGCATTGTGACTTCATTGCACCTACGAGGAGTTGTGCAATGTGGCCAGGGAGTGGTGTACAGGCACTCAGTAGGGCCTTTTACGGTTGGTTCGCGATGCCGTACTTCTCACCATGGCGGAATGGTACTTTCCGCCATGCTTGATGGCGTTAGGTATATGTCCGCTAGGGTCAGAATTCGCGTACCGTTGCGCCATGGTGGTAATTACGGTTTCGCATGGCGCGCGTGCGCGTACTTGGTGCAGTTAGCGTTGGCGTTCACTACGGTGTCGCTAATGGCATCGTACTTTACGGTGACGGGTCATAATCGCACCGAGCGCTATTCGATGGCGGTATTGTATTTCCGCCATCATTTTTCGATTTCCGCCAGGGTCGTAATGAGGGCCTATGTGTCCTAACAAAGTGCTATTAACCTCTATGCGCAAATGGCCACTGCTCTAGGTGTTGTGATGCCACTATGGGCGATGGGTGTCACAAAGCTGACCCTGCATACAGGTAAATAGAAATCGCCCACTGAAAAAGGTGCAAATTCACACTCATGTGAAAGGCACTATTCATGCAACTTTTAGCACGGTGCAAAGTGACTTTGCTCCTTTGCACTGCGTTACATGGGCGGAGCAAAGATTACTTTTGCAGTGCAGAGTGACTTTGCTCCGCAAAAATACAATTTGCACATCTCTGTGAATCAGGGTGCCTCTGGGCTGTGGAAAAAAATCCATGAATTAGGTCCAGAGAGGCAAAGGGCAAGGGGAGTGTGTGTGGGGGGCGGGGGTGACCTTTGCTGCAGTCTGTATTGCTAAACAGCAAACACACTGACCCATCACACACAGCATGGGGTCTGCCAGCGGGTGGGCAGCAAGAGTCGAGAAACAAGCCTGTGGTTAATTCTGGCAGTGGTATACTACTGTGCTGTGGGAATTGTTGGTGCCTGGTGTCACTTCTGCTAATTATTAGTAGTTTTTCGTAAAATGGTGTTGTTTGTTAATCAGCTAAGAACAAGGGCACTCTGATATATGGAGGGACTCTCCCTAACTCTAATACAGTCTCAAACCCTCTCAGCCACCAAACCATGAGGCCAATTGCTGCTCCGAGCGTACATAAGCTTCAGCCCCATACTGCATTCTAAGTGGCAGAATCAGAATATTAAACTGCTTAATGTGCTAAGCAAGGGGTAACACATTCTCTGTCACCCAAAACCAACCTTAACCATAATTCCGCGCGCATTTCAGCAAAGAAGCACATGCTTCCTACCACAGCTCTGCCATTACAAAGTGTAACTCTTTCCAGAGCCCGGTGGGATAAAGTGTTGCGCAACCGTGCACTTAGACCCATGCGGGATTCCTTCCAGTTCTCGCGCATTGCTGCCCCATGTGCCCTCGGCCACCAATCCATGAGGCTGATTCCTGCCCGAAGAGTACGTGAGCTTTAACACCATATGCCCTACAAACTACAATGCGTATATTGTTGTGACATTTTTCTACAAGTAAGCAAAAGTAACCAAGAAAACCAAGGCCAAGTCAAGAAGATGTTGGTGCAGGTGAGAGCCTAACCCCGCTTCTGTGCCAGCTCCTTATTCATGGGCGAGTTTTCTGACCACTTCATACCCAGTGCCTTCTGCATCAAATATCCATAGGAGCGTGTTCTGCCTGGGCAGCGCGGTGTCCATCTAGCGCCAAACTGTGTAGACAGAAGGTGGCGGGGCGCTGTTAGTTTCTCTCTAGGCCTATCCGGGATGGGGAAAGGGGAAATAAATCCCACAGGGACAATGGAAGCAAAGGGTGGCGCGTGAGGCCGCCTGTGCTGCACGCGGGCTCGGGCAAGAAAAGGGAAGACTTGCCAAAGCATTGGAGTCTGCGCCAGGCGCGCGTGCAGAAGAAACAAAGCGTCCCTTCTGAGCCATGTGCCGCATAGCAAGGACGCGGAGGGGGGGGGAGGGGGGGCGTGCGGCTGGTGGAGCACAGAGTTGTAGCCAAATAAGCACGATAGCACTTTCACATTTTCGTTTTTGCTGTGTCTTGAAGAGATACACACCTGGTGAGGCGGCGCTGTAGTCTCGAAACATGGTGTGCATTGGGCAGATACATTAAATATTGCGAATACATGTTTTATTTATTTTAAACTTAATCATACCCTGAACTGGCTGGAAAAAAACTCCAGTGTTTATCACTTGGTTCGTTCACATCATAAGCGGCTGTCGGGTCGGCGTGATGATTGCGGGTATCGCACACAGTTCATTGACGAATCGTGGTTTCCCTGTGAGGTAAAGCACTCTGATCACGCTAATCACTGATCCATGCTACGAACCGTACCATGTTTTCGCGTAGCACCTAGTGTTGGTTTCCTGCCCCGTCTAGGCACTGTAATAGTAGCCGCTACTGTCGCTCAGTGTGATACTGCTCAGTGTATTGACCAGCTAAAGACAGCCCTGCCTGGACGCGCGCTTGCCAAGTGAAGGCTGGGCCCTTGCACAGAGGCGAGCGCCGAACCTCTGAGCTATTCTCCCAGACCTGTTTGATGTGTTTTATGGTGCCATGGTAACGGCATGATGCATATAGCTGCTCAATGTCGTCGACAGACGCCTGTCATTCGATGAAGCGGCAGGGGTCTTTGGAGTCTGGCATTATGCTCTGCTTTCGCCTCTGTTGTTCGAAGCTGGAAAGTGGGCGGTCTTCAGTGACCAGTTGCCTTCCGAAATCAGGGGGGGAGGGGGGGGGTCAAATCTAGTCGCAAACGGACACCAAGGTGGGGCCGTATAGGGTGCGCATTATAACGGCCGGGCTTCTATTGGACATGTTTATGCAAGTCGGAAGAAGCATCAAATTGACTCTGAAATTATAAAAATGCAAGACGAATCCACATTATCGAGCTTTTTCCGCTCTATGAAAAGTAATTTGCTGAAAGGTAATTCCAATTTTTCGACATCAAATATATTGCATGCAACGTTTTTTTTAATGCGCTTCAAAGGTCTGTAGCTATTGCTTTTAACCTTCAAAACACAAGGTTCCAATATTGAAGGGCAACAGGAATGCGCATAAAATGCAGCAGTAATATTTTGCTGGCTGGAGATGACAGCATGCATTTATGTGTGCACTAACACGTTTACTAGGTCAGGGAATGTATATGTTCTAAAATGTGCATGTTATATGATGTGAGGTTACAATACAAAATGGAGCGGAGTACTCTTGTGCTTACAATACACACATTTGTGGTGTTGAACTTGTGTGAGGCGCCTGGTGTGACAGTGTGCTTGCACCATGCGCATTTACGACATTTTTTTTCTCGAATGTGTATTTTCATTTTCCTCTGATATTCGTCTCCGCGCTCAATATTCCATATCCTCGCTGAGGTTTTTGAGGGCTTTGTTCTGTGTTCTCATGTCGGTGGAGGAAAACAAACCGCCTGGGCCATTCGAAACATTTTCAGCGTAAATTGCGTCTGGCTCTTCCCGGCAAAGTGCAAACACCTGTCGGGTTTTCCGCAAACAGCCCGAAACCATGTCTGAAAGGACGCCACTGAGGTTCAAAGCGAGCGCACGGGCCGAGCCCTCACCCGCAGCCGCCTTCTGGGTTTCCCCGCGTATTTGTGAGTCTTCAAAAATACGAAATAAAGGACATCGTAAAAGAAACCATGATTTCTCTGCATGAGAAGGGGTATTCTGCAGTACATGGTATCTTTGAGTGCATTGTGTAAGATTTCAGGAAACAGAGGCGACCTCTGAGTGGGAGGAAGCAGGATAGCTCAGTCGGTCCATTACTCTGTCTGCAGCCTGCAGGCCACGGCTTTAAATCGTGGCAGGACCCACCCGTTATAGTCATGTCTAGTTGTTAGACACTCCTTTACCTTACTTTACTCCTTTACTCCTTTACCTTATTTCTGTACACAGGGGAGCAGACCATTGGATAATCTCAGACTCCTGGGTTAAGACAGAACATGACTTGTTTGCGGCTCCCTGGGGTAACATATGGTCTTGTGATATGGTACACACATCAAAGCCAATTAAATTGCATCCTTAATGTTTCATGCTTGCTTACGCAAAAGAGGTCTCAGTTTTCCCGAGGCCATGCGTGAGAAGGACATCCAGTCCTGTTTTTGCATGGAATTCTTAAACCTGTAGTCTTCCCATCTTTCAAATACGAAAGAAAAAACTCAAAGTCCCAGAATCCAAAAGGAAAAAAACAGGACTGGATTGCCTTCTCACGCATGTATGGATCACTTAACCCTAGTTGCTAACACGATCCAATCCAATATTTAGGTGCTTATCCAGTCATGCTTTTTTCCTTGCATTCTGGGACTCGTAGTTCTGCTTTTCCTATTATAAAATTTGGACTACAAGTCCCAGAATGCAAAGAAAAAACCAGTACTGGATAAGCACCGACAGATTGGAATGGATCATGTTGGCAGCTATGCTTAGCTATCACACAATACTCATTGGACTGTCATGGAAGGCTCGGATCACCGTAGGCTCTGTTCTTTAATACACAGGAATCGTACTGCAATTAAGTCACTGGCAGGTCTCAAGTCGAGGGTAGACACAGGTGGACGGAGTCCCCCCCTTTTTTTCCGAGGGCAACTTCATGTGCTAATTTCTGGTGTCGTCACCTTCAATTGGTATATTAATTAGCCCCCCCCCCACTTTTTTGGGGGGACTTGACCCCTGGGGACGGGCCATACCCTGGCCCTACTACCATGGAAGCAAATGGAGGAATGGCAGAAAATCTACCATCTGCTGCTATGTTGGAATTCACCCCCTTTTTGATTCGGCGGAACCCGGCCAATGAGAGGAGCATGATGCAGTCCAGCGCAAACACAGTATGAGGCCGACATTTTCAGTCACTTGGATTGGGTCAAATTCCCAGCATTCCATCAAATCAAAGGACACAGGAGACAAAGGCCTCTTGATTGGCTGAAATACTCACGTGCCACATGGGTTAGAAATGTGGTGAATCGGAAGAGGAAAAATCCACCTTGGTTATTGGGGCATTAAGCACCCGTATCCAGGGGCTGGAATGGGTGATAACGGCCATGCGGCCCAAGTTCGCTTGGGCTTTTAATGAGGGACCCGGGACATTAACACCTGTTGCAGTCCCTGGAACGGGCGCTCAACGTCATTAGCACGCCAGGTTACCTTTTTCCAAGATGGCCACCATGGAAAGGGATGGCGGGGCTCTTCGGGGCCCCTTTTTCCTTTCCATGGTGGCCGGAGAAGCAGGGAAGCAGTCGCAACAACAAACAGGTAAGTGGAAGTGGGATAAGGTCAACAAATAAAAAAAATAAGGGACCATAGGGTGGGGGGAAGATTTCGGCCGGGGTTCTGGCCGTCAGGCGGCATGGAACGCAAGCTTTCACTGGCAGTTCAAGCCCATGTTCCTAGCCACCTGATTGGCTGACTATACCGCCAGGGTGCTAATGTCACTCCGGCCCCCATTCATAATCCTGCAGGGCTGTTGTCACTATAACACAGTAATAAGATCACACAATTATAGAGCTTGTGTCACTATCTTGCTAGGCTTGCATCAATGCCACATATGGCTTTGTTAAATGAGAAACAAGGCACAAAGTCAATGCCATTTGAACCCTGGGCACTATCATACACGACTCCGTTTTTAATGATGCAGGGCTTGGTTGACTTACAAGCACAGCTTGGGGTCACCATCCTTACAAGGGTGGTCATTATTACGCAGGGCTTGAGCCACGGTGCAAAAGCACTTTACTCACTACCACTTGTGGCTTTGCTCACTATTGCACAGGACTCCGCTAATATCCATGCAGGGTTTGAGTCAATATTATGCAGGACATGTGTCAAAATGACACAGTGATCAGTTCACTACCACAAGGGACACACTTCACTATCACATAGTGCTCAGTACCAGCAAGAGCTTTGCTCACTATCACTTGTGGCTTTGCTCACTATTGCACAGGACTCCGCTAACATCCATGCAGGGTTTGAGTCATTATTATGCAGGACATGTGTCAAAATTACACAGTGATCAGTTCACTACCACAAAGGACACACTTCACTATCACATAGTGCTCAGTACCAGCAAGAGCTTTGCTCACTATCAGTTGTGGCTTTGCTCACTATTGCACAGGACTCCGCTAATATCCATGCAGGGTTTGAGTCATTATTATGCAGGACATGTGTCAAAATGACACAGTGATCAGTTCACTACCACAAAGGACACACTTCACTATCACATAGTGCTCAGTACCAGCAAGAGCTTTGCTCACTATCACTTGTGGCTTTGCTCACTATTGCACAGGACTCCGCTAATATCCATGCAGGGTTTGAGTCATTATTATGCAGGACATGTGTCAAAATGACACAGTGATCAGTTCACTACCACAAAGGACACACTTCACTATCACATAGTGCTCAGTACCACAAGAGCTTTGCTCACTATCACTTGTGGCTTTGCTCACTATTGCACAGGACTCGGCTAACATCCATGCAGGGTTTGAGTCATTATTATGAAGGACATGTGCCAAAATGACACAGTGATCAGTTCACTATCACAAAGGACACACTTCACTATCACATAGTGCTCAGTACCAGCAAGAGCTTTGCTCTCTATAATAGAGGGCTTGGTTTCCCATCTCCCCTGGACACAGTTCACATCACAGTTGACCTACCACATTTTCCTGCGTTTCACACGTCTATGGTGGCCAGGGCGCACTATCATGCAGAGTTTGTCCTCGATACACGGGGCGTGAATTACGCACTCACACAGAGGCTTTACCCATCTCACCGGCCCATAACAACAAGACACATAACTAGGAAGAGTTATTCCCAAGCACACAGTGTCCCTTACGAGTTTACACAATTACAGACTGCACTTCATTGTCACACTGAGCCCACACCACAAGGTACTGAATCACACAGAGTGCTCCCCCATCAAAGAGGGTTCAGGGTACACGGCCAGCTGGAGTTCTTGCCAGTCGCACAGGGCTCCAGGTACCACATCCCTATCAGACTGGCTTAAGTCATCAGGGTCTGCAATCACAGAGGGTTCTTCCTCATCACACATCACCCATATCGCCAAGATACGCATTCACATCGTTTTCCCTCATCACAAAATGCTCACATCAACTGGCCACAAAATCACACAGCAATCTCCATCGCACAGGACCTATACAACCAGGTGCAGAGTTCTTCTCCTTCACGCAGGGCAAAGCCCCAACACTGGAGCCAGGGGCGTTCTGTCCCTTCTCGATGGGAGAATTCATAACAACTGTCAGAAGCAGTAACACAGCAGAAGTGTTTGCACTCACAATCCAAATGCATCCTCCACTCATCGATGAAGCAAGATGCCATCCTGCAACGCTTTATGCATCCTCCACTCAAACAAATGCAGCTAACCCCAAAGACCCAGCTATCTACTGCCCCATCCCCAACACACACTTTCCCCCACTGTCACAAAAGTCCTCAAACATGCATCTATCAGCAACTCAGAATCATGTTGAACTCAACAACCCATTACACAGCTTACAACCTGGAGTGAGACTGATTAGGGGGAAGCATCGACCCTCTCTTCCATTTGAAACATTCTAAAGAAAGCAGTGCAGATGCAAACACTGCAAGTCCACTTATCTCGCTGGTTATCTCAGGGTTCTTCAACCTATGTTGAAGACCATTTGTTTTGGACAACGACTCCCATGATCTCTTGACATTGACTTTGCTGGCTAGGGCTTATGGGAATTATAGTCCAAAATAGCCAGAGAGCCAAAGGTTGCAAGCCCCAGATCGACAGCAATCCACAAGATCAGCCTTGACAGCCTGCTTAAAAGACTTATGAACATTGGATTTTAAGAGGAAGTGCCAGGTAGCATACGCACTCCAGCCACCCCCTTCGAAGTGCCAGGAATGTTCACGCCAAAATATGTGACGTATGGAGAACAGATAAACCAGCAGAGAGCCACAGTTGTCAGAGTAACAGCACCTACTAAAGTACCGACACCTAAGCAAAACTGGACAGTAAGATACCCACTGAGAAGACCATCTCCACAGATAAGACAAAAGGACGTTTGTCAGAATGAAATACCTGAAGAAGCCAAGAGGATACTAAAGGAAGACGAATGGTGACATCATGAGAAATCGGACTGACGCACTGGTAGAAGATATAATGACCTGAGAATACTGACAAAGGGACAAATACCATGGATAAGTGACATCTTGAGCCTAAGGTGAAACAGTTGATTTCAAGATGAAGAAACTTATGCCATATGCACGATGAAGATATTAAGTTAGTTTAAACGTGTACAGATGCAAGAAACCGCAAGAAGCAAAGAAATCGTGAAGCTTTCTTATGCTTAGTAATAAAATAGATTGCGGCAAGCGCCAACTATACATATATCTACCTCAAAAGCACTTTATAGATGAGTGAAAAATCACTACGCACATGAGCAGAATAGAACAGAGGTTACGAAAGGTCTCAAGAGGAGAGTGTTGCAGCAAACAAATCAAAAATTAAGACGAAGAGAAACCCAGCTGAAGGTAACCATGCAAAGAAGCCAAGGTCGTATCAGGCTGGAATAAGCTAACAATGGATACAATTAAAGAGAAAAATAGAGTATCCTGTTCAGGAAAGGTCAAGATAAGCCACAGATGGTAGACGACTGGCAGAATTAAATCAAATACACGAAATTGCATGAAGAAGAGGCCGATTTCACAGTGTCCAAATCACCTGGCAAGGCAGGCAGAAAGGGATGAGACTTTCACACCTACGCATGGATCCCTGCCATACACATACTCCTTAAACTTCCTCAGACCAAGAAGTAGACTCAAGGCCAATTACTACAAAGCAGTAATTGACACACGACCACTGAGGTGATGAATGATTGTAACATATTGGAGGGAAGCCAGGGTGCAGACTTACTACCTGCACCTGGCTGATTATTCTGCATGCTGCTAAGCGCAAGTGGAAAGGTATGAGTGGGGTTGATGCCAATCCAATCATAGTGACAGTGTGATCTAGGGTCCTATAGAGAGTATAGCCAATGGGACGTCATACTTTTAGTGACGTTTACAGTGGCCAGTTTGAAGGAAGGGCTTAGTTGCCCCACCTGACATTGATTATCCAATCCCCTCTCCCCGTTACCATATACAGATATAGTACCTATGTTAAAGTTACCTTCCTATAACCAATCACATTGCATGTTAGGTTTTTAAGATTACAAGTCAATTATGACAAGTTTTTGGTATAAATATTGAGTTTAAGTGAGAAGGAAGATCAAGCGTTTGCTGATGTTCATTGAACTCCCCCTTTTCTGTACTTGTCATTAAACGGACTCCCTTTGCTAAACTATTGAGTTGTCATTATCATTTGGTGCAAGAGTACGAATCTGCATCCCCATCTATCTCAACGGTGCTGCTGCTCATCTTAAAGGGCTGTTTGGAGCCCCCCAGTCTTATGGGCCGGCTGGGGTCCATCCAGTTCACTTGGTAGCAGAGATTAGATGGTTAAGATTAGATAAAACACCCATTGACCGTCGACATAAGTAACTTCGGGTCCTCAGCAATATCACAAGTCCTTTGCCATCCGGCTGAATGAACAAGAAGCTTCTGTAGATAGTGGCTAGTTTAATTAAAAACCCTGCAGGTTAGGTCTGAAGGAACCTTTGCTTTCTCCCAAGAACCCCTTCCCACTTCTACGAGCAGCTGATCAGACGAGCAGCATGGAAAGGCTGTAACGAAGGCGATGATCTCGTGCGTCCGGAGAGGAAAAACTTGCGAACGGTGAGTGAAAAAGACTGATTGCTTTGGCAAAAAGTTGCATGCCTTAAAACAAGTGAAGGGAAGGTAACGGAGGGAGGTGGGATAAATATAATGGCAAAATAAAAGTATAATGTATATATAAGGGGAAAATACTGACTCGAGGGTGGCTAGAGAGAGATACCGGGATTGACCGAGGTAAAGACTATACGCCCATTTTCCTAGGTTTTAGAAGAGCACTAGAACAAGCCTTCATTTAAAGTCCTGAATTGATAGGACGACGTAGACGACCAGAATCGATTAAAGATGATCTCAAAGAAATGGGCTTAAATTCCATGTCAGAATACAATTAGGGGCAGAATGCATCTGAGGAAGCAGATGGCATGAGATTTGTGTAGCCGGCCGTAGTATGTCTTATCTGTTTTATGTTTTTTTATCCTATGATGTCAGAAGGTAAACACTTTTTAAAAGAGGCGGATGAAAATTGCACGATTGAATAGATAAAATGTTGCATGGCATGAATTGATGGGTGTTGTTTGTAAAAAGTACAATTCTTTTATAAAACCGGATTGGAGCTTGCAACAATTGGTGATCGCTCATATTCTTGAACTTGTTTGTGAAATGTAAAGCATAATAAAGTGTTATACAAAGATAAGATAAACAGGTTAAGCATGGAACACATTACCCCATTGGCACACATGTGCAAACAGCTGCTGAAACATGCACCTAAACTTAAACTGTACAGTGCAGAATGGGTTAAAGGGACCGCAGACATAATTTTATGCCATTACCCCAAGGAGGATCACTATCTAAAACGGTCCTACAGCACATGATGACATATTTGCTTGCCGTGTACACTGGCCTAGCTGGTTTAGAACTTTGGAAAATGTACCAACAAGAAAAGGAGGAGGAGCCACCATTAGATTGGATACTGAATATGTGCACAGAGTGGGCTAAGGAGCCTTCTGCGCCACCCACCCCATCTGAATCGAAAGGCGAAGCTAGTAAAGACGAAGCATTATACCTGTTGAGAGAACTTAATACAGCCATGGGATATTGCAACCCAGCATATGAGTCACCTATGCAAAGTTGTGACGAAAGCCCAGTGAAAGACAGAGAAAGGGCTAATACCTCCAAAGTCCCAAAGGACAAGGAGAGGAGCGAAAAGGAAAAAGGGGACCAAACACAAGCAAGTACATCTCTAGATACGGAAAGGGAGGGGAATAGATGGAAAGAAGATGAGGATAGGACTGATGAGATGGCATTCACACAGAACGAATGGATGGGAGGTCAGATTTTATTGAAACTCAATGGTAAAGGCATTGGGGTTATGCGACAAAAAGAAGAACGGGATGAATTAGAAAGGAGGGAAATGGAAAACCGATCAAGAGACGGAGGGGCTAAGAAAAAGGATTGACAGAAACGAGAGCAGTTATATCGCGATGAACAGGTCAGAAAACAGGAAAAGGCAGAAGAGCAAAGAAAACGTGATCATAAGCAGAGAACAGCTGATGATCGAGATAGAATAGAACAAAGGAGAATAGAAGAAGAAGAACAAAAGATACAGGAGAAGAGAATAAAAAGGCAAAGGGATGAGGAAATGCGAAGGGCAAATGAAGGAAGAGATGAGAGGAGACAAGAAGAAGATAGGGTCAGAGAGGAAGTGTGGAGAGATTGATGACGACATAGAACGTAAGCGAAGACAGAGAGCACGGGTTCTTGAATATAAGGAAAGAGAGGTTAAAAAAACCCGATCCAGTAGTAGGCTGGGAAAATATAGAAGAATTCTACCCTGAGTACGATTCAGTACCAGGCACGTCTAGGGAAAATATCGAAGATGACTTCGACACCAGAAGCATTGGAGAGACGATCGATAAAATATACGATGAGATGGGGTTAGAAAAGGTAATCCAAAGGGAAGGAGAGGATGAGCGTCTTGAGAGCACTCAGTTGTACGATACTGAGGATGCCTCCCGAAGTAGCAGAAATAGAGAGCTGTGCTTGGATAGGCTGACTCTAACCAGAAATGAGGAGGATGAGAGGAGTTGCACGAGTTGAGCACAGACAATATCGGATGCAGAAAGGGAAGAATGTGAAGAAAGAGAAGATGAGAGAAGACACAAAAAACGCTTCTCTAGGGGAAAGGAAATAAGATGGTAAGATTCTAGTGGGTCTGCACTGTGGGATCTTTTTACCCATGCCGATGCACTCCACTGCACCCCTTTGCCAATGGGGAAATAAACAGCCAAAAATGGATGCGCTAACCCCTGTACACACAAAAATCTGCAACACTGTGCATGGTTCACCATCACAAAAGCTGCACAACCCTGCCACACACAGTCAAAGTCGGGATAAAAACAGAACCCACTGCAGAAGAATGCCAGTGGGTGCTGTTACATGTAACATGAAGCAAGGCCACAGAAGTGGGCTAAAGAAAAACATAAAATGCCTTTAAAAATGCAGCTTCCCCAACCAATTGCAAACTTCAAAGTGCTGTTTTGGCGCTAAATTCAGTCATTTTCCAAGTGAACCATTGAAATTAAAAGTGTACTGAAATCACAGATTCTCCAGATGGCTCAGAAAAAAACGGGCCTCACTGACTGACAGTAGCTAAGAAATGTATTTCATGAAAAAGGCAACCCAGCAACATTTCTTTCAAGTTCCACAGGACAAATGAAGCTAAAAGTGGCAACATATAACAATTTCAGCTGTGCAGAGAAAACTCCAAGCAAAGGCTGAATATTCACTTCCAGATTGCAAAGAAATTCCGGCACTCAAGGACAGAAATGGTGCTGAATAGATGTGTATGCTGCAAAGGAATATCTGATGTAAAAGACTCAGTTTAAATGCGCTTTTTCTCTGAAGAAGTGCAAAATTCGCCTGTTTGAAAGCATGTTTTTGTGAAGGACTTAATTCCTTTAATTGTCAAAATCCCCTATAAACTCTGTGCATTTTATATCCTTTAAATGAAAGATTTTAGGTGAATCTTCAAGTAACCCAGTTTGGAGTAAACTGGTTAATTTTGATTGGACAGTCCCTAGCCTGGGAAAGATGACACTTCATGTTGACACTCTGCTGCTACCAGGAAAGCTTAATTGATGCTGGAGGTTCTCGCATATTTAGAACAAAGACCTCATTAGACATTCGTCTTTGGCTGAGCGAAGGACAATGGCAGGCTGAGCATGGATTCTTTCTGGGGAGGGGCAGGAAACTTCCCTCTACACCCCACCCTGATCAAAGGGATGTGACAGCTGTTGTCTGTTGAAAGGAGAGACAAAAAAACTGCTGAAACCGCCTTCTGAAATCTGTTGTTTAAAATGCCTATTTGTGATTAGGTTTTGAAAACCTTTAACTTTACCCCATGAAGGAGGACACATCTAAAAATTGGTAGTTATAAATCTAATTTTATGTTCTTTCTGTGGAGACATTAGTGAACCCTGTACTACATAAGGAACCAAAGTTACAGGAAAAGAATCATTGTGGCAAAACTATTTATGCTGCAAATATGATATTGTATACCCATGTTCTAGGGGCATCTCCCAGATATGTATTGAATTAGAAATTGTTAGGCCAAACCATTATGATTAAAATGGACAAAAATCCACAGAACGACAAAGACAGCTCTCACAGAGAAGGGAATTGGGCGTAAAGATAACTCACAAAATATATACTGTATGTGTCCGATTTTATTAGGGAGCATAATTATAGAAATGTGCATTTGTGCAAAAGTTATGTTGTGGATCAAATCAATGTGGGAGTTTCTAAATCACATCATAAAGATGACAGCTCTTTTCTGACTTCCAACCAGAACAAGGCAAGTGCCTTTGACCACTCACAGCCGTGGGGGTGTGGTTTGAAATTCTGCCCCTACCATAAACTTTGTGATGTCACTTGGCATGATAAATATAGGAACTTCACCACACATAGACACACACTGATTCCTGACTACCTCCTGATTTCCTCGCAATGCTTTGTTCCTGACTTCTTCATCCTGTCTAGAACTTTTCATCTTGTCCTTATCCAGATTACTTTGCAAAACCAAGGCCCAATAATTGCTGATCTCTTCTTCAGCTAAGCCAAATCCTGAACCATCCCAAAAGAACTTCAGGAATTTCATTCTGATCCAGTCTGGCTTGCTACCATTCATGCTTGCCTACTGAACTCGCCATCCCGCTAATCTACCGCGTCCAGAGACCAGAAGGGCCAATCCAATCCAAATCCAGTCTGAGGTTCCAGTCCAATTGACCCGAACCGCCCAGCTGACCATCCTGTCAGAGGTGACCTGCTGCCGGTAGACCCAATCCGGGATGACCAGAACCCTGATGGTCCAATCTTAAATTACAGTGGACTGTAGGTATAAACAGGAATCATAGTAACCCATAGTATATATTGTCTTGTCCTATCCCAATCTTAACCCATCCCATCTTTAACTTCAGAACCCCTAATATTGTCAGAACCACTCTTGCGCTGATGATTTTTTTCTCATTTGTTCATTAAACCATAACGCATTAGTGATTTGGATTAAATAAAGTAATTCCCATACAGAATGGAAACCAGAGTATCATACGTGAAGAGTTACAAACGGCCGTGCGTAACTGTGGAGATTCATTGGTGGCATTCCCTTTTTCATAGTCATTATTATAGTTTAAATATTATAGTTAAATAACCCAATCTATCATTTTTAAAACCGAATTTCTCCTTTTCTCTGTTCTATTTTTTTTCAAAAACGCCTCTCACTAAAACCTCCATAACTTCTTCAATTTTATAGAGTGCTATACCCGGACACTTCTGATATGGGAGCCATAATGACACGCAAGATGAAGGAGTCAGACGATCCTTTCCTTTACATTCAGAATTTCCAAGACGCCTGGATGCTGGAAACCCGTGAATCTTGGGGGAAATCTATACCCGTGTTTTACCATATATTATGCCAAGGGCTGCCAGAACAGGTACAGAAGCAGCTCAAGAAATTGGTAGGATTGAAGCTAAGCCATGGTTTGAAATACAGTTGACCATCATGCACTATTACAGGCTGCTGCAAGAGAAGAATCGAAAAAATTATGTTGCACGAAAAGGTGAAGAGGCTTAATTGGTGCAGAAAAAATTATCCAAGTATGCCATTGAGGGGCAATGATAACTAACACAGACAGATCTAACACGCAGCAGATAAATAATCAAAGGCAGTTTGATTAAAACTATAAAAGGTTTTACCCAAGGGGAAGAGGCGTACAAGGAAGAGGATGGCAGAGTAATCAGGGAGGTTTTCAAAACAATCAAGGAGGTTTTCAAAATATGCAAAATGGAAACCAGGGTATGCAAAATGGGCAAATAATCAGCCCACCACCAACATGTTGGACGTGCGGAATGACAGGGCATCTAGCACGCACATGCAGAAGTCAAGGCATGGTGCAAAATGACCAAGTCACAAGAGGACGGATGGTGAATCCATCTGCATTCTCACAGCACGGTGGAAATGGAGTTGCGCAGAATCACATGGTGCAGCAGCAAGCACCGGGAGTACAGCAAAGTTTGCAACACCAGAATGTGACAAATATTCCACAGGGACAGTTTCAACCGTCGCCAATACAACTGATACAAACAACAGGTACTGGACAGATACTGAATTCAGAAATGAGAAATGCCATAAGTGATGGGGGAAATCCGTTCACTCAGAATGGGACAAGATTATATATGGACTAGGACAGCGCACTGGGAGACCTGATGTGTTCTGTCCTATCAGTGACACTGAACCCTCATGAGGAACCAAGGGTAGATGTCTTCATAGGGGATAAGGAATATTCTTTCTTAGTTGACAAATGTGCGACATGCTCGTGGATGCGTGAAGGCAAGTTTTCTTTGTCCGGCGATGCCATAAATACTCAGGGCTTCACAGAAGAACAAGTTGTGTTCCTTTTACAAAAGACCCTCCAGTCTCCATAGGAGAATGTGACATGAATATGCCACTGCTATATTCAAGGCAAACCCTGGTATATATATTGGGACAAGACCTAATGACAAAGTTAAACATGACAATCTCTTTCACAGAGAAGGGCATAGTATGTTCAACTCCAGGAATGCATTATTTGAACGTATGCGAAATGATTAGAGCATTCGCAGGACAAATGGCTATGAGAGCTATTCCAGTGGAACCAGAAATATTAGCTTATGGAGTGCGCATATTAATGTCATGGCTACCAGGCCTTCCAGAAAAAACATGAGAACCCCAGAGGAGTTTTCATTCAGACCAAGAATACCTATGCTTGAGGAAAAGGGACAAGTGTTTCACTTGACAATACAAACAGCCATAGTGTGAGGAGAGATGGCTCTGCTTGACCGTTCTGATGATGAAGGCAGACAATGATGTGCAGTAATTGCCATTGGGGAAGGTTACAGATTGACTGACGTCATTAATGCCGATCTGTTTGAAGAACAAACAAGTGAAGATGAGATAACAGCTGAGGCTAATCTAATCTATTTCATGAAAATGATCAACAGAGAAGTGCCTTGGAGAATGATGCTGACACAAAAAACGTCCTGAATATTTTGATGATGACATGGCAAATGTGCCTGTCTCGGTATGGACTACAGGCCCTTATGATGTAGGCTCACTGAAAGAAGGAGTCGGAGAAGTGAAGATTAAATTGAAACCAGGAGCAATTTTACCAAAAGCACGACGGTATCACATGTCTAGGGAAGCAGATGAAGGGATTTTTAAGACAATTTCTGCCATGATGGAGCAGGGCATCTTAGTGACGTCAGGGTCGTCATGCAATACTTTGATTTACCCAGTGAAAAAAGGGAAAGGGGGCTTGGAGGCTAGTGCAAGATCTATGCCCGATAAACCAGATAGTCGAGGCTGAGTTCCATCTAGTCCCTAACCCGTCCACGATCCTATGTAATATACCCATTAAAGCGAGGTATTTAATGGTGATTGACTTGAAAAATGCATTTGTCTCAGTCCCATTACACAAAGACTCACGTGATTTGACATTGTTTACGTTCAGACAAGTTCGTCTGAAAATCACAAGGCTGCCTTAAGGGTAATGTGAGCCTCCTTCGATTTTCAACAGAGTCCTGCAGATGGATTTAAGCAATATCGCATTAGAGAGTGTAGTCTTGCAATACGTGGATGACATTCTAATTTGCAGCACAACAGAGGAAAAGTGCAGACACGATTCTATTCATCTATTGACTATACTGGCTGAGAAAGGACATAAAGTTGACAAAGAGAAGTTACAATATTGTCAACAAGAAGTGCTGTGTATAGGCCAGCTAATCTCACATGAGGGGGAAAAAGGTTACTCCTGAAAGAGCTGAAGCCATTTCAAGGACAGCCAAACCACACACAATAAAACAAATGCAGAGTTTTCTCGGATTATGCAACTATGTCAGGGCATGGGTCTTTGACTACAGTTCCTATACCAGCCCCTTGTTACAAGCCTTGCAGAAAGCACAGGCAATGAAAGAAAAAATCACGTGGACCGAGACCACGGAAGAAGGGTTTGTTGAACTAAAAAAGACCATTTGTACGGCACCAGTTTTAGGGATTCCCATTTATGCAGAGGAAGTCTACCTGTTGTCACACGAATGGCAGTGTTATGGCAGCAGTACTCACACAGAAAACCACATTGGTGTACAAGCCCCTTGCATACTACAGTGGGAATTTAGACCCAGTGATGAGGGGTCACTTCCCATGCAAACAAAGTTTAGCTGCCCCAACATTCACAAGAGAGAAGGTTACAACCATTGTGATGGGATGGCCAATGATGTTATTCGTTGAGCACGCACTATTTGCTATTTTAGAGAAACCAAAAGTCACATTGACCTCTCAGAGAGCTTCTGCTTATGATGTGGTCATATCAAATCCAACGATTAAAATAGTTTGATGCAAAATAGTGACCCCAGCTATGTTTATAGCAGAGCCAGTCACTGAAGGAGAGCCAATACATGATTGTGCAAACTATGTAGAATTCTATGATGAGATTCCCAGAGTGAAAGATAATGCATTGGCTGAAGGAGAAATCGTCTTCGTTGATGGTTCTTCGAGGATCGATCAAAATGATGGACAGAGATATACAGGTGTGCTGTGGTGAAGCACACGGCAAATGGGGAATTTCAAGTACTCATTAGTGCACGATTACCCTCACACTATTCAGCACAGTCTGCAGAAATATTGGCGTTGATACTCGCGCTCGAGAATCACGCAGACCAGGAAGTGATGGTGTACAGTGACTCCACCTACGTGACGTCAATAGTGCACGCAGGCCCAGCGTGCAGGAAAAGGAGGGGCTACCTCTGAGTGGATGGCACACCAGTGCAACACGCAGCCTTATTGGACAGGCTCATTAAGGCACTACAGCTCCCAGTGGGCATAACGGTTGTGAAATGGGCCGCCCACACGAAAGGGACAGATTTTATCTCACGTGGAAATCAAGCAGCAGACACTGAAGCCAAGCGTGTGGCGACTAAAGACGAAATAATCATGAGAGTGGAAATAACTGATGTGCATGAGAGAATGATTATTGCACGAAGCGAGCCTGATGGCTATAGCAATATGGCAAGAACTCAGTTAGTGGAGCTCCAAGGGGAGGCACCGCAGGAAGAGAAGAACCTATGGAAGGGATGAGGGTGTTCTTTAAACCCCTCCAAGAGCTTGTGGTGACAAGACAGCACTGGTAAACAGGTGATGCCTATAGCCTTATTAAAGATAGCACTGGAACAGTTACACTATCCAGCGCACATGACAAAGGAGAATCTAGCAGCAACAATTGCTGAAGACTGGTTCATACCGAACTTGGCAGAACACGTTACATTTTTTATGGTGAACTGTATAGTTTGTCAGCAGTTCACGGCTGTGCATACACTATGTGAGATTAGAGGAGTTATCCCAAGGCCTAATGGGCCTTTTTAGTACTTGCATATTGATTATGTCGATATGATTCAAGTATGTAATGGGTACAGGTATCTAATTGTTGTGGTTTGCCCATTCTCTAGATGAATAGAGGCAGGTCCATGTACACACCCAGACTCTACCTGTGCGGCCAAATTCCTGGTGAGGGAGGTGTTTCCCAGATGTGGAGTGTGTGAAGTCATGAGGTCAGACAATGGTCCACATTTTGTTAATGCAGTATTTGAACAGATTAGCTTGTTGCTTGGTATAAAGCACAAGTTTTCTTCGGCATATCATCCTCAAGGGAATGGGATATGCGAGAAGCTCAATGGCTTGTTAAAGGAAAGGATAGCCAAATTGACGCTTACTCTGAAGAAGGGATGGCTGCACTGTCTTCCACTGACACTGTATGCACTCAGAAACCAGCCTGGTTCTGACCATCATCTCATGCCGCACGAAATTGTGACAGGCAGAAGGATGCACACGCCATTGACACCTCAAAATAGAGCTAGATGTGATGCCCAGCCAACAGGAAAAGTGTTAGGATTGGAAATGCAAAACTACTTGCATTGCATGACATCTTGTCTTACTGTAATTTCAGGACAGCTGCAGCGACGACAGGAAGGGTGCAGGGCAGCACAGAACACAGAAGGAGATATTACAACAGACCAAGTTCCAAAATTACGTGTTCCTCCAATATTCCCTGGGGACACGGTCCTGGTGAGAAACCACACAAGAAAAAAGTGGGACGAGCCGAGGATCAATGCCCCCTTTAAAGTGGAGGACGTTACACCTGTAACGCTCACCTGATTCCCACGGAGGTGCTGATCTTGGCAGGAAGGTGTCTGTGACTCGAAAGGTGATGTGCAGAACCCGATGGGCTTCTGGGGTCGAACCTCTTCGCACTGTGTGTCGAACTCGTAGGGTGAGGTTTCTGCAGGTGAAAGAATATGGGGGTTAATGGTCTAGGTTGTTTAATGTCCCTCTTCCTCACTCTCCCTCTCCGTAGAGCCCCCAGGTCAACGTGCTCACCTTAGATAGGTGAATGCTGGGCTCTCCATCTGCGTCTGGTGCAGGGCGCTGTTGCCAGTTCCTTCACTGGTGAAACATAGGCCTCTTGGACTCAGAAGACCGTTACCGTCGTTAACTGCATGAGCGGTGAGTTTCCAGACACCTTTTTAGTCTTTATAGTCTTTAGGTGCAAGGCACGTTCACATTGAACAGGACTTCGTATAATGCTTTTCTCCCTTTTGTCTTGCAGGACTCTTGAGGAAGATGGAGTGAAGCGCCTGGAAATGCGTGAATAAATGCAAGCGCTCTAACTGTCTTTTCCTTGCAGCGTAGTTCGTGCTGAAGAGCAGGCGTTCTATTGCGAAGAGCGCGATGGGCGTAAGTAAATACCTGTCTAATGTCTCTTCTTTTGTCTTTCAGAAGTTGGTTTGCAGCGCCGGAGTCCGCGGAATGTCCGTAAGTAGATACAATGCTTTTATCTCCGCAGGCGGCGATGCGGTGTGAAGAAATCCAGAATTCACGGAGTGCCGGTAAGTAGTGACAATGCTTTTGTCTTCGCAGGCAGAGGTGCAGCGTGCCAAAAATTACCGCAGCCGATGGATCAGGTGAGTAGCACTGCGAGATAAGGCCGCCTTGCTAACCTGCTGTTTCTTGTCTCTGCAGGTGCTGCTGCCGACTGGATGCAGGAATGGTGAGTATGCTTCTTGCAGATTCAGGATGCAGGAATGGTGAGTATGACTCTTGCAGATTCGGGATCGTAAGAAGAAAGGCTGGAACAGACTCGGTGAGCGTTCTGCTGCAGATGCAGAATAACGCGAAGCACGTTTCGTCTATCGGGTGTGGTTTAAATAGCCTTGGAGTGATGAGGCGTCTTCCTCCACGGCCCCGCCTAGGTAAGAAAAGAGTTCCAGTTCCAGAAGCTTTCCAGTGCTGAATCCAGGGAGTGGAGCTTGCCCCACCCAGGTAAGAAAGTAGTCCCTGTTCACAGAGGACTTCTAAGAGGCTGGTAAGTAAGCAGCATGGTCTGTTGCAGGTAAGTCCACCCAAGCATCTGCACACATATTATGAGCCCGCCGCTTCCAGTGCCGGGACCGATGATTCTGATGAGCCTGGTGCCACCGGCGCCAGGACATGGTCCAAAAGGTCCCCCTGGGGAGCGGCTGGTGCCTAGGATTAGGGTTAGGGGCCTGCTTCCAAGGACGTTGGGCTGGTCCTGGCTCCTTGGAAGCAGTGATCATGACAGTACCCCCCCTCAAGGCCCCTCCTAAGCGTGTCTTCTCCGGGGGTTTTGGCTTGTCGGGGTGATTCAGATGGAATCTCTTGACCAGACGAGGTGCGTGGACATATTCAGAGGGTTCCCAAGAGCTTTCCTGGGGGCCGTATCCTTTCCAATCAACCAGATACTATAACTTAGATTTGGAGATCTTGGAGTCTAGAATGTTCTTTACTTCGAATTCGAGTTCTCTGTCTACCAAAACAGGTTCTGGGAGTTCAGCCAATCGGGTTTCTGGTTGTACTGGTTTTAATAAGGAGACATGGAATACTGGATGTATTTTCATATGCGCAGGTAATTCCAATTTGACCGCCACCGGATTAACTATGGTAGAGATGGGGTAAGGTCCAAGATATCTCGGGTTGAAGGTGCGGGGTCCTTTTAGAGGCAGGTGCTTAGTGGATAACCAGACCTGATCTCCTACTGCGTAGTGAGGGGCCTCTTTACGGTGTCGATCTGCTCCCTTTTTGACTTGAGCTTTAGCTCTTTGCAGATGGGCAGTGGCTTCTTTAAAAGCACGGGTAATCTCAGAGTGCAAATGATCCACAGCAGGTGTTTCGAATTCTTGGGGAGGATCCAGATTAGAGGTTCTAGGATTATGTCCGTATAATAGGAAGAAGGGAGTCTTCCCGGTTCCAGAATGAGTCGAATTGTTGTAAGCGTATTCAGCGATCCAAAGAATATCCTTCCAAGGGTTTTCAGTTTGTTGGAGCATGCAACGCAGATATTGCTCTAGAGTCTGATTTGTCCTCTCGGTTTGTCCGTCAGTTTGGGGATGGTGACTGGTTGAAAGTCTTACATCAATTTGGGCTAGACGACAGCAACTTCGCCAAAATTGGGAGATGAATTGACTTCCCCTATCGGAGATTAAAACCGAGGGAAAACCGTGTAACCGAACAATGTTTTCTAAGAATTCTCGAGCCAATACCGAAGCCGAAGGTAGGCCCTTCAGGGGAATGAAGTGAGCCATCTTGGAGAATAGATCCACGATTACTAAAATGGTATTATACCCTGAGCATGGAGGTAAGTCCGTGATGAAATCCATGGACAGGGTATGCCATGGACAGGGAGGAATATCCAGAGGGTGTAACAGGCCGGCTGGTTTCTCCTTCTGACTTTTATTCTGGGCACACACACCTCAGGAGATTACAAAGTCTCTAATATCCTTCTTCCATGATGGCCACCAGAAATGTCTCTTGATCTTTTCCATGGTTTTGGTAATGCCAGGATGACCCTCCAGTCGTGATAACAGGAAATTACTTGTTTTTGTATTTTCTCACAGGGCAAGTACAATCGCCCTTGGAAATATGGTAGGTCTTGATCCACTGAGAATTCTTTTCCCTTTAATTGCCAGTCCTGCAAATCGGCCGGAGTTAGGAGTGACTTGACTGTAGTCTTGATGTCTTCAAAGGATTGAGCGTTGACCAACCCCAAAAGCCTTTGTTCTGGGATTATGGGTATTGGTTCTGGATTGGTCAAATGTTCATCAACTCCCATCCGAGAGGGGGCATCTGCTTTTCCGTTTTTACTGCCGGGTCGATAAGTAATTATAAAGTCAAACTCAGCCAGAAACAGAGCCCAACGAAGCTGTCTGGAAGACTGAGCTTTGGCCATCTTCAGATATTGTAGATTGCGGTGATCAGTCATTACGGTGACTGTGTGTCTGGCTCCCAAAAGAT
Organism: Ambystoma mexicanum; assembly: GCF_040938575.1. Taxonomy (NCBI): domain Eukaryota; kingdom Metazoa; phylum Chordata; class Amphibia; order Caudata; family Ambystomatidae; genus Ambystoma; species Ambystoma mexicanum. The sequence continues at coordinate 563,124,516 of NC_090938.1, read as the reverse complement.
AATGCCGCCAGGCTTTAAAGGCCGATCTGATAGCTAAAAGTTCCTTGTCTGTAATTGAATAGTTGATCTCGGAAGCCGAGAATTTGCGGGACCAAAAGGCTACTGGATGTAATTGGTGTGTGACCGGATCTCTTTGTGATAACACTGCCCCCATAGCAAGACTAGAAGCATCCGTTTCCACGATGTAGGGGAGTTCTGGGCGAGGATGTTTTAGAACAGGAGCAGAAATGAATTTAGCTTTTAAGTCCTGAAAGGCTTGTTCTGCTTCTGTAGACCATTCAAAACGTTTGTTCTTCTTTAACAGAGCGGTGATGGGCTGGACTATCCGAGAGAATTCAGGAATGAATCTGCGGTAAGAGTTAGCGAAGCCTAACATGCTTTGAACTCCTTTTACCGAGGTTGGTGATGGCCACTTGATGATTGCATCAACCTTCTTTGAATCCATCTGAACCCCATTAGGTGACAATATGAATCCCAAGAACTTAACTTCAGTTACGTTGAAAACGCATTTTTCAAGCTTGGCAAAAAGGTTATGTTGACGCAGTCTCTCGAGAACCTTTTTAACGTGTTTCTGATGTTCCTCTTCAGATGATGAATAGACAAGGATGTCATCAATGTAGACAACAACACACACATCTATGAGTTCTCTAAGGACATCGTTCATAAAATACTGGAAAGCGGCAGGAGCGTTACAAAGTCCAAAGGGCATCACTTGATATTCGAATAGCCCATACTTGGTGCGAAAGGCCGTCTTCCACTCATCGCCTTCTTTTATTCGTACCAAGTGGTAGGCTCCTCTAAGATCCAACTTTGTATATATGCATGCTTCTTTGACTTGGTCCAGGAGTTCAGGGATCAAAGGTAACGGGTATCTGTTTTTAACAGTGATTTGATTCAGGGCGCGGTAATCTATACAAGTTCTAAGGTCTCCTTCCTTTTTCGGAACGAAGAAAAAAGCCGAGGAAGCTGGAGATTTAGAAGGACGGATAAACCCGTTAGCTAGGTATTGCCTGAGGTGAAGATTCTCTGGCTCGGTGAGGGCATAAATCCTACTGCAAGGAGGAGTTGTTCCGGGTATCAGGTCTATTTGACAGTCGTAAGACCTATGAGGAGGCAGGGTGTTAGCTTGATCCTTCCGAAAGACATCTTGGAATTCTTGGTAGTCGGGAGGCAATGTGGGAACCTCTGAAGAGATCGCCGCCACTGAAACTTCAGGCCGAGGATAACAAGTGGTAAAACATTCTGGAAACTGAACCGTCTTTGCTCGCCAGTTGATCTGAGGATTGTGCTTCCCTAACCAAGGGATTCCCAGAATGATCTGGAACTGAGGGGCCTTGATCACATCGAACACGATTTTCTCCCGGTGTCCATCTTGGCTCACTAGCGTCACTTCTTGGGTGGCGTGCGTTACTGGTCCGGAGGCTATCTCCGTGCCATCCACTGTAGTAATGACGTCTTTTACTGCCTTAGGGACAAGGGGTAGATTCATCCTTGATGCCATTTCACGGTCCACATAATTGCCGATTGCTCCGCTGTCGATGTAAGCTTCAATTGCATGCAAACGATCCGGACGTGCAGGATTAATGAGGACCATGGGCACCACGAAATGCGAGGTCACGGGGCAGATCTTAACGCTCGGCAAGAGGACCTCTACACATGCCGGGCTAGGTTGTTTCCCTGCTCGGAACTTGAGGTACTGGAATCTGCGGCTCCTACAGCCTTCTTAGCTGGTTTCACTGGACAGTCTCGAAGAAAGTGCCCCGAGTTCCCGCAATAGAGGCATAATTGCAGTTGTCTTCTTCTTTCCCGCTCCTTTTGGGTTAAAGGACCTTTCATCCCCCCTATTTGCATGGGTTCCACAGTGTCAGCTCCCTTAGTAGAAGTCTGTGGTTTAGAAAACACTCGGGTATCAAATTTAGAACGATCAGCCTTCCTGTTCTGTAATCTGTGGTCCAATTGGACGACTAAGTCAATATAGTGCGAACATTCTTGTGGAGGGTTCACAACTTGAGCTAACACATCCTTGAGCTCTCCACGCAGGCCTCTGTAGAAAAGCATTATTCTCTTATCCTCGGGCCATTGAGTTTCCACTATGAGTCTGTTGAATGAGGCTATATAGGTCAAGAGGTCTTGATTACCCTGTCGTAATGAAAGGAGTTCATTGTCCAAGGCCTGCCCTTGTGCATGTCTTGCAAACAGTTTCTCCATGCTGGACTGGAAGGCCTGGAAATCATGTAAAACCGGATCATCCTGGGTGACTAAAGGGATCGACCAATCTGCGGCGCTGCCACTGAGATAAGAAAGCACGAAAGCCACTTTGGTCTGGTCTGTTGGGAATGCAGCTGGTCGACATAAGAAATGTAAGCGGCACTGGTTGAGGAACACTGCAAATTTCTTTGGGTCACCAGAAAAACGTTTGGGCGGAGCCAAGGGCACATTACCAGGTAGATTGATTTGCACTGGATTTACAGATGATGCAGAAGGATAGCTTCCTCCTGGAGCGGGCAGGGGTGTCTGTCCTGCCTGCGTTTGTAGCAATTGCCTAGCGAGGTCCTCTGTTCGCTCCTTGGAAATTATCAGTTCTCTTCTTAGATGCAGGAATGGTGAGTATGACTCTTGCAGATTCGGGATCGTAAGAAGAAAGGCTGGAACAGACTCGGTGAGCGTTCTGCTGCAGATGCAGAATAACGCGAAGCACGTTTCGTCTATCGGGTGTGGTTTAAATAGCCTTGGAGTGATGAGGCGTCTTCCTCCACGGCCCCGCCTAGGTAAGAAAAGAGTTCCAGTTCCAGAAGCTTTCCAGTGCTGAATCCAGGGAGTGGAGCTTGCCCCACCCAGGTAAGAAAGTAGTCCCTGTTCACAGAGGACTTCTAAGAGGCTGGTAAGTAAGCAGCATGGTCTGCTGCAGGTAAGTCCACCCAAGCATCTGCACACATATTATGAGCCCGGCGCTTCCAGTGCCGGGACCGATGATTCTGATGAGCCTGGTGCCCCCGGCGCCAGGACATGGTCCAAAAGGTCCCCGTGGGGACCGGCTGGTGCCTAGGATTAGGGTTAGGGGCCTGCTTCCAAGGACGTTGGGCTGGTCCTGGCTCCTTGGAAGCAGTGATCATGACAACACCCTCTGCAGTCAAGCTACAGGGAAGAAGCGCATGGATCTTTCTGGGCGATATCAAGCCATACATTGCGAAGACCCTCTGCCCTCACCCCACCACGTAGAGACTACAGACAATGGGGAAGAACTACAGCACTTGCAGACGAGATCCATGACGAGGAAGAAAGACGCATGACCAGTAAAGCAGAGACAAGGAACATTTTGTACAAGTTGTGGCTTAGTTTTAGACACTTCCTTTGAGCAAAAAAAGGGAAAAAAGGGACATAAAAACATGGACACTCTGTGCATCCTAGTTGCAGGGCGAAGAAGAAGAATTGCACGTATAAGCCATAAAATAGCTTGTTGATTTTGGACTTTGGACTGAGGCACACTGAAGCCTTGAAAAGAAAAGATATGCCAGATTTTCATCGAGGATACGTAAATTGGAAGAGAATACAGTATCCTGACTCTTTCAGTACAGAAGTCTTATTTGGACTTGCTCATGGTGTCACGCAATAGTTACCTCACCAAAGACATTCTGATCTATTTTGAGTTAGTATTGAGTTCATACCTTTCATTGGTTGGAAGAATCACAAGCATAGAGTTTCTTCAAGATCCTGAAAACGAAACTACAATAAGGAGGCTGCTCACAGTGATTGCACAGCAGTTTCTTTTGCTTCCGGAATACAGCGAGGATAAGACAAATTTCCCTGTCACAAGAAGATAGCAGACTAGCTAGTAATGTATTTTTTCACTTGATTGAAGACTTTCCAGAACTTGTGGGGAGACATGCCAGTGTTGATGTCCTCACTTTCATTAGAGACCCAGCAAACTCTACACAGATGAGTAGCTCCTGCATGGTATCATAATGCAGGTCGAACTTTATAATCATCAGCAGAATCACCGGAGAATATTATAAACTTTCCTTCGAGGGACAGATCGTGAAGGTGTTGCCAAGGACTTCACTCTTGTGTATTCTGACAAAGGAACAACATGTTGTCTGGAATGAAACGGATAAGGGACCTTGGACCTCATTACAAGTCAGCCGTTCCAGAAAGAATGGTGGTGGTAAATCCGCCACCACCGTTCTTTCCGGACCGGCTGATTAAGAGTCCTGCAGGCGAGAGGTGTCATTCCTGCCAGGTCTGACCTGGCGGGTTTAACACCACCTGCCTGCAGGCGGACATGGAAACACCGGCACCATTACAGCATGGTGCCAGTGTTTCCACTTCCCCATTCCCATGGAGTCCTTTGGGACTCCATGGGAATGGGGATTAACATAATTCCGCCTCCGGAATTACTGGGTCACCGGGGTTGTAATGCCCCAGTGATTCCGGCAATCACTGATGCGGAATGGTAATCCGAGTCCGTCGGTAACCTGCCGGAATTTCCGGCATGGTTACCAACGGACTAGTAATGAGGCCCATTGACTGGGAACTGGTCTATTTCGAACACGCAAATTAAGACCTGCTGTACTTATCGCCTCATTTGGAACTTTTGTTAACAGAAAAAGAACTGTTTCCAGAGACAAGAGACAGTCTATTACTCGGACAAAGAGGATAATCATCCAGCACTCGTGATCTGCGAACAGAGGCAGCAGAATCCAGATGAAAGTTGCAATGTTTAGCACGTATTAAACGTTAGTTTTGCTTCCTTAGATGATCAAGATGGGAAATCAGAACAGTAACGTTGTCCTCCCTCATGAGGAGAGACGTTCATATTGGCCAAGGAACAAATGCTGTAAACTAACTGACAAATGTATTATTTACATATGCATAGTATTCATTATCATATTACTGTCATTGACGATTAGAACTGCATTTTTCATTGGTGCACAAAGCGTTCAGGTTCCCGTGCACCCACCTAATGATGTACGCATGAAACCTACAAAGGTACCCAGACCTTACATAGTCGTTCCAGTTCCTAGAAAGAATGATAGAGTGACTGAACTTGAGATGGACTTGATAAATAATGACACATGCATGAAACTTGGGGTAACAAATGAAATGCAACGCCAGAGACAGGGTCGGCAAAGTAAACCCGAGAAGGGGTTGAGGAAAGGTACACATACACAAATAATGAGTACATACACACCTGGCCTAGTGTCAATAAGTTCAGAATCACATTCCAGAGAATAGGGGAAGCTTGGACAAACAACAATGATCTACATCAAGAGAAGTTGAGAGACAAATGGAGAAAGCTGAACTTTTAAAGAGACAAAGACTTTAGAGAATAAGCAATCGGAGACAGCACCTTCAAGCACACCTGATCCTGAGTGAAACAGTTGATTTAAAGATGAAGAAACTTATGCCATATGCACAATGAAGATATTAAGTTAGTTTAAACGTGTACAGATGGAAGAAACCGCAAGAAGCAAAGACATTGTGAAGCTTGCTTATGCTTAGTAATAAAATAGATTGCAACAAGTGCCAACTATACATATATCTACCTCAAAAACACTTTATAGATGAGTGAAAATCCACTGCGCACATGAGCAGAGTAGAACAGAGGTTACTAAAGGTCTCAAGAGAAGAGTGCTGCAGCAAACAAATTGAGAATTAAGACGGAAAGAAACTCAGCTGAAGGTAACCATGCCAAGAAGCCAAGGTCGTATCAGGCTGGAATAGGATAACAATGGATACAATTAAAAGAGAAAAATAACAGAGTATCCTGTTCAGAAAGGTCAAGATAAGCCACAGATGGTAGACGACTGGCAGAATTGAATCAACTACACGAAATTGCATGAAGAAGAGGCCGATTTCACGGTGTCCAAATCACGTGGCAAGGCAGGCAGGAAGGGATGAGATTTTCACACCTATGCATGGAGCCCTGCCGTACCCATACTCCTTAACTTTCTCAGACCAAGAAGCAGACTCAAGGCCAAACTACAAAGCAGTAATTGACACACTGCCACTGAGGTGATGAATGATTGTAACATATTGGAGGGAAGCCGGGGTGCAGACTTACTCCCTGCACCTGGCTGATGATTCTGCATTCTGCTAATGCAAGTGGAAAAGTATGAGTGGGGTTGATGCCAATCCAATCATAGTGGACTGTGTAATCTAGGGTCCTATAGAGAGTAGAGCCAATGGGACATTGTACTTTTAGTGACATTTACAGTGGCCAGGTTGAAGGAAGGGCTTGGTTGCCCCACCTGACATTGATTATCCAATCACCTCTCCCTGTTACCATATACAGATATCGTACCTATGTTAAATTTACCTTCCTATAACCAATCACTTTGTATGCTAGGTTTTTAAGGTTACGCGTCAATGATGATGAGTTTTTGGTATAAATATTGTGCTTTTTCTGAAATTAATTGGAGTTTAAGCGAGAAGGAACATCGAGCGGTTGCTGATATTCATTAAACTCCCCGTTTTCTGTACTTGTCATTAAACAGACTATTGAGTTGTCATTATTATTTAGTACAAGAGTACGAATCTGCATCCCCATGTATCTCGAGGGTACTGCTGCTCATCTTAAAGGGCTGTTTGGAGACCCCCAGTCTTATGGGCCGGCTGGGGTCCATCCAGTTCAGATCAGAGACAACTGCGCAAGAATATTATTCCTCTCTAGCAAGACAGAGACCACGCACATGCCTTCCTTCAGATAACCCCCCCGCAACATCACCTATGAAGTACCCCAAGGATCAAGCCTTTCAGTATCAACTTCATGACCCACCCTCTTCATGCCCATTAATAACTCAGGCCGCACATGCTTCAACTATGCAGATGATGCTCACATCGTATGTAACATTACCAAGACCTCAACTGCAAATAAACCAGATCTCGGGACCTGACACTCATACCTTTACATGCAGATGATAGGAAATGGACTGGAACTGACTCCATTCAAAAAGGAAAAGATGATTGGCGGGACCCAAAACAACAAACTCCTTATCAATGTCCTGGCCTTAAAAACTAGAAACCTGCCCACAGCTGATAGCAACCCTCAAAAACCTTTCCTTCATCATAGATGCTGCCTACACACTTGAAACTGAGTTAATGCCATTTCCAACCCAGAACTGTCTGGATCATCATGCCATACCGGACCTTCCCACATAAAACCATGGTATTCCTCGCACTAGTACTGTCCAGGCTAGAATACGCCAGCAGCCTCTCTCAGGGTCTCCGGCAATACTTACAAAACCATCTACAAGGAGCACTGACTTCCCCTGAAGCCCCAAAGACAGAAACACATCACCCCGGCTGTCCACTGGATCCCAAACATAGAATACCATTCAAAAATCGTTTTGTCAGCAATCCAACTGCATCTTCCATGGCAAGACCCACAATCCACCAAGAAGAAATTCATCCACTACAAACCAAACGGAACACTACGATCCAGCAGAACAGTTCAATCAGTTGGCTGCAGAAACTGGATGGCCCGAAGATAAAAAATGCTGCTGTCTTTTTATAAAGGCTTATCAGATTAACTGAAATACATCATCGCCACGGTTCCTGTGGTACCTGTGGGGTTTTCCAAATTGCTCGACTTAGTCCTCCATATAGATGCTCGAAGGGCTGAAAGAAAAGGCGAGAAGAGGCTCCCCAACCCTTGCATGTAATAGTAGAACCCTGAGTTATGACCACTATAGAAAGTGAACCCATGAAAATCTGCACCATTTTTGGTCCTTTATCTACTGCAGAAAGGGAATATAGGCGTAAAGCAAATGTATGTATTTATTGTGGCGCGACAGATCACTTCCTACGTAACTACCCTAAAAGACCGGTTCGGTAACAGGGAAACTGCAAAACTCGACCGTAGACGGAGTCCCTCATTCGAGTACATGTCCTCTGGACTCCCAATCCGTGACCACTTTGTTGCCTCTTTATTTACCTGTATCCTTGCCTTGTCTGACAACATCACTTTACAAACTCAAGCCGTAATGGACTCAGGGGCCACTGGGAATTACATGGATATTTTGTATGCCTGTCAAATCAGTGTACCTACTGTCCCCATACCACAACCAAAAGTGGTCAGTGCGGTGGACGGAACCGCCCTTGATTCTAGTCTAGTGACAGAGCAGACTCAATGTATCACGATGACCACTGATTCCGGGCATCAGGAATGCTTATCCTTTGACCTCATTGCTGCCCCCCAGTATAAAGTCATTTTTGGCATACCTTGGTTACAGGCGCGCATCCCATATATAGATTGTGAAAAACACAATGGACCTCATTACGAGTTTGGATGTAACCATGGCGCTATTAGCGCCATGGCTGCCTCCAAATCCTTACCGACTCCGCCCTGGTGAATGGAGCCATTACCGCCCCATTCCAAGGATGGCGGGGGCGGTAATTCCCCATTCACCAGGGCCCTTCCCCATTCCCATTTGAGCCCCCAATGGGTATGGGGAAGGAGCTAATAACAGTACCACAAATTGCAGTACCTTTATTAGCTCCAAAGTCCCTTTGCGGGTCCCGTCCTTGATGCCTGGAAAAACCAGGCGTTAAGGGAGGACCCGCAAAGGGAACTCGTAGTAGGGCGGTAAGGGATTACCAGCACCGGTGCCCTTACCGTGCCGGTAATCCCTTACCGACCACCTCGTAATGAGGCCCAATGTCTCTTTTCTGTCCGAATATTGGAACACTCGTTCCTTTGATTCCAACACTACAGTATCATGATCTCCATGTATTGCTATCCTCGAGTCCGTTTATTCAGTCTGTGCCATAACCATCTTGCCCAGACACATAACCAGACACAGTGACGTCAGGATTCCTAGTGTATTTCAGGATTTACTAGGATGAACAGTTGAATTTAACACCTCTGTACTCAGATACTAAAACACGTTCCTATTTCCTTGCAGACTCGCGTATACCTGGTGGTATTTTTTGCTCTTTCGTCGGAACCACAGCCTTGTCTGTATAGTTTAACGGACAGGGCAGTGCTTCATTAGAAAGTTCGCCCTCTCTGAGGAGGCCCTTATTGTGTTTGCTGGAAGCAACTTTGACATCTTCTACTCCTCTCGTGGCCAACTCACTGTTATTCTATGCATTCCGCACGTGAGTAGTGACACCTGTAAAAAACACACAACCTAGAAACTCAAGTTCAGACTAAGTTGGCCCAGTCTCCTCTGCTCTCAATCTTTAGCCATAAAATGGCAACAGCACCCCACAATCATCACAAAATGGCACCCTAAACAGTAAGAACTCTGCATCCCGATGCTTAACAACGCGGCAAAAGCCACCACTTGTATGTCGACATCTATCAGCTTCAGTGTAGCTTTAAACTCCAGTAACAGCAGTTTTCATTATTCCCAAAGCTCCTCTCTTTTTCCCATTGACTTCCATCACCATTTCTTAGCACTTTTACACTATACACAGAGAAACAACGCTGCAGTGCGACGACTACCTATACCTCATTCATTCCAGAGAACAATAACAAAGCTTACATCTTTAGTTCCAGCACACAACCTCCCAGTCCACTGGATGACCCAAGGTCCCAGGCTGTCCTCTAATGCATCATGAGTGCTCCTTTCTGGATTAAACAAGAGAATAACAATCTCGCACCGCACAGAACCATTCCACCACTCAGAACTTAGGTGCTTCTAGTAGGAACTATTCTACACTTTAGGTAAGCACTTGCTCTCCGTCTACTCCGCTAACACCTTAATTCCTCCTCTTTTCTTTGAGAGCCCGGCCACCAAAATGGCAGATGGCCCACTCCACCACAGTGCACAATCACAGATGTCTTCCTCATCACAAATGGCCCACTTCACCACAGTGCACAATCACAGAGGTCCTCCTCATCACACAGGGCCCACTCCACCACGGTGCACAATCACAGAGGTCCTCCTTATCACACAGGGCCCACTCCACCATGGTGCACAATCACAGAGGTCCGCCTCATCACACAGGGCCCACTCCACCACAGTGCACAATCACAGAGGTCCTCATCACACAGAGCCCACTCCACCACAGTGCACAATCACAGAGGTCCTCATCACACAGAGCCCACTCCATCACGGTGCACAATCACAGAGGACCTCTTCATCACACAGGGCCCACTCCACCACAGTGTACAATGGCAGACATCATTGTCATCACACAGAGCCCACTCCACCACGGTGCACAATCACAGAGGTCCTCTTCATCACACCCGGGCCACTCCACCACAATGCACAATCACAGAGATCACAGGGGTCCTCCTCACACATAACCCACTCAACCACGATGTACAATGGCAGACATCATCGTCATTAATCACAGGGCCACTCCGCCACAGTGCACAATCACAGAGGCTCTCCTCATCACACAGGGCCACTCCACCACAGTGCACAATCACAGAGGTCCTCTTCATCACACCAGGCCACCTCCTCCACGGTGCACAATCACAGAGATCACAGAGGTCCTCCTCACACAGAGCCCACTCAACCACGGTGTACAATGGCAGACATCATTGTCAACACACAGGGCCACTCCACCACAGTGCACAATCACAGAGGTCCTCCGCATCACACAGGGCCACTCCACCACAGTGCACAATCACAGAGGTCCTCCTCAACACACAGGGCCCACTCCACCACAGTGTACAATGGCAGACATCATTGTCATCACACAGGGCCACTCCACCACAGTGCACAATCACATATGTCATCCTCATCACACAGGGCCCACTGCACCACAGTGCACAGTCACAGAGGTGTTCCTCATCATACATGCATGGGCGTAGGACATGGGGGGAACAGGGGGGACAAATCCCCCCCACAATTTTAAGTTAGGGGGATGTGATATCATTTATCCCCCCCAGAATATGTGTTTGGTTTGTCATGCAGGGATCTGTTTTTGAAGTGTAGGGAGGGGCTGCTTACTATGTAAGCTGCCCTCTCCTCCCTGGCCCCCAAAGCATGGGGGCAATACCCTGGGGCAGATGGGTGATCATCTGCCCCCAGGGAAGGGGGGGCTAACAAAAAAAAGATTTTTTTAAAATATAGTTTTGGGTGGGGTGGGTGCGGGTGGGAACACTAGCCACCAGGGATTTTTGCAAGGGGGGTGGCCTTTCCCCCCACCCTATGTGGGTGGGGGCACCTTATGTAGCCCTTCATGGGGGCAGATTTCTGTCCCTAGGAAGGGGTACATGAGATCCCCTCCATCCATTTGGGGTGGGGGGAGAGGCCACTGCAAATATTGGCAGAGCCACCCCTCCCGCCGGGGGCAGTATGTTTTGACCCCTCCCCGGGGGCAGAAATCCACACACATGTGCCCATCTGCCCCTAGGGAAGGGCAAAACAAAAATATATATATTATAATTTGTTTTGGGGTGGGGGGGCTGGCGGGGCACTAGACAACCAGGATTTTTTGTGTTTAAAAGGGGGGTAGCCCTCCCCCGCACCCTAGGTGGATGGGGGCACCTTATGTAGCCCTCCCTGGCGGCAGATTTCTGCCCCTAGGAAGGGATACATGAGATGCCCCCATCCATTTGGGGTGAGCGGAGAGGCCACTGCAAATATTGGCAGAGCCACCCCACCCCCGCAAGCCTGGGGCAGTACATTTTGCCACCCCCCTCCCCTGGGGGCAGATGGTCACACACATGGCCCATCTGCCCCTAGAGAAGGGCGAAACAAAAATATATATATATTATAACTTGTTTTGGATGGGGGCCCGCTAGACCACCAGGATTTTTTGTGTTTGAAAGGGGGGGCGGCCCTCTCCCCCCACCTTAAGTGGATGGGGCCACCTTATGTAGCCTTCCCTGTGGGCAGATTTCTGCACCTAGGAAGGGGTACATGAGATGCCCCAATCCATTTGGGATGGGGGAAGGCCACTGCAAATATTGGCAGAGCCACCCCCCAAGCCTGGGGCAGTACGTTTTGCCCCCCCGGGGGCAGATGGCCACACACATGTGCCCATCTGCCCCTAGGAAAGGGGCAAAACAAAAATATATATATATAACTTGTTTTGGGTCGGTGTGGGGTCGCCACTGAACCACCATGGGTGTTTTTAGTTGAAAGGGGAGTGACCCTCTCCCCCCACCCCAAATGGATGGGTCATCTCATGTAGCCCTCCCTGGGGGCAGATTGCTAGTATAATCTGCCCCTAGGAAAGAGGCAAAACAAAAATAAAAAAAAGTATAACTTGTTTTGGGTGGGTGTGGGGGTCACTAAACCACCATGGATGTTTTTAGTGGAAAGGGGGGTGCCCACGGGTGTCTTCTTTTCGGAAATGCATGGGGTTCTCTGTTTTCCGTGGTGGCTTTGACACCCTAGGCCCAATTCTGTAGATTGTCCACATGAACAAAATCTGCTTTGCCGAAAGGCTTGGGGTTATCAGTGGGTTAGCCTTTTCCCTTTGCGCCAGGGTAGGTGCAGCCACACATGTGAAGTACCGTTTTTGTCGGGACACATGTGGGAACATGGGAAGGTAGGACATCTGTTGTTGGCGCCGTGTTTTGGTGGATGGGCAGAGGGAAATGTCTCTGAAGTTTGGTGGAAAAAAACACAATTTTCAGACATTTCACTCTGGCCACCCACTGAAACACGCAGCCAACAACACATGTCCTACCATCCTGCATTCCCACAGGTGTCCCGACGAAAACGGTACCTCACATGTGTGGGTGTACCTACCTGGGCGCAAATGGAAAAGGCTAACCCCCTGGTAACCCCAAGCCTTTCGGCAGAGCAGATTTTGCTCATGTGGACAACATACAGATTTGGGCCTAGGGTGTGGAAGCCACCAAGGAAAACGGGGAACCGCATGCATTTCCAAAAAGAGGACACCCGTGGAAATCCACAGAGGTCTGACTTGCGCGAATCACCCCAGAATGTATTACCCACAATCCCCGGCAAAGTCTGAAATTTGATGAAAAAAATACAATTTTCAGACATTTCCCTCTTGCCTCCCACTGAAACACACCACCAACACCACATGTCCTACCTTCCCACGTTCCCACAGGTGTCCCAACATAAACAGTACCTCACATGTGTGGGGGCACCTACCTGGGCGCAAAGGGAAAAGGCTAAACCACTGGTAACCCCCAAAGGGTTTGGGGAGACAACCTACAAATTTAGCCCTAGGGTGTCGAAGCCACAAAGGAAAACAGGGTACCCCATGCATTTCCGAAAAGAAGACACCCCTGGGAATCCACAGAAGTTTGACTTGTGCGAATCGCCCCAGAATTTACTACCCACAATCCCAGACAAAGTGAAAATTGTGTTTTTTCCACCAAATTTCAGACTTTATCAGGGATTGTGGGTCATAAATTATGGGGCGATTCGTACAAGTCAGACCTCTGTGGTTTCCCACGGGTGTCTTCTTTTCGGAAATGCATGGGGTTCCCTGATTTCCTTTGTGGCTTCACACCCTAGGCCCAAATCTGTAGTTTGTCCACATGAGCAAAATTCCTGAAAATCTGCTGTGCGAAAAGACTTGGGGTTACCAGTGTTTTAGGCTTTTCCCTTTGCACCCAGGTAGGTGCACCCACACATGTGAGGTACTGTTTTCGTCGGGAAACCTATGGCAATGCGGGAAGGTAGGTCATGTGTTGTTGGCTGTGTGTTTCGGTGGGTGACCAGAGTGAAATGTGTGGAAATTGTGTGGGTTTTTTTTTCTGTTCTTTTCCCGATTTCCCCCCAAACTATGGAATCTTTCCCTGCATAGTTGTTGCCTGACCTTCGCAAATCACTCCTTCCTAAACTTGGAATATTGTCTACTTTTCAGAAATATATGTATCAAAATATGTTATTTTGGTTTCCACTCAATCTCTTCTTGAAAGCCTGGAAAATGGCAAATCCAGCACAGCAAACCATTTGTTCACAGATTTGATGTGTCTCCTACGCCCCTGTGAAGGGGAAACACATTGGGGTTCATTATATGTTTGTTGGTGACCCGCCGGTATATCCAGCGGGATACCACCAAACGGAATTACTGTTACCGGCACATGGTCTGCCAGAACTACAGGCAGATTCCAATTACCAGTAAGGGTAAGTTAATCCCCATTGCATGGAGTCCCGTAGGACTCCTTGTGGGGGGATTGCCGGCAATACCTGTGCCGGTAATGCCAGCTGTTCTTTGCCAGCTCTTGGCTGGAGGTAAATAAGGCCCCCCACCAGCCAACTGGGAGTATGCCAGTGAGGTAACGTGCCGGTAAACAGAATTACCGGTATGTTAACACTGCACCGACATACTCCTAATGAGATCTCTAAACATTTTCTCAGGTCATTTGTGCTATTCAGCGAGAAGAAAGGATGAATGCAGATCTTGCAGGTCCTTTCTTCGAAGGGACATTTCTCAGTCAGAGAGATGGGAAGCTGAGATTGGGCTGATACCACACTTTCTCACTAACAGTTCCAGTGAGAGCATGGTTTCACACTCCTAAATTAAGAATAAGAGGACGGTTTTAGAAAGCCCTCAGCAGAAGATAAACAAGTTTGGAGAACATGTGGAACTTTTCAGATAGTGTTAAAGATTCTTATCCGCTCATCGCGACAATGTACATGTGCTTATATTTGCCTGCTGTGATGTTGAAACCAAAGCAATACTGTAGACATGCAAATTCACATTCCAGGACCAGGCTGCGTGAAGTCAGCATTGACTTCATACTGCCTTTGAATGCCATCAACTTCCCCTTTGAAAATGACTTCACTTTTGCTCGCTTGTATCTTCACTCAACCTTTGATGAATCCATCACTGATCAAATTACATAAATAACATTAACTCTCACCTCACCCCCTCCTAATTTCTTCCCTCTCCAACTCCCTCCCAAGGTTTGTTCAGTCTATTACATCACATACAAAAATCCTTACAAGGAAAACACCACAGGCTTCACTGTACAACATTTTATTGCCACTTCTTGAAGAAAAAAAACAAATGTTCTCCTTTTTGGTTATTTTGTCTCACCCCTCTACAGCATATTAGGATTCCTGGGTGGCGTTACAGCCCCTACATGTGGGGAAAAAAGGAGCCAACTTTGGCCGAGATATCTCATGTAACAAAGAAGTTACAAGGGATTAAATGGCAACATACTTAAATCATCAAAAAAGGTCTTGGCACTGGGGGGAAATACCCATGGCAGCTAAGGGGTTAAGACGGTAAATCCCCAGGGGAGATATCATTTGTAAGGTAGCTCAGTTAGTTAATGCTCCAAATGCAGATTGTGCAAAGGAATATATAACACCTGTGTTCAGCACCTGGCTTAATCTTCCGGTGGGATAATAGGCAGAGTGAATGCATTCAGCTTCCGATGCAACACAGCATTTTCCAGGTCAATTGGTTCAGAAAAAGTGGTGGAAAACACTACTACTGTCGCTTTTTCTGATTGGCCAGATTTTCTTGCATTTTCAGGGTGGAGTTCGGGAGCCGAGTGGACACACTAGGACCCCCTGTATTTCCCGCTCCACCAGACAAATGCGGCCTTACTGCCAGCATGGATTCTCATGCTGGAAATAAGGAAGTGGACTCCTCTGGGATCTGCTTGGAAATGAAACCTGGTAAAAGTGGGCAGAGTCCAGAGGAAGCCATTGTCAATTCCGCCAGCAATCGCTAATTGCGCGAGGTATTTACACTCTCCCAAAGTTGAAAAGCAATGTGATTTCACCTGCCTTTTACGCTACAATCTTCCATTTTGTGGCAGAAAAGTAAAAACGTGCGCCAATGGAAGTGGTCCACTCCATGCAGTTTACTTTGCGCCTTGATGCTTGGGGGTTTTGCGTGATGCTACACATGTAATAAATAAATAAATAAATAAATACATTTAACATGACCCCAGATAAATGGCAATTCGTGATCAGAATGAGTGAGCATGGCATGTCGCTGGTAAGAGGATGTCCTGTGCTTCTTGAGTGCGTTGGCAAATGCCCTTAATTGCCATCTCGCGTTAAGCAATCGACAGAGGTATTTCAAATGGCCAATTTCGCTCTTTGGGTGACATTGCCAAAGTGGGAGAATGTTTCCCAGCATGTGACACTTCCTCTGCGGAGTGAATTGTGCCCACCCCAAGGAAGAAGTGTGAAAAGCCCACAAGGGACTGTGCCCTGCTCTTTCTGTGTGTGTCTTCCCCACAGGGTGACAGATGCCGACTCAGACATGGGTAAGTCTCAGATGGCAAGCTTGTACCCTAGTTCATGTGGCAAAGGATTCCAGACTTCTGAGGCTGATAACATTAGTAGCATTGAGTTAAATGCCACCGTGTGTGTCTTCCCCACAGAATGACAGATGCCGACTCGGGCATGGGTAAGTCTCAGATGGCAAGCCTGTACCCTAGTTGATGTGCCAAAGGATTCCAGACGTCTGAGGCTGATACCATTAGTAGCATTGAGTTACATGCCACCTGACAGGTATGTGTGATAAAGTTGCAAAGCAGAGCTGTTAGTGGGCTAAAGCAGGAGGCAATGTCTGCCCACCCTCAAAGGGTACCTACAACCAAAAGTAATAGACCCCCCCGTCATGCCCTCCAATCATCCATTCCCACGAGTAGGGTACCCCTTGTGCTCCATGAACCCCTTTCAGCAACCTCTGTGCTTTCCAGGTGATACTTATGTTATTTAAAGCCAGAAGTCTAAAAGGTAATCGCTTAATTGCAGCTGGAAATTAGCTCCTGGCGTGATCAAAATGTATTAACCAAGTGCAACATCATCCCCTTCATTTATAAGCAATATGTGTGTTCTTGCGTTTTTTCATCCACTGAATTACTGTTAGAAACAAAGGCAAGAGTTGTGTCTCTTGTGTAGGCATTAGGAAGGCAGTTGCCAGCCTTTGCTATAATATGCCCATGTTCTTCCAATATTGGCTAGCTGTTGCCCTCTTATGGCCAGGTAGAACCATCATGGCAGTGACTGTCAAATGCCTTTCCCCTGCAGACAGAAACGTGGAAATAAGAGGCCAATTCAAGACACAGAACAAATAGAAGTTAAGACAGACTGCAGATGCCATTGCTGTGTTAGGGAGAATATGTTGAGTGTTCAAGAAAGTAGGTATGTATTAAGCAAGCAAGCAGTGAGAGAAGGGATAGGCAAAGATAGGCCAGAGGGGCTCTTTGAATAATGTAACAGGGCAGAAGACCCATGCTCTGCCGTCCTAGTAACATATGAGAGAATCAAATAGATCAGGCTTTGCAGCAAATGTTAAATGAGAATGGAACAGAGACCAGCTCTGCATTTAGAATAACAAAGGCAAAGAAAGGCTAAGTTCTGAAGCCAGCATTAGATGGAATAAGAGGGACCAGACTCATCGTGAGAGGCAGGCCCGGCCCTCTGGCCACCCCCCTGGGTCCACATACACCCCACCTACTAGGCATCCGGCCGCGGGCCTTTGGAGTGTATATAAGGGGGTGGGCTTGCGATCGCTCATCCTCCTTGTTTGCTGTACATCCCCACCCAATCCCCCCAGAGGACAGTCAAAGCAGTAACATCACACACCTGGTCCCTCTACTCCCATTACAGGGTTTACTCAGAGGTACAAACAAGATTTCCTCTTTCTTTGAAACCCACATCCTTCCATTCCAACAGACACACACGTCTCCTTGCCCCACACAAAAATGTAGCAACTTGGTAGAAAAGGCTGCAACTCCTTTAATTGGCAGGAGTCCACTTAAAGGTGATCTGCCTCATAACAAGCTGGCATCCTAGCTGTTGCCCACTGGAAGTAATTGTTATTTCCTCTCTCTTACCATGTGCTCATAGTCGGATGAAAAATCCAGAAATGCAACATACAAAGACATGTTCTTTGCTGCTGCATTCTTTAATTTTCTTCTGTTTTCTTTTCTTCTTTTCTCTTGTTTCATAAAGTGATATTTGTAATTTAATACGTACTGCTATTTTAATTCTAATTTTGTGAAAAGTCGAGTTCTTTGACTAAAACACAATAAATAAAGCAAAGTCCCCAAGATGTCCCCTGTCCCCCCCAGATTTTATGTGTCTCCTACGCCCCTGCATACATGGGTGCAGCTACTCACTTGCAGGTGTTTAGCAGGCCGAGATTAATGCGCAGCAGGAAAATTAAGGTCAGATTATTGTGCTGTACTTGTTGTTTCATAAAAGAGGGACTCTTCCAGGTTGCCGTTGTATCCAATGAAGACACTGGGATCACTCCGAGATCTGCAGGGGAAGGAGACTTCGAGGCAGAGCGCGTTTGCGGCGGCGCGGCACGGGTCCTGCAACACTGCAGTGGAGCTATCACCACGCGCCCTCTCGCCTCACCAGGAGCCCTGCTCACTTGCTTGTAGGGATTGTTTTAATGAATGGAATAATTCATCAAATGTGTCACGTTTCTAGCAGCCCCTCCCCGCTTATCAAAAGGGCTTAAACAAAGAGCATAATTAGCCCAGGAGGAAGCAAGGGGGGTGGGGAGGAAGGGGGGTGAGGACAATTATTTACCAGGCGAAAAGATGTTGTCACAATTATTCCCAAACCTGACGATGGATGCAGCGACGGTGCCAGAAGAAAGCTCACTGCTCTAAATATGGTAATGCTTTTATTGGCATGACTGATGAGGTTACAAGCGATTATCATACAGCAAGACGCTCTCCCCACACACCCACATCTATCCCTTTAAAAAAACAGAAGAAATTCTGATCTATGAAATTGTTTTCTGCCCAGTAATAATAATGTCTCATTGTTATGCGCTCAGGAGGCTCAACATGGCTGCTCTCAATCTAGGCACACTTCGCCGAGATCTCCGAGTACATGTTGAGCTCGGCAGGATACAAATATCTGGGCATAGACGGGTAGGATATCACCGCTGAAGGCCAGGGACCAGGGATCTGCCAGGGACCAGGGATCTGCAGCCTGCGGCTCATTGAGTGTGCTTGGTAGGGTTGATGGGGTTGATGGGGTTGATGGGAGTTGTAGTTCAAAACATCTGGAAAGCCAAAGGTTGCAGACCCCTGCTGTGAACGTATGGGATATTTCCATCTCTGCATCCATCCTGCCCCCATACCTATTTGCGCCTTCTCTTTTGTATATTTCAGTTATACCCCTGAACCTCACTTCTCTCTTTTCATATTTAATTATACAATCATATTTTACATAGCGCTGCACGCTGAATATATCCCACTTCTAAGCAGTGTCATATCAATAGGCGAGCAGTAGGATTTCAAGATTGGTACAAATACATATGGCAATTATGATTTCGCACACACTTTTGGTTTAAAATGAACAAAGGGTGATTTAGTGGTTTGTTTTTCAGACAGCCCCCCTAAATTGGTCTGTGTTGGAGTGAGAAGTCAGACAGAAAAATTGGAATGATTTGGGGAATTATGGATTTTAGACCCCCCTCTACTGAAAGGCCTGTGTTGGGGAAGCTGGATAAAAAGGTTGGATTGATTCAAGAACCAGGACACCCCTCTTCCTTAAATAAGTTGGGGTCAGCAGGACAAAAAGGATTACCCAATTAAATTATAGGCTATAGTTTTCAGCGCACACTGGGAAGTGCACTTTGCTAATTTTGAATTTTAACAAAATTCACCCGTAGTGTTCTGCCAAATGGGGAATTAATTAAATTCATATTTTTGGTTAAATAGGCTAAGGTCCTACACAGTTTGCCCCCCCACCCACTATAAAAGGCTTTAAGGCCAGCAGACTCCCCCACCTTTTGATTCCCCAAGGCCCAGTTCTACTTACATAGAAAGCATCTGTTTAAAGTTCAGGAAAGCAGGCTGCACCTCAGGACACTCTGGAAGGATCGGGCAGGGGTCTGGTCACTTGGCTCTCAAAGATGGTCTCCCGCTCTCCACCATAGGACCCAGTCAGCTTTGAGGTCTTCCTAGAAATAGACAGCTCCACCCAGATGGACTCTCAGCAATCTCCTCCTCTGGTGTTTCCTTACAGCTGTCAGATGGTAAGTTTCAGCAGCCCTCTCTGTCTCTCTGTCTTTCTCCTGTTCCTGTGTGTCCCCTCCTCCTAGTGCAGTCCCACTTATATAGCATGGATGACACCACCAATTTTACAATCTTGGGGAAGAACCCTGCAATAATTCCTGTGCTTTGGATTGGACAGTTACCCTTCTCTCTGCTCCCAAACCCAGCCTCCAAGTCAGGATTGGTTTGGATCTGGAGCAACATATGGCAATTCCCATTTTTAGTCGTCATGTGTTCTCCTTTCAGATTTTTGGCAAAAACAAGTTATTTATCACAACTTCATAATTTTACTAGTAACTGCCATAATATACATATTTTCTGATTAAGGTAATCATGGGGAAGTAGATAAGCCGACCACTAGGTCCGTACCATGCAGCACAGCCATGTGGCACCTTTCTGCCGCTTGCATAAAAAGTATAACAGTTTTGAAGTTATGTAAGTTATTACCCATATCCCTAATTTTAGCCTACAACCGCTCACCAACTCTCACATTTGGAACATGTTCAGATCAGCCAGAAACCTATTTGAACTAGCCATTACAGTTCCCCGAGTCGCAGGTGTAGGAATTTATATCACTAAAATCGCCTGGAAATTACTCAACAAATGGTACAAAAATGAAGAAAATCTGCCGTATGGTTTTTTAAAAAAAAAGGCCCAAATGATAATAGTCCTTTTATATTAATCGTGAATCTTCATGTGGGACAAATGGGCACTCTCCTGCCTTCCGGTCATTTGTTTTCACTGGGTCAGCCTATACCCAGAGTTCTTTTTTTTATCAGTCTCTTTGTGTTGGAAGCTTGCTCTTTGAAGTTGTTGCCCTCATTGTCACAGATATTTTTCATGCTGCAGCCAAGGGGAAGATCTCCTGCAGTCAATGCCTTCAGAGCCAGCAGGTCTGGAGAACACTGAATTCCGACATCTTTAGCAGGACACTTTTTTGCAGTTGGTAATTAGATGGGAGATGTGACATCCAGACTGGGAGTGGGAGATTTCCTTGTGAAGTTTGCCCAAGGCCAGTAAAAGGGTTTGTCTTGGCCTGACATTTGTCCATGAAAACAACATGGCTTTTCAAATGTCACTTGCGTTTTGTAAGTGAAAAATAATATACCTTGTTTTTGTCAACCAACACATCAGGTCTTTTCCCTGATATTTTTCTGTGAACAGTGATACATTTTCACATTTAAACTGCTTTTACTTGCACACGCCTGTGCAGGCAGTTTTTGTGTCACTGTTTAAAAATCCTGTTTTCCATGTGAAAGGGATCTTTGATTCCTGCCTCTTGTGAATTTTAAATAGCGCTTTTCCTTTGGTAATGACAGGTAGGCCCCTTTTCCACATGACTCTTCAATTTTACTTTAAAAAAACACAGTGCAAGGCATTTTGATTCGGTGTTAGAAAATCCTGCAGTTCATGTGAAAGGGACTTCTCTTTGGGGCCTTTGAATGCACCCCACATCCCCTCGTTCTTCCATGACTCTTTGTTGGGGAAGAGCAGGGCAGAGTGGGGTTTCATTAGGCATAATTTCCTTCATTAAGGAGTAGGCACTCCAGTCTACACTGCCATCTCTGGGTTGGGGGTATGGCAAGGCACCCCCTTTTCTTCATTCTTTTGGGATTGAGCACTCTAGCCTCCCCTTTCATCTTTGGGTTGGAGAGTATGGCACGGTACCCCCTTTCTTCCTTCCTTTCCATGTCCTTGGGGTTCTCACCGGACTCCTCTCTCACCTCCAGGTTAGAAGTGAAGGAGGTTAGTTCTCTAATAAAAGATAGAAAAAGAGTTTCAGTACTTTTTACACACATATTTCTCCAGAAGATTTACATAGAATTTACAACAACATACAATCATAACATGACACTTTCACCATTTCATAAACAAAACATATTTTATTTATTTTCTTCATTTCTACAATAACACCAAGTAAATTACCCCCTGTTTTATATATATATATATATATATATATATATATATATATATTCGTCTTAGTTTTCATCTAATTTTTCATCCTTTCTTTTCATTCTTCAGATGGTTCCTCTTCTCGACTTTCATTTGGCTCATCAGTCAGTCGTAAAGTGTGTCTGGGATGACAGCTTTTCATTCAACTGATTGATGTATTGATGTAGACCCATTTTTCTTCTCTCTGTTCTCCTTTAGGGATGCAGATCTTTTAAGCAACAGGTGATATTTTATCTGCAATTTCAAAGGCACCATGCCAAGATGGGAGGAATTCCGCTCCTTGGCCTGATTCCTTTGAAAATTGTACAAGTAAACCTTGTCACCTACTTCATACTCTTTCTTGGTGGTATTTAGATCATAGTAGGTCTTCATTCGTTCAGCCAACCTTTCTAAATTGCGCTGAGCATAAACAAAAGCATACTGGAGTTGTTTCTTTACATTTTCAATGTACTCATGAGTAGTGGACGCATTTATCAATGTCTGCTCCTGAGTACTATAGAGCAGATGCTGCCGTAACACCATTTCCATTTTACGTGTCCGGTCATGAGTTCAAATGGAGACATCCTTGTTGCAGAAGATCGTGTAGACCTAATGGCCACCAGGACAAGTGGCAATCGGATGTCCCAACTGGGTCCACAGTCTGCCACAAACTTCTTTAAGATACTCACAATTTTTTTGTATCTCTCTACACCCCCCCTCCCAATGGAGGCTGGGTGGTAGGCAATGTGGAGATTTCTTTTTACCCTTTAGAATCTCCCACATCTTTGCCATCACCTCATCACCTCCCTGGTAAAATGGCTTCCTCAATTTGACTCAATGCTTAGCGGGAGGCCGATACGAGAGAAGATGTGGTTGATCATTGGTACAGCAGCTGCTCTGCCTTACGATTCAGGACTGGAAGACAGTCTACCCACTTTGTGAACAAGCATGTCACAGTCAACATGTACTTGTTTCCTCTAGAGGAGCGATTCACTGGCCTAATGAAATCAACTTGCACAGCTGACCAAGGCAGTGCCATTCCCCTTTTATTGTACGTGAGCTCTGTGTGTGAATGAACTGGGTTGGAATTGAGCACACACAAGATACCTATTTAGGTTAATGTCGGGGTCCTGGCCTATTTGTGGCCAGTAGACAACTTGCACAAGATTATCAATGTCGTATGAAACCCCTATGACCGGCAGCGGCAGCGTCATGGGCGTGGTTCAACATCAGGCTTCGGAATGAGGTAGGTACCACCCACTGGTCACAGCCAGATCATGCTCTCCTTACCAACAAACCATCTTGGAATCCGGGCATCTTGGAAAACTTTGTCAACACCCTGAGATCCTCTTTACTGGTAAAATCTGACTCTGTTAGTGGAAAGTGTACAGGGTCTTCAATGTGTCAATAATATTTCCCAATGATCGGGTCCTCTTTCTGTGCAGTGATCAATTCTGCATGGTATCCAGTCCTTCCATCAAAAAAGTTTCCAATTAAACTTTTTCGATCAAAGCTTCTCAATCGAAAAAATATGCATCGAATATATATATATGTGGGGAGGGAGGTGAATTTTCGTTGGGGTGGTTTTTTAAGGGGAACAAATAGGGAAATGCTTTTGATGCAAACATTTTCGATGGATAATTTTCAAGGCAAAAACGTTTGTTGGAAAGTTTTCAATGGAAAGACCATAAACCATTCTGCTTCTGGGGTATCTTTACTCCACTGGCTGTCAAGAGTTCTCTGTTACCCCTGACATGTGACCTGGTGACAGCTTCCATCTGGATTTCACCCAGCAGGGATTCTGTTTCTATGAAATCCCACTTCAGAGTTCCAGTTTTGACCCGCTAGTCAGCAAGGTCATTCCCAGTCTTATCTGGCCCCTCTATCTTGGAATGACCCCTTATTTTCTTCCATAGATGGTTATCTCATTGGAGGTCACCAGATCATTGATTGACTGGATCAGTTTGGCATGCTTTAGGTGGTTGTTGGCACAAAGCATGCCTCGATTCTTCCAGTCAATCAGGTGCTCCACAAACCCATTCCTGACACAATCAGAGTCAGTGATTATGACCAGTTCATTGAGTTAGTGGTGCAGTGCAGTGAGGATGGCTTGATAAACGGCCACCAACTCTGCAACCTGACTATTTCCGGGTCTTATTTTATAACCAGCAGAGGTTTCCAGGGTATCATTCACCCAGGCATTCCCAATGCCAGCCACCAGTTATTTTTGCCCGTTGTTTTCAACATGGTAGGAGCACCCATCCACATAAACTGTGGGTATCCCCTGACACATGTCTTCTTCATAGACCTTGTGTTGGGAAGTTAAGTATGCCTCCATGTTGTTTTTGGTCATTAGACTTTTGTCCTTGAGACAGTTTTCTTGAGCACAATCACGCAAGTCCGCTAACCCTTGAGCTATTGTACTCTTCTTGTTTTGGCCATATCTAACCTCCAGAGGAAAGCCTTACGTGGAGAGAATACAGGAATTACTAATGCTCCCCGTCTGGATTCTGTCACTTTGTAGATATTGCAAGGGTTGGTGAGGAGTCTCGACAATGATGTGCTCCCTCAGTATGAATGGGCATTAATTTTTCAGCACCCACCCCATTGCCAGGAGTGCCTTCTCGCAGTCATCAAATTTTTCCTCCACAGAGGACAAAGTCCTGCTTGCGTATAAGATGACTTTGTTGACCTTGTCATGCTTTTGGTACAATACCGCTGTTAGGCAAGTATCTGAGAACCCTGTCTCCAAGAAGAAATCCTTGTTCATTATGGGGTAAGTGAAACAAGGAGCATGAGAAAGGCTTCTTATCAGTTGTTTAACGGCCTCAGATTGTTCTGGACCCAACTCCCACTTGACTTCGGTCTTTAATAAATGGAACATGGGCCGAGTGACCTCTGCTCTGCGTAGTCTTCAATGAACTTCTGACTATAATTAGTGAGTCCAAGTAGACTTCTTAATTCTCGCAGAGTGGTAGGGTTTTTTAATTTCTATAAGGGTTCCACCTTCTTTGCCTGGGGATTAAGACCCTCATGGTTGATCTCGTGTCCTAAGAAGTTTACTCGGGTCTTACACCACTGTCTTTTCTGAAAGGACAGTTGTGCTATGGCTTTCTGCAACTGGGTTAGAACATAGCAAATTTCTGCTAAATATTCCTCCACAGTTGAGCTCTTGATCAAAACATCACCCACATAGGCCAGGTTTCCCCTTTCTCCCAAATCGGCATGGCCTTATGTAGGAAGATGTTAAACTCATTGATGGTGTTTATGTATCCAAATGGGGTTTGGGTCCACGTGTACTGCTGCCCCCCAAAGGTAAAGACAGGCTTGTACTGGGCTTCCCTACTCACGGGTACTGTCCAGTAACCGTTCGTCAAGTCAAAGGCAGTGTTCACCTTTGACCCTTGTATCTGGGCCAGTCCCTGATCTATGTAGGGAAGGTGCCTTCTTGACACATGGACCCATTTGTTCAACTCCCTCAGGTCTGCACTTAGTCTCGATTGGCCGTTTGGTTTGAGTATCCCCAGTGCCGGGTTGTTGAAGCTACTGTGGATCAGACAAATTATCCCACAGGAATCTACATTCTTAATAATCTCCATGAGTGACTCCATGGACGCGAGAGATAACCAGTATTGCTTCACAAATACTGGAGCTATGTCGGGGTCCGTAGGAATGGTGGTTGAATGAATGGATGTGCGTCCACTGTCATATGAGTCCACTGAAAAGATATCTTGGAATTCCAGGAAGACCTGTTTTAGATTGTGTCTTTGCTCCTCGGTCTCACAGGTATCATCAAGATTGATCCTTTCCTCATCTGCATGAATCCTGGAAAGAACTCAGACTTGGCAATTTCATCTGTATCCTCCAGTTGGGTGGAGAGATCTCTTTTGATGGTTTTGACCTGCACAGGGGATTCGAAGTAGTGGTCCTTGACTCTGAACACCACCTCCTCCTTCCTAATGTCACAGGTCACCTCTTACACACTTTATTGGCAGGAAGAGTACACCAGTAAATTCCCCCTATGCCTAGTACATTTATTTTCCGGAGGAATACCGTCGCTGATGTAGAAACAGTCGTTTGGGATTGGTCTCATGATTTAATTACCCAAATCAATAGAATAATGTTGGGCATCAACCGCCATTCCAATAAAGGTGTCTATGCCCAATGTGCTACTTCGAGGGTCGCTGTTATCCACCAATATTTGAATGGTGTCCTTTTCTACGTCTACTAGAGGTGTAGTATTTAAACGCAAACCTTGTTGTTGGAGATGGGAATTTAGATTTTATATGTGTCCTGATGTTTGAAGTTCTGTCCTAGCTTAAGTTTGAGGGTAAGAGTAAATTGTCGCTCCGGTTGGTAACTTCTTCTCGTAATTGAACTTCAAAGGCATTGTTTAGTCAGTGTTGTCAAAGCCCACAGGGTTACTCCCCAGTCTATACCAGGCTGTACGATTAATTTGATCCAAATGGATTCGCAAATCGGTTGAGAATGTACCTTCGCAGATAAAAGATGGAAGGGACATCTCTCGTAACCAAAGAATTATGGTCTATGCTTTTGTTGCCAATGGACATTTTTAGCATACACCTGCTAGGCAGGAGATGTTTGGAATTTGGGGTTTCCAGACCTACTTCCAATTTGTCAATCAATTTAAATGTGGGATTGGTCTGATTTTTTGGGAGTTTCCTGAATAATTCTTAGCTGATGAAGCTCCTTCCATTATTCAGGCATACTCTGGCGAGCACTGGTTCCTCACTCACATTTAACTGAATGGGGAAAAACAACTGCTTGCCCTTTTTCTGATTGTTTGTCAGACTTTGAGCTGGCTCTTCCTTGTCTGGTTTCACGGGACTCAAGGTTTTTTTCTGATTTTGGACTGGTGTAACATTTTAGAGTGTTCCTTTCCACTGCGATTGCCACTTAAAACTGGGAGGAAGGTTGATTTTCAAGAATGGAGAAGGGTTCCCATCAGCAGTTTGTTCTCCTATAGAGATGACAGTGATGTTTGGGACTTGGTTATTCTTGAAATGAATCTCTACATTCTCAGAACGTTGATCAATTGCGTGACAGGTACCATTCTGGCTTACATAATTGATACTCATGCTTAATTTGATAGTGTGGTTAATCTGATTCCAGGGGACCTTGTTTACACAGTTGATATGATATGGTATGGCATTTCTAACTTGGCTATACACAAGTGTTTCAAGTGATCAGAACTATCACCAGATGTTTCAGCTGGTGCCGTACAATTTTTATGTCCAGATCAATGGAAATATCATTCCCGTTTAAATTTTGGACTTGTCAGGGAAGTGGTGTGAGTGGAATCTGGTGGCCCTCCCCCAGTCCTGAGTTTAGCTGGTCAAAGGCCCTTTTTGACAGGAGGGTGGCTTGGGATCCAGTGTCCACCAGAGCTGATAATTCACACTGACCCTGCACCTTGCCTGGTGCATAAAATCCACCTTCTTTCTCATCCAAGGTGCAAAGAAAGTGTGAGTTATTTGATAGTCCCTTGGTCATTTTCTTAATATT
Source organism: Ambystoma mexicanum (assembly GCF_040938575.1). NCBI lineage: Eukaryota > Metazoa > Chordata > Amphibia > Caudata > Ambystomatidae > Ambystoma > Ambystoma mexicanum. The sequence goes on along the minus strand of NC_090938.1, from coordinate 563,097,173 downwards.
GAAGTTTGACACTGTGTGATCTTGGGCAATTTTCGGAGTTCGGGAATCTGTAAAGTGCAACTCACAATGTGAGTTGTTGGGGTATTCTCCTTTTCCCCAACTCCTTGGCTGTCCACCTTTACCTGGTGACAGTTCTCAGAACCTGTTTGGAGAACAGACACCCCCTCCATTTAATTTCTGTGTGGCTCACATATTTGGGGTTGAATAGATTCTGGTTCTGAGTTGGTCTCCATACTTATTACCCTATCCCACTCAGGGTCTTTTGGGACCCATTTTCCTTAGGGAAGGATCACCCCATTTTTGAAAGAGAAGGTCTGCTTACCTGAATCCTTCAGGTATTCTTCTCTTTTAAACGGGATAAATCGGAGTTCCTCCACAAAGTGGGTTCTTCTTTGACCCCTCCTACTTACCCTTTGCTCTTTGTGTTATAACATTTCGGTGGTAGAAGAGACTCTTCCAGACTGAGAGGTTTTTAGGGGTTCTGTTTGGGTGAGAAAGGAAGCTTTCTCTAGGGCTTGGCATCTCCCCTCCACCTAGACTCCCTCCTCAGGAACCTGCGGTTTGTCGGAGATTTCCTCTCGTCATTTCCCCCCTGGGGCATCAAACCTGGGTGTTGGGGAATTCGGGGAAGCAGGGTTAGGTTGAGAGTTGGACTGAGCCCTCAGCATGAGCCTCAGATCATTGGTCAGTTGCTGGACCTGTCACTCAAGTTGCAAGACCTTGTCTGAGTGATAGGGAGGTCTTGAGTCATACTCCTGCTGCTCCCAAAAAGGGTAACTGTCCCTTCTGCTGGAGTAGCTCGAGTACTGGAAATTCCCACCATAATTTTCTATCCTGAATCTCCCTTCTCCTGGGTTCAGTGAACTGTTGTCCTTGAGCCAGGGATACAGAGGAGGATTGTTTTGGAAGTTCTGATTTGGGGATATCTGGGGAAAAAGTTTGGATTGGGAGATGGAGTGATACTTCTCTCTTGCAGTACTTACCTGATTAGTTCCCCCCCTTGGGCCAGAAGAGTGTATGCATACCCCAGAATTCGTTTAGTACCTTTGTACCTAGGATTTATATAGGTGGCAGGGTCAGAGGGATCATTGGTCTGGGCCCCTGCCTGACTACCGTTCGATTGGACCAAATTGGGGGGGGGTCCCTTCTGCTCTCCATTTTGCTTGTTGACAGGAGGGTTACTTTTAGGCCCCCCTGACTCCAGATCCAATGGAAGGGTCGTTTGTACCTGTGCCACCTTTGCAGCAGCAGGGCGGTTAGATGGTTTGGGGGGTTTGGCGGTATCTTTACTCTCAGCAGGCTTCTGGACCTCATAAATCCTGGTGGCCTGCTCAATCACCCAATCCAGGGTCCTATGCTCATGAACGTCACGCACCAAATGAGACATTATGTATTTGGGTAGAGCATGGAAATATGTAGTTATGAACACCCTACTATTGGTGTTTACCCACTGGGATGTCTGAGCAAATGCCTGCTTTAACTCCTGCACAAACTCCCTAGGTGCCTGATCTTCCCCACACTGCAAATTATATGCAGGCATCTTGTGGGTCTCGGAGAGTGCAATTTTTTTTTTCATTATGGCCGCTTTATAGGTGGGCCATTTATAATGATCCTGGTCCTCCAGTCCTACAAGAAACTGGAGTACTCAGGTGAGAAAGTCCATTTAGCAAATGCTATACAATTCACATCATTCCTGATCTGGAAGGATGCCACCATCTGCTCATAAAGTTCCAGGTGCTCCCATACCGAATACTTGGCATTCTCGTGGTATGGGGTCAGGAAGCTCCTTATGGCCTTGATTTGTCTGATTGGGTTTTTGACAAAACCCCTTTCTTTGTTTCCCTGTATTTGTCTTCTTCTGCACCAGAGTCCATTCACCTTCTGGCTCAGAACTGCTACTGGTACTCCCTTCCCTGTCTTCTACGCACTCCCTATCTCTATGACACTGGGAATATCTCCCAGAACCACAGGGTCTGGGGTCCTCTCACCTGGACCAAAGTGAACTCTCATGGTCATACTCCCCCCTTTCGGGCCCAGGTTAGAACCCAGTTTCTTCATCCCTCATACCAGGCAGTCTGAAGAATTCCCCCCCCCCTTCCCCTGAATATACAGAGGTTGCTATTATGCCCTTCCTAGGGTGAGGGTGTGGCTTTTCTCCTTCAGCGAAGCAGGCAAGGTGGTCTCTTTGTAGTCGCATTTTCAGCCAATCTAACTCTGTGACCTTCTCATCATAAGAGGTTTCATGGTTTGAAGTACTTACAGTATTATTCCTTCCTTCCCAGGACACACTGGTCCTGCCACTTTCCTCATCAATATCAAACAGGGACTGGCCTTCTTGATCAGTTGGGCTAGGCCTCGGTAAGTCTAACTGCCTCATGTCATCCTGTTCTTGATAGGTGGCATGCATGAGGTTGGTCCCCATTTGTACATGAGAGGTTGTAAATGACTGGCATGAGGCTCCTGTTGGGAAGGGCACCTCACCTTGATCAGTCACCCTGTCCCATATCCTGATTGGTCAGGGTGCATCAGGGCCTGTTTATCATTTTCGATTTCCTTGTTGAGGCTCTCGCACCTGTGTCTCTCTTTATTTATTAGCTGTTGCTAGTCAGAGAGATGGCTTTTTAATTTTGACACTAAGGCCTGATAAGTGTCAAGCACCATGCTCTGAGCTACCAACTGATCTTTTGTTTGCTGCACCTCATGCGGAAGTGATTCATTCTCCCTCCCGTGATCCTTGTATGCTGCGTGCCTATACAAGGTGCTTTTCTTTCGGGAGAGTAATCTCTTTCTCTGGCTCATCCCTATCATTCGCTGCCTCTGATAGTGCAGCTTCTATTTGTCTCACATGCCTTTTTAGCTCATTGCTTTCTTCTCTCATTCTGGTCATTTCCTGAGACCCTTGAACTGGATTTTCCCCAGCCGGCCCACTTGACTGGGGATCTCGCAACAGCCCTTTAAGATGAGTATCAGCACCCCTGAGATAGATGGGGAAGCAGATTCATACTCATGCATCAAATAACAACTCAATAGTTTGGCAAAGGGAGTCAGTTTAATGTCAAGTACAAAATAACAGGGAGTACAATGAACATCAGCAACCGCTCGATCTGCCTTCTCGCTTCAACTCCACTTAATTTCAGAAAAAACACAGTATTTATAGCAAAAACTCGTCATCACTGGCACCCAATCTTAAAAACCTAACATGCAACATGATTGGTTATAGGAAGGTAACTTTAACATAGGTACTGTAACTGGATGTGGTACGGGGAGAGGGGATTGGATAATCAATGTCAGGTGGGGCAACTAAGCCCTTCCTTCAAAATGGCCACTATGAACGTCACTAGAAGTACAACGTCCCATTGGTTCTACTCACTATAGGACCCTAGATTACACGGTCCACTATGATTGGGTTGGCATCAACCCCACTCATACTTTTCCACTCACGTCTAGCAGCATGCAGAACAGCCAGCCAGGTGCAGGGAGTTTGTCTGCACACCAGCTTCCCTCCAATTATGTTACAATCAATCATCATCTCAGTGGTCATGTGTCAATTACTGCTTTGTAGTTGGGCCTCGAGTCTGCTTCCTGGTCTGAGAAAGTTTAAGGAGTATGGGTATGGCAGGGATCCATGCATAGGTGTGAAAGTCTCATCCCTTCCTGCCTGCCTTGTCACGTGATTTGGACACTGTGAAATCGGCCTCTTCTTCATGCAATTTCGTGAATTTGATTTAATTCTGCCAGTCGTCTACCATCTGCGGCTTATCTTGGCCTTTCTGAACAGGATACTCTGTTCTTTTTCTCTTTAATTGTATCCACTGTTGGCCTTTTCCAGCCCGATATGACCTTGGCTTCTTGGCATGAGCACCTTCAGCTGGGTTCCTCTCTGTCCTAATTCTCAACTTGTTTGCTGCAACACTCTCCTCTTGAGACCTTTAGTAACCTTTGTTCAATTCTGCTCATGTGCGTAGTGGATTTACACTCATATATATAAAGTGCTTTTGAGGTACATATATGTATATTTTGGTGCTTGCCGCAATCTTTTTACTACTAAGCATAAGCAACCTTAACGATTTCTTTGCTTCTTGCGGTTTCTTGCATCTGTACACATTTAAACTGATTGAATATCTTCATTGTGCATATGGCATAATTTTCTGCATCTTGACATCAACTTCTTCACCTTAGGCTCAAGATGTCACTTATTCATGGTATTTCATCTCTTGTCAGTATTCTCAGGTCATTATATCCTCTATATGTGTGTTAGTCCGATTTCTTATGACGTCACCATTCGTCTCCCTTTAATATCTTCTTGACTTCTTAGGGTATTCCATTCTGAGAAACGTAATTTTTTCTCGCCTGTAGATATGGTTTTCTTAATGGGCACCTCACTGTACAGGTTTTCTGAGGTGCCTGTATTTCTATAGGTTCTGTTATTCTGATAGGCACTGGGCAGAGCCCAACTGCTGCTCTGTGCTGGTTTACTTGTTCTTCATACGTAACATATTTTGGCTTGAACGTACCTTGTACTACGTGGGGGGTGGCTGGAGTGTGGATGGTGCTTGGCACTACCTCATCACCCTGACTGACTCTTTTCTACCTTCATTTCCAACGGATGGATCCTCTGTGATAGAATGCTGTCACTCTGATTCAATAGGTCTTTTTCCTGAGCCAGCTGTGTCCTCTGTTGTTTTAGAGTACTTACCTGCTGATGTATCTGATCAAAGTCCTTTTGGGAATCAACCCCTTAACTGATTGTTTTCATTTTTCAACTGCTTTATTTGCAATTGATAGGCCATTATGTCATCCCAAATGACTATATTTGGAGCAGCCTAGTCATTTAGCTTGTGTTGTAGTGTGCTCAGATTTTCTACATACTCTTCATGTGCATTTTCCAGTGCAGAAAACTGTGATTTATGCCCTGCACTCTCTTGCTGCTCGGCTTTTAACTTATGTCTTAGTTATTAATTGAAATCCTGGGCCTGTGACAGGTCTCCAGCCTGATTCATCCTACTAGCCTCACTATTTTGCCAACGTTCACCCACTAAAAACAAATGAAAATATAACTGAGCAGTTAGCTGAGCCATTTGTATCTGTTCATCACAAGCAGTTGTGGTCATATAAAATGCCTCAAGTGCTTTGTGCAATATTCCACCTTGAAGCCAAATATCAATGATCACTGAGGTAACCTACACAATTCTGGTTTGCCAGCTTCCAACATCGTCCTTAACCCATTCTCCTTTAAGAAATAATTTTGCTTGGAGATGGTCCTGGCTTCCCCAATTTGTACATTAGTCATTTTCACAATGGCTTTTTGCACCTTTGTAACACTCTCTTCATGCAGGGGCAACAATCACCCTGTTCCTGCTTGATTTCCTCACACAAATCAATTCTTACTCACCCTTAATTTTTCACCTATACACATTGGGCTTATGGCCCTTGCAACATGCATCTGTTATTGGAAGGGATTACCCCAGACAAATTCTGAGTCCAAATAACCGAACAAACTCAAGAAGTTGGCAAGTTGCTGTTTTATTAGCAATTATCTAAAACAAGGTTGTTTACAACAAACATCAACGGATGGACAATCATTCTCCCAGCGATTTCCACATAAAAAACAATGATATACTTCCTTATGTGTCAGAATGACGTCATGCTACGTGGCAATAGTGAAAATTCTATCAAGGATTGGGATTGGTTAAGGGACACATTTAGATATACAATCATATAGGAGCTAGATTTGTTATTGGCTGTCCGATATTAGTTGGACAACTCATGACTACCTCTTCAAACGTGTCTTTTTAAGAAAAATCAGTTACACAGTGTTTCACTGGTTTCTCAAGGCATAAGGTCCTTCATTATGTGGACACATACAATTGGTTTGGCACGCATATGCCATGTCTGGATCATTCGGTTCAATTAGCAGCACATAAACCAAGCCCCATTGTCTAGGATGGCACTCTGTCAAGAGTGGCACAGGGCACCCAGGTAGGGGTTGGGTGCTTGTGCTGATGTAAGGTGGACAGATAAGTACACACACAGCGGGAAGTTCACACAGAACGAAGAGTAGGCAAGTGTAGCAGGAAAATAAAAGGTACAAACAAACTGGATTCCCCCTTGGGGTGAATGCAGAAATGGGAAAGAGTGTTCCGCGGACCTTAGGAAACTCCAGCCTTTTGCACAGATTGCTATAACAGAAGCCCACGCTATATGCTCATGGCTAGGAACAACAGATGTGGGTGTCTGTAACACTGAAACGCGACAAGCGAATGCGCAGAGGTTGCCTGCCGGAAACCAACAGTCAAGCTCTGTACAAAGGGATCTACATACGATACAAGAGAAGACAAGAACAGAAATATCCAGGGAAAAAGAAGTCAAAGAGCAAACTAGCAGAAGGAAATGAAGGGAAAGCAGTATAACTGAAATGGACAGGGATCAAGAACAGAGGGTTAAAAACAAGGAAGAAAGCAAGAGAGCAGCAGCCAGGAAACAGGGGGCCTGCAATAACCGATGACACAAAGTGCAGGTAAACTGTTGTGGACAGCAGAGGACTGTAGTAGGCTGCAAGGCAGAGAGCTCAGAGGAGCAGGACAGCAAGGAGCGAGCCCAAAGGAGCAGGGCTGCAAGGCAGGGAGCCCAGAGGATAAGGGCTGTAGCAAGGAGTCCAAAGGACAAGGGCATTAGGCAGCGGAGTGAAGCAGATTGCAAGGCAGGGAGCCCAGAGGACAAAGACTGTAGGCAGCGGAGTGAAGCAGACTGCAAGGCAGGGAGCCCAGAGGACAAGGACTGTATGCAGCGGAGTGAAGCAGGCTGCAAGGCAAGGAGCCCAGAAGGGCAGGGCAACAAGGAGTGAGCCCAGAGGAGCAGGGCCACTGACTGTAGAAGGCTGCAGAGGACTGTAGTAGGCTGCAAGGCAGGAATCCCAGAGGACAAGGGCTGTAGGTAGAAGGCAGCGGAGCGTGATCGGCTGCAAAGCAGGAGCCCGGAAGACAAGGGCGGTAGGTAGAAGGCAGCAGAGCGTGATCGGCTGCAATGCAGAGAGCCCGGAAGGGCACTGGAATCAAAAGTAGGATAAAGCAGGAACAGCATACAAAATACGTGGCTCAAAGCAAAAAGTTGCTGGAAGGTCTCTTAATACAAGAGACTGAGCTCCTGCAGGCAGCTGCTTAAATACCGCCCTGCCCTGTACTGAGGCAGGCTAATTGGCAGCACCTGGAGCAGCACACCTGAATACAATCTGCCTCCTCCCTCTCTGGTCCTGAGATGGTAGAAGCAGCACTGATCCCTAGGGCTTCTGGGGATTGTGGTTCCAATGCTGACGAATGGGAATGGCCAGGAATTGATAGTTGTAGCAAGGTGCATTGTGGTACGTGTAGTTAGTTGAGTAAAATAAAAAAGCATCAAAGTCACGCAAATGGGAATTAAGGACCAAAGTGTGAATAGGGGTTGTTCCAAGAGTATTCTGTAGGTAAATGAATAACAAATAGTCCATGATGGTCGCCAATGTGTGCGCCCATGGCGCAGGCATGACACCCATGTGCAGGTAGATAGGAAATGAAGCTCTCCTACCACCCAATTAGTCCAACATCTCTCATCACCCATGCCTTCTGCCATGAAATTCTCTTTATACTTGGACTTGCAGAGTATTCTTGTCCTGGGAATGCAATGGGAGTGAGGGCACTCGCTATTGTGTCTGGAACTCCAAGTTCAAGCCCTATTTCCATCCTCGACTCACGTGACCAGAGACCACAATTATGTTCATTCTGCAAGCTATTAAATACTTTTAATGAATTAAGACGTGGCCTCCTTTGTGTTCTTTCTTGCACCTTAATGTGAGGGGCTTCATCCTCCGCACACATGTTCCTCTTCACCATAGATAGCTGACCTCAACTTCTCAGTTCTTGGCTGTAGGCCAGACAGCCCACCAACGCAGCTCCAATAACCTGCTATTCTACTGCAAAACAACCTTTTATTCTTTTTTCATGATTCTTTGGCTTATTATTTCATGATACCAATGTCCAGTGTCTGTACAATGATGGCTCCGCCTGCATTGTATTCACTACTGTAGGTAGCCTATATAATGACTTGATCTATCTTGCGTTTCAGCATATATACATTAATTTGCAGCACATTTGACACTTGATATTTACTTCGTCATTTCTCCTCTAGAATCCATACATCGTCTTTATTCAGTATTTCAGGACGCTGTGCACACTTTCTTATGGGGTCATCAGTTCATTTTGTCTGCTCTTTCTCATATTCCTTCAGGGAGTTCCTCCTATAGGCTGTCATCAACTTGAAGGTGCATTCAATATGGTCGTCTTAATGGATACCATCTTCCATACACTCGCTGCGGTATTGGTACAATAGCTTGCTGTAGACAGGGCACGGTCTCATGGCGCTTATACAGGGGAGCTAGGGGGGGGGGTAGGATATCCTGCGGATATGTACGTCTGCTCCTCTACACTTCTTTAATTACATCTTCATTCTTTAAGTATTCTGTTCTCGTTTCAGTGCGTCACCGTGTTTTCTCCTTATGACATCACTTTGCACATGCCAGATTTCCTTCACAGCTCTTCGATATTCAGTGGTGTCGGCAAATCGCCTACTACCACTTCAGTTCGAGGGTGCATTCGGTATAGTTGTCTGAGTGCATAACGTCTCTCATATACTCAATGCGGTATTGGAAGGATGCCTGGTGTCATGCAAAGTATCTTCTTATTCTTCATCCAATATGTCGGAGGTGAGGGGGCGGGCTCTATCAATGATGCACACATCTGCTTCTCTACAAGGGAGTTCCTGAAAACCTGTCAGGTTTGTGGCCCTCGAGGCCGAGAGTTGGGCAACCTTGCAAAACACCCATTGTTCCCATTCTTCACCCCTTTTTACTTCTATTCCTTCCTCTGTATGCACCTTGCTAACATTGCTTGCATTTCCAGTCTGGTCCTGTACCCCTTTAATTCTCTTTATTTGTATGTCCATGCCTCTTCTGAAACATCTCCTCCTCTCCACATCTTTTCCTCCATCCTACCCGGCACAGCTTCTTCACTCTGTCCAACTTCATGCCTCCCTTGCCTCCCCTTTGCTTATGTTAGCATTTATTCCTTACCTCTGCTTCGTTACCTGTGATGCCTCCTGCGAGCACCATCTAATGTGCTTCCCATCTCTACTGCCATGCTGCCACCTATGCTAGGGTTGGCTCTCTGAACCTATCCGTCTATCCTTCCCCATGGAATAGGAGGACCAGATTTCCCAAACGAAAATCAGAGATGGCCAACGACATAAAGGAAGGACTACCCCATTGCAGCCCACCCATTAATGCCCCTTCCCCAGTCAGTAAGTGTTGTGGCTCCTACCTGAAAGGTTAGGGGTTGGAGACAATCTTCCAACTTCAACATTCTGAATCTGTTGTGAAAATAATTACAATTGTTGTTCCCTGCCCTTTGCCCAAAACCGGGACATGGTTTTTAAATTAAAAGAAACTCTCGCCAGGGGTAACAGAGAACCCAATTCCAGGATGTCTGGTCCCCATTCCATGGAAGGAAAGACGAACCGCTCTTTACTTCCATTTCTCCTCATGGTCCCATGCCTCCTGCCCTTTCGGCTATTACTTTCATCCCCCCACCCCCACCCATGGCACCACTCCCTTTCCTCTCCTCATCAGAATACAAATGCTGGTGTTCCGAGTCCCCCCTCACACCACAGTGTTTTGGAACATTCGCAAAAGTATGAAAGGTGATATGCTGTTGTTATACACATCTCTGCGTTTGATCATAGGAACTACTCCTCTGTTTTTCTTCTCGGGGTTGGGGAGAGGTGAGAGGTCACCGCCACCAAAAGTGCAAAATGCTGTAACTTCCGGATCCCTGGACCCAGGATTCCGGCCTATTGAATTGGAATGGGAATGGAAAAGGGACTATGTGCTTCTAAGACGTATAACTCTACTTCAGCGTCCATTTTGTATTGCTATCAGTGAAAACCGGAACTGGAGTATACCAATTGGGCACTTCCAGTTCAATGTGTACTTTCTTTCGCTGACATTAATGCAAATTTGCCCTTCATCTAAACTTTAAGTAAAAGCAGTGGCTTGCAGCATCACTGATCACCAATGGGTAACGAAGACCAACCGCCAGCCTGATATCTAAGCACTGAATGGCCGTGAATTGGACCAAGTTACAATGAAATCAAATAACACAATTCCCAACTAAAATGATGCCACAGTATAGTGAAAAAGAGGATGGCACTGCATGCTCGCGGCGCTGGTTCCACTCCAGGCTCCTGAGTTATGGTAACCATGTATATAAAGTCCTCAATACCCAAGGGCATCAGAGTGCCTTGCGGCCTCAGGGAGGAAGCAGAGATCACTCACAAACACTAAGAGTTGAAATGGATGTAAAAGAATTGTGTCTTTAATCCTTTCCTAAAGAAGATGACATTGGGTTAAAATCTTAGATTATCATGGATATCATTCCAAACCACAGCCACCTTTACGGAGAAGCTCCGTCCGGCAGCTGAGGACAGGTTGAATCTTCGGCGTAAGAGTCAGAGGGCGGTAGCAGAGCTTAGGGCTCGGCACAGGCTTTGCATTTTTACTCTATTATATTTTGGGGGACCTTAGTACTAAAAGAACCCAAGGCTAAAATGTCAGGATAATGGTTTCTGTTAAAGCTGTGAGGGACACGCCTGTGGTAGTGAGGAGAACTCATTCGTAGCCCAGAATTAGGCTTTTATCCCAAATGTTGACAGCTTTGCCTTTGCCCATGGGCCAATCACATCAAAGTGAGTTGGAACCCAAAACAGATAGGAATGTCCTCGGATTGAGGTTTCCCATGTCAGGAATGCTTAATGACAACACTGGAACTGGGATTAGGGCTGGCTGTTTCCCCGATTGTTGGTCACGTGGGGGGAGCGGGCAGCAGAGGGGGAGTTTCTATCGTACCCTCCTGCTTCCCTCTCCCCCTGCCTTGCTAATGTCCTCCTGCAGCCGTGACTGGCACCTGGTCCCTTATATGCCTACAGGGGCCAAGCCCTCCTCACCCAGTCTATCCCAGCACTCTATAACCAGCCCTTGCCCTCGGGCACCCTCCCCGATTAGCCTGACTCTGGTCCACCCCGTCCTCACACTTGACCTCTACCCCTTTCACCCTGGCACTTGCCCACCTAGGCTCCGCCAGCACTTGTTCAGACCATGGATTAAGCCTTCCTGCACTTCTCCCCTCCACCCCCTTCCTTCATCCCTGCTCATCCTCCCTGACCTGCCCCCTCCTGCATTTATTGTCACTGCACTTGCATGTTCCGAATGTCAGAAGGCCTAGTAGGACCAATATTATTGTTGTTTTTCTCCTCTGTGTCCCCCCTTTTGTCTTGTGACGCCTTTAAACACTTGTTTATAGGCGCATTACAAATGTCCAATAAATAAAATAATAATGTTTTAACATGATCAAATCCACCAAGAAAAAAGCCAGAACCGTCCCGCAAGGTAAAGCAGTGGCTATCCAAATCAGCCTCTGCAACAGTCTTGCCCTAATATAGGTCTTAGTACAGGTAATTACACTTGCAATGTCCATGCAACGCTTATATGCTGCGAGATATTAGGAGCAAGCACTGCTGGCAATTTCATCGAATTCTCAGAACCTCCGATGTGCATCTGACAGAATCATACAGTCACTCTATTGGGTAATGCTCCATTTCAGCCCATCACTAGGGTGACCAGATTTAAAAAGTAAAAAACCGGGACTGGGCAACTAACATAAAAGTAGGACTAACTCTTGAAAGGGACTGTCGAGACACTACACTTCAGTAGCGTTTGGAGAAGAGGGGGGTTTACGTGTTACTGTTCAAATAAACACATATAATTAATTCATCACAAACTGACACTATCTTAATTTGTAAAATGCAGCATTTTGTCTGTGTGAGATTGTGCATTTCCTGCCTGCCAGCTAGGAAGACCTACTACAAAAAAACGGGACCAGTGCAGTTTCCCATGGGAACATCATCTTGAGAAAGGGGGACAGAGCACCAAATACCGGGACAATCCCAGCCAAACCGGGACGTCGGGTCTCCCTACCCATCACACCACTAGTCCTAGCCACTGTCATGGCCAAGCAGACATCACAGCAAATCCCTTGGCATGAGATCCCTTGATCAGTCATTATCAGTGATGTCTTCTGCTGGAGCAATGCTCTGGAATCACTATTTGTGACCAAACGATTAGTGCACTACTGCACCAATACCTGTGCTGTCATTTTCTATGCAATGTTGGACCACGTTCCACCAGCAAGCGGTTGGTGCTGTGCTATCATTTTTATTTTTTTATTTTTTTATTTTTATTTATGCATGTAACCACAGGGGCTTTGTACAAAACAATCACATTAATTAGACATATGACATATTACATCAACACATCATCTTAACTTAAGCAATAATTAATTATATCTGACCTGATACCAAAATCATCAGCCATCATTCAACTATACTATTCCGTCAATAGTTTAAAAATCTTCATGATATCCATATAAAATCTCATCACATGATAGATCAGATTAGCATCATTTCCTTCCATCAGGGCAGCCCACGTCACTGTTGGGGTTAGACTCCATTACTGTATTCGAGTATGCGCAGTGTTCTCTTTCTCGGTGCATTTAAACTCTCAGATCTACACAATATATGTTCGATGGATTCAATTGTGTTATTTCCACATAAACGACAGTTTCGCTCCTCGCTATAAATGGATCCGTACTCCCACTGTTTCTAGCACTGCTGCACGATTACATTTGCATAGCAGGTAGTTTCGTAAGCTTGCACTGCAAATGCAGGCTTCAATATATGTGCCTGGATTAGGAGGGCCACTATTTACCAGTGAAGCTAGCTTACCCACACCTCTTTCACTCTAATGGTCTTTCAGTTTATCCTCACAGCAATGTTTTATCTGGCGCAAGGAAGAGGGGACTTTTACACCCGGATTTTCTTTCATCCATTCCTTATGTTTTGTATACAACCAACCAAGGGTCCCTCACTGTCTGTGGTTTTCAATAGTCGCAAAGGCTTGCATAACGAAGCTCATGATGGTTCCATTATTAAGCCGCACCAGTTTCTCACGGGTCATTGCTAATTTGTGTTCACACACTCGTGTGATTTTAACAATTGCAAATTCTAGCAGGAGAAATCCAATGGGAAGAGACAGTGGCATGCGAAAGAGTAGTCTCAAAATCTTAGCTTCGAGCTTCCCCAAGTGCTATAGCTGTGCTATAATGCACCATACAGCACAGCAAGGAGAGCTATGTAGTCTTGGCTCTCCTAATTCCAGGTAACAGAAACCACGTGCACCAAGGGGAGAATGAGCGGGTCAGTGCAGTTCTATAGCGCACACTACCTTGGGAGGGGTCTCTTCGCGCTGATGGCCTTGCTCACATGAGTTCTAGTCACTAATTGTATACTTATGATTGAAAATGACGTGCTTCACCAAGAATATTGATGGCTGTAGCAGTCCCATGGCTGGGAGTTTCGATGCACTCGAAACAGTAGAAAGGGACAGCACAAAATGGACATTAAATATTAGAGGCAGAGAGGTGCGGCTTGGGTCAGCTCGGGCCACGTTCCTAAGGAGTCATGCAGTGCAGCGCTGGCTCTGAAGTCATGCTGGTAGGAGTCATGCAGTGTAGACTGGCTCCGGATTCCTGCTGGTGGCAGTCATGCAGTGCAGAGCTGGCTCCAGAATCATGCTGGTAGGAGTCATGCAGTGGAGGGTGGCTCCAGAGCCATGCTGGTAGGAGTCATGCAGTATGGGGCTGGCTCCGTAGTCATGCTGATAGGAGTCATGCAGTTCAGGGGGGCTCTGTAGTCATGCTGGTAGGAGTCATGCAGTGCGGGCTAGCTCCAGAGTCATGCTGATAGGAGTCATGCAGTGCAGAGCTGGCTCCTGAGTCACGCTGATAGGAGTCATGCAGTGCAGGGCTGGCTCCAGACTCATGCTGATAGGAGTCATGCAGTGCAGAGCTGGCTCCGGACTCATGCTGGTAGGAGTCATGCAGTGCGGGCTGGCTCTGGAGACATGCTGGTAAGAGTCATGCAGTGCAGGGCTGGCTCCGAAGTCATGCTGGTAGGAGGCACGCAGTGCAGGAATGGCTCTGGAGTCAAGCTGGTAGGAGTCATGCAGTGCAGGGGGGCTCTGTAGTCATGCTGGTAGGAGTCATGTAGTGCGGGCTAGCTCCAGAGTCATGCTGGTAGGAGTCATGCAGTGCAGGGCTGGCTCCTGAGTCACGCTGATAGGAGTCATGCAGTGCAGGGCTGGCTCCAGACTCATGCTGATAGAAGTCATGCAGTGCAGAGCTGGCTCCGGAGTCATGCTGGTAGGAGGCACGCAGTGCAGGAATGGCTCTGGAGTCAAGCTGGTAGGAGTCATGCAGTGCAGGTCTGGCCCCATAGTCATGCTGGTAGGAGTCATGCAGTGCGGGCTGGCTCTGGAGACATGCTGGTAAGAGTCATGCAGTGCAGGGTTGGCTCCGGAGTCGTGCTGGTAGGAGGCACGCAGTGCAGGAATGGCTCTGGAGTCAAGCTGGTAGGAGTCATGCAGTGCAGGTCTGGCCCCATAGTCATGCTGGTAGGAGTCATGCAGTGTGTGGCTGGCTCCGTAGTCATGCTGGTGGGAGACATGCAGTGCAGGGCTGGCTCCAGTGTCATGCTGGTAGGAGTCATGCAGTGCAGACTGGTTTAAGAGTCATGCTTGTAGGAGTCATGCAGTGTAGACTGGCTCCGGATTCCTGCTGGTAGCAGTCATGCAGTGCAGGGCTGGCTCCAGAGTCATGCTGGTAGAAGTCATGCATTGGAGGGCTGCCTCCAGAGTCATGCTGGTAGGAGTCATGCAGTATGGGGCTGGCTCCAGAGTCATGATGATAGGAGTCATGCAGTTCAGGGGGGCTCTGTAGTCATGCTGGTAGGAGTCATGCAGTGCGGGCTGGCTCCGGAGTCATGCTGGTAGGAGTCATTCAGTGCAGGGCTGGCTCCTGAGTCATGCTGATAGGAGTCATGCAGTGCAGGGGTGGCTCCGGACTCATGCTGATAGGAGTCATGCAGTGCAGGGCTGGCTCCGGACTCATGCTGGTAAGAGTCATGCAGTGAAGGGCTGGCTCCGGAGTCATGCTGGTAGGAGGCATGCAGTGCAGGACTGGCTCTGGAGTCCAGCTGGTAGGAGTCATGCAGTGCAGGTCTGGCTCCATAGTCATGCTGGTAGGAGTCATGCAGTGCGGGGCTGGCTCTGTAGTCATGCTGGTGGGAGTCATGCAGTGCAGGGGGCTCTGTAGACATGCTGGTAGGAGTCATGCATCGCGGGCTGGCTTCTGAGTCATGCTGGTAGAAGTCATGCAGTGCTGGGCTGGATCCGGAGTCATGCTGGTAGGAGTCATGCAGTGCAGGCTGGCTCTGGAGACATGCTGGTAAGAGTCATGCAGTGCAGGCTGTCTCCAGAGTCATGCTGGTAGGACTCATGCAGTGCAGGCTGGATCTGGCATCATGCTGGCAGGAGTCATGCAGTGCAGGGCCCGCCCCAGAGTCGTGCTGGTAGGAGTCATGCAGTATTGGGCTGGCTCCAGAGTCATACTGATAGGAGTCATGCAGTTCAGGGGGGCTCTGTAGTCATGCTGGTAGGAGTCATGCAGTGCGGGCTGGCTCCGGAGTCATGCTGGTAGGAGTCATGCAGTTTCGGGCTGGCTCTGGAATCATGCTGATAGGAGTCATGCAGTGCAGGGCTGGCTCTGGAGTCATGCTGGTAGGAGGCATGCAGTGCAGGGCTGGCTCTGGAATCATGCTGATAGGAGTCATGCAGTGCAGGGCTGGCTCTGGAGTCATGCTGGTAGGAGGCATGCAGTGCAGGACTGGCTCTGGAGTCAAGCTGGTAGGATTCATGCAGTGCAGGGCCGGCTCCGGGGTCATGCTGGTAGGAGTCATGCAGTGCGGGGCTGGCTCCGGGGCCATGCTGATAGGAGTAATGCAGCACAGGGCTCGCTCTAGAGTCATGCTGGTAGGAGTCTTGCAGTGCAGGGCTGGCTCTGGAGTCGTGCTGGTAGGAGTCATGCAGTGCTGACTGGCTCTGGAGTCATGCTCGTAGCAGTCATGCAGTGCAGGGCTGGCTCCAGAGTCATGCTGGTAGGAGTAATGCAGTGCAGGGCTAGCTCTGTAGTCATGCTGGTAGGAGTCATGCAGTGCAGGACTGGCACCGGGGTCATTCTGGTAGGAGTCATGCAGTTCAGGGCTGGCTCTGGAGTCATTCTGGTAGTAGTCATGCAGTGTTAGCTGGCTCTGGAGTCATGCTGGTAGGAGTCATGCAGTGTAGGGCTGGCTCCAGAGTCATGCTGGTAGGAGTCATGTAGTGCGGACTGGCTCTGGAGTCATGCTGGTAGGAGTAATGCAGTGCGGGGCTGGCTCTGGAGTAATGCTGGTAGGAGTCATGCACTGCAGGGCTGGCTCTGGAGTCATGCTTGTAGGAGTCATGCAGTGCAGGCTAGCTCTGGAGTCATGCTGGTAGCAGTCATGCAGTGCAGGACTGTCTCCAGAGTCATGCTGGTAGGTGTCATGCAGTGCAGGGCTGGCTCCCGAGTCATGCTGGTCGAAGTCATACAAGGGCTAGCTCCAGAGTCATGTTGGTAGGAGTCATGCAGTGCAGGGCTGGCTTCGGAGTCATGCTGGTAGGAGGCATGCAGTGCGGGGCCGGCTCTGGAGACATGCTGGTAGCAGTCATGCAGAGCAGAGCCTGCAAAACCTTTTCACACTTCTCTTTACCAGCTGCACATTTCCACGAGAAGTTCTGCCTCTGCACATGAGAAGGCAGGACAAGCATTGAGGCAATCAATGGTCGGCGGCCAAGGTGGAGCGTTAACTGATAAGAGCTGGATTGGCACATGTGTACCCTTCTCTGTTTTGTTATTCTAGCACATCCTATGTTAAACCCCTTAATACATGTTCAATTCTCAGTTATTTAGTGTCGGTCTGGTTTTTGTTCCATGTCACCTCCATAATAGAATGTAGTCACAGTCAGTCACATAACCATTGGATGGCCAATGGGTATGTTCACAATGCCTTCAAAAATGATCCAGGAAGATGTTATCTCCCCACCCACCTAGCTTTTGCATGCAGAGGGGAGCTTTGCTTTTACTGTAGAGCCCTCAGTTGGTCATCATGGTCTTCTGGAAAGGCAGGATTTGGGAAACAAATGCCTTAAACTTGGCATTCCCACTTTTTGTCACATGGCCTTGTGGGAGCAGAGTGGCCCAGATGGCTTCCACCGGGGAATTTTGGTTTTGCTGCTGTGAAAAAAGTAGTGAATACGACAAAAGCACATAGCAATGTTGACGTTTCCGTAATGAGGTGGCAAGGAGCGATTTGTTGATAGCTTTAATGGCTTAACGCATTCACCAAAATGTGGTGTCGTCACTAACTCCCTTGTCACGTGGAGAGGGATACAGGGCAATGGGAAGGGAAGGGACGGGAAGTAAAGGGCTCGGGCAGTTCCTGAGAAGTGTGTATGAAATAAAGACGTGTTTAATGAGTCTCCTGCGTCCGCCCCTTATTGTGTGCAATTGCTAACCAGTGGGCTGGAGGGCGGGATGGACCTCTGCACACCTTCACATTGGCGACAAGGCGGAAAGAATCACCGCTGCACCAGCTGCTTTCCAGCGCTCTGCGCTCGTGGCACCCCGAGTGACACTTGAACCGTGGGCCGCAGCCCTGTGGATTCGTGACGGCAAGGTAAGGCTGGTGGGAGTGAGAAGGCTCCCTGCCAGCTGACCAGCTCCCATCAGGAATCTGGGCGAGGTACCGTACGTACTCACCGACGGCAACAAGGAAATCCGCAGGTGGAGTGTATCGGCTCCCTGCGTTCCGGGCGGGCTAACCCCGCCGACGGCATCGACACACGTGAGTGGAGCAAGCCTGCTCCCCACACTCCGGGCGAAGCGCCCGCACAAAGAGGGAAACCGGTGGGTGGAGCGCATCAGCTCCCCACAATAAAAGCAGGTTCCTCCCGCCAACGACGGCAACGCGTGTGGGTGGAGCACATCGGCTCCCCACACTCAAGAGAAGTTTTCCCCACGCTCAAAAAAAAAAAAATCCTCTGATTCGTCCTGCCAACGGCGGCAGCACACGTCGGTGGAGCGCATCGGCTCCCCACAACCGAGAAATCCTCCAATTCTTCCTGCCAACAGGCAGCAAGAAGGGTGGGTGGAGCAAGGCAGCTCCCCGCTCTCCCACTCTCACCAGAGGAAAGAGCGAGTGTAAGACACGCTCGCACTTCAAATCAAGGGTGCAAAGCAAACATTTAAAAGTGAGGAGCACCGAACCTCACGTCCAAGGAACAACAAGGGCCAACCACCGAGAAGAGGCACAGCTGCTACTACCTACTGCCCATTAGCTACAAACAGTAAGTGCACGCCTGAGAAGCACTTGACATGCTGGATGACTCAGGGGAAGAATCATTAACCATACAAGTAACACCTGCCCAGGTAGCGCGCAGAAGCATGACGGACAGCCTAATATCCCAGCTGCCCCCCAACTTTGATCTCAGTGACACCAGCACACTGGGGCCAAGGTGAAAGCAATGGTTAAGAGACTTTGAAGTGTGCCTCAAAGCTGTAGGCCCATTGGAGGATGAAAGAAAACACAGTTTACTCACTCATGCCATAGGGTGAAACGTGAGAGATATTCTAGACAAACTCCCTGAAGGCAACACAGACACCTACACCCACCTAAAAGTGACCCTCACAAACTACTTCACACCTCACACAAATGTGGACTATGAAAGACATATCTTCCACACCACAAAACAGTTGAAAGGCGAAACAATGGACGCTTTCGTAATGAGACTAAGGGCCTCATTACACGGAAGGCGGTAAGGGTTTACCGGTACCGGTAAGGGCACCGGTACCGGTAAACCCTTACCGCCTTACTATGAGGTCCTTTGCGGGTCCTCCCTTAACGCCTGGTTTTTACAAGGGACCTTGGTGCTAATTAAGGTACCGCAATTCGCGGTACCGTAATTAGCACCTTCACCATTAACATTGAGGGCTATGGGGCTGATTGGCAATGGTGAAGGGGCAATGGTGGATGGTGGAATAAGCGCCCCCACACACCTTGGAATATGGCGCTAATTCCGCCATCCACCAAGGCGGACCCGGTAAGGTACCGGCGGCAGCCATGGCGCTAATAACGCCATGGCTTACCGCCATCCGTGTAATGAGGCCCTAAGGGTTAAAATGAAACACTGTGATTTC
This sequence comes from Ambystoma mexicanum, assembly GCF_040938575.1. NCBI lineage: Eukaryota > Metazoa > Chordata > Amphibia > Caudata > Ambystomatidae > Ambystoma > Ambystoma mexicanum. The sequence goes on along the minus strand of NC_090938.1, from coordinate 563,077,923 downwards.
AACAAGTACTCAAACAAGGAGGCACTTCGCTCACAAATTATAGTAGGATGCGAAAGTGGTGAATTTAGAAGACAGCTACTGCAAAAGCCACGCAACCTCGAGGAGATCCTGCGCCTGGCCCGATCAGATGTGGCGTTGACAGCACAAGTGGAAGGTCTCGACGACATCACCATCACACACGGAAAACATGAGAGTCTACACAAACTTGAGAACACCCCAAAAGGAAACACAGATCCATTCTGCTACCGATGCGGGCATGAATACCCACATGAAGGTATGTGCCCCGCCATGAGCCATATTTGTTCCGCATGTGGAGGAGAAAACCACTATAAGGCTGTCTGTTTCATATACCGCAGCAAAATGCGGGGAAATGGAAGGAACAGGCGTTCCACGCCAGAAAGAGAGCAGAGGCATCCAAACCCTGGTCGCGATTCACACCACCAGAGTGACCCAACACGCCGCAGGAATCGTGAAGAGCCCTCGGACCGAAGACAGCCAAGGCAGTCACAGGAATGGAGGGACAACAAGCCCTCATCCTCAAGGCAGAGAAGGCACCCTCTGAGATACCTCAGGTGCCTCGTGGAACAATCTCAATCGGACAGCGCTTCTAGCGCCTCTTCAGAAGACAACCCTAGGAATGAAACAAGACAACGCAAAGGAGAACCACTGATGAAGGGCTACCTATACCCACTAGGGAACCCAACAGCAAAAGAGAATAGCCCCATGCTCATAATACAAGTCAACAAAGTGGCTGCTGATTTTCTGGTGGACACAGGGGCCGCGGTCAACGTGATCCGTGAGGAAGTATATAACAACATACCAAATGCACCACGCCTGCAACCAGCCAGAGCACTAATTTTTCCGTACGGCTCCAAGACACCCTTAGCCTGCAAAGGTTTTTCAATGGCCGCGTGCAGATACAATGATCACGCAAAAGATATACCCATGCACGTCCTACAAGCCGCCACAGACAGTGGATGCATTCTCAGCTACAAAGCTGCAATTGATATGGGGCTAATCCATGTTCTGTACAGGCTCATGGTGCACAAACATCTGGATCCCACTGCAAGCATTGACCAAGTCTTCCCAGCACTATTCAAAGGCCTGGGAAAATTGAAAGACAGACAAATAGAACTACACATCGACAATAATATCACACCCGTAGCACAGCACTACCGAGGAATTCCTATCAACATCCAGAAGCAGGTAGAAAACGAACTGATCAAACTCCTAGAAGCGGACATAATCGAACCAGCGGAAGGCCCCACTCCCTGGGTGTCCCCCATAGTACCCGTACCAAAAAAGGGCTCACCAGACATCTGCATTTGTGTAGACATGTGAAGACCCAATGAGGCAATCTTGAGAGAACGTCATCAGTCTCCCCGGATCACGGACATGGTACAGCTGCTCAAGGGAGCCAAGGTCTTTTCAAAGCTGGACCTAAATAAAGGGTACCATCAGCTAGAACTCAACAAAAGATCCAGATACATCACCACGTTCGCTACGCACCTGGGTCTATAGATACAAATGACTCAGTTTTCGAGTATCTTCGGCAGCGGAAATTTTCCAGTCAGAAATTCATAATATAATCGAACATGTGCCAAATTGTCTGAACTATGGTAATGACATTCTAGTGTTTGGGCAAACTCAGGAGCAGCCCGATGACACACTCATGCGGGTGTTCATGGCACTGGAGGAAGCGCACCTCACTCTGAACAAGGATAAATGCAAATTTTGAAAGACAACACTACGATTCTTCGGACACATCTTCTCCAAAAGTGGAATGACACCTGATCCCGAGAAGGTCAGTGCCCTCACAAACACCCCACCACCGAACTCCACCACCGACCTGCGATCATTTCTGGGTCTAGCAAGCTACTGCACGAGATACATAAAGGACTTTGCATCGGTCAGTGCACACCTGAGAGCCCTCACCAAACTCAACACGGAATTTAGATGGTCAGACGAGTGTCAACAAGCATTCCAAATCATCAAAAATCGCATCGAGGATGCCAAAAACATGGCATATTTTGAACCACAAAGACACACAGAACTATTTGTGGATGCAAGCCCTGTCGGCCTAGGGGCCATCTTGACTCAACTCGATCGCAAGGACGGTCACTCCATACATGTCGTATCCTATGCAAGCCGCAGACTCTCAAAAACTGAGCAAGCCTATTCACAGGCAGAAAAGGAGGGCCTTGCTGTGGTTTGGGCCTGCAAACATTTTCACCTATTTCTCTATGGGAAACCTTTCACAATAGTCATGGACCACAAGCACTACTATTTATTTACGGCAACGGCCAGGCCAAAATGCCCCGCAGGATAGCCCGATATGCCCAGGAAGGAACAAAATCCGGCAGACTTCCTCTCACGTCACCCCAGCCAAGGATGCAGGCCAGACCCATCCATAGCGGACCAAAGCATCAGGTACGTGGTCCAAGAAAATTCCCCGCAGGGTCTGGACTTGGAACAAATAGCCCGGGAATCAAACACATATCAAGCTTTGCAAATCATCATGAGATGGCTTGAGACGGGTCACTGGAAACATGCAAAGCAACTCAAGGAGAATGTAGGAGACAAAATAAAACAGGACATCACATGCTTATTGGCCGTAAAAGATGAACTTGCCGAATCAGAGGAAGGACTGCTAGTTAAGGGAACCAATTTAGTGATTCCCCAGAACCTGAGGAAAAAGGTCCTCGAGCTAGTGCACGAAGGACATAGAGGAATAATGTCCACAAAAATGTTGCTGCGGCTAAGAGTATGGTTCCCTCAACTGGACACACACGTGGAAGAACTACTCAAAAACGGCCCCACCTGTGTCGTCCTTAACCCAAAAACCAGACCAGAACCTCTCAGAATGACAAAATTACCTGAAGGGGCATGGGAAGAAATTGCGGTGGACTACTATGGCCCACTAGAAGGGGGCGAACACATCCTTGTAGCCATTGATGAATACTCAAGATTCCCAGGCGTGCAAATCGTACCATCCACAGCGGCACATCATGCCATCCCTGCGCTGGATCGGATGTTTCGCCACATATGGCATTCCAAAAGTACTTAAATCTGACAACGGGCCTCCGTTCACAGGACAGGACTTCAAGAGTTTCGCAGAATACATGGTTTTCCACCATCGAAAAATAACACCGTTGTGGCCCCAAGCAAATGGGAGAATCGAAAGATTCATGGGTAACATCAAGCGTGTCACACAGATAGCTTGCCTGACAGGAGAGCCGGTGGAGAAATTACTGTGTCAACTAATGAGAGATTACTGAAACACCCCACATAGCACCACAGGTAAATCACCGTCAGAAGTAATGTTTGGAAGAAATGTGAGAACCAGACTACCCCACATAGGTCTGGAAGAGGAAAGGTACAAAGATGACGCTGACATGAGACAACAGGATGCATCACGGAAAGCGGACATGAAAGAACCGGCTGACAAGAAAAGAAGGGCCGAAGAAAATGATCTAGAGCCAGGAGACATAGTCATCGCAAGACAGACACAAAACCGCAAGAATATGGCAGCCTTCAACGAAGAACCCCTCACCATGACACAAAGGAAAGGGTCTCTCATCACGGCGGAAGGCAGTAACCGGACTAAGACAAGAAACGTCTCCCACTTTAAGAGAATGCCGGGGACCATACCGTTAATTGAACCATGTACACCAGGAGGTACCTGGGAACGGGTCGCACCCTATGAAGGAGAGATGGAGGATTCCGGGACAGAAGAGCCACGTTGACTATCACAGGAATCAAGCAAGAGAAACAACTGGAGACCGCAAAGAACTCGAAGGAAACCACATCGTCTCATCGAAGAGATGCCATGATCCCGAACTGTATGTTTGGTATGGGGGGGGTGGTGGCGTCACTAACTCCCTTGTCATTTGGAGAGGGATACGGGGCAATGGAAAGGGGAGGGACGGGAAGTAAAGGGCTCGGGCAGTTCCTGAGAAGTGTGTGTGAAATAAAGAGTGTTTCAAGAGTGTCCTGCGTCCGCCCCTTATTGTGTGCAATTGCTAAGCAGTGGGCTGGAGGGCTCTGCACACCTTCACACAAAACAAATAGACTAAACCACAGAGTTTAATAAAAGGGATCGTGTTATTGTTTGTTTGTCATCTTCCGCTTTACTCTATTTCATTGTACCATATTTTGCATATAAACATCAAGCTTACACGTGTGGTGAAAACGTTGCGCCACGAATGATATGAACCAATTGACCCTTGAAACCGCAGTTTCACGTCTGATGACGTCACGCGGGCTGCCATTCTTGAAATCCCACCTAAATGGGGTTCAGCCAGGTGGGCACACCCCATTTGTGTAAGATCTGCATATATTCTCCAAGCTGTTGACTCCCAAAACCAAACAAAATGGACAGCGCTTCAAAAACGGGGCACAAAGGGGCGTGTTTACGATTGCAAATCATTAAAGTGAGCCTTGGCAGTGTCTGGTCCTTCCAGCGTAGCAATCACAAAAGACAGCAAACTGGTGTCACATGAGGACTGATGGACATACCGCTCTACCCTAAAGATAACAAATAAATGGGTATGTCACCAATCCTGTCCCACGGATGAGCCGGCTCAAAGATAGCGGACTCTGCAGGGACAATATTTCAATTCATTTATTACGAGACAAAAAAAATCGATGTGTTTATTTACAATATAATCCAAAGGGCATCTGTGCTGATGTTAAATCATGTTCACTCACACTATCATTCAGACAACTGACATCCCTACCACTCATTCAACTTCAATCATACTAGTAATAGCTCATAGAAAAGTGCTGCTGCGGCGCTAAAGTGCTCACAAGTGTGAACATGCTCATAGTCGTGAAAGCTCAACAGAGGCATTATGTGGCTCAGTCTTTCTGATCAGACATGTGGTCGCTCTATTAATCCACTTATGTTGATTAAATGTATGCTGCTGCTCGGTAGCACAAGGGCCAGGCATTAGCACTTTAGGCAGACACTGTCCACAAAGGCAGACTAGCGCATTGAGTCTGTCTGCGGGGCGACATGTGGCACTCTACAAATCAACCAGCCTACATACATAATACATGCAAATGGCGCTCAGTCCAGGAAAGGGCCATAACGACCCAAAGTACAACTGCAAATGTTGAATGAATGGGGGCATCCTTCCGCCAGGCCTCTTAGCACAAGAGTAAACAAATGTATACACAGACGCAAACACCAATCTGACAACCACAAACTCATAGATTTTCACTTTTGCTAGACCAGAGGATGGTACTTCCCTAACTACACTTGGGTCATCTCCCAGCAGGCCTGGGACCTCCTCAATGCTGCAGCTCTGTGCAATTCTCGCCTAGTACCTGAAGTGCACATTACTGGTCCACCCTGTCGACCCATTTATTTATTTATTTTATTTTATTTTTTGTTTGCTTTTTAGGCGCTTATACAGCAAGTAAATACCGTTTCAAAGCACCCACAGAGCGAGGGGCGAAAACAAGGGAGTGAAATACATTACAAAACTCAATATTTAATAAGAGCAGTGGAGGGGGAAAAAGGAAGAAAGGACAAACCTACTATGCCTTGTGAGTATTCAGAACGTGCAAAAGTGCTGCAAGGGAGAGGGGATAAGTGCTGGGGAGTCCAAGCTCATGAGTGAGCCACAGATGAAGTGCTTGGGTTGTTGAGAGCTACACGGCCAGGAGCCATGTTAAGTGTAAGTGTGAACCTCCAGGGCGAAGGGTCTGCCAAGCCAAGTGATGGGGGTAGACCAGAGCTGGGCCGATTCGGGGTGTTTGACAGGGGTCCCAAAGATGCATAAGGGCCCCAGACACCAATCACACCAACTGTGGGATTAGCAGAAGAGAAGAATGGAAGGAGGAGGTGAAAAGTCTTGAGGAGCTTCCGGAATTTAACAAAGTCCTGCTCAAGGCGTAGAGGGAGGGGAGGCTGTTCCATAGGAGGGAGCCAGCTGAGGAAAGCGATCGACCTCCTGCCCTCTGTTTAGCGAAACGCTTTACACACAAAGAGTTGGTGCCAGAGGAATGAAGTGATCTAGAGCAAGAGTATTTAGTATGATAAAGTTGAAGATAATGTGGTCCCTGGGCCCAGACAGCCCTCTGGATGCTGCAGAGGGGTTTGAATGTAATCTGTGCAGCAACCAGGAGTGAAGACTTTTTAGGGCAGGAGAGATGAGGTCCGTGCGCTTAAGAACAAGGATAAGTCTTGCTGCCCTATTCTGGATTAGCTGGAGGGATCACAGAGTGGACGAAGGTAGATTCAGGAGGAGGCTATTGCAGTAGTCAAGCCTAGAGAGAACCAGGGCTCGGGTAACATTGAGCCTCTGGGGAAAGTGAGAAAAGGGAGAATTCCTTTGAGAAGGAAGAGCTGAAAGTGGGTGACACAATGAGGTGACTGTCGAACAGGGAGGGAAGGCAAGGAGGGATAGTAGAATCAGATCATTCACAGAAGAGCCCACCACTGCTGAAGCAGAGCTCTCTCTACAGAAACCAGTGGAATGGCAACCGTTGACTGCTAAGACCGCAAGGCTGCCAGCAGGAAAACCCTTAGTCACCTGGTAATTAGCTAAATGAAGCTCATACTCACGTCAGATCATCCTCAGGTCACCTAAACTTCCCCTGGGTGTTCAAGGACATTTGGGAGCGTACGGCCTTCTTAGAAAGAACTGATGGGTCACGATTCATTGCCTAGGGGCAGACCATTGCTAGGCTGGAAACTAAACTTGCCTGCAGAAAAAAGACCAGGAAACAGTCCTTCTCCAGCTATCTCTGGTGGCAGTCAGGACCGCTCCAACGCACCTGCATTTAAGGAAGGAACAGAAAACCCTGCTCTTCAGAGAATCACAGCGTGGATACTGAAATCCATCTCCGTGGCAATCAGGACAGCTCCATCTCTCTGGCATTTAATGAAGGAACAGAAAACCCGATTGTTCTGGAATTCTACAGCGTGGATAACAAAACTCTGTCCCCGGTTCTACCACCACTCCCATTGTAAACTACCCCCGTTCTTTGAACCCTTGTCCAGCACTCTGTTGCTCTTAAGCTACATTTGCAGTGTAATAGGTCCCAGGCTTCCAGCAGAGACCTTAAGGTTCTCTAATACCCACTTAGTTTCATGAGGCTATGTGAACTCTTACTTTATCTGGCATTGCTGCAAGCACAAGAAAATCAAAGTGCTCGGACTGAGCCATGAAGTAGGATGTTAATGCTTTATAAAAGACCAGAACGTACAGAGTCACGCGAACTCAGGGAGATCTGATTGACAGCACCTGGGTAGGTCTTGTCCCTTTTGCAGAAGACAGAGCACGCTGTAGCCCAGTCATACCATCTGAAGACAATCTGATTGGACAGCATCAGTGCAGCCATTATCCCATCTGCAAAAAGCAGACCAAAAGCACTTAAGCAGAGCAATCCAGTCCCAGGAAGCATCCAGTTGATGGAGTCAGGGCAGCCCTGGCCTCCTCGACTTAAGATAGCGCCAAAGCAATCCAAATTTTCCATTTGCTAATTCGTGTTTTTGATATGGGTTCATGCCCCATTTCCTTTACTCTATTCAATTATTTAAAACTCCACCAATTGTTTTACTAATTATTATACGGTTACCTTGTCTCCATCATTCTGCTTCAGAGAAAAGAGCAATTCCCAAAAGGAGTATTCTGAAACACATATTGCCTTCAGTATTGCACACAATGGTCCAGAAGGCCCTCTTTGGACTTTTAGGGCCTCATTACGCGGTAGGCGGTGAGCCATGGCGCTATTAGCGCCATGGCTCATGCCGGTAGAATACCGGCACCGCCTTGGCGGAAAGGGGATTTACCGCCCCATTACAAGGTTGGAGGGGCGGTAAATCCCCCTTCCACCATTGCCCTTCCCCATTCCCATTTCTGCCCCATAGGGCTCTATGGGATTGGGGAAGGCTCTAATTACAGCACTGCAATTTTGCGGTGCCGTAATTAGCTCCGAGGTCCCTTAGCGGGTTGGATTTTAACGCCTGCAAAAAGCAGGCGTTAAATCCCCCAACCTACAAAGGGACCTCGTAGTAAGGCGGTAAGGATTTACCGGTACCGGTATTTTACCGGTACCGGTAAATCCTTACCGCCATCCGTGTAATGAGGCCCTTAGAGTCACCATGAAGTTCATCCAATATTAACCATTATAATCAATGTTTTTTTTTTACCTATGACACGTGCCAGGCACATCTTCACAGATATCTCCTCTTCTTTTGATATTGCATACAACGTCTTCTGCTTCCTAAAATAGTGGCATGCTTCCCTTACCGCCTATCCAGGTTACAAGCCCAGACTCCATTTTAAAACAAAGCATTTAATAGATACTGAAAGGGGCAAATCATGATAGGTACACCTAACTCCAAGATCATAGGTGACATTTAATTTTATTTATTTATTTAATATTTATATTGCGCCGGTAGCTCGCGAGCTTCTGGGCGCAGAGACAAGAACACGAAAGACAGACAAATGGTGACAGGACGGATAGGACGGGACGATCACATAAGATTACTCTGACTGGGAGTGAAATGGGTGGCGGTTTATTTGAAGAGGTGGGTTTTTACCATTTTGCGAAAGCGGGTATAGTTGGTTTACAGACTTAGATGGTCTGGAAGGTTATTCCAGAGACTAGCAGCAAGAGTCGGAAAGGCTCTGCATAGGCCGCTTTTGAGTTTGTGTGGGGCCGTTGCAATTTTGCCGAGTTGGGACGATCTCAGTGTTCTATTTGGAACGTATGGTTTGATCCTCGTTTTTATAATCCAATGTTTTCAAAGATAGGGAAAGATATTGACATAATCCTGCCTCACCTCAATAGCCTTCATTTCATCCTTACCTTTGTTTTTAACCATGTAAACTATTTCAGTTAATGAATATGCAGTGATCCACTCATCCGGCCCGTTAAACCGCGTAATGCATGTACCAAGGCAGGTATACCACTGTTCTGGCCTTCCTTCGGACTGTATAGCGAAAGAGTACCCAAAAATCCAGGTAGTGCATGATTTAGTATCTTTCATAGTATTCTCATAAAAGACGAAACCCTACTTCCTATAGGATCAATAACCCAGTCAAGTTTTATGACCTAAGTTTGGCTAAATTTACTAACCCTAAACAGGTGCTTCTATGCTAAATCTTCAAAGTGATCCACTCTTCTGCTATCCTCAGTAGCAAACACCTCATGCCCACAAGAGGAGGTCTGTATATATTTAACTGCACGAAAGAGCGTGAGCTTACACAAAACTTGTGATGCAGGAAATGCAATAGGGATTGCAAATACTTGCAATTTTAAGAGGTCAAGCAAGCTGTCTGCCGACTGGAAGGAACAATGGAGGAATCAGCTGACCATCACAATAGTGCAGCCGGATTTCAAAATGGCGGCCCTGTGTTCTATAGACTTGGCTTGCAGAGATGCAGGCTGATCCCAAATGAATTGCAAAGTAGTAGTGTTGCACGGGACAGCATAACGGCCCATGATCCCCATTCAATCACCTGCCATTACAGCTTACTAGTTGCAGGAGATCCCATTGAAACACTAAGGGATCCATTTACTGGCAGTCGGATTTGCAGTGTGGAGGCGTGCGAAAGAAAAGGGGAGAGTGTAAGAAGGAGAAGGGAAAAGAAGGTTTCGTAGGAGGGCCAGACCAGGAGAGGTGAGAAAGCAGTAATAAGGGAGGAAGAAGAAATGAAAGGAACAAGAGAGGGAATAGGCGGTCACATCAGGCACAGGCAAGGTGAAGAGAAATGGCAGGGTGGTGCACCTTGAAGTCGCGAGTAGGAAGCCAGCATTGGCAAAAGCTAGACCAGCATCTTACCTTCACGCCTAATCTTCCCTATATAGAAGAACCCCCACCTCCCCCCAAGCTGCAGGTTTCTATCTTTAGAGCCTACAGAATACCGTAATATGGGCATGAGTTAGAGGGCTGGTCTCAATAAGCTCAAGGAACAAGGTGCCGCAGGACACTTATAGCAGAACAGCCCCAGAATGCAAGTTGGCCATGAAACATGGCATGACATAGGAGCAGGTGCTTTGCGGACAGAGAATGCAGGGGGTGGTGGTGGTGCACCCTATCAATCGTTCCACTCACTACATTCAGTTCAGCAGGTGGATGCAATCACCCATGTTATTTGTGAGCTCATACCGAGTTAGTGGAAGTCAACCCATGCTTAAGCAGAGGCCATGCCCCTTCAATGCTTCACAGAGGACGTCAAACATTCCCAGACTTTCCAGGCCCAATAAAAGGATTCCCCACTGAGCAAGTGATCCTCCTAGAAGAGGTAGTTGGAAGCCAAGGAGGCTTCCTTATTAAAACATTAAGGGCTGTTGTATCGGAGGTAAATAGCATAAAAGGTGAGGGGACTACTTGCTGCCGATTGTTAGTGCACTTAAGAGGGCTCACTCCCATCTGATGGCTGGACACCAGAGCACTGCCAAAACTCTTCATTATGTATGAACAAGATTCTATTGGCCAGGGATCCTTCTCAAACCATGTTGATATTGTGGAATGTATCACATCTGCCAGATGACCACAGTGGCTGATGTGGGTGGGGACCCTCTTCAACGTCTCCTTACTTTAGAGGTGCCCTTTTCCCAAATAGAAATCAAGTTTGTTGGCCTCTACAACCATGCCGGGCAGTGCACTGGAGTATATTAGTTATCATAGATTATGTGACCTGCTCTACAGAGGCGTCCCCTCTCTGAACTAATACAACCCAGCCGATACTTACACATCTGGCACCCTTTTTCGCATGAGTGAGATTGACGAAGGAGATCCTCACTTACCAAGCATCCACCTTCAAGCCTAATAAGTGTGAAAATCGGTATGTAGTTGTCTGGGAGCCGCAGTACCACTGCTCTGTAACACAGTGACAATTTCCTGGAGCAAAAGGCTTGCATTTGATCTAATTTGCATACTAACAATGCTTTGCTAATGTGGCTCTGAACTGGAGGCAAACTTCCAGCAATGGCTTCAAGGTGGCATTGTGGAATGTGTCAAATAGATTTTTCTACTTTCACATTTCAGATGAAAGTTTTTTTATTTCCAAACATTTATAAACCCACTAGATCTTTATTGGTAATATATATGTGTGCAAAAATTCAAATTGCAATCTGCTAGCCAGCCATATCAAAATGAACTTGCCACCTCAAACCCACACACACACATCACACCATTTCAAATGCCATGGCTAGTGGGCCATAAAGTAAACTATTGGTGCAACAGGTACTGTGGCCATGGCAGAATCCCAAGGTCACTGGACATGTCTGAAAGCCATATCTACTGGGCCCCAAAGAAACCTATCCATGCTACATGTACAGTGCAGAAGGCCGTGGACCTTGGCCAAACCTTTATTGAGGAGAAAGTTAAGTTGATCAGATTTAATCTGTGATGTCATCATTGTGGTCATACACTGCGCAACAGGGGGTGCATAGTTCAGGTGGGCTTACTCTAAATGCGATTGCTGAATTTCAGGGGTTTTGGTATGTTAAATCTGGATCTATGTGATCACTGTCCTGCCCGCAACTGCGACACCGAAAATGCCGACGACAGTTACGGCACGGCGCAGTGATCATATGAATCACTGTGCCCCCTCCCAACCACCCCCAACCCAAACACAAACACACTTACCTTTAGGGCAGCAAACTTCTGTGTGTGCCGCCCGCACTCTGCGATCCCTGTGGTGTCAGTTCTTCGCACTAACGTGGGTTGGAGCTGACGCCGCAGGGTGCTTTTCCTTTTTTTTAACGTGTCCCACGCTTTCCGAAATGGTAAGCGGGGGACACCCCCGCAACCCCTGACCTCCATTACTGCACCCAGGAAGAGCGGGGGACACCCCCGCAACCCCCGCTCTGCTTGGGCGCAGTAAATGTCACCCTCATTTTGTGCGCCTCCAAAGTCGCATTGACTGCGGGGGCGCACAAATGAGGGCGCCATTTTGTATGATACCGTTAAATCTGATCACCTGAACTCTCTCTTAACCAACGTTTTGTTTTCACTGAATATATATATATATATCTTTCTATCTCCTCGCTCTAACTTTCTCTCTCTCTCTTTGTATCTCAGTCTCTCTCCCCATTTCTCTGTGCAGCACTATCACTGTCCCCATCTCTAACAGTCCCACGCTCTATGTCACTGGATCGCCCTCTCTAGCTCTCCCTCCCTTTCGCTCTCTCTTTCTTTCTTTGTCTCTCTGTGTCTCTTCCTGTCTCTCTCTTTCTCTGTCTCCCTCCTGGTTCGTGTGTGTCTCTGTATTTGCCCCTTTACATTGCTCTCTAGCTCGCTTTGTGCTCTGTAGTTCACTTGGTCATTCTCTCTCCCTCCCTCGCATCCCTCACGCTCTCTCTCTGCCTCTCATTCTCTCTCCTCCATCTCTATGTCTCTGTATCTCTCGCTCACTCTTCCTCTCATCCTCTTTTTCTCCTTTCCGCTCTTTCCCTATCTTTTTCTCTCCCTCTTAAACACCCATCTCTCCATCATTCTGCCCTCTCTATAACTCTCTCTATCATCTTACTGGAGCCAAGCTTTCAGTACAGCAAGGAGGAGTCTTCCCCCAACTCTTTTGTCTACACTATCTCCTTAGAGCTTAAGTGTTGAGAAAAGGGTCTCTTTTTCTCTGTGTAACTCTCTCTCTCTTTCCCTCTCTGGCGCTCTCCTTCTGTCTTCCTATCTCTCCTACTCTATCCCTCTCCTTTTGGTGCTTCGTTGGCACTGACTTGCAAGGTGCTCTTCACCATCTCTCCCACCCTCTCCCTCTTGCTCCCTCTATCCCTGTCTCCATCTGGATTCTGTGTGTTAAGGAGAGCGGGTCAGCTCACTCTGTCTCTCTCTCTCTCTCTCCCTTTTTACCTCTCCCTTCCTCCTTTTCTCTTGCCTACTTCCTCTAGAGACTGTGCATGGAGAAGGGGGTTCACCCTTTCTCTTTCTGTCCACCTCTTTCTCCCTTTCTCCCCCTGCCTCTTTTACTTTCCCTCTCCCTCCATAGCCCACTTCCTCTAAAGCCATGGTGTTATCGCACAAGGTGCTCTCTCTCCCTCTGTCCCACTCTTTCACCATCTCCCCTGCACCTTCCTCTGGAGCCTGTGCATTTAGTAGTCTTTCTCTCCCATACTCTATTACGCTATCCCTTAGCTAACTCTCTCTCTCCTTGTTCTATTAGCGATATCCCTCACTCTCATGGGTAGGCAGTGATGTGTGCTGAGTAGGGGGATCCAGGGCTGAAGAGCCTAGGGATATCTCTTCTGGGGTTGGAGCGTGCTGGGCTGGTGCCTGCGGGTGCAGCTCAGTCTATACTGAAGAAATATCATTAGGCTTGCATAGATATAAGACTAGCAGGTGTACCTGTGCTTTGCATGGTAATTCCTACTTCAGTCCTAGTTTGAAGTTTCTTTAATGAAGTAAACCAATCCTTCTTTGCAGACAATATTGCTAATCTTTCCTGTAGTGTGAACAAATTGTCTTTTGTTTCCAACTCTGGAGCAAGACACATAAAGCTGACCATGAGAAAGCATGAAACCTGTAAATCGGTTCCAGCTACTTGGAGTGTTGAGATTGCATAGCAACATTATTGACCCTGATCTACAACTGAGGCTGCAGCGACCTCAACATAATTGCCGTACGTGTAGGGCTGAAGCATGTACGCTTGAAATGCTGTACCCATACTTGTACGGCTGAAGCATGTAAGCTTCATACTGGTGAAATGGCATACATTAATCAACTTCCATGGGAAATGAAGTTTCTGTAATTATCATGAGAGATTTGCCACGATGTGACAGACAACGTCATTGCGAACACTATTGAAGAGACATGCACCGTTTCCTGTCACTTACCTTACTATAAAAGCACCGTATTGTGTCACCCGCATGACTTCACAAGTGAGTTTTGCTAATGTCAGCTAGAATTCTGATAGTGTGGAAAGTTTAGGAACAATGAACTGAACTGCTGAAGTTTTCATGAACCGCTGCACTTTAGGAACAATGAACGTAGAACTACGTGACGAAGAGCCGTATGGCAGGGGTAAGCATTACAGACCGTTAAAAAAGGAAATCCAAAAAAGGTATATTTTATGCTTGTTACAATGCCTACAACATGGAACCTACCCACATGCCAAATTTCAGGTTTGCAGCATTTTGGGAAGTATGCTGAGCATTTCTAAACAGACACACACACACATACCCAAGCATTGCAGACCACCTTTTAAAAAAATGCTTAAAAAAATAAATAAAAAAGAAATGTATATTGTATACTTTTTACATTGTCTAAACCATGGACCTACCCACATGGCAAATTCCAAGTTTGTAGCATGCAGGGAAATATACTGAACATCTCGAACAGACACAAACACATATCCACAAATGTCCCATTAATATATATAGAGATGACCACTTATATGTAACTACATAAAATATTTTTTTAAACCCAACTCATTGGTACTTCTTTTATGAACCCGGTAAAGGTGAAATGTGGAGACATCCCTTCTTGGGAGCCAAACCATCAATCTGAAGGTATTCATGAATCCATTTTTCCTGACACATATGTAAACAGTATTTTCTCAGCGTTAACAAAATACATGTTGCCATAACTGCTGCAAATATAACATGCATATAATTGATAAAGAGAAACATCCCACGTTATTTTAAGTTTCTATTTGAAGCCTCAGTAAAACATGAAGCATTTGCGATACAGAGAGAGAGAGAGAGAGAGAGAGAGAGAGAGAGAGAGAGAGAGATGGGAAAACAGGTGACATAGGGAGAGGTGAGGCAGGTAAGTGAGAGGGTGAAAGAGAGAAAAGGATAGAGGGCTGGAGGACAGCTGGGAGACACGGAATTAGGAAGGGAGAGAAGATGAGGCAGGACAGGAGAGCGTGAGGGAGGGCAGGTGCTGTAGGAATCAGGTGCCCAGAACTATCATTGTGAAAGGCACACCCCATGTCCATTCTTGAGTTTTCCTTTTACAAATCACTTCCAGTAGGTCTGTTAGTACCAGTGTTTCAGCTGAAGTCAACCAACACTACAATTCCCATAGAGCAATTTTTCTTTAAAGAAAGACCGAGACCAAGGAAAGAATTTTGGGTTTTCTTGTCACCCTTTGCAGGAATAAAAGGTATCATGGGAGATTGAAACTGACTCCGCATTCCACGTCTCCCCTAGTGCTCTCCTCCTCACCTAGCGGAGGATCTAAAGTGACGCCGGATGGGGACTTGGAAATGATTCAAGGAGCAGGAAAAAGCAAAGGCATGAGGGCTAGATGATTAGGAAAATGAACACAATAGTCACAGGAACCATGGAATTTCTAGCGCTGCTAAAAGATAGAAAACAAATACATCCGGCTGCAAGGAACCCTTAATTCACTGTAAACAACAGTTGTCAATGCTATCCAAACCCAACTGAATGGTACCCATGTTATCGACCTCAGGGCATTAGAAGGTTAGACGGCCCGGCCTGTCTAACACCATGTATATGAAGGTTGCACCCTCGTCTCTGCAGGAGTGCACAGATTGCAAATGATCCACATAGAGAAGCCTCCTCATAGGATCGAATTAGCTTGCTTTAGTAAATGTTTTTCCTCTCTCATGCAGCAGTAAGGGAGTAAACTGCGGAGTAAGAGTATTCTGACAGATTTTATTCATTTAAATGTATGTAGCGCGCAAACAGCCCTTGGGCATCGAGGCGCTAGATTTGACAACTAGCATTTTTAATCTAGTCATTTTGAAAACCTTCCACCCACATTTTTCAGTTAGCACTGCTCCCTAATTTTTAGTTTGTTCTACTTCCTGTGCAATATTAGACATATCTGTGCTTTTAGTTAGCATTGAAAAGATAGAAATTCATTTTGGTGGTGTTTTATCAAGTTTTTTCCGGTTTGACCCGAATTCCGAACTGAAAAGTCTCCTCTTGACCTTGGATAGGCATTGTGGGATGGCCAAGGGGGCTGGTTACCAACCTGAACTGGTCGATGCCGAGCGTGGGGGACGTTTCCGCACAAAGGCAGGGGACAGTCACAGAAAGATAAACCTCCCCAATAGAGTGCTTGTGACTAGAAAAAGGAAAGGGGGCTGCCCAAGACCTTTAGAGAAAATCCTCGTCACAAGGTGAACGTCAGCAGAGAGCCATTCAAGCTCCCAGCAAGACCCAAAACTCCAGCACAGGGAAGGAAGAGTCTCCCTTGAAAGAAGCAATGTTGCAAATCTCGCCAAATCCCATTGGAGCAGGGACTTACATTTCTTTCTGCAGCCGGGGTGATGGATGAATCAGCTCCCATTATGATCCATGCTTGCGGTGCAGGTGCAAGGCCCACGGTTATAAAGTGATGCTGAAACAATGGAAGGGTGATTCCCACCGAATGTCAAGCAAAGAGATAAACACAAAGGGGGTCATTCCAACCCTGGCGGTAGGGGGTTAACGGCACTGGTAAGGATGCCGGTGCCGTTAACCCCCTACCGCCACATTCCAAGGTCCCTTAAGGGACCATAGAGCTAATAACGTGGGCCCAGTATTAGCTCCTTCCGGACACGGGTTTGGAGGCAGCCATGGTGCTAATAGCACCATGGCTACCTCCCAACTCGGAATGACCCCCAAAGTCTTTTATCAACACAGAGGCTGCACGTTTGCAAGTTCTCAGCGCTAAGGGACAATTACATGGAGCAGTTATCCTTCCCTCCTTACCAAGAGGTTATCTGACTCTAGAATCACACTCTGTCAGAGCAGAGGGACCCAGACTCGCCCATACAATAATACCAGGGCTTCTCAGAAAGGGAGGAAGGCTCCAGACCTGGCCATTGTCCTTTGATACCCAAAATTGTGGCATGTCCTCATGTAACCTCAGGCCAGACCCCTTCCATATCCCATGACCTAAAACCCAATGACACCCAACTACAGCTCCGAGCACACAGATATCATCAATACCAGTAAAAACTATCCCAGGGGAGGGGAGATCTTATTGTGTAAGACAAGCTCAATCTGTCAGTGTGGCATTTACAAATAGGAGTTACAAGAAGGACTTTGGTAGTGAGCAAAAGCGAACACACAAGTGTTAGGGTAAGTAAAATCAGGATAGAAACATTAAAAAATGAAGCGTCCGTTTTGAATAAGGGACTAGACCAGCCAAAAATAGAAAATGGAGAAAAATTCTATTTGCATGAGCAAAACTTCGACGAGGAGACGTCCGGGTGGAAAAAAGATCTTTGAAAGGTGATTTGTGCCCTTAAACATCAAATGATTTCTTTACCGACTTTCTCCAAAAGAAGGAGAGGTTGTGCACTGCATATAGGAATTGGTCCAAGCAACTGATGCCAGAGACGGTAAACAAAGGAAACACCAAAAATATCTGGTGCATGATCAATCAACAACAGTTCTCTCTGGGATATCTCCAAAGTAACGTGGCCCCAGAATCCGCTTGGCTTAAATATGTTTGACATCTATTTACAGAACCCAATCCAGTGAGGATGAAGCCATCAAAAGAGTCCTCATGGACTTTAAATCTTGACTGGGAGACCATTGAAGAATTAATTATTTGAGTATCTTGGTCGATGGCACCAGGCCCTAATGGGCTAAATAACCAGATCCTAAAAAGGACGCAGCAGCATGGGCACAAACCCTGCTGCTAATGTTGAGGGGCATTTTTGACAGCTAAACGGTGTCCGGACTTCTGGGGATGGGGTGTCACAATTACCATCTACAAGAAGGGTGATCGGGCGGATCCTGCTAACTACCACCCGATCGGCCTCCTGGATGTTGATAGTAACATTTCCTCTGGAATAACATTGAGGGAACTAGAAGACTGGGCAGAAAAGAAGGGCATCCTCTCAAAACATCAGATTGGTTTCCGCAAGGGTTTATCCACGAAACTGAATGGCTTGATAACGAACATTGTAAACAATAAATCTTGGTCAAAGAGCAGTCCTATTCTATATGGAGCTAGGATTGATCTGCCAGAAGACACGGTCAACAGACATACCCGTGGCTTAAACAGAAGCACTGGGGCCTTACAGATGGTCTTTTGGCTATTATTATTCATTTGCACAAGAACGCCTGTATGCAAATAAGACTTGACGAGCTTTGGCATTTAACATTGTGCATAATGATGAAGCTAGGAGTGAGACATAGATGCATTTTGGCTCCCTGCCTCTTTAACCTTTATATAGCAGACTTAGCCAGACCTTTAACAACGCATGCACTAGCCAGCCCAAAAATGGGTACTTGTGTGATCAATTGGATGGTGGTTCATTGTCATTGCATCAACAGCTAAACCGTCGAATGCCATACCACTGGAAAAAAATGCATCGAAAAAAAGCATCAAATGCATTTTAAGCACATTTTTAACCTTTAAACCCCATTTTTATTAAATTATACCATTTACCATTTAAAAAAATGCATTCAAGGCTTTTTTAATGCATTTTTTTCAATTGTATGGCATTCAACGGTTTGGCTGTCGATTAAATGACCGGATACCTGGGATGGCCTATATGTGAAGAATTCGAGAATCTGCACGGTGGGTGTGCACTGGCCTGGGCTTCTTTGACATTTTAAATGAAATTGAATGATGGTAGATCAACCTCTGGAAAATGTGTGGGGCTAAACTGCACACATTTTCCTATGCTCACTGCACGTCCTACACATAGACCTGTGTACTCTGTGTGGACACAGCCTACAGGTGCCGGCCCCCCTGTCATAGTTAGTTGGAAAATGACAGCCAAGAGTACATCAAGGCATCTCAGAAGGGGGAAGGCAAAACCTTCCTCCTGCCATGGCCAGCCAAATTAACTAACAAGGGCTCCATGGATCCGCCTTGTCCTTTGTTAGCTGCTGGAGGCAGCTCGCATACCAATCAGAGTTAATTCAAACAGGCCCTCGGGGGGCCTGGTCGCAGGTCTTACAAAGGACAGGAAAATCCCAACAACATTTGATGTGCACAGTGTCAACCTGAAGCCAGCCCCCGCCTCTCAATATCAAGGGCAGTGACCTATCATGTCTGGGACTATGTGCTTACAGTAGGCAACCCCCGCATAGTGACCCCATTCAGAATGTACGAGTATGTGGATTGATGGGGACAGAGAGTCTGTTCTCACCATAGCTTCAAGGGAGACCTGCCACTTTAATCAGGAAGCACAGAGAGCTCCATTAACTATAGATAACCTTTGATCCACAACAGACAGGAAGATGTGTGGTACTTAGTATTACATGTTTTCACCCCTTTGCCTTTTCTGTTGCAAAGCATTCTGTGTTTGACCTCATGCATACAGGAGATTGTTGGTGGGGACCCAGGATTGGTTCATTAAGGAAGGCGTAGCCTACACCAATCACTGTGGCCCATTTGGCATTAAAAGAGGGCGGATCATCTGGAGACTTTGCAAGGAGTAACAAGAAGAAGTCATTTGGACCCTGGCTTCCACCAGTGAAGGAAGGCCAGGATTCCAAAAGAGGGAAGCAAGATCCCTCCCTTAAGCATCTCCGAGGAAACAGAGGGAAATACTGAATCCAGTGTGCCTTGCTAGGCTCTGCAAGCAAGCTTCCTCAGTGGGAAGTGCCAAAGAGTCTCTGAACCAAACCAAGGACATGGCCATTGCCTGCAACACTCTCCTCAGCTTTGGGCTGTCAACCTCAAAGGACGACACAAGTCCAGTGAAGAAGCTAGGAGGAGTACATCGACACGCATCAACCAGCATCCGCATTAAAGAACATTTTCCAGTCAGTCAAGCCCCTCGAGCTGCAACTGACTGCACCTCTGACTGCTGTCACGCCACAGTCGCTAACGTTGTCTGTGGTGCCTCGACCCGTGCTTCAGACCCGCCAACCAGCAGTGAGACAGCGATTCCTAACCCTGAGCCTACAGTCATCCATCCAGCCTTGCTCACCGAACTCTCTGCCGCCAGATACCCGCAGCTGTCTCCCATCTTGAACTCTGTCGCAGGAGCTGCAAAGTGCCCTGAAACCGACTCAAACCAGCCGAGCACCAAAAACGTCTACAAGCACAGGGTACATTGTTGTTCTTTCCCCCTTGTCCTTTTCCGAAGGCTCCTAGAGACATTTTATGACCCATTGCTCCCTTTGTGCTGAAACCAAGTATCCTTGAACTATTGTGATTAATTACTTTAGAGACCACCCTCCTGTCAGTATCCAGAGTGCATCCCTTTTCCTTCTTGAAACTGTCTGTCATCTGCATTCCGTTACAGGGTGGGTTGTATTTCGTAATGTGCTAGAACTATCTGTTAAATAATATTAAAGTAGACATTTTTATACAACCTTGATTGGACAGTCCCTTTTATCATTGGGTAATAATTGTACGCTGCTTTGCAACTAACCAACAATCCACAATCTTGTGGCGACATGCCTGCCGTTCAGTCCAGGTTACCAAAGTTGGACAAGGAGGTTTATAATTTGCTTGTGTTTCCAATCTGTTCAGATCCCTTCTGGTGTACTAGAGGTGTGGGGCTGGTTGATGGTTTAGGATCCGATATTCATCCCTGGACCACTGGTTCACCAGAAATTGTTTTGTCACACCATGCAGATGATATAGGCCTGTTGGACTATATGTCCCTAGGCCTCCAACGTCTGCTGACTGCTTTTAACAACTTTGAGGCTTTGAATAATCTGCAAACCAACCCTGTGAAGTCATACATCTTAGCCTTTTGTAATCCCCTAAAAAGGGTGCCAAAATGTAGGTGGAAGTTAAGTGATCAAACATTACCGGTCACAAAAGAAGTCTTATACTTGGGTTTCCGAGTAAGAGCTAGTCCATCATTGAGAATGCTCGGAGGGGACATACAAGAGAAATCATTACAACTTTTGTGCCAGATGAAAAAAATCTCATTTTCACTCTGAAGCTTCTCCATGCTTCCTTTAATAGAATTCTATCAGAGAAAGGTCATCCCAACTATTCTCTATGGCATGTATATTGAGCATTATGTGTGCTAGGTGAATTGGACAAGAATCAAGGCCGAATATAGAAGAATGTGTTGAACCTTCCTATGTCCCTACCAATTGCTCGCTTGAGATATGAATTGGTCCTACAATCATTAAGAGCATAATTAGTCTGGAAAGTAGTCTCACTTTATAGATTAATCCTGGTTTCTAGGACAGACTCACTATATGTGGATATAGGAGTTCACCTGGACCAGAGGAATAGTGGGACTCTTTCCACTCTGAAGAACGATGCCTGTGAAATCCCAGCCACTTGCGGGCAATCAGAGACTGAGTTAATTGAAAATCCCACCAAAGTAAAAATAAAAGCCATAATGACAACGGACTGGATCTTGACCAAAGCTAAGATCAGTGATTCAGAGTTCTTTAAGCCTTTTCCGATCACAGACAGGCTGAAAGTTTTCATGCTGCCTTACTTGCACCGATTTCCAAATGCCAGATGGAGATCTGAATTCCTGAGATTTCATCTTAATGTAATTCAAACAAAAGAAATCTAAAGTATTTGTAATAAAGAACAGTCTAAGGAGGGGAATTGCAATCTCTGTGGGGTACACACTCAGGATCTGAGACATTTACTGCCAGTCTCTTCAGCAACAAAGTCTTTCAGAATAAAGTACTTTTTATGCTTTGTAAGAAAAATTGATTGGTTGGACACAAAGGACATTTGGTGGTGACTCTCTGCAGGCCATGAAACCTTCTTAATTCTGGAAATATTTTTTAAGGTTATTAAATGAATTGGGTTTTATTAAATTATAAATAATCTGAACGTTATGAAATGTAATTTTATGTTAGATTTTATGTAAGTATTTTACTCAATAGTGGTTCTTTCTTTTTATCTCTTTCGTGACGTAAATGTGAAAAGTCGAATTTAAAACGGAATGCAATAAAAAAAAGAAGGACTTTGGTTAAGAGCATTCAGAGACAGCTGGAGGTTGGTGGCAGAGTGTGAGGGAGGTTGGAGACCAGCCTTGCATCAGCCTCTTTGTGCATCCCACCCAGTTGTCCTGTCACAATAGGTATAATTAGAAGCACAAGATTATCAGTGGCTCATCCTCAGCTTGGTTTTATTAGAAATCTCAATATTGTGAGTGCCTCACTATTTTTGATTAGTAAGTATAGTTAGTTTCCAAGCACCACATTTCAACTTGCGAAAAGAGCCAAAAACTCCAGGCCAGGTATGCATTCGGCAAAGAAAGGCACGCCGGACGATTAAGCCTACACCCCGATGCACGCAGTAATGGCAATTACTGGATCCGATGAAACAATGGCACTGCTTGCACTAAACCCGGAAATGCATCATCGCACCCGGTAATACCATTACTAGACGCAGAAATGCTGCACGTGCACAAGACAACACCACAGGCGGCAGCCATTACAAAAAGGGGATCCAGTAGATATCACAGCCTAAGCATCCCATCCACACAAAATCCACACAAGCAAAGAATCTGAAGACCATGCAGGAGTTAGAGGTGGGGATGGGGAACCAGAGCAAACTAAAATGTAATATGCAGAAGCGCACCATACTAGCAGAGGAGGTGGCAGAGGAGGCATCCAATCTGTCAGACCACCTGATGGCCAAAATTAACAGGAAAGTCTGCCCAGCTCTGGGATAGGGTGCATAACAATGTCCTGGGTGTGCCCCTTTACTAACAAAGACGTAACGGAGGTTGGAGTACCTGGGACTACACTCCTGAACTATATTTTAAGACCACAGTGAGGAGTGCACGGCCATAGATGTGGGCAAGACCGCAGCACAGTCATCTTTACAAGGATCACTGCATCAGGTGATGCCATGGTCAGGCACGCGTAGCCACAGATGAGTATCATGTTGCCAAGGTAATGTGTCGTTTCAAAGTAATAATGGTAACTGCGGACTCCTTTTCTAAGGAAGCCCATTTTTCAGAAACGTTATCTGCCTTCATTATATTATCACGTTGGCAATGAGGTGTGTCTTTTCTCATAAGATTGGTTTTCACCAAACTCCGGCCAAGGTATGTGGGTCCCTTTTATGTGGGACGTATTATAAAGCCTCTGGCTGTTTATTTGCAATTGCCCCCTACTCGGCAGGGGCATCCCGTTTTCCATGTTTTTCAGCAGAAGCCAATGGTTTCCGACGCATTTCTTTCTTGTAAACCTAAGCCTCTTCCTGTTGATGTGGAAGGCGAACCCCAAGAGGAAGTTGAGGCCTTTCTTGACCACCACCTTTTTTTCATGGGAGTCTTCAGTTTCTGGCGTCCTAGAAGGGTTATCCGATTTCATATAATTCCTGGGAAGCCGCACCTTTTTTTAATGCCGCTCGCCTCATTCGAGATTTTCTTTTTTGGACGAACATCTAGCGAAGCTGAGTAAGAACTTCTGCCAAGGACTGGATCAGAACCCGAACCCTCTGATCAGAAGACTCACTGCCGCCACGGCAAACACTTTCACAGCTACCCGCGGCCCATCACAGGGTGAAGACCCTGTGAAACCAGCTCTACTGTGACAAGTCCACACAGACCAAGAAGAATCCTAACCCACAACTACACACTCAACCCGAGAAGATGGAGTAATGAGGCTGAAGCCTGTATATCCAATAATCACAGCTGATGGATAAAATCTACCAGCAAGAAGAAGACAGACAGCCAGGGAAGGCTTCATTGCATCGAAATGCGTGGTGTCTTTTCTAACGTCGTTGGCAGTGCTCCTTACCTTTACTGGGTTAGAATAATGTCAGGTGTATGGAATCCCTTTTTAGGGTATTTTTCATGGAAGGATATTCCTGTTCATTTTTCTACACATCATGGGAGAGAAGTTTTCCCTTGCAGTTTTTCACTTCAGAATATTTCCCAGACTGCCAGTGTCCCAGCCTTTGTTTACTCTAGCAGCCCTGAGGCACTGGCTGATTGGATGGATAGACTGCAGTTGCCAAAGGAAAAGAAGTAGTTGAAGCAGCGTCTAGTTTGTGCCGGTATTGAAAGGCAGCTTAGAGATGTTTGAGTTGTTGATGGTACATTTGCAGACTGTGGTGGTTCCCGATCCGAGAGACTTCACCTTGGCAACACCCACAGAAAAATCAGTGCTTGGCAGCCCTCCTTGTTGCTCTTCATTGCTTTCCAGTCCCCCTCACCCCCCAAGCCCACACGGGATAGGGAAGAAAGTATGTAATAACTGAAGTATCTGCATGTCAATGGATATATGTTAGGTTTGGTTCAGGGGTGTGT
This sequence comes from Ambystoma mexicanum, assembly GCF_040938575.1. Lineage (NCBI taxonomy): Eukaryota > Metazoa > Chordata > Amphibia > Caudata > Ambystomatidae > Ambystoma > Ambystoma mexicanum. Next base: position 563,053,822 of record NC_090938.1, on the reverse strand, counting down.
TACAGTGGTGCTGTTGGATGTGGGGAGGTCCGTTGGAGTGTTTCTGGAGGGTCAGAGGCTAGTGTGGTGGTATCAGGTAATATTATCGCCACCAAAAATATCACCGTACATATGGTCGTCGGGAACGGCCATAGGCGATATTTTTGGTGGGGATAATTTATGGGGTAGATGGGTGGGGGGGTTGCGGGGCTGTCCCCTGCTCCCTTTAAAAATATATGGGGGTTGCGGGGGTGTCCCCCGCAGGTTCCATGGGGTAATATCGCCGCAAAAATATGGCAACATTTTTGTATGGCGATATTTTTGCAGCGATATTATCACATGGAACCAGTGTGGTGTGCTGGGGTGGTTCTAGGGGAATGGGATGGAGCGGTGTGTGCGGATGTCCTTGGGGAGGGGAGGAGGTAGAGGAGTATGTTGATGTGCAAGCACATACATGGTTATAATATGTGAAATAAAAGAGTGTCATTCACAAGTTAGCGTCATGTTGTAGTCGTCATCAGTTTAATGTACAAGAGCATTGATCTAATCATTTGCACATTGAATACAGCTGTATGGGCCGCTTGCGGACCAATGCGCATCATCTTGTATTTCATAAGCATGTATTGCAATATGCAAGTGATGCACGTGCAGGACTGATGCCCCACATGTCTGTAGTATGTCCACTGATCTGACACCCGAGTAGTTGTAGTTAAAGGGGTGTTGGTCTGACAACTGTGTGGCCAAGCAAAAACAAAGAGGGATGGCAGGAAGGTTTAGAATGAATCTTAACCTCTGGCATTGCTCTGGGCAACCCTCCAGACCATCGTGCTTCGCCTTCCAAGCCATTACAGAAGGGGAAAGACCATATGCAAATCCGGCTTGGACCCACCCCAAAAGTGGCAAAGGCATGTTTTAACACTGTCGTTATTTGTCCTGGCACGTACAAGTCGTGAATGCCACACGTGATGGGCTTTGAATAGCAGTCCCTCATCCACATGTCACTAACCTCAGTGCACCAGTGCACGACCTATCACCAAGGTTACAAGTAGATCTATGGATGGAATAGCACCACTCCCTAACACACAGGTCCCAGAGGTGTGCTCCAATGTGCATCACCCGTTGTAATATAGGAAAGAGTTCAGTCTGTGAATGTCTGAACAGTGCTTCATATGATGGACATTCATGGTAGAGAGTAGCTGGAGTCAATGGAGGATGGTGCTGGAAGGACGTTTTTTTCCCTATTTCTGGTGCTTCTTGACTGCTGTACCTTGTCCATATCCCCTCGCACTGCATCTGCTCCCCTCCCCTTATCACCTGACACCTGCTGTGGTCCCCATCCAAATCCCCTGACACTCCTTGCGGGCCTACTCAGCATATCCCCTGACACTCCCTCTGCCCCCACCCCATATCCACTGACACTACTTCCGGTCGTCCATTTCCATATCCCCTGACACTCTGTCTGCTCACCTTGTCTAAGAGTCACATCTGCTGCCACCTGTGGGTGGTCATGAAGGCAATCGGGATACTGGTGTGCCGTACCATCAAGTCAAGTGTTGACTCTGGTTATCTGGCACAGCAGTGGGTGGTGGTCAGGTCTGCATCACAAGACATCTGTATGTCGTGGTTGTGTTGTTTCTTTCCAGTTTCCGTAGACCTGCTCCCTCCCTTGGGGTGGCACCAATGGGCCATGTGTGCAGTCCAGCACGCCTTTGATATTTGGAAATTATTCTATGTCTTACAAATGCCTTTTAATGGCATGTATGGCCTCTGGGGTTGTAGGTGTGCTGATGCATGTCAAAGTAGTGTGCTTAATGCCAGAAATATTATTCCTGTAAATGTGGGTTATACCATGCCAAAAGTGTGCCCGGAATGTGCCTGTGGAACAAAAACATGGCCACTAGCTTCAATTTTGGAGGTGGCAGGGGGTATGATTATCCGGCTTTCTAAAGCTCCCTCAATCGGCTGGAGTACATAGATGATAGTGGACCTGGCTAAGCGATGAAGTGTGTCTCCCTTATGGCCCATGGCGACAGTGTAGCCTTAGGCCTTGGTGGCCTCTGCATTCTTCTTCTTGCTTGTAGGGTCCTCTGTCACCTATTTGCTTCATTTCTGCTGCCTTAAAGAGTAAATACAGCCCCCTGCTGGACAGTGGCAGAGCCCCACCTCACTGCAGGGTGGTATGTGTGCTGTGTGAGGTTTGGGTGGAAAGTCTGAGTGGGCATTTTGTATTCATTTGGTGGTAATAGGCTGCACCTGTTATGTTATGTTAAGTTATGTTACTTGGCATTTATATAGCGCCTTGTCATTGATATGACTTCAAAGCGCTGGTAGGTTGAACGCTCTCGGGAACAGCAGTTCAAGTCAGTAGAGAGAGAGAGAGTGCCGTATGGTGCGCGGGCGCACCGGATATGTGTGCAACTTCTGTGGTTGTTGCATGATAGCTGCTTTTTAGCAGTAGGTGTGGCTCTGAGGAAATCAGTCGGATGTGTTCAGTCTGGATGGTGGACTTCCACACTGAGTTCTGGCTGCGTTAGGCCTGAGGAGATGCCTAAGATAGCCGGTATGTGCTCAGCTAGCTGTGTTTTATTAGGATGATGAGGTGTTCGTGGGGTCATGTTAGTATGAGAACTGCTAGGCTGAATGTGTCAAGGTATAGCTGTGTTCTAGTTGAATTATGGTGTATAGGAGAGAGTAAGCATAGTAGTGTGATATGGTGGTTATCAGTAAAGCACCTGCGACCAAGCACGAGAGCAGGACAGGGGGCGTACGTAGCGGCATACATATATAAAGTGACAGGATGGATAGTGTAAACATGTGATACAGATAACATGGGGATACAGGTGGATAGCATATACATAGCATAAATAGGAGATACAGAGATATATCCACTCCATCCACTCTATCCTTCCCATCCACTCTATTCACTCTATCCTTTCCATCCACTCCATCTACCTTTTCCATCTGTTCCATCCTTTCCACCCACTCCATACTTTCCATCCACTCCATCCACTCCATCCACTCCATCCTTTCTATTCATTTGGTCAATTCGATCCATTCTATCCACTCCATCCACTCCATCCACTCCATCCACTTCATCCGATTCATCCTTTCCATCCTTTCCCTTCTTTTTCCATCGACTCCATACACTCCATCCACTAGAGAGGACACTATTAGGCACACTTTCTAAATTCAACTTTAGCACAGTGACAACTGTGTATCATACCTGCCTCCTTTTTGCAGGAGGTAAATGTTTGAGGTGTTTTTGGTATTATCTTATGCAGTGTCAGACTCTGAATCATGCAGTATTTACCACAAGTGCTGATTAGCTTCCCTATCAAATTTACCTGAACACCTTGAGGAAAGGGCAAAGCCTTTGGGGCATGCTGTATAAATGACTGCTTGCAGGGGATCTTCTGATTAGTGGCATGGTGATTGAGTGTGGACACAACATACCACCTGCCGGGACAGAGCAGGAATTGGCACTGGTGCAGCTTGTCTGAATGCACGCTCATGGTAGTGGAGCTTTAGGGCTACACAAGTGACAGATTTAGAATAATTTGTGTCTAGTGATTTTTATGAAATACACTCTCTATGTTTGCTTTATGTTATAAAGAACCAATCATGTCCACGTGTATATGTTGTATGTTCTACTGGATGTATGCATTGTCTTTCTTGTATTCAAAGATCTGCTGTATAGATATTTATTTACCTTTTTGAAATATTAGACAATGATTTTATGTCTGTTTTTGTAACAATAAAATGTAAGCCCTGTAAATGACAGGACTCAAAAGGCATGTGTGATATTTTGAAGACACACGAAATAAGCCGGTGTATATAATTAGTCCCAAAGTTACTAGGGGATGACCGACAGAGTATCATTAAGTATTCCTGCATCCACTGCATTTCAATAGTGCATTGCATTTAGTTCTGAAGATTCAAATATTTCCTGGCGGGGCATCTTGTTTAGTTTCGTTGGGTGAGACGGTCATGATTTTCTTTTGTCCGGTTTGAGATTTAAGTTGTTGGTTCTTCTCCATATACTCACCTGTGCAATTCAGTTGATGAGGGCATTGTGGGTCTCATTGGCGTGGTCATTTTGAAAATGGCGTGTCTATTGTCCACATAGTTGTAGCAGCCGAGTCTGTGATTTTTTCATTAACCTCAAGAGTGAAGCCATGTAAACATTATAAAGAAGAGGTGATCCTTGCAGTACTCGATAGGTTATTTTTCATTGGTTGCAGGTGAAATGGGGAATCCTGCTAATTTTCGTTATGTCCGTAAGGAAAGATTTCATCCACTGTAATGTTGAGTTGTGTAGTCCAACTTCTTCCAATCTCCTGATTGAAGATCCATGGTTGATCTGTCAAAAGCCACTAAGATATCCAGGCATATGAGGGCCGAGGGGATGTTGGTGTCTGCATCGATTTTGCGGTTGTCCCAGATGGATACAAATGCTGATTCCATTCCTCTCATTGGTCTGAAGTCTTCTTGTGCATGCTGTAGGTTGGTGATGAATTAAAAGTGTCAGAGAATTTGTCTGCATACATATCTTTCTAACAGTTTGTCTGAGTAGGGTATGTTTGAGATGGGTTGGTAGTTGGTGGGACAATCTGGGTTTCCAGTGATGCTTTTCAGTAATGGTTTGAAATATGCCCGCTTAAAAGTCTTGGTACGATTTGTGTTTCCAGTGAAGAATTGATCGGTTTGTGAAAACCGAGTGCTGTGCTTGCTTTGTCAAGGATTTCTTTATAGATAGTGATGGACATGGGTCATCTGGAGAGCCTGATTTGTTACTTTCCTTCAAAGATTTTCTGAAATCATCTTCTGTGATTAGGTTGAATTGGTTGAGCGTTAGGTTTGCGATTAGGTTGTCATTGGGAAGGGGTGCATCAATCCCATTTGATTGTGCTGCGTGCATGGCTTTGCAGAGGTGCTTCACTTTGTTTAAGAGGAGATTGGGGACCTCATCACATCATTTCTGTGAGGGCATTGATGATTTTCTGGACTACGCGGGATTTCTCATTTTCTTGATGATTTTGAAAAAAACATTTCCCCAGGTAGGTTGCTGTTCTGATACCCGAGTAGTAATGTTTTTCTGGACATTAATGTTGCCAGCTTATACTTTCTATGCCTTACTTCCCAGCAGAGGACCCTTGCATGTCAAAGCGCTGGTCCTATCATGAATTGACTGTGCACATACTCTGGCACGCCAGCAAAGACAGCAGCAAGACAACTACTCAGAATGGGCCTGACGGAACACATAATGTCAACACTAACACTTCTCCACTGACTACCAGTTAAACAAAGAATACACTTCAAATCACTCTGCATTGCCCACAGGACTCTTCATCCAAACAAGGATTCCTCTATAGCAACCAAGAAGGGCACTGTGGCCTACTATAGTCCATGCACTACACCAGAGAGAGATACAGAGGATGGGCCTTCTCCAACATGGTGGCCAAACTACGAAAAACACTCTTCACAAGGACATTTGCACAATTGAGGATCACCTGAATTTCAAGTAAACGCTAAAGACCAGGCTCTTCAAGGCATAATCAACAAATAACCCACCCAGCAACCACAAAATGATAGGCAGCTTATGACAACCAGCAACCAAGTCTGGAGAATAAAGGCAACCACCGACTGACTGAGCCTGTGCCTACCGCACCAAGAGAAATACATAACCTAACACCTCCAACACACCACCTAAAGGGAATGCTGTTCTGACTCCCCTTAACACCAATATGAACTTTAACCTCGTCCGCATCAAAAGGACACCAGAATGTCCCACCAGGCCCTCCAATAATCCTGCCCTCACTAACCTTTCAACCACTGAGCTCAAACACAATAAAGTCATTCCAACAAAGCCACTGGCAAAGACAACTGAATAGCCCTCCCAAAAGACAACAAATACCAGAAGACTATACCTCTGCCATCAACTTAAATAGCAAGGTCCTGGCAAAGATATCCTAGCACCATGGGCACACAGAGCTTCCTTCTGCCACATAACACAGGGGAAACATACCTGCCTGCAGAGCTTGCTGTAATTTGGTGCAACACAACAACAAAGCTTTTTAGAATTTTCTCTCTCTCACCACTAAACCAGCCACACACACCCCATCCCCTCCTTCTCTTTCAGGCGTGCCAGAGTGCCTGGAGACCATGCAAATGGAAACAGTGCAAATCCTAACAGCATAACACAACACTATGCATAATTGTGCTGAAGTCTCATTATTCTGCGCGCAAACATTTGATGATGGATCAAGTGTTGGTTACACATCTAATAAAGCAACAAGCTGCTTTTTGTTACTCAGAGACATATAAACTATTCCACATACATTAAGCAATGTGACCCCCGCCCTAATCATAACCCTTGGTCCCTAATGGTGTGAAGTATAGAAATCCCCCAAGCCCCCACCTGTGGTGTTGCCCCTTAAAGGGCTTCAGCGCACGGCGAGTGACGTTGCACTTCGCTGCGTGCCTTTAAATAAAGGGGGCGTGTCCCGGCCGGGCAGAGTGACCTGGGAGCCCGAACTAAGCAGACGTCTACGGAGTGAACCTGTGGAGGGAGGGGGCTCACGGATCATCACGGGGCCTCCCAGTAACCCACAACAGTGGCAACGAGACCGGAGTCACGCCGAGCCTGGTGGTGAAAGTGAAAACAATGTTTTCATTTCGAACGAGGCATCAGAACATCTTGTTCTATGCCGCGGAGAGGGTGTGGACCATGCGGCTGGTGGGCATTTTGTTGACAAAGGCCTAGGATGGTCGCGGCACTCCAGAGGGGTTCCTACATGCCATCCAGTTCTAATTTTTTGATATATTGATAGCCGGCAGCTGTTTCTGCAACGCACAGCCCATCAGATGGTGGAAATCTTCGATTTTAATGAGCATTTCGTTGAGTTGAGGTGCTGGGAGAGGCCTGCTGTTTCTTTTTTGGTCCCCTAGGCCTCCCTGGCTCAATTTTTGGATTCTTCCTGCTATTGCCTGTGGTCCCTACGGCCTCACACTGGCTCTATGCTAGAGACTGGAACATGAGTGTGGCCTGAACTGTATTTGGACTGGTGTGGTGAATTTGAAGATCAAGAAGGTCTGCACATTTTTTCTTCCATTGTGAAGCAGACTGTCTGGGTGAGTTGCGGATCATCATTCAAGGAGGGGTGCTCGTTTGCTTAACCCATGAATGATCAGCCTGATCAAGCTGGGGCCCAGCCGGTAACCCAGCCACTGCCCCAGGTCTAGCCCCCACCTGTGGTCCAGCCGTCCCAACCTGCACCTCAAGCTATGGCCCAGATGAGACCATCTGGGGCGCTACAGTCAATTCCTGAGTTTGACGTCTCTGGCCCTCCCCGTCCAGCCTGGGGCCTAGGTGGAAGCGGTGGATTGATCGCCTCGACATGTACTTCAGGGCCACCATGGAGACCAATGAGGACAGCAAATTGGCGACCCTATTGTACTCTGCGGGGCCTGCAGTCCATGACATTTTTGACTCTCTTCAACCGACTGATGCCTCCTACGGCTCAGTGAAGACGGCTCTTGATGACTACTTCCTTCCTTTGGTGAATACGGACTGTGAACGTTTTGTGATGCTCTCCACCCGTCAGAAAGAGGATGAAACTCTTGACACCTTCTATGGCCGTCTCCGGCGGCTATCAGTGGCATGTGCCTGGGACAAACCTGATACAATGGTCAGGAATCAGCTGATTCAAGGTTACTTCGGGAAGCTTTGCAGACAGGTGCCGAGGGAGCCTGGAATCACCTTGCCTTGTATTCATGAATTGGGTCATTGCCAAGAATTGTCTGAGGTACGAGCATCCAGGTTGGAAGCAGGATTGAGCCCAGCCAAGGCAGAAGAGGTCTGTGCTGTGGGCCGTGGTGGCAGAGGTGCCAGGATGCCAGCAGGTAATTTCCATGACAGGGTGTCACAAACGTCGGTAATGTCCTCTTCTTCAGATGATAAAGTAGACTCTCCCCCTTCCCCCAACTCCTCACCTTCCACTTTCTTCTTAGGTTTTCCTTCCTTGCGTCTTGAAGGTCTCTCTTTTTTTTTAATGAAGGTAAGGACGCCCTCGATAGGATGCCACCGTGCCACTAAAATAGGGGCAACAGGGGGTAACCCCTCCGGGAGCGCCAACAAGGGGAAAAAGCCGGTGGCACAAAAAACCCCTAAGAGACTTCCTTCAGATTGTAGAGGCGAGGTTGGCTGGTTACGCTGGAAATTGGTAAGTAATCGAAGAGTAGTCCAAAAAGCTCCCAAGAAGACTGGGTGGATAGGACTGTAAGTAGCAAACAACAAGCTGCTACAGCGGAAAGGATTCTGACAAGTAGCTGGTCAAGGAGGCACAAGGGCTTGACGAAAGTCACTCCAGGAATTAGGCAGTAGAGGGTAACAACAAAGTCCAGGAGGTTAGAGGACAAGGCAAAGGCAGCCCAGGAAGCAGGCAAGTGTTGGGGTACACAGCAGATCCAACAGGTAAGGAGGCAAGACGAAGGCAGTCCAAACAGCAGGCCAAGGTCGGGTACACAGCAGATCCAAATGTAAACAGGCAAGAAGAAAATCAAAGAAGGATAAGCTGAAGAAGACGAGAAAAGAAAAGGAGGGACCGAACAAGAAGAAAGAGGGAGAAAGAAGGAGAAGAGAGAGAGAAGGAGTGAAAGCAGGGAAACGGGAGAAGAGGGAAAGGCATCAAATACTAGGAGCTAGCGAGAGAAAGAAATACAGTACACCCAAGAAAAACGGGGTAGCAAACGAGCAAACACGGAGAGGAAGCGAGAACACAGTGGGAGCGGCGGCAACACAGGAGGAAACCCGGAAACGTTGCAACGCGTATTTAACCAGGAAGTGATGGAATTTATACTTCCGGCTACGTACGCGTGCAACATCTAGAACGGTGCAGAGAGAAGCCGTGCCGGGAAACGCAATGGTGGACTGTAACGCCAGCGATTCCGCACCAGCGATTCCACACCCGCCATCCCTGCCGCGATATGACAGTATGCCCCCACCTAAGGAGGCCACCCCCAGGTTTGCCAGGATGCAGGAAATGGAATCTGCGGACTAGAAGTGGGGCATGGACGTGAGAGGCTGGTTCTCATGAGTTTTCCGACCAGTGATAACCTTTCCATCGTACCAGATACTCCAATCTACCCCTGCGGTATCGGGAATCACAGATCTGGGCAACCTCAAATTCCTCCTGGGTAGAATCAGTGGGCAATGGGGCTCTTTTGGGGTGACGAGCCCAAGTGTCTTCGTGAAAAAGTTTCAGTTGAGAAGCATGAAACACTGGGTGAACCCTATGTAGGCCTTTGGGGAGTTTTAATCTGAAAGCCACCGGGTTCATAACCTGTGTGATCTCGTAAGGACCTAGGTATCTAGGGGAAAACTTGGAGGGGTGTGCCCATCGTGGTAAGTATCTAGTGGAGAACATGACACGAGAACCCACCCCCCATCCAGGAACCGGGTTACGATGTTTGTCGGCCTGCATCTTGTATCGTTCTTGGGCTTCACTAAGATTCCGTTTAGCCTGCAGGTGGATGTTCCGCAGAATGGCGAGAGTGGAATCCACAGTGGGTAAACTGGTAGGTATGCCAGAGACGGGCAATACGGACCGTGGGTGATAACCATAGTTACAGAAAAAAGGGCTTAGACCGAGAGTAGAGTGGAAAGAATTATTGTAGGAGCACTCTGCTAGAGATAGTAGAGAGACCCAATTGTCCTGTTGGAGGTTAACATAGCATCGTAGGTATTGTTCGAAGGTGCCATTGAGACGTTCCGTCTGCCCATTGGATTGAGGATGGAATCCGGACGTCAAGGCTCTCTCAATGCCTAATCGGTCGCATAGGTCCTTCCAGAATCGGCAAGTATATTGGCTTCCCCGATCGGAGATGATCTTCTTAGGTATCCCATCAAGACGGAAGATATCTTTGATAAATGTCTCGACCATTCCAGCCGCTGTCGGGACTCCTGGGAATGGGGAGAAGTGTGCCATCTTAGTGAAGAAATCGATCACCACCATAATACAAGTACACCCCTGAGATAGAGGCAAGTCAACGATGAAATCGGTTGAAATGATGTTCCAAGGCCCCTCAGGAACGGCATTGGGTTCCAAAAGTCCCACAGGTCTTTGGCGGGTACCCTTGCTGCGAAGACATGTTATACAGGATTGGACGTAACGAACCGCATCTTTTTTCATATCTGGCCAGTAAAAATGTCTTTGCAGATAGTCCAAAGTGCCCTTGGTGCCTCTATGACCAGCCTTCTTGGAATCGTGACACCAATTTCAAGCCAACTACCGAAAAGCGGGTGTAGGTAAATATAATTTACCTTCTACAAGGTAGAGACCTTCCTTGATGTCATATATGATGTTCCTGGGATGATTCTCCAACTCGAATTTGCCTACAGAAGCTTCTCTCACCTGCCTCAAAAATGTGGATAGTACTCCGATCCGCTTGGGAAGAGGAAACATCAGGTCATGAGCACAATCCGATCCTGACATATAATCTCCTCGGCGAGATAGAGAGTCTGCGACTAGGTTTTGATGCCCAGGAATGTAGGTGATATCGAAATCAAACTAGGCAAAGAAGTGGGCCCAGCGTGCTTGACGAGTATTGTAGCACTCAAATTGTTGTAGTACTTGTAGGTTCTTATAGACTGTTCTGATGGTAAAAGGGTGTTTACCTCCCTGTAGCAAATGTCGCCACTCCAAACACGCTGACTTCATAGCTAACAGTTCACGCTCAATGACTGAATCGTTCTTTTGGCTGGCATTGAGGGTTTTAGAAAAATAGGAAATCGGGTGTTCCACTCCTTGGTGTTCTTGCAGTAAGACCGCCCCAATGGCAAATGCGGAGGCGTCTGTCTCGGCAATGAAGGGTCGGCTTTGATCCGGCCGTTGGAGAATGGGAGCGGTACAAAAGGCTTCTTTGAGATTGCCAAAGCTGTCTTCTGCTTCGTTGGACCATGAAAACGGGATGGATGATTTCTTTAGCAAGGTGGTAATGGGTACTATCCTGTGGGAGAAGTTGGAGATGAATTTCCGATAGAAGTTTGCCAATCCTAGGAACCTTTGTACGTCCTTGATGGATTTTGGAGAAGGCCACTCCAGGATGGCAGATACCTTGCGAGGGTCCATGGCGATACCCTGATTTGATAGAATGAATCCCATATAGGGAATGGAGGTTGCAGAAAACACACATTTGTCAAGTTTGACCGGGAGATGATTGTCCCTTAATCTCTGGAAAACTCCTTTGGCGTGCCCTTCATGTTCTTCCGTAGGTTTTGAGTACACCAGGATGTCGTCGAGATATACTATGGTGGTCTGACACAGCAAATCGGAAAACAGCCTGTCCATAAAGCGCTGAAATATCAAAGGGGCATTAACTAAACCAAAGGGCATCACCTGGTATTCGTATAACCCATATGAAGTCCTGAAAGCTGTTTTCCACTCATCCCCCTTTTGAATCCGGAGTAGGTGATAAGCATTCCGAAGATCCAATTTGGTAAAAACCGTGGCACCCTGGACGGCTTGAATGATTTCTGCAATAAGTGGCATTGGGTATCGATCCTTAATGGTCACCTTGTTCAATCCCCTGTAATCAATACAGGGTCTCAACTCCTGTGACTCCTTCTTGGGGATGAAAAACAGGGAAGCACCAGCTGGAGATTTCAAAGGTCTGATTAGCCCATTGGCCAAGTTGTTACCAGGTATTCCCGGAGGAAGTGTCTCTCCTTGAGCGATAGAGGAAACATCCTACAAAAAGGTACTAATGCTCCTGGAACAAGGTCTATGCAGCAATCTTCCGGTCTGAGGGGAGGCAGATCACTAGGAGATTTCTCTGCCACCACCTCAGCGTATTCCTGGAGGTGATGAGGAAGACAGTGAATGAGTCTGGACTCGTAGATACAGGTGGTCTGGACTGTCTGGAACCTTGGCTCCGGAAGACATTCTGCCTTACAAAAAGCGGATTGAAAGCTTAGTATGTTCTTAGCCCAGTCTATGTGAGGGTTATGTCTTCTAAGCCACCCTATCCCCAGTATGATGGGGAAGTGAGCGGCTCGAATGATATCAAATGAGATCCTTTCAGAATGCTGCTGTATGCGTAGGTTCAGTTCTTCAGTGGTGTGGGTGATCATGCCAGACCTCAAGGGCTCTCAGTCACCTCCTTCTACCTTCTGGTCCTCTTGTTTAGCCACTCGGTTTATACCCTTCTGTTCTGCCCACAAGGTGTCGATGAAGTTGCCGGCAGCACCACAGTCGAGCAAAGCCTGAGTTATGATTTCTGTGTTGACCAGCGTTAGGGTAACAGTAAGAACCATCAGCCTGGAATCCTCTGGTGTCTCAGAGGAAGACACCGAAAGAGTTGCGTAAGGACTTGAGATGACCCCTCGGGAGTGCGTCCTAACACTTACCGAGGGTGCTCGTTTCCCGAACGACTAGGAGAGACATCTGGACAGTCACGTTGCAAATGGGTAGAGGCTCCACAGAACATACACAAACTGCCATCCCGTCGTCTCTTACGTTCCTCCGGGGTGAGCGGGGCTCAAGCCGTACCAATCTGCATCGATTCGTCTTTGCCTTGGCGTGAGGACGGTAAAGAGCAAGGTGGCTGAGTCTCTGGGGGAGGAATACTGTAGAACTTGGTCTTCTTTCTTTCGGACCGTCGTTCGGATAGTCGGAAATCAATCCGAAGAGTGGCAGTGATGAGATCCGAAAAAGATGTCGGACGGGCTATACGTGCCAACTCGTCCTTGAGATCCTCTATCAACCCTAGACGAAAAATGGCATATTAAGCCTGTTCCTGCCAGCCAGCTTCTGCGGCTATCTGCTTGAAGGTGGTGATGTAGGTCAGTAAGTTAGAATTTCCCTGTCGGATGTCCAAGAGATCCTCGGATGCAAGGAAAGTACTTTCCGTGCGCAGAAAAGTCTGCTGTAGTAGAGTCTTGAAAACATCATAATCTTGTAAAACAGGATCGGGTTGATTGACCAGAGGGGTGGCCCAAGCCAGAGCATTACCCGTCATGTGGGTAATCATAAAGCCTACTTTGGCGTGATCCGAAGCGAAAGTCTGTGGGCGGAAGGAAAAGTGGAGATTGCAAGCATCTAGGAACTCCTTCACTCGCTTAGGCGAGCCATCAAATTTGCCTGATACCAAAGGGAGCGAGGGTAGGTCTGCAGAGGGTCGTTCTCTTTCCGTCATTCGCTGTTGTAGTGCTGTGTTGGCAGCCTTGAAGTTCTGGACCTCCAGGTTAAGGCTTTGAACGGCAGCTACAAGTTCCTGCACTTGCTGGGGAGTTGCCATATCCTTTTCTTGTGGGAGTTGCAAACTGTCACAAACGTCAGTAATGTCCTCTTCTTCAGACGATGAAGTAGACTCTCCCCCGTCCCCCAACTCCTCACCTTCCACTTTCTTCTTAGGTTTTCCATCCTTGCGTCTTGAAGGTCTCTCTTTTTTTTATGAAGGTAAGGATGCCCTCGATAGGATGCCACCGTGCCACTAAAATAGGGGCAACGGGGGTAACCCCTCTGGGAGCGCCAACAAGGGGAAATAGCCGGTGGCACAAAAAACCCCTAAGAGACTTCCTTCAGATTGTAGAGGCGAGGTTGGCTGGTTATGTTGGAAATTGGTAAGTAATCGAAGAGTAGTCCAAAAAGCTCCCAAGAAGACTGGGTGGATAGGACTGTAAGGAGCAAACAACAAACTGCTACAGCGGAAAGGATTCTGACACGTAGCTGGTCAAGGAGGCACAAGGGCTTGACGAAAGTCACTCCAGGAGTTAGGCAGTAGAGGGTAACAACAAAGTCCAGGAGGTTAGAGGACAAGGCAAAGGCAGTCCAGGAAACAGGCAAGGGTCGGGGTACACAGCAGATCCAACAGGTAAGGAGGCAAGACGAAGGCAATCCAAACAGCAGGCCAAGGTCGGGTACACAGCGGATCCAAACGTAAACTGGCAAGAAGAAAATCAAAGAAGGATAAGGGGAAGAAGACGAGAAAAGAAAAGGAGGGACCGAACGAGAAGAAAGAGGGAGAAAGAAGGAGGAGAGAGAGAGGAGGAGTGAAAGCAGGGAAACGGGAGAAGAGGGAAAGGCAGCAAATACTAGGAGCTAGCGAGAGAAAGAAATACAGTACACCCAAGAAAAACGGGGTACCAAACGAGCTAGGGGAAAGCCAGGGGATGGGTGCCTGAAGTGCGGGTATGACCTGCCCCACCCTGCTGAGTGCCCAGCGGCGGGGAAAGCATGTGGTCGATGTGGCCTAGCTGACCACTATGCAGTGCATCCCTACCGGTGATGGTGCCAAGGAGTCCTGTTCGGTCTGGCTACTTTCACCAATCACACCCTCCCACCGTCGCCCAACTCGATCAGGGTGATGAAGGTGCACATCTGGACGAGGAGGAATAAGAGGAAAAGGAGAACATTTTCTTTGTATCCAGCATCGAGGCCCTCAAATCGAAGAACAGACGGCAACCACAGTGCATTGTCGCAGTCAACGAATCATCTGTCCCGGTGCTAGTGGACACGGGGGCCTCTGTCAACGTGATGGCCAGGGAACACTACGATGCCATGGAGTACCCCGCAAAACTGGCTGCCCCCAAGGCCCGCATCTTCACCTTTGGGGTATCCCAGCTGATTCCCCTGGACAGCGCCTTTGTAGCAGAGGTGGGGCATGGTGGTTCGAGAATAAGGGCCTGATTCTATGTCACACTTGTTAGCACCAACACGTTGTTGAGCTGTGCTGAGGCGAGGCGGAAGCCCTAGGGATTGTGAGTTTCACGTACTTGGTGTACGTGGAGGACATTCAATCATTACTGGAAAAATACTCCCGTTTATTCCAAGGGATTGCGCAGATGGCAGGCGATCCGGTGAGGCTGCATATCGATGACTCGGTGCAACCAGTCACTCTCAAACACTGCTGGGTGCCTTTCCACTTACGGGAGTTAGTGGACAAAGAACTAGAACATCTCGTTAACCTTGATATCATCAAGAAGGTTGAAGGCCCTACACAGTGGGTGTCCCCCATTGTAGTTGCACGAAAACCAAAGCAACCGGACTCAGTGAGGATCTGTGTTGATATGCGGCTCCCCAATAAGGCAATCCGAAGGGAGCAGCATTTGACACTGACCATAGATGACATCATCACTGAGCTGCAGGGGGCCCGATTCTTTTCAAAATTGGACCTTAGGGCCGGGTACCACCAGGTTGTGTTGCACCTTGAGTCTCGCTACATCATGACGTTCACCACTCACAGAGGGCTGTATCGGTACAATAGACTGGGCTTTAAAGTGTCCTCTGCAGCAGAGGTGTTTCAAAATATCATTTGTGGTGCCATGGCGGACATCAATGGCGTTTTGAACATAAGTGACGATACCCTGGTGTTCGCAAAGTCGGAATCAGAACATCTACACAAGCTCGCCAAGATTCTTGAACGGCTTCAGTCCCTGGGTCTGAGGCTCCACCGTGAAAAATGTGAATTCTTGAAACCCACCATTGAGTTTTTCGGGTTCATGTTCAAGTAGGGAGGTGTGTCCCCCGACCACCGCAAAGTCAAGGACATCAAGGACGCTCGCCCACCAGAGAATGTGTCGGAGGTACAGAGTTATTTGGGCATGGTGACCTACTGTGGCCACTTCATAAAGAACTTGGCCTCTCGGTCAGAGCCCCTGCGAGCCCTCAGATAGAAAGAGACCGCGTGGCAGTGGGGGCCGCTCAAACAGGCGGCTTTTGAGGACGTCAAGAGCGCCATCTCGGCAGAAGACATCATGGCCTTCTTTGATCCTGCCCTCCAGTCGGAGATCGTAGTGGACACCAGCGCGTTTGGTCTGGGAGCAGTGTTGGCACAGGTCGGCGCCGATTCCAGCGTCAGGCTGGTGGCATATGCCAGCAAGGCGCTGTCCGAGACAGAGCAGCGTTAATCCCAAATCGAGCGGGAGGCCTTGGCTGTTCTGTGGGGCTTCAGGCACTTCCGGTTGTACATTCTGGATCGACCTGTGAAAGTAGTGACCAACCACAAGCCTTTGCTGCCCATCTTGGCAGGTTCATCCTCTAAACCACCAACGAGGATCGAACGGTGGATGCTGGAGCTACTCGAATATGGGGTCTCGCTGGTCTATTGGCCGGGCACCAACAATGAGGCTGACTACCTGTCTCGACATCCCAGAGGGGACCTGGAGGGTGGGGCGGATGACTGTGCAGAAGAAGCAGACGCCCATGTTCGTTTGGTAGTGGAGGCGGCAACCCCAAACTCCTTGCTTTGGAGGACCTGGAGGCGGCTGCGGTCCAGGACGAGTGTTTTTGCATCCTGAAATCGATGATGCACAAAGGATCCTGGAAAGTGGTGATGGATTCTCTGGCGATGCGAACGCAGGACGCGAAGGTGGCACTTGAACAGTTGTGGAAGGTGAGGGATGTACTGTCATTCTCCGGGTCTGGCCTCCTACACGGGCAACTGGATCATGGTCCCTCAGGCGAAGGTCCAGGAGGTCATTGGGTTGGCCTACCAAGGTCATCAAGGGACTGCCAAGACCAAAGCCTGTCTGCGCCTCAAGGTGTGGTTTCCTGAGCTGGAGAAACGTGTGGAAGAGTTTGTGATGTCACGTGTATGATGCCAGGTGGTGTCTCCAGCACAGAGAGAGGCGTCCATCGAAGCCATGCCCCGAGGCAAATGGTGCATGCAGATTTTGGCTCCACGACACAGGGCACCCACTTCCTGGTGGTGGTCGACAAATGGTCCAGATTCCCTGAGGTTGAGTTCATTGAGTCAGTGGCCTTCGAGTATGTGGTGGTGGCCATGGAAAAGATCTTCGTGGCTCATGGACTCCCCACGGTCCTGTGTTCAGACAATGGGGTGCCAGTTCAGGGCAAGAGGTTTGCGGCCCTGATGGAGGACTATGGGGTCCATCACAGGAAGATTACCCCGCTGTGGCCCAGGGCAAATGGGGAGGCAGAGAGACTGATGCGAACCCTAAACAAAGTGTTCCGCATTGTGCAGGGGCAAGGCCGGTGCCTGGAAAGGGCGCTGTACCAGCGGAAGCTCTGTTCAAACGATGCCTGAGAGGACTGGTACCAGATGTCGGGGAAAAGGAGCCTGCGGTCATTGATGATCAACAGGTGGAGCGTGACGGCAGGCTGAGGAATGAACAGGAGAATCAGAGGAGAGGTCTCAGACCTCAGCAACTCATGCCCGGTGATGAGGTGCGTATCAGAAACAGGCACCCACACGGGAAGCTATCTCTGACTTATGAACCTGAGCCACTGGATGTTGTGGCTGTAAAAGGGTCCATGGTGATGGCCTCGGATGGCAAGGCATCTGTCACTAGAAACGTGAGCTTCTTCAAAAGACTGGGGGAACCTCGAGCAGAGGTGCCACCGGACAAGGACATTTTGGAGGTTCCAGGTGAGGGCAGGGGTGTGGCTCCTCTCCCCTGCTCTCCGGTCAGTGTGACGGCCGCTGATGGATCCCCTCTCCAGGAGGTCAGCAGGAGGTACCCCCTTAGGACAGGGCGAGGGAAACCTGTTCGCCTCGGTGACTATGTGTTGGAACAGTGAGTCCGAGCGGCCCAGCTGGGGTGCACTGGTGGTAAGGGGACCCGGGTGGCTGTGATTAAAGGGATCCATTTGGGTTCTGATGTGCTGTGATTGTTGTGTTATAAGATTAACATTGTTATATTGTTTATTGTTTATCCTCATGAAAAAGGAGGAGTGTGGTGTTGCCCCTTTAAGGGGTTCAGCACGCGGCAGAGTGACGTTGCACTCAGCCGCATGCCTTTAAATAAAGGGGGCGTTTCCCAGGCGGGCAGATCGCCCGGGGGGCCTGAACTAAGCAGACGTCTCTGGAGTGAGTCTGTGGAGGGAGGGGGCTCACGGAACAGCACGGGGCCTCCCAGTGCCTCACAACATCACCCTCCCGCAACCGACTCAGAGTAGTGATATGTGGTATGTCTGGCTGTGATATGACATTAGTGGGAGAGTTTTACATTTCAGCTCGTATCAGTCAGAGCCTGTCTGTGATTGATCATCATTTTTGAAAAACATAAGTTTAAGCACTAGCTTCCAGGGGACATCTCAAATCCATCCCAAAGCAGCTCACTAGAATGTGTAATATTCCATATTCAACCTGCCCTTATAGCCTACAGACACATTTGCACAATTCATGTTCCAAGGGTTCCACGCATAATGCACCCCAACATCGCCCTCTCTACTGCACCCACTAATTAATGTTATTGCCCGTTGGCCTTTATTAGTGAACCTATTTTTCGCTTCCCCCACTTTCCCATTTCCTCGCAGAGGTCTGAAAGCCCATGGCGGGGGCACAGTACACCACTTTTCGGATATGCCTACATGCTCTGAGACTAGTACAGTGGTGACTTGTAGCAGTATGAAAACCCAGCAACATAACTGAATATATGTTCTTCTGTCTATGTGAACAGCTGTACCAGGGAATTTGGGAAGGAAGAAGACTGCCAACAAGAGTCCAAACAGGTTGTTCCAAGCCCCTCCCCTTGCAATGCTCCCCCTAAATGAGGCTAGAGTACCAATAGTTCTTACACTCCGACCACATGAGGGAGGTCTGGCGCGCCCTGCATGCTCACTTAGCGGCAGAATGCCATGTGCATTGTAATGCCATGTCCCGGTTGACTTGTGGTGCACCACAGGCTCACCATGCCATCTATGCGGCAGAGTGCCTCTGTGCAACAGTATCCCATGTCTGACAGATCCAGCTGTGCACCTACTACATGAAGACCGTGCCTATGCGTGAAACCTGTGCGAGAACCGGCGGAGCACCACATACACACCCAGCCGTGCACCCACTACATGTAGAACGTGCCTAGACAAGACCCGTGTGGGAGTACCGGCTGAGCACCACATACAAATCCAGCTGTGCACCCACTACATGTAGAACGTGCCTAGACAAGACCCGTGTGGGAGTACCGGCTGAGCACCACATACAAATCCAGCTGTGCACCCACTACATGTAGAACGTGCCTAGACAAGAACCGTGTGGGAGTACCGGCTGAGCACCACATACAAATCCAGCTGTGCACCCACTACATGTAGAACGTGCCCAGACATGACATGCATGGGCGTACCGGCTGAGCACAACAAACACATCCATCTGTGCACCCACTACATGCAGAACGTGCCTAGGCATGACATGCATGTGTGTACCAGCTGAGCACCACATACACATCCAGCTGTGCACCCACTCACTACATGCAGAATGTGCCTAGGCAAAGCACGTGTGGGAGTACTGACTGAGCACCACATAAAAATCCAGCTGTGCACCCACTACATGTAGAACGTGCCCAGGCATGACATGCATGGGCGTACCGGCTGAGCACAACAAACACATCCAGCTGTGCACCCACTACATGCAGAGCATGGCTAGGCATGACACGTGGGGGAGTACCGGCTGAGCACCACATACACATCCAAAGGGGCACTCACTACATGCAGAACATGCCTAGGCATGACATGCATGAGCGTACCAGCTGAGCACCACACACACATCCAGATGTGCACCCACTACATGCAGAGCATGGCTAGGAATGAAACATGTGGGAGTACTGGCTGTGCATCACATATACAGGCAGAACGTGCCTAGGCATGACATGCATGGGCGTACCGGCTGAGCACAACAAACACATCCAGCTGTGCACCCACTACGTGCAGAACGTGCCTAGGCATGACACGTGGGGGAGTACCGGCTGAGCACCACATACACATCCAGCTGTGCATCCACTACATGCAGAACGTGCCTAGGCATGACACGTGTGGGAGTACTGGCTGAGCATCACATATGCAGGCAGAACGTGCCCAGGCATGACACGTGTGGGAGTACCGGCTGGGTATCACATACACATCCAGCTGTGCACCAACCGTGCCTTCTCTGCAGAAGCATGCCAGTATGCAAAGAGTGCAATGTGAGGGAGATGTAGTTGTGCACCACACGCACTCCTTGACCTCTCTGCAGCAAAGAGCCATGGTGCTGAGGCATCAGAGCACCACAGGGAAACCTATCCCCCATACATACCTCTCGCCTAAGCTCACCAGTGTTTGGAGCCTGTCACCCTCCCAGCGCACCCCCACACTAGCATAAGGCCAGTGCGCCGATCCCACCAGAGTTCCACGTCGTCCTGTGTGCATGCATTATGCATGCATGGGGTTTGCCTCTTTGGCAGCGCCATTGTTAGGCGCAGGCAGTGGATGGGCGGGTGGCAGAGTGTGGGAGGGGAGACGCCAGCCTGTCTGCAGAGACTGCACCAGTCTTGTCATTACCGTCTCCCTGGGCTTCCATTAACCCTCCGGGGGAGGCTGCAGGCTCCGCGCTTTGTTCCACCCCTGCTGCACTCCGGATTAGTCCCGTCGGGAGCCTCCCCCCCCCTCCCCTTGGCCGGGTACAGCTCCTGTGCGCTCCTCCCCCCTCTCTGCTCCCCAGAGGCATTTGACTGGGGTGGGTGCTACCCACCAAGGCTCCCAGAGTTTACCGGGCTACGAAGAACCCACAGCAAACACTCCTTCCCGCAATTTCTGCTGGCGCTCCCACTGCAACCTGTACAGAGACTGCAATACATACACATGTTACAATACATTTTTTTTTTACATTATAGTAAGCATGCATGTTATAGTTGTTAATTCTGTCATTATCACAGTTTCTGAGAATTCTTTTTTTTAGCAGATTATGCCGTTGCCGTGTATGGTTATTGAGTTGCCCAGGATCTCATTGGGTCATACATGTTCCCCGGTCTGGAAACAATGCACTTAAATTGCCGTTAATTCCGGCACCAGCAATTTTTCCGGACCGGGTAAAACACACGTTTGCCGGTGGGGGCACTGACTTACCATCAGGCCTGACCTGCGGTAAATCAGACCCCCACAGGAGAATGTAATGCTGCAATTACCGGCACCGGTACGACCAGTGCCAGTAATTCCGGCAATCCACTCCATGGAGTCCTATCACACTCTACGGCCCTCATTACGACCCTGGCGGAAAGGGTTTTACGCCGGCGTAAAGCATGGCGTACCTTTCCGCCAGACTACGAGTTCCCGTAGCGCCATGGTGATTTTTTAGCCTGCTTTTCGCAGGCGGAAAAATCCATGGCGCTACGGGACTTGTTGTTAATTACGCCACCGTAATTTACGGTGGCGTAATTAACGCCTTCCCCACTCCCATTATACCCTATGGGGCAAAAATGGGAATGGGGAAGGGTAAATGGGGATTGGGGACTTACCGCCCCGCCAACCTCGGAATGGGGCGGTAAGTCCGCCAACCCCCATGGCGGAGTTGGCAGCTTTGCGCCATGGACCATGGTGCAAATTGCACCATGGTCCTCCGCCAGGATCGTAATGAGGGCCTACAACTCAGGCGGTAAGGGGTTTACGGCGCCGTAAACAGCGCCGACCCTTACCGCCTGAGTAGGAGGTCCCTTAGCGCCATGGCGCATTTAACACCTGCTTTTAGCAGGTGTTAAAATCCATGGCGCTAAGGGACCATGTTGTTAATTACGCCACCGTAATTTACGGTGGCGTAATTAACGCCTTCCCGACTCCCATTATGCCCTATGGGGCAAAAATGGGAATGGGGAAGGGTAAATGGGGATTGGGGACTTACCGCCCCGCCGACCTCGGAATGGGGCGGTAAGTCCGCCTACCACCATGGCGTAAACGTAGTTTACGCCATGGTGGTAAAGTCACGGCCCAGGCGGTAACTTACCGCCTGGGTCGTAATGAGGCCCTATGTAATCGGGATTTACCACCCTCTCCGCTGCGATATCAGATGGCAGAAACAGTAGAGGCAATTTGCCGGTATCCTGCCTGAATTACCGTTGGGCTACTGACAAGCTTGTAATGAGCCATGTGTTATGTCTTACCTTTCAACCTTTGAGCGGCCAGGGCAGGTGAAATTAGATGATTTTGGTTTTGGTGGGACAGAGCCCATTGAAGTCTATGGGCAGGGTACAGTAATTAATCAATCTGCCCACTTTGCTAAACAAACTGATCCTCACTGTCATTTTGTGCCAGCCTTTCAACAAATTGCTATTGCTATATAGGCCAATCCGAGCCTGCTGAGGCAAGTGTCCAGACACATGCACACACTGTGGGGAATCCAACCATCCGCACAGCGGGTGTGCGCTGTTTCCAGACACATGCACACACTGTGGGGAATCCAACCATCCGCACAGTGGGTGTGCGCTGTTTCCAGACACATGCACACACTGTGGGGAATCCAACCATCCGCACAGTGGGTGTGCGCTCCTCTGGGTTTTTGGACATTTTAAAAGAAATTGAATGATGGTATATCAACCTCTGGAAAAAGTGTGGGGCTAATTCGTGTACATTTTCCTATGCTCAACGCATGACATACATATAGACCTGTGTACTCTGGGTGGAAACAGCCTACAGGCGCAGTCCACCCTGTCACATTTAGTTGGGCTATGACAGCCAGTATTACATCATGTCATCTCAGAAGGCGGATGGCAAAACCTTACCCCTGCCATGGCCAGCCTAATTAACGATCAAAGGCTCTATGGATCTGCCCTGTCTTTTTGTGGAACCCTGCATAATGGTGGCAGCAATTAACATAATTAGCATACTAATAGAATATACTTCAAAAAGGCCCACATGGGGCCTGGCTGCTGAGGTTAACAAAGGAGACAGGAAACCCCAATAAACTTTGATATGCACTGTGTCAACCCAAAGCCAGCTCCCGCCTTTAGTATCAATGGACAGAGAAAAGTCATGTCTGGGACTGCATGTTTATACTAATCATCCCCAGAGGAGGACCCCATTCTGCAGGTACGAGTATGTGGATTGACAGAGACACAGGGCCTCATTACATGGAATGCAGTAAACCATGGTGCTATGAGCACCATGGTTGCCGCCGGTACCATACCGGTACCACCATGGAGGAAAGGGGAATTACCACCCCATTCCAAGGTTGGCAGGGCGGTAATTCCCCCTTTCTCCATGGCCCTTCCCCCATTCCCATTTTTGCCCCTTAGGGCTCAATGGGAATGGGGAAGGAGCTAATTACGGTACCGCAAATTGCGGTACCGTAATTAGCACCAAGGTCCCTTTGTGGATCCCAACTTTAACGGCTGGTCTACACCAGCCTTTAAGGTCGGGTCCCGCAAAGGGACCTCGTAGTAAGGCGGTAAGGGTTTACCGGTACCGGTGCCCTTACCAGTACCAGTAAACCCTTACCGCATTCCATGTAATGAGGCCCACAAAGTCTGTTCTCGCTGCAGCTTTAAGGGAGGCCTGCCGCTTTAATCAGGAACCACAGCGAGCTCCATTAACTAGAGCAACTGTTTGATCCACAACAGGCAGGAAGATGGGTGGGGCTTATTATTACATGTTTTCACCCCTTTACCTTTTCTGTTTCAAAGCACTCTGTTATGACCTTATGCATACAGGAGATTGTTGGTGGTGGGCCAGGATTGGTTCATTAAGGTAGGCTTAGCCTACACCAATCACTGTGGCACATTTGGCTTTAAAAGAGGGCTGAGTCCCACTTTTGGGCAGATCATCTGAAGACTTTGCAAGGAGTAGCAAGAAGAACTCAGCATTGGACCCTGGCTGAAGGTATAGTCTGCCTTACATCTTCCGCCAGTGAAGGAAGGCCAGGACCAAGAGGGAAGCAAGATCCCTCCCCTAAACATCTCCCAGGGAACAGAGGGAGGTACAAAATCCAGAGGACCCTCCAGCAGCTCCATAAGCGATACCCAGGCAGCCCAGAACATGCCCTGCTACGCTCTGCAGCAAGCTTCCTAGATGGGAAGTACCAGAGAGTCTCTGAAACAAACCTAGTACAAGGCAGCTGCCTGCAACACTCTCCTCAGCTTTGGGCCGTCTACCTTAAAGGACCGCAAGACCCCAGTGAAGAAGCTAGGAGGCATGCATCGACAACCATCTACCGACGTCCGCCCTAAAGGATGTTTTTCAGCCAGTTGGGCTCCTCGAGCTGCAACCAACTACATTGCTGACTGTTGACAGTTGTTAACTCCATCCGAGTTGCCTCGACCAGTGCTTCAGAACCGCTGGCCAGCACTGAGACAACGATTACTGAACCCGAGCCACCATGTAGGCCAGCCTGCAGCCGTCCGTCCAGCTTCACTCGCCGGACTGCCTGCCGATTGATACCAGCAGTTGTCACTCATCTTGAACTCTGGTGTAGAAGCTGCAAAGCACCCTGAAACCGACTTGGAGCTATTGAGCATTAAGAGCATCTACAGCACAAGGTACACTGTGGTTATGTCCCCCTGTTCCTTCTCCGAAGGCCCTTAGTGACATTTTATGACCTATTGCTCGCTTTCTGTTGAGACCAACTATCCTTGAACTATTACAATTAATACATTTACTGACTAACCTCCTGTCAGTATCCAGAGTGGATCCCCTTACCTTCTTGAAATTGTCTGTCCTCTGCATTCCTTTACATGGTGGATTGTATTACATAGTATGCCAGAATTGTCTCCTGTGATAATAATAAAGTAGATATGTGTATACAACCTTGACTGGGCATTCCCTTTTTATCATTGGGTAATAATTGTATCTTCACTGTGTTGCAACTAAGCAACAATGCACAACCTTGCAGAGATAAGCCTGCCATTCCGTCCACTTCACTAAAATTGGACAAGGAGGTTTATAATTTGTTTGTGTTTCCAATCTGGTCCGATCCCTTCTGGTGTACTTGCATTGTGGGGCTGATTGATGGTTTAGAAACCAATATTCATCCCTGGACCACTGGTAGCCCGGAAGTTGGTTCGTCACACAGACTCCCACAGATACACACACAGATACATGCACCACATAAAAACACATCTGCACGCACCACTTGCAAACAAACATGCACTTACAAAGGCCTGGTACGACTTCTGCAGTATTCATACTTCTGGAAATAAGGCAAAACAGAAATGCCATTAACGCGTGCAGTAAGCATGCAGTACGTTTTTGGGTCTGCATGATTTCATGTCATGCAGACTAAAATAGTATTCCACATTTTGTAGTCCTATAGGACGCACGTTTTAGAAGGGGTTATTTTTTGTAAAACAACACCACATTACCGAAGGATCACAATAACACACCCCACAGAAAACACAGCTGCCAATTTTTAACGCGACTCTCCTTCTTGCACTTGGCAAAGCTATGGGTGTCTCTGTAAAGAAGAAGACACGTGAACATAGTCTGCTTTGATGTGAAGCACTGCTCTGTCTTGTGCAGTTTGCACATGGCTCCTTGCTGGCTGGCCCCTTCACACGATGGTTGTGTGCGCTGTTGATGCACATTAGAGAGCCACTGACCCAGAGGCGTAGCCAGGATTGTTTAACTAGTGGGACCTGAAGCTAATATAGTTGGGCATACTGCAGCAACTTTAATATCCGTAAATGCCCACACATCGCTGCTGAGTGGGAATTTATATACTTTGGGTGGAGCCTTGCCCACTCAGGCCCTACCACGTCTACGCCTCTGCAAATCCGTACAGATAAGGGGTACATCGGCCACTTTTACTCCCTAATAATTGGCAAATACTCCCAGAAAATAAAAATAGGGAGTAAAACTGCTCTGAACAAAAAATAGGAAACATATACATAGAACCTTGTTCCCCTGCTTTCACGCACACAGCTCCATGGATATGTTTGGGCCAGCAGTGCACGTATTACCACAGGAAGAAACTACTATTGTTATACTACCCAATCAGAAGAAGTAAACTTGTATCTTTTAATGTGCATGAATAACTAGGTGCGAAGAAATGATTATTATAAAAACATTTCCGTTTTTCAATTAAAACATATATATAAAATGCTTGCATTGTGATTTGGGCTTGCATTTTTACTGCCTAAAAACAAATTTTACTCCCAACTTCAAACAATAATAAAATACTCCCACTTCCAAATCTTAAATGGAGCACTGGCGAGCCATGACTCCACTGTGTCTCTCCCTGTTGAAGGTCTGGATTCTCTGAAAAGTGGCTCACTGTTATGTTATTTGAATAGGCACAGGTACAAGCTGCCACGCCCAGTTGAACCGGTTTCTGAGCCTACAACGTAGGCTCCCCGCATCAGGAACATGGTTCAAGCCTCAGCCCAAGGCTTCGTAATGCAACCTGGCTCCTCCCTCATCAGGGAGAGGAGTGCTAAGAGGAGCCGTTCATTACTTTATCCCGGACTACCGTGCCGCCGTATAAACATAATGGCAAACTCAATGCTGTAAAAATGTGCTGCATTCCAGACTACAGAGCACCCGCTCAACAGATTCCAGAACGTACATGACTTGGTGCCACTAGGCCTCAAAACCCAAAAGAAGGGAACTTGGTCGCCCTATAGAAGAATGGAGTCGACACAAAGAGACGTAGACTCATGAATGTAGCGTCAACTCTGGCTCCACCTCGCTCTGAGGCTTTTGGGTGTGTGGCACTCAAAAAATATATAGAACAAAATAAATAAATAAATAAGATGAACTGCCTCCTTCTGGTGCCCTTTATGTCTTTAGACAAAACCACAATCACACTGTGCTAGACAAATTCAATTCTTTTCAAGAAGCTAAATTTATTTTTTTAAAACATAAAGCCGACACGTGTTTCGACCTCACAGTCCTTTTCCAGGCTGAAATAATTCAAGGATACACACACTCACGCATCATAAGCAAGAGCAATCTGCAAGTTTATTCAATATCTACCCGACAGTGCGGTGTGAAATAATATATGACCAGCTCTAGTGAGCAGCCCTTCAGCGGGTCAGTGCATCCCCCAGAGAGTTGGAATCCTTGAATTATTTCAACCTGGAAAAAGACTGTGAGGTCGAAATACGTTCAGCTGTGTGATTAAAAAAAAAAAAAGTAGCTTCTTGAACAAAATTTAATTTGACTTGCACAGTGTGGTTGTGGTTTTGTCTAATTGCGTAGTATTTAGGATAAGTGGGGCATAGGTTCCTGTATGCACAGTGCATTCAATTAACGTACAGACAATTATTGGTACAGTGGTGACGTACACAGTGGGTTCCAGTTGTATATTTTGTAGAGGAGCAGCTGCATACCTCTGCAGGAGATCCCGCCCCCCTACCTCCACCTTATCGAATGTACCCCTGAAGTGACGACAACCTGTGGGAGGAACTCCCTGAAAGAATATGAAAAGGAGCAAAGAAAAACAGCCAGTGACGTTATAAGAAAGGGTGCACAATGTCTCGAGATACTGGCTGAAGTTGATGTATGGATCCTAGAGGGCTAATGGTGAAGTGAGGATCAAGTGAAGTCTCAAGTATGAAGGAAAAAGATTACACATGCACGAACTGCTGCAGAGAACAACCATTCAATAAATGTACAGATGCTGAAACGCAAGGTAAATTAAGTCATCATAAAAGCCAGCTATAAATAGTGAACAGAATGCAGGCAAAGCCGCCATTATACAGAAACTGGACATCGGTATGATGAATTAAGTAAGCCAGAACTCATGAAGCAGGAATGAAAAATTGTATTGCAGCAAGAATAATAGGCTCATGAAGCTGCATGGGCGAGGCTGCCTGGCCTGGAGTCAAGATTCAAGAACTAAGGTCGGCTATCTATTATGAACAAGAACAAGTATGCAGAGGATGAACCATCTCACGTTAAGGGGCAAGAAAGAACACAAAAGGATGCCAAGCTTTCATTCATTCAGAGCATTTAAAGGCTGCAAAATTGACCAAATTGTGGTCTCCTGTCACGTGGGCCAAGGATGGAAATATATCTTGAACTTGGAGTTCCAGACACAATAGCGAGTGCCCTCACACCTTTGCATTCTCAAAGACGAGGATACTCTGCAAGGCCAAGTACAAAGACAAATTTCATGGCAGAAGGCATAGGCAATGGGAGATGCTTGGATAATTGGGTTGTGAGGTAGTTTCATGTCCTATCTCCTTGCACCTGGGTCTCGGCTCACATATTGCTAATTGAACCGAATGTTCCAGACATGGCACAAGCGTGCCAACCAATTATATCAGTCCATATAATGAAGGACCTTATAGTCTGAAGACCAATGAGAAACTATGTAACTAATGTTTCTGAAATGACTTGTTTTTAGAAGTAGGCATAAGTTGTCCACCTGATAACGGAGAGCCAATAACAATCCTAGCTCCTATTGAAAAGTATACTTAGATGTCTCCCTTAACCCTTGATAGGTTTTTCCTATTGCCATGTAGTATGACATCACTCTGATGCATTTTGTGTATAAAAGTCCTATTTTGTATGGAGATCATAGAGAGACTTAGCGTCCGTCCGTTGATGTTCGTTGTAACCTACTTCTTTTAGATAATTGTTAATAAAACAGTACTTTGCCATCTTCCTGAGTTTGTTCCATTATTTGGACTCACAATTACTGTGGTGTAATCCCATCCATTCCATATGCACGTTCCTAAGAGCCATAAGCTCACATGGTAGCAGTGCGGATGGTTTCGGGTCCAAACGAGTTTGGCTCCAGAGTTTTGGATGATTTGGCATTCTCTGCAATTAGCTGGAAGATCGTGGATTTTCCTGTGGAGAGCGGCCGATAGAAAGAAACTTGAAAGAAGAACTGAAACGGTGGGCAGATCCCTCTTTGAAGAAATCCCTGCTCGGTTTCCATGGGTGCTCTCCTGACGGAAGGCCAAGTGGTCGGATTGAAGGAGGAGTCGATACCGAAGGCATCGAGTTGATTAACACATGTAAGTAAACTAATGGGAAATGGCAATATAAAGGGGCAGGATTGTGATATTTGGAGTGACAGGGAATCTTGTGTAGATAAAAGAACACCTAAGTATCCTAGTTCAAGGGAATTAGAAGAAGACGTCTCAAACTCCAATGGGAGTATTAATGAAAAGTGGATACGCATGGTCAGGTTCGTGAAAGGTGACGTCTTAAACCCTGTACAGGGTAAAATAAGTAGAGGCAAGAGTAGTATACCCCTTAATTTATTAATGTGTAGTGTGGTTATTTTAAGTATTATTTGTTGTGAGAATAATCAAGAAGTAATAGAACTATAAAAAGTTGGAAATAACAGTGTTTGAAGTTAAGGTGTAGTAAATGATTGGCGCTAATCAAAAGACAGGTAGGTCATTGAAATAAAAGAGGATTGAGTGGAGATTGACGGTGCTTGCTCATATTTGTTGTTTTGAAACTAAAGGTGGTGACTTGAGTTGAAATAAAAGGTTTATTTAACGATATGGTAAGTATCGACAGTCAATCAAGACTTGTCCTTATGGAGGATACTCCTCTCATGCATCTTAGTAAGACACTGCCAAAACATGTGCCCAAGCTCAAACAGTAGAGAGCAGAATGTGTAAAGAGCACAGCGGATACAATATTCATGCCATGGCCACAAGGGGGATCTTTGTCAAAGGTGGTACTGCAACATATGACCACATACGTGCACGCTGCGTACATGGGAAAGAATTTAGAGAAACGGTTGACAATTTTAGAACTTTGGAAGATGTATCAAGAGGAGAAGGAGGACCCGCCACAGGAGGAATGGATGCTTAATCAGCATAAGGGGAGGGCATTGAGCCCTCAGCTCCTCTTACCTTGTTCAAGATTAAGAGCGTAGATACAGAAGAGATAGGAGTTTATCCTTTAAAGGAATCCTTTTATCCTTTTTATCCTTCTGTCTCAATGCCAGTAAAACTGAGATTGTTTGCATTGTGACCCCTGCTTCCGCTTTCCCCCTCTCACTCTAGCTGGCCTCACTTGGCCCTGTGCCCACCACCACCTGCGAGGCCAAAAATCTTGGGATCATCTTCGACTCCACCCTCTCCTTCTCCTCTCACATTTCTGACATCTCAAAAAAGTCTAACTATCAACAAAACCTCCTCAGAGGCACTCTACCTTTTCTCACTTTCCCCCAGTGGCTCACTGTCTCCAGAGCCCTGGTTCTCTCTAGGCTGTAATACTGCAACAGCCTCTTCCTCAACCTCCCTGCATCTGCCCTGTGCCCTTTGCAACTAATCCAGAACAGAACCGCAAGACTTATCCTTGGCCTCAAGCCCAGGGACCGCATCTCTCTGGCACTGAAATCCCTCCACTGGCTCCCCGTGGCTGCAAGGATGAAATTCAAGACTCTCTGTATTGTCCACATGGCTTTCTGGGTACAGGGACTTACTTACCTTCAATGTTGCTTGCCTAAATACTGTCCCTCCCGAGTCCTCCTCTCATCTACCTCCAACGTTCTGCGAGTGAGCAGGTTCTCCAAGCAGAGATTTGGAGGGAAATCCTTTTCCTTAGCATGCGGCTCCCTCTGGACCAGCCTCCCTACCACCCTGCGTCTTGAGCCTGATATTCTTAAGTTCCGGAAACTCCTCAAGACATTCCTCTTATCCTCTTCTTTCTCTCTCGCCCTGCTAACCTAGCTCTCTGCTCTTCCCTCTCTCCCTCCTTCCATACAGCTCACTGACTGGCCACCTAGTGTATCCCAGAGTCTCACAGGTCCCAGGCACCCCTGCCAGTCCTACTGCACTTGCCTCAGGGCCCTGCACCCCACCCACTCACTGCGCTTGAAATAACTCCTGAGGGCTTCTCTCTCTGCATTTCCCCAGTTTCTACTGACTGGGTGCACTTGGTCCCCTGCCCCTCCCTCGTCCTGCCTGCACTTGCACTACAGGTCTGTCTGTAGATCTTTCTGTCCTTCCTTGTCTTACCCGTTAATGTGTACTTGAAAACAATTTAGAAATCAGGCATATTTGTTGTATCCTAACTGTTAAATGTACCATATCCACTTAATCTGCGTGTGCAGACCGTTATCGCTTCAGAAATTCAAGGACTCTGAGCACTGTTGTTTTTTTTCCTGTGCTCCCACCCTCCTTGAGTGCTTTGAAACACTTGCCTGTGTATAGGCGCTTTATAAATAAACTAAGCAATACAATGGAAAGCAGTGGTGGGGTATAGTAACCCGACATATGAACCCCCACTTACACTAGTGACGACAGTCCAGAAGAGAGTAAAAGAAAGGTAGATGCTTGTATGTTTATACGAGATAAGGAAGAAAGAGGCAAGAGGTTGACTATATCAACAGACATAGACCGAGAAATTAAGCGATGGATGGGAGAAAAGGACAGGGCTGACAAGGTAACGCTCATGCAGAATGAGTGACTGGGAGGACAGATATTAATCAAGTTAGATGTGAAAAGCATTGAGGAGCTTAGACAAAGAGAAGATAAGGATGACCAAGAAAAGAAGGACAGGGAAGTAGAAAGGAGATTGAGGGAGGATGAGCAAGGAAGGAAAAGCAGGGATCAACGTGAACAAATATACAGGGAGGAACAAGAAAAGGATGAAAAACAGGCAGAGGAACAAAGGAAGTATGACAATAGACAAAGAGCCATAGAAGCAAGGGATAGGAATGAAAGAAAGAGATAGGAAGAAGAAGCACAAAGAGTGAAGGATATAAGGTTACAGAGAAGGAGAGAAGAAGAGGAATGAAGACAAGAAGTAAGAAGGAAATAACTGAGGCAGAAAGAAGAAACAGCTAGAATGGATGCGAGAAGGCGAAGGGAAGTGGACAAAGAAATAAAACAGAATAGTAGGCAGCGAGGTCTGGATTCCAGTCTCATTCTTAAGGAACAAATGAGGCTGAGTGAGGAAATACGATGGGGCAGAACGACAGAGATTTTCCCAATAAAGGAGATAACACCAGAAACACCTAGAGTAGCACTAACTCAAATATCAAATTTGTTCTACTCAATACCGGATCACTTGTGAAACATGCCAAAGAGGTGGCCACGTATATAGAGGAGAACAACATTGATGTTTGCGCATTTTCTGAAACTTGGCCATGTACGGCTGCAGCCCCTTCATTAAATCTGGCTATCCCAACAGATATGGCATGCTTAGATGCGATGGAAAGGAAGGTAAAGGTGGAGGTCTAGCCTTAATTTACAGGCTATCTCTCACGGTTCGGGAAAACAATGGGTTTATTATGGATGGGATCGAATCACTTTGTGTAAAGATCAGAATGAATGCTGAAGCTACATTGAATGTGCTTATAATTTATAGACCTCCAACGCCACCTGGAGACTTTCCAGCCAATCTCTTGAGTTTCCTACTCTCCTCCCTGAAACCCAATTCTAACTACATGATTATGTGGGTTATTAACCTATGGTTAGACCATAAGGATGATCCCATTGCACGTGCGTTACATCTAGCATTAAACTAACTAGGTTTTGAAAACTCATTCATGAACCGACTTACAACTTAGGGCCTATCCTTGATTGATTGCTTATTATAAAGTGAAAACCAGTGACGCAGTAGTTTCCCCATGCCCCTGGTCTGATCATTCTTTTGTGTAATTCACCGTAACTTCCAACTTTACAGATAAAATGAAACCTAACAAGGATAGAGAAATCCACTCCCGTAACCTAAAAAAAATTACAGCTGTCAAGCTTGAACCCCTAATTACGTCACTAAACAAGCTTTCTAACAGGGATACTCCCGAAGGACTGGCAAAAGCCATATCAGATAATTTGTGTACAGCCGCCAATATTTTAGCACCATCAAAAAATAAAAACGGAAGGTATCAACGTCATTTATGGTTCTCCCCTGAACTTCAAAGTTTAATATCACACCCTCTTAGATGTTTTCACACCTGGAAATCTACACGAACCCAAGACTCACTATTAGATTACAAAACTTCAGGTAAAAAGTACAGAGTTGCCATTATCGAGGCAAAAAAGGCTCCTTTAACAATAGAATAACACAGGCCCAATCAGATTCTAAGGAACTTTTTAAAATACTGAAGGAGCAGGAATGCACTAATTCCACAAATGTAGACCTAGTTAATAAGGATAGTGCCTGGTGTAATAACTTGCAAAAAGCTATGCAAGACAAACTCCACAACATCCTAAAGGACATAGCCACTAAAAAATGTAACCAAGATGTTAATGTCACAGGAATTAGGGAGTCTTATACAAGATGTCCTGACATCCCTGTCTTTGATTTTTCACCAATCACCACAACTGAATTGGCTAGCATAATTAATCACCTTAAAACCACCAAATGTAAAAACGATATTCATTCAGCCATGATGATTAAAACATACCCCCCCCACATTTCTTACTGCGATTTGCACGTTTATTAATGAGTGTCCCTCAGGAATTTAAAGATTTCTGGGTTATGCCGATCCTAAAAAAAAACGGCCTTGATGTGAATCTAGCAAAAAAAGATAGGCCTCTCACTAATACCAGCTTTCTTCTGAAAATTATGGATCGTGTAGCCTACGAACAAACAGCCAAGCATCTTGAAAAAT
Organism: Ambystoma mexicanum; assembly: GCF_040938575.1. Classification (NCBI taxonomy): domain Eukaryota; kingdom Metazoa; phylum Chordata; class Amphibia; order Caudata; family Ambystomatidae; genus Ambystoma; species Ambystoma mexicanum. Next base: position 563,020,615 of record NC_090938.1, on the reverse strand, counting down.
ACCCATGACCACCCTTCAGGCTTTCGAGTGAACTTCGGCACTGAGACAGCTCTCTTAGAACTTAAATCTAAGCTCTTAGCGGGTTTGGACAAACAGGAAGCCTCCCTGCTGATGCTACTCGATCTTTCGGCCGCCTTTGACCTGATGGACCATTCCATCATGTCCACCAGGTTCAGGGAGGTAGCTAACATTTCCCTTCTGGTGGTCCAATGGATCTCCTAATTTCTTAGCAACCGGGAAAGTAGGGTATTCTTTAATGAAGCTGAATCACCCCCATCAACGTTGCTATGAGTGTACCACAGGGTGCGTGTACATCGCCATGTTTATACAATACATTTACTGCTCTCTTATTTGCCATGCTGACCCATGAGGGGGTGATATTTAAAAAATATGCTGATGACACAATGTGTCATCTCCTTAACCGGCAACTATGAAGCAGACACTCTTGTGATCAATAAGATCTATTCCCTAGTGGAGTCTTGGATGATCTCTAATAAGTAAGCACTTAATGGAGAGAAAACCAAATTATTGGTCATTGGCTCCCCTCATACTTTACAGAAACTAAGCCCCAATTACGAGAATTTTGCATTAGGAGCTATAAAAATTGCCCCTCAGAAAAAAGTTAAAACTTTGGGAGTAGTGTTTGACCAGCACATCACCATGAAACCACATGTAAGCAGTTTGATATCAGCATGTGCCTACTACATAAAACTACTTGCCCATCTTAGACCATTTATATCGCGAAAGAACGCAAAAACAATTGCGCGAGCGATCATAGGCGCAAAAATTGATTATTGTTCTAGCCTTCTGATAGGCATTGATAAAGCCACATGTAGCAAACTTCAACTAGTCCAAAATGGTGCGGTAAGAGTGGTAAAGAGGTTTGACCACAGAGATCATGTCACTGTTGCAAGGCGAACTCTGCATTGGCTACCAATTCATTCACAAATCCTCTTTCATATCCTCTCCATCACGCAGAAATGTCTTCAGGGCAAAATGCTGCTTTATCTGCGAGAACTCCTAACCAATAAAACTTACGTCAGACCACCTAGATCCAGTCAACAGAACTATCTCGCTATTCCAAGATGTAGGAGGACGAAGGTTGGCAATGCTACCTTCTATGCTATTGCACTGAAGGCCTGGAATGACCTTCCGCTAGAAATACGCTGCATTGAATCCCTCAACATATTTATAAGGAAGCTCAAGACGTACTTGTTTGCATAGCCTCTAACATTAGTGATCCCTCTTTATAAGCATGTCATTCATGCCTATCTGTTATATGTTGTCTCTGTTTTTGTTGCGCCCTTAAGCCCAAGGGTCAATAGCTGCGCAATATAAATCCAGTAGAGTAATGTAAAGGAAGAAAGATATAATGCAGAAGGCATTGGAGAAAGGATCGATAAAATATGTCAGCAATTAAGACAGGATAGCGAGTATGGAACTCGAGGGAGCGGTAATCGATCCCTGGTACCTCAACCACGAATTGAGGAACAGAACATATTAAGTGAGGAACTCCAAGCACTGTCTTTGAGAAGATGAAATCTAGACAAAGGTGAGGGGGTGATAGGCACACTAGCTGGGGTCTAGAAATGTCAGACGAGGAAAGAGAGTCCGGTCATGAGGCAGAAGGAGAGGGTGTGTGCGCCCACCTGGGAAGCCAGCAGATGGATAAGGAAGTAAGATGGTCAGATCTGGAACACCCTAAAGAAAGAACGCCAGATCCCACATCATATCCTGAGCTTCCCTGAAGACGATCATGTAGTGAGAAGGGAGAGTCTCCACCGTATGTGAGCAGGTTAAGGTCACTACCAGCGAGGAGGCAGCTTTGGATTATTACCATTGCCATAGATAGACTAATAGTGGGATCTGACTATAGGATGGGGTTCACACAATTCCCCTTGTTAGAGAAGGCGGGGAGCGAGACCACAATACATTCCATGGCCACAGATGGGTAAGGATAACTTAAAATGCAAGCTCCCTAGTTTGCCTTCAGGGGCTGGGAAATGGATATACAAATTAAAAAAAAAAGAGAAGGGGAAACACGCTGGCCATAGGAGACATAAAAGGTCTACTGGCAGATATTCTTGGGGTGAGGGTTGATGACATATGGAGGCGAGGAGGGTGCGCAAGTTTGATTGTACAAAAACCAGCGCACAAAGGAGCACCATTTAATAATTGTATGGCAGATGTTTGGAGGGCTCTTAGGGTACAGTATCCTGACACATCAAATATGGGTGCAATTATGACACATAAAATGAAGGAAGATAAAAACTTATTGCTTGTATTCAGGATATTCATGAGAAATGGCAGCTTGAAACTTGTGAGCCGTGGGAAAAAACTGTGACACCATTTTGTCAGATTTTATGTCAGGGATTACCAGAACCAGTACAAAGACAGATGACAAAACATGTTGGGATGGAAGCGAAGCCATGGGCTGAGATACAGTTGACTACTGTGCATCATTGCTGGTTGCTACAAGAGAAGAATAAAAAGAATTATGAGAATAGAAAAATGGAGGAAGCTAAATTAGTTCTGAAAAAATTGTTGAAATTTGCCTTCGAAAGGGCGGTATTGTCAAGCGGAGAAGAAATTGGATTGCAGGAAGCAATAGGAACATCACAGTGTGAATAATTCACGCACGATGGATAAAGGTGGGTATGGGTTTGCACCACGAGGCAGAGATATGGGTTTTAGGGGAAGAGGAGGCGGATTTCAGAACAACCAAGGTGGATTTTGGAACACTCAAAATGAGGGTCAGAGTGGTCAGGGAGGATATAACCAAGGAGGGTTTGCCAGAGGGCCACCTCCAGTGTGTTGAAATTGTGGAATAACAGGGCATATTGCGCACGCATATAGGAGTCGAGGAAGTGTACAGAATGGCCAATTTTCAACCGCCATGCAGCACACAAACAAGAGAGGGCTTTGCCCAGGATCACACATCATATCAAGCACAGCCCCTGCAAGTACAGCAGGTACAACAGCAGGGACAAGTACAAATGAACCCACAGCATGGGCAGTTGCAACAAGCACCTAAGCAGACACAACAATATGCAAATTCAGGGCAATTATTGATGCCTAGAATAGGAGGTGTTACTCTGGCAGGAGGAAATCCTTTCACGGGACAGGGATGAGCTTATACCCTAAAAAGGACAGCTTAAAGGTTGACTTGATGTGTTCTGTACTATCTGTGACACCAGGCCCCCAAGAGGAACCAGGGGTCGATGTGATGATAGGGGGCAAATCCTTTTTCTTTTCTTGTAGACACTTGGGCAACTCACTCGTGCATACGGGAGGGAAAATACCCAATGTCAGGCATTGCCATGAATGCTTAAGGGTTCTCTGGAGCTACAAATTTAGTTCCTTTCACTGATAAGTTAACGGTTTCCATAGGGGAATGTGACATGTCTGTTCCTTTGTTATATTCACAACAGTGTCATGGTCACAGGCCCCAGAACACAAAAACCACACCCTCTAGTGATGGGGGCAATGGGTCACCTGACTCACTTATGTCCCCTTGGGACCTATAAACAGAGGGGCCCTGGCTGAACTCAGTCCTGGCGCCTTTGGCGCAAGGTTCATATAGAGCTGTGAGCAGGAACACTTTATTTCAGTGCAGGAGTGCTTTTACTTTATTTCAGTGCAGGAGTGCTTTTATTTTGCATCTTTCCAGGAGCTGAAAGCCTTTATACCAGAGAACATCCTCGTGTGCTGCCTCATTGGGTGTGGCTCCCTAGGCCTGGTCTTCATGTGCTGACTCATTGGGTGTGGCAGGGTGTGTCAGGCAGGCTGAACCTGGTGGGTGTGGCTTCAGAAGCTCAGCTATATAAGCTGTTCCATCCTTAAGGCCGGTGCTTCACGTTACTGTGCATTCATGTGCAACGTGACGCTCACCGCCGCTTGGACCAATTTACTTACCTTTGAAACCAGGTGTTCTCCTGCATACTCACCTCCAGGAAACCGGTGCTTCATCGCTTTATCTGCAGACTCATCTCCTGACATTCAGTGATCTTGATCCTGACGCCGCAGCACTGCACTCCGCATCCACGAACTCGGACCCTGTGAAGAAGAAGAAAGACAAGGTTAGAACATCCGTCCTAGGGCCGCGCCACATTTGAACCCTGCACGCTCCCTAGTTAACAACTTACCAGCTACTGTACCACTGCAGCTTCATTCCTCATTCCATCCAGCTGTCGCCTCGAGCTCCGCAGCTTCTGCGGGGCCGGCAACATCACCTGCAAGGGAAGAAAGCAAAAGAGCAAACATCAAAAGTGGAACGTACAGCAATACAAGACAACAAACTTTACAATACAACAAAAACAGACGAGGAAAGACAAAGGCAAACAGGAACACTTACCTGAAGTATAGTGGCTTAGTTGCAGCAGGACTGGACTACCACGTGCAAGGGACCAGTAAAGGAACTCGGTCCAGATAATACAAGCGCCCCTGCCAGAAGCAGCAGGACAGAGTGCTCACCAAAACTAATCAACAGGTGTGCTTTCCAGGGACAGCGCATCCCACGGGTGTAGGGGTCTGGAAGGGGATCAGGCGCACAAGCTGGCATACTCGTGCCCCCTATTCTCCATGCAGGAGCCGTCCCGAGCAGCATCACCTATTACCACCAGTCACCACATAAGCGCAGAGGGAAATGTCGGACCCGAGCGACCTCACCCCAGGGAGGGCTGCAACCATGCCCCAACGCCTCTGCAGAGACCGGGTGAGCGTAACAGAACGTAAAGCCTCTTCGATTCTCTGCCTGGGCATTATGGAAACTTCTGAAATGGACCAGTTGGCCCGATTACTGGGAGAGTTACGGCCTGAAGTTCATGCCACAAGACAGCAAACAAATGCCCTAAGGAGGGATCTAATTGTGAACTGGGAGCGGACAGATGAACTAGCAAGGCAAATGCTCCAGGCACAGGCAGGCCAGGTCCCACTGCCAGGGTATGCCCCACCTGCCATACCTCCACAGCCCACGTCAGTACAGGTGGTTCTTCCAGGGGGGGGTTCCCCTGGAACCACCAGAACGATTCACAGGCAGGCGGAATAAGTATGCCATCTTTATGAATCAATGTCGCCTACATTTCTTGTGCAGACCTGGGGCATTCCCCAACGATCAAGCGAGAGTAGCATTTGTACTCTCATATTTGTGAGGTAGTGCAGCGGACTGGTCAATACCCTTGGTAAACCAGGATGAGCCTTTGCTTCAAGATTTCGGCGGATTCCAGCGTGAAATGGAGAAACTATTTGCACGGCATACTCAAGGGCTTGCTCTGAACAATGAACTGTTATCACTGCAGCAGGGTAATCAAGACCTACTAAGGTATATCGCTTCCTTCAATCGTCCGATAGCACAAACTAACTGGCCAGAGGAGAAAATAACGGCACTGCAGCACCGCACTCCGCATCCACGAACTTGGACCCTGTGAAGAAGAAGAAAGACTCGGTTAGAACATCCATTCTAGGGCCGCGCTGCATTTAAACCCTTCACGCCCCCTAGTTAACAACTTACCAGCTACTGTACCGCTGCAGCTTCGTTCCTCATTCCCTCCGGCTGTCGCTTCGAGCTCCGCAGCTTCTGCCGGGCCGGGATCATCACCTGCAAGGGAAGAAAGCAAAAGAGCAAACATCAAAAGTGGAACGCACAGCAATACAAGACAACAAACTTTACAATACAACAGAAACAAATGAGGAAAGACAAAGGCAAACAGGAACACTTACCTGAAGTATAGTGGCTTAGTCGCAGCAGGACTGGACTACCACGTGCAAGGGACCAATGAAAGAACTTGGTCCAGATCATACAAGCGCCCCTGCCAGAAGCAGCAGGACGGAGTGCTCGCCAAAACTAATCAACAGGTGAGCTTTCCAGGGACAGTGCATCCCACGGGTACCACGGTTTGGGAGAAGGGGTCTGGAAGGGGATCAGTGCACAAGCTGGCATACTCACGCCCCCTATTCTCCACGTAGGAGCAGTCCCGAGCAGCATCACCTATTACAACCAGTCACCACATAAGCACGGAGGGCGAAGTTGGACCCGAGCGACCTCACCCCTGGGAGGGCTGCAACCATGCCCCAATGCCTCCGCAGAGACCAGGTGAGCATGACAGACAGACACCAGTTAACATTTTGGGAATAGATTTAATGACAAAACTTAACATGATGATTTCATTCACTGATCAGGGAATAGTGTGCTCCACTCCAGGAATAAACTCTTTAAATGTGGGAGAGATCATATTGGCGATCACAGAGCAATTGGCTCTGCGAGGTATCCCGGTGATCCGGAAGTCTTCCTATATGGAGTAAGCATTTTGTTGACCTAGCTCCCTGGGCTGGTAGGGAAGATTGTGGGGCTACCTGGTGAGTTTTTATTTAGACCACAAATACCTATGGATGAGGAGGATGGGCAGACCATTTCTATCGAGTTGGAAGCAGCTATAGTACGAGGCGAGATAGCAATGCTTGAAGGGGTAGATGTTGGAGGTAGTTCATGGAGGACGGTGATAGCTCTTGAAGAAGGGTACAGATTGACTGACATAACAGATGAAGAAATGTTCAGAGAAGAACGTATTGATGATGAGGTGGTGTTCTTTATGAGCATTACATACTGGATAAAGATCGGGAAAAGAGAAATCCCACAGCGAATGGTGATAATGCGGCAACAACCGGAATTTTTTCATAAAGATCTGGAAAAAGTGCCAAGTGTCCTGTGGACCATGGGCCCCTATGATGTAGGTCTATTGAAGGGAATAGGGGAGGTTAAAATAAAGCTTAAACCAGGAGCAATTTGACCCCGAGTGAAACAGTACCCTATGTCCCAAGAAGCTGATAAAGGCATATTCCAGGCTGTTTCAGCACTGATGAATCAGGGTATCCTAGTGCCATCGGAGTCATTGAACAATACTGTGGTGCATCCGATTAAAAAAATCAGATTGTAGAGGCAGAGATTCCAATATTCCAGTTGAATATCAGTTTTTCATGGTGATCGATTTGGAAAATGTGTTTTTCTCAATCCCAATGTATAAGGACTCGCAAGACCTGACTTCCTTTACGCGTAGACAAAAAAGACGAAAATGTACTCTTCTTCCTCAAGTGTACTGTGAGTCTCCATTGATCTTTACCATGGTCCTATAGATGGATCTAGGCAATATCGATCTTAAGAGTGTGGTGATACAGTACGTAGATAACATATTGATTTGCAGGAAAACAGAGGATGAATGTAGGCAAGACTCCATCCAATTGATGACTACTCTAGCAGATAAAGGATATAAGGTTGATAAAGAGAAATTACAGTACTCCCAGAAAGAGGTGTTGTACGTAGGTCAGTTAATTTCACAGGAAGGAAAGAAAGTGACACCTGAAAGGTCTGAGGCAATCATGAAGGCCCCAAAACAGAACACAGTGAGACAGATACAGCAGTTTCTGGGCTTGTACAATTACTGCAGAGCCTGGGTGTTTGATTACAGCACGTATACCAAGCCACTTTTGCAAGCGTTAAAGAAAGCACAAGTTGGTAAGGAAAAGTATGGACTAAAGAAATTTGAGGAGTTGAAAAGAGCAGTTTGTACAGTTCCAGTTTTAGGGATTCCCAACTTTGACAAGGAATTGTATTTATTCTCACACATAAAAGGGGTAGTAATGACAGCAGTACTCACACAAAGGACACCATTGGGGTACAAACCTTTGGCATAATAGAGTAGGATTTTAGACACAGTTATGAGATGACATTTCCTGTGTGAACAATTGTTGGCTGCTGCCGCATTTGCAATTGAGAAGTCTAAAAGTATTGTCATGGGCTGTTCTACGACTCTTTATGTGGAGCATGCATTATTTGCCATTTTAGAGAAACCCAAGGGCAAGTTAACGTTCCAGAGAGCTTCAGCTTACAAAATAATGATTTCCAATCCAGTGATTAAAATTGTAATATGTAAAATTGTGAACCAAGCCACGTTTGTAGCGAAACCTATAGAAGAAGGTGATCATGTGCATGACTTTGCACATTATGTTGAATTCTATGATGATATAACCCGTGTGAAAGAGAATGCTTTGGCAGGGGAATTTCTTTTTATTGATGGTTCTTCAAAAATTGACCAGACTACTGGCGAGAGGCATCCAGGCTCTGTAGTTGAAGGCACAGATTAAATGGTGAATTTGAGGTGGTAGCGAGTGCAAGACTACGTCACACTTTTCAGCACAAGCAGCAGAATTGATAGTGCTTATTGTTGCACTCGAAAAACATGAAGGACAGGAAGTGATGGTGTACAGTGACTCTGCCTATGTGACGCCAATCGTACATGCAGGGCTGTCACGTTAGAAAATGTGAGGCTATCTCTGCTCAGATGGCACCCCTGTACAGAACGCATCCTTATTGGTCAGGTTCATTAAGGCACTACAACTTCCAGTAGCCATACTGTGCGTAAAATGCGCAGCCCATACTAAACTAACAGACTTTATCTCTCATGGAATTGAAGCTGCAGATATAGAAGCTAAAAGGGTTGCATGTTCCACCCATATTTCATGTTTTGATACTGAAGATATTAAAGAAAATTCAAGTAGAAATATGTTAGTACGAGAAGGGTTTAATATGCTGTCAATTACGCAATTAATAGAGATGCAGGGAAGAGCACCACAGGAAGAGCAAGAGCTATGGAAACGAAGGGGGTGGGGGGTTTCTCTCCCAAGGAAGCATTATGGAGACAGGAAAGCACTGGGAAGACATTGATGCCGGCTGCATTTTTGAAAGTCGCACTTGAACAACTGCATTACTCTGCGCATATAACCAGAGAAAGTCTTGCTGCCACTGTTGCAGAAGACTGGTTTGTTCCTACTCTGTTGGAACACATTGCACAGTTCATGATGAATTGCATTGTGTGTCAAATGTTTACTGCTGGGCATGCACTAAGAAAAATCAGAAGAGTAATACCTTGACTGAATAGGCCATTTCAGCATTTACATATCGACTATGTCGATATCCTGCAGACATGTAATGGATACAGGTATCTATTAGTGGTGGTGTGACCCTTCTCTAGGTGGATTAAAGCCGGTCCATGTGCCCACCATGACGCCACTTGTGAAGCAAAGTTTTTAGTGTGCAAAGTCCTCCCGAGGTGGGAAGTGTGCTAAGTACTAAGATCCGATAATGGGCCACATTTTGTCAATGAGCTAGTCAAACAAATAGGGCTTCTTTTGAGTAAAAGGCACAAGTTTTCTTCTGCATATCACCCGCAAGAGAACAGAATATGTGAGAGACTCAATGGCCTCCTCAAAGAAAGGATTGCCAAGATTAAATTGACTCTTAAGAATGGATGGCTATATTGCCTACCCATAGCCTTATATGCCCTTCAGAATCAGCCAGGTTCTGACCACCATCTCACCCGTCACAAATTAGTGACAGGGCATCAGATGAGAATGCCTCTTACGCCTCCATCTACAATGAAGAGTGATGCCCAGAGTGTAGTGATAACAAGGTGATGAAATACATGATTATTTGACATGTATGACTACTAGTATTTCTTTCATTTCAGATCATCGGGGGGGGGAGTCTAAGAACATGGAAGAGGACAATCCAGTGACCAATGTAATTGAACTATTGCCACCACCAAAGGTATATGTTGGGGACCTGATCCTTATAAAGAATTTCACTAGAAGGTGGCACAAACCTAGGTTCAATGGCCCCTTTGTTGTTGAGGAAGTCTCCCCTTCTGCAGGTATCGGGAAGATGAGCTTGGCTGCATTTAAGTGACATAAACGTTTATAAAGGCGAGACCCTCCCTCCAACGGTTGCTGACCCAGAAGCAAGACAAGAAGAAGAATTTCCGCGGGTGCAGACTCGATCAATGACCAAGAAGAAGGACGATAAAGCAGCGAGTGATTAGCACACATTTCTTTTGGACTGGAATTCAATGGACACTCCTTATATATTTAGCAGGAAGTGCAAAGATTTGCAGAGGAATTCCAGAGGCTGAAACAAACTTTTAGAAATTCATTGAAGAAATGAATAGTGCATCAGAGATATGCCAGAATGCCAGTTCTTGATTAGAAATTGGAAGGGAGATCAGTATTCATGATGGATGCCAAGGATGAAACAGAAGCCAAAAAGCTGACTGGTGACACTGTTGGGGAGAACTCACAGGTATGCCAGAGCAATGCTGGAAGTTCACAAGCTTGAAGGGCCCAACTCCCTCCCCCAGTATACATAGAGGACTCAGTCAACATCAAGTTCAAACTGTGTTTTATTACACCCAAAACCAACAAGGTTCGATACAAGAACTCAGAAAAATTCCAGCATGTCACACAGTAAATTCTGCACCGGCCACCTTTGTTCAAAAAACATGTCACTACTCTGTCATTACTTTAGCCGTGCTCCAAAAACCGATTGTGGTGTGGGATTGGCTGTCAGGAGTATAATAACCTATATTAGTACCTATATGTGTTATTCTACTGGCTCTGTACTGGCTCTCGCATGTAGGTGGCTGGCCTGTCCCTTCCCAAAAATGTAACTTACTACACTGTTGCAGAGTAATGCGCTTACCATTGGTACTCACCCATTGCTACCCACCCCTAGAGTGCTAAACTGTGATTTGCTAGAGCTGACGTCCCAGGTCTGGGACCCGAAATGGTTCTCAGCTCCCTGTGCACCTTCTCAAGATGATGTGAATGATTATGTGTCTGTATTGTAACTTGTGTGCACCACTTTTGCCTATGAGACCATGTCCCATTCGTCGCAACACTTTATTGCACATTTGTTGCACACTTGTTGCAGCTTGCATCTGTCTGCTTGGGATCGGCTCCCCTTTCTCACCACTGATCACTGTCCATTGTCTGCTTCAGCTGCATCACGTGTTTAGAGACCATGAAATCGAGCTCTGCAGCTCCCAATTATGAAGATTTATTCCCTTTTTCCGCAGCTGGGCACTTTGTCATCTGGGGATTGGAATGTCTTCATATCTTTTGTCCTTGGCTGTGGGCCTCGTCTCACACGTCTTGCTCTTCAGTCCCCCCTCTGATCGACTTGTCAACCACATCCTTATACAACAATGCTTCTCTTGGTTGCCATATCTTTGTTATTCCTCCAAGGTGTCCATAGTAGTTTGTATGCTCATCGAAGGACCACTTCATATAACAGCACACTCCTTCAGGGTTACACCACACCGACTTCATAGTACTTTGCATCGAATGGGTTGTCCAACTTCATAGCTCCAAGCAGGAACAATATACAGGTTGCTATTCTTTCTCTTACCATGTGTCTTTCTGCCACAATCCCGGCCTTTGCTCCTCATATGTTCACATACATCAGGACCTGCATCCTGATAGCTTCCTCTGCTGTCTTCTTGCACTTAGTTAAACAAATCTTTATTCCAGACATTTACACTGCTGCCAGTACCAGTGCTCCCATTATCACCTTCAGTCCATCTGACAGCCATGATGGCATCCATGACAATATGTATGCTATCCAGCTCTGGTCCTTTCTGGTCCCCTTTGCCTCTTCTTCCATTTTGGCATGGATCTGGGATAGTTGAAATACTGCTTCTGACAGGGTACTGTTGTATTTGTCATTGGCAGGTAAGAATGTGCAACAGGAACTCCCATTTTTTGTGCAAACTCCTCCTTCCATTGCTGTGAGCAGATACAGAACATATCTATTCTGGAGTGTCACCAACCTCACTGCTCAGAGCTCTTCCTTTATTGCCTTGAACCCATTCACTCTGGAGTTGATTGTCACCATCAGCTCCCAACGGGTAATCTGTAGCCATTTTGCATTTGTGTATGCCTGTATGGATAGTATTATTGATGCGAAGAACATCTGTGTCCTGCTGACTAGTCTGTGTTCTGCTGGCACTTCATCTAGTGCTGTTTCTAATGCTTATGAGAAGTAATTTCCTCCTCTCTTTACTCTGCTCAGTTCAGCTGGCTTCTATTTCTTGCCTGTCTGTCCCTCCTTCAAGTACATCTTCTTTCTTTTGTTGGTGTCCATTTTCGGGAACTCATCAAGCTTCACGTCTTTCTGCGACACAACCAATGATGGAATGTTGATGTGTACCAACGAGCAAACTCCTCCCCAATCGGGCGGCAGTTTATCAAATGCCATCAATCCGCACTCCCATTAGTGGTCCATCAGTACTGTTGTGCCCGTCTTCATTGCTGCGTGCTTCTCTATGCTCCTGCATCTGGCATCTTTAAAAGTATTGTTGGCATCGGTCCAGCTTCTTTCTCCACCCATGTCAGTAACTTTGCACTTGCTTTGCACTCCTTCAGGCACCTGTCATTTTCTTCCTGTTCCTTTTTCACTGGGAATTGTGCTATTGTTAGCACCTTGTTCCCCACCACTCCATCCCTCCATCCATCTTCAGTGTATACTTGGCCATGCACAAGTATCTGTGGTCTCTCCCAGCATCCAGGCTCTCCTCCTGTTTCCTTCACTCTCGTCCAGTAAATAATGTAATTCCTTCAGTGTCTTAGTCCTTGTCTTTCCCTTCTCGGGCCCCTCAGTTATGCACTGTATAGCTTCATCTAGCTGCCTCCAGTTGTCACCATCGAGAGATACATCCAGCATTGGGCTCTTACTGCTGGTATTTCAGTTGCTATGAACGTTTTGGAGGCACTCGTGCCACAGGGGACTAAAGAGCAGACATAGAAGCTCCCCCCGGTGGTTTCCTTACCTACGTTTGTCAAGTGTTTGTACCACATGTTATTAGACACTTGATCAGTGCTGATGAGATACATGCCTACCCCTTTCATGTCTGTGTCAACACTGCGCTTACCTCTCCTTACCGGGTCTGCATTGCTCTCCTGTCCACCTGCCATGGTCGTTCCACCTGCTTGGGTTGGGGGAATGTTAGTAGAAGATACAACGGTAGCACTAGCAACGAAGGAGATCCTCCAAAATATAAACACAACTATACCACAAGGAATAATCATAAACAACAGGATAGCTACATTCTTTATTAATTTACTAATTTTTACCTGTGCAGCTGATTCTGCTGCAGCCTGGAGATATAGTCGCCTGCCTGAAATGCGCAAGGAAATGCATTATTGTATCAGTATTGTAAGCAATTCTTATGCCCGTGAAACAAATAATCACTTATAGCAAATGCAAACACTTCTTCTCACACTTTCCTTACTGATGGGTCTTTGAGCACGGTGAGGATAGGGGGATTGCTGTGCTCAAGCTATGAGTATATTTGGGCCGCATACTCTGTAAAGGCAAGGTAGTATATTCCAGAGGATCGTGTTGGGAATGTACTGGGTGTCCTCTTACAGTGTGGACAAATTTGTTTGAGAAAGTATCTGGGTGGTGTACAGTGGGCAACATGAAAAATCATCAACAGTTACATCGATGAGCAGTCCAGTCTCTACCTCTGCTGCCCGTGAGTGAGTAACCATTGGGTGTCCTCCACTCGGCCGTATACGTTCACAGTTTGCTTGTAGCTCTTCCAGTTGCTGAACGTTGGCCCTGTTAGTCACATTCCCAGGTGAGGCTACTGCTTTGTAGGGCTTGATGTCGGAGAGGTGGTTCCAGACCAACATTCCCTCAAGCTTGACAGCATGGTCTGCCACCTTTTCTACAGTGTGAGGACCGATAAACCTTGGCGCATTCCAGTGCCTAATAAAATTCCTTAACAAGAAGATGTCCCCTACATTCACTGGGTTTTTAAGTCTGGGGTCTATTGGCGTGTTGTCGCAGTCGCTCTCTTCGCTTTCTCATGGGCCCCCCCGGTGTCGCTGTATATGGCAAGAGATAAAAGAAGCACTAGCAATCAAGTAAGTAATATGTTAATGCATTTATTGTCCTAACACATCTGCAATATTCTCAAAATCTTTCAATGTTTTTGTGGGAGGAGTCAGTGGGAGATGCATGCACCGTCCTGTTACCACCTCATGTGGCGTTAAATGGTAGTCGGACCCAGGCTTATTGCGTAATGCAAACAAAGCAAGAGGCAAGCAGTGCAACCAATTTTTCTTCGTGCTCTGCTGTGTTTTGGCTATGGCCTCCTTCAGCAGACTGTTCAGGCGTTCACACACCCCATTTGCTTGTGGGTGGTACGTACAAGTAAACTTGTGTTGAATGCCCAGCAACTTGGTGATGTGCTATAACATCTCATTGGCGAAGGGAGGGTCATTGTCAAACCGCAGGACCTCACACACACCCCATCTTGGGAACACTTCCCTAACCAGGAATTTGGCCTCTGAGCAGGGCCCTGCCTCCATCCACCTTGAAAATGGACACACAACCACTATCATGTAGGGGTACCCTTGGCACATTTGGATCATGTCTACGTAGTCGGCATGTAAATACCGGAATGGACCCACTGGTTGAGGTATGGCTCCTCTCACAGCTCTCAAGGTATGTCTGGCTGTAAACTATTTACACGTCAAGCAATTACTGACAAATTCAGCTGCGTGTTCTGCCAAATTAGGACAGAACCATGTTTCTCCAATGTGGGCAGCAATTACCTCTTTCCCTGTGTGTGTTGGATGGTGCAATTATGTCAATGCAGTGTTCAATAATGCTAGTGACATGACCCTTTTCCCTGTGTTTTTCTGCCACCATAGGGCATCTTTTGGGGACTTTGTACATCCCCTTTCAATCCACAATTCCTTTTCTTACCTTGGTGCAGCTCCCTGCAATTCCATGATCTGTGCTTCTGACAGTACATTGTCCCCTTCCTTTAATACCATGTTCCTGGTGAACTCTCATGTATTGGATGCTCTCTCCATTTATAGTAGCTCATTTTGGTCCAACGTCTGCTGGTTCGTTCCACCTTGGAATAGGGTCTTTCCCTCTAGTGTGTGCTTGACACTCCACTTTGGCTATCCGTGCTGGATAATCAATTACTTCGATCAGTTTGCCCAATAAAACTGCATGCTGTACTGGTGACCCATCTACCCTCCTGAATCCTCTCCTGATCCATTGTGATAACCCTGAGTGCACTGTGGATGTTACATAGAACATAAATACAAATACAAATACAAATACATAAACTGAGTCAGAATATACTGTTACTTCCTTGTCTATGCCGTGCTCCAATGCTGGTGTTAGGGTCACTAGCTCTGCTGCTTGTGCTGAATAATGGGATGGTAATCGTGCACTGGCGACTACCTCACTCGTTCCATCTTCTTTCAAACTCACCACTGCCGTTCCTGTATGTCTGAACCCATCTGTTTGTTCAATAGTTGAAGACCCATCAATGTACAGCATGACTCCCCCCTGAAGTGCGTCCTTGTCTACCTTGGAGGTGTCACTGAATGCCTGTATGTTTTCTGCGCAGTCGTGTACATAGTCACCCTCTTGCAGGACATCTGCTAGAAAAATTGCTGGGTTGACAAATCTGTTTGTTTGTTTGTTTGTTTGTTTATTCACTTGTTATGCGCACCAGACTCGTACGTAAAAGGGCAAAAGGGTGCAGCAGTATGAAGATGCAAAGCTTACATAGTTACCAATATACACCAGATACAACACTTACATACTTACAGAATATACAAAATGTGCAAATATGAACAAAAATAAAATGGCCTAGATAATTACAAAAATAAACAATAAATAATGTGCAAAGGTACAAGTTGCAGAGTGATATCCTCCGAATGGCACTAAGGCTCACGAGTAAACTAGATTGCTCATGGTCTTCAAATATTTACACAATATTACAATATTAAAATAGGGTGAATAGGTCACTCCAGCTGCGGACATATTCTAGAAGGTAGGAGGCTAGGGATCAGTAGCGATAATGTGTTTTATAACATTTTTTCTGGAATGTAGGTAGGGTTGGTCGGCTCTCAAGTCTTGTGGCAGTGAGTTCAAGAATTTAGCAGCCTTTACAGGGAAGCTATTACCACCAATAGTGGTGAGCTTGTATTAAGGAATGGTCAGGCAGTTAACGTTACCAATTCTGGATGGTCTGAGAGAGATTCTTCTCTGGAGTTTGTCTGTAAGGTAGCTAGGGTGAGCATTATTGAGAGCTTTATGAGTCAAATAAAGAGTTTTTATCTGTATTTTATTGGCCGTGGACAGCCATTTGTGTTGGCGTCTGAGGGGGGAGATGTGGGTTCATTTGTTTATGCCTAAAGCTGCTCTTAAGGCATTGTTTTGTAATGTTTGGAGCTTTTGGATGGTAGTTTTATTAGCACCACTGTATAGAGCATTACAGTAATCAATTCTAGAGAGTATTACGGCTCTGGCCAATATCAAGCATCTGTCATCAGAGAGGAATGGCTTACCAGCTCTGAGTAGCTTGAAAGTGTAGGCCGTGGAAGAGGTAATGGATTTTAACTGTTTATCAAAAGACAGTGTGGAGTCCACCTAGAAGCCAAGGGTTTTTACGTCCTTGGAGACTTTAATGGAATTCCCGTCAATATTGAATGAGGAGAATTCTTAGCCTAGTTTTTTAATGTTAGCCTGTGAGCCAAGAATTATCAACTCAGTCTTATCATCGTTCAAGCATAGGCCATGAGTGGCCAGACATGCTTGGATGATAAGATATACTTTTTTCACCAACCCCGTGTCCTTGCTGTGATCCCAAGAAAGCAGGAGGAGAATCTGAGTATCATCTGCGTAATTAGTGTAGGTAATACCCAGATGGTCCAGATCATCGAACAAGGGTTTGGTGAAGATATTGTAAAGAGTTGGCGAGACGCAAGAGCCTTGAGGAACACCGCACAGGATAGGTGTTGGGTCTGCAGCTGCCGAGGGAGAGAAGACTCTCATAGTTCTCTCGCTCAGGCAGGATTCAATCCAAGTGGGCGGCAGAGTCGAGGTGTCGGCATAGGACCTTGTGATTGACCAGATCGAATGCGGCTGAGAGATCAAGTAGGAGCAGAAGTACTGTCTTCCCTTTGTCTCTCAGCTCGTCTATTTGGGACTTTAAGTCGATTAGGGCTGTTTCCGTTCCGTGTAGTGTACGGAAGCCGGATTGTCTATTACCTAGGAGTTTATGCAGTTCAAGGTGTTTTTGAATTTGGTTGTAAGCGGCTTTATCCAATATTTTGAGTAAGAATGGGACCGTGGTAATAGGCCGGTAATTAGTAGGAATGAGAGGATCTAGAGTCTGTTTCTTGAGGAGCAGGAGTACCCGGGACTGTTTAAGGTTGACGGGGATGTACCTGTGGCAAAGGAAGCATTCATCAATTTGGTGATGAATGGGGATAATTCTCTGGCAGCATCTTTTATTAGTTGTGCTGGGCAGATGTCACCTTTGCAGTTAGAGGGCTTCAGTGACAGGATGATTTTTTCTACTTCCAAAGTAGACATTTTGGAAGAATGGAATATATTATTGTGTGCCGGCGGTGAAACACTAGGCAAGAGGTTATTGGGTGAGTGCTGTAGGGCGAGTGCTGTAGTAAATCTGCATCTCACCATCTTTAGTGAGGGGTTGGAAAATATCACTTTGTACCCTGATGCTCTTTGTGTCGTCAGTGTGCACTATGGCTTTTGCAGTATCGCAAACAGGTCATGCTCCACATAAAGAGTGGTGGGACACCCCCTGGTAATTGATGCTGACTTTTCCACTGCAAATGCTGCAGCTGCCAAAGCTTGATCGCACTGGTAGTGTCCTCTCATCACTTGGTCAAGCTTTCCACTGTAGTAGGCTATTGGCTTGTGTCCCATGCTTGTCTTTTGTGTCAGTACCACCATCATCACTACACTGTCAGTGTGTGAGAACAGGAAAAATTCCTTTTTGTAGTCTGGGATCCCTTACACTGATGCTGTACATATTTCCTCTTTCAGCATGTCAAATGTATCTGTCATCTCTGTGGTCGACTTCAGTGTTTTGTGTCCTTTCTACACTTCCTGAGAGCGCTCAACAGAGGCCTTGTGTACGTAATGTGATCAAAGACCCATGCTTTGCAGTAGTTGCACTGATCTTCTGTCTTGCTGCAGATCAAAATGCCATCCACGTACTGCAACACTATGCTGTCCATCTGTATATTGCATAAGTCCATCTGAATCACTCTGTTAAAGATAGATGGAGACTTGCAATACCCTTGAGGAAGTCTTGTATGTTTCCACTTCTGATTTCTATACATAAAGGAAGTCGGGTCTTGTGAGTCTGGGTGTAGTGGCACTGAGAAGAATGCATTCTTCAAATCAACGACTGTGAAGCAGGCAGATTCTGCCAGAATGCTGCACAAGATTGTAGCTGGATTTTCAACCAAAGGGTACTCTGCTTCTACAATGTGGTTAAGAGGCATTAAGTCCTGTATGAAACGCCATGACCCCCCCTTTGCCTACCTCACTGGGTTCACTGCCGTGTTACATGGGGACTCTGATGGTACCAGAATGCCTCTCTCTATTAGTGCTGTAATTGTCTCATAAATGCCCTAGTCTGCCTCCTTGGTTAGTGGGTACTGTTTCACCCTTGGTAAAATTGCTCCTGGTTTCAGTTCGATCTTCACCTTCCCCTCTATGCTCTTTATGTGCCCCACATCATAAGAACTTGTTGTCCATAGGGTGCTGATTACCTTGGCTAGTTCCTCCTCACAGAATGGGGGCAGAACTTCCAGCACCATTCTCATCCTGTGTGGTACCTTCCTGTATTGTATCGTTAACCAGTAAGTCACACTCATCTCAAACACCATCTCTATTTCTAATCTCTCTTCCCTGAATAGCTCTTTGTCTGTAACTGTGGTCGACCTGCATCCTTCTGCCACTGCGATCTCTGCTCTCCATGCTCATCCTGTGTCGTCCATCCCATGTACCGCTATCCAGTCCTCTCTCGCAACCACTGCCTCTTTTTCTATGGGCACTATAATTCCCTCTTCCTCGTCCAATGGTAGCTCAGGCCTGAATAGGTATTCATTGGAACCCGCCATATTTTCCCTGCAATGCCTGGAAGCCATGCAATAGCAATGTCAGTACCATACTGGAACATTTCTGCATCCACTGGCACCCCCCTCTGTACCTTCAGTCCACAATAAGCTTGAACAATCTGCCTTACATTGAGCATTTGTATTCCTGGCATGGAATATCACATCACTGAGAAAGGAAAAAGTGTTGTCACCTATCACCACCCCTATGACAGGTTCCTCCGCAGGGTTGGGTGTGATTGACAGGATGGGACATATCAAGTTCATCTGTGGGCTGTCCTATTGATGGTATACGGACATTCCATTCCCTGTAAATTGGTTGTTCCCCACCATGGTAACTTCTCCCAGTTGCCTAACGGGAACGGTTGCCATTGAGTCCATGTGTGCTGCTGCATCATTGCTTTGTATCTGTGCCAATTGCTTTGTGTTTCCTCAAGCCTGTGCTGTGTATAAATACTGTGGTACTGGTGCTTGCATCTATGGTATCTGCATTTGCATCTGTAGGGCTTGTACTTCTGCTTGTGGCATCTGCTGGTGTGTGCCCTGTATCTGTCTTTGCTGATGTAGGTCATGTGTATAGTAGTCGTCCTTGTCCCCTTGATATGGCTGCTGACCCTGTGCTCCCCAGTTCTGCTGCATCCTCCTGCTCCTACACACTTTTGAAATGTGTCCCAATTGCCCACACATCCAACACAGTGGTGGATCCCTCCCTAGCCCTTGAAAACCCCCTGAAAAATCCCCTGGGCCCTGCTCCAACTGCTGCCCATATCCCAAAAACCCTACTGCAAAGCCCCCTTGGTTATGATGCATATGTGGTCCAAACCTGTGCCCTCTCGGTTATTCCCCTCTTCCTTGAAGCCCTTGCTATGCCTTCCCCCACCCCATGAAATCTGCCCCGTGGGTGATGCAAACTGCTGTGGTTGTTGCTGCTGCTGTCCCTGTGGCCTGGGGCTGGTTAGTACTGCCCCTTCCATAGCATACTTCGATCGTTTTTTCTGTACCAGTTTCGCTTCATCTATCTTCCTGTCCTACGCCTTTTTCTTAAGCTTCTCCTGCCATAGTCTACAATGGTGGACTATCGTGAGCAGTATTTCTGGTCACCCTTTTGCTTCCATTCCTACCAATTTCCTTAAGTGTTTGTGTACAAGCTTTGGTAGCCCCTGCACTAATATGTGATAGAGGTTTGCTACTGTTTTGTCGCATGGTTCTCGAGTTTCAAGCGCCAAAGCACTTGAATCTCCTGAATATACTGCTAGCGGTCTTCGTCTTCCCTCATTTTCCGGGACATAATTGCCCCAATGTCTGAGGTGTCTGGGTATTTTTTCCTTAATGCTTGCCATACGGCAGCTCTGCAGTTTGCAAACGGCGAACCATTGTGCACCATGTTTTGTGTTTTCACTCCAGGGAACCCCGCCCTCTTCCATACGTCATCAGCAGCGTCCCTGGGCATCACCACTAGTAATCCCTTACACCCCCCACTGCTAACAGTTTCTAGCTGTCATTCTTTCCATCTAGAAGATCCACTTCCCAGCCCCTGCACTCAACAATGGCAGCCTGCACTTCATATTCTGCTTGTCTGCATGTTTCCATGGTATATACTGATGTTGCACCCCTGCCCATTCCAATAAGGGCATCTGTGTAAACCCCTCCTCCCCATGCATGCTTCTAGTCAGTCTGACCTGCCTGTTCCATTTCTCGCTTTCAATGCCTGTGCATTCATCTATCAGTTCTAGTATGGGTACCCGGATACTGTCATCGTACCTCCTTGTCAACCTTCCCCTTGAGCAAGGTAAGGCTGTTTCTCCCTTCTTTCGTCCTGGGAGGTCTCTGAGCCTGTCGACATATTTAGTGGAGTCACATAGTGTATGCAAATTGTTTGCCTGCCGTGCCTGCTCATCTGAGCTGCCCCCTCCTTCTACTTCTCTGTGCGTCCTGTGCTCCCATTTCACCTGCTTGTCTGTCCCTGTCCCCGTTGACTGGGACTTATATTGCTCAACCCTGTCGACCCCACTGTTCCTGTCTTCATTGTCAGACCCTGAGCCCATGTTACTGCAAAAATTGTCTGCGAAACTCAGTCTCCTAGATGTCAAGTCGGTGTTAGATTTCATAATGAGGTCAAAATCCCTTAAGTCATATATGCTTTCTTCTCCCCATGCTCCTAGGCTTGCTCTGTCTCTTTTCGTCGTGCTCCTGCCCCATGAGCTCGTACTGTCTGATTCTGGTTGTCAGCTCTCCTCAAGTTTGTCGCTTCCCCTGTCCATTGTCCCCTGTGTCTTTACCGCCCATATTGCTTGCTTCTACTCCTCCCTGTGTGCTTGTTCCCTTGCCAGTCGATCCAACTGTTACTTCCTCTGTTCCCTCTTAACTAACTTGCGGTTTTCCCTCTCCGCTACTTCCTTTTGCTTATCGATTTCTTCCAACCTACCTTGTTCTTTTGTCCCGCTGCTCCCGCTCTGCTCTTTTCCTCTCCTTGCAATCCCTTTTGATCCTCTCTTCTCTTCCCCTCTCCAAGTGTTCCTTCTCCTCCTCCTTCCTTAATTATCTATCTTCTCTCTCCAACTTCTCTTCTCTCCTCCTTCCCTGTCCTCTCTAGTTTATCCTCTTGTTCGCTCTCCCCCTACCTATCTCATCCATTATCTCCGTCGAGTCTGATGCTTTGCTGCTACCCTTCAGACCCTCCATCGCCTTAGATGCCCCTTCTGCCTGCCTGTCCATTTTCCCTTCCAGCTTCAGGAGTATCTGTCCTTCTATCCATTCCTTATGCTCCTAAGCCCCTCCTTCATGCCCTTCTGCACCTCACCGTTCGACTCCCTTTCAGTAGCTGGCTGCCCTGTGCCCCTCAACCCTTCCTCCTTTATATATGGTGGTGGCTTATATGTCGGATTTGAATACCCCTCTGCTGCTCTTAATTCCGGCGTTGGGTACATCCCTTGCTCATCGTCTGTGTCATCGGATACTACACTTGGAGGAACGTGTGGTGGAGCGGAGGGGTGAGCCCCCAGCTCTTTCACCTCCTGCTAGCCCAGCATCTACTGATGCCTTGCTCCATCCTCCTCGCCCTCTTGGAACATGCACCATAGTTCAAATATGGCCATGCCTTTTGTTAACTTCTTCCCCTTATAGGCACCCTGTATGTGTGTCAGTAGTGACTGGTGCACATCTTTGGAGAAACTTCTGCAAGGTGGTCATGGTTTAGTCAACTTCCCCTCTGTACTTTTTGACCATTATATGCTATATTTACATATATTTTCTCTATAGAGTGGGAGTGTCTTACACTGGTGCTGTAGGGGCGTGTCACCCCTGCACTTCCCCTGATACATTTTTCTTTCCTTTATCTGACGTCAAGTCCTGGGTTTCGGCAAGCCGCTGTTTAGGGAGTAAGGTACAATGTAATAACAATACTTTTCTGGTTACTACGAGTCCCTCCCACTCCACAACTTATTAGGTGTGCTCCACGCACTGCCCCTTCACAAACTTGCTGTCACTGCCTCTTCAGGCATGTCAGAATCTTGTGCATATGCCTTTCGTGCACCGCCATTGGTTCACCTCATCTGCCAATCCCAAATTTCCAACCCTAGCTCCTTACTGTCTCATGCGCTCTGTGTCCTATGTACAAACCTATGGGTGACGTCAACAAGTTACTAAGCAAGGTAGTGCTAAAAAATTAAATGCCACGGACACACTGCCACATACCATTATCCCCAAAATATTTTAAAAAACCACAGCTGTCTTCCTGCCTTCTGCAGAGTATACCAATATTCTCTTGTGATCAAACTCTACCCAATGCATCGCCTAGCGTACACAATGTCTCACTCCAGGAGACTTGACCAGTCGACTCACCTTTTGCAATCTAGGTCAGCTCCCTTGCTAACCCTTACAGGGAAACTGTCATCTATGACCTGAGCTAAAACGCCCAACCCACAGGAAAACCACTATTTACATACTATCTGTCATCCGTGCCCTCAAGTCAATAGTCTAGGTTATTCACCAGAACTGTTTACCTCTAAAACCAAATGTTCCCTAGACATAGAAAAGGGGCATCTACCTCAACTCCTGTCCCTCCTAACTTGACAATACTAGAAAGTACCTTGACAATACTTGACGATACTAAACAATACTCCACAGTACTCAATACCCTCCCTCACACCCGCAGTTGCCGTTTGACTTAGTCAATACCTACACTCTGTGGTCTGCTGGCACTGCTCGACTGCCGTGTCCCCCAGAAGGTGCTCACTTCCCTGACCTGGTCTGCCCGGACTCCTCGCTGACTCCGGGCAGGTTGATTTCCAAACTGGCTCCTGACGGCCTTTCCAAGGGTACGCATTTCCAATCTTCTCGAAATATGCAAGGGTGCTGCCGCCTCTCAGGTTCCGCGGCAGAGGAGACAACCTTGTGCTGGGATGATTCATCAAACTATCAACTCTGCTACCAACTTGTTGGGGCGAAGTCCCAGATATGCCAGATGCTCGAAGTTCGTGGACTTGGTGGCCCAACTCCCTCCCCCAGTATACACAGAGGACTCAGTCAACTGTATTTTCAAACTGCGGTTTATTACAGCCAAAAGAAACAGGGATCGATACAAGAACTCAGAAAAATTCCAGCTTGTCACACGGTAAATGGCACGCAGGCCACTTTTCTTCAAAAAAACATGTCACTACTCTGTTATTACTTGGGCTGTTCTCCAAAAACCTATTGCAGCGTGGGATTGGCCGTCAGGAGTATAATAACCTATGTGGGTACCTATATGTGTTTTCCTACTGGCTCTTGCATGACAGGTGGCTGGCCTGTCCCTTTCCCAAAATCTAATTTACTACATTGTTGCAGAGGAATGAGCTTACCGTTGGTTCTCGCCTGTTGCTACCCACCCATAGAGTGCTAACCTGTAATTGGTTAGAGCTGACGTCCCCAGGCCTGGGACCTGAAATGGTTCTCAGCTCATTGTGCACCTTCTCAAGGTGATCTGAATGATTATGTGTCTGTATTGTAACTTGTGTGCACTACCTTTACCTATGAGACCATGTCCCACTCGTCGCACCACTTTGTTGCACATTTGTTGCACATTTGTTGCAGCTTGCGTCTGGTTGTCTGGGATTGGCTCCCCTTTCTCACCACCAATCACTGTCCATTGTCTGCTTCAGCTGCATAACATGTTTAGAGACTACGAAATTGAGCTCTGTAGCTCCGAATTATGAGGATGTATTCCCTTTTTCTGCAGCTGGTCCCTTTGTCATCTGGGGATTGGAATGTCTTCATATCTCTTGTCCTTGGCTGTGGGCCTTGTCTCACATGTCTTGCTCCCTGTCCATTAGATTAAGCAATAAGGCTCCTGGTTTTGAGCCTATTCTTCCCAGGAGGGTTACTTATGAAACAATAATTACAATTGAATAGGTCCAGAGAGAATTTTGCTCAACAATACTCATGCTCCTTATCACCCTCTGCATAAAAGAAAGAAATCACTTTTTCATGCTCTGTTTGTGGAAAAATCTTGGTTTTTTTATATATAAGGTTGTATGAATCAACATAAAATGGACATTATTAGAGATATAACATCACAGGGTAGTTAACCGGAGGCACAGACAAAAAATGTATTTACAACACACGGGGCCAAACATTTTTTGGCATAACAACCAATTTTTTTGTGTAGGACAAACTCAATCTCAGTCGTTATTTGTCAAACAGTTCACATAATAGAATACACAAAAAAACAATTCGACATAGTGACAACAAAACACAATTGTTAATGACAATAGTTCTCTTAGTGGCGGGCAGTGACAATACACTGTAGTTGGGGGTAGTGCGTCTACACTGGGGTGTTTCAGCCGTTTAGGTGGGTCTGTTATGCCTCATCTTTTACACGGCCTTCATTAGGACGGGATGCTGTACGGTATGAAGTCTGTGCTGCAGGGGAAGGGAGAGTCTGGTCAGGGGAGTACTTGAGCACATATTGTTATAAGCTGACTAAATCATGTA
Organism: Ambystoma mexicanum; assembly: GCF_040938575.1. Taxonomy (NCBI): domain Eukaryota; kingdom Metazoa; phylum Chordata; class Amphibia; order Caudata; family Ambystomatidae; genus Ambystoma; species Ambystoma mexicanum. The sequence continues at coordinate 562,995,850 of NC_090938.1, read as the reverse complement.
CTGTGCTATCTATATATTTGACATAGTGCACAGCTTACCTATGGGTAATTATTTCCACAGGCACTATTTTTGGAGATCCGCTTGCCGTAATGGGGGATCTCTGTGAGGTCCTGTCACCAAAAACAGAGGAAAAGGGCACTAAGTACTTAGTTATAGCGTCCTCAAATGAATGTCACATTAAACCAATGGAGAACGCGCTCAGTGCGTATTTACAGTATCTTACCTCTCAGTGGAGGCTTTTATCTCTGTAATGTCGGTCTGTTCAGTATCTTTCACATATAAGCCCCGCGACGAAAATCCTAAAGAATGGGAGGGCATATAAGTATTGCTACAAAACATATGGGTCATGCGCAAATCCCAAATGAAAAAAGCTGAGCAGACAGCGCAAGCCTACCTGTGTGGCTGGAGTGCTCACACGCGGCGAGCCGATCGAGCGAACTGCTTGGTCTCGGAGTGCTGAGTCACTATGGAGCTAGGAGGGGCCTGGCAGCAAAGCGTTGGTAACGCTGTTGCTAGGTGCCCTTAGTTATTTATATTGGCAGCCATCTTGAGAGGGGATCCTAGGCCGTCTCGGTGAAACACGGATGAAAAACAGGTGTCCCCTTCGTGGAATTTGGAAAAGAATCAATTTAGTGTGCAGTCCTTCATTATATGAATCTAAAAATATAATTTAGGGACCATTGTATATATTTGGTTGTTATGGTCACGTCGGAAAGAAAGGTGTTTGTTTTGCGCAGTGTCGATTGTACTTGTGCTTCATGTCTAATGCTGCTATGTCGTGGTGTCTCTAACGACATCAGTAACATGGCTTCTTGGTGCTTAGTCCAGGCTGTCCATATGGGTGTATCTGACCATGGCCTCCGGCTCTTCATTCACGCATGGATAGATTTATACTGCACCTGGTCTGTATGGCTGGCTGAGAGGGTACCTAACAGTGTATTTGTCGATCATTGGTGCATTTGGGATACGTCCAAAATGGAATGGATGGTTGCAGTATTTTCTGGCCTTTCGTCTTGTCATGAACTTGGTGCGAGGGGGGGTTGCCCTAGGATCCTGACTCCCTCTTTAACGCCGGCAGAGATTACATAAAGGGACAAAGTATTGGTACCCAAGGATCATAATAAACACATGAGACTTTGGATCTATTGTACCCCAAATGGACAATGTAATTAGATGATTTGGTGTCTGGATGAACCCATTAAAATGGTGTGCACCTTGAGACGGGTGATGAAAATATGGACACCCAAGAAACACTTCTTCAAGAGAAAATACAAGGACACAGAGAGACTTGAGGAGGTCGTCGAGGACTCAACCACGTTTGGGGAATGCAGAAAAGCAGCTGTTTACCTCTGCAGGAGATCCCACCCCCTATATTGGAGACATGAGACTGTACCGTGTTTGACACCAACCGTTATGCCAATACCGCAGCAAGTGTTTTGTAAGAAGATACCCATTAAGAGAACCTTATCGAATGAACCCCAAAAGTGATGATAGAATGACGTCCCTTCATTGTCAGGCTTTATAATGCCTGCCTTTTAAATGTGGAAATAATAACAAAAAAGTTAATAGATTTTTTTATGAAGGTGGGAAAGGGCAGATAAGGGGTTTCAGAATCAGGAATAGTAAAAAGTACGTGCAGGGGAGGGGGGGGTTTGATGAACTTTTTGTTCTTTTTTCCACGTTTAAAAGGCAGGCTTTAGAAATCCTGATGATGAAAGACCATAGAACCATGACGATAACCTGCAGAAGTAACTCCCTGAAGAAATATGAAACGGAGCAAAGACAAAGAGCAAGTGACGTTATAAGAAAGGGTGCACAGCGTCTCGAGCTACTGGCTGACGATGACCTAGAGGGCCTATGGTGAAGTAAGGCTCAAGTGAACTCTCAAGTATGAAAGAAAAAGATTACACATGCACGAAGTGCTGCAGAGAACAACCATTCAATAAATGTACAGACACTGAAACGCAAGGTAAATTAAGTCATCATAAAAGCCAGCTATAAACAGTGAACAGAATGCAGGCAAAGCCGCCATTATACAGAAACTGGACATTGGTATCATGAATTAAGTAACACAGAACTCATGAAGCAGGAATGAAAAACATGTTGCAGCAAGAACAATAGGCTCATGAAGCTGCATGGCGAGGCTGCCTGGCCTGGAGTCAAGATTCAAGAAGCAAGGTCAGCTATCTATTCTGAAGAAGAACGAGTATGCAGAGGATGAACCTTCTCACGTTAAGGTGCAAGAAAGAACACAAAGGATGCCAACCTTTAATTCATTTACAGCATTTAAAGGCTGCAAAAAGGACCAAAACGTGGTCTCCTGTCACATGGGCCAAGGGTGGAAATAGAGTTTGAACTTGGAGTTACAGACATGATAGGGAGTGCCCTCACTGCTGTGTATTCTCAAGGCCAAGTACAAAGACAAATGTTATGGCAGAAGGCATGGGCGATGAGAGATGCTGGGCTAATTGGGTGGTGAGGTAGTTTCATGTCCTATCTCCTTGCACCTGGGTATAGGCTTACGTGCTACTAACTGAACCGAATGTTCCAGACATGGCACATGCATGCCAACCAATCATATCAGTCCATATATAATGAAGACCAATGAGAAACTGTGTATCTAATGGTTCTGAAATGGCATGTTATTTAGAGTTAGGCATAAGTTGCCCACCTGATAACAGACAGCCAATAACAATTCTAGCTCCTATAGAAAGGTATACTTAGATGTCTTCTTTAGCCAATCTCGACCCTTGATAGGTTTTTTACTATTGCCACATAGTATGACGTCACTCTGATGCATTCTTTTGTATAAAAGTCATATTTTGTGTGGAGATCATCTAGAGACTGAGTGTACGTCCGTTGATGTTCGATGTAACCTCCCTGTTTTAGATAATTGTTAATAAAACAGTACTTTGCCATATTCCTAAATTGGTTCCATTATTTGGACTCAGAATTACACTGGAGTAAACCCATCCATTCCATATGCACTTTCCTAAGGGCCATAAGTTCAATTACCTAAGCCTTTTAGGTCTTGTCTGTCACTATTCTTTGTTTTGTCCACTTCATATTGTACCTTCAGGTGTGTGGCGCTCAATAAATATTGAAATCAATAAATAAATAAATAGTTTGTTACCCCATCTTTAGTCACCCTGGTTCCAGAACTTCGTGAAATAAAATCCCCCTTCTAAGCATAAACAACAGACATTAAGCCATTCTTATTTCTACAAAATGTAATCTTGAAGTTTCTTTGGCGCTCACCTTGTTTTCCTTCTTGGGTAACAATTTTCATCTGTACCATTCGGTAGGTCGCCATTCAGGTGGCATCTCTGAATTGGAGGTTGTGTTTTTGTTACAAAGATTTTCTTCCTGGCAGGGAAAATCTGTGGGCTGTTCCATAGTTCTGTCCCTGTCTCCTGCTTCATCTTCATAACCTGGATCAATTTCTCCATGCACCTTAATCCTCTGACCTTAATCTGGTGCTGATCTTATGGAACCAGCTTGCATTTCTGGTCATGTGCTGTCTGTCATCATTTGCCAGTAACATGGATCCTTTACGATCTGTCAATATCCATGGATTGGGTTCAACCGTAAGGCTTAGCTTGTAGCCTGGATGTCTGTTTTGTAACGTCCACCACAATGGATATCTCATCCTGCAACCTTCCACTCACTCGATTGTTGTGCGTCAGTTCCGTACAGCAAACAGCAGAACTGTCCATCAGCGGAACTCACCTGGTGAAAATTACAGTTATGGTGGATTTCGCTTTCCTCCACTCAACCGGAAAAACAATAGTGGACAAATGTGGAGTTGTGTGATGCACCATGAGAAACATGCGCAGTGCGCTCAGTGAAGGCTCTCCGCTTTCAAAATAAATTCCAAAGACTTAGTTCACGGGCTTCTTTAACTGCTGAGCATTTCAATGGGCCCTTGGCCAGCACAGGGTGATGCGTTTATGAGGGGTTTCCCCCGTTTTCCTTCCAATTATGTCTTCCACTTCCAGCTTCGCCAGTTTACCCTCCACTTTCTTTCCCAAATGCAAGGGTATGTGTCTGAGATGCATGGCAACAAGTTGCATTGGTGAGTCTGTTGTTGAGTGAGACTCCCAGGTATGCCAGAGCGAATCTGGAGGTCCATGGACTTCGAGGGCTCAACACCCTCTCTAGAACAAACAAGGACTCAGTCAACGGCAAGTACAAACTGCAGTTTATTGCAAATAAAACCAACAGGGATCAATACAAGAACACAGGAAAATTCTGGTACATCTCGATGTTCCATGGCACGCAGGCCAGTTTTGTGGGACTCTGGCATCACCACTTGGTCCCTTCCCCAAAAAACCTATCAGCATGAGGAATTGGGTATTGGGAGTTCTTTAACCCATACAGTCTCCTATTGAAGTTATCCTATTGGTCCTCAAATGTCAGGTGGCTGGCCTGTCCCAACCTCAAGGAACTATCTTTTGCATTGTTGCAGAGTAGTGGCCTTACCATTGGTTTGTGCCCCTTGCCATCCACCCCTGGGACTCTAAGCTGTGATTGATCAGAGCTGATGCCCCCAGGCCTGGGACTCGATCTAGTTCGCAGTTTGCTGTGCACCTCTACAAGGTGATGTGAATGTTTATGTGTCTGTATTGTAACTTGTGTGTATCACCTTTGTCTATGAGAATATACTGCTCACGCTGCAACACTTGTTGCTGTCTGCATATGTCTTGCTGGGATTGTCTCCCCTTTCTCGCCGTGGATAACTGTCCATTGTCTCGTCTGGCTGCATCACGTTTTTAGAGACCACACATTTTATCTCTGCAGCTCCCATTTATGAGGATTTATTCAGCTTCTCTGCAGCTGATCCCTTTGTCGTCTGGGGATTGGAATGTGTCCTCGTATCTCTGACCTTGGCTGTGTGCTTGTTTTGTACTTCTTGCTCACTGTGCAGCCTGAGTCAGCTTGGCCTGTCTCATGTTCAGTGGTTTGAGGCCTGCTGTAATTTTCCCAAACCGTATAATGTGTTTTCTACATCGCCCATGTTATACAACGTTCTCTATGGGTTAGTTATACATAGTTCGATTAGGTTCCATATATACTATTGTATGTCCGCACGACTATTGACTATAAGCATCAGCAAGCTTGCTCAGGACATCTTGTGCTTTGCAGTTCTGTGTTACTGCATTTGGCTGGTGTAACAATAATAAAAGCAATGACAGTATTTATATGTATCTGTCTTCTAGCTATAGAACTTTGCACCCATGTTCTTTATGTATACGGGTGTGTGTTTGTTGAAGCAGCGCAGGACTGCAAATGTGCTTCATGTCTATCATTGCTACGTAGTGGTGTCACTAATGACGTCAGCATCTTAGCTTCTTGATGCTCAGTCGAGGCTGTTGAGGTTATGGTCCTTTAGGAACATGCATACAATGGATGGGTTCACAGAATAACAACTGCTTGTGTCAAACACAGTACGCTCTCAGGCTTGCAACATATAGGAGGTAGGGGGGCAGGGTTTCCTGCAGAGGCATGCAGCTGGTCCTCTACACTGTCCATATAGGCGTCTCTGTCCGCCATCACTGGCTCTTCTCCCACACATGGAAAGATTTGCATTGTATTCGCCCTGTATGGCTGATTGAGAGGATACCTTTCAGTATACTTGACAATCATTGGGATTTGTCCGAAATAAGATGGGTGGGTGTGAGCATTTCTGGCCTTTCGTCTTGTCATGAACTTTGGAGGGCGTAGGGGTGGTCCCGGGACCCCAAACCCCTCTTCACTGTGTACAGACATACTTGCTGGACTTGTACTCACAGAATGCCCTGGAATAGGTCATCATATTCATCCCTCAGAACCTCAAGATCCTCCTCGAACACCATGTAGGCATAATGAGCCATTGCCAGTGCTTCCACTGTGCCACATCCGAAAAGAGTGTCCCAGGCCTCCGGCATCGCACACCATTTCTCTTGGATACAATCCCAGGCATGTTGAACATATTTAATAGATGCACCCTCCAGTGGCAGTGGTGTCAAGCCTCTGTACGTTAACATTTTCACCTTTGGTGGTATCACCATAGGGAAAGAGTTGGCCTAGACAGGGTAAGGCCTGAGTGGGCAAGGCCCACCCAAAATCTGTAAATGCCAAATCAGCAGCACTGTTTGGGCATTTGTAGATGTTAATGTCACTGCAGTAGGTCCAACTACATTAGCTTCAGGCCCCACTAGTCAGACAATCCTGGCTAGGCATCTGGTTATGAACAGTAAACTGGGTTGTGGCCTACATATTGACGGAAGCACAAGTGTCAGTCCGAACAAGTATGTCTGTGGATTGAATTGCCAACTTGCAATGTAGGTGTCTTCTTCTACAGGTGCAGCTGGACAAGACTGAAAGTGAAAAACACTTATGCGTCCTCGCTCGGGCGGTCCAACTTTGCATCAACAGTAAGATCAACTGTTGCAACCCTGGTCATGAGTGGCACAGGCATAACAGCCATTGGTGTTTTCACTGTAGGGAACCCTGCAAGATACACTTTGGTGTAATGATCCAGTTTCCTATATCATTCACCAGCTTTCCCAATTGCTGGACAGAAACATGTGTGCGGTAAAGAGCCGCCACAGTATGTGCATGAAGCTGGCAGTGTTTCTTTTCACTGGTGTGTTGAATTGCTCTGGCAGGCTCTAGCATTGTGCCATCCTCATGGGTAGGATGGCACCATACCACTATAATGCCTTTGTGGAAGGCAAATCACCTAATCTGCCCAGTGTTAAGATCCGCTGCATCAAGGTAGTCAGCTTGTCTAGTATCTGGCATTGCAGACACTGCAGACATTGCAGACAGACCAGACAGACCAAGAAACATCCTTGAAATAACTGAGCGTGCACTTCATCCTTCGCATTCCTAAGGGTCCCGGACAAGGCGAGGTGCCGCAGGTGGCATTGAGGCTAGGTGCTTGGAAGCTAGCCCAGCGAAGGAACCATCCCTAGACACAAATCGCTGTCGTAGAATGAGTCAATAGCAAGCAAGCTGACAATAATATGACACCAATAGGTTTTGGCAAGTATACATGTAGATTCCCAGAGGCAACCATGTCAAAACTAGATCTAGTTCATATTTAGAGTTTAATCTGCTACCAGGCCCTGGCATTGCACATTTATATTTTGGATGCTTCATTTTGTAACTCCTATGTTGCCAAACTACAAGGCAACTGCTGATGAGTGTCAGTAGAAAGGCTCAGCAGAGTTACATGTTTGCACTTTTCGGCATGGGGCATTATGAAAGTGGGATCTGATTAGTAGGCCTCACATTCAGATACATATTTACAAACGTCATTTGGTGTTAAGAATCAAAAATCAGACGCTATTCCGTCAATCGTGATGGCTATGGATATGCAGAGAGAGAATCTAAATGTTTTGTGTTGGGCCATGCCCTTACCAGGTTTGAATATGGACATCCAGCACACATCTGAATCTCAGCTCTCCAGTGCAAATGGCCTCAGCAAATATATTTAGCTTCTTGTGTAAAGTAGAAATATACTTATTATAATGTGCTTCATTTGAGGTAGATTATATATAATGGCTCTAGCTGCACTATTCTTCTACTAATCATAGCAAGCCGCACTGTTTTCTTAGCTTTCTTGCGGTTCCAAGCATATGTACAGGTGTAAACTGGCCAAATATTTTTGCCATGCTTACAGCTTAAGCTTCATACATTTTGACATTGTCCTTTCACTTTAGGTTCACAATATCCTTGTTCATGGTGTTTTCGTCTCTTTGCGTCCTTCTCTGGTCGTCATTTCTTCTATATGTGAGTCAGTCCAGGTTCTTGTGACGTCACCATTCGTCTTCCATTAAGACCTTTTTGGTTTCTTCAGGGACTGTACTCAGACGATCTTCATTTTGTTTCATTTGTTGATATGGTTTTCTCAAAGGATACCTTACTGTCCATGGTTTTCTGGGTATTGGTACTTCAATAGGTGCTGTTCTTCTAATAGGTACTGGGAAGGGCCCTACCGCGGCTCTCTGCTGGTTTATTTGCTCATCATACATCACATATCTTGGTGTGAACGTTCCTGGTACTTCCAAATGGGAGATTGGAGTGCAGGCTTTATTTGGGACCTCCTCTACAGTGTTCTTTTGCATCTCCTGCAGATCAGGCCCCCAGAATCCCAAGGTCGATCCAGAATTCATGAGCAAAGCCGGCTTCAAAACTAAAGAGAAGCAGTGACTTATTCTGTGTGACCAACATTCAAAGCTACACCATGATGAAGCTAAGACAGAACAAAACTTTACTTTCAACAAGAAAAAGAGAAGAAAGCACATTATTGGATGTTAAATGGAAATGTCATGCCTTGCTGACCAATGGGATCTGTCTAGAAGAGGAAAGAGAAGGGTGAAAGTTCAAGTCAAACCTGGATGCTGTTGACTAAAAAGGAGATGAGGCAAGTATTTCAATAAATGGTTCATAAATAGTGGCTAAAGCAGGGAGGAACAAAGTGTAAAGTGTAAGAGGAGGCAATGAGCCTTGAAATAGATCACTTTATGAAACACACCAAAACATTGCCCGTCCCCACCCGAAAAGAACAGACGATAATCACCTGCTATAAACGATGCATTTTGCTGTGGAGTGATTATCATTTGGGGGGGGGATTATTTATTCTGTTACAGTCAATATAAATATAACAATTATGACTTTTCACAAAATGTTCTAATTACAATATAAAAAGAGTAAATGCATGAGATCAAACTAATTACAAAAAAAAATAAGGAAAAACAGAAAAAGAAGAAGAATCATTTCACACAGTTCACCCTTCAATTCATATAATTACTTTAAGAGGCTGAGCTCACGTAACAAAGTTATCACCGCCTAGGTCCGTAAACTTTCATGACCAGAGCTAGGACGATCCCAAAAGTATTGGGCCTCCAACCACCAAACATTTTCCACAAACTTAGCGAACGTTTTCAATCTATGCAAACGTGTGCCTGGACATTCAATGGGAACATGATTATAATTTTGGCTGAGTGGTCTGATGGATTTTCTTAATGTGGATGTGGTTGATCCTTGCAGCAGTGGCAGTGGCCATGAAGACCTCTTGCAGTCTAAGGTCGCTGTTGAAGGGTCCCCAGGGTTGAGAGCCTTGGATGATGGAGAAAGGATATCTAGAAGGAAGGAGATATGAGATAGTGTTAGCGGCAGCGAGAGATTCGGTTTCCGTTTTGGAAGTGTTCAGCATCAGCTAGGTTAATGCCAACCAGGGACGGGTAGCAGTGAGGCCACTGCTGTTGCGTAGAGAGATGTTGGCGTGAAGGAGGGAAAGGAGAAGAAGATCTGGTTGTCAATGGCAAAGAGGTTGTGGTGAAAGCCAATGGAGGTGATGTGTTTGCCCGTGTGATGGTGTAAGGCATGAACAGGAGCGAGGGGTGGAGGCACTTGGTTGTGCTCAGTCACTGGATTACTGGGGAGACCCATGGCTGAGGGTTAGGAAAGGAGGAGTGAAAGAGTGAACGGAATAGTGGTGCTTGAGCGGAACAGAAGAAGGCTTTTTCAATGGATTCTATGCTGGGTGGAGAGAATGCCTGGGAAGAGGAACACGCTTGATTCATAGAACGAATGACGAAATAAGGTTGGAGTTTCCATTTGGTGATAGGAGAAGGGGGAGCACAGTGGAGGAGGGATGAATACCGTGAAGTCCTAGACAATTGTTAGAAAACGAGGACAGACGCACATGTCCTTCAATTTCCTTTCTGCATATCCTTTCTTTTGAATTGCATAATGAACCTTCCTGTTTTTTTACTGTGTGTAATTGTTTTATCGTTGACACATGCCAGTAGAGTGTCATAATTTAGCACATGCAGCTAATGTTCATTACCTTTGGTAAATAATTATAGCATCCAGTAATCAAAAGTGCAACCAGTACCATAGGAGGCTCCTGTACATCTTGAATGATACAGTGAAATGTAGCAGAAAGCCATGACGTATTAATAGAGAGGGTAAGCATTTGCAGGAGGAGGAGAGAAGCAAAGGTCGGATGAGTAACCAGAAATGAGGGTTGCCTGAATGTGGAGGGTGACCTCTGAGGGGTCAGAGAGCGAAGAATCAAGCTGTTGACAGTGGCCCATAGACATGTTGGGGGAAGTCTCATGAGCATTGCCTGACCATCAAAGAGAAGTGGTTTGAGTAGGATGTTGAAGTCTTGCAAGAAAGAGTAAAGGTGGCATGTGGCCAGTAGACAATGATTTTTGGAGAGAGGAGCTGGAGCAAGGGGCTGGACAACAATTTGTTTAAAAGAAGATGTGAGAGACTCGAGTAGGGTGACTTTAATGAAGAAAATGACCCGGTGAACCCCCTTTCTTTGATGATCTCAGGAGTGTGAGAAGGTGTCGGATTCCAGGTTTTAGTGATTACCATCACTGTGCGGTGGGTGAAGTGAGAGTCAAAGTGGTCAGTTAGAAAGGAAGTCTTCTCACAAAACAATTGGACATTCCAAAGTCCTAGGGTGGGTCCAGTCAGGGAGGAGTGGGGGCAGAGAGGAGAGGGGTGATTCCAACAGGGAGGTGATAGGAGTCGATAAGGTTAAAGCGAGAGGCAAGCAGGTGTGGGGGGGGTGGATCCGTTTGGTGGAACGTAGTGGTAGAAAGGCTTGGAGGAAGATGGGCATGTTAAAAGTGGATTCCGACATGTAGTGGGAGAGAGGGTAGTTAAGGGGTTAAGTCGCTAGCAGGGAACATAGAACACTTTTCTTGCCCCTCACTTTAGATTTATCCACCCGTCTCTTCATCCTGTTGGAATCACTGTTGCGTAATTCACGCGCGGGCACAAGGACAGACACAGAGGTTATAAGCGACCAAAAAAAAACAGTTGCATAGTTCACTATCCCCCAATTAATTAATAAGGAAGATAAAAATCACAAAGATGAAATCAATCATTTAAAACTGGAGCAAAATGAGTGGGTCGCTATAGATACAAATGTAAATTAGCTGAATCTTTTAAGTTAAGGTAGTTGGAGGGAAATCATCATTTGGGAGGTGGCCGATGTTTCATGCAACAGTCTACCAATACTTACAAAAATACGTCTTCAGTAGGGGGTGAGGAGGGTCACTATATTTATAACATATATCATTGTATAACAGCCAAGGAGACGTGTTTATTTGTGCCACTAAGTAACAACTACGTGTAACATGCATAGGTGTATTGCTGTGTAGCAAGCAGTGCACATTTCATACGTGTCCCTATGGCACCTTAAGAAGAGAGTACTCATTCTCGGGAGGACAGCTCAATGGGCACTGTGCTGCCTTGGAAGCAAAACGACGCTGAGCTGAACAACACGGGCTCGATCCCTGGGTCCGCGCTTAGAAACCTCTGGATATTCAGCAGGTTATAAATAACCTATCATATCATTCTCTGGAGGAGATTACACCAGCATTCACGGGCACGTTGGTGTGAGTGTGCACCGTCTCTCCGCTTCTCCCACCTTTTCCTAAAATGCTCAACGCCTTCTAGTCCATAGGCCAGAATTATCAACAACCACAGTTATGAGCTATGGCCCAACTGGAATCTCACAGCTCATCAGTTCCAGACCGCCTGCACCCCCTAAATGATGGAAACAGAGAGGCAGATCACCAAGAACCAAGGCACCCCAGCACTGGGACCTGCTGTGAACTGGGAACCAAAAGTGGCCCTGGAAATGTTTGTAAAAGCTGCCCCATATTACACCATGCAAGCAGGACCTGGGGCCTACTCCCACAAGCAAATGTGGACCAGATAAGTCCAGGCAGTGAGTAGTTCTAAGCATGTGTATTCCTCTAGGAGTGAAAAGTAATTAAACGTAATGAAAAATGGACATAACATTGAAGAGTGCGAATAACATCCAGCTTTCATTTTGATGGACGTGGCGGATGAAGAGAGATGGAAGGAAGGAGTGGGGTGCTTGGAAAACGGGCTAAGACAAGCAGTAAAAAAAAAAATGGTATCCACACAGAAGAGGCTCATGGTGCGAAAGTCCACTGGGACAACTCCAGAGTTCCCTGTAGGTCAGTCTACTACTGCCTTGAACACCCTCGACGTCATCCCAGGTGCTCCAGCCAATTGCCCACTCTTTCACCCAAATGATAACCATTAGCCACAAAGAACCATTCAACTCCTAACTGATTATTCACTTTCTGAAGATGCAAGGAACAGAACCCCCGCCTTTCCCATACAACAAGGCAGGCTCCTGGCCCAAGCTGGGCAGTGATCTTGCACCGTGAAATGCGTGACACTGTGCTTTACTTTTGCTTGGTCTAATGTCCAACAGCGATCTGATGGGGCCACGTGACAGCTCTGAGGTGCCACCTAAAACAGCGTACATGTTAAAGCAATGGAGCACAGAAGATGAGCTAACAGCTTAGCTCCCCCCAGCTCCTGCCTCCAGAGGGGATCCATGGCAGTATGCTCCTAAAACAGAAGTCTGCCATCTTTGGCGCTGGAGATGTTTGGAACTATAAATCCCATCAGCCCTAGTCAGCATAGTCAACTGTGAGAGATCATGGGAATCATAGTCCAAAACATCTGGCGTGCCAAAGGTTGCACACCCCTGACCTAAAGCAACTTGACCGTGCTACCATTTCTAGCCCTGTTCTGTTTGCATAGGCCTCCAAAATGCAAAGTAGCAGGCGGGCATCGTATACACTGTGATCGAATGTTTTGCCACTGGAGGTGGACGAGGTAATTCACTCTGCAGCTAGTGGTTTTGACTAGTGTTGGGGAATAAATATTCTTTAAAATGCGCAATTTGCATCAGACTTTATAAAAAAAAACTACCCTTGGGTTACTTTTCAAACAGGGTCACAAAAGGGATGAATTGCCATTTGCAACTGTGGGACACTTTTTCATTGGTGCCCGAGACTAGTGTGTGGCCCAGTCCCACCCTGGCTGTATTGTCTTTTAGTTTGACGATTGGGGCATTTTTAGCGCGTGGGGCGACAGGGAGTAGGGTGCTACATCTCGCGAGATCAACCTGGGTTCATATTAATGCTTCCAGTTGTGTGTCTATTGGACTCCTATGACAGCGACCACAAAAGGCACCGCCCAGTGGTAGTACGCGCCGCCATTTGCCTTGATGTACTCGCTGTCAGTGTGGGCCTTGGAATCACCGGCGTTGCACCGCTCAGGTGCGTTCACTGCATGCGCTGTGGATGAGGGAAGGAGATTCCCGCGCAATTAAATAGATTAGATCCTTTGTGTAACCTGCGCGGAACGATCACTTTATCGCTGTCAGCGAAGGCTGCATTTGTTTTGAGTTTATAATCTGTCAGCGTGATATGCTTTGTTTCATTTCAAATGGCCTCCGCCACCGGACTATTAGGTATAAATCCCTGAGTGTTGCTCCTAATCCCCGTTCATGTAAATATATGTGTAAACAATCCCCATGTGCCGTGGGAGCTCTCACTGGGGCTGTGTGCCTCACGAGTGCATCGTCAGTGCGCCGCAGGAAAGACGCGGCGTGGAAGTGTCTCTGACTGGTCGGCCGCCTTCTTACATATATGGATGAGCTCGAATCACCAGGGAGTCGTGTGATTATTGTCATTTTTATGATCTCCCTCATTTTGGTGCATTTGTATGGCGGGGGTGTCCGCCTCAGTTTCCCGCTCAGCTCAGCATGTAAATGCGGGTGCATAAACGCGCCAATGTAATGGATTCCCATGGAAACTGCATGAAATTAACTCATTGTAAAAGAGGGCGGATTCCACAGGAATCCATTGCAAATTCTGCCTGCAAAACGTACAGTGATGGTGGCATGTACACCATTAATGTGGGAGGGGGTTCCAGGGGGGGATAATAAAGGAGATTTCGACGATATTTTACTTCTCGCTTTTCCACCATGTAGTGTAAATTAGGACAATTGCACGGATGAAACTTTCCCCACAAAAATGCACATGGACGGGGCTCCCGCTCTGCAATGAGCGCGGGGGTTGAACATGCCGCCCTCCCTCAATCCCCCCCTCCTGTCCTCAAACCTCAGTGAACGTGAAAAAGTAGGCTGCGGGAAAGCTAGAAATCTGGGGTTTCAGCCAAGGGCCGGGACTGTGCAACCACGCCCCGGTATTATTAACTTTGCGGGCAGGTCCATCGCCCCCTTTTGTCCCTCAATGGAAGCTTTGCTCCAAGCAGAAAGTGCACGGTAGCCATTGCTGCTTACAAATGACATGAGATCAAGCACACTCCACAATTAGTATTTTGAACTTCATTGTATGTATTGTGTATGTTATTGGGGACATGGTGTTTTGCCAAGACACATGTACATAGTTAGAAACGGTAGCCAGGACATCCCTGCAAGCGGGCGCCTTGCAATAGAGTCAGTCCGATGAATAGTGAACGAGGTGAGGTTAGAGCAGTGGTCTGCCGCCTTGGCTCTCCACGTGTCTTGGACTACAACTCCCATAACTCCCCATTGATTATGAGGGTAAGGGCGGATGGGAGTTGTAGTCCAAAGCATCTGGAGGGCCAAACGTTACAGGCCCCTGTGTAAGAGGGTAAGCTTACGACATGAACTGGGGACATACATAAAGACAGGGGACTCACATTCGGGCTTTCACACACAGCGCACGCGACACACAAGTGCGTGCGTCTCAGACAAGCACAGTACCCAGCAGAGTAATCTCTATCAGCTCACTGAAACACCGCACATAGCCCCTAAAGGCACAATGATCTCTCACAGCACGTGCCCCCCCGTCTCAAAACACGTCCAAGGGTAATGGACAAACAGAACCCGCCGTGTGCGGACGGAAGCAGAGTCAAAACCCACCGCTGTCCGTCGGCAATATGCCAAGCACCCATGTTACTGCATCTTCATGTCCCAGGCCACAATCAGCACCAAGAAGCCATGCAAACGCCAGACGTTGCGCTTTGCAAATCTCCTGTTAGATAACATAGCATGCAATGAGGGAGCAGCTACGCCTTCCTCAGGATCAAGCTTGCAACACGCGCACAGTAGGCCAGTCTCCATAGTGCCCGCCAGGAACTGCAACCAAACCTGTGCTCGGAAAGCAACAGGCTGCCAGCTTTAGAATCAATCATAAGGGCTTCATGAGGGTTACCACAGAGCTGATAGTCGGTGCACTGAATGCGGTAATTACAGTTACTGCGGCTAAGTAGTCGGGTCCCTGCAGAGGATTGGAGCTTTTCTCCTACCCGTGGTAAAACGTGCAGATTTCCAGAAATACTGTCTGCAGTAGTCCCAGAAGAGCATGCCATGTTCTGAGCACCCTGGAACAAAAGACTTCTGTCCCTTTTGCGGGATAGAAATGGATATGGTACAGCCGCAGATTATACTGTTGTCCATTTTCAAACAATGCACAGGAGGGTCAGTAATAACCCTCCCATGCAATATATAGCAACGGTAGGTAGAAGGCAGGCATGTGAGATACTCACATGTGCAACCCCTTTGGGGTATACCAGCACAGTTGCCCTAAGCGTGAGTGGGCACTAGCACCTCCCTTAATTTAAGAGCCACATTTGATGTCCCTGCTGGGGATGGCAGTGGGGTAGAATGTGCCCCTCCACCTTGTTGGTGGAGGTAAAAATATGAGATATTTTTGCTAGATATTTCACCTCACAGTCATGCAATATTTACTGCGTGTGGTATTCTTCCAGAATGCCGCATGAGGTAAATGACCCTCTAATCAGGTAGGCAGTGAAACCAGTCAGTATTTAATGCTGCAAAGTTTACCCTGACTGTCTGCAGGGGTGGACTGGCCTATAGGAAACTCTGGAGATTTCCCTGTATGCCTCTGCACCCTGGGCCTCTTTTGTGTGGTAACCTATTTTATTTCCATGGGAAATGTGTAACATAGGGCCGCTTTGAACATTATTTCCAGGGCCTCTTTTGGTTCCCAGTCACCCCCTGACTGTTTGGCCCGCAATGATGTGTCAACCTTCCAAAACTCAGGCCAAAGATGCAGCCAGTCTCAAGGGTCATTAAGGCCCATGTTGCGTTCCAAGTCATTGGGCCCAGACCACATTTCATGCATGTTTCCTCTGCAGTTTTCAGCCTTCTCTTGTGCATCTTCACAAGCCCATTTTTCTGCCTCCTTGGGACACGTGTGGCCCAGCGCGCTACTCGCTCCCTGGCAGATACCCCCTTTAAGCCAGTCCATTGCTCTGCTCCGGCATCTTGGCAAGACATGCCATAACCCATCTCTAGCCAGAGGCATTGCTGCGGGGGGCAGGTAATGGGAGGGCTATAGCCCCGGGTCTTTTGGTTGTAGCCCCCGATAAAAGCTCAGGACACCCAAAAGGCTAGCTAGCCCTGAGTCCCGACAGTCCCAACATTGGCGTAGCCCCGGATCTTTTCCAGACCTACAAAGCACTAACATGCCGTCTTGTCAGCACGTAAAATATAGCAGGAAATCTCAATCAGACGCAGGGACCCTATTTCGGGCCCCACGGAGCAGTACACATTCCGGTAAAAGTGCCAGTATGTTTTACTGCCAAATTTACGGATCTGCATTTTGACAGAGAGAAGCGGGCAGCAGGACAGAATTTATATGTCTGCGTGATTTTCACAGCCAGTATGTATTTTCATGCTGGCCGTAATGGAATGGATTCCTATGGAATACTCATGAAACTACCACCTGGCAAAAGCAGGCAGATCCGATGCAAATGCCTCGCGCAATCTTTCAAATCTGGTGACATTTATACTTTTCCACAAACACAGTAGAAAAAATAAAGAGTAAAGGTCATTTTACCTGTGTTTTACTATAACGTTTTACAGGACCTAGTGGAAAAGTAAAAAAATACCTGGAGGGGGCATTTTGCACTTAAGAGCTAACGGAAGTGGACCCTTCTACGTAATTTAGGTTTCAAATGAAATGAGCATCAGTGTTTGTTAGGATAACAACAACATTGAGTTCAACTCCCCTAAACACACAGGGCCCGATAAATCGAATATTTGCCCGGTTAAAAGTGAATTTTCACTGCTGAAAAGTGACTTTGCACTGCCGACACAAACCCTGATTTATGGAACCGTGCAAAGTGTATTTTTGCAGTGCACAGTCAGTGCATAGACATTTTTGCAGTTCAAAATGACTGCAGGCAAAAATACACTTTGTATAGTTCCATGAATCAGGGCTTGTGTCGGCAGGGCAAAGTCACTTTTCACCAGTGCAAAACACTTTTCACCAGTGCAAAGTCACTTAGAACCGGGCAAATATTCCATGAATCTAACCCACAAGCTCTGCTTCTATTGGCAACTCCTGTATGTATCGAAAGCATACTCACATACGCAGCAGAGGTTGAACGACTTGGATCAGGGCGTAAAATACAGATCTCTTATACATAATGTGAATAACTTGAGAGGGGGCTGGGGCTGGCTGCAAAATGTGAATCCCACCTGCCCGGACACAACCTGAATATCACGAAAATGGCCATATCACACTGCAACCCTCCCGCACTGCCTCCAGGCCACCCCATGCACTGGGGTCTGTATATGTACCCATACAGTCCCACCCCTTTTTCTTCCTGCACTTATCAGCCCTACCTTGTCTGCTTCCTTAAACCCAGCACTTGCCACTTGCTGGCTGTGCTAACACTGTTTGTTGCCTTTATTATTTATTTATTATTATTTATCTGTTTCTCCTTTGCTCCGCACTTTCCACTTCTCCCCCCTTCCATGCACTTTTCCCCTATTACCACTCCCATGCACTTGCGCGTTCTCAATGTCACTGGGCCTTGTAAGATCGTTGTTTTGTTCTCCCTTGTTACCCTCCCTTGCCTTGTCGCGCACCGAAACACTTGTGCCCGAGCGCGATAGAAATAAAATATCAATTCAATTCGCTATCACTACAGCATTATATGCCTCAGTTCTCTCTTCTTCGGAGAAACCAACAAAATGCCAGTTGTAAGAGCTACACAGAAAAATAAAATGGACGTCTGCATCACCAGCATGTTTCATTGAACAAACATGATGACAGATTCTCCACAAAACCCTGGCATGCCCGCCTGGTCTCTCCTCATGGAAAAACCACGTGCCAAAAGGACCTTTCTGCAGAGGCAAGTTTAATGTATGGCAGCACTGTCGAGAAGCAGCCTCACCCAGGAACTTGAAGCTTATTCCAGAAATAGCTCACACCACTCGAGGGGCAGTTCCCTCGGCCCTGTCGTCGCCTCAATGACACCCCAAGGCAGGAACATCTGCCAGTTGGGGTTGGAAACGCTGAAGGAGCTGCGCGTTCTGTGGGCGGAGGGAGGTGGCGAGTCAAGAATGTGGAACGTGGGTTTACATTTATAAACACGCTGCAGTGTCACTTGGGGGTAACGTGGCCTAGTGCCCACGCCCCAGTTTTTAACAAGAGGTTGCCTGGGTCGGTGTAATTGAAAAACCCCTGGGGGGTTTGTTTTTATCGAATATCAGACAGTTGGCGGCTGTGCCTGTTCTAAATCCTTTCAATAACTTGCAGAAAACCAAAAAAAAACAAAAAACGAGTGATTCAGCAAAGTGACGAGCTGCGTGGTTAAGTTATTCTGGAATATGGAACAGTCCCAGCCTCACGCAGAAAGTATTCCAATTCTAAAACCAGAGGTTGTAGATGTAGGTCCTGTCCGAGGGGCGTAGGGGTAACATAAGGTGGTACGTGGCCCATGAGGTGCGTGAAAAACACATGGAAGAGATTTGTAAGATGATTGGTGAGAGCAAAACTGGTGATGGAAAGAAAAAGGGGACTGCAACAGACACAGGGAAGCGCAAAGACTGGGACAGCGCCAGGGCATGGTCTATGGTGTTGCAACAGGATGGTAGCTGGCAGACTGCATTGGTTCTGTAATGTCAAGTTGGGAAGTTTTTATTTAGGGAACGTTTTATGGCCTCTTGAGACTGCAGATCTTCTCTGTTGGTGGGACACATTTTTTCGGGCTGACCTCACAGTGGTTTCCAAAAATGAAGTCGACTTGCCCTTTCCTCGAGCCTTTAGAAGGGGTAGTGAGTTTGGAAAGTTGGCATATTGTGGTTAGTATTTGGGCCTTGATCCATGTTTATGTGTAAGGTTGGGAAGGACCAACCAAATCACAAAAAAGAAAAATTAAAAAATGTGGGCCTTCTGCAACTCCTGGGTGTCAGTGGCGGTGTGCGCGTGTTCAAATGCCTCAATGCCCTCGACACAGGGCACCTAGAAACAGCCCCACACGCAGTACTCAGGTACCGCCACACGGTAGGTATCAATTCAGCAGCAAAGCTATCTTGAATTTTCTCTCTTACTAACAACCTAACTCACCGCCCTCTTTCAGATTCTCCAGAGCGTCCGGAGACCATGCGATTAGCAGTGGTGCCCGGGATGAACCCTAGCAGCATAGCATGCATAGGTGCATTACCTAGGAGTGGCTCTGATAGCTCCTGCCGTTGAGGTTTGCGCCCTCCTGCCACTCCGGGGAGTCAGTGTGTGATGGTCTGGCTTAATGAGTTGTAGCCTTAGGAATCCAGAGTTGGGTTGGCGGGACTATGGCCCTTTGCACAGTCTCATGGGTTGTCCAATAAAGTGTGGAGGGGAGGGGAGAAGGTGTGCTGAGGGAGGGAGGTAGGAGAGAGGGCTCGACCTATCAGCTTTATGTGCTCTTAGTATCCATGTATGTAAAGAATGTGTTATCCAAACCTTCAACAGCGTCAATGGTGCCATATAACAAAATAGGCCAGATAACAGAATGTCTGTATTCTTCATGGCGAGAGCCCAGAAACAGAGCTGCATAGCCACACATCAAATCATCCTGTACTTCTGCTCTCTTTCCCGGCTTTCTACCATGCGAAACCCTTGATTGGCCAGACTTATCAACTTTGTTATCTGTGATTTTATCATCTAGAATGCTCCTGTTAATGACCAGGACACTTTTACTAGTTAATAGATGGTTCTGGTTCATAAAGTGCCGGCTAAAAATGGTTATAATATGCAAAATAGGTATCTTAGTATGTGCACATTCTTTATGTTTCCCTAGTAACTCCCACATCCTTCAGGAAAATGTTTACTCAGTTCTGTTGCTTCATTTCTACAATTTTATAGTGGAACATTCAGCGTGGCAATTTCACTATCGCCATACATCTTTGTCTACTTTCGTATAATGGGGATCCCCGTGACCTCCTTCCCCCTGCCCTGCCCTCTCTTGGCCTAATGCCCTGCTGCTGCATACCCCCTCCCCATCTTTCTCTCTCTCTTACTATCTCTCTCTGTGTAATTGTCATGGCGATCAATTTTCCATGACCAAACCTTCCACTCTAAAAATTGTGAAGTGGAAACCAATGCAGACCGGTTCACTCACCAGAATCTGAAAGCACCTTGCGTAAACAGAGCTGACACTTTGGGCCCGATTCATGGAATAGTGCGCAGAAATCCTGCAAAACCCACGCGCCGTGACGCCTCTGCGCGTGTTTTTCTTTGCGCTCTGCGTATTCATGGAACTGTTCACACAAAGTAACCGTATATGCAATCGTGGCCGGAACGACCCACACAAAGCAAAATCAGCCAGAAACAGCTACCTTTGCGTGCTCCCTGGGCGCGAATACATGCACCCTCAAAACAGTATGTGGGGTCCCCCGCAAGTAGGTCTGCATCTCGGGGACCCTGCGCGGTGTCCCCCATAACTGTTACCGGCACCCCAACAGCATGCGTACGATTTATCGTAACTCCGGTAAAACTCGGAAAATCTGCATGCAAACCCCCGTGAACCGTTCCTGCACCCCGCTACATTGCATATGTGCACCTCTAAGTTAGATGGGAACCCCGGATGCGTACACGCACCCCTAAACCCGACACCCAATCTTACCTCAGCGCAGTGAATCATATGCACAAGTGTCTGTACGCTTGCTTTCGGGTACCGGATAGTATCAGGGCTTTGCGTGGCCATTTCCATGCTGAGAGGTTGTGCAGTCGGATCCATGAATACGTATCGTTCCGCGCAATAGTGGGCATGCGATGGACTGCCTGCGGGCTATCCCTCGTAACGGCCACATTTTCCCTTGTTCTTTCTAATTTTACGAGTTCCGCTCCCTTCCCTGCCCTTTGCGTAAGCCATGCCCATGCTCTGCATGGTGTCTCACAGGGACGTCATTTAGGGGTCTCCAGAGGTCACAACTGTGACCTCTGAGGTCTCCCTTGAGACCTCTCCCTTGCGACCTCTAAAAAAAAAAAACCTTTTTAAAAAAATTATATATATTTTTTTGGTAATGCACCATGTGGCTCTTTACTTCTGGAGTGGTTGTCTTGCTTGTTCAGGCCCCTTAAAAAAATAAGAAAAATAAGAACAGGAGTACCACAAGTCTAACACTTTCAGCACTGACCCTAAATAAGAAAGAATAGGAATACCAAATAATGTGTCTTTCTGGAATTCTATACAATAATTGCTAGTCTCCTTAAAGGTTTATTTCAGGCACACTTCAGGGGTGAGTCACTGATTTAGCCTGTTCTTAAACGCCTCAACTCAGCCTTTCATGCTTCTGAGGTCGATAAATGAGTACCAACACAGGTTGGGTGATATTGGGTGTAGGGTGGGCAACTTTTTTAGATGCTTTTGCGGGACACAAGGCGGTGATGGCATCACAGCGTCAATGTTTAGCCCGCCCCTTTCCGTGCACTAACGCAGAGCACCCGGCACGGGCAGAATCAATGCATTGCCCCCCGCAGCTGCTGATGTGACTGCACAGCAGGCCTGTCACGTCAGCAGCTGCTAGGGCAATTGAATGCTAAAGTACTTTTATATTCACAGTTGTACCTGCCTGCCACTTGCCAGACACTGTCATTCCGATTTGCAGAAAAAGTATGCATATGACCCCCTCCCCTCTCGGAGGGGTCATATACATACATTTCTCACAAATCAGAATAACAATGGCTGGCAAGTGGCAACTGATCTGTAAAACAGGGATGGCTGCACAGCAATTAGCTGTGAGCTGTGTGGCCTGCAGCGGCCGACCCCAGCCCCCAGCATGCCTAATTGTGACTCCCGACTTGCTCTGTTCGTGCTGAACTGGGCAAGTCGGGACAACCAGCCTCCCACAGTGCCACTCGGCGAACTGCGGGATAGAGTGTTCATGTTCATTTACGGGTAAATCCCGCAAAATATGGGACAGTTGGCCACCCTAATTGGGTGTATGTTTTTTCTATATAATAATATATATCATATCATGCCCTGTGAATCAGGGCATGATATGATATGATGTGGCATTTATAACGCGCCTATGCACAAGTGTTTCAAGGCGCGACGAGGCAAGGGAGGGGGAACAAAGGGAAGACAGGCAAGGATCCTACTAGGCCAGGTGTCATTCAGGTTGCACAAGTGCAAGAGAGGGGGGGAAAGGGAAACGTGCGTGGGGGAAGGGAGAGGGGAAGTGCAGTACGTGGGATAGTAGAATATTAAGATAAAAATAAATAAAAGGCGGCCAGCTGGTGGCAAGTGCAAGTTAAGTGCAGACATAGGTGTTGCTAGGGGGACTGTAGGGATACAGAAAACAGTCCCCAGGCGCAGGGGTTGCCAGAGAGGCAGTGCAGGTGTGCAACTGGCGAGGCCTGGGCCGGAGATCAGAAAGGGTTGCCAGGTATCCAGTGCAGTTTCAGCCAGGGTGTTTGATGGCAGGGCAAAGTCACTTTGTACCAGTGCAAAGTCACTTTGCACCATGCTCAAAGTTCAAAGAAGCGGGCCCATAATGTCATGTTGCGCTGGGTGCCTGTATAGCACTTTACGTTGCTTTCATAACCCTCAAAGAGCTTAGGATAAAGGGCGTCGATGGAAGAAGTATTGGGAGAGAGGGCGCAGCAAATCGTTATGTTGGGGGCTTAATCCTGCTGGGCAGAGGGATCTTGGGGGAATTCACGACCCTCGAACTTTAAGTGGGTAAATATGCAGTAATGCTCCTGAAAGTGCAAGGGTGCCTTGGGGAGAACGGAGAGAAACATAACCAGCGCACCCACAGACCTCTGCTACGTCTACCTATGATTGTGCAAAGCTTTTTTCTCCGCCAGCGTAATTGTGGGAAGACTTCATTTTTCAACAGCGAAGCTTTCTGCCCAAATCGATTTTGTATAGGCTCGAGATTCCCGTCAGTGCGAGTTGCAGCGAAAAATCATGGCTAACATGTGCGTGAAAAATATAGTTATCCAGATGAGCGTGCCTTATGACTAACTACACTGGCCCATAAAGAAAATGTGCATAACCATATTTGCATCCCATTTGAGCAGTTCCATCCCTCCCAGAAAAACGCAAAGTCCACCAAAAGTGTGATAACTAGTTCTAATAAATGTGATTAGTAATTAACTGTATTTTTGTATGAAAAAAATGCCATGATCACACATCAAAGGACACATCCGGATCCTTGCAGTCATGAGGATGTAGTGAACCTTCCCCTCCAGGAAAGTCATGCGAGAAATGCAGGAAGTGGAAGGGGTCTATTGTGCAGCCTGCTTCCGGCAATGCAAGGCACGCAAGTCTCTATCATCTTTTGTTTTTTTTAACCTGGAAGTCATCCGTTTGTCAGAAATCAGTTCAGCAAATAGTGTTTTGCTGGATTGTGTCTCTACACCCACGTGAGTGCCTGGAGACTGCCCTTGGGTGGTAGCGGTGTGCGGTATAAATCAACATCACAGAACACTTCCTTGCTTCGACACATATAAGTTAGTGGAATTTCAATTTTAGTTACATGTATTTGCGATAGTAAACAAAAAGCACTATTTACCGCGCAAATACTCCCATGTGCATGCTTAAATGCCAGCCAAACCCGATTTGCAGGTATGCAATGGTGCCTGTGTAAAAAGTAACCACTTCGTGAAGTTAGCCGAGTTTTGTGGTAAACGTCACGAAGGACGTAAAGGTGAAGCCACGCAACTTTGCACATCCCTACACACACATATAGTGCATGGCTTAAACCACAAGCCCTCTGAGAGGAGCCCACATTACGTAAACATGTATGCACAAGATTGGGTTGCTCATTGAGGGAACTGATTAAGAACCCAGTTAAAGTGAAGCATTTGCTACATAATCTTGATTGGATTAACACCATAGAGGGTATGCATAAATATGTTTAATTACAGCTCTCCATCACTAACACCCTTGACATACTTACCCCTTTCATGAGGATCCGCCTAAAAACCTGCCTCCAAGAACAACAGCTGGTACAACTCCGATCTAGCATCTCTGAAACGCAAGTGCAGAGTTGCTGAACGGAAGTGGCAGACCATGGATTTACCCTCTGACAAATTTGCCTTTTACCTGCTCCAAAGGCAATATCGCTTCTCTATCTGCTCCACAAAGTGGGCCCACATCCAAGCCTGCATCTCCGGAGCCACTAATAACACAGACAAACGTTTCTAAATCTGCAAGGAACTCGCCAATCCAGCTGCTGTCCCTACCTCTCTCCTCCCTTCCCAGGCTCTCTGCCCACTTTGGCTCCCATTTCACTTAAAAAACTCAGGACATCTTGTCCCCACTCTACTCCTCTCCCATCTCCACACCCTCACCTTCCCCCCTTCCTCCCTCGGCTCCTCTCCTTCCATCCCTTCACTTTCCTCCCTCCTGCCCATAGCACTGGATGAGGTCTCTAAAGTCGTCCCCTCTATGAAGGTCTCCTCCAAACAGGTGCTCCCCTGCTCCTCCAGAATGATTAAGGACAGCATCTCCTCCCTCGGCCCAGCTCTTGCTAACCTCTGTAACCATTCCTCCAGCACTGGCCCTTTCCCTCTATCCCTCAAGCACTCCCTTGTGCACACTCTCTCAAAAAAGCCTTCTGCTGATCTCCTGCCCGTCTAACTATCTCTCTATTTCCAATACCCCTTTCCTGGAGAAACTCTTGGAAAAGTTGGTCCACCTCCAACTGACCCTCCACACTGATCTTGTTGGTTGCCTTCATGACCATCAATCTAGATTTCTGAGCATCCAGAGGCACGGAAACTGCTCTCCTGAACACTTGTGAAACCATGTTTGCAAATCTCAACTCCAACTCTCCCGCTCTTCTCATTCTACTTGATCTTTCTTCTGCCTTTCACACAGTCAACCATTCCATCCTCATAATACAACTCTGTGACACCCTCGGCATCACTGACAGGGCACTGGATTAGCTGACGTCTTTTCTCACTAACGGCCCTTACCAGTTGCATTTGGGCCCTTTATCCTCCACCACCTCACTCTCTACCTGTGGCGTCCCCCAGGACTCTATCCTATCCCCTTGGCTCTTCAACATCTTTTGCCCCTCTTGCTCACCTGATTTCCTCCTTGTTTCCTCATTTCCAGTGCTATGCCAATGACACACAGCTTTTCTTCAAACTTCCCTCTACTACCTCATCTTCCTCCACTCTACTCCCTGACTGTCTATCCACCATTCAGGCATGATGTGCAGCTAGCGATCTCTGTCTTAATGCCAGTAAGATGGAGATCCCTCCGATTGGGTCACCTGCACCCTCTTTTCCTCCTACCCTCTGGCCACCCTCTTCTGGCCCTCTACCCCCACCACCTTGTGAGGCCAAAAACCTAGAAGTCATCTGCGATTCCGCTCTTTCCTTAACCCCTCACATCATGGACCTTACCAAGAATTCCCACTTCCAGCTCCACCTCCTCAGAGCCATTCTTCTTTTCTCACCTCCACCTCTGAAACTCAATGTCACCAGAGCACTGGTCCTCTCCAGGCTGGACTACTGCAACAGCCTCTTTCTCAATCCCCCTCTTTCTGCCCTACACCCCCTCCAGCTAATCCAGAACAGGGCTGCAAGACTTATCCTTGTCCTCAAGTCCAAGGACCATATCTCTTCTGCCTTAAAATCTCCCCACTGTCTCCCGGTGGCTGCAAGGATCAAATTCAAGACCCACTGCATCATCCACAAGGCATTCTGGGGACTGAGACCATGCTATCTCCAACATTCCCTCCCTAAATACTCCCCTGATAGAGCCCTATGCTCCTGTGACTCCAACTCTTTGACTGTGAAACGCTTCTCCAAGCAGGGAGTGGGGAGCAGGTCTCTCTCCTCGGCTGGCACCTCCCTTTGGAACAGCCTCCCTGCCCCTCTCAGACGCGAGCATGACCTCCTCAAGTTCTGAAAACCGCTCAAAATTCTGCTGTCCTCTACCTCTTTCCCTCTTCCCCATCCCTGCTAATCACCCCACTGTCACTGTGACCGGTGGCCCGATCCTCAAGAATCTCACAGGATCACACGCCCTTCCTCCCAGTCGATACCAGAACCCCCCACCTCTACTGCACTGCCCTTGCGGGGCCCTGCTTGGCCCTGCTTGGCCGCTCTGCATCCCACCCTTGGGAGTCGCCTGCACTAGCACTTAGCCTGAGGTTCTCCTCCTTGACTCCCCTTAGCATTTTCCTCCCAGGCCCTCCACCAGCACTTGCCCACTCCTCCCTATCTCCTGCACTTCTCCACACCGCACTTGCACGTCCGAACGCCACAAGGCCCAGTAGGACCATGACTGTATTGTACTGGTTTTTGCCATTGTTATTTTCCCCTGTTCCCTTCCCATTTAGCCCTGTGGCGCTTTGAAACACTATTCAGTTGTATAAGTGCCCAACAAATGCTCAATAACTCAATCTTTTAAAAATGGGGTCACTTGCATGATGATCATAAAAAGCTGGGTATGCTAGCACCCTAACTGGCAATCTCTCCAGACAAGATGCTTTTTCTTCGTTTTCGTTGGAGGCGTTGCTAGGGGGGAGCTGAGGGGGCTATAGCCCTTGGTCTTTTGGTTATAGCCCCGGATAGAATGTCAGGAGCTACAACCAAAAGGCTAACTAGCCCCCAGTCGCGACAGGTGCGACATTAGCATAGCCCTGGGTCTTTTCCAGACCTAGCAACACCCCTGGTTGGAATCTTGTATTGACTGAGGAGATCTTGGTAAAATACGGCATGTTGCAAATCAAACACGCCTTGTGCAGATTCTGTAACGAGAAAGACCAAAGTGAAACCCTAAAACATCTGCTGGTATTCAGTCCCGCCGTTCAAGGTTTAAGGTGGAATTCCTTTAAAATGTTCTCGGGTCTGTTTAAACTGGGTGAGGAAGAACTGTTTTGGAAAAGTTGCCTGGCAGGATACACTACATCCACAGTAGTGGCGGTAATTGCCTTCTTGAAATCTTTGAGCCTTGAACATCTGAATGATACAACATCTTCTTCGACACTGGTTATTGGCTTCCCTACACCAACATTATGTGAGTTTGCCCCTGGTTATAACTTGGTGCAGTGATGCAGTAAGTTAGAAGTTGTTATTTTGTTGTCCGTCTTGTCTTCTCTGCTCTTGTGAGATGTGAATAAGAAAGATCATTTGTTTTCAGAAATGTGCATAGCGATTTAATTTATGTTGCATAATCATGTTGAAATTATTTTTGTCTATGAAGTTTAATTTTTATTTTATTTAAGAATTTTAAAGGTTAAATTCTGTTTTTTTAACCATAACACAATTTTAAAGTGCCCCAGATAAGCATTTTACTCACTATTTATGAAAGTTGGGAGTAAAATAATTTTTTAGGGAGTAAACATGTTAGTCCAATTCCCAATGGGAGTATTATAAGTGAATTAAAATGTTTTTCACTGGAAAACGGAAATATTTTTCTAATCATTATTTCTTTGCACCTAATTATTCATACACCTTAAAGGTACATGCTTACTTCTTCTGAACAGGCAGTAATAATACCAGCTCCTTCCTGTAGTAATAGGGATGCTACTGTCGAAACAAATCCATTGAGTTATGTGGGTGAAAGCAGGGGCACAATGTTCTACATGTCTGATTTTTTGGGAGTATTTCCCTTTTTTTAGGGAGTAAAAGTGGTCTTTAGGGCTGAGTACTGTTCATGAAATGAGACTGAGAGGGGGCAGTCTCATAGCATTGTAGCTGTAGTTGTGTGATGTAGCCTCTATTATTACTTAGAAATCGTTATTGACCTCCTCTCAGCCAATCAGAATATCCAGAGTACAGTCAATAACTACTGGTATTGACTACATTGTGATAACATTCCGACTTCAAATGCCGACAGGGAAACAATAATACAATTTCCAGGCAAGATGCTTTCAACAAGACCCTTCCTCTCTAGGAGAACGTTTTCCACTGCAACATCCTATTTAGCACACCAACAAGAAAGCTAAAACATTTATGTTTTGTCCTTTTTTTTTTTTGTTTGTGTTTTGTGTTATCACATCTTGCCATGAGATAGAAGGGTGGGGATGTTTTCGGATTTCGTTTTGAATAGCTGTTACTTTAGTAGTAATTTGCATTTTGTTGCACTGATGTATATGGAGTAATCTTTTGCTTGTTCCCATTCTGTTGTTACTCAGTTGTATTATGTTTTGTATAATTATTAAATAAAGTTGATAAAAAAAAAAAAGAAAGCTAAAACATGGGGAAATGCTTTCACCTTCTAATCGAGAAACCATTTACTTTTGCACATCCGGTAATGAATACTCATCTTAAACCCGCTCCAGTTTTTTGTTTGCAATTGAAATGCTTATCGCATGAAGACAAGCGTGATATTTAAATACTACAAAATAAAACCACACTTAATATACTAACTCATCCTTTCATGGACCTTCATGGCACGCAATGTGGGCAAGAGATCCAAATGTGGTATAGCTCAGGGGTCTGCAACCTTCGGCTCTCTAGATGGTTTGGGCTACACGTTCCATTTCCCTGGTAAGCGTAGTCAATTGTGAGGCATCAGATAGTCCAAAAGATGCAGAGAGCCATACGCTGTACACCTCTGGCTTCTATGTGGCTCACCGCACTCCATTTATTGTGGCTACTTTATTGACGCTGTTCTTAATGCGATCACGTCTTTTCCTACCTGCACCTCTACTGTACATCTGCCACGCCTTCCTCGCGGTTATCTACTTTTCACCATCACCATCACCTTCAATCCCTTCTACTCCCGCCTACCCCATTGCCTTCTTCGCCCATTCGCTTAATAATGGAGGGAGCTGCACTTATCCCGCTTGCAGACTTATCAGCCCCTCCCCGGCATCTCCTTTCTGTTTTCAGCACCACTCCTCCTTCAATGTTACAAAGCATCAACTTCCCTCCTACTCTCTCTTCTATGGAAGGGTTACCCCATCCTCCCTTCATCCAGTCACCCCACATGTCTACCTCTCACTACCTCCTCCACAACTCACCTCTTCAACGCCACCCGCCATCATATTCACATGAGCCCTGGCAACACTCCTCCCCTCTAGCTACCACCCCATACAACACCCACCTCTTACTTGTAGACCTACCCTCATCCGCCCGAAATGTTCCCGCCTGCCCCAGAAACCATAGATGTAATTTAAGGGGGGGGGGGGCAGGGTGTTTGTCCCCCCAACTTTCATGGCACACCATTTTGTTCCCATTCATTTGGCTGGGGTACCTTTTCTTCAGATGTCATGTCCCCCCCAACATTTTCAGCAAAGTTACCCCACTGCTAGAAAAACTGAGGCAGTCAGAAAGAGAGGTGTCGAACTATGTGTTCGACGGAACTTCATCATAGACCCTTCCTGGTTCGACCAAAAGGAGTTCGGACAATACACGCAAACCGATGTACATGACACCCATCAGTTAAGACAGAGACGTTTTTATGGGAGGGCAAAAGGGGCACTTGCCGAGGGCCCCCACCTTGGAGGAGGCCCCCACAAGGCGGCCTCATCTAAAGTAAGATTCCATTGTTCAACAGACTTAAATAGCACACGCCAGGAGAATGTATGAAATGCTGCTGAGGCGCTAAACCTATTGCCTGTCGTTTTTACAAGTACATTCTGCCTTGATCAATTAATCATGTAATACTTTCTGCACTGTGGAATGCATAGTGTGTGTGTTACGTATGGCACAACTTCTGTAGCATGCTTTCCTTCCTGTGGGAATTATGTAGATCACTGGCAATAGCCAAAATTGAAATCCATATTGATAAATTGAGTGTCACAATGGTTCAGAAGTTAGCTCAATGTGTTAAGCACTCATTGCAGAGATATGTGTTCATATGAAAGATTAGAAGAGCACATTCCCGCAAGGCTGGCTGAACCTTTCCTGTTTCTGAAGTTTATAAACTTACCTGCATATGTACCTGGTTTTGCAGCATAAGAGGTGCTATTATCAGCAGTGTTCCTGCACCAGAATGGGGTTGCTATAAAAACTAACATGTCATTTGTATGGTGAAGGTCTAGAAATTGGTTTGTTCAGATGGGACCGCCTAAAACCTAGGCAATCCCCTCCAAAGATGAGCATAAACTATTAGTCCAAGAGGTGAATAAGTATCCAAATTCAAGACTGTGGAACCAAAGTGTTCAGGCTTGTATCCTAGTTTTGACAGCAGACAATACAGTGATCCTGGTCAAATCATATATCTCTTGAATTACTGTGCTGTCTTCTTGCATGCTGGTCGCATTGTTTAGCTCATTACTTGATATTTCTTCTTGTGAAGGCCATTTGAGTGGAAGGGGTGGTAGACAGGAGAGAGTGGACCAGATGTTGTAGGCCTTAGGCAAGCATATTTTAAGGTCTGCTCGTTTGACTCAAAAAACGTTTTGCTTTTTGTATAAAAGTAAAATATTTTTCTGCACGTTTATGAAGGACAATTTCACAAGCCATTGTTTTGGAAGTATTTCAAGCTTAAAAGTACAAAAGACATACCTAGATTAAATCTGTTAAATCACATTGATTGGCAGGCTGGTACTTATATACTTCCCTTAATAATGGAGAGAATGAAGCTAGAATCATTCCTATATTGTGTAACACTCTTTTGTAATATTTAGGTTCTAAAAATTGTCAGGTTTGGAAATGTGATTTGTGTACTTTGCAAGTCAGTTTTATAAAATGAGATTGTTTTAATACATGGTAAGAAGTGGAAAAGAAAGTGTTCAAATGCAGAAATTGCATACTTGGCACAAATTCCAGCTTCACCCCTTAAGCAATGTGTGATCCTGGGCATCTAGTTTAATTTTTTATTGCCTAACCTCTCAGAATTGCCCGTCCCTAAACCTTTCAAAATTGTCAACCCTTCAGAGTGATTTCCTTCTCAGGGTATGATCCTCCTAAAAGCCTCATTCATGGTTTCACTGGCTATAGGGTTGCCGCCACTATAATAGTGAGAATTGATATACTGCACACCACAGGCACGTGTTCCCTTGATCTCTAATGGCAATACTATTTGAAAACCATGTCCCACGTCTAATCTCAGTCTGTCTGGATAGAGACACCTGGTAGCTTCTAATCTGCATTTACTATCCATGCTATGCTATCTGTGGGTTTCTCCTTCCTTAAAATTGGTCTACTCTATCCATCCTTGAGCACTTTTTCATTCTCTGAGGCAGCTAATGTGAGTTATCTGCCTATTCTGGATTACATGTACCTTTTACATAGAGTCCTGCATTTATACCACAGACTGCATACCTTCCCGGATGCTATTGATATAAAGGATTCTGTTTCTATACTAGAAGAGAAGTAACCTCTTCGTAGATTGCTAATGTATGCCTTCAAATGCTACTTGTTTATCATTCCGATTAGAGCAAGAATTAA
Source organism: Ambystoma mexicanum (assembly GCF_040938575.1). Lineage (NCBI taxonomy): Eukaryota > Metazoa > Chordata > Amphibia > Caudata > Ambystomatidae > Ambystoma > Ambystoma mexicanum. The sequence continues at coordinate 562,964,408 of NC_090938.1, read as the reverse complement.
GAGGGTAAGGGGACTTAAAGGGAGAAAAACATGCTTATTTGGCAGCATATCAACCTATTGGTTTTGATCACATGGGGGGGGGGGCTTGCCACAAGATATTCTTGATCACTTCGTTCGTTTGGTGTGTTGGAGGGGGGCCCCAAAGATGTCCATGCCCAGGGCCCCAAAAATGCTTAAGATGGCCCTGAGTTAAGACCTAAAGGGCCTGGGTTTTCCTTAGACAGCCGTGGGCACCAAGCAGAGCCAGCTGTTTCCATACCTATTTCTTTCCCTTGCACAGCACAGTTAGTTTGCAAGAAAACCTCAATGTTTCCTGTCAATTGCATTGTGTGACCTGTGCTGCATATATGTTTAGGTACGCAGGTTTCTTGTCCAGCACTTAAGAGGCCACTTCAAAGCGCATTAAGAGAAGAAAAGATAGAGAAGCTGAGAAGAAGAGAGAGAAGGAGTGTAAATAGGAGTGGGTGCGGTTGTCAGGAAAAGCAGGGGTGAGACTAGAATGAAAAATCAGGGTAAGAAGGTGAATTTGGGTGTGGGTAAAAAGCAATAGAAGGAGACTAGATTACAGAGGCCCCAGTGTCGAACCAGCTTAATACCGGATATTTAAAGAGACCATTACTGGCATAGATAGGTTGTCCGATCTATGTCAGTAATGGTCCCTTTAAATCCCATGCATGAAGCTGCTGCCACAGCCTATTTATGCCAGTAGTGATTGCTTTAAATCATATACATGAAGCACTTCATGCATGTGATTTAAAGGGACTCTTACTGGCATACATAGGTTGTGGTAGCAGCTTCATGCATGCGATTTAAAGAGACTCTTTCTGGCAAACATAGGTTATGGTAGCAGCTTCCTGCATGCGATTTAAAGTGACTCTTTCTGCCGTACATAGGTTGTGGTAGCAGCTTCATACATACAATTTAAATCGACTCTTTCTGGCATACATAGGTTGTGGTAGCAGCTTCATGCATGCAATTTAAAGTGACACTTTCTGTCATACATAGGTTGTGGTGGCAGCTTCATCCATGCGATTTAAAGTGACTTACTGGCATACATAGGTTGTGGTGGCAGCTTCATGTATGCAATTTAAATTTACTCTTTCTCACATACATATGTTGTGGTAGCAGCTTCGTGCATACGATTTACAGTGACTCTTCCTGGCATACATAGGTTGTGGTAGAAGCTTCATGAATGCGATTTAACGTGGCACTTTCTGGTATACATAGGTTGTGGAAGCAGCTTCATGCATGCAATTTAAATGGACTCTTTCTGGCATACATAGGTTGTGGTAGCAGCTTCATGCATGCAATTTAAAGTGACTCTGGCATACATAGGTTGTGTTAGCAGCTCCATGCATGCAATTTAAAGTGACTCTTTCTGGTATACATAGGTTGTGGAAGCAGCTTCATGCATGCAATTTAAATGGACTCTTTCTGGCATACATAGGTTGTGGTAGCAGCTTCATGCATGCGATTTAAAGTGATTCTTTCTGCCATACATAAGTTGTGGTGGCAGCTTCATCCATGCGATTTAAAGTGACTCTTACTGGCATACATAGGTTGTGGTGGCAGCTTCATGTATGCGATTTAAAGTTACTCTTTCTCGCATACATACGTGATGGTAGCAGCTTCATGCATGTGATTTAAAGTTACTCTTTCTGGCATACATAGGTTGTGGTGGCAGCTTCATGAATGTGATTTAACGTGACTCTTTCTAGCATACATAGGTTGTGGTAGCAGCTTCATGCATGCAATTTAAAGTGACTCTTTCCGGTATGCATAGGTTGTGGAAGCAGCTTCATACATGCAATTTAAAGTGACTCTTACTGGCATACATAGGTTGTGGTAGGAGCTTCATGCAGGTGATTTAAAGTGACTTTCTGGCATACATAGTTTGTTGTAGCAGCTTCATGCATGCGATTTAAAGTGACTATTTCTGGCATACATAGGTTGTGGTAGCACCTTCATGCATGTGACATAAAGTGATTCTTTCTGGCATACGTAGGGTGTGGTAGCAGCCTCATGCATGTGATTTAAAGTGACTCTTTCTAGCATACATAGGTTGTGGTGCAGCTTCATGCATGTGATTTAAAGTGGCTCTTATTGGCATACATAGGTTGTGGTAGCAGTTTTGTGCAAGCGATTTAAAGTGACTCTTGCTGACATACATAGGTTGCGATAGCAGCTTCATCCTTGTGATTTAAAGTGACTCTTACTGGCATACATAGGTTGTGGTAGCAGCTTCATGCATGCAATTTAAAGTTACTCTTTCTGGCATACATACATTGTGGTAGCAGCTTCATGCTTGCGATTTAAAGTGACTCTGGCATACATAGGTTGTGTTAACAGCTCCATGCATGAAATTTAAAGTGATTCTTTCTGGCATACATAAGTTGTAGAAGCAGCTTTATGCACACAATTTAAAGTGACTCTTTCTGGCAAACATAGGTTGTGGTAGCAGCTTCCAGCATGCAATTTAAAGTGACTCTTTCTGCTATACATAGGTTTTGGTAGCAGCTTCATGCATGCAATTTAAATCGTCTCTTTCTGGCATACATAGGTTGTGGTAGCAGATTCATGCATGCAATTTAAAGTGACTCTTTCTGTCATACATAGGTTGTGGTGGAAGCTTCATCCATTCGATTTTAAGTGACTCTTACTGGCATACATAGGTTGTGCTGGCAGTTTCATGTATGCGATTCAAAGTTACTCTTTCTCGCATACATATGTTGTGGTAGCAGCTTCATGCATGCGATTTACAGTGACTCTTACTGGCATACACAGGTTGTGTTAGCAGCTCCATGCATGCAAATTAAAGTGACTCTTTCTGGTATACATAAGTTGTGGAAGCAGCTTCATGCATGCAATTTAAAGTGACTCTTACTGGCATACATAGGTTGTGGTAGCAGCTTCATAAATGCGATTTAACGTAACTCTTTCTAGCATACATAGGTTGTGGTAGCAGCTTCCTGCATGCAATTTAAAGTGACTCTTACTGGCATACATAGGTTGTGGTATCAGCTTCATGCTCGGGATTTAAATTGACTCTGGCATACATATGTTGTGTTAGCAGCTCCATGCATGCAATCTAAAGTGACACTTTCTGGTGTACATAGGTTGTGGAAGCAGCTTCATGCATGCAATTTAAAGTGTCTCTTACTTGCATACATAGGTTGTGGTAGCAGCTTCATGATTGCGATTTAAAGTGACTTTCTGGCATACATAGGTTGTGGTAGCAGCTTCATGCTTGCACTTTAAAGTGACTCTTTCTGGCATACATAGGTCGTAGTAGCAACTTCATGCATGTGACATAAAGTCATTCTTTCTGGCATACGTAGGTTGTGGTAGCAGCCTCATGCATGCGATTTAAAGTGACTCTTTCTAGCATACATAGGTTTGGTGCAGCTTCATGCATGTGATTTAAAGTGACTCTTATTGGCATACATAGGTTGTGGTAGCAGTTTTATGCATGCAATTTAAAGTGACTCTTGCTGGCATACATAGGTTGTGATAGCAGCTTCATCCATGTGATTTAAAGTGACTCTTACTGGCATATATATGTTGTGGTAGCAGCTTCATGCATGCAATTTAAAGTTACTCTTTCTGGCATACATACATTGTGGTAGCAGCTTCATGCATGCAATTTACAGTGACTCTTACTGGCATATATAGGTTGTGGTAGCCGCTTCATGAATGCGATTTAACGTGACTCTTTCTAGCATACATAAGTTGTGGTAGCAGCTTCATGCATGCAATTTAAAGTGACTCTTACTGGCATACATAGGTTGTGGTAGCAGCTTCATCCTTGCGATTGAAAGTGACTCTGGCATACATGGGTTGTGTTAGCAGCTCCATGCATGCAATTTAAAGTGACTCTTTCTGGCATACATAGGTTGTGGTAGCAGCTTCATGCATGCGATTTAAAGTGACTTTCTGGCATACATAGGTTGTGGTAGCAGCTTCATGCTTGCGCTTTAAAGTGACTCTTTCTGGCATACATAGGTCATGGTAGCAACTTCATGCATGTGACATAAAGTCATTCTTTCTGGCATACGTAGGTTGTGGTAGCAGCCTCATGCATGCGATATAAAGTGACTCTTTCTAGCATACATAGGTTGTGGTAGCAGCTTCATGATTGCGATTTAAACTGACTCTTTCTGGCATACATAAGTTGTGGTAGCAACTTCATGCATGTGACATAAAGTCATTCTTTCTGGCATACGTAGGTTGTGGTAGCAGCCTCATGCATGCGATTTAAAGTGACTCTTTCTAGCATACATAGGTTTGGTGCAGCTTCATGCATCTGATTTAAAGTGACACTTATTGACATACATAGGTTGTGGTAGCAGCTTCATCCATGCGATTTAAAGTGACTCTTACTGGCATACATATGTTGTGGTAGCAGCTTCATGCATGCAATTTACAGTGACTCTTACTGGCATATATAGTTTGTGGTTGCCGATTCATGAATGCGATTTAACGTGACTCTTTCTAGCATACATAGGTTGTGGCAGCAGCTTCATGCATGCAATTTTAAGTGACTCTTACTGGCATACATAGGTTGTGGTAGAAGCTTCATGCTTGCGATTTAAAGTGACTCTGGCATACATGGGTTGTGTTAGCCGCTCCATGCATGCAATTTAAAGTGACTCTTTCTGGCATACATTGGTTGTGGCTGCAGCTTCATGCAGGTGATTTAAAGTGACTCTTACTGGCATACATAAGTTGTGGTAGCACCTTCATGCATGTGACATAAAGGGACTCTTTCTGGCATACGTAGGTTGTGGTAGCAGCCTCATGCAGGGGATTTCAAGTAACCATTACTTGCAAGGATAGGTTGGGGTAGCAGCTTCATGCATGCGATTTAAAGTGACTCTTTCTAGCATACATAGATTGTGGTAGCAGCTTCATGCATATGATTTAAAGTGACTTCTGTCGGCATACATAGGTTGTGATAGCAGCTTTATACATGCAATTATTTAAAAATGTCTCTTAGTGGCATAGATAGGTTGTGGTAGAACCTTCAGGCATGTGGTTCAAAGTGACTCTTTTTGGCATATATAGGTTGTGGTAGCAGCTTCAAACATGCAATTTAAAGTGACTTTTACTTGCATAGATAAGTTGTGGTAGCAACTTCATGCATGCAATTTAAAGTGACTCTTTCTGGCATACATAGGTTGTGGTAGCAGCTTCATCCATGTGATTTAAAGTTACTCTTTCTGGCATACATACGTTGTGGTAGCAGCTTCATGCATGCGATTAACAGTGACTCTTACTGACATATATAGCTTTTGGTTGGCGCTTCATGCTTGGGATTTAAAGTGACTCTGGCATACATAGGTTGTTGTAGCAGCTCCATGCATGCAATTTAAATCGACTCTTTCTGGCATACATACGTTGTGGTAGCAGCTTCATGCATGCGATTAACAGTGACTCTTACTGACATATATAGCTTTTGGTTGGCGCTTCATGCTTGGGATTTAAAGTGACTCTGGCATACATAGGTTGTTGTAGCAGCTCCATGCATGCAATTTAAATTGACTCTTTCTGGCATACATTGGTTGTGGATGCAGCTTCATGCATGCAATTTAAAGTGACTTACTGGCATACATAGGTTGTGGTAACAGCTTCATGCATGCGATGTAAAGTGCCTTTCTGGCATACATAGGTTGTGGTAGCAGCTTCATGAATGCGCTTTAAAGTGACTCTTTCTGGCATACATTGGTTGTGGCTGCAGCTTAATGCAGGTGATTTTAAAGTGACTTTTACTGGCATAGATAGGTTGTGGTAGCAGCTTCATGCATGCAATTTAAAGTGACTCTTACTGGCATGCATAGGTTGTGGTGGTACCTTCATGCATGTGACATAAAGTGGCTCTTTCTGGCATACGTAGGTTGTGGTAGCAGCCTCATGCAGGTGATTTCAAGTAACCATTACCAGCATTGATAAATTGTGGTAGCAGCTTCATGCATGCGATTTAAAGTGACTCTTGCTGGCATAAATAGGTTTTGATAGCAGCCTTATACATGCTATTATTTAAAATGATTGTTACTGGCATAGATAGGTTGTGGTAGAAGCTTTTGGCATGCAATTTAAAGTGACTCTTTTTGCCATACATTGGTTGTGGTAGCAACTTCATGCATGCAATTTAAAGTAACTCTTACTGGCATGCATAGGTTGTGGTAGCAGCTTCGTGCATGGGATTTAAAATGACTCCTACTGGCATACATAGGTTGTGGTAGCAGCTTTATGCATGCGATTTAAAGTGACTTTTACAAGATTAGTTATCTCTGTGCTGGATGGCAGATCTGGAACGCTGGTCGTGGTGTCTCGGACAACTTCAGTGACTGCAGCGCGACAACAGTCAGTGGTGCAGCTGGTCGCGGTTCGAGGGCTCAACTGCCTCAAAAATGTCCTTAAAAGATGAACACTGGTTGATGCTTGCTGTGGCAGTCCATAGGTTGTGGTAGCAGCTTTATGCATGTGATTTAAAGTGGCTTTTACTTGCATAGATAGGGTGTGGTAGCAGCTTCATGCATTGGATTTAAAGTGTCTCTTACTGGCATATATAGGTTGTGGTAGCAGCTTTATGCATGGGATTTAAAGTGGTTCTCACTGGCATGGATAGGTTGTGGTAGCAGCCTTATGCAGTTAATTACAAGTAACCATTACTGGCATAGATAGGTTGTGGCTGCAGCTTCATGAAAATACTATCAAGTGCTCCTATGTGGTACACTGCTGTTGGCATGGCATTTCCTGGACGCTGTTTCATGTGAACCAACTGTAAATTGTATGGCTGTTTACCTCTTTTGTCAAACGTGCTACAAAATGCATGATGTCAGCACATTATTTTAAACAAATTTCCCCACTTAATTATTCTGTGCTCCCTCGCTACACTTTATCACTTGTGCTAATTTGAGTAAATATTTATGTCCCTCCACTCAAAATATTCATCAGGTATGGCTGCCCATGAATCATGAAACTTTCTGGATATTTTTGTTGTTTCCATGGAGAAACAATTATAAACTGTATGGCTTTTTATCCCATTTTCTTCAAAATTGTTCTTCAAAATTCATCATTTTTGCACATTGTTTAAAAAAAAAAAAGATTCTCAGCAGGAGCCCCCCACCCACCGAATGAATCCTACTTAATCATGTAGGGCTCCCTCACTATTCTCAGTCACTCGTGCTAATTTGAGGAAAACTTTAGGATACAACAGAAAACATTGACCAGTCCCTTGAGGACTCACCTATGAATCTTCAAGAATCTTGAAGCCCCTTCAGGAGCTATCCTTCCCACGTCAGAAAAGGCTGCCTCGCCACTGATCCAACTCTGCCCGTTTCACTTCACGATTATACAGGGTGTAAGACAGTGGCCAGGAAAGGGAGATAGTTACTGGGCGTGGCTCTTGTAACTGGAAGTCTTGACATCACAATTTATGGTGGAGATGTGTGCGGCCGGGAGCCTCCAATGATATATTTTAATCATATCTCCTGGGTTGTGTATTGTGGCCAGTGATGCAACACCATTGAGCAGACCCGGCTTCCACCACCCACTGAAATTTTGGGCTATGTTGACTCGACTTGGCTGACTGTGACGAATCAACTACCGGGGCACCAGTGGTCCAGGGATGAATATCGGTTTCTAAACCATCAATCAGCCCCACACCTACAGTAGACCAGAAGGGATTTAAACAGATTGGAAACACAAGTAAATTATAAACCTCCTTGTCCAAATTTGTTAACGTGGACAGATCGGCAGGCTTATCTCCGCAAGGTTGTGGATCGTTGTTTAGTTGAAACACAGCTAAAATACAATTATTACCCAATGATGAAAGGCACTGTCCAGTCAAGTTTGTATCAAAATGTTTAATGTATTAATATTATTATTACAACAGGCAGTTCTAGCACACTGCAAAATACAACCCACCCTGTAAAGGAACACAGAGGACACACTGTTTCACAAAGGAAAGGGATGCAATCTGGATACTGACAGGGTAGTCTGTAAAAGCAATCAGTCATAACTGGTCAAGGTTATTTGGTTTCAGCACCAAGGGAGCAAGGGGTTGTAAATGTCACTAGGGGCCTTCAGAGAAGGACCTGGGGGACAGAGCCACAATGTACCTGGTGCTTGAGATGATCTTTATGCTTGAAGCATCGAGTCTATTCCAGGATGCATTGCAGCTCCTGTGACAGAGTTCCAGATGCAGCTATCAGGTGGCAGGCAGTTTGGCAAGTGAGGCTGGACAGATGGCTGCAGCCTGGCCTACACAGTGTCTCGGGGTCAAGATTAGTTGTCTCTGCACTTGATGGCGGATCTGGAAAGCTGGTTGTGGTTTCTCTGACAGCTTTAGTGACTTCAACGTGACAACAGTCAGTGGTGCAGCTGGTCACGGTTCGAGGGCTCACCTGCCTCGAAAATGTCCTTAAAAGATGGACACTGGTTGATGCTTGCTGTGGCAGTCCTCCAAGCTTCTTCGCTGTGCACGTGTCATCCGTTAAGACGGACGGCCCAATGCTGAGGCGAGTGTTTGCAGGCAACAGCTTTGTCCTTTGGTCAAAGACTCTCTGGCACTTCCCGCCTAGGAAGTTTGCTGGCAGACCTAGCAGGGCCTGCTGTGTGCTTGTGTGGGTACCAGTTCTGTAGCTGCTGGATGGGTCCTCTGAGGTTGCTATCTCCCTCTGTTCCCTGCGAGATGTTTAGAGGAGGTATCTTGCTTCTATCTTGGAAATCCTGGCCTTCCTTCACTGGCAGAAGCTGTAAGACAGACTGTACTTTAAGCCAGGGTCCAAATTAGTCCTTCTTGTTACTCCTTTTGAAGTCATTGGATGATCTGCCAAAAGAAAAGCTTAACCCTCTTTTAAAGCCAAATGGGCCCCAGTGATTGGTGCAGGCTAAGCCTACCTTAATGAACCAATCCTGGGTCCCAACCAACAATCTTATGTTATGTGTGAGGTCATAACCAGAGTGCTTTGCAACAGAAAAGGTAAGGGATGACAACATTTACTACTATGTCCCACCCATCTTCCTGTCTGTTGTGGATCAAAGTGCCTCTCTGGTTAATTGAACTCTCTGTAGCTCCTGATCAAAGCGCAGGTCTCCCTTCAGGTTTGTGGTGAGAACAGACTTTCTGTCTCCATTAAATCACATGCTTCTTCCCTCTTAAAGGGGGTCACCTTGCAGGACTTGCCTACTGTAAACAGTTGTCCCAGGCATGACATTAAATGCCCATCATACAGAGGGGTGAGAGCTAGCTTCAAGCCGACACATTGCAAATCAAAGAGGTGTTGGGGTTTCCTGCCCTTTGTTAGTTCTGTGACCAGGCCTCTTCGCAGGCCTGCTTCAATTAACTCTCATCCGTATGCGGCACCACCAGCAGGCTGACAATGGGCAGGGCAGATCCATGGAGTCTTTGATTTAATTAGGCTGGCCATGGCAGGGGGAAGGTGTTGCCCTCCTCCTTTTTATGCTTTCATGTACTCCTGGCTGTCACATTGCTGCTAAATGTGACAGGGAGGACTGCGTCTGCAGGCTGTGTCCCACTAGAGTACACTTGACTATGGCCCTCATTACGACCCTGGCGGAAAGGGGAAAACGATGGCGGAAATGCAATACCGCCATCGAATAGCGCTCGGTGCGACTATGACCCGTCACCGCAAAGTACGAAGCCATTAGCGACACCGTAGTGAACGCCAACGCTAACTGCACTAAGCCAAACCGCAAACACCACCATGGTGCAACGGTACGCCAATTCCGACCCCAGCGGACATGTACCTAACGCCATCAGGCATGGCGGAATGGACCATTCCGCCATGGCGAGAAGTACGGCATCGCGAATCAACCGTAAACGGCCCCACTGAGTGCCTGTACACCGCTCCCTGCCCACAAAGTACAACTCCCTGTAGGTGCAATGAAGTCACAATGCAACCAGTGAAATGTACAAAGCACCCATGCATGCCAACGAACAAAAGCAACACAAGAGGGGCCAATGGGAGCTGCAGGTCACAGATGGCACGAATACAGAAGCCATCCCAATGGACATGACCACAGTCCCCCACCAAGAAACGCACGCAAACACAGGCACCTGTGACCAGCAACATTCCGAAAATCACATCATTCCACCAGTCCACCTGGCTGACCGCCATCTGTCACACAAAACCCAATCCCCCACCCCTGAGCATGACAACATCCAAACTGTCATATAGGCAGCCCCCATCCCTGACCTCACGGGCTCAGTAGGCAAACGCGCCCAGCACAGTACCACGCAACTAAACCCCGAAGCAGGAACCCAATGCAGATCTCCTCACAATACATCGCCCCACATATAGGCACATGCCACATCACTTGCAAAGAAGAACGCTACACGGGCCAAATCAGAATAGAAATTTAATGCACAACAAAATCACCAAGCCCATACAGCCATTAGGCCATGAACTCCAAAACACATTTCACCATTGTGGGCTGCATCCGCAAGAAATGACCAGCCACTACTTGTGTGACGCCCTGTCCCATCATGGTACACAGAGCCACAATCACGTACGAAAAGGCAAAAAGGAAGCGCACACAACCGCAGGGCCGTCCCAATGGGGAGGCACTAGTCCAGCTGAAAGGCCGAAATGTTGCTCCGAGCCACCAGTACTGCGTAAGGGCATGTGGGCCACTGGCGATCGTCCCATAAGATCGTAATGCTGCTCCACCGATTAACACGAAGCAGCAGGTGTCGGGAGTAAAATCCATCTGCAGGAGTGGCATACAGATGGCAGTGGCAAAAGGGGAGGAGATACCTGTCAACCAAAAGAAAAGAACAAGAACAGAATGGCCATCAGAACTACATTCGAACAACTCACTTCAATGAGCACACGAAATCCACAGCCATATGCATGCTAGCCCACTCCAAAGGATCATCACCACCCCAAAGCCACTTGCGACTCATAACCATCTATACCTAGGTGTAAACACCATCACGAACGAGTGTACCTGTGCATGCGTCTGCCAAAACAGAATCCATCAGATGGGAATGTTAACGTGCATGGACACAAGTGTCTGAGGGCGCGTCGAGACAGGGAGGGCTCAACAAGGCCAGATAGACGATGGTCCCACTATGGCAGCCCTGCATCACATAGCGTAGGGGAGGCGGATAGATCCCAAGAAGCCCTGTACATGGCAAACTCTGCATCAAATCACCTGCCCATGCATCCATTCATCATTCCCTCATCCCGGGATCAAAACGCATGAATAATTACTCACATGACATTAGAAACGTCCATTGAGTCTGTGCGTAATGCAGCCTGCTAAATCCACAGTGCCCCAGCCCGTAAATCCAGTGTTGTGAAGTAACATGTATTTGGGAATGTCCGGCCTCATCGCCCACGTAGCTATTGCGCATCCCAAACTATTCATATCAATCATTGCTCCCTCGCCATGGGCCCTGTCTCAAGGACATAGAACAATAGAACGTTATATTTGCAGTCAGACCTGTGGGCATCTCCTCGCCGCTAGCTGGAAACCGAAAGCGCCGCCCTTCGAATTCCTCATTTGCAACATCACGTCGAAAAGGCATCTGTGGCCGTTTGAAATCACTAATTATTCCATCGAGTGCGGCTGTGTGTGAAAATGGCAACTGCCTTCACCCACAAATGGGACGCCCCGCCCGTCGTTGCAACTCGGTACAGTGATGCATGAGGGCCCACCGTTACTCGAGTACTACGTTCCACTGACCCTTCACAAGTCCGTTCGCGACTGCACAGATAGTATGGGAAACAATGGGACCACAGCAGAATGAACATATCAACCAATCTTACACGCCCATCGGGTACAAATACATGATTGCAATAGCAAGATACCATTCCCCGAATTGCAGCGTAGTGCGCGGGACGTGCTCGGCCAAAGGGGAGAGCAGTTTGCACAGGTGGAATCAATCACCACAGGTGGAGGCCATACAGCCTGGAAACACATAAATTGCACACCCAGTCTCCTCCCACAACCACAGCGAAATGCTACCGGCAGGACTCGCGATGTTGGCCCTGGGGGACCTGATAGCACTGCAAGTGCTCCGACTCCAAGAAGAAGACGAACAACAACTACAACCAGCCGCACGGAGGAGACGCAGGAGGAGGAGGAGGCCAAGGCAGGGCCAGCAAGGCCCAGCAGCACAGCCACTACCACCACGCAGGCAGCCCGCAATCCCACGCCTCCGAGCACATCCGTTCAACCTCACTGATGAGCAGATCCACACCCTCTACCGTCTGGACCGGGACACCATAGCCGCCATTGTGGACATGACACAGGCTGACCTAGTCAGCATGATAGATAGCCCAACCGCAATCCCACCCCTACTGAAGGTGGTGTCTGTACTCCACTTCCTGGCCACAGGCACCTACCTGCACACAGTCGGACAGTTGCATGGCATTTCTCAGCCACTGTTCTCACGGACACTATTCCAAGTGCTCGATGCCCTCCTGCAGCACGCAGACGACTACATCTCCCTACCACGCTCGGAGCAGGAAATAACCAACACATAAGTGGGATTCCATGCACTTGCCGGCATACCGGGTTGCATTGGTGCCATCGACTGCACCCATGTTGAATTGGTCGTGCCACATGCCATGGAGGCCCAGTACCGCAACCGAAAACAATTTCATTCCCTGAATGTACAAATGGTGTGTGACTCCAACAGGATCTTTACGCATTGTTGTGCCCGATTCCCTGGATCAACCCATGATTCCATGGTCTTGAGGAACTCTACCATACCACGCTACATGGAGCGACACGCAGGGAACAGATCCTGGCTACTCGGTGAGTCTCATTGCATGCATGATGATGTGGGGTATGTGATTTGGCAATGTACTGGCAGGAAGGGGGGGGGGTGTGCGTACGTATCAATGGCATCCCACATCCTACGTTTCTCGTCCACATACAGGTGATGCTGGATATCCACTGAAGAGATGGCTCCTCACACCAGTCCGGAACCCACGGGACCAGCATGAGGAGGACTACAACCATGCCCACTCACGTACCCGTGTAGTCATTGAGCAGGCATTCGGCCTACTGAAGGGCCGTTTCCGCTGCCTCAGCAGGTCTGGCGGGGCACTCCTGTACCGCCATGAGAAGGTTGCAAAGATGGTGATGGCATGTGTCATGCTCCACAACATGTGCGTACGTAGAAATGTGCCCATGCCCCCTGACGCAGAACTGCAAGCACCGGATGATGGTCATGATGAGGGTGGGGATGTGGCAGCACCTCAAGGAGTCTGCGAGGCACCGGAGGCCCGTGACATTCGTCAGCATCTCATTGATGTATGCTTCTAGCACTCATGCCTGGTGGCTGATACATGGACACGGGACACGTGGCACTGTGTGTGTCTGGAACATGCACGAAATGGACTGTACGCCTATGATGGCCTAGTACACAAAGATCAATGTCCACACATCTCATTGGTTGATCGTGCACTGTTTATGGCATATGTGATATCATGTTGTACACCCTATCGACCCGCCACCCAAGTGAGCCCAACACACCCCCTCCACCCTCCTACCTCCCCCCCGAACACCAGTGTTCAAAGATGCTCATTGTCAGTGGGCTGTCGCTATTGCATGCCCCCTCTGCGGGTATCAGGGGCACCCCTGCCTGTGGAGCGCCGGGTCCTCCCAGATCTACGTTGGGGGCTGCCCTGGACGGAACTTGCAACGGATGATGTGTCTGCCTGCTCACGTCCATGCATGTCCCTAAGGGTTTGCGAGAGCTCAGTGAGCACACGGCGCACTGCGGCAAGTTCGGCACATACGTCTTTGGACGTCGCATGCAGTTCCCCCCTCAGGCTCTCGGTGCTTCTCTCAATTTGTGACCTTAGCGTCTCTGTGCCTCTCTCCATTTCTGCCCTAAGTGTCTCAGTTGATGTTTCTATGTCTGCCTTGGTGCCCCCACATTCATCGGCATGGTCCTTGAGGAGTTTGGCCAGTTGCTGCTGTTGTTCGATCAACTGGTCGAGGGACTGTTGCCTCTGCTGGGCCATGGCCATTTGCGGGGGTGTCGCAGAGGGGCTGTTGACCTCATGTTGCCTTCCCACAGGGCTTGGGGGGGATGGCCAGTCGTCGTCTTGTGGGTGCCCCTGCGTGGTATCCTCATGTTGTACGGGATGGGACAGACAGGGGGATTGGGACAGGTCATGGATGGATCTGACTTCGGCATCCCCGTTTTCTGTGTCCGAGCATGCTGCCATCAATGGGGTGTCACCTATGGTGCTGCTGCCACCAGAGGCAGTGCCTTCTGTGGCATCCATTGGGGGGACCTGTGGTGGTGGTGTTGTGGGCATGCTGGCTGCTGGGGTGCCTGTTGATGTTCCCTCCTGTGTGCTGCCACCTGATTTGTGCTGCTGCCGTGTCTTGATGCGTGCAGCTGAGGTGGAGGGTCTCTGGCCGTTGGTCTTGGCCCTCTTTGCAGGTGTGCTGGTAGGGGTGTCCTGTTGCTCGTCGTTTGGATCGGACCCTGTGGTGGAGTAAAGGAGAGCGAGGGTCATTGATGGGTCTGTGGGAATTGGAATGGCATAGTATCACATGCTTTGGGGTGGTACCTGAGGGTGATTTGGGTCGGGGCCTTGGAGGTGCTTTCATTTGTGTGTGGAGTGAGGGTGCAGTTGTTTGGCAGCCTGCAGTTAGGGTGTGCCTGCTGCACGTGTAGTGCGTGTTTTAGGGGTTTTTAATTATTTATGTATTTATTGTGGTTTTTAACGTGCGCTATCAGGCCGATGTGTGTGGACGTTCTCCTGGACATGTGTTTCTGTTGCACTATGTGGACGCATGGTACTTCACATGGATGGACTGTGTGGATTGTTTTATCTGGCCCACCTACCTGAATCTTCGGATGTCTGCACTCCTTTCTCCATCCCTCCGACTCCCTCAATGCTCTCCATTCCGATGGTGGAGGCACATATTTCTTCCCAGGGGGTCAACTTGATGGGTGATTCAGGACCTCCCCCGGTGGCTGTGGCAATGTTGCGGTTGGCAGAGAGTATGCTGCGGACGCGTATCCGCAGGTCGTCCCATCGCTTGCGGCATTGCTGTGGGGTGCGGGGTGCGGTCCCCACCGCACTTACCCGCTGTGCAACCAGAGCCCATATGGCCTTCTTGTTTGCAAGTGCCGTCCTGGTCATTTGCGTGGAGAAGACCACGGCAGCATTCTCCTGGAGGGTCTCTGTTAGCACGGTGAGTTCCTCACGGGAGAAGTGGACCTGCCGCTTGCGGTCGCACGCTTTCTTCGCTGCTTTTCCCATTTTTCTTGGTTTCGCTAGGGTGGTTGACGGGGTGGGGTGTGTCTCAGGGTAGTGTTTTTAGTGGTTGTGTGGTTTTAGTGTATTTATAGGTGTACGCCGGGATGTTTCCCGTTCCGGGCCCGTGTTTTAACTTCCGTTTCCGTATATTTCCGGCCACCGTACTTTCCGGTAGGCGCACACTGCGGTGACCGCTAAGAGGGGTGGCGGTATTGCACCTGGGGCGCCGTACGGCGGCGGTGTGGGCCGTTTTGGGGTCTTTTCCGCCATCGCGGACTTTGCACTTCCGCCATGCCGTGGTGCTCGTGCCCGATGGGTCGGAATGGGCCGCACTTTGCTCCTTCGTGCAATGGCGGAAACGCTATTTACGCTGTGGCGCTCCGGTCAGTCGATTTCCGCAAGGGTCGTAATGAGGGCCTATGTGTTTGTTGTGCAGTGACCATAGGAAAATGTGTGCAGATTAGCCCCACACATTTTCCTAGGTTGATCTCTCATCATTCCATTTCTTACAAAATTTCAAAAAGCCCAGGCGAGCGCACACTCCCTGTGCGGATGGTCGAATTCCTCACACTGACCTACGGAGCCGTGGCTGGACAGAATAGGCCACAGATGTTAAACAGCGCCTGGGCTTCACTGTTAACAAAGTCCCAACAATTAGCAACATAAAGCATTTCACTGTTAGCAGCTGCATTAATAGGCATACATTTTTAGGCAACTGAAATCGTGATGTGGGGTTAGTACTTGCATGCCATGTGAATGATTGCAAGGGTAGGGGGACAGGAGACAGCTCATTCTCACAGCAGTCCTTTAGTGGGTGCTATCAGACTTATAGGGGAGAGTTAACTGTGTGTAACATTGAACCTGCACTAGAATAGACAAATAGACTCATTAGAATGTGTCAAGAAGTTAGATGCCCTCCCACAGAAATAAGTATGCCCCTCCCCACCATCTCTGAAGTTGGCACCTCTCCCAACATTTGAAGGGTTATTCCCCCCCGCCCCCCAAAATTAGGTTTAGTTGCGTCTCTGATTGTGGCCACTAAGATTTCTTTTTGGCGCCTGTTGCGTGCAGTATCATCATTTCTGTATTGTGACTGCAGAGTTTCATATTGTAACCGCTTATTTGTGTATTGCAAGGGCAGTGTTGTATGTTGCGTGCGACCCCACATTTATGTATTTTGATCTCTGAGTTCTATATGCCCCATAGTTGTATATTTGGACATCCAGGTTGTGTGATGTGATGCCTCTGCGTTTTAAATTGTGATGCCACGGTTATGTATTGTGAACCCGGAATTGTGCGTTGTGACCCATGAGTTGTTTGTGACCCTCCGAGTTGTATACAATGATCATAGAGTTGTGTAATTATGATGATAGATTGGTTGTGTAATGTGACCTCTGAGTTGTGTATGGTAGCCCCTGGGTTGTGTTTTGGTGCCTGTGAGCTTGGTGTTGTGTCCAAACCTTGCGATGAGCACCAACCCCCATCATTTCTGTATTGTGCCCTCTGAGTATTGCAGTGTGGAGAAGTATTTTATTTACTGTAAGCCTACTTGTGTATCGTGACCCCAGGGCTGTACATTGTGTGCCCTGGGTTGTGTAATGTGCCCACTGAAGTCACCCACATGCAGAAGGCTGGTCAAACCCGGACACTCCCTCACTTCTTTGTGTTTAAAGGTACTTAATAATGTTGCTCCTTGGACATGCAACACTTACCCTGCTGTTTGTTTGCGTAGGTGTATCATATAGCGTTTACATGGACTTTTGGCCGCTTCGTTTCACCCTAAGGGGGCAGAAATGGCAAACCATATGCAGGGACCAAAGAGAAGCAGAAAACACAGTGACCCTCGGTTTACCAAAATGCCTGTGGTGGGGGTGGAGCAGGGCCCAGAACACTCAAAGATGCACCCACCTACTCTAGGTTCATTCTGGTAACTCCTGATTTTGCATGTTTTAATTAGTTGTGTATTTTAAAAAGGATCAACATGTCGCCTGTCGGCAAATTCAAAGCACTTTGAAACACTGCATAAATACACATGTTGGTTGTTGGCCTGTTGTTTTTAATTTACTCTGAAGAGTTATTCAGCAGCCGAATTGGAAATCAGTAAAATGATGTAATGTTGGCAAGGGGTATAAATCTGCCCCCACATCAACTGGCAGAAACTCCCAGTTACCATCAGGGCCTCATTGTGCAGGAAGATGGAGTTTGCCAAACTGGAGAGGAAAGTTGGAAAGGGCACAGGTCATGCCTGGCTTCCTCTGGGCCACGTGTGGTTTTATTCCTTAAAATGCCATGTTTTGCTTGGCGACTGGAGATGCCATCACAGGCCCTTGTCCTGACAGCTGCCCTCCCCCGCAACATGGTGTCCCGTGCATTTCTCGCATATTTCCATAACCCTGTAACTCTTCTCCTGGGCTCGTACAGGCTGATAATTTGCTCGGGGTGATTAGGCAGAAATATGTCCGTCTCTGAAGACATCAAAGGGCGCATCTGGCTGTCACCAGGAATGTGGGACGTGTCAGAGGATCAGCATTAATGTTTGTGTTTCTCCGTGCCCTCCTGGGCGCTGAAGTCATGTCCACTGGCGAGTCACTGCGTGAGGGCAGGACAGGGAGGGGGAAGCAGGGTCCGGGCCTGGTCTCGGGAAAGGGGGGGAATTGTGTGGAATTGGGGGCTAGTGAGTATCAGGGGGAAGGGAGGCAGCCAGGGTGCTAGTAGCCACCTATGTCTGCAGTTTTCAGAGGCTTCTATTAGTGTTGGTAGAACGGATGCCCTGATACCTGCGGGTGCACTACAGAGGCAGCGGTCAGCCCTGGGACTATAGGTGTCCTGCCTCCTATGGGTGCACTTCGGTCAGCCCTGGGACTATAGGTGTCCTGCCTCCTATGGGTGCACTTCATAGGTGTCCTGCCTCCTATGGGTGCACTTCAGAGGCAGCTGTCAGTCCTGGGACTATAGGTGTCCTGCCTCCTATGGGTGCACTTCAGAGGCAACTGTCAGCCCTGGCACTATAGGTGTCCTGCCTCCTATGGGTGCACTACAGAGGCAGCGGTCAGCCCTGGGACTATAGGTGTCCTGCCTCCTATGGGTGCACTTCGGTCAGCCCTGGGACTATAGGTGTCCTGCCTCCTATGGGTGCACTTCATAGGTGTCCTGCCTCCTATGGGTGCACTTCAGAGGCAGCTGTCAGTCCTGGGACTATAGGTGTCCTGCCTCCTATGGGTGCACTTCAGAGGCAGCTGTCAGCCCTGGGACTATAGGTGTCCTGCCTCCTATGGGTGCACTTCAGAGGCAGCTGTCAGTCCTGGGACTATAGGTGTCCTGCCTCCTATGAGTGCACTACAGAGGCAGCTGTGAGCCCTGGGACTATAGGTGTCCTGCCTCCTATGGGTGCACTTCAGAGGCAGCTGTCAGCCCTGGGACTATAGGTGTCCTGCCTCCTATGGGTGCACTTCAGAGGCAGCTGTCAGCCCTGGGACTATATGTGTCCTGCCTCCAATGGGTGCACTACAGAGGCAGCGGTCAGCCCTGGGACTATAGGTGTCCTGCCTCCTATGGGTGCACTACAGAGGCAGCGGTCAGCCCTGGGACTATAGGTGTCCTGCCTCCTATGGGTGCACTACAGAGGCAGCGGTCAGCCCTGGGACTATAGGTGTCCTGCCTCCTATGGGTGGACTACAGAGGCAGCTGTGAGCCCTGGGACTATCGGTGTCCTGCCTCCTATGGGTGCGCTTCAGAGGCAGCGGTCAGCCCTGGGACTATAAGTGTCCTGCCTCCTATGGGTGCGCTTCAGAGGCAGCTGTCAGTCCTGGGACTGTAGGTGTCCTGCTTCCAATGGGTGCACTACAGAGGCAGCGGTCAGCCCTGGGACTGTAGGTGTCCTGCCTCCTATGGATGCGCTTCAGAGGCAGCGGTCAGCCCTGGGCCTATAGGTGTCCTGCCTCCTATGGGTGCACTACAGAGGCAGCGGTCAGCCCTGGGTCTATAGGTGTCCTGCCTCCTATGGGTGCACTTCAGAGGCAGCCTCCTATGGGTGCACTACAGAGGCAGCGGTCAGCCCTGAGACTGTAGGTGTCCTGCCTCCTATGGATGCGCTTCAGAGGCAGCGGTCAGCCCTGGGACTGTAGGTGTCCTGCCTCCTATGGGTGCACTACAGAGGCAGCAGTCAGCCCTGGGACTGTAGGTGTCCTGCCTCCTATGGGTGCACTACAGAGGCAGCGGTCAGCCCTGGGACTGTAGGTGTCCTGCCTCCTATGGGTGCACTACAGAGGCAGCGGTCAGCCCTGGGACTGTAGGTGTCCTGCCTCCTATGGGTGCACTTCAGAGGCAGCTGTCAGCCCTGGGAGCTGTCAGCCCTGGGACTATAGGTGTCCTGCCTCCTATGGGTGCACTTCAGAGGCAGCTGTCAGCCCTGGGACTGTAGGTGTCCTGCCTCCTATGGGTGCACTTCAGAGGCAGCTGTGAGCCCTGGGACTATAGGTGTCCTGCCTCCTATGGATGCGCTTCAGAGGCAACTATCAGCCTTGGGACTGTAGGTGTCCTGCCTCCTATGGGTGCACTTCAGAAGCAGCTGTCAGCCCTGGGACTGTAGGGGTCCTGCCTCCTATGGGTGCCCTTCAGATGCAGCTGTCAGCACTGGGACTGTAGGTGTCCTGCATCCTATGGGTGCACTTCAGAGGCAGCTGTCAGCTCTGGGACTATAGGTGTCCTGCCTCGTATGGGTGCCCTTCAGATGCAGCTGTCAGCACTGGTACTGTAGGTATTCTACATCCTATGGGTGCATTTCAGAGGCAGATGTCAGCCCGGGGACTATAGGTGCCCTGCCTCCTATGGGTGCACTTCAGATGCAGCTGTCAGCACTGGGACTATAGGTGTTCTGTATCCTATGGGTGCACTTCAGAGGCAGCTGTCAGCCCCGGGACTATAGGTGCCCTGCCTCCTATAGGTGCACTTCGGGGGCAGCTGTCAGCCCAGGGACTACGGGTGTCCAGCCTCCTATGAGTGCACTTCAGGGGCAGCTGTCAGTCCTGGTTGATTGGGTGTCCTGCCACCCGAGGGTGAACTTCACAGGCCGTTGTCAGCCCTGGTGCTATAGGTGTCCTGCCACCTGTTGGCGCACTTCAGGGGCAGATGTCAGCCCTGGGGCTATAGGTGGCCTGCCACCTGTGGGTGCACTTCAGAGGCAGCTGTCAGCCTTGGTAGAATGGGTGTCTTGCCTCCTATGGGTGCACTTCAGAGGCAGCTGCCATCCATGGTGGTATAGATGTCCTGCCAGCTGTGGATTCACTTCAGAGGCAGCTGTTAGTCCATGTTTAATTGGTGTCCTGCCACCTGTGGGTGCACTTCAGAGGCAGCTCTCAACTCTGGATCAAGGGGTGGTCTACCACCTGTGGGTGTTCTGCAGAGGTAGCCCCCAGTCCTGTGAGATGAGTATCCTTCTACGTGTGGGTGCTGGCCACAGGTACTTCTAACAACTCGGGGATGGGTGTCCTGCCACCTGTGGGTGCAGCTCAGAGTCATCTCCCAGTACTTGGGAAATAGGGGTCCTGTAATCTATAAGTGAACTTCGGTGGCAGCTCGCAGGCCTCAGACAATGGATGCCCTACGAATTGTGGGTTCTGTTCAAAGGCAGCCCTCAATACAGATGGTGGGGTGCCCCGTCACCCATGGGTGCATTTGAGAGGCAGCTCTCAATATTGGGGATGAGCGTCCTGTCACCAATGGGAGCCATTCAGAGGCTGCCCTCTGGCCTGACAGAAATGGTGTCCTGCCACCATTGGGTGCTGTTTACAGTCAATTCTCAGTAATGGGAGAAGGGGGCCCTGTCACTTATGAACGCCCTTCAATGGCAGTACTCATCTCTGAGAAAATAGTTATCCTTTCACCGATAGGCGCCCTTTGGATGCATCTCTGAGCCCTGGGAGAGTATTTGTCCTGTGGCCTGTCGGTGCACATAAGCAGAAGCTCTGAGCCCTGGGAGAGTATTTGTCCTGTGGCCTGTCGGTGCACACAAGCAGAAGCTCTGAGCCCTGGGAGAGTGGTTCCCTTTTCATGGTGCACATCAGAAGCAGCCCTCAGCCCTGGGAGATGGGTTATCCTGGCATCTATCTTCTGTCCGTGCACATCAGCAGCAGACCTCAGTCCTGGGAGAGTGGTTACTCTGCCGTCTATTGGTGCACATCTGCAGCAACCCTGAGACCTGGGAGAGTGGTTACTCTGCCATCTATTGGTACACATCAGCAGTAGCCCTCAACCCTGGGAGAGTGGTTACTCTGCCATCTATTGGTGCACACCAGAAGTAGCCCTCAACCCTGGGAGAGTGGTTACCCTGGAATATATCTTCTTTCAGTGGACTTCAGCAGCAGTCCTGCGATAGTGGTCACCCTGTCATCTCAGCAGCCCTGAGACCTGGGGGAGTGGTTACTCTGTCGTCTATTGGTGCACATCTGCAGCAACCCTGAGACCTGGGAGAGTGGTTACTCTGTCGTCTATTGGTTCACATCAGCAGTAGCCCTCAGACCGGGGAGAGCAGTTATCCTGTTATATATCCGTGCCAAAAAGCAGCAGCCCTCAGGCCTCGGAGAGTGGTGACCAGGGGTGGACTGGCCTATAGGGAATTTTGGAGATTCCCTGGTGGGTCTCTGTACCCTGGACCTCTTTTGTGTGTTATTTCCACATGTTCACATAGGAAAAGCATTGGACTTGCTAAAAATGTGTCATATGGGGGCATTTTGCAAATTATTCCCAGGGCCTCTTTTGGTCCCCAATAATTATTTCCAGGGACTCTTTTAGTTCCCAGTCCACCCCTGGTGGTTACCCTGTCATCTCAGCAGACCTCAGACCTGGGAGAGTGGTTACTCTGTCGTCTATTGGTGCACATCAGTAGTAGCCCTCAGGCCTGGGAGAGTGGTTTCCCTGTCATCTCAGCAGCCCTCAGACCTGGGAGAATGGCTACTCTGTCGTCTATTGGTGCACATCAGCAGCAGCTCTCAGACCTGGGCGAGTGGTTACCCTGTAATCTATCTGTGCCGATCAGCACCAGCCCTCAGACCTGGGAGAATGGCTACTCTGTCGTCTATTGGTGCACATCAGCAGCAGCTCTCAGACCTGGGCGAGTGGATACCTTGTCACCTATTGGTGCACATCAGTAGCAGCCTTCAGACCTGGGAGAGTGGTTACCCTGTCAACTATCGGTGCACATCAGTAGCAGCACTCAGACATGGGAGAGTGGCTTCCAGGTCACCTAACGTTACACATCAGCAGCTGCCCTCAGACATGGGAGAGTGGTGACCCTGTCACCTATCGCTGCACATCAGCCTTTAGACATGCGAGAGTGGTTCCCGGTCACCTATCGGTCTGCATTGGCAGCTGCCCTCAGACACGGGGAAGTGTTTACCCTGTCATCTATCGGTGCACATCAGCCTTCAGACATAGGAGGGTGGTTTCCCGGTCACCTATCGGTGCACATCGGCAGCAGCCCTCGTGCCTGGGAGAATGGTTACCCTGTCATCTATTGGTGCACATCAGCAGCAGCACTCATGCCTGGGAGAATGGTTACCCTGTCATCTATTGGTGCACATCAGCAGCAGCCCTCGTGCCTGGGAGAATTGTTACCCTGTCATCTATAGGTGCACATCAGCAGCAGCCCTCGTGCCTGGGAGAATGGTAACTCTTCCATCTATGGATGCACGTCAGCAGCAGCCCTCGTGCCTGGGAGAATGGTTACTGTGCCATCTATTGGTGCACATCAGCAGCAGCCCTCTTGCCTTTGAGAATGGTTACCCTGTCATCTATTGGTGCACATCAGCAGCAGCACTCATGCCTGGGAGAATGGTTACCCTGTCATCTATTGGTGCACATCAGCAGCAGCCCTCGTGCCTGGGAGAATTGTTACCCTGTCATCTATAGGTGCACATCAGCAGCAGCCCTCGTGCCTGGGAGAATGGTAACTCTTCCATCTATGGATGCACGTCAGCAGCAGCACTCATGCCTGGGAGAATGGTTACCCTGTCATCTATTGGTGCACATCAGCAGCAGCCCTCGTGCCTGGGAGAATGGTTTATTTATTTTGTTGCTTGTATAGCGTGCCAAGCCCAACGGCATCTGGGCGCTTGCTTATATAAAAAGTTACAGTTGTTACACAGGTTTCAGGCATGCAATCATCTTTAGGCGATATATATACCTGTTAAGTCATCCAATAGTCATTAGGCAATATATTTACATGTCAGGGATGGCATACATAAATTACAGTGTTGATGGTATTAATATAGTGGGATTGCAGAGTATAACAGGCTCTGGTGTTGTGCGTTAATTGCACATATTTTGAGTAAAGAGGTGTGTTTTAAGATGTTTACGGAAAATCTTTTGGAGCTTGAGTTTGGGGGTGACAAGTAGGTGCTTGTATGCTGCTCTAGTGGGCCTGGTGGTTTGTGGTTTAGAGATTTTGTTAGATAGGTAGGCGGGGCTAACCGGTGAAGACATTTGTGAGTCAGTGTGAGTGTTTGGAACCAAATTCGTTCTTGAATAGGTAGCCAGTGGAGTTTTTGTCTGGTTTGGGAGATGTGTGCTGATCTGGGTATGTTGAGCACTGCTCTAATGGTGTTATTTTGAAGGACCTTGAGTTTACGGATGTTATAAGTCGAGGTTGTAGAGAATGTCCCAAATGCAGCCCGCACTCCAACCGTCCATTTTGAAGTACCAGGAACATTCACGTCAAAATATGTGATGTATGATGAGCAAATAAACCAGCAGAGAGCCGCAGTGGGGCTCTGTCCAGTGCCTATCAGAAGAACAACACCTATTTAAGTATTGATACCAAGGCAACCATGGACAGTAAGGTATCCATTGAGAAAGCCATATCAACAAATAAAACGAAATGAAGATCGTCCGAGTACAGTCCCTGAAGAAACCAAAAAGGTCTTAATGGCAGATGAATGGTGACGTCACAAGAACTGGGACTGACTCACATGCAGAAGATATAACGACCTGAGAATGATAAAAGGAGACGAAACGCCATGAATAAAGGATATCACGAACCCAAAGTGAAAGGTCGATGTCAAATGTAAGAAGCTTAAGCTATGAGCACGACAAAGATAGTCGACCAGTTTACACATGTACATATGCTTGAAACCACAAGAAAGCTAAGAAAATTGTGCGGCTTGCTATGCTTAGTAGGATAGTGTGGCAAGTGCCACCTATAAATATCCACCTCAAAAGAAGTACGTTATATAAGGATACTTCCACTCTGCACAAGAAGCAGAATTAACCAAAGGTTACTAAAGGCCACACAAGGAAAGCTTCATATTGAGTGAAAGCAAGAAGGAGCTGCCGAAATGAAACTCAGCAGAGGCAACCCGTGCCAGGAAAACCAAGGTCGTATCTGTCAAGATGGTCTAACAGTAGCTACAATTAATTGAAGCTAAGAACAGAATATCCTACTTCTGAAAGGTCAAGATAAGAAGACGAAGACAGGTGGTGGGTGAAACGAAAATCAAATACACAAATTATATGAAGAAGAGACAAATTCACGGTGTCTGAATCACGTGACCAGCCAAGCAAGGAGAAGTTGGACCTTCACACCTACGCATGGCAATAGGCCAGGAGAAGATATCTGAACTTTTCCAGGCAGGAGATGCAGTCTCGAGGCCAACCACAGTGAAATAATTGACACATGGCACTAAAGTGATGATTGATTGTAACAATAATTGGAGGAAGGCTGGTGGAACTAAGGGGCACCCTGAACCTGGCCGACCATTCTGCGTGCTGCTAAGCAAAGTGAAAAAATATGAGTGGGGTTGGCGCCAACCCAATCACAATGGACCAAGTAATCCAGAGTCCTCTACTTAGTAGAACCAATGGGACGCCGTACTTTTAGTGACGTCTATAGTAGCCAGTTTGAAGGTAGGGCTTAGATGCCCCCTAACAATGTTTACCCAATCCCCTTACTCAGTTACCATGTACAGATATAGTACCCATATTAAAGTTACCGTTTCCAAACCAATAGAATTGTATGCCAACTTTTAAACGTTAAACGTCAGTGATGACAGGTTTTTAGTATAAATGATATGTTTTTCATGAAGTTTGTTGGAGTTGTGAAGCGAGAAGGAAGATCACGCATCCACTGATATGCATGAGACTCCCCGTTTTTTGTACTTGTCATTAAACTGACTCCCTTTGCCAAACCGTCGAGTTGTCATTATTGATTTGGTGTTGGAGTACTAATCTGCACCCCCATCCATCTCACCGGTGCTGATATCTTGTCTTAAAGTGCTTCTGAGCAAACCCTGACTCTATGGGCCGGTTGGGGGTCTCGGAGCACACTTGGTAACAGTGATTGGATGGTTATCGATTATCGAATAGATAAGACACCCATTGACCGTTGACATGAAGTAACTCTAGGTCTTCGGCAATATCACGAGTCCTTTGCCATCCGGCTGAGTAGACCGTGAAGCTCCACGTAGACAGTGATTAGAGTAAAAGTAGAATCTGCAGACAAAGGTCTGAAGGGACCTGTGTTCCCCACATAACCCCTTCCCACTCCTACTCACAGCTAAGTGGGTGAACGGCAGGAGAGGCGGTGACGAAGGCGGTGATCCCGAGCATCCAGAGAGGAAACATGTGAACAGTGAATGAAAAAGACTAAATGCTTTGGCAAAAGTGCATGCTTTAGAACAAGTAAGGGAAGTAAACGAAGGGAGGCGGGAAAGCAAAATATAGTCAAAAGTAGAGTAGGATGTATATATATGTATGGGGAAGGAAATAGTGACTTAAAGGGTGATTAAAAGTAGTAAAAGAGGATACTGGGGAGGACACCTGAGAAGTGAGAGGATACTGGGGGGGACATGTGAGAAGAGAGAGGATTTGCCTTATTCATACGCTTTAATATAGCGGCTAGAAGAAACTTGCATCCAGAGTCCTGAATAGAGAGGAACAAATAGGTCACCACATCAGTTAAAGACGCCCACGAAAAGGATGAGATTAAACTCCATGTCGGGGTAAAATATTAGAGGCAGAGGTCTTTGTAACCAGCTGGATTTTGTCTAGTCTATGAACATCTGTCTTACGTGTTATTTGTTGTGATGTCATAGGACAAAGATTTTCCTTTGAGGAACTAGCATAAAAATTACGTGATTGGATACTTGAAATATTGTAGAATATAACTGATTGTTTATTGAGTAAAATAGAAGATATAACATTTTGTGGAAAAACGGGATTGGAGCTTGCGACGATTGGTGCTTGCTCATATTGTTGGAATTGTTTAAATAACGAAATACATAATAAGTTTTATATAAAGAGAAAGAGAATAAAATTTAAATATGTAAGACATCACTCCATTAGTACACCTGTGCAAACAGTTGCCAACACATGCACCTAAGCTGAAAAAGTACAGTGCAGAATGGATTAAAGGAACAGCAAACAAAATGTTTATGCCTTGGCCACAGAGTGGATCGTTATCTAAAACGGTCTTGCAACACATGACGACATACTTGCATGGCACATACACGGGCAAAAAGTTAAACAAACACCTAGCTAGTCTACAGTTGTGGAAAATGTACCAACAGGATAAAGAGGAGGAGCCGCCATTAGATTGGATACTTAACGTATGCACAGATGGGGGTGAGACGCCCTCAGCACCACCCGCCCCGTCTGAAATGAAAATTGAAGACAGTAAGGACGAAAGGTTATACCCGCTGAAAGAACTTAAAGCAGTCACAGGGTATAGCAAGCCAGTATATGAGTCACCTACGCAAAGTAGTGACGAAAATCCAGACAAAGATAGAGATAGAGATATCACCTCCAAAGTCCTGAGGGACAAGGAGAGACGCGAGAACGAGAGAAAAGACCAGACACAAGCAAGTACATCTCTCAATACAGAGAGAGAAGGCAAAACATGGAAAGGAAGCGAGGATAGAACTGATGAGATAGTATTCCCACAGAACGAATGGATGGGAGGGCAGATCCTATTGAAACTCGATGGCAAAGGCTTTGATGACACGAAACAAAAAGAGAAGTTAGACGATGTACAGAAAAAGGAGAAGGAAAAGGAAAAAGGATTGAGAGACGAAAGAATAAAAAAGAAAGATAGGCAGAGACGAGAACAGTTATGTCGCGAAGAGCAAGAAAGGCAACACGATCGTAAACAGAGAGTAGCCCATGATCAAGACAGACAGGAGCAGCGAAGGATAGAAGAAGAACAAAGGATACGGTAAAAAAGAATAAAGAGACAAAGGGATGAGGAAATCCAAAGGGCAAATGAACATAGAGATGCAAAGAAAGAGGAAGAGGATAGGGTTAGAGAAGAAGCGAGAAAGCGCAGAGAATTCGATGACGATGTAGAATGTAAGCGAAGTCAGAGAGCATGCGATCTCGAATATCTGGAAAGGGAGGTTAAAAAACCTGAGCCAGCGGTATACTGGGAAGATATAGAAGAATACTTTCCTGAGTATGATTCAGTACCAGGCACGTCTAGGGCAAATATTGAGGATGACTTTGACACCAGAAGCATCAGAGAGATGATCGATAGAATACATGATGAAATGGGACTAGAACAAGTACTCCAAGGGGAGGGGGAAGACAAGCGCCTGAAGAGCACTCAGCTTTACGATACTGAGGACTTATCCCGAAGCAGTGGAAATAGAGAACTGTCCCTAGATAGGTTGGAAATAAGTAGGAACAAAGATGATGCAAGA
Source organism: Ambystoma mexicanum (assembly GCF_040938575.1). Taxonomy (NCBI): domain Eukaryota; kingdom Metazoa; phylum Chordata; class Amphibia; order Caudata; family Ambystomatidae; genus Ambystoma; species Ambystoma mexicanum. The sequence continues at coordinate 562,936,456 of NC_090938.1, read as the reverse complement.
TGTTGCACAGGTTGGGGGCAGACAATGTCTGACACCGAAAGAGAGGAGCATGAGGAAAAGGAGGAAGTGAAGAGACGCGAAAAACGATTCTCAGGAAGGAAACGGATAAGATGGCTAGATTCTAGCAGGTCTACACTGAGGGCATCAGAATCAGCCACACAGTCAGACCGACATAAAGAAGTATCTTACGGTCAGAGGGGGGTGTTTCCACCACCCTATGTGAGCCGGCTAAGGACATTGCCAGGTAGGCAGCAATGCAGGAATATTACTCCTGCAATAGACAGGAGAACAATGAGAGAAGAGAGAGAGGACTATGCGTCCCAATTTCCGTTGCTCGAAAAAGGTGGAGCGAGACCACAGTATATTCCATGGCTACACATGGATCGGGAAATCATGAAAATCAAGCTTCCAATGTTGACATCGGGAGCTGGAAAATGGATACAGGAGCTAGAAGAAATGACAGGAGGGAACACATTAGCCATAGGGGATATCAAAGGTCTCTTAATTGCCATACTTGGTGATAGAGCAGATGATGTGTGGACACGGCAAGTTACCCTGGTGTGCCCACAGTTAATACCGTGCATGACAGAGCTCCATTTAACAATTGCAGAGCCGCGGTATAGAAAGCATTGGGAGTGCTATATCCAGACACTTCCGACATGGGAGCTATAATGACACGTAAGATGAAGGAGTCGGAAGACCCGTTACTTTACATCCAGAATTTCCAAGACACGTGTGTACTCGAGACTCAGGAATCTTGGGGGAAATCTATACCCATGTTCTAACTGGTAGCTGACTAGACATATAGGGTGATCCTCACCTTTGTCATTAAGATGTGAAAGTGTTCCAACTAACCCAGTGTCATAGGCATCTGTCTGCACTAAGAAATGTCTCTTCCAATCAGGTGCCCTTAGACCAGGGGCCTGACCTAGGCATGCTTTCAGGCCAGCGTAGGCCTTCTCACACTCAGGAGTCCATAAGAACTCTTTATGTCCCCTATGAGTAGTGAGGGCAGTCAGAGGGACAGCTATATTTCTATAGGCTGCCACTTTACTCCTGTATTTCCCAGTGAGGCCCAGGAAAGTCCTCACTTGGGCTTGGGTAGTGGGGGTTGCCCAGTTCTGTACATGAAGTACTTGACTGACAAGAGGTTGCATCTTGTCCCCACATACACCAACTTCATGCATGAGGAAGGCCAATGGCTCCTGTTCATTTTGACAATTGGCTGTCTTCCTGAACAAGTTGGCCTGATGAAGGTCCTGACACCCAGTCTCTTGAGTCAGATCCAGTTCCTTCCAAGTGGGGGTTGAATCTGCCATGTCATCCAGACATGTATTGCTGGGATCCATTTTCCCATTCAGAACAGGGGCTAAGCTCAGTTGACAGGTGTCAGTTGCAGCCACCAATCCAGAAGACCCTACACTGAGGTAGGGCTCTGAAGAGACCGAAACTGCTGTCTGCTCCTCAGCACAGACTGACAGGGATATGTTGCCATACCCTGCAGAGAGATCACAACAACCTCTGTATTTTTCAATACAGAGCTGACCCACTAAGGTGTTACCCTTTAGTGAAGAGTGTGCTTCTGTCTTGGGGACAGAACCCAGAGCTCTAGTGTCCATACATAATCCAAAACTGGCTTTACATGTATATCCCTCCAGTTCCTCAGAACTGAACTCTTGACAGCTAGAATCCTCGAACACTCTTTGTTCCAACACAGGGTGGATCTCACACCAACTGTCAGAACTTTGTCTTGGTTCTGAACCACCACAACACCCAATCTTGGTGGGTTCACTTATTCCCAGTATACAGTCTGGTTCCCACCATCCTGTTATAAAGGGTGTCGGTGACAACAAGAGGGGAGATTGCCTCAGCAAACTCTCCAGCTCACCTTGCTGATGTGGAGTCAGGTGAGGAGACACTAGGCCATCCTCACTGAAGCCATTTTAAAGGCTGCTTTGACACAGGGTAGGGAGACACGCATATTTCTCTGGCTCCCACTCTATAGCTATAAGCAGGGCTCAAATATTATCTCTCAAGATAAAATCCACCGTACCATTCACAGGAAACTGTACGGCAACCTATCCAGGTTCACCAAAGCCGTGAGAATAGTTTACCTTGCAAAGCTGTGAAACATGGCAAGGCCCAGACCACTGACAGGTAGTCAGGAATTTGTAGAACAGATTTGACAGAAGGTCCCACCTCCTTCTCTGGGGCTCACAGAGAGCTCCAATGAAACTCCTGAGAGATCTGACATTTCTCTCTCTAAGGCCATCCTGTGGATGAAAGCTCAGTGACACTTGACAGGTCACTTCACTTCACTTCTCCACTGGGTCTGACCACTACTGATGCCAGCCGTGGAGCTACCTCTGTAGCTGTCATTCAACAATGTGTCAATGACTGACTTGGCAGTCATTACCTGTGGGTTGGCATAAGGGCATATGGGACTATGATCAGTAATCCCTGATTGCAAATTATTACCTGAGGTCTCCAGAGTCAAAGAGCTAATAAAATTAGTCCTTGTTTCTGGTAACAATGAGTTCACTCCTAAAAGTGGACTCTGGAGTAATTGAATTCCTGTCTCACTTCTGTCAACCTGGTGACAGAGAGGGAGACCCCATACTTTGGATTTCCTCTGAGACCCCCATCATGGGCTAGCAGGAATGTATGTTAGACCACACAGGTGATATCCTGACAGTAGGATGCATCACAAGGGGAATGTCACACACCAACTGTAAGAGGAAGGGCCTCACAACCTGAGTAACCTCCAACCTCTCAAGATTTGCTCTGGTGGGCTCTGTGGGCTTACTTTGCAGTAACCCACCTTCCTGGTGAATTCTTTGCTTCACTGGAGGAGAATCCTCCAATTGGAAGCAGGCCTTTCTCCATAGGCCTAACCATGATGGTTTCCTTTTCTGTTGGCCCATACTTCTTGTTCTCCTAGGACTCTCCTCTACCTGTATACTAGGCAGCTGAGGAGGCCCATGGGATGCAAGATTTTCTGGGGGTCTCTCTTCCAAACTAGGAGGGGGGACACTTCCAACTACCTCAACATCAGTTGTAGGTAAGGCAGGAGGACTATTCTCCTCTCCTCTGCCTATTTTTCTGGCTTCAAAGGCCATGGGTTTCCCCTTAGAGCTAGGCTTTCTCTTAGGCTTGGCTGAGACAGCCTGATTTTGAGACATAGTTCTTGAAGGGTCTGGTGAGGGCCTATCAGGACCTAAGTCGTGAAGGCTCAACTCACCCAGCACTCTTCTAGGAACCACTCTCCTGACATTGACAGATGCCCTGACCATTTCTCTATTCACAGCTTGAATGGCAGGTGCTACTGGAACATTACGAGAGGGCCTACCAGCCAACTGAGTATCCCCCACAGGAACTCTGGCAAGAACCTGTGGGTTTACCATGAAGGAAGCTACATTGATAAGACTGGGCCCAGTGTTCCTAACAGTAGAGGTACTTACACTTACTAGCTGAACACTATCCTCAACAGAATTGACACTATGCAATAGGACAGGAATGGGAGCCAAGGCTCCAGCACTGCTAGTTTCCAAGGAATCTAGACAAACTTGAGACTCTTCCTCTGAGGGAATGGAGTCGAAAGGGAAGGACACCCCTGCCATCTCTTCTTCCTCATACTGAGAGAGGGCCAGACTGGCATATGGGGTCCACTTTCCTGTGGTCACTTGCTCCACAAGTGTAACAAGCCCAACTGGCACTTGACACATATTGAGGCTTAGAGTAGCCACTTGCTTGCTTGGGAGGGTTAATCCCACTGCCCTGACCTGATTCTGATGACTTCCCCTTGTTAAACTTTCTGTGGGCCTTCTTGGACATAGTTTTATCAGGATCCCCACCCTCTTTCACTTTCTGCTTATTTCCCTCCTCCTGCTTACCTGAATCAGGCTTGTTCTTATGGGACACTCTATGTGAAACCCATAAATTAGCAGCAATGGCTAGCCTCTTTGGATTTAACTCCTTTGAGTCAACCAAATGCTACTTAAGCTCTGGGGAACAAGAGGCAAACATATGTTCAAGCAAGAACAAATTGACCATGCCGTCAAAGGTGGTTGCCTTCTATCCAGCCACTCAAGTTTGTCAGAGAATCTGCAACAAAACTTACACAGGTCATACATTCTTTCTTTCTATATTCTCAAAACCTCCTCAAGTATTGGGCAGGAGCCTTCCCAACCTTGAGGATAAGAGATTGCTTAAGTTTTACAAAGTCTAACCTATCAGCCTTTGACATTTCCATAATGGCACCACAGCCAGAATGGGACAGTCTGCTAATCAACCATGCAATTCTGTCAGCATCACTCACTCCTTGTACCTCACAAGCATATTCTAAAGTTGCAAGCCAGTCAATTATATCATTCTTTTCCTCATACATACTCAGGAGATCTTTAGGAAACTTAGGATGGGAAAAGGACCCAGAACCATCTCCAGATCCTCTGGAAGAACCTTGTGAAGCCTGAATCTTGGCAAGCTCCAGCTGATGATCCCTATCTTTCTGCTTCTCAACCCTCTCCATTTCTAGTTTGGCCATGGCAAGCTCAAGTTCTTTTTCCTTGAACCTGAGGGTGTCTTTCTTCAAATTGAACAATGCCTCAGCATTAGAGTAGGCCTCAACCAGAAGTTCAGAGGATGCATTTTCTCCCTCCTCAACTTCAACACCAGTCATTGGAGTGGCAGTAATGACATTACTGGTGCTGGGTCTACCCCCAGCTCCACTATAAGGACCATTAGCTAAGATAGGCACAACCTTGTTTCTTTCAAAATTCTGAATCTTTACAATTAACTCAGCTTTTAAGCCAGAGACTGTCAAGCCTCTATCAACGCATAACTTTCTTAATTGCTCCACTTTTAAGGCACTCAAAGTGGTGAAAGTGATTGTTTCCATGATACTTAGTTTAGTAGGTGACTTATATATACAAGGCAATCAAATATTATAGTGTCTTGTATAAGTATAATCTGGACACACCACCAGTGATCTACATTGTGGTACTCAATACAGATCCTGTTCACAAAACACCCAGATGTTAGGTGGAGAGGGTCATCCCACCGCTGCCACCAATTGGTTAAGACTGATTTTCTATACTCTGGCCTGGTGGACAGATGTATAGAAGGCCAACCTATATTGTGACAGGGACAACTCTGGGAAGCTGTAGCCAAACCAGTTTAAGGTAGCAGTGACAGGCGGTCTAGGCTAAGTTCTTCAGAGGGGTGAGAGTGTAAAGGGTCCACAATGAGGTCACACAACGGGAGTCACAAATTACACTTAGACACGATGTATAAAAATACAGTTATTTAAAAACCATCAAACTAAAATACACATATACAGTCACAGGTTCAAATGCATAATAAAAATACTCCTGCAAGGCAATGAATAGGTGAGTATCACACACAAAAAGGTCCACAGAGATGATCCTTAACTAATATTGTCAAACCCTGAGTTGCCTGGGGCCTTGTGCCCTATTATTCAGGATACAAAGACACAGCACTCAGGAAGCAGGAGAAAATGTAGCTAAGGTCTCTGGGGTCCAGTGATGGATACTTAGAGCCAAGGTTCAAGATAGATAAGTTCCAAAATTACCCCAAAGCCGATAGGTTTCAGATAAAGGATATTATAAGTCCTTGGACTTATAATGGGAGTGTAGGGGTATGTTAAAAGCTCAGTAACTTATCCCCAACCCCTGAATCTTCCCAAGACTTTCCAGAACAAAGGAAGGGTGTCCTGGCTTGCTTTTCTTGCCAAATTCCATGGTCCTCGATTTTCACGGGTTGTAGGTTCGAGTGATTCTCTGGTTAGGATCTTTTGCTGGTGCAAGGACTCTTGATGAAGAAATGCAGAAACAAATGATGCAGCACCCTTTTCGGAACTGGAGGCGGATCAGAAAAGCAGGTTTCGGACCGTGCACGCTGAGCACGGCGATGCCGCAGGACTCAGTTGCCGCAGTCGGACTTTCCCATCTTTCCCGGGTCCCCTACGTGCTAGGATGCAAACATTTCGCAGAGGGTGTCGTGGTAGTGTCAGCTGAGGGTGTGCCAAGTTTCAGACGGAAACTCAGAAAGGCAATGAAGATAACCCGGTAGCCCAAAAACAAAGCTGGTCAGCCACAGGACGATTCCCGGGCACTTCGGAAGGCGGTTTTTGTGCTGGACACTGAGTAGGCTTCTGGGTTCAATGATCCCTCCAATCCTGGGGTTGTAGCACTTTCGCAGGCCTACTGAAGATCACAAGACAGACAGGGATCCACCAGAACTGCAGCAGAAGTTGGTTGCCAGGCCTCTTTCAGACACATTACAGGTTTCTTTGTGGGTCTTCTCAGCTGGACAGATTCTTGGCTCCTTCAGGTTCCTCCAGGATCTCTCAGAAATGCATGCAGCGGCCCTCACTCACCCCACAGAGGTCCAATCAGGAAAACTGGCGGGAACACTCATGCATACCAATCAGACACACAGAAACCAGGATGTGTATTGGGGTCAGACTGACCCAGTCCAAATCATGCCTGCAAACACACAAAGCCCTCCAGTAGCCCGCCAAAAGCTGCTGCTTTCCCGGGCACTGGAAGTCCTTATAAGGATATTTCTGGCCTCTGAGGCCAGGAAGAAGGCTAAACAATAAGATTCAAAAAGAATGGACGAAAAACCTCATGGCACGGCCATGTTTGACCAGTAGCCACAGTAAGTAGCCAAACACGGTAAACGCAGTTAACCTAAAACGAAATTCCCCAAAAAGTGGGGAAAAGTCACTGCTGCCACCAGCCCATGTTTTAAGCACCTCTAGAGTAACCAAAAAATCCTTTGAGTGTTAGTCTAGGGCAAAACAAAAATAAACCTCATTGCACTGCAGTGTAAGCTGCTGTGTGCAATGATAAAAAGTTACCACATGTGATACAAAAGTAACCACAATTAGCAACATAGTCACAAGACTAAGGGAAACACTGTTTCCCAGTACTGATAGCCTTAAGGACATATCAGTTTCCCCCTAACATGTGAGCAAAGGCCAGTACAGTGAAGCTTAAGGCTTCACTGCACTGCAAAAAGTACAGGTCAGATTGAAAAATAAAAGCAAAAAGTTTGGGGGTTCCATAAAGATAGAAGGAAAGGTGCAGTAAAGAGTATCTTTCCTAACAGCCAGGAAAAGGCAAGAGGAAATAGAAAGAATTGCCAGACTTTCCTCCACTCGACTAGCACAGACGAAGATACCTGCATCATGGACCGGGATACCTGAGAATCCTTCGGCAAGAAGGAGCCAATCAGATGCATTCAGGGATGTAGTTATAGCAAACTACACGGAAATCTTAAGGATTAAGAGAAGCATACACGAAGACAACAGTGAACTAAACAATTACTTGGACAGCACATTTGGGAAACAACATTTGGTACCAGCATATGAAAGAAGTTGGAAGATGAAGTTCAGAGGGGGAATGTTTTGTTTGTGCACTCCTGCCATACAGGATGGGGAAGTCCAAGATCTTCGTAGCTGTAGAAATTGACATCCAGACAGCACACTGTCTCTCGCACATAGCAATGTGCAAAACCAGAGGCCAGTTCATGGGAAGTGATGCCTCATTGACATGGGCAACTGAAGCAACTGATCCTGATGAAGATGATTATGTTCATGACATAAAGACGAGAAACAGAGATCATACTAAGAATCATGTGATCAGGTACGAGAAACCTGGAGTAAAAGGATCTGAAATCAGATGGGAGGTGAACAAGAAGATAAATGTCCATGGAAAACTCCAGAAGAGGCTCGAAGTTGGAAAAACAGAGGCCAAATGCTGATTTGGGGAACAGTGCTTTCACCAGACGGGTGGGAGAAAGGAGTAGTAATTTGTAGAGCCTGGATGGTCATTGGTCAATAAGAACCTACCATCAACATAGTGCAAAATGGATGCAAGCCATTATGGCCAAAGCTTGCAAAACTATTGACATGGATCGAAGACAGAGGAGGACCCTTGCAGATAGTGCCACTGAAAAGCCCAAAATTCTGCTTCAGGAACAATGGCACTAGAAAGATGGGAGAGAATCAGAACTGTGGACGAATTTTTGATGCTCCAGGAATGGTGCATGGAACTGCAGTAATCATGGATCATTATTGGGCATGTGGATCCAAAACATACATCAGCCTGCCGAGAACCTGGGGAGGTATATGCACAATAGTGAATGTCCACATCTCCAGCGTTGGTGATCCCGAAAGTGACTTGAACATTGAGAGTTTACCGAAAGCAGATGCTCACCTGAGGAAGAAGAGATCTGTGAAGTCAATGTGCTATGCCACTACTGGCTACTGGTGCGTGTTGTCTATATCAAGGGTGAACGGGGACACCCCTCAACATCAGCCTTGCTCCCACACACGTGCAATACAGAAAGGAAATAATAATAATATCAAGGTGCTCCCGCTAAAATACCCCCAACTTCCCCGTGCCCATCCGGCACAGTGGCGCTCCTTCCACCGCTCCCTACAGCCATCGCTGGTACACCCCTACCACCTCTCCAGGACAGATACATGAGCCCCAGTAACTGCAAATGGTAACTATCCCCTGGCAGTGGCACCCCAAAAGCTAGGCCTGTAATGAACACTGTGTTGCGAGGGGCTCTGCAACCGGCTGCTGACTACAACTCCCAAGGTCCCTCGCCATTTACTGTGGTGGCATGGGCTGAGGGGAATTGTAGTCCCAAATATTTGGCGGACCTGGATCCAGACTGCTGTACAGTGCTTCACTGCTACCAGAAGCAAGGCTTGCTCTCCATAAATGCCCAAAATAGAGTAATGTGCTGTAACACAACAAAACATGCTATCACACCACAGCACAGATCAACAATAACTAACCACACACACCGTAACATAAAGCAATACACACACAATTGCAAAACATCAAATGGCACCACGAGAGAGCACACAGCATAACATAGCATGACAAATCGTAACAGAGCGTAGCATAATACAACACACCATAACAAAATATGCAAGCAACAGGATAACATTGCAACAGAACAAACAAATAGTACACTCAATGACGTTTCCCAATATCCTATGCTATAGCATAACACAACATAACCACATTGCAGCGGAAATTAAACTGACGAAAAACAGAGGGCAAGACACGCCTTAAAAACCCAAGATAACAGACTAGCATATCTCAAAATTAATAGAACAAACTATTACACACCATGGCATAACACACTCAAACACAAGTGCAGTAAAGTCAGCCCATATGCTCAAGCTGATCTTCCCCTTTGTGAAGCCACTTTAGTTCGGCGTTTGCCACATAACAACCACACAGGATTCCCTGTTGGGCGACTACCAAACGGTGTGATCTTGGGCGGACCACTTAACCTCCACGCGCCACAAAGGCCCTACTTGAGCCAATGTGGAGCGCTTAAACAGGCTGTGTCAGCGCGCTATACGTGCCACTTAACCTCTGCCTCAGCCTAGTGTTGGGGAGACTTCCGAGAGCCGGGAGTGCAGTGACGAGCAGAATTAATGCACTGTTCACTTATCACTTACAGGGCAGCGTGTCTACCCACGGAATGTCTGCCCCGCATCACACTTTTAGGCCAGCTCTGTAAGTGGTTTATGATAATTATTACGGCGCTTAGAAGTTGGGGCTTTAGGCATAAAGCACTACATTAAAATGTGAGATTATCACTATTATATTCAATGGAACTGAACCACCGACACGGGCACATAAGTACCTCGAGGTCTGGGAATCCTCTGCTCAGCTTCAGACAAAGTAGCATTTACACTGCGGGAGATCCTTCTGAAATTCCCAAAATGCGCTCACCAGAAAGGAAAGAGTGTGCACATTACACGACCTACACTTTCCCAAAACCATCTGCATTCAAATCTGCTGAAATGGGTTGAGAAAGGAAGTGAAATGTTCTCAATGTTACCCCCCCCCCTCCCCTCCCCAACGCACACACTGGCACCACAGTTGCTTCCCTTCTTGCAGTCCTATTTATCGGTCATTTGTCAATTAGCAACAACTGTTTCCACGCGCCCACGTGGCAATGGGGGGTGGAGAGGGGTGGGGGGCAGAACATGCATAACAAGATGAATAATTGAATTAATAGCACAGCCCAATGATGAGAATAACAGGGAGGGGAGAGGAACCTACTATGCCTTGTGAGTGTTCAGAACGCACGCGCAAGTGCGGTTAATTCTGTTAACTTGATTCACGCTTTGTCCACTGTACAATGCTTTCAAATTAAAGGTACGCACCTTTTATTGCCTGAAACCCCCGTAGACAGACGTTATTTGGGGTCTGTGGGACTGGTGTAATCACTCTATTTGCACAATCGTCAGTGCTGTTTTCTGTGTTTTTAACAGTACAATGGGACTTAACTAAACCCGTTTTAAATACATTTACAGACGTATGCCTCACCCGCATCTATAATATTAATTAAGATTATTCCTCGTGGAACAATCCGTTCACTGTGCAAAAAAAGCATATTATTATAATCTCTTTTCATAAAAGAAAAGCATTGGAATCCCTGAGTAGCCGCGGCCTCGAGCCTGTCTGTCTGTCTCCGTGGCTCGTGGCTCCGTGGCTCGTATCAGACGTCTCACTGCCACGCGGTGGGATTGGAAATGCGCGTTCTGCTATTTTTCACGCCACTCTTCTTTCAATATTTAATACTTGGTCGCAACCGCTACAAGTGAAGAGATGTGCCAAAAAAAAAACAATAATGACATTGTGTGGACAAATATCCTTCCTGGGGGGCGAAGGGGGCGATGAGGCGAAGGAGAGAGCCCTCGTGCGTAGGTGGGTGTATATTTCAATATGCACGAATCGCTTCAGCCTTCTTGCAAAACGTGGCGCCCTGAGATGCACACGTGTTTATGTTTTTTAAATACATGTGAACATTTTAAATAAATATGCACAAGAAGTGGCCAAGATCGCGTGAACGAGGGGAGGGCTTTTTAGACAGTACTTTTTGGGGGAGCGCCGCGGGCGGGACGGGGGACAGTACTTTTTGTTAGTTTGCCGTTGCACCGAGTAATAAAAGGGTGCTCACGATGAAACTCTGCTAAGTGCGTCTCTGCCACATTAAAATGCACTGCAACGAATTCTCGCGCACCCCTGAGTATAGGAGTGGCGGGTGAAGTTATTTAAAAGCTTTAACCTCAGGAGCATCGCAGGGTGGGAGAACCCCCTCGCCCCCCCCCCCCCCCCCCTGGTCTGCTGCCCGGATACCAGGCACCAGGCTTGCAGTCGCCGGTCTTCCTCTTGGAATGCAGGGTCTCGTGTCGCCCCCTCGGTGTTCCTGCATTTCCGGGGTGTTTATAGATACCCCGGCCCTGCCGCCCGCGCACCTCACTGTCTCTCTCTGGCCCATGTATGTTCAGAGTACAGGCCAAGCCGAAGACCCGCGGGAAGCAGCTTTCACGAATAGACCGGTTCTGTCAGAGCCCGGGTGGGCGCTGGACCGAGGCCCGAGGTACCGCCTGTCCCCGAGGGAAGCCCTCGCCTCATCTTCAAAGGGAGCCCCGCAGCGCCCTGCTCTTCAGGGGGTCTCGGAATCTATCATGGGACCCCGGCGGCCCCCCACCCCCGGTCGTGGCGGTGGGCCGGTGGTAGTCGCCGCATCCACACCGTTGGGTCTGCGTTCCTGCGCGAGACGAGGAGCCCAGGTCGCTGCAGGGCGGGCGAGGGATTTTCAAAGGGACCCCGAACGTTAATGTATGGAACTAAAAGAGGAGCGCGTCGACGCGTAGCGCATACTACCAACCATTCGGCTTCGCTCCGCTTTGCTTTAAATCTCAGCGGCAGCCTTTACCTTTATTTCCGGGTCTCTGTCCAGATTTTTAGTTCAGTCCTATACACCCCCATTTCAAAATGCGATATGGGGTCTGTGTGCCTAGCCACTGGCTACGTTTCATAACCCGGGCACCGGTACATGTGTTCTGCTCATGCGTATATCGTTCCAATGTTTCCTAAAGCGCATACCTATCTGCGCTTTGCCGCGAGGCGAGGCACTTTTAGGCGGAATTGTTACTGCAGCAGGATGTGGAGTGCAGGGAATGCAATGCTACTCTTTGTGGGGTCTGGATGAAGCTTAATTTCAGGCACCTGATGTGTTGGGTTTGGCCCCCAAGTAATGATTGTTTTCCTGGCTTCCCTAGAATACGGCTCTAAATGTCATCGCTTCCTCTGCCCCTGTGCTCTGTGTTTTGTTGTAATCCCAGTCCCTGGTGTTGCGTGATCTAGTTCGTGTCCTGTCCCTGGTGTTCTATTCTACGTTGGGTAGCCGTCTCTATGATTTAGGGCCCTCAACCCCACTGTTCTAAGCTCTATTGTAACCCCTGCCTCAGTTCTTTGTGGGGTATTTGATGTCCTGCCCTATGTTCTAGGCTGGGTTGAGTCAATGACTCAGTGTTCTACCTTTTGTACGATGCGCAACCCACAGTTTAATGTTCTATTAGCAAAGAGGGCCCGTTCTGTACATAGACATGATAAAACTCCAGGGTCGGACTGGGACAAGAAATAGGTTCTGGTTACGCCAAAAAAAAGTGGCTCATCCCTCGCCTCAAAAAAAGTGGCCCACCCCTCGCTTCACGACCCTTAACATCTGATGACATCACCGGAAGTGATGTCATTTGACCCCACCCCAAAGTGACATCCCGGGAAGCGATGAAACACAACCTTTCACTCCTTGACAAAACAGGAAGTGGCGTCAAATGGCATTGTTCCTAAGTACACTACGAAAAATAAAACAAAAAATAATTGTATAGCACTTACGCTTAAGCTCTTTTTTTATAGACCAAATATACATACAATATCACCCAACCTGTGTTGGTACTCATATATCGACCTTAGAAGGATGAAAGGCTTTTTGAAGAAAAAAAAAAATTAAAAAAAAAACTAATGTTTCACTTTTATTTTTTCCAAACCTGCCCAGGCATGGCGAGAAACCGGCCCCACTCTCAAGGGACGATGTCAGCCCGGCCACGGGCTGAAAGGCTGAGGGGCCAATCTGAGCCTGTAAGACTCATACATTTTTGAAATACAATGATCCTGTAGGTCTCTGTTGATGTTATTTGCCCCCTGAAATAAACTGCACTGACAATGGGCGCTTGTGACTGGCTTACATATCCCAGAGCAGAAGTGGAGGGGAGGCGAGAGTTGGCGTGCTGCAGCATACTGGGACCTTCTGTGCGCTCCCCCCACCTGCCTTTGTGCGCTCTCCCCTTCTGCCGTCTCAGCCTTGAAACGCATTTTTTGAGTGGGACCTTTGAGATTTGTTTCTCGCGTCAAAACGCTTCCCCAACTCTGCCTCACCATGGCGCAGTGCTGTGTGTTGCGGTGCAAGTATCTCAGAAACGGTGCATCCTAGGGCCTTGAAACATGGTTCCCAAGAGTCTTGTTTCTCGGGTCGAGATGCTTAAAATGAGCTTTGTCTGGTCCTTCTATGATCACATGATATTTCACAGATCTCAGGCAACCGTGTCATGTGTTGAGGTGATGGACTTCGGTAAAAGGGGTGTGATGTGCCAGTGTCGTGTAGCCAGTAGGCAGATATGATAACAGTCTCATCATTTGTTTACAACCACGGAGTAGACGTGGCGGTGAGAGTTGGCGTGCTGCAGTATAATGAGATCTTTTGTGTGCTCTCCCCAAGTTGGCACGTTGCAGTATGTCGTGGTGCATTGCGCTGCAGATATCTCGGAAACAGTGAGTCCTAGGGTCTTGAAACATGGTTTTGTTCCTGCTGTCGAGACAGTTAAAATGAGCCTTGTCCCAGCCTTCTATGACCACATTCATGTTTTGCGCATTGCGGTGTAATTATCTCAGAAACAGTGCATCCTAGGGCCTTGAAACCTGGTTTTCAAGGTCGCAGAGGGACCTTCAAGTTCTGTACCTCACATCCAGACACTTGAAAGGAACTCTGTCCCGTCCTTCTAAGACCACCTTGATGTTTCATCACTTCCAGGCAACCGTCTCATGTGTGCAGGGGCGCAAATCCGCGGAACAGGGTGGGGTGTCCACATGTAATGTAGCCAGTGACCTCCGGAGGGTCCTAACAGGTAGCTGCAACATTTGGTGCCGATTGGTGGAATGGTGTGGAATTGTGTGAGGAACAAACAAACCGTTTTTTGGTTTTATATAGATAGATAGATTGTAACCCCTGCCTCACTGCTCTGTGGGGTAGTCAATGTCCTGACCCCAGTGTTCTAGGCTATGTTGAGTCTACTTTGCAGTGTTCTATCTTCTATAGGATGTCCATCCCTACTGTTCTATTGTAGTTAAACAAAAGGTGCATCTAAGGTTGACAAAACATGAATCACATAACACATTGTAGACAAAAACATATTCTTTGTATCCCAAACCTCAATAATTTGACAGTTCCCTAACACAACTAATTTCCTGCATGATAAATAATGCATACAAACAATGTTGGTCCCGAAATAACAAAGACAATTTGTAAATGTCATGTGCTTCCCCTTACACCATCACCATGAAAGCATCCTACAGTACAAAAAAACAACAATCAATACAAAATCTGGTCCTTATTGTGTCCAGAATCATAATGATAGGTACTTGACCAACCGGGTAATGTATACAGTTGTAAGTCCATAACATCAATACACAAAAAGAAACGTTCAAGTTTTGTATTCCAAAACAGCAGTCTCCTAGAAGAGACAAAGAACGTTTGTCTTCAATACTGAGCTCTACCAGGGTCCTCAGAGCTATAAACCACGTGCTAGTTTCAACCTTGTCCCTAGTGGGGGCTGGTTTTCATCAGGACTGGAAAGAAGGTGCTCAATATGGCCCAAGATACCTTTTCTTGAAGAAAAAAGGAACTCCTAATGATGCTAGGAATGTCAACACACAAATAAAATCAGTGTGTTGTAGTAATGGTAGAAAAATAGGATAGCATCAATGTAAAAGATAATAGGGATACTCACTGTTCCAAGGCTGTTCAGAAGAATTGTGCCTTGTTAATGATTGGAGGTACGTAAAACAAACCGCATGTGATATTGGCTGTTAAAAACCAAGAGCAAGACCTATAAAATCAGAAATGCATTAAAATCCATGTGCCACTAACAGCTGCACTTACAGTGTGCTGGGTAAAGAAACCCTCGTCAAAGATGTAGTGGGCAAATTGAATGTCTCAGGGTGCCATCGTGTAATGCCTGTGGTCTGGTCTGTGGAGACATAATATGGTGGAGCATGTCAGCGTGGTAGAGAACGTTCTGTGCACAATGGGTTCAGCAAATTTGTAATGTCCTCAGCAGGCGTGTGGGACAATTGGCGGGCAAAAGTAGAAAGAGCCAATCATGCTTAGCATAGGGCGATGGAATTAATCCAGTAGCCTCTGCGCCAGGAAAGGATGAGAGAGAACGCTCATGAGTGGCAGGGATGGGTATAGCCTCACTGCGTCACCGTCTGTACTGAGAGAGGGAGAGGAAAAGCTTTGGCGGTTACTAAGTAACCTGCTGATGCCGTCCTATGTGCTGTTGAAAGGGATGAAGGACTGGAGACACCTGGGCGTCTCCTAGCAACCCAAGCTCGAAGAGCTACAGCGTTGCCATAGGGACCCAAAAAATTGCTCTTGCTGTCACCAAATCTGGCTCCCGTTAGTCGGTGGAGACGGTGCGCATCAAATGTTACGCATCCCGCATGAGCGTGGATATATATAAAAAATGGGTACAGAGAGAAAGGATCTGCTGTGAAGTAAATCTCACCCGGGTCTGAAAAGGAGGGGGTGTAAGCACAGCATACCGCAGAGTCAGCAATGTTCTATTGTGCCAACGCTTTGTTTGCTCCATGTTTTATTGTTTTACTTGCCCCCTGTCTTCTATGTTCATGTCCCAAGTGCTCTATGGTCTATTTTGTTCCATGATTCAGTGTCCTCTACTTTATTGTACCCTCAGCTCTGTTTTCTGTTGCATTCTGTGTTCCCGATGTTCTATGTTCTCTTGAGATCATGATTTGGCATTCTGTGTCTAACAGTATCCTGCGTTCTGTTTGATTCCCTGCTAATGTACTATGTTCCAGTGGGTTCCTTGCTCTGCTCGTACCCTAATCAATGGTGTGTCCAACCTGCAGTGGTCTATGCGCTATAGCCAATGTACTATGTTTGAACCATGTTCAAACTATTACATGCCATTCCTCCAGTTTTGTGTGTTCTTCTGCAATGCCCCTTCTGTGATATGTATTTTATTGTATCCTCTGCATGTGTTCTATCTTTCGACTGTCATTATCTTTTGTATTTCCCTTTGTATGTTCTATTAGCAACCGGTGCAGGGGAGCCAACCAATCAGGTCGTTCAGATCGTGAGCTGAAACCCACAATCTCAGTCTGCATTCTGAGCAGCCTAATGGCTGCTTCCCCATCCTGCCATCGTCCCTCCACCTTCCCCTCCGCTCCAGTCAACGTGTCCTCCCCTCCCCATGCCCCTGCCCCACTCACCTTATTCATTTGGCAGCGGTGCAGCTGCTATCGCTGCTCCAGCCACCGTCCTGGGCTGCCATGAAAATGGAAGAGGGGCTCTGCATTGAGCCCCGCCTTGCATCTCCACGGCGGTCATCTTAAGTCAATATTGTCTTTGAATGAAAGGGATGCTGGAAGGCCCCATCCTTAAGGCTCTTGTGCTATAACTTGGGTCACACCCGATTCTGCAGGCTAGAGCGGGTGTTATTGTCATATTCAGTTCCCTGCTCCAATTGTTCTTTCTTCTGCAGGGTTCCATGCTCTCAGTGTTTTGTGGGCTATAACAGTCCATACTTCTAGTTTTCTAAGTTATGCCATATGAGTTCCTACCTCCAATATTTGCATTCAATCGAATGTCCTGCCACTATGTTCTAGGATATGCTGGATTCTGGGACCAACAGCTTTATACAATTCTCTACCTTCAGTGTTCTCTTTCTTTTCATGCTCCCAGTGGTCTATGTTATGCCAGATTGCCAGATCACAATGGTGTTTGTTGTATTGGGTACCCATAATCCAGCTTTCGATGTTTTATACAATTTCATTTTTTTATTGCAATTACGTCCTCTCTGTTCGGTATAACACAGGATTTCCTGCCCATTATCTTTGCTATAGAATTCACTACCCTCACTCTTCTATGTTCTAGACTGTCCTGCCCTATGTTTTGTTGTATCATCTGTCCTCCGTGTTCCATTTGGTTTTCTACCCATCTTGGATTCTGTTTTCCAGCCCCAGTGTTTAATATTAAATAAGATTAGCACCCTGAATGGGAGTGTCAGCCAATCAGGTCTCCATAAACCCGGGTGAAATCTCACAATCCAAGACCAGTTTCCGTGCAAGCTGTGTGTGGCGCGCGTCCACCGCCACCTTCTGCATAATCCACGCTCACCATCTGGCCCTACCACTTCCCCAGTACCACCAACCCCAACCCACTCACCTGGCAAAGCAACACCTGCCATCTCTGAGTTTCTGCTCACCACAGCAGGCGGAGCCCCCTGCCCCATGAAAATGGAAGAGGGGCCACACAAAGAGCACCACTTTACATATCTGTGGAGGCCATATTTAGTGTGCTTTTTGTGTTTTGTGTTCGTGAAAACAATGGGTCACATGCTAGACAGCACGTTATTTCAGAAACAATTATTGTTCTCAGCACACAGGTGTGAAACCTTGGGTGCTAATAGAAATAATACCCCATTCCTCAGGCTTTACCTGCTGGTAACAGTGCCAGTGGCCGGCATTAAGGCCCTTGTTTTGCTCGGACCTAAACTTTGGCCCCAGGCTGTTAGCAGCTGGTGAAGCCCATGGAATGGGTAATTATTATTTACCTTTTGTGTTCTGTGTTCCATGCCATGTTCAATTCTCTGGCCGCTGCGTTCTACGGGATTCCCGTCCCAAATTGCTACATTGTTTTGGGTTGCATTATTCTATGTGACATGTATGATTCCTTTCCTCCAGTGTTCTATGTTCTATTGGATTCCTCGCTTTATGTGTCCTGTCTGCTAGTGGATTCCGTCCCCATGCCTTCATTGTTCTATGTGCTATTGGTTTCCTTGCATTCAGGTTCTAGGCCCTAGTGAATTCCCAGGGCATCCAGTGAAAGTGTAGCCAACAAAAATGTAGTCAGTGAAAAAGTCGTGGTGAAAATACCTTGGCCATGAAAAGGCTGCCAAGCAAAACGTGGTCAATAAATGCAGCTGAAAAGTACCCAAAGATGTAGTGCTGCTAGAGTAATTTTTAAGGTTATGGAGAATTTAGTGGGCTTGTGATTTCCTGGTTTGTGGTTCAGATAGGGCCTGGGGTAAGGATAGGCAGAGTAAAGATATTGGGGTTTAGTTAGTCATTAAGGTAGCTTGAGTGTCAGGGTAAGTGGTAGGGTAGTGGTTATGGTAATGCTAGGGCTAATGGTTTGGATAAGTGTTAAAGAAAGAGATAGGGAAGTTGGAGAGGGCTGGTGATGTTGGCGTAGGATAGCAGTTAGTCTGCTTCTAGTGGTTAGGGTAAGTGATAGAGTTGCAGGTAGGGTAAGGAGAAGGTTAGTATTAAAGCAAGGGCTTGGGTTAGGGAAGGGCTATGCAATGTGTGGAGAACTGCTGATGGGTTTGGAGATAGGATCGCTGTTCATGTTCTCTTTATTTTGTATTGTGTCACATGCAAATAAAATGCTTTAGTGCGTGGAAGGGTTAGTGTTCTGTAAGAGTTCAGGGCAGAATAAGGGCTGTAATTAGAATTAGAGGAAGGTTTAGGAAAGGAGTTAGGGTTGTGGGGTGAAATCTAGCCCCTGAAGGCCAGAAATATAAGGCCAGAGCCATTTGTGAATGCTCACCGAAATATAAGGCCAGCAAAGAAATAATATCTGACCTAAGTCCTATGGGACCTAAAATCTAAAGGAAAGAAAGTGTGCTCAATTCACAGTGAGAAGATGTGTGCAATGCATTGCAGTAAGGAAAAGAACGACATGTGGCAATGATGTTTGGACAAATCCACGGAGAGCTGCACTCACACTTAAGAGACTGCAGTGCACAGTATCTTCAATGGGATACCAGAACTGTGCTCCAAGCAGCTAAAGTTAGATGGATCATTGCAATTAATCTAAATAAAGAATGTCATTTTTTAGTTTTTCCCTCATCCAAGTTGACAATCTGCTAAGCGAAATGCGCACTAGACTTTCAAAATTTGAACATAGTTTCTGCATATAACCACCATATGTATATATGGACAATTTAGAAGTGACACTCATGTATGTTGAAACTGTGAAAGCCTTATAATATGTCAGATACAATTTGTAATTGTGTGCAAGTTTAAAGGCTATGTGCTGCTGGGTACACAAGCCAGTTATTTCTCCCAACATGAAACTAAGCTCCAGGAACTCCCATCTGCTGTCCTGAAGACAGGCCTGGTTGTCATCATCAATCAGAACCATTTCTTAAAAATACAAGGAAGAATTACATGGCTTAAGATTTAAAACACGGTGGAAAACCAGATAAGCCATGGCTGTTCCTGCAGCAGAAGCAACCTTGTGGTCACAAGTCCCATAAAAAGTCCAGTAGTGTGGCTATCAGGCTTTGAAGGGGGAGGTGGACCTCAACACAGACCAAACTCTGCTAGTTACATGCCTAAAAGAGAAATGAAACTTTAAAAAGGTGGAGGCGGGAGCGGAAGAGACGTGTGAAACAATGTTGATTAAAATGGGAGAAATACATTTTATCGCATAATATGGGCAGCGTACATGTCACAATGGTCATTCCAGACTTTTATTAAATGCAATAGTAACCCCCAGGTAACCATGCTAAAATGATTTGGTGTGATAAACACAATTAAAGTTATTAAGGAAAATGTGATTTGGGCCTTCCTTTGATTCTGAGAGATGTGAACATTGGTATGATTGTGCCGGTAATAATGAATATGTAGACTGTAAAGTAGCATGTTTTTCATTCATATGGCTCCTGAGTAAATGAAGAAAACTGTATCTCTGCATAGGAAGTGTGCACAGACTCCAGACTAGCATCATCTGATTCACCTTAAAATATAGTTCTGAAAAATATATGCATACATGTTAAGATTTGGAAATTTTGGGTACTTGCCATGTTGACATATTTTGGAGCTCTAAGCATGCCGAGCCCATCTGTCAAAGTGGGATGATCAAGCTTTCTCCTCCCACAACTGTCCCAAATCACTCCACCATCCCCCTATCCTATCAGCACACAGGTGGGAGATGGGTAGTGAAAGACCAGCCAATCCCTTTTGCGGGAATCATGACAAATTAGTGATGTCATTTCCCTTATAAACCAGTTTGTATGAGAACTGGGATTCTCCCAATAGTTCCGAGAGGTGACCTACTGCTAAAATTTGCCGAACAACATCTCAGCAGAGAGGCCTAAAGCTTGCATGGGAGCCAGGAGACATAGAAGCTGAGTGGGATCCCTTGGAGGAAAGAGAAGAGATCCTTGACTGACCCCCCTTGCTGTACCAGCTGTGCCCTGATGTTAGTGATGCCCAGTTCAAGGCCTCTCCTGTAAGTAAAACTACCCCAAAGCCATAGAGTGTGTAGGCCATACAATTTTCCAGCATTGTTTTAGTTATTTCCCCATAGAAAATACCCCGTTTGTATTGATCCCTAGCATATTTAATCAAAGTAAATCAATTAATTTCCCTATTGAAATCACGGGATTTGTTTGTTGACATTCGAAACTAACAAACTCTTCTCAGTGTGTTGTGAGCCGGTATAGATGTAAAGATTTGCCCAAAGAATTAATCCCAAAGCCCCGTTTCCACGTATGTGTGCAGGGTGTAAAAACAAAATTCCCCATTCATCGCCTTAATTTAAACCAGAAGTGGGAAGCCTGGTAGTGCTTTTGCAAATGCAAGGTGCAAAACGAAATTGTCCCTTTGAATCCATTGTGTTCTGCCCAAAACCCTACCTGTTCTTTTTAGGTGTGGCAAAACAAATGTTCCCATTTGCATTTCTTTCATTCCCATTGGATCTGGTCTAATAAGCCTAAAGCCGATTTTCCCCATTGTGCTCTGACCAAAATCTCAAAGCCCTGCCTGTTTTTGTTAGGTGAAGCAAAACGAATTTCCCCTTGCTTTTCATTCTTTCACATCGCAGCTGTGTTTATATCCCAAAACAGATTTTCCCATTGTGCTCTGACCAAAACCCCAAAGCCCTGCCTGTCTGTGTTAGGTGTGGCAAAAAAAAAAATCCCATTGAGTTTCTGCCTCCCATTTTGTTTCTGTGATCAATACCCCAAAACTGATTTTCCTATTGTGTTCCCATTCTCTGCCCCTGCCTTCCATCCAGAGGAGTCAAGTCTAATTGACATTTGGAAGGTGAGGATTCCTGGAAGAAAAGTGCTATAACTCAATCAAGTATTACTGTTTGCCTTGAATGGTTCTTTTCCTGTCTTGGTTGGTTGATTTAAAACGAAATAATTGTAACTGCATGTCCTAGTATATTATCTCTGTGTTGGTGCCTTTACGGAAGTCATTTTTGTTTTGTGTTGCCATAGCCTTGGTGGCTAATGTTAATCTATATTTGGTTGAAATAAATTAATTAATAAATATATATTTTATATACATACCGGCCTGGTTCCTAGTCCATTGTGGCACCGGGTATTCATTGGGGTTGTGTGCGAGATGGGTTGGAGGCCTTACCATAGTGAAACAAACAAACTAAAAGTGATTTGTTGTGCACCACATCCATTGGGGGGAAGGAACTCCCTGAGTTGAGTGTGACCGCGTAATAAACCGTGACAGGGTGAATGTGGAGGTTTTGTCAGAAGATTCGGTCATATTTAGGGTTACAGCATTCTACTTTTGTGTATTTTAAAATATCTTTTTTGGCCACCTTTTACTGACAAGATTTTCACACTACTTTGCTTGTATTGTACGACTACTGGTTTTAAAAGGATTTTTCGCTGACTACTTTTTCACATCACTACATTCTCCTGGGGACCTGTTCACATGGAACCATTCTCCCCCTCCCCCCGTTCAGCATTGAATAGCAACACAGGTCCCCTGTTTTCATCTTTTGTTTTGATTCACAAGTACTGGTGTTCTAGGTTTCATTGCTGCATTCTTTTCTGGGCCCCATTGCAGTCTCTACCCCGTGTTCTATTGCATTATCCCCCATATTGCATGTTATGTTGGATTCTATGCATTGGCCCTCATCAGGACCCTGGCGCTAAGTGTTTAACGGCGCCATAAAAGGCTGCGGCGCTGTTAACCACTTAGCGCCTTACTACGAGGTCCCTTTGCGGGGACCCGACCTGAACGGCTGGTCTAGACCAGCCGTTAAAGTAGGGACCCGCAAAGGGACCTTGGTGCTAAGTACGGTACCGCAATTTGCGGTACCGTACTTAGCGCCTTCCCCAGTCCCATTGCGCCCTTTGGGGCAAAAATGGGAATGGGGAAGGGCCAATGTTCAATGGGGAATTACCGCCCCGCCAACCTTGGAATGGGGTGGTAATTCCCCATTGAACATTGGCGGACTCGTTACGATACCGGCACCAACCATGGTGCTAATAGCGCCATGGTTTAGCGCCAGTATCGTAATGAGGGCCATTGTCTGAACTAGACTCTATCCAATCCCTTATTTAGCCTTCGGTTTCATAGCTGCACTGTTCTCGTTATGATGCGCACCATACCGCCACTGTTCTATTTTTTCTTGCAGCCGCTGTCGCCCGTGTTCTACTGGATTATTTCTCCAGGCCTGTATTCCTGTTCACCTTGGTATTTTGAGCTCCTTCTGACTCTGGTTTCCCCTAGGTATGCCCCAGCTCCCCTGTGTTCCACTGTACCCTCTACCCCCTTTGTTCTATTTCACTTTCTGCTCCCGTGTTCTATCGGATGCTTTCTCTAGGCCTTTGTTCCTGCACCTTGGTATTTTGAGCTCCTTCTGACTGGTTTCCCCCAGCTCCCCTGTGTTCCACTGTACGCCCCCCCCCCGCCCCTGGGTTCTATTTCCCTCTCTGCTCCCGTGTTCTATCGGATGCTTTCTCTAGGCCTTTGTTCCTGCACCTTGGTATTTTGAGCTCCTTCTGACTGGTTTCCCCCAGCTCCCCTGTGTTCCACTGTACCCCCCACCCCCACCCCTGTGTTCTATTTCACTCTCTGCTCTTGTGTTCTATCGGATGCTTGCCCCAGGCCTTTGTTCCTGCACCTTGGTATTTTGAGCTCCTCTGACTTTGGTTTTTCTTGGGTATGCCCCAGCTCCCCTGTATTCCACTGTACCCCCCACTCCTGTATTCCACTGTACCCCTGTACCCCCCCCACACCCCGCCCCTGTGTTCTATTTCACTGTCTGCTCCCGTGTTTTATCGGATGCTTTCTCCAGGTCTTTGCTCCTGCATCTTGGCATTTTGAGCTCCTTCCAACTCTGGTTTCTCCTGGGTAGGCCCCAGCTCCCCTGTGTTCCACTGTACCCTCTAACCCCTGTGTTCTATTTCACTCTCTACTCCCGTGTTCTATCGGATGCTTTCTCCAGGCCTTTGCTCCTGCACCTTGGTATTTTGAGCTCCTTCAGACTCTGGTCTCCCCTGGGTATGGCCTAGCTGCCCTGTGTTCCACTGTACGCCCCCCTCCGCCCCTGTGTTCTATTTCCCTCTCTGCTCCCGTGTTCTATCGGATGCTTTTTCTCCAGGCCTTTGCTCCTGCACCTTGGTATTTTTAGCTCCTTCTGACTTCGTTTTTCCATAGGTCTTCCCCAGGTCTCCTCTGTTCTTCTGTATCGCCAGCCCCCAGAGTTCTGCTGTACCCCCTGAGTTGTATGTTATTTTTCACTATCTGTCTCTCGTTTTCTATGGAATACTTTCTCCGTACCTGTGTCCCTGCCCCTTGTTATTTTGAGCTCCTCTGACTTTGGTTTCTCCTAGGTATGGCCCTGCTCCCCTGTGTTCCACTGTGCCCCTGTGCCCACCCCCCACCCCCGCCTCTGTGTTCTATTTCACACTCTGCGCCCATGGTCTATCGGATGCTTCCTCCTGGCCTTTGTTCCTGCACCTTGGTTTTTTGAATGTTTTTTTTTAACTCCTCTGACTTTGGTTTCTCCTGAGTACCCCCCAGACCCCTGAGTTCCATTGTAGCCCCTGTGTGTTCTATGTGACTCTCTGCTCCCGTGTTCTATTGGATGCTTTATCTAGGCCTTTGTTTCTGCCCCTTGTTTTTTTAGCTCCTCTGACTTTGGTTTCTCTTGGGTATGCCCCAGCTCCCCTGTATTCCACTGTACCCCCCACCCCTGTATTCCACTGTACCCCTGTACCCCCCCACACCCCGCCTCTGTGTTCTATTTCACTGTGTGCTCCCGTGTTTTATCGCATGCTTTCTCCAGGTCTTTGCTCCTGCATCTTGGCATTTTGAGCTCCTTCCAACTCTGGTTTCTCTTGGGTAGGCCCCAGCTCCCCTGTGTTCCACTGTACCCTCTACCCCCTGTGTTCTATTTCACTCGCTACTCCCGTGTTCTATCGGATGCTTTCTCCAGGCCTTTGCTCCTGCACCTTGGTATTTTGAGCTCCTTCAGACTCTGGTCTCCCCTGGGTATGGCCTAGCTGCCCTGTGTTCCACTGTACGCCCCCCCCCGCCCCTGAGTTCTATTTCCCTCTCTGCTCCCGTGTTCTATCGGATGCTTTCTCCGGGCCTTTGTTCCTGCACCTTGGTATTTTGAGCTCCTTCTGACTCTGGTTTCCCCCAGCGCCCCTGTGTTCCACTGTACCCCCCACCCCCATCCCTGTGTTCTATTTCGCTCTCTGCTATTGTGTTCTACCGGATGCTTGCCCCAGGCCTTTGTTCCTGCACCTTAGTATTTTCAGCTCCTCTGACTTTGGTTTCTCTTGGGTATGCCCCAGCTCCCCGGTATTCCACTGTATCCCCCACCCCTGTATTCCACTGTACCCCTGTACCCCCGCACACCCCGCCCCTGTGTTCTATTTCACTCTCTGCTCCCGTGTTCTATCGGATGCTTTCTCCAGGTCTTTGCTCCTGCATCTTGGCATTTTGAGCACCTTCCAACTCTGGTTTCTCCTGGGTAGGCCCCAGCTCCCCTGTGTTCCACTGTACCCTCTACCCCCTGTGTTCTATTTCACTCTCTACTCCCGTGTCCTATCGGATGCTTTCTCCAGGCCTTTGCTCCTGCACCTTGGTATTTTTTGCTCCTTCAGACTCTGGTCTCCCCTGAGTATGGCCCAGCTGCCTTGTGTTCCACTGTACGCCCCCCCCCCGCCCCTGTGTTCTATTTCCCTCTCTGCTCCCGTGTTCTATCGGATGCTTTTTCTCCAGGCCTTTGCTCCTGCACCTTGGTATTTTTAGCTCCTTCTGACTTCGTTTTTCCATAGGTCTTCCCCAGGTCTCCTCTGTTCTTCTGTATCGCCAGCCCCCAGAGTTCTGCTGTACCCCCTGAGTTGTATGTTATTTTTCACTATCTGTCTCTCGTTTTCTATGGAATACTTTCTCCGTACCTGTGTCCCTGCCCCTTGTTATGTTGAGCTCCTCTGACTTTGGTTTCTCCTAGGTATGGCCCTGCTCCCCTGTGTTCCACTGTACTCCTGTGCCCACCCCCCACCCCCGCCTCTGTGTTCTATTTCACACTCTGCGCCCGTGGTCTATCGGATGCTTCCTCCTGGCCTTTGTTCCTGCACCTTGGTTTTTTTAATGTTTTTTTTAACTCCTCTGACTTTGGTTTCTCCTGAGTACCCCCCAGACCCCTGAGTTCCAGTGTAGCCCCTGTGTGTTCTATGTGACTCTCTGCTCCCGTGTTCTATTGGATGATTTCTCTGGGCCTTTGTCCCGGTTGCTTGTTTTTTTTTAGCTCCTCTGACTTTTGTTTCCACTGAGTATCCCCCAGACCCCTGTGGTTTATTTCACTCTCTGCTTCCTTGTTCTAATGGATGCTTTCTCAGGGCCTTTGTCCCTGGCCCTTGTTATTTTTTTTACTCTTCTGACTTTGGTCTAGCCTGGGTATCCCCAGACCCCCGTGTCCCACTCTGCCCCCAGACCTCTGTGTTCTATTTAACTCCCTGCTCGCTTGTTCAAGTGGATGCTTTCTCAAGGCCTTTGTTCCTGACCCAGCTTATTTAATGTTTTATTACCTCTTCTGACTTTGGGTTCCACTGAGTATCCACCAGTCCCCTGTGTTCCACTGTACCCCGTCCCCTGTGCTTTGGTTTCACTCTCTGCTCCTGTGTTCTAGTGGATGCTTTCTCAAGGCCTTTGTTCCTGACCCAGCTTACTTAATGGTTTATTACCTCTTCTGACTTTGGTTTCCACTGAGTATCCACAAGTCCCCTGTGTTCCACTGTACCCCCGTCCCCTGTGCTTTGGTTTCACGCTCTGCTCCCGTGTTCTACTGGATGCTTTCTTCAGGCCTTTGTTCCAGTCCCTTGTTTTTTTTTAGCTCATCTGACTTTAGTTTCTACTGACTGAGTATCCACCAGACCCCCTGTGTCCTGCTGTATCCCTTGCCCCCTGTGCTCGTGGCTTCTCGTGGCATTGATTTTCCTCTGCTATCACTTTGCCCCTCCCCCGGGCCCCTCCACCTTGTATTTTTTTTTTTTACCTCTTCTGTCTTTGGTGTCCCCTGGGTATCCCCAGACCCCCGTGTCCCACTCTGCCCCCAGACCTCTGTGTTCTATTTAACTCTCTGCTCGCTTGTTCAAGTGGATGCTTTCTCCAGGCCTTTGTTCCTGCCCCTTGTTTTTTTTAGCTCGTCTAACTTTGGTTTATCCTGAGTATCCCCCAGACCCCTGTGTTCCACTGTACCCCCGTCCCCTGTGCTCTGTTTCACTCTCTGCTCCTGTGTTCTAGCGGATGCTTTCTCTGGGCCTTTGCTCATGACCCTGCTTTTTTATTTATTTTTACCTCTTCTGACTTTGGTTTCTCCTGAGTGTCCCCCAGACCCCTGTGTTCCACTGCACCCCCTGCCCCCTTTGTTCTCTTTCACTCTCCGCTCCCATGTTTTGGTGGATGCTTTATCAAGCCCTTAGTTTCTGAAGATGCGTTTTTGATGTTTTTTACCTCTTCTGACTTTTTTTTCCACTGAGTATGCCCCAGGCCCCTGTGTTCTATTTCACTCTCTGCTTCCTTCTTCTATTGGATGCTTTCTCCGGGCCTTTGTCCCTGACCCTTGTTTTTTTTAGTTTTTTTTATGTCTTCTGACTTTGGTCTCCTCTGGGTACCCCCAGGTCGGGGCCCCCGTGTCCCACTCTGCCCCCAGGCGGCCCCTGTGTTTTATTTAACTCTCTGCTGGCCTGTTCTATTGGATGCTTTCTTCAGGCCTTTGTTCCTGCCCCTTGTGTTTTAGCTCGTCTGACTTTGGTTTCTCCTGAGTGTCCCCCAGACCCTTGTGTTCCACTGTACCCCCGCCCCCTGTGTTCTGTGTCACTCTCTGCTCCTGTGTTCTAGTGGATGCTTTCTCCAGGCCTTTGTTCCTGACCCTGCTTTTTTAATGTTTTTTTTTTACCTCTTCTGACTTTGGTTTCCACTGAGTATCCACCAGACCCCAGTGTTCCACTGTACCCCCGTCCCATGTGTTCGGTTTCCGCCTCTGCTCCCGTGTACTGGATGCTTTCTTCAGGCCTTTCTTCCTGCCCCTTGTTTTTTAGCTCGTCTGACTTTAGTTTCCACTGACTGAGTAGTCACCAGACCCCCTGTGTCCTGCTGTATCCCTTGCCCCCTGTGCTCGTGGCTTCTCGTGGCATTGATTTTCCTCTGCTATCACTCTGCCCCCCCCCCATCCCCTCCCCCACACACTGTGTGTCTCGGAGCCTGGGCTGGCAGCAACCTTGTCTGCCGGTAGCTGCCTCTCCTTTGGTCCCTGGCGCCAAGAAGCAATCCTTTGATTGTTTGTCAGTTGTTGAACTTACCTGCGGGTTATGACATTCAATAAAACAACAAGAACTGCCTTCAATGCCGCTGCCAACCCCCTGTGGAAAATTATAGCTTCTCTAGGAAGTAACAATGTCAGCTTTATGGGCGCCGGGGAAGAGGAGGCGAGCGTCGCTCGGAGGTGCCAGCGAGGGGATGTGGAGCTGCGGGGGCACCGCCTGCCCCCCACCCCCGCCCCCCGCAGAATACCCGGCACTCTCAGACTCTCTGCGCATGGCTCGGGTGTGCACAGGCGTCACTTGTCTTATTTCTATCGTGACGGCCATTTTTAAAACGCAAGGGTGCAGCCCATTGTACGCACGACACTGAGCAACCCTGGATTTAGCAACTGCAGGGGAAAGTCGCCCTTTTATGGCCAATCCAAGGTGTGGCTTTATAGACTTTAAAGGAAGCAGGAGCCATTTAAGATACTTACACATGTATGATGCGACCCCCTTCCACTAAGCATGAGCGCACGCTCCGAAACGGAGTATGTTATTTGTTTTAGGTAAAGGTCCGGTAATATGGTGATGTGAGCACCTGAAATTGACGGAACCTGATGGACATACCATGCATTTCTGTACCTTTCATAGGAAGGGAAGCCCCCTCCTTCGGGAAGGGAAACATGCGCATTGCTCGCGTACTCGTCATTGTCACTCTTTAAATGTATGGTGTCAGTGTATTTCAGTAGGAACTTGAAAATGTGAATGACCTAAATGCCATCCCCTGCCACCTTGCTATTTTACTTGCCATTCGTAAAGCGCCCACCTGCCGATGGTATGGCACCGTGGCGCTGTATCCCTATCAGGTTGTACAGAGTTCTCCGCGGGGTGCTGCCCTGAGTGATTGTTGACACTAGTGACAGCCAAGGCTGGCGCGTGCCGCTTCACAGCGTCCTCTCCCCCACTAGCGCTGCAAAACGGGGATATGTCGGCACTTATAGCGCTATAAAAAAAAAGCAACAGCAAATGAAATGATAAGATACCATGCTACTGTGGTGCTCGGATGCCAGTCCTTTGCGAATTGCTTTTTGTAAAGCCGTACATATATAGAGATTGCTATTATCTTGCTATAGCGCCTTATGTATATTTAGCTTTTGCCCGAGTCGTTCAGCTGCGCATTTTCAACCCCCACCTTTTTAGCATCGATGCCTCCACATGCACGTCCTACTACCATGGATGCTTCTTTTTTAAAAAAAAATACGGAATTGCATCGACAAATAGCCAATAACAGCCAGCGCACGTGGCCTGGTCGGAAATGCGCAGAGCCGTAAATGTCACCGCAGCGCTGCGAAAGGGCCGGGGGCGTGTTGATAACTTGACACATATCGCCCACCTAATGAGCTGCCCCGTGCCTCCAGTGGGGGCTCACGTGGATAGTACGGCGGCGTGGCCTGTACCAACGTCGCCCTGGCACTGTATTTTGAAAACACCATCATGTTTCCTACCGCTACTCTGGTATTCCTGCTCATTTCTGAGGAGGAATAGGGTTCGAGGTTGTATACAACCCAGAACCCTTCTCCGCCCTCTTCCCCATGGATGAGTTCTGGGCTGAGCCTCGGCGCAGAGACGCCCTCGGCCCCATTCACGGGCCCTGCACCTGTCCTACAATTAGCCCCGTCCTTTCTTGCAGGGCTCGCCTTTGTCTGACAGCTCGTCCCCGCCCATGAGTGCTACGTCTCCTGTTTTACACAGCAGGGAGCAAGGCACGCTGGGTGGGTGCAGTGATGGGCAGCGGCGTGGGCGGAGGGGGTACGCATGACTATGGGTCGGGTTTCTGAGTTGACTGATATGTGTAGTTGTGAAGTTGTTTAGGGGAGATGTATGGCCGTTACATACAATTACATGTTTCAGCAGGATGCCCGAGTTGTAATCCCGGCATGCCCACATTTGCAAAGTGGGTGATCTTTGGCAAATCCCCTTCTTTCTTTACTTGTCAGTTTCATTGGGCAATATTGGAGAGTGCTTATTAACAGGCATAACCCAGCATTACGGGGTGAGTGGAAATTGGACCTTTACACGTGTTCGTGTGGACTTCAATTATGCCCTTATGCTACATTGATGCACACCACAAATGATGCCAACATTGTAGCGCGCCCTTTAAATTCACACGATAGTCTGATTTTAGGAGCAGGTGTATGAAGCAGTCACTGACCACTCTTATTACAGTTTGCTTTTTTCCTTTAATAAAAATCAAACAAAATAAGCCACAAACAGGTGTCTCCCACTCCTTTCTCGCACTTCCCTTTGATTTTTGTGGGTTCTGGTAACAACTCTTTGTGTATGACACTCAAAGCTTATTCTCTTTTCCTGAACTCTTCTCTGGTCTCTCTAGCAACATTTCGACCTGTCTCTCTGCCATTAAATATTGGATGGCTTCACACTCTCTGATGTTAAACTCTACCGAAACAGAGTCAATCATCTTCCCTGACAAAAGCTCTCGCTAATCTCTTCGCCTGCGTATCCAATTCCTACCTGACACTCGCCCCTACTCCTCTTCAGATAGAAACCTTAGCGTCATCTATGACTCTTATCACACCTTCACTACTTTCATCTTCAAAACTGCAACGGGGGCTCACCTCAACCTCCCAAATAGTAGGAAAATCAGGCACCTCCTTCCTTTCAACACCGCCAGGCATCTCTTAACCACTCTTGTCTTCTCGAAACTGCACTACTGTGCCAGCTTCCTCTTTGGTCTCAGCAACTACACTTTCTGTCCTCTCAACATCATTAATTTCGCTACAAGGATTCACTTTGAACTCCCTCACGTCACACCTACTTCCTCTTACCGTCACCAGGCTGGATGGCGGACAATGCAAAACAGGACCAGATTTAAATGTCTTCTCCTGGTTCCCAAATCTATCCATGGTAAGGCACCACGGGATCTATCCTCCTCCATACAACTCTACACGCCTTCTCGTAATCTCCGCTTTGCCTCCTCGACTACCCTTGTGGTTCCGTACGTTCGCTGTGTTTCCTCTGGCTTCAGCTCGTTCTCTCTTCTTGCTACACTTGCATGGAATTCTGTTCCCCCGGACATCCGAGAAAATAGTCCACACCAATTTGTTCAAAGCCCAATTCAAAGCCTGCCACCTTGTCTCTGAGTCACACTCTTAACTCACTTCTGTATTTGCACTAAAAACATGTCTTGGCTCTAACCTGCCTCTGTCCCTCACTTTCTCTGTCTCTACGCCAATACATTTTCTATCATGGTCACATCCCTAACATAACCGGCCGTATGACCTACCTGTATTTAAACATTTCTAATGTTGATTGTTCTTAATCTATGTATGTCCTCCCGTGTATTGTCCCGTTGACTGTTCCATATACTCCCCATGACAACATGGTCAGAATGCCACTCAAACTCACCCCATATTAAGAAGCTGACTGCTTCCGGTCAAATCTGATAACTTATCTATTGTATGTTCTTTTGTGATGAAAAGAACATTGTTCGGACTGAGAGGATAGCTAAGGGGCAACGTTTTATTCTTGGAAACAAGACCCCGCAGGGCAGCACAGGTTAGAATCGCGGTCGCACGAGCGTAGAGACTGGTCTCGGGTAATCATTTTATGCTAGATGCATTCATTAATGTCTTCCCTGTATATAAATTAATAAAATACTAACATTCTCTTGGTTACGGCTGGCCCCGTTCAGTTACTGTTCCCATTTTCATGAAAGCGTTTTTTTTCCTTTTCTACTTTCTGTGCTTTTTAAAAATCGGCTTGGAAGTGAGGGTGTTTTTCAGGTTTTCCCAAAATTCTTTCCCCGTTGGCTGTAGCAGTACGCCCCGCCCTGCACAGAAACTCCGAGTAGGAGTGGCCGACCTGTCGCCTGCGATTGGTGTTGGCCTACAACTCCCGTCAGACCAAAACAACGTAGCCAGTGGTCAGGGCCCAAGGAAGTTTTAAGCCAAAACACCCAGCGGGTGACTAGTTGGTTACCCATGTATTAGAGACAGCACAAGATGTCTCTGAGAGGGGTCTGTCTGTCTTAGCAATGCAGTGAGCAGTTCACAATCATTGTGGAGTCTCGTTCGTTCATTCCTTCCTCACAATCCCTTTTGCAATATCCATAGCTCTATGCTTCCACCCCCCCCCTTCCTTATTAGTAACCCTGTTTTCCTCGCCCTACCTTTCTCTTTCCAAAGCTCCCTTCTTTCAGAATTCTCTGCCATTGCCCTCTACCCTAAACGTCCTCGTTATGTGAGGCCTGGCTCCAGTGGGTTTAGGCTATCGCAGAGCTCTTTGGTGGTGCATATCAGAGAGACCCTGGAGTCAATCAGCTGGTCTGTGATGTAGGCAATGCAAGGTGACCAGACGTTCCAGTTTGCTGGGACTGTCCGGGTATTTGCACCTCTGTCCCGGGGTCCCGAGACTTTTTAGGTGGGTACCATTCCGGTTTTTGTCCGGATATCATGATTTTTGCCAAAAACCGGGATGGTATCCACCCGATCCCCAAATCCCGAACTGGTTTTTTAAAATTTAAAATAGCCTTGGGACCACGGCACTGCAACATGACACGGGAGAGGCCTCCCACATAGAAGTAGGACTAGTTTCACTGCTGAAGCTGCAGTCCTACTTCTATGTCAGTGGCCTGTCCCGGTTTTTTTTATTTTCGAATTCTGGTCACCCTAAGGGAATGGCTCTCATTATTCAGACGAATCCGGATTGTGACTTTGCCCATCCACTTTCTGCCATTGTACTATCAACTCCTTTGCCAGCCCCCAAAAAATCCTACACGTGCTTTCTAAAAGATCTCTGTGCTGCTGCACCCTCCTTCCTTATTTTCAAAGTGTAAACAAGTGCAAACAACTCTCCCACCTACAAACACATACAGATAAAAAAAGCAAGACATATTGGCTTTGCCAATGCTTGTTTTGCCTTGTGTTTAGGACCACGTCCTTTAGCGTCCCGCCATGGTATGTTCGTTTGGAATCCTGTGCACCCCCCTCCCCCCTTCGTAGCATCACACTCGCGTACAGTATGGCTGTCTTCATGCCTTAGGCTTCTCGCCCACATTTTATTTACACTCCTGTTTTTGGGCACCAGATTTAGCGAGGGAGGAGAGGCGGCCTCGCGTAATATCAAAGAACCACTGGGGCACACAGATTTCGCTTGAAACAGCCCCCATTTATTTATGGGACACACAGCAGATGTCATCCGAAAACGTTTTTGCACCATTTCAGACGCATTGTTAGAGGCAGGCTGAAGCCGAGACTCCTGAGTCCACCCCACTGCTGACGAAAACCACAAGGAATACATATGAGCGAGATTCAGGGCGCTGTGGCCCTCGTTTCCAGGTGACACATAACCTACATTCCCCTAGGAGCCATCAGGGCCGTGCAAGAGATCCATTCACCTAGGAGAAGCCAACTCCTCTCTCACACTCATAAGCCCCTCTGAGCCCTCAAACCCAGGGAACATTGCAGACGATCTACCTATTATTGGAAGCAGAATCCCCCATGAAACATTTGGAATGTGACAAAAACCTGTATCTACCTGCCAATGCCTTGTTCCTTTAGGGAGATGCTTGTCAAATCCTGGTTTTTCCTTTACCTTCTGGGACTTGTAGTCTTGGAGTTCCCCATTATAAATCCAGTGCTACAAATCCCAGAATGCAAAGGAAAAAAGAGCACTGGACTTGCGTCTTCCGAATGGAATGGGGCATGTTGGCATGCATCCCAGTGATGCTCTGGCCTCCCTGCCCCCAACCGTCAAGTCATTGTTAGGGAAGGTGGGCTGGGAACACGCCAGTGCATGAGTTCAGGTCAAGGTGGCCACGTGACAAGCACGTAGGCTGGGTTGCATGGGAACAGCTCATAGGTATTTTTCCTCCCCACCCTTCTCTCCCATCAGGTGAGAAGTGGCTGAAGGACTCTGACCTCCCTTGGGCCATTTGCAACCCCTTTCGCTGGGTCAACCAGAGGTGTTGCTAGGGGGGCTGAGGGGGCTACAGCCCCGGGTCTTTTGGTTGTAGCCCGGGTAGAAGCTCAGGGGCAACAACCAAAAGTCCAGCTAGCCCCGAGTCCCGACAGTCCCGACAGTAGCGTAGCCCGGATCGTTTCCAAATCTAGCAACATCCCTGGGCCCAGCGCAGGCCCACTGGATGTGGCTTCCCCCCATGGCTGCTAGGACACCTGAAGCCGAGCTGCACCATCTGCGTTCTAGGAGGAATGTCTGGAATCTACACACTCCTTGGGTGGGTCTTGTTCTGCCTTCCCACCCGCATTTTGCACACTGTCGTTCTTTCCGCTGTCTCCTCGCCCCATCTTCAAGCCTTTATCGTTTCAGTCTCTAGTGTGCCCCCTTTTCCCCTTTTTTACATCGCTGTCTTCATTGCCCGTGTTTGTTGTCAACACACCCACACTAACACTAGCACCAATGAGTCACAGAAGAGCCCAGTGCCTGAGCACTCCATGCCAAACACATGCTTGCTTCATACTCTAGGACAGGGGTGTGCAACTGGTTTAGCTTGAAGGCCAAATGTCCCACTCAAGACCCATAGAGGGGGCTGGACTATCAATGGGAATAAGCAGGTGGCAGGGGCATCAGTGCGCAAATCTGAGTTTAAAAAAACACCTGTGTTTTAAGGATTACTCTTTATTACTTTTTTTTCTTTAAAAATGTGATTCATTGACTTTTAATGCCAATGTTATTTTTGTTTATTTGTATTATGGGACTAGAAGCACCATGTTTTTAAATAGAAGTAACATTGCACGTATCATGATGCAAAGACCAGAACTGGACCACAAAGGCTTCATACACCTGCCATGACAGATTTGCTGACTTTAGGCCAGGCAACAGTTCATCATTAAACTCATGCAACTTGGGGGGCCATAAATCATTTCCTGGCGGTCCGCATCCAGCCTATGGACCGCACGCATGCTGTGCACCACCTCGCTAGGGTGTCCGGGATGTATCACAGTGGCTTGACCCCAGAGAAGGACAACCCATTCCTAGCACAATGACCCCCAGTCTCGACACTCGCCAGCATGCTGTGCTTTATAAATATCCATTAACATAGCAAAACACATAACAAAAACGTTTACTCTCCTGTGGCCTGCACACACTCTGACTTGTCTGAAAAAATTCCTGATGCAATTATTTTCAATGACCAATTTGGTTTCTCTTTACACCGATTCAGCCCATTGGCCTAACAGGTCCTAACAAACCCGCAATAGAGCAGGCTTATATGAGGAAACATAGACCAGTACAGACGGTCGCCTTGAATGTACATATATCCCTGTGGAGGACCCTTATTGGTCGAAACATGTGTAGGCTGTTGTAGGAATTTCATGGAATAAATTATAAGAATTGGAGAAACCAAATTGATCATTGAAAATAATGACATCAGGAGGTCATTCAGACAAATCAGAGTGAGCGCAGGCCACAGGAGATTGAACCTTTTTGTTAGTGACTTCCTTTTGACGCTGGGCCAAGGACACTCACAGTCTCCACACCGGCAGCTCCCACACTTTTCTGTCACCTGGCGGCTCAGTCCCAACCCTGGAATGACCGTTCTTCCTCACTGTATATCATAACACATGTCTAATTTGCTCCATGTATTTCTCTTGCACTGCATTGGTCTGGATACCCCTTCGCAATGCACATGTCTTTTTGTGTGTGCATCCCTCGCTGTACCAATAACTTCCTTCAATCCTGCCTTTGAGCTCTCAGTGAGCAGCACTCGCTCAACTCTTACACCCAGTCTCTTTAACTTATTCTCTTCGGCACCTGTCGGACAGGCACCTGCCAATCAGGACAGCAGGAACACAAACTTTATCCATCAGAGAAAGCTCAGTCTCCATGCTGATGGCTTCTTTCTCCTCCCACTTACCACCATTTTCCTGGGTCACTGTCTGTATCTGCTCCTTGATCCAATGGACCCTTTTGTGTCCTCTGAGGACACTGTACAAAATGGAGAAGGTCAAGAGTGTGGAGCTTGGTGGAGGAAAAGGAAGTGACAAGACAGGAAGAAGGGGCAGGTGTAAGAGAAAAAGAAGGAAGAAGGTTATTCTTTAGTTGGGCTCCTGTGTTCCTTACTGTGTGGTGTCTCCTTTCCCACCCTTCGACCTACAACAGACCCCCTCTTCTGACGCCTCTCCAAATCCTACCAGTCCCACCCTACCAACATAGGCCCTTAATTTAGTCTCAGTGCTCCGTTGCTGGCTGGCCATCAAAATAGCCCATGGACTCTGCAACCTCCATCACAGAGGCCATCTTGGTTGTTATTCGACATAAAAATAGGCTGCACTATCTGCACAAGCCGTTTCTTTTGCTTGCCCAAAAAATGCCCCAAGCACCTCATCACTCTGCCAGGTTGCTAATAATAATTATAATAAAATGCCTTTTTATTGCCTGATTCACTTTGGTGGCTGTATTTTGTGCTTTAGGGACTCGCGTTTTAGTTGATACAGGACCAGTTGGGTCCAAGATGAATTGGACACTAACTCCTGTCTTTGTTAACTTTCCACCTTTTGCTCTGAAACAATTAGAAAACAGATTTTGGTCATTCTTATCTTCAAAACAATGAAAGCGCTGTACTGTATCGAGCTAAATTCTCAGCAGTGTATACTTCATGGGAGCACCCACAACCAAGATGGACGTTCTTGGTCTGTTTGTGTGATGTAGTCCTCTGCAGCCGCCATATCGGATCTGTAATTCAGAGGCCACGTTTCAATTTGGAGCGACCACATCAAGATGGCAGCTTTTTTGTCACTGCATTTCTTTAATAATTGTATAGCTGTGTTACAAAGTTTGTTTTTCACTTTAAACTAGAAATCATCGTTTTTATGTTCTCCCCAACACTTAAAGAAACTTAAAAGGTGTCATTAAATTTCAGCCCCGGGCACTTCCATTCCTAATGAGAATTCGAGTTGTATAATACAAGCACGCCTGAATATTTAATTGCATGCTGCTTGCCATTATGTGTTATAATTTTACGGTGGATTTGAACGCTGAGATTGATAGTGGTTACATATTTGTTTGTGGTGTCATGTATTAATGTCATTTGTTGATCTATTTTGCTGCATGCCGAAAGCAGGAGATGTAATCAGGACATCAGAAATAAAACCCTCGTGTTGCTTTTGGCAGACAGGCCTGTGGTTTCAGACAATGTGGAGAGTGCACGCTCCAGCCCTTATTCAGCTTTGGGACAGGTAGCGATTACAACCAAGCCATGGCTAATCGTGCAGAGTGAGCAGTACGCGCACACGCAGGAGCAGCGATCAGGGCATGCGGGCAGGCAGGCAGGCAGTGGAGGGCAGAAAACCCTAAGCAGGTACTCGAAAAGAACAGGCCTTGTCAGAAAACTCTGATGAAGGCAATTAACAACTATATTGGCTGGAGGAGTACACTGCCCATACAAGCAAACCATTCAGGTCAGTGGAACTTTCTACATAGGCAGGGGCACAGAGTAGACCCTGGAAGTAAGCCAAAGGGACACATAGGGCCTGATTCATGGAATTATTTGCGCGGAAAATAGGGAGCATGTGTGCCAAACTGCGCGCAAATCTGCGTTCCTCGATTCATGGAATTGAATGCGCTGGACTTTTCCAAGACTTACGTGGAGTTTGCACAGGCTTGGCACGTCTCTGCAATCCGCCGAGCGCCTTGCCCGAGAAACCACGCAGAGCGTGGGCGTGGTTTGCGCTGAGGGCTGGGAAGGGGGCGCCACACCAAAAATGGGGAGCAAAAGTGGGTGTTCTGAGGGACGGTCCACAATTGCGTGGCACAAGACGTATCCATGGATTTGAGGGCGCAACCTCTCAGCAGGGCAATGGCCATGCAAGTCCTTCATATTATCCGCCACCCAAAAACAGGTGTAAGTACACTTGCGCACAGGAATCGCAGCGCAGAGGTGGGTTTGCATGTCAGATTCAGGGGTGCGTGTACGCAACCAGGATTCTGATCCAATTTAGGGGTGCGCCTACGCAGTGTAGGGGGGTGTAGGGGGGTGCAGGAATGGTTTACAGGGGTTTGCATGCAGATTGTTCGAGTATTAACCGAGATAAATCGTACGCAGGTTGTCGGGTTGACGGCAACAGTCACGGGGGACCCAGCACAGGGTCGCCGAGATACAGGCCTGCCTGTGGGGGACCCCACTCACTGTTTGAAGGGTGCGTATATCTGCACTCGGGGGAGCACGCAAAGGTAGCTGTTCTGGCTGTTTATGCTTTGTGTGTGGGGGTGTGTCGGGGCGTTCCGTGCACGACTTCCGAATACAGTTACTTTGCGCAGTGAATTCCATGAATATGCGAGACACGCATTTTTTATATTGCGCGCAGGCTTGCACAGTGTCCTTTTCGGCGCACGCCAATTGCAGGATTTCTGGGCACATTTGCACATTTCCATGAATCGGGCCCATAGTATCTTCTACACAAGCAGGGCACGACAGCAGTGCATGCAAGAAAGCAACACAGGGCAGTAACACCCTGTACGCTGGCAGGAGCAGAGAACAGGACTGCAAAGCAAATCCAACAGGCCTATGAGCATCTTGTAGCATCTTCTGCATGCGGAAGAGCAGCGCACAGGGCATACATAACAGAACCATGCAGTACAGTAACAGTGACTATAAACAGGTGAAGAGAACAGGACGAGTAAGCAACTCATAAATGCAAGTCACATTTAAACATACAAAAGGCAAGAAAAGGGCACACAAAAACACATTGCAGAGTAGTAAAACCTTGTACACAAGGAGGTGCAGTAAACAAGACCTGTAAGCAACCTATAACGACGAGTAACATCATGTGCACATAAGGACGACGTGAACAAGACAGACAAGAAAACTATTCACGGAAGTAAAACTTCGACAGAGGTCGAAGGAAAAAGCAAGACTTGTATGCAATGCCTGCAAAACAAAAATACCTTTTACACAAGTAGAAGACAGTCACAGGGTCAAATCCATGCAAGGCTGATTCAGTGAGTGCATGTTAATTGAGTAACATTAGCATCTACTCTTATAGTTTATAGTATTCTGGCATGAAACCTATATGCAAATCAGATGCTATTGATTTAAAAAGGAATTTCGCTTAATGTGCATTTCGGGCACATGCTTGACCTCTTAGCCAGTGGCCACCTGATGAAGGATGCCTATTGTATTTTTATTAAAAGTTAAGGTTATTTCCACCAGAAATCACGTATAGAGGTTAAAGAAGATGAAGACAGACCCATGAGATGGGTGTCTGTGAAGAATTCGACCATCCGCACAGTGCGTGTGTGCTCGCCTGGGCTTTTTTTAACATTTTAAATGAAAATGAATGATGGCACACATGTTCCTATACTCACTGCATGACATACAGATAGACTCATGTACTCTGGGTGGACACAACCTACAGGCGCAGTCCCCCCTGTCATATTTAGTTGGGATATGACAGGAGGAGTACACAATGCATCTCCAGAAGGGGGAGGGACAAATATTTCCCCTGCCATTACCTAACAAAAGCTGCATGGCTCCACCCTGTTCTTTCGTTGGGTCCTGTAGCTGGTAGTAGCAATTTCGGATACTAATCAGAAAGTAATTCAAACAGACCCACATGGGGCCTGGCTGCAGCGGCTAACAAAGGAGACAGGAAACCCCAACACCCTTTCATATGCACTGTGTTAACCTGATGCCAGATCCAGCCCTCAGTATCGATTGACAGTAAAATGTGATGCCTGAGACTGCGTGTTCAGTGTAGTCATCCGCGCAGGAGGGCCCCATTCAGATGGTACGAGTATGTGGTTTGAGGGAGCTAGAAAGTCTGGTCTTGCCACAGCTTCAAGGGAGACCAGCGCTTTAATCAGGAACCAAACAGAGCGCCATTAACCAGAGTGACCCTTTGATCCATAACATACAGGATGATGGTGGTACTTAGTATTACATGTTTTCACCTCTTTACCTTTTCTGTTGCAAAGCATTCTAGTTATGACCTCATGCATGAAGGAGACTGTTGATGGGGACCAAGGATAGGTTCATTAAGGTAGACTTAGCCTACACCAACCACTGTGGCCCATTTGGCTTTAAAAGAAGGCCAATCCCCTCTTTTGGTAGGTCATCTGAAGGATTCAACAGAAGCAGAAGGAAGTACTCATCATTGGATCATGGCTGAAGGTACAGTCTGTCTTACATCTTCCGCTAGTGAAGGAAGGCCAAAACCTCCAGAGAGAAGCAAGATCCCTCCCCTAAACATCTCCTATGGAACAGCGGGAGATAGAGAATCCAGAGGACCCTCCATCAGCTCCAGAGCAGGTACCCAACCAGCAACCAGCGTGCCCTGCTAGGCTTTGCAGCAAGCTTCCTAGGTGGGAAGTGACAGAGTCTCTGAACCAAACCAAGGACAAGGAAGCTTCCTTGGAACACTCTCCTCAGCTTTGGGCCGTCCGCCTTAAAGGACGTACAAGCCCAGTGAAGAAGCTAGAAGAAGTGCATCGACAGGCATCTACCGATGTGTGCCTTAAAGGACATTTTCAAGCCAGTCGAGCCCCTCGAGCTTCAACTGACTGCAGTGCTGACTGCTGTTATGCCACTGTTGCTAACCCCGCCCAAGATGCCTCGACCAGTGCTTTGGAACATCCGACCAGCACTGAGACAATGAATCCGACCAGAACTGAGACAACGATTCCTGACTCTGAGCTGCTGTGTAGGCCAGCCTGCTGTGACTAAAACATTAGACTAGTTGTCTGCACACTTTTACTGGCCACAGTTCAGCGTTAAATTTAAGGAATTTGTCCGGTCTTGCCCGACTAGTCAATCTTCTGTTATAGCCCCCCATGTCATATTTAGTACACAATGTATCTCCAGAAGGGGAGAGCCAAACCTTCCCCCTGCCATGGCCAGCCTAATTAACTAACAAAGGCTCCATGGATCTACACTGTCATTTTGTTGGGCCCGGTACCTGGTGGTAGCAATTCACATACTAATCAGAAAGTAATTCAGACAGGCCCACATGGGGCCTGGCTGCAGAGACTAACAAAGGAGACAGGAAACCCCAACAGACTTTCGTATGTACTGTGTAAACCTGATGCCAGCTCCCACCCTCAGTATCGATTGACAGTGAATTGTCATGTCTGAGAATGTGTGTTCTGTCCCCCTGGTCCTTCTCCCAATGTCTCTAGAGACATTATATAGCCCATTGCTCCCTTTGTGCTGAAACCAAGTATCATTGAACTGTTGAGATTATTTACTATACCGACTACCCTGCTGTCAGTATCCAAAGTGCATCCCTTTCCCTTCTTTGAAATCCACCACGCCCCCTCTTCTCTCCTTCCTCTCCCCTGTCACACCTGAGGAAGTTAGAATACAAGTCCGGTCTATGAAAGCATCTTCCAAACAGGTGGACCCTTCCCCCTCCAAAACCATCAAGGACAACATTGACTCTCTAGCTCCAACCTTGGCAGAGCTCTGCAACCTCTCCTTCACCATTGGAGTTTGCCCCACTTCTCCCAAGCTTTCTCTTGTGCAGAAAAAAACCCTCTGCCCACCCTTCTAGTCAGGCATACTATTGCCTGATCTCCATCACTCCTTTCCTGGGTAAACTCCTTGAGAAGTTGGCTATCTCTCGGCTTTCCCTACACACTGAATCCATTGGTTGTCTCCATGACCATCAATCTGGCTTTAGAGCATCCAGAGGCATGAAAAACTGCTCTTCTGAACACCTGTGAAGACATGCTCTGAAACCTTGATTCTAGCTCTCCCTCTGTCCTCTTTCTCCATGACATCTCCTCTGCTTTCAATATGGTAAACCACAACATCCTGATGTCCCATCTCTGTGATACCCTGGACATCACATACCAGGCCCTGGCATGTTTAGCGTCCGTTCTCTCAGACCATCCTTCCCAGAAGGAACTTGGGTCTTTTCTCTCTGCTATGATATGATATGATATGATATGATAGTTTATTTATATAGCGCCTATACACAATGAGTTTCAAAGCGCTTCAAGGCAAGGGAGGGAACAAGGGAAAATACAACAACATTCTTACAGGCCATAAACAGTAAGGATGTGAAATTAACTATCGTACTCGGCCTAACGACATTTCAGATAGTGCAAGAGCTAAGACATAGATAAGGAAGGGAGGGGGAGAGTGGGAAGGAAATGGAAACAGACAGGTGACTACCGTCCTAGGCCTGACGACATCTCTGGTAGAGCCAGTAAAAAACAAAAGGTGAGGGAGAGGGGTGCAGAAAGGGAGGGGAGGAACAAAACAAGCGACTATCGTACTAGGCCTGACAACGTTTCAGATAGTGCTGGAGGGAGGGGGGTGGGACAGTAAGGGGATGGTGGAGCGACAGACGAATTTGCTATCATGCTAGGTCCAGGGACAATTCTGATAGAGTAAGTGCATAGAAGAAAGTAAGGGGAGGAGGGGGGGAGATATGAAAAAGGGAGAGGGGAGGGGAGGAGAGAACAGAGAGTAAGCAGTCAAAAAGAGTAGAGAAGCAAGAGGGGAGAGCAAGTACAATTGCAGAAGTCAGTAGTAACACACGATGTTGCAAGCCAGGATACAAGATGAAGATGGGAACAGCATGATTCAGGGCCACCATGAGTACAAGATGCAAAGGAAGTCCAACATGAGAGTTGAGAAAGGGTGACGCACCGTGAATGAATGAAGTCCATAAAAGTCAAATCCAGCATTGGACCCAAGACGGTGATGGTGAAATCAGAATGTATCAGGACAGACTCCTGTGTGCGGGAAGGGGGGGCACAAAAGAACAACACGGGGAACCAGAGAGGGTGGGGATGGCCTGTGGGGACAGAGGGTGTAAACACCTGTTGGTGCATTCTTACCTGCTGTTTTAGCAGAGGGTCGGACCATGGATCCTCCTGGTCCGAACAGGTCCAAACAGGAATTGCCCTTTTCTTTGTCTGCCCTTCACTTCGGACGCCCTGGCCAGAGACGCCCTTGATCCAAGAGTTAAGAGCAGGAAGGAAGAGGCAGGGCTAAGAAGGTGGGTGGTGCTTAGGCCAGGTGACCTAGATCCACTTACACCTGCTCCCTTGATGCAAAGAAAAAGAGGCTGGCAGGCTCCTTAAGAAGGGAAAAGAGCAGCAAGCAGGAAGGCACCAGGTGGGTGGGGCTTGCTAAGTGGTGAAAAAGAGCGGCAACCAGGAAGGCACCAGGTGGGCGGGGCTTAGGCCAGGTGACCTAGATCCACTTACACCTGCTCCCCAGCTGCTGTCAATCTCTCTACTTGTGTTGTCCCCCAGGGATCTAATCTATCCTCCTGGTTTTTCAATGTGTACATGGCCCCTTTGGCCCACAAGATCTCTGCCTTCACCTCCAACTTTCAGTGTTATGCGGGTGGCACACATCTCTCTTTCAGGCAACCCTGGGCTTCTTCCTCATCCTCACTGATTCCAGACTGTCTTTCTGCAATTCAGTCCTGGTTTGCTGCTAATGATATCTGCCTTAATGCAAATAAGACAGAGATTGTCCTAATTGGGACCCCTGCTCCTGCTTTCCCACTATCACTCTGGCTGGCCTCCCTTGGTCCTGCGCCCTCACCCACAAGTGAGGCAAAAAATCTGTGGGTCTTTCTCTTCTCACATCTCCAAAAAGTCCCACTATCAGCTTGACCTCCTCAGAGGCATTCTACCTTTTCTCACCTTCCCCCAGAGTCTCACAGTCTCAATAGCCCTGGATCTCTCCAGACTGGACTACTGCAACAGTCTCTTTCTCAGTCTTCCTACCTCTACTCTCCGACCTCTTCAACATATCCAGAACTGAACAGCAAGACTTATCCTTGGCCTCAAGCCCAGGGACCACATCTCTCTGGTGCTGAAATCATGCCACTGGCCCCACGTGGATGCAAGGATCAAGTTCAAGTCCCTCTGCATAGTCCACAATGCTTTCTGGGGTCAGGGCCCTTACTATCAATGACGCTCTTTTCCTAAATACTCT
Organism: Ambystoma mexicanum; assembly: GCF_040938575.1. Lineage (NCBI taxonomy): Eukaryota > Metazoa > Chordata > Amphibia > Caudata > Ambystomatidae > Ambystoma > Ambystoma mexicanum. The sequence goes on along the minus strand of NC_090938.1, from coordinate 562,892,783 downwards.
CCTTCTAGGGCTCTCAGCTCAGCCTCCTCTAACTCTCTGCGGGCGATCCATTCTTCCAAACAGAGATTTGGGGGTATATCCATATCCTTTGCAGGTGCCTCTGTGAAACGGGATATCATATCGTGCCTCCTTTATTTTATATATTGGCCTAAACCCAGTTGCTCTGCGAAGAAAACCGGGTTGCAAAATTCCGATTTTAGATCGACTTTGCCGCCATTTTAGGTATGTCTGCCATTTTGATTTCTATTCTAAAGTGATTCTGTGTTCCAAAATGGTGGACAGTGTTTCCCGCTTGTAACTTAGCCGTCCTGAACTACGTACGTGAGTTAATGTCTACGCTGTCCGTTGGCCGAATGTTTGGGTTGAGTAAAGAGACCTTGTCCCATGTCTGACTTGTAGACAGAGGATTGTCTGCGCCAACAAGGCTGATCCGCGGACATACATCAACTACAATGTAGTACCAAAACTGAATGTGGACACTAGCTGAACTGCATTGTATAGGACATGTGTTAAAGCTTATTGTTAATCCCGTGAATACACTGTTGCCATTGTGACTTGTTTGTATGTGGATTTAGGATGATCTATATGCATATAGTTGGACAAAATAGAAGTGAACACGGCACGAACCCCAGACCGAGTACCATTATCCTGCAGAGGGGCTGGACATTATGATTGGAAATGTATAAAATGTGCAACTGTTTAGACGTCCAGTACCTCTCCCTTCTCACATTGAAAGGGCTGGTATTTGCTGTGATGTACTGAGAGCCAGATAGCTATCTGTATCTGATAATTTGTTTCTTTGTAACTGTAAAGTTTTAGAATATAGATCTGTGAATCTTTATAAGACCATGCTTGGTGTATTTCCTTTTGGGGTACTCAGCCTCGATATTTCCTTTTGCTTTTACACCTCCCTTTGGAACAGCCTCCCTGCCTCTCTCCATCTTGAACTGGACCGCCTTACGTTCAGGAAACTCCTCAAAACCTTCCTCTTCTCTTCCTGTTCCTCCTTCCCTCTCCTGTGCTAACCTCCTTATCTTTCTCTCCAGCTTACCTCCTCCTTTCTCTTCCCCAACCTACTCAGTTCGCTGACTGGTTGCCTGGTGCACCCCCAGGGCCTCACAGGTCCCAGGATCCCCCGCCAGTCCTGCACTTGCCTCCGGGCCTCTGCACTCTGCTTGGCACTACTGCACTTGTAACATGTTCCATGAGAGGGGCAACCATTCTGCCCTTAACCCAGGCCCCTGCTGGACTGGGGGCACTTGTTTCCCTCCCCCTCCCTCGCACTTCTTTCTACGCACTTGCACGTCCTAGTACGGCTGTTGTTCTGTATGTCCTTTTCCTTTCCCCCTCTTCCCACACTATGTCTCACACACTTACACTAGTAGATATGCCTCTGGCCTAGTATGCTAGTTATTGTTGTTAGATCATTTGGAATCTTCAAGTCTAAGAATGATGACTGTATTCCCCTGTCCCCTTCCTGCCTTGAAGTGCTTTGAAGCACTTCACTTATGTATAAGCACTTTACAAATAATCAATTACAATTACAATTGCAGGGTGGGCTGGCTATATTTCGTAGTGTGACAGAACTGTCTGTTGTGATAATAATAAAGTAGATATTTGTATACAACTCTGACTTGATTGCCCATTTTATCATTGGATAATAATTGTATGTTCGCTGTGTTGCAACTAACCAACTATCCAGAACCTTTTGGAGATAAGTCTGCCATGCCATCCACATTACCAAAATTGGACAAGGAGGTTTATAACTTGCTTTTTTCCAATCTGTTCGGATCCCCTTTGCTGTACTGGAGGTGTGCGGCTGATTGATGGTTTAGAAACCGATATTCATTCCTGGACAACGGGGGCCCTGGAAGTTGATTTGTCACAGTGTCTTTACAATATATTGGGGGAATCTGTTGCTGACAAGCCAATTGGTGAGGGTGGCAGGCACTGACAAACAGAAACCCTGGACAAGGAAAATCCAACATATGTAGCTAATACACTTAATATAGGCATAATACCACAATGTATCATATAGTACATATTCATATAAGTACAGCTGAGGATATGGATGGAGTAGTGTTGCCAGGGTGAAACAAACTCAAGTGGGGATGTTGGGTGGAGTCACTTCGCAGGACAGAAGTTAAAGCTTGAGTCTGGTCAAGCATTCAAGACATGGATTAGTTTTGATATCTGGGGGCCTGCAGTCCAATGGAGAGGATCGCGAGGGAGACATTGTTAGGCCTAAGAGAGAATATGATTAAGAGGGAGAAGAATGTGTGAAGATGGAGCTTGGGTAAGGGTTCAGTTATTCAAACAGGGACGTTTAAAGTAGCGAGAGTGTGTATTCGGCAGGCAGATAGCAAGAGCATATCATTAGTAAGATATGGATTTCTGTAAGCCTCACAATTAAGAAGCATCTACACAATAGAAGAATGATGTTCCTGAGTGTATGTAAATCAGGTTCTTTTCGGTTGCATTATTGCGCCACAATTTACTGCAATTGAGTATCCAGACAGATGATTTTCTTGACTGAAGATTTACCTTTGGATACTGGCAGGTGATTGTTGGAATCTTTAGCTTTAAGAATATGGATTAAGTATACTTGGGAAGTTGTTCCTCCCGTTCAAATCATGAAGGTATTTTTTGACTTCTTCGCTCTACTGTATTTACCACAGTATTGACAATTTTGGTGTGTTAATAATCAGTACAATTTTGGGTTTGTTACAGTTTTTTCACATCTGTTAAAATTCTGGGTTGTAGTTCTAATAATAAGGAGAACAGAAGCTTATAACCTATAACAATCATACTCTGACTCATACTTGAATCCACAGTCCAGAGTTAATAAGATCTACAATAAACAGTTTTCACTGATGAATGTCATTAGTAAGCAAGATACTACAGAAACATGTTGGAAACGTTGGAAATACATGTGATCAAAAGTGCTTGTATGAAACATTGTAATGCAAATAAAATCTAAATGTTGAAGGGTACATTTTCATTTTTGTCACTTACACATATGTTGTACCTTTGGAGATTTTTTGTAATGACTTTATTGGCCTTTTCATTTTGTGATTTTTCTATTGAGCTTCTGTTTTGAAGTACATTGGATAATTAATGTTCTATATGTTTAGATGTGAATATATGAAATGACGAGGTACAAAACAGATGCACTTTTTAATCTATAACAATGGAATAGTACATTTCATACATTTTGATTACATTCCTTTTAAGGGTTTTCATAGATGCCCTACTCATGTAGTTGATTAATTACAATTCCAAGAAGAGTGGGTTACTCTTTATCCTTGCATTTTGTTAGTTAAGACCACGTCATCAACAGGTGGTGGATGAGGGGTGGAAGTGAAGGGTTCCAAGGCAGCCACCAGACAAAAAGGAAACTGCATTTGGCTTTGTTGGGCCTAAAATGCATAGCATTGAAAACACACAGAGGTGACTGTCGTATCAAAATACTGTTTCCAGAGAAATAACATTAAATGGGTCTAATAATGCAGAAAGCCTGTCTTGGAAATGTGAAAGCACAATTTTGACTGGCAGACTGAAAGGCTTCATTTTCATACTATGAAACAAAAAAACACAGTTTCTTTTGATAAAACAGAAAGAAGCATGGAAAATAAACACATTTGCATCTGAGGTGAAAAGGAGATGTTTATCAGTGAAACTCCTGTGCCGGTGCCAGTTTAATATAAAGTATAAATTAAAGATGAACATTAATGGCATGGAACAGGAGAAATCTGCATATGATTTGAGGATGGGTATTAAAAGTCATCTTGTGTAAAAAAAAATGGTAACATGTAAAATCACCAGATTTTATTCAGGAGAATTGGAATCAATTTCTGTTCAGAAGAAATGGCTTCAGGTTCGGTTCAGAACACTCAAACAGTGACCTTTCCCCTATCTTCTATCTATCATTGATGCCTAACATCTTTTGAAACCACTGCAGTGACCAAGAAGGAATCTATGGTGGGTTGGAGCCTGCTCTCAAAGATAAGCAACACATGATCCATTAGTCCTGGTAGAAAGAATTATAATTGATTCATTGCAGGCAAGACAAACAAAGAAAGCAGATGTCCAGATCTCAGGTTGAGTGGGGAACTGAAACGTAATGTGCAATTCAGATTTTCCACACATTCGTTACAGAAAGTCATAATTCTATTAAAGACACGGAGGCGAAGGATTATGCTTTCTCTTCATCTTTACTGTCAGCAGCAAAGAAAAACCAAATATGTAAATGACTAACAAAAAACAAGAAAAACTACAAAAACCATGAGATTTTCTGATTTTTGTAGTCCATCACCATAGGTCCTCAAACTGACCACTGTTCCATATAACCAATAAAACATCAGTCCTCAGATAAAAGCTCTTGTCCTCTTTCTATTCTCCCTCTTTCTTTGATCCTGCGAGGGTGTGTTCAGTACTTCTTCGAAATTCCATCCACGTCTTGACTCAGACCCCGGCTTGCTTGTTATCTGTCGCCCCTCCTACAGAAAAATATAAATTTACAAAGGTGACTATAGACCGAAACAAGGGTGGGCAATCGTATACATAAACACTATAAACCATCTCTTCAAGAAATATTACCAATAAAACCAATATTTCTTTGTAAGCAGTACGTAAAAACAGTTACAACATGATAAATATCAACTGAACATTCATACGATTGATAGGGTGGGATAATCCTTCGCCTCCGTGTCTTTAATAGAATTATGACTTTCTGTAACGAATGTGTGGAAAATCTGAATTCTATGTGAAGACCGGAGGCTCGGATTATGCTTGTTCAAAGCTTACTTACCACCAACGATGCCGCACTTTCCATGGGTTTAAAATAGAAAGTTTTAAACGTTGATTCATTCGACCAATCTGCAGCTCTCATAATATCTTCTACCCTGGCTCCTATGTTATAGGGTTTAGTAGCCATCGCTCCTCTAGCTGAATGGGCACCATACCTCTCAACATCTATGCCCACTTGAACCATCACCCATCTAAGCCATGTAGCAATGGTGGCCGGTACAACTGCTTTATAAGGTCTACAAATCGCTATCAACAATTGAGACACTCCCGGGGGTCCAACTTCCCTCGACATCTCCTCGTAAGCCTCTATACACCTGACTGGACACAACTTTGGTTGAACCGGAAAAGATTCATAAGAAATAGATCTCAAGCCTGTTTTGGTCCTTTTTGTTATAAAGAAAGTAACCCCATTCGGAGATACACTCTTCCTATCAACCTCCAACATTCTAACATCAGATGATCTCTTGAATGCTAAAAGACATAAAAGCATAGCTAGTTTGCCCGAAATCGCTTTCCGGGACAATTCTTGATTATCTGGCCAAGATAAAAAAAACAATTTCAAAACTTTATCTACATCCCACAACTGATTATACTTAACACTGGCGGTCTCAACATCTTTACTCCCTTCAACAATCTACAGATCAAAGGATGTTCTCCAATCGCTATACCCTCAACTCTAGGGTGCCCCGCAGATATCGCAGACCTGGCTGTGTTGATTGTCCTGTAAGCCTTGCCCTGCGCTGCCATCTGAGCTAAAAAATTGACTACATGCACTACATCTGTTCCATCGGGATGAATATCCCTTTCCATACACCAGCTATACCATTTATCCCACACTGATCTATAAGCTTTGTGAGTCCCTGGGGCCCATGATTCATTAATGATGTTTTCAGCCTCATTCGATAATCCTGGCCTAACCCAAGATCTCCTGAAATCGCCCATGCCACTAGCCTGAGTCCTCCTGACCTCACCAGTGGATGACTGCCCTCTCTAGAACTACTGGGTTGTGATATGTCAGTTCTAATAGACTGGGAAACCACGCTTGACCCTTCCAGTCCGGCATAATTAGAATTATGGATGCTTTTTGACGTCTCACCTGTGCTAGCGTCCTCGCTATCATTGAGAAAGGAGGAAACGCGTAATCTTCTGGTGTTCCCAGGATTGAAGAAAGGCATCTGTCGCCTCCGCTTCCGGATCCGGTCTCCAGCTGAAGAACCGAGGAAGCTGTTTGTTTAACCTCGAAGCAAACAGATCGACCGGGCAAGGACCCCACCGAGTTATAATTTCCTGGAACACTACCTCGTCCAGCTTCCAATCGCTGGCGTCTCTGAGGTATCTCGAGTTCCAATCGGCCACTTCGTTCAACTGCCCCGGCAGATATTCCGCCGTCACCGAAACTCTTCTCTCCAGACAGAGTTCCCAAAATTCTTTCGCCAGTTCCGCCAATAACCTGGACCTCGTCCCTCCCAGTCTGTTGATGTACCTGACTGCGGAGACATTGTCCATCTTTAACAGAACGCAACAATGTGCTTTCTCCTGGGTCCAGCATCACACTGCAAAAGACCCCGCCAACAACTCCAGGCAGTTTATGTGGAGCCTCGTCTCCTGGTCCGACCACCTGCCTCCTGTGGACATGTTCCCACATCGGGCTCCCCAGCCCCATCTGCTGGCGTCGGACTCGATAATAAGATCCAGGGATGAACCAAATATGGCCCTCCCGTTCCATGCATCCATATGAATGAGCCACCATTCTAGCTCCTCTCTCACTTCCTGTGAAATATTCACTTTTGATTCATAAGAAACGCCCCTCCTGAGGTGAGATATCTTCAACCTCTGGAGTGCCCTGTAATGCATGGGCCCTGGAAAAATCGCTTGAATTGAAGCCGCTAGCTGGCCCACCAATCTCGCCACGTCCCTCAACGACATTTCTCCTTTCGCTAGAGTATGTCTCAGTTGTTTCTTGATGTCGGTCACATTGAGAATGGGTAACTGAGAGTTACCTGTATCGAGTCCACTATGAAACCCAGAAACTCTATTGACTGAACAGGAACTATACTGGACTTCTCCCAATTTATCAGGAACCCCAGACTCTCTAACACCTCTATTGTTATCTGAATCTGCTCTATCAACATTTCCTTCTCTTGACACATTAGACATATGCCGTCTAGATAAATTATCAGTCTTATCCCCTGAGCTCTGAGATGAGATACCACGGGTTTCATCATTCTGGTGAAACACCACGGTGCCGATGTCAGGCCGAAAGGCAGACATCGAAATTCCCAAATTGTTCTCTCCCAAATGAACCTTAGAAATCTGCAGTGTTCCTCTGCGATGGGAATGGTAAGGTATGCATCTTTCAAATCTATTCTGGCTAACCAATCTCCCTGAATAAGAGTATCTCTCAACAGATGTATTCTGTATTCTGAAATTCTTTTTCCAATAAAGCCTTGTCTTCTCTGTTCATTTCTAAACCTCTTGGTGGTTCTCTCTGATAAGGAGTTTCTATAAAATCTATATAAAAACCTTGAGCCATCTGAATCACCCAGGGATCCCCTGAAATGTTCAACCAATTCTCTAAACATTGAGCAGTCCTCCCCCCTACCTCTGGGGTCACCGGAAGTGTGCATGGTAGTCTCACCTGTGTTATTTTGCTGACGCTCTCCTCGCCAGATTCTGCCTCTTCCCCTACTCCTTGATGGGAAGAAAGGCGTCTGTCTGCGCTCTTCTTGATCGCGCCAATTTGCTCTGTCTTGGAAGGATCGGTTGAATTGGTACCGGCCTGCCCTCGTTTTGTTTTTAGCCTCTTTGGCTAGCGGCGCCCTCAGGCGTTTCTTTAAATATGTCGCAATTCTTTGGGGGGCTTCCCATTCTGATGATCTGGGATGACTCAGTGCCTCCGGATCAAAATCCTCATCATCAGCACCGTCCCCCTCTGCCTCCTCATTCTTCCTTTTCTTTATCGCCTCATGGCTTTCTTCGCCTGAAGAGGATATCGATAGTACTTCCTCCTCTTCAGGGTACTCCTCCTCCCACTCATTCTCACTCTCATCTGAGGTATGAGATGATTCTCGTCCCCTGCTAGGCACCGTTTTACTTTTCCTTTTTCTCTTTCCACCTTTCTTTCCTGGTGGAGTGCCTGGGGGTGTGGGCCTCCTCCGCCCTACGGGCTGCTTTACTGCCCCCTTTGGACTTCATTCGAGCCTTCAGACCCTTGACTTCCTCCAGGCCCTGAGAAAAACGGATCCAATCCTCCAGAAGCGCTCTTTGCTGAGGATCATGTCCCAATGAAGCCCCCAGGGCTTTGTGTAGGACATCAGTCATGGCCGTGTGGCTCCTCTTTTGGCTAACACTAGCCTTCCCCTCATCATTGGAGGAACTCATTATTCTCAGACCCTGGGGAATTTCCAATGAATAAAAGTATGTATACCAGGAATTAATCAACTCTCTCAGTACAGGGAGCCAACAAAATCTGTCCAAATTAGAAAACTCCCTGGTTCTGGATATATATAAACAGATATAATAATATCCAATGACAGGTTTTACCTGGGACTGTGCCCGTATGACTGCGGTATCACTGTCTGCCTGCAGGGGCGCTGTAGGGCTCTTGAAACAGAACGCTACGTTCGTATGAACGATGCGTAATGTTATGGCAAGGAAATTGTAATCCCCAACGTATTCCGTTCAAAATGATCACACCGACACTTTCTAAAGACTCCTATCATACGCTCGGCACGGAAGAAGTGAGCGCCGGAACTACGCGGTCCCGTCGCGCTCCTTCTTCCGTACCGCAGTGCCCTCTTCGACGGTTCTGAGAAGCTGCGGCCGCGACGGGGCAAGTCAAGAAACTGTGTAAGTGTAACGGATATGCTCCGCCCAAAGGCACGTCCCTTTTAAACAGTAAAAAACACAATACACTGTTATAAACACACACCAAGCATTCAGCAAGAATAAAGAAGAAAAGTACTTAACTCGCTGCCGAGCAGCAAAGAAAGAGGGAGAATAGAAAGAGGACAAGAGCTTTTATCTGAGGACTGATGTTTTATTGGTTATATGGAACACATGGTCAGTTTGAGGACCTATGGTGATGGACTACAAAAATCTGAAAATCTCATGGTTATTGTAGTTTTTCTTGGTTTTTTGTTAGTCATTTACATATTTGGTTTTTCTTTGCTGCTGACAGTAAAGATGAAGAGAAAGCATAATCCGAGCCTCCGGTCTTGACATAGAATTGAAGGCAAAATATGCATATATGTTTAGAGATTGCCATTAGTTTAGACTGACATATTTTTTTCCTTTTGTCAGGAACCATACATTGCACAGTAACATGGCAAATATCACTGTAAAGCTTCTAAAAAAGGCCTCTCTGTTGATAGAGCTCTCATAAGAAATCAACCTTGGGAACAAGAATTACAACCTGAAATGTGGTTATGTCTTCCCAGAAAAGGTCCTGAAGCAGGGATTTTGGGAGATGATAGCTTATTAAATAATTTTTGAATAAATCAAGAGAAAAAGCCTGTTTGCACTTGTAACCTTGTGCAGTCACAGTGCGTATTTCATTAGGTCCGGCATGGGCAGACCGTTCAGGCATATATACATTGTTATGCTTGCGGGGATCTGTGTGATGTAACTTTGGACTCTGTTCAGCAGATCAATTTCCCAATACATTACAATGAATAGACCAAGCCTTCACACCTCTGTTTCCTTAATCCAGAAAGAGGCTTTAAAGCAGGGCCAGGATGTTGCAGGCAGAAATAGGACCGCCCAAGGAGAGCAATTCAACTCCCAAACCATGTTGTAAGCCATCCCCAAGGGCGGTGCCAGCAGTCAATCCCCATCCCCTACATGCCACCTAAATATACTTTGATCAGAGAGAGTCTGGGAGGTGAGGCTGAAGCCCTATACAAATCCAAGAGCTAATTCTGAGATTCGTTGTAGTAGGAGCAGGAGACAGACAACAGACGGCAGATGACAGGATCTGGTTTGGAGCAGGCTGGAGAAAAGATCACGAAGACCTGCAGTGGAGCATCAGGGCCCAGGAAGCTGGAAGAGAGGCCCTGAAAGGTAGGCCACACTGGACCCTGGAAAATGAAGCTGAGGCTCAGTAGACATAACAGGGGAGCCAAGAGAATGGGGGCTAGTGGTGAGGAATAGGGAAGTTGTGGCCAAAGATAGTAAAGGGGACATAAGAGAGAGTGGTACCCATAGGGATAAAAAAGGTGCAAGAGATAGTTGTGGGTTAAGCATGTCATTGATGAGAGGGGTGGTGCCCAGAGGGATGAAGAAGGTAAACGAGATAGTTGAGGGTTGAGGAATGTCATTGGTGAGAGGGGTTGTACCTAGAGAGGTGGGGAAGGTGCAAGAGATAGTTGTGAGTTGGAGAGAGTTATTGATGAGAAGGGTGGTGCCCAGAGTGGTGAAGAGGGTACAAGGGATAGATCAGGGTGGCAACAAATGTCATTGATGAGAGGGGTTGTGCCCACAATGGTAAGGAAGGTGCCAGAGAAAGTTAAGGGTTGAAGAATGTCATTGTTGAGAGGGGTGGTGCCCAGAGTTGTGAAGAAGGTGCAAGATAGTTGTGGGTTGAGGAATATCATTGATGAGAGGCGTGGTGCCCAGAGGGGTGTACAATGTCATTGATGTGTGGGATGGTGCCCGAAGGGGGGGGGGGGAGGTACAAGAGATAATTGAGGGTTGAAGAAGGTCATTGACAGAGTTGAGGGTTGAAGGATGTCATCAAAGAGAGGGTTGGTATCTCGAAGGATGAAGAAGGTGCAAGAGATAGTTGTGGGTTGTAGAATGTCGTTTTATGAAAGGGGTGGTGCCCAAATTGGTGAGGAAGCTGCAATTAATAGTTGCAGCTTGAAGAATGTCATTGATGAGAGGGGTGGTGCCCAGAGGGATGAAGAAGGTACACAAGATTCTTGAGGGTTTTAGAATGTCATTGATGAGAGGGGTGGTACCCAGAGCAGTGACGAAGGTGCAAGAGATAGCTTAGGTTGAAGAATGTCATTAACGAGAGGGGTGGTGCCCAGGGGGTGATGAAGGTGTAAGAGATAGTTGAGGTTTGAAGAATGTCATTGATGAGAAGGGTAAACCCCAAAGGGGTGAATAAGATGCAAGAGATAGCTGTGGGCTGGAGAATGTCATTGAAAAGAGAGGTAATGCCCAGAACTGTGAACAAGTAATGGGGGCAGTACTGAATTAGAGAAGATTAATGAGGAGAGGGGTGCAGAAGGCACAAGGGACAGTTGTGAGTTATAGAGGGGCATTGAGAAGATGGGTGGTGCCGAAGTTGGTGAAGAAAGTGGGAATGAGAGGAAAGACCTAGAGAACATTGATTGAAAATGACAAACCTGCTGGAACAGGCGAAGAAGCTGGGAGATACAGTAGATATTTAGATATTAGCTGCAGGAACTTTTCAGTGGCCTGTGTGACTGAACATGGTTGCGTTTGTTCCAAGCATTATAACAGACAAACTTGGATGTGTTTCAACCAGTGAGTGGTGCACATGGTATCAGCTTCCCCGGTGCTAACCTAGCAATCCAATGGCACCTTGACTGTAGTGTGCTTATTAAGCTCACTTCTTGATGTGAAGAACCGGGAAGTAGTGCCAGAATCCTGTGGCTATGGTGCCGTAGCCAAAGGGCCTTGTTGCTGGTAGAAGTCATCTTGGTACAGCAGAAGAGATGGTGTGAGAAGGATGGTGCCTCCTCCCTGATCTATTCATATTATTATTAGGGAACAGCGCTGTAGCCGTTGCCCCCTTTTGACCTCATAGTCCGGCCTTTTCCCCTGTAATTTGAAACCAAGATCTCAGCACTATGGGTCTCAAGCTATACTGCTTGGCGTAATGTTAATTGAAGAACCTCCAACCTCATCAGGCAACAAACATTAAAACACTACACCTCTAAAACAAACTTAAATAGCATAGCCTGGGCTAATTCATCCTAGCACCATAGCTAAGCAGGCTCCCATTTGGACACAGATGGCCCTATGCTCTCTAACCAGAACACCAATACAATGACACACACACAGAGCTCAGTCTACTTCCATTCTACACAACAGCAAATCTATCTTTCATTGTCCCTCTCCCCCAATTACCTAACCCCTGTCCTTCAAATCAGCCAGAGTGTGTAAAATAAGAGAGGAGTGGGGTATACATTCCAATAACATAACATCATCCTATTTGTAGTCTATAGATATGTGTTGTCAATTTTATTTTGTGCTGCACACACACATTCTTCTGATGGTGGCTCTCACTGATATTTTGGGCTTATTCTGGATTTTAAAGTGTTGTATACAGGGGTTCATCAAAGAAAGTATACATGGATTGTGCAAATTGTATGCATGAGGATTTTACTAACTGGGAGCAGACTGGGATTGTCAGGAATGAGCTCAGGCTCTCACATAGACCACTGACTTCACAGGCCTCAGTGATCATTAGAAGCATTGTAAGAGTTAATCTTGTCTGAAGGGTCTTCACTCATGTCCAGCTCTAATCAGAAGATGCAGTCCACCCCTGTAAACCGTCGTCTGCAAAAGCCCACAACGTTTGCCTCACAATCTCGTTCGTCACTGGCATCTGTCCTCAGCTGCTGTGATCGCTATGAATGGCCTTGTCCACCTGTGTTCATCTCTGTGACTCAAACCTGCTCATATCTATGGAGAAGTCCACAGATTGCCCATTCCTCCCCAGTGTTGGCCACCCACCGGACCATCTGACTTGCTGAGGTTGAGGATCTGTGGAAGAACCTGAGCAACTGGGCAGCGGGGATGGCTCTGGTAAATCTGGGTACTGATTACTTTTAACTTCTCTTCCAGGCCTACTGGCGTTCCACTGTTCAGCTATCCATACCAGCCCTTCCTGCCCTTATGCCACATGCTTGAGAGAAGACGCCAGCTCCTGTTATGCATACATGGTCCCGTCCACGTGCCTTCCGATGCCCCACATTATCCCCTGGGAGAATGCTTGGAAGATGAGGGTCCTAGATCCTAGGTGCTGGCCAACTTCAGTTTCTGTATGAAATTGGACAGTTTAAAGACCGATAAGAATTGTCAAAATGTGATTTTACTGGGTTTTGCCAAAATAGTAATAGACTACTTGGATTTTATAACTGTGAATTTACTGGGATTTGCAAACTGGGAGCATGTTCAGACAATGAAGCAGCATTCCACCGGCTTACATCACTGGCCAGAATACATCACCATAAATGCCCCAGAGTACTTGTTTTTAGTTCAATAGGCCCCATGTCTGTCATCACCATTTCTGTGCTAGCTTTAGACTTCAATGGGACTCCACCTCAGCCAGTTTCCTTCAAATCCCTCTGGCCTCTTTATTTCTGGCATTCAGGGGCTATATTATACCCCCCCCCACCCAGATCTTTGATTCCAGTGATAAAGAAAGAAGAGCAAGGAGAGAATGGGGTTTCTGTTTCCTTGTGGCCTTGGTTTATTCCAGGAATGTCCTTGTCAGAGCATGTCTGCTCTTATACTGGGTCCTGAGGGAGTGGCGCTCTGATCTGCACTCCATTCTTTTCAGATTTGGGGTTTTGGTCCTGGACCCCTCCCATTCCGGTAGCTGCACCTCTGCCCTGTAGAGGCAAGGAGTTATTTAATCTGCCGAGAATAAAAGAGAGGTTAAGTATTTTATACAGTATTAATTTCCCTGGTATGATCGACGTATGAATTGACAACAAAACGTCAAGTTACACATTACTTTTCACTTGGAATATACAATTCAGAACATGATCATGACTTCTGGTACATTCCTGATAAGTATAAGTTGTTTCTCCATCCAGTTTTCCATTCTTTACTTTCATTCTTCCGATGGATCCTGGGCTCTACCCTCAGTGGGTTCTTCAACCAGTCACAAAGTCTGTCTGGGATGACAGCTTTTTAACTGATTGATATGGACCAATTTCTCTTTCGTCTCTTCTCCTTTAGAGATGCAGATCTTATAGGCGCCAGGTGAGATTTTATCAACAATTTCAAAAGCACCACCCCAAGAGGGGAGGAACTTCCACTCTTTGGTCTGGTTCCTTTGGAAATTGTATAAGTAGATCTGGTCTCCTACTTCATACTCTTACTTGGTAGTCTGTAAGTCGTAGTGGGTTTTTATCCCCTCTGCTGAATTTTCTAAATTTCGCCTAGCGTAAGCAAATATGTACTGAAGGTGTTTTCCTAAATGTTCAATTTACTCGTTGTGGATGTGTTGATCAGGATCTTCTCTTGAGTTCTGTAAAGCAGATGCAGAGGTAGCATCATTTTTCATCCAGTCATGAGCTCAAATGTAGACATTTTTGTTGCAGAAGACGGTGTAGACCTAATGGTCATCAGGACAAGCGGCAATTGGATATCCCAAATAGGTCGAGAGTCCGCCACAAACTTCTTCAAGGTGCCCACAATCAATTTATTGTACCTCTCAACTCACCCGCTCGAGGCTAGGCGGTAGGCAGTGTGGAGTTTTCTCTTTACCCCTAGTATCTCCCACATCTTTGTCATCACCTCACTGGTAAAATGGCTTCTTCGTTCTGTCTCAATCCTTTGGGGAAGGCCCAAATGAAAGAACATTTGATTGATCATTAGTGCAGCAGCTGTCTCTGCCTTACAATTTGGGGCTGGAAGACATTCCACCCACTTAGTAAACAAGCATGTCACAGTCAACATGTACTTGGTTCCCCTAGAGGAGCGAATCACTGGCCTGATTAAATCAACTTGCAAATCGGATCAAGGCAGTGTCATTCCCCTTTTCTGTAGGGGAGCTCTGTGTGTGAAGGAACTTGGCTGACACTGAGCACACACAAGGCACCCCTTTAAGTATACATCAAGGTCCTGACCCATGTGTGGTGCAGTAAGTGACCTCTTGCAAGATTTCAAAAAATATTGTCACCAACGCGATCCTCAAAAATGGTGCAAGCCCCAGGTGATGCATGTTGTCCTGTTGGTGAGTCTAATAACAGTTGGCACTAGCAAAAAAGGTTCTGCCAAATAAATAAAGCAAAGAGACCTAAGAAACCACCCAACATGATGGATAGAATTCTAATACAGTGCTGGGAATCATGAAAACGATGGTTATGGGAGGCTCCTGGGAACAATTGTGAATCTGAACAGCTAACTAGAAGATCTGACTGGGTCTTGAAAAGCTTATAGACTTTGGAAGAACTACAAATGGAGAGTGGATTGTTTGCGCTGAAGTATCTTTTTCAGATGGAATACAGCGAATTAACAGAAATAATGGGTAGAATCAGGAGAGTAGTGATTTTAAATGTTGGACAACAGTGTTAATGCTTTTCCTGAAATGTATACATTTTATGTTTTGAAAATGTCTTTTTTTAACAACAAAAGTGAAGATGACCTTCATAGATAGAAAATGTTGAAGCTTAACACGGAACCGCCTAACTTGCACTTGCTGAATGTGCATCACATTGAACAGGTGGAATAGTTTTACTTTAAGTGTTGTGGGAAATTAAATGTTTAATGTTAAATCAACAACAGAGGCTAGCATGATATACAAAAATAGAGATTGATTTCTATAAATAGACTATGATATTCAAATGGTTAAGTGTCCACAGCTGATTTCCACAAAGGACGACATTGCAAAAACAAATCACTCATTCGAAGAGAGTGATATCTTCTAAATGATGATAACCAAATATGACGACTTAAATATATGCTGCAGCACTTTGCCTTCTAGTAAGAGAAGGGTTAATTTAAATATTAATATGGTTTACTGGAACACCAGTGACTTAAGCATTTTTTCTTGGACGGCTCCTCAATGAGTCTCCTAAAACACGATATCCTAATGCTGCAAGAAACCTGGCTCAGCGAGGACCCAGTGAAGAATGGCTGCTCATGTACTGTGAGGCCTGCAATTAAAGGGTTCACGGGGAGACCGCAGGGGCAATTTTATGGACGTCAAAAAAAGCTGGCAGTACTATACCGAGCTTCAGGTGGATACAGCACAATTAGAAGAAAAGAAAAAAACTAAACAATCCGACAAAAACATGTTATGCAACTATAAGAAAACTAAAGAACCAGGATAATTGTGACAAATCTTGACTATCGTCAATGGGTGTCTCAAAGAAATGTCTGTCCCATTTAAATTATAAAGAGGGAGTCACATTGATGCAACACATTTACCTTATTGATGTATATTAAAAATTCTAACCAGCTAGGTTCACTCAAGTAATGCGCCCAAAATGCAATGGACCCTCTTGCTGTATTAAATAGCAACAGTAAAGAGAAAATAGAAACCTTCTAGGGCTCCAGGCCTGGATGGGCTAACCAATCTAGTCCTTAAAGGGGAAGTGGGGATTTGGGGTGAATATTGTCTACCCTTTTTTGGTGTTATTGTACAAACCAGTGTTGTACCCATCCTGTCAGAAAGTACTCTAGTTCCAATCAATAAAAAGGAAAACAGAAGTGACTACAGCAACTATCATCTTATTGCATTTGACAAGCAACATTTTTACATCAATGCTACTCCAGGAATTGAACTTCTGGGTGCAAGAGAGTGGAATACTGCCCTGTCACCAAAACGCTTTAAAAAGGTTCTTCAACTACTAATAACATGTTTGTGTTAAACTATTTAAGTATTCAAACCCTCTCACCAGGTCATGCATCTTTGTGTGTTATCTTTATTGGCTACAAAGCAGTGCTCAATGGTGCTGGTAGGTACCAGCTATGGTGTTAGCTTTCCCAGTGGGGACTCAATCATGACTTATTCAAGATTATTATGGCCCTTCATACAATCACAACAGCAAGAGTAGGATTAACTTTCAAAGGAGCATCTTCAAAGAAAATAGACACCATTGGAGGCCTGAAAGAGGGGTGGTTCCTGGCCCCCATTCTTTTAATTCTTTATATGACCGATCTTGAGGATCATTTAAAATAATACACATGCATTCCACCGCTGGCATCTGAGAAAACTTCAGTGGTTGGATTATGCTGATAATTTGGTTCTATTGGAACAAACAAAATTTGTTTATATAGAACCAATAATATGGTTACTCATTTTGCATATGAAAATAACTTGGAAATTAACAGAGGAAAAGTTAAACTAGTGTTTTTATTTGTTTATTTTTGTTTAAATATTTTTGATTAACATCAGTAGACATACAAGACTTATACAATAAATATATAAACAAGTAACTAGTATATAATTCATACAGAAGAACAATATATCCAAAGCATGTTTTAACATTATCTGCCTGATTCATGCAATTATTTGCGTGAAAAACGAAGATTTGCACGCCTTTCTGCCCGAAAATCCCCATACTTCAAACAGGGATTTTCGGGCAGAAAGGTGTGCAAATCTGCATTTTTCACGCAAATAATTCCATGAATCAGGCCCTATAAGTCTTATATGACATCACATATGTGATGTATTCTAATGCATAAAAATGCAATTAAAAATAAACTCATAGATATATAAATCACATTATATAGATTTTAAAATGAGTGTTTTTAACATAAAGAAAATGGGACATATTTGTTTGGAAATTAGAAAACAATCTGAAGGAAATTGTGAATGCACACACCTCCGTTGGCAATTGATTTAGAAATAAACAGAACCAGACCATAACGAGAAGATACTGTGTGAGCTAGATCACTCCGGTAATTGCAGCCTTTGAAAGGTTTTTTAATTAATGCTATTGAGCGTTTGTCATGAATCCTGCATGTTTAAAGTTTGTTAAGTTAGAAAATCATCCCAATAACATCATATTGTCCGTATGCTTGGCCTAGAAATGCATGATGCTTGCTATTGGCGCAAAATATTAAATCTTCCAAATCAATGGTAAGTCGTATTTAATCGCCTTGTTCTGGGGCTTCCCTCCTTGGAGACTATCCTGAAAGTTTGTAGAGCATGTTTTTTGTAATTATTGTGGATAAAGAATTAGACTTATTAGCAGTTGTAAGAGAGCCATTGGAGAGGAGATCCTTTCCACACACACTTACTAGAATGTAAACTTAAATGAGACATTATCATGTGAATACTTAAAATTTCTCCCAAAATATGGCAGCTAATGCCTTATTTTTCCTGATAAGTAGTTTCAGAATATATGTATGAGATTCTGGTTTAATTTACTGGAAATTGTGGAATTTCTGCTTTCTATATTAAAATCAAAACCATAGAATTTGTCGGTTCTGTAAAAAGTAGGACAATCTGGAAACTGTAAAATATTAGGACATCAGTTGGGAAAGTTTGGATGCTAGGAAGGTATTTAAAAAATATATAAATGATACAGAGTTTGAATACTGTAGATGTATGTCATTGTTGTATGGGTGGACATCTCTTGTCTCTCATAACTGCATTATGATTGATTTTTACCTGAATTTTTTTTTAAAAAAGGAAATGTATTAATGTTTATTGTTAAATTGACTGTACATTTTTACATTGTAAACTTTAGGGTTGGAGGTCTCATTTAGACCAATGAAGCTCTTTCTTAATAGAATAAGATATGCAACTGCTATAAATATTTCACTTTCACTGCTAAAATTACAAATATGCTGGCCAACGTTTGAGAATCAAAAAAGACTGGGAGCAGAGATCTCTCTACCATCCTTTCCCGGGGAGGCAATCTAGGAAGGGTAGAAGATTGTGAACTGTGATGCATGAGATGATGTCAAGATTTCTCCTGTCTGCAGCTTGGCTGGGACGTGAGATCTCTTCTACCACGCTGTGCCGAGAAGCCAATCTGGGAAGTATAGAAGATTGTGAAACGTGGTGCATGAGATGGTGTCAAGGGCTCTCCTGTCTGCATGTAGGTGTAGAGAAGCCCCTCAAAGCTCACAACAGAAAAAATACAACCCACTAGGGAAAAATGTCCAGCACACCTCTTGCAAGGAGAACAAAGTTTTATTTCCACAAAAATAGAAATGCTCCAACAGAGGACTCTTCTGCCACGGAATGTTCTACTGAAATCGGTGCGAACAACACTTCATGAAGGCATAAAGCGTCATCAGTGACATGAATTACATAGTGTGCAAAACCACGTGGCTGGTTGTTTGAGACCCTATACATAGGCTACCTGCTCCATAGGGGATGCCAGGCCATTGGCCCCACCTCTGTCTGTCCATCTTCTCCCACGTGGGCTCCTCCTTGCACATCATCAGGCATGAAACTGTAGCTAAGTGGCAATTATGTGAAAAATAACAATACAGGCTCTATCTCTAGCCTGATGTGCACCTGGTACTGCAGACATGGGCTAAGCGGATACTTTGGGCCATCGCTTCTAACAAACGAAAACTTGATTCCAGACACGTTGGCACCCATCCAAAGATCCCCCCCTCGTTTTAGCTATGTTTTTTTATCCCTCCCGGCAGCTGCAGCACAAATCATGCGACCTATGGTGAAGGCAAATGCTCTCTGTTTTCAGGTGTTTTCTGAATGATTGGGGTTTAACAGTTTTATGGTTGGTGCTCTGGGACTGACTGGTATCTTGGAATGCTGCTGGTCTTGGGGCTGAGGCTTTCAGGTTCTGGGACAGGAAAGGTTGGAGGCTTGTACCCTTCTTCTCAGGATACCACTTTTCACAGTGTGCTCTCAACCCCCTTGTGGCCTTGCAGGACGCATGCCTTCTGGGATAAGAAATATTGGCAACATGAGACAATGAGGGGTCTGTGAATCTCTGCAACTCTGGCCTTTCTCACTGGTGCTCGGGCACAACCTATTCCTGCTTGCATACACGTTATGTCTATGTGTGTGGCTCGGGGCTACAGTCTGGCTTCAGAACAAAACTAGGCCTTGATTCCAATATGGCTACTACTATCTAAGATGGTGTCTGACTCTGCATGCATACTTGGGCAAAACGTGTACCCCCCTTCCCGCACTATGGCCTATAACCACACACCCCTCTCCCCTTTAAACCCCTCTGGCCCCTACTGCACATTCACAGGCCTCTGTTTCATCCGAAAGCGTTCGGGGGTTTGGGATGATCATCCCTCCTTCCTAACATGGGCCATGTTAAAAAATACTGTTGATAGGTGTGTCATGTTTTCATTAGAGATGTGATGTGCGTATGTGCTCCCCACTAGAGGAAACTCTTTCTAGTGTAGGATTGGAGGCCTTTCACGGTCGCGCCAGGTACTGAGAAATTTGAGAGATTATACTCTTATCTATTTCTCAATACCTGGCGCGACTCTGAACTCCAACCCTACTCCTGTTTCCCAGTGCAGGACAGTGGGGCACTGTCCTAAGAGACACCAGCACACGCAGCAGGGTACGGTACGAAAACACCAAATCAGGTGCAGTTGTTCCACATTTCTAGCGCTCCCATCTCACTCCTCTTTCTAGTGTATTCATCTCATGCTTGCTCTATATAGAGGTGTGGAGGCCTTTATTGGTCAATCGACTATCTTTAACCAGGAACTTCCCCGAGTGGGGTGGTTGGAATTCGCTTTGATGGGCCATTTACCTTTTACTGCTGCATTGTAAGTACCTTTGTCAGAACAGTTGTTGCCAAATGCAATAAATTGTTTTCAAAGGGTTGACCAATTAAATCTTTAGATATTGAAATATTGCCATATATGTTTTCATCTGGAGTGCTGTAACTCAATAATGCCTGCTCCTACTGAAGCAGCATTTCATTGAAATGCACAGAAGAAAATCTTAACCTGTTATCTAAGCCGGTCGATAGCACTGCGAGTGGAGCGCTCGCTTTGACATCTGTGCAGAGCCTGCTGACGCGGTCGACCTTCCGAGGTCGATAAATGAGCACCACACACCATGGGTGATAATAAGCAGCGCTCAGATACCTCAGTGTTCGCAGCACTATATAAATGCTAAATTATTATTATGCATTGCAAATAGAAAGAAAAGGGCAGGTTTGACAAACGTTTACAGTGCTGATGACTATAAGGAGACGTGTTGATACAACTGCTTATGAAACGCACCTCAAGCAAGCAGATGACCACAATAGATCGCAAGCAAATGATCTTTTTAGCCTGTTATCCAGTTTTTTCAACACTCTGTATTACACTCGGCTAGCAAAGACTGCAACATGACAAATTGAATTATCTCTTAAGAATATGAGAACATATGAAAATAGTGCTGTGGGCCTTGTAATGATAATTTCATAAAATATCTATATTATAGATAGTTAATGAAATTATCTGATACAGTATAGTAGGACGTTTCTTACAGCTAGTGTGTCGCCCCTAAGTTCGTGGACGCAGTAATTACTTT
This sequence comes from Ambystoma mexicanum, assembly GCF_040938575.1. Lineage (NCBI taxonomy): Eukaryota > Metazoa > Chordata > Amphibia > Caudata > Ambystomatidae > Ambystoma > Ambystoma mexicanum. The sequence goes on along the minus strand of NC_090938.1, from coordinate 562,871,788 downwards.
CCACTAACAAAAATTGGATGGCCTGTGAACTCCAGGGGTCCTTCCCATTCTAGACTTCTCCCGACCGTCCACATACTGTGGAGGACAGTGGGAGGGACGTGGGTGTGGCCTTTGCTCCATAATATTTATGCGTTCCCTGGGAAGGGCGTGGTCTGGAACTGAGGAAGACGCCACCTTGGTCAGAGAGAGCGGTGCAGGGCGTGGTCACACGCTAGTGCGTGGCTTTGCGTACTAACCCGGCGCCGCGTATAGAAGCTGCGCCGACCAATGGAACCAGTGTGGGGCGGGGACTGTTGCGGGTTCCGAAGCGGAGGTGTGGCTCCAGGGTGGAGGAGGGAGCTATGCGGCCCAATGGGAACGGAGCGGGCGTGGCGCGCGGCCCAGGGGGCTCACGCTGCTCTTAGAGGCGCGCGGTCGTGCGGCTGCAGGATTCCCTGGTAGGTGCGAGGCTGCAGGAGCAGCGCCCGGAGCAGAGCGCGCCCCATGGAGTCCGCTGGCCCCCACGCATCATGAGCGGTTCTATGGCCGAGAGCCTGCTGGGCTCAGACCACTCCAAAGCCGCCTTTCTGGACTTCGGGCCAGGGGCCCCCTCGCCGCAGAGCCACTACCCCCTGCACGGCTTCCACAACCCCGCCGATGGGCCATACGGGGGCTCGGCCTATGGGGCGCGAGCCCTGGGTTACCCCTACAGCCCTCACGGACACCCGCAGCACCATGGCAGTGCTTACCTGCCCTACCACCAGGGGCAGCATGGAGGGGGTCTTGGACACGGGAGCAGCCGCCTGCAGGAGGAGGCGGGTGAGTGTCGGGTTTCCTTATCCAGAGTGCACTTCACAATCACTGGGTACCCTAGTACTACCCAGCCTCTTCTGCACCATTCGCCCGAGTGTACCATCGCCTGTCATCTGATTGCAACTCTTACATGTTCCCCATAAAGGTGAATCCGTCCACCTGCACCTCTCTCGTTGGCATCTCGGGGTCTTTTCTCCTTTCCATCATCTGTGTGTAATTCACACCTGCATGCTGACCTCGCCTCATGACTTCTGACTGGTTGGCACCCCTTACCTGTGCGGACCCTCCCCCCCCCCCCTCCGCTGATGCGCTTCCCTGGCCTCTACACCTTTGCCCTGTGTGCACGCCCCCTGTATGTATGTGCACCAATTTGCGAATTTGACTTGCACGCATTAATCTTTTTGCAACTCCCGTTACCTCTTCTCCACCTGTATGCACACCCCTCCCTCCCCGTGTGGGATGTGTGCCTTTCTACCTGTGTGCCCACTCTCCACCCACCGTGTGAACACGCGGATGAATTGTGTATTGCACTTTGTTTTTGCAGTAATAAAACGCTCCAATCCCGAAGGCATCTAGGCGCTAGTGCAATTATGAGGGCCTCCGGCTGTCTATTGCAAGCGTATCGTCCTCTGTTAATGTAGCCCCCCTCTTCCCTTCCCAAACAGCTGCCGGAGGCAAAAGCGTGCAGCATTATTCGTGCACTTTAGGTAACCAGGCCGGCCTGGCACCGCCCTGTCTCTGATGGCCCCTGCTTCATCCACCACAAAACGGTGTGCCCCATGGCATCGTTTATCCCGCTCCAACCGAATGCACCCTGGCACCCTTTACATTGTGTGCCCAGGGATGGACTGGCCTAGAGGGAGCTCTGGGGGTTTCCCGGTAGGCCTCTGGAGCCTGGGTCTCTTTTGGGTGGTATTTCCAAATGTTCTCATAGGAAGAAGGTTGGGATTGCTGAAAATGTGTAATATATGGGGGCACTTTAAGCATTATTTTAAGGGCCTATTTTGGTTCCCAGTCCAGCCCTGACTGTACCCCCTGCTATCCTTCATTTTTAATTATAGGTGTTCACATCGCGCTTCATGCAGGCCATTCCCTCGTCTAGGGGTTGTCATTTTTTGTTTGTTTGCCTCTATGTACCCTAGGCATTCACGTGCATCGTCCGGCCTCTTTTCCATCCTCTGGAAATAGATTCTGCCCATGAACACACACCCTTCCTTCCCTTTGCTCTCTTCTGATTGATGGGAACCAAGTGCTGCGTTTATTGGGGAGTCTGTCCCGGCTGCTACGAGCACCCCCCCGTCCCCTGGCCTGGATTATTTTTCCGCAGCATGGACGAGGCTGCCCAATTCCGTGCGGCGGGGTGGTTGTATGGCGAGTAAGGGGTTACATCTCCCAGCTTGGAGAGTCGGTGTAGCCCCGCGCCGGGGGTCTCCGGGTAGGCTCTACCCCGCGAGCGCGCGCGCGCGCACAGGCACGCGTCAGCCTCAATCCAGCCACAGCTTTTTGCTTTCCCAACATTATTGGAAAATGCTCCTGACAAACTCCAGATGTTTCCCGGCCCCGGGGCCCGCCCCGCGGATTCATGGGCTGTGAATCTCGCCCCGTGTAAATATGTGTTTGCTTTCGCTTTTACAAACACACTCGCTGTTATTATTATTTATTGGTGTGTTCATTTCACCAGGAAACCTCCAGGTGTGAAGGGGGTGGGTGGGGGGCGGGGGGGAGACATGGTGCTGTGGGCAGCTTCCTGTGTGTGGAGTGTATGGGGGTGGGAAGGCAGGCTCGGGCAGTTATTGGACATGTTCTCGCTGTCTGTCCCACAGAAACCTCTTCGTTTGGGTATTTTAAAAAGTGACACCACGATCCCAAACAATAAATGTCAACATTGTTGAGAATACGATTAACCAGTCCCACGTACGGCTGGCCCATTTTACCAGTACGATATGCAAGATTTCGGCGCACGATTTGCACTTTTTTTTCTCCAGGAGCACTTAAAGTGCATTCTGTCTTTTAATTCCCCAGTTCCCATTTTGAAACCACGCTGTTTAGCGATATGTCGCTCAAGTGAAGAGTTTCGTCGTGAATTGAACACCGTGCTTAATGTGTGGGGGTGTTTCCCCGGGGCTCAGTCCTGACACTTATTTGTTGGGCCCCGGAACTTATTGTCTCAGACTCAATCTAATTAGGAAGTGCTGATAGTCGGTGCATCCATCAACCACAATGAGCAGGTGCTAGCTGTAGTGTAACCCCAAATATGTCCACACCGTGGGCTGCAGTGGCGGGGAACTGCTCAGCCACAGTGTCACAGGAGTGCTGGACAATATTTGGAGCATGGCACTTTTATTGATTTTTTTCCAATTAATCACTCAATGAAAATGCGTTCCAGCAAAGATGTTGTGTACGTGGACTGGTCCGCCGTTACCTGTGCACCCAATTCTCGTTCCCCATTGGGTGTGTGTGAGGAGGCGGGAGGATAGAGAGATGCAGAGCTTAGATAAATCAGGAGACCAGGTGCTTGGCGACTGTTAGCAGAACACCTGATAGATCTCACGGCCTTTTAAGATATGTCGCAGTTACCCGCGAGCGCTTTGCGACCTGCGCGGAAGGCACCGCAGAGCGGCAACGCGCACCGTGGCTAATTCAGGGGAAATGAGGGTCGACGTTCACGCGCGTGACTTCATTCCCGTGCACCCCGGGAGTTGTGGCAGCCGGAGTCAGTGCGTGACTTGTCTGAAATGGCCAATTGTATTGTGTGTGCCCTGCAAACATTACAGGTCAGCACAGGGAATAATGTATAAGACACGCACGCACACACTGGTGTATAATTTTCCAGACAATAGTTTCCCGAATAAACCCCGAATCTACAGCATTGCGCATTTATTTTGGCGCAGCTTCTGTCCCCCCATAGTCCCTCTCGCGCATACGTTGCTTGGTGGGGTTCTGGAGACAGCCCCCCCCCCCCCCGCCAGCGGTGGTGTCGTCCTCAGCCGGAGCGACTCCACGGTGCGGCTGAGGCCTGTGGGCAGCTCTCGGCATAGATACCCGCTGCCACCGGTTCCCCTGCAGACAGAAACGTATCTTTAGCTTCCGAAAATGCCTCCACAGTGCTGGAAGCCGAACTCTCGGTTCAAACCCGTGCAGAGTACGGGCCGCGCAGTCTCCCGGCGCACAGAACGCCGTGTTGCGTTTCCGCTAGTAAGCGTGGGACTCGGCGGCCCGCACACCTCTTCCGCAAGCGCGGTTCTGCAGCTGACCCTCGCAGTGAGGCCCACGCCGGTGCCTCCGGGCACAAGAGGCCTGGCTGCGGAGGCCGCTGCACCCCTTGCGGGAATAATGTACGGACATATTCCGCGGACACCCGATCAAAGCAAGTGTGGGCATGGGCGCACTCCTGTGTGTGTGTACACACACAATGAGTGGGTATATAACGGGCAGACATCTCTGGCGTGCTATACATAACACGCATGTCCACAGCATAGAGAGAACGAAGTCCTCGTTCACAGACGCACGTTACAATTGCAAAGCCCCATTGGAGAACACTCAGGCGTGTGTTCGCGTTTTATTTCAAGACTATCTTTGTATAAAGGAGAGTGCCCCCACGGGCAATATTTGGGCATAATTATCAGCAGACTGGCAGTGGCAGGACGGGGCGTGAAAAGGCTCTTGTAGGGGCTGAGAGGAGGTCGAGGCGTGCACGCCACACGCACTGCGTGCGGCGGCCCCGTCTTTTTAAAGGGACGTTTGCTCGCTCCGCTTTTCTTCTCCTTGGCATGCGTGCTTCGCATCGGCGTGGATCCGGGGTAATAAACGGTTGAACGCCGCCGGGTGCGGTCTGAACCCACCCTCCAAACCGTGTATACGGCAAGTGCGTTAATCTCGGGCGATCTGTCGAAAAGGCTAACGTTCTACGGTGAGGAGCCTGTTCACACTGCGGGCTTCATAGCCAGATAATGCCCGCTGGGCAGTGAGCGGATTTCCATGGTAGGAGGAGGAGGGGTACCGATGCCTCGAGCTGGGGAATTGTGTGGCACTTAAACAACTCGCGGTCGAGGGACTCCTCTGTCATTCACAAATAGCAAAAGGAGGCTCCCCGCCTCGGGCACCATCTCCTCTCTGTCCTCTGCCCTTGGGTGCCTGCGCGCAGGCACTGGGGGTGCTTTATTCTTTTTTTTTTATTATTTGTAATTTATAGTTTATTACAAACTTTTATTACAAAACATTCACTTTTGTTACAAAACATTCACTTCACCACTAATGCTTTATTCTGTACATGCTGAAGGCAGGCACCCTTCTGGAGAGAGGGGCTACTTGCGGCAGGGTCGGCCACCTCCGGAAAGTGGCGAGTACGCCAACGTTTGCTTCTTTGTGCAAGACACACAGCCAGGGAGAGCTGAAGTTGGGCCACTTGTGACCTTTAGTCCTGCATGCACTGACATTACAGGGGCCCCGCCGCGCTACTGTAGGGACTGGGCCCACCCGGCCCTCTTTGAATCGGACAGCAAGGCGGAAGAAAAAGCATTCTCCAGAGTGGGTGCGCAATTTCGGGGCACGTCTGTACGTGATGTGCTGGCCACAGGTCGGATCCCGGCAGGGCTGACTCGGCCTTTTATCGGTTCATAAAGGGAGTACTGATTTCGGTTAGTTAATAATTCTATGTCAATAATTGTTTGTGAACTTCTTAGGGGAAAGCGCCATATAAATAACAGAGTATTCATATTGTGTGCTTTGACGCCATAATGAATGGCAGGAGGCGCTATACAAATACAATATTGCATAAGGGAACATAGAATGAGCGCACTTAATGCAGTCATTTTGCCCGGCGTCTTGCAATATGCATAGTGATATTTTCTCACCTCTCTATATTGTAAATGCAGATTAAAATGTACGGAGTAATATAACCCGAAGAGAGAAATGTTTAGTAATTCAACCCGCAGCCTCAAGCGTTCTATCGCAATGGTGCTGCGAAGCCATAACAAAGGAAGATTGGCGCTTTCGAAATCATCGCAACGAGAGCACAGCAATCCTCATCGTGTTCGGCCTGATTCACGGAAGCGTTTTATAATAGTACAATCCCATAGCGAAACGTTCCGTGAATCAGGCCCCCAAGAATGCGTTGTATATGTGTTTCTTATAGTGAAATGAATACGAACAAATTCACTGCACGCCGGATTTCCGCCGCAGTAAAATGTGTGCATTATTACACTCCTCAATGGCGGTTTCTGGCTTTGAAACTGTGATCGGGATGGGCATACAGCTCATCGAAGCCTAGCCTGCCCTGCGCGCCGCTCCCCACCCCCCCTGTGGACGGCGTGATTTATAGCACAGGGGGCTTTGCCAGGGCGAGCCAGGCCTCCGCGCGCGCCCAGTAGTGATTTATGGACGGCTGAGGCGGCGGTTTCTGGATTTGAACCTGGGATCGGGGTGGGCCCGCAGCTCCTCGAAGCCTGCCCTGCTCCCTGCGAGCCTGGAGGCCGTGATTTATGGGGGGCTGCGCAGCACCGACTTGTGGATGGCCGGCGAGAGGTGCATCGGCAGGTGGAGCGGGCCCGGCGCACGCGCACTGCTTGCCTCACAAGTGTCCGAGGTGAGACTTGTCAAAGCGCAGAGAAGAGCTGATCCCAAAACAAAACACATGACGGCAATTATCGGCGCGGGCGCGCGTGACACGTTCGCTGCAAACGAGCTTCTTTCCGAGCAGCGCTGATCCCGGGTCTGTCACCGAGGAAGCGTGCATGAGGCATGTTTGATTCATGGACTTTTTTTGGCA